>NC_072737.1:163855813-165289916 GCF_026930045.1 Uloborus diversus | reverse complement strand
ATTAAGTGTCGCTTCGTCACACTCGGAATCCGAGAGGTAGTGGGCGATCTTGTCCCATGGGAGATTGTCAAATGCTGAGACAATGTCCAGGGAGATCAGCACCATTTGATCTCCTCTCGCGATTCCTTCTTCAATTTTGAGGAAAAGGGACGTTAGGGCATGGCTGGGGTCCCGGAGTAAAGCCGAATTGCAATGGGTGATGGGAGTTGGATAAGACTAAGTGGCTTTGGAGCCTAAAGAGCAGAATTTTTTCAAAAAAATTCGAAAGCACCGGAAGAAGGATAATAGGCCGGAATGAGGAGAAACAGCACGGGTCCTTGCCTGCCTTAAGAAACAGGATAAAAACCCCTTCCTTTAACGGGAGTGGGAAATGTCCCTGTTTGAGGCAAATGTTGAAAAAATCCCTCAGGAAGGCCGGGAAGGTTTCGTGAAACACCGTCCAGATCACAAAATCCAGCCCGTCCCTTCCCGGGGCCTTTTCGCGTGGAAGCATAGCACTTGCTTGGTTCACTTCATTTTGAGTGAAGGGAATAACATTCGTCGGTTGCGTTTGAGGGTCACCCGGAGGCCGGGTTGGTGAGAGGGGTAAAAATGCTCAAGGTTTTTCTGGCTGAATTCTTATTCTGATTAGTTGGTGGGTGAGCTCTGTTGTAAGAATGAGGGAGTAAAAGCCTTCCCAAATGAAACTTTGTAAGGCTTCCCGTAGACATTGTTGGATTTTGTACAAAAGTTGCGCCATGAGTGTGTTTTGGCATTTCGAATGGCCTTTTTATATTGCGCCAGAGCTCTCTCTCTTGCAGGATATTTTATAACCCCCCTCCAGGGGAGAACCTTTATTTCTTTGGAGGCGGCGTCTAGACGCTATGATCTTATTCTTGAGAGACTGGAGGCCCACATGCCACCAGTTTGATGGTGAAGGCGTTGCAAAGGTCTTTTTTTTTTTTTGAAGGTCAGCTCCGCACAAACTTGCAAAGCGACCGTGAGAGCCGACGTAAACCGATCTATGTCATCGGCACAGGACAGGGATGGCAGGGTCTGTTTGAATGGTTTAATTTTAATTTTGATAAGTTTTTTGAAAGGTGCTGTGTTTTAGAGAGTTTTGAAACGCATAAAGCGTGAATTAGAAAATGAAAAGTCAATTGTTATGAAGATATATTTATGATCATTGACTGAGGGTATACCACTTACTTTCCAGCCAATGTTTGTGTTTATATTTTTGCAGAAAGTCAGATCCGGCCATCCCTGGCCGTGAGCCGTGAAAAAGGTGGGGGCTGAATTGGGCGAATTTAAAAGGTTGAGATTTTGTGTGGCAGCCATGTCCAGAACGGCCTCACCCCTTGCCTCGTCTTTAGCATAACCAAAGGTCCTATGGTGGGCATTGAAGTCTCCTCCAATGAGGATTGGGGATGGACTAGTGGCATTTAGAACATTTTGGAGGTCCGAGAGGAGTTCTTCGATTGGTTCTGCTGGCGACGAATAGGCTGATAGAAGGATTAGGGGTGTGGTGTCTGTCGAAATTTTTACTGCCACAAGGTCAAAAGATTGAAAAACTGAAACAATCCTCAGTTTGTCCGATGGGACAAAGATTGCTGCACGGTCGCTAGTTGATGTTATCCGGCCCCAGGATAACGGGATGTTGGAGGGCTGATTTTTCGAGAGGTATGGTTCCTGTGCCAAAAAGGCATGGATGTTGTGATCAGTGAGAAGTTGTGGAAAGAAACTGTTGGCCGCTGCAGCTTTCTGAAGGTTAATTTGGACTAAAGAGAAGGAGTTGGAAGTGACCGCCGAAAGAATTGTTGGGGGGCTTTGAGCAAAATTTTAGTGATCCAGATAAGGCGGGGAAGGGCAAGGATTTTTAGAAGCCGAAAAAGGGGGGGGGGGGAGAAAAGTGATTATTTGACATAGTCGGTTTGTGATTTAACCTTTTTTGCTATAGATTGGTAATAAGGACAATGTGAATCTGAAGCTTGGTGATCTGTGAAATAATCCGTATTATTATTTCTGTTTGGGATATAAAACAGTTGACACAAGTAGGCGATTCCGCCCCACACTCCTCCACTTTGTGGTTGTCAGCACAGTAGCTACATGTGATTTTCCTCTTGCAGTTTGACGCAAGGTGTCCATATCCCTGGCACGCGTAGCATCATCTGATGCCTAGAAACTCTCTTATTCCTACGACGTGCCAGGAGATGTTAAATTTAGCTGTGGATATTATTACGTTGAAAGGTTGTGGAGAGCATTGAAACATCCAGTTGTTGGTGCCCTTCCTGCCGTTGAGTTTGAAGCGTGGGCTTGCCTCCTGGTCACTCAGGCCGAAGCTCTCTAAAAGTCTCTCCTGTACATCCGGTCCCTCGAGATCCGGAGGCACACCATAAAGAATTATACGCGGGAGGCGTAACTTTGGTTGCTTAAGGCTAATTTTACTTTGTAAAGTCATGGATGCTTTCAGCTTATTAGTTATTGCAACGCTGTCAGTTTGACTTGGAAAGTCAATTGCAATCCCCCCCTTTTGCAATGTGACGTACTCTCGTAACCTTGATGCCATCTTCGGATGGGTTGCAATTTGTTATTACTAAGTTCTTTAGATCCTGAGAGGAACCTCCCTGCTCAGTCGGATAAACAAGGACAGTGTGTCAAGGGCTGGCCACAACCGAGGCAAAGGAAGCAACCGGATCTTCGGGTGGCGCTATCAAGTCTGCTGAAACTGTTTGCATAGGCAATGTGTTTAAAACCTGAGAAAGAAGAGGGATGGGTACCAAGATCTCTCCCTTGGTTTGAGTTGATGCGTCGGATTTCTGTGTCTGCAGAGTTGCTTCTCGCAACAAATTTTGTTCAGGAGGGTGCAAGGTACCCGTTGCTGCAGTTGTTGGAGAGGAAGGGGGCGTTCTCTCAATTGTGTCAGGTGAGTACTGTTTATCGTATATCTTAGTTTTTAGTAATATGAAGACTGATTGGAGTCTTTCTTGTAGTTCAGACTTGAAGAAGAAGCGCCCATTCAAATCCCTTCCCTTGAACAGGCAATCGATAAAATCGAGAATGTCATAGAGCGAGTTGTCGTATGTAAGAGAGTCAAATGGTGGGGACTGATCCCTGTGGAAGTACCTGCCTAATTGACCCACGAAGAGTTCACTTAGCTCAGTTGAGAGGAAGGATGTGGAAGGGGATACAGGGCTGTCATCCAGCTCTGCCACCCGTTCCTTGGGTATTTTCCCCAGCTTGACCATCTTGGGGTCGGTTGCTGAAGACATCACCCCGAGAGCTCCCTGTACCTGTCATTGTGATGACTAACCAGATGGGGGATCCTCGGGAAAGTGCAGCCCTCACGGAGTCCGTGAGCATCTCGGCAGCCCCATGCCCAGGGCTACAAATTTATCTAAGAAAATAAAAAATTGAACACAAATTACACATATAAGACACTCATCGAAAACAGCATATAAAAACAGAAACGAAAACACGCAATTAAGTGCTGTGGTGGTGCGTAAGTTTACAGATTGCGCAGTGCGCTTGACATTGATTACATGATGATGCGATGATAATTGCAAGGAGAATTCAATTGTGTCACGTCACCACCACACAATATGCAATGTGATTCGAATGCGAAAATACATTGACAAAGAGTAAAGGGAGTACATAACAATCAAAAACAATATGAATATTCATACATAATAATGACATAATGAAAAATTGAAAACTGAGAAATAAAAAGAGAATGTAAAATATGAAAAATGAAAAATTAGGTCGGGCTCTGGAAGAGGAACCACTCTGTAGACAGTAAATGGAACAGACCGATGAGGCGCTGTGTGCTGTGGGGGAAGGAAACTGCATGTTTGATACGTTGGGAGTGTGAGACCGTGGCTGGGTATCTAATGTGGAATTGTTCTGTAAGCGTGCAGTTGAAAATATAATGGCTTGCGTCTCCAAGTTCCCCACAAACACACAGCGGGGAATTCAATAGGCCGAAACGATGGAGGTAAGACGGGAATGGGCCGTGGCCCGTGAGAAAAGCTGTGTGGTAGCGATGGGAAATGCGTGCAGAGAGTTTGACATTTGGATAGATTTCGTGAACACATCTGCCTGTTTCGGCATTATCCCATCTGTACTGCCAGTCGGCCGTCAGCTGTTCCAGCAAAAGTGATTTCAAATGAGACTTGGGGGTGGGTGATGATTCAGCAGCTGATTTTGCAAGCTGATCGGCCGCCTCATTCCCCCTATTGCCCGAATGACCCCGGACCCAGTGTATTGAATAGTTAACTGTTGTTGTGAGAATTTGTTTTTGGATGGTTTGTACAAGGTTGTTGCGATGAAAGTTATGTTTAATAGCTAGAATTGCCGATTGGCTGTCCGAGAAGATTTGAAATGTTTTTGCCGTGCGTTGTTGTGTATATGCAATAGCCCCAGAGATTGCGAACAGTTCTGCCTGGGAGACTGAGTTGCCGTTCCTCAATCTCGTTGAGGTGCTGTGCGTCACAGAGGTTCCAGAGGATCCGACCACTGCTGCTCCCACACCATTGGGAGACTTGGAACCATCTGTGTATAATCTCCAGAATGACTAGAGAGAGCTGTCAAGTTCCGTTGGATGGACCGCGGCGAAGTCCGAGAGCTGTTCAGACGATGGGGGGAACCATTTTTTGGAATCAGATTCGAAATAGTCTGGATGGTACATTTGGCCATCCAGAGTAATGGATGTTTTTTCGATGTAAATTTTGAAATGCCAGACTTGGGATCGAATAACAAGTTCCAGGGGTGGGTGGCCCCCAAGGATGTAGAGGGCATGATGCGATGTTGTTGAGTATGCACCGGTGATTATTAAAAGGAATCTGCGTTGGATTGTATGAATTTGTTAGAATTGACGAACCCCCAAGTAGTGACTCCAGAGCCCGGACGCATGTAGCAGGTAGGACTCGAGAACCGCACGATAAAGTAAACGGCGCTAGTTAATTTTGACTCCCCAATTACCACCCGCAAGACGTTGGAATTTGCTTGGAATGCTTAGAGATTTGGACTTAATGTAATCCACGTGCGCCGTCCACTTCAGTCGATTATCGATCACCACCCCTAGGTACTTTAATGTCTGCCTCCGGGCCAGGAAAAAGTCGCCCATGAACATCGGTGGGGTCCTCCGCAGATCCCTCGGAACTCTGAGGTGCATGAAGCACGATTTTGATTTCGAGGGTTCCAGACCATGGTCCGACAATCAGGCATCCACTATGGTCAAGAACTCACGCGCAAGGATTTGTAGGTCATCGGTTTTTCTTGTAGAGATTAGGATGATAATATCATCCGCAAAGGCCAGCACATGTGTGTGCGCGAGCCATGGAAGCCGTAGCAGTGAAGCCGCCACCAGATTCCACAGCTCCGGCCCATTGCAGGACCCCTGCGGACAGCCTTTGCATTGCCGGGTTGAGCGAGACCCTTTACTCGTTTGGATGAAGCTTCTCCTCCGGGAAAGAAAGCTAGCAAAAACTTTTTGAAGCCCTTCATCATAGTTGGTATTCGCAAGGTAGTACGTGATTTTGTCCCAAGAAAAATTGTCGAATGCCGAGACAATGTCCAATGAAATCAGTACCATTTGATTTCCTTGCGTGATACCTTTTTGAATTTGAGAAAAGAGGGAAGCCAAGGCATGGTCAGTGCTAGGACGAGGGACGAAACCAAATTGATTAGGGTGGTGGAGGTTGTTTAGAGCGAGAAAACTATGCAGCCGGAAGAGCAGAATCTTCTCAAAATTTTTTGAAAGGACGGGCAACAAAATAATTGGTCTGAACGAGGAGAGTTGGGAGGGGTCTTTGCCCGCCTTGAGGAAGAGGATGAGCACACCTTCTTTGAGGGCAGTTGGAAACCAGCCAAGAGAGAGACACTTGTTAAAGTAATCTCGAAGAAAATGTGGAAAAACTGAGTGGAAGAGTCTCCAGATAACAAAGTCCAGGGTGGTCATTCCAAAGTATTCTGGTTTCGACTTCGAGATTTCCCGTCACGTGATCGATGTTATCGAAAAATCTCGCAACGTTGAATTCTGAACAGCTCGCAGCTGTCTTTCGAAGAGGCGCCGATTTTTTCGATTAGTTTGGTCGGCCAGGAGGTACACGTGACTTCTTCCAACCAATGTCCTTTCAGCGCAGCTATAGTTTTGTTTTGTTTAATCTTTGCACGGAAAAGCGCGAACTTTGACGACTGGCACGCTAATGGCTACTCTTCAAAGAATACGTTTTACGTTACAAAGAATCACACCGAAATAATTTTAGATTTTCTTGAAGCAAACCCAGATGTTCCTAAAAATTAATTCTCCGAGAATTTTACAAAATAGTACACAAAGGAAAAATGGCCGAGGGCTCCGGTGTAAAAAGCTTAGTCGAATCAAATGGCAAAAAGTAAGTCATATTTTTTGCATATTTCAATATTACAGTGTCTAAAACAAAAATCGAAGCTGTGAAAACAGCCAATACATAAATGTGATAAAAATTAACCGTAAATTTTGTTGATTTACTATATAACACCATCTATATTAGTAAGAACGTCTTATATGAAATATATTTTTCCCAAGAAACTATAATCGAAATAATAATAACTTTAAAAAAAATAATGATACTAAAAAAAAAAAAAAAATCTTAACCGTCATAAATGCAGACGAAAAAATATAAATAGTTCGTAATCGTGGATTGAATATTATGTTGTTGCGGTGTCTAATGAAGTGCAGAGTGCGAAAGGTTTAGAGGCATCCAAAAGTCTTAATGAAAAAATCTGCTAATTCATATTGAATAAAAAAACACTTAAATGCGGGGGGAGGGGGGTGTTAGGGCATGGCGCTGACTGCGCCATTGAAATTTTTAAAGTGGCTTGAGGGGTATTTTTTTATTGGGGGGGGGCTCTTGGGAGGGGGGAGTCTTCCAGATATCATGGAAAATCAAATTTTAGAAACAATTCCCCAGAAATTACCAGCCTTTCTACTGTTTTGTAATTAGTTAATCAATATCAAATTTCAATAAAGAAAAATAAATTTTCTTACAAATTGAATTCAATTGAAATTGAATATTGACAGTAGGTAATAAATAAAGAATTTAGGAAAAAAGGGGGGAGGAGGATTTTATAGCAAAAGAAAACAAAAAAAAATTACCTACGTCAGTGGCGTACCCAGCATGGGTGACACCCGAGGCGGTAATTTGTGATGTCACCCCCCCCCCTAAAACGCAAAAAAAGGGATTGTATATTCTGTGTAAATTTGAAATTCATACAATTTTCAGAAACAACTAGTACTTTTGTGGAAAAACTAAATTTTAAGTGAGATAATGTACAAAAGAAAAATAAAATTTATAAACGCTTTTTACATAAAATTTGCCCTAGACGCATTTGTGCAGGACGTCGAGCGGTCAAAAAAATAAGAGGGAGTAGGAAATTCCTAGCCCCTTAATTATTTCAAATGCATTATATCTTGAAAATTTGGAGTGCCCCCGATTCCCCCCCCCCACCCCCCCTCCTTACCTTAGTTCCTAAATGATGGGTTAGGTTACAAGAAAGTGGAATCAATGGAAGTTATCAACCTCAGCCGCATGCATTTTCATTCACAAACTAAAATTTTTTACATTGAAAAAGAAGCTCTTAACACGTGTCTTCCGAAACACGTGTCTGCAATTTAATTCGGATGTTTGTGCATTATAATGCTGTTATTAGTTGAATTAAGCATTTTAAGCTTTGAAAACTTGTTGTAAAGCGAAAAATGTTGCATATATACCCATTTTATGTTTGCAGTTATAACCCCCCCCCCCGCCCCCTGCACCATTTTTGGGGTTGGCCACATCTTAATTGTTTTCTGCGTGCCAATACCTATCAGAAAAACCAACTGCCGTAATTTTATCACAAAAATTCCACACACAACCACTTTTCCCCTTCCCACCCCACTATGTTCAAGGTTCCTAACATTCTAATTTGTTTTCTGCTTGCCAATACCTTTCAGAAAAACTAACTCTCGTTTTTGTGTCACAAAAGTTTAACGGAAAACCACTTGCCCCCAGCGCGGTTTTAACCTCCCTACCTCCCCTTCACAATGTTCAAGGTTTGTAACATTCTAATTTGTTTTCTGCTTGCCAATACCTTTCAGAAAAAATAACTCCCGTTTTTGTGTCACAAAAATTTATCGGAAAAACACTTGCCCCCCAACGCAGTTTTAACCCCCCTCCCTCCCCTTCACTATGTTCAAGGTTCGTAACATTGTAATTTATTTTCTGCTTGCCAATACCTTTCAGAAAAACTAACTCCCATTTTTGTGTCACAAAAATTTAACGGAAAACCACTTGCCCCACCCCCGTGCAGTTTTAACCCCCCCCCCCCTTGCCCCCTGCACCATCTCCAAGTTTGGAACATCCAAATTCGTTTTCCTCGAGCCAATACCTTTCAGAAAGACAAACTCCCAAATTGTATCACAAAAATCGCACTATCTCACCTACTTTAGGGCAGTCGAGATTTCGCTCCGCAAATAAGCGCCCGAAAAGTCACTTTTTCCCTTCTTTTGGCGATTGGAATTGCTACTTGCGAAAATTTCCTTTCGAGACTGCTTTTTTCCCTACAGCGCCATCTAGTGAGGCGATCAGAACTAATCTCGCAAGGTGAATTTCGAGCTTGGAATAAGCGCCCAGATCGTCCTTCCCTGGCGCCTTTTTACTGGGAAGCATACGAATTGCTTGATCGACCTCCCCTTTCGTAAAAGGAACGAAAGTGGAAGGCAGAGATGAGGGTGGGATAGCTGTGGGTTGGGGGTAGAAATGATCCAGGACGGTCTGGCTGAAAGTCTCTTCGGAGCCTGAGTTTGGGACCAACTGGGAAATATATGAGGGGGAAAGCGCTTTCCCGAAGGATATCTTGTACGGTTTGCCGAAAGTGCTCTCGCTTTTATTGCAGAAGTTTTTCCAGGAAGAAGCCTTGGCCATTCGGATGCTTCTCTTATACTTCGCCGCTGCCCTTTGAAAGGTTTGACGATACCGCGTCTCCATAGGTGTTCCTCTATTCCTCTGGAAGCGCCGCCTCGCCGTCAGGACACCTTTCTTGAGTGCAGTAAGGCCGGCATGCCACCAGCTTGAGGGGAATGGTGTTGCAAAAAGTTTCGTTTTGAAACAAAGCCCTGCACAGTCTTGCATTGCGACTGTGAGGGCGGAGAGAATTTGATCGAGGTCATTAGTTGTGGTCAGAGATGGCGAGAGATTCAAGATTAGAGGCAGCTTTGTCTTTATGAGGTTTTTAAAAGACTGGGTATTATAGAATGTTTTATAGCGTAGAAAGCGGGTGTTGTTGAATGAGTCCAGAGTTAAAAAGATATATTTGTGATCGCTTGCGGATAGTTCATCTGAGACTTCCCAAATTATGTTGACATTTGTGTTTTTTCCAAATGTGACATCTGGCCCTCCCTGACCATGTGGGGTTTGAAAGGTTGGAGGGGCATGGGGGGGGGGTGTTGAGTAAGTTCAAATTATTTGTGGTGGCAAAATCCAGGACTGCTTCGTCCCAAGCCTCATCCCTCGCATAACCAAACGTGCGAGAGTGGGCATTGAAGTCTTCGCCTATGATTGTGGGAATTGGGAGGTCGAATTTATAAAATTTGTCAGGTCTGAAAGTAAAACATCAATGGGTTCTGCTGGAGAGGAATAGGCGGAGAGGAGAATTAGAGGCGAGTTGTCCATGGATGCCTTAACTGCGACGAAAGCATATGACTGATACGCGCTGATGACCTTTAGATTGTCTGAAGTGATTAGGATGGCTGCACGGCCACTGCTAGAAATTATTTTGCCCCATGAAATGGGCAAGTTGGTCACGCTGCCGCGCGACCGGTACGGCTCCTGCACTAAAAATGCGTTGATTTTGTGTTTTATTTGGAAATTTTGAAGAAGGGAGCTAGCTGCAGCTGCTCTTTGCAGATTAATCTGAACTATTTTGAGGGAGGATGACCCATGGGCACCTTCACACCCGTGGGATGTGAAGACATCCGGCGGGGATGAGAAAAAGTTTTTGAGGTCCGAAATTGAAAAGTCTGAATTTGGATTGGCCGAAATTAAGGGGTTTACTGAAAAGAATGATAGGAACGAGAAGTTTGCGGTTTACTCATATTTTGTACTAGATTTAATTTTAGAAACAAGATTTAAATAACAGGGGCAGTCCCCGTCGCTGGCAGCGTGATCCGTGTAGTAGTCGGTGCGACTATTTTGGTTTGAATGATGGCAATTGATGCAGAAAGGTTGCTCGGATGTACAATTGTCGACCGCATGGGTCTCTGAACAGTAGCTACAGCAAATTTCTCTGGTGCATTGCGAGGCTAGGTGCCCAAAGCCCTGACATGCATAACATCTCCGAATTCCGAAGAATTCTTTGATAGTCATAACATTCCAGGAAAAGTTAAGTTTGGGCTTTTGCATAATTTTATGAAATGCTTCTGGTGAGCATTCAAGAACCCAGTTATTGCTGTCATATCTGCCCGTTAGTTTGAAGCGGGGGAAAATTTCCTCCTCCTCCCCCGATAGTGCAAAGCTTTTAGACATGGTCTCCTGAATATCTGGGCCCGATAGATCTGGAGGGAAGCCGTAGACCATAATTCTTGGGAGTCTCTGGCGTGGATGTCTAGCCTTAATTTTGTCTTTGAGTGAGTTGCAAGTTGTTAGGCCCCTTTCGAGCTTAGTACAGTCTTCTGGACTTGGAGTGTCGATTGCCAGACCTCCTTTTGCTACGTATCTGACCCCCGTGACTCTAATGTTGTCAGTGGAGATATCAAGGTTCAACCAGAGAGCGAAGGTCTCTCGACGACTTGCTCTCTGGGTCTGAGGGGTATACCAAGATTGTATGATAGTTCGCTTCACGTTGCTCTCCAGAGAGAATTGCCGGGTGGGATGGTGCCGGGGGGGAGGGGTGGCTGTGGTGCTAGTTGTGATGGCTTTGCAAGGAGGAGTTGGTCCGAAATTGGAACTGGAATTAGGACTTTACCCTCCGTTTGATTGGCTGACTCAGTGGTTGATTTCACTGGTTCCTCATCCCGGGCTGCAGCGCCCCCCCTCTCCTGGTGAGCAGGAGTGTCTCTGTTGTTCCCCGACTGAGGGGGAGGGTGGCTCAAAAGTTTCGTCAAGGTTGTAGCATTGATCTACGAGTTTAGCTCTGAGGAGACAGATTGCAGTCTTCACATGTGTCATGAGGCCAAGAGGCATGAAGAGCTTCCTGTGTATATCCCTTCCCCCGGCTAGCGATTCCAAGAAATCCAGAAAGTCAGTGATTGGGTTGTCAAGGGACAACATGTTAATGGATGCTGGCGTGTCGTGATGGAAGTAAAGGTCAAATGGACCTGCATGCATATCACTTAGTTCCGTCGACAAAACTGATGAGGGGGAAGGGGGGGGTTGATGCTCGGGCGCTGTGCCGGGAGTGGCCGGCCCTTGGCCAGCTCGACCAAATTTGAGTCAAGTCTGTTCAGTACGACCTTGGCGGGAGCGAGGACCCTGAATTACCCCGACTCCCCAACTGTTCCTTTGGCCGTAGCCTTTGTATCCATGTTCGTTGATTTTCTAGACATGACTGCTCTTAATTCAATAGGAAACTAATCGTGTTGCACACAAAAACAAAAAGGCAATCATGATGAGCACTCATGTTGCATACAAAATCACAGTTCCACAAAACAATTAATAATGGTAAAAAAACTTAAATACAAATGAGAAAACGAAAATTGCCGATACATTAACCTATCACATACATGAAGACAATCAAAATGAGTACTCACAATATAAATCAAATATTTAAGATACGGCTCTTCACAATAACAAATACAATTAAAAGCTAATTATTTGAATGCCAATGAGAAAACCAAAAAAGCCAATATATAAGCTTATTACACTCATGACGACGAACAAAATGGATACCCACAATGTATATCAAAACTTCAAGTTACGGCTTTTCTAAAAAGCAATTAAATTCGCTAATTGCCTAAATGCAAATGAGAAATCTCAAAAAGCCAATACGTTAGTTTGTTACACTCATGAAGACAAATAGAATGAATACCCACAATGTGGGTCTATTGTGAAAAGTGGGGAACTTCAACTATGCTAATTAAGAGCACATAAATTGAAATAATTAGGAAACCACTGCATAAAAAGAAAAGAGAAAGCCACAAAGCCCACTGCAAATTTTGAGCTGATTAATTTAAGTACTCACAAGCCGGGGGTACGGATGAAATTTAGGAGACTGGTCAGAGAACCCTCGGCAAAATTAAGTGTATTAGAGTGGTTTAAATGCTTTGGGACTTCGCATACGTCTTGGGGGAGGACTGGTTTCCGTCTCCGTCAAGGGGGGCAAAGTTTTAATATCTAAGCCCTATCTCGACTCCTTAACCCTCAAAAATGCAATTTACGTTTGAAAAAGGTAATAACGCCCCGGGGGCCAATAACAAAAATTACATAAACACAAAAGTAAACAATACAATGGCAGAAACTAGTGTTAGAAGCATAAAGGCAAGCGCCTGGGCTTGTATCTACAGCACTATTAAGTCGCAGCAGGGCTTGAAGCCCCCTCAATAAATGAAAAAACATGGGTGACTCACATACAGTCCGCGATGGCGATCGGTAAACTCCAGCTGCACGGAAAACGAAGAGCAGTTCGGATCTGTGGGGTCCGGATGATTGAAGGATCCCCTGTCAATGCTGTTCTGTCCCACGCCGGTCTTGCGGGTGCCGGAATTCGAGCAACCGGATCAGCGGGAGACGCGGGACGAATACACTGAAGAGGTCTGCCGCATGCCGCATGCACTCGTAAAATGGCAAAATACTTATCTTGATATATATGCTCGGTAGATGTACATCCTCTTCTGCGCAGTCGCAGTTGGGTAAGAGGTGAACTTAGACGAATTCCAAAGTTGCAAAATGGGCCTCAAAAAACAGCGAAGTCCAGCGATGCTAAGCCCAAAAGTTGCAACTTGAGGGTCGTAGCTCCGCGGCCTCCGGACCGTTTTCCCTCAACCAGCACTTTTCCGAGAGTACACCACCAGGGCTATATTTTGATGTTCGGTGGCCCTGGGTTGCTGCTGAGGCTGTGAAGCTACAGGGGCTTAAAATTTGTCCATGTTAAAAATATCAGCAAATCCCATGTTAAAATGCTCGTAAAATTTTTTCAAATGTTCAAACTTCCATATCACAGGAACCACTGGGCCGATTTACAAAAATGAAGTATCTGCGTGATCTGCGGGGCAAGGGCTTTCAGAAAACACTGCACTCGGACAAAGCGCCACAAGATTTCCGCCAAAACTAAGGAAGCCCAGCGGAGCTCAAAAAACGCGCGTGCTATCCCCACGAAGGCAGAGACTGCACACTGGTTGCTGAAGACATCACTCCCCGAAGGTCCCTTGTACCTGAGTCACCGAGGTAACTTCCCCCTTGCCGGGCAAACTCGAAGTGCGCACCTAGCAACCCTAAAAAGGGTTGGCAAAAGAGAAAAGTTATCGCCAAGCATGAAATGCGCTCTTCTTCCCCCCGAATGTAGAACGATCTCAATTTCACCGGGGTTGACATTTCTGGCGCTTTATCAGTAAAAGTTTTGTTGGCGAAATGAAATGAAACATAAGTAGGCTTGCCAGACGTTCCGGTGTCCAGGTAAAAGATAAATTTGATTACAGATGACCAAAAAAGTCTAAAAATAATTAACTGGGAAGATTTATCTAGGATAAATACTTCGTCATTTGTAACAATGACTTGAAAAATTAATATCGGATTAGCTTGTGCCAATGAAAAGTATATAATAGCATGGGCGGATCCAGGGAGGGGGCAATAGGGGCCATGGCCCCCTCCGAGAAAATTTCAAGAGTAGTTAAAATCCACTTTTTTTAAGCAAAAATGCAAAAAAATTCCCTTATGATGCATACAAAGTATAACAATAAGGAGAACAATGAGAGGAGGGCCATGGTCACCCTGAAAAAGTTTCAAAAATAGTTTAAAACCTTTTTAGAGCTAAATATTAAAAAAATCCTTATTATTCCTCTAAGTCTAACATGAGTATAAAACCAATGCTGAGGAGTCATAAACCCACACTGAGTAAGTTTCAAGTAGTTTTTTAAAACTTTCTTTCCTAGCTTAAATTGAAAAAACTGGAATAAATTTTTTTTCGTTCAAAAAGACCTCTGAAACCCTTCAAACCCTAACCTTACCAAAGATAGTCTAAAATAGTTCAAAGTCTATAAATTAGAAAAATTTCCTGGGATAGACCTTTTAATCTCTCCTCCCCTTAACATGACGAAAAATCGTCTAAAACAGCCTTTTTAAAGCTAGTTTCTAACAACTTCCGGGGGAGTGCTACAGCGCTCCAATCCTCTTAGAAAAATAATTATTCGAATGTGTCTTCAGGACTGAAATTGTAAATTTAAAAAAGTTCTTGGTGTGGGCCCTCGAATCTGTCCTCTACGTATCATCACGAAAAGATCGTATTAAACTATGTGTCTTGCTCTACAGTTGCAAAAAAAAAAAAAAAATAAATAAATAAAAATAAAAATAAAAAATCTGGCTGAGAACCCCCGAAACTTTCTCTTCTTAACATTATTAGAGATAATGTTAGCGTTTTTAAAGTTTCAAGTTCAAAAAATGGGTGAGGGGATGGAGTCGTACCCGAGTCCTTAATATTACGAAAGACAGTTAAAATGAATTTCTAAGATTACAAATCCGAAATATTTCCTTAGATGGGCCCTCAAATTTCTCCTCCCTCTAACATTATCAAAGATAGTCTAAAACTGCATTCTTAGAGCTACAATTTCGAAAAATAGACAGGGGAGCGCCACCAAATCTCTTTTCCCCTAACATTACCAAAGATCGTCTAAAATGCGTTTTTAAGACTACAAATTCCAAAAATTTCCGGGGGAGAAAGCCCCAAAACCCCCTTTACTTCGGAGTTAATATTATACTTATGGTTGGTTCTAATCAGCTTCCTCTTAAATCAGAAGTCCTATACAGTCTTCTCGGAACAAACAGTACTGATTACAGGAATACCACTTAGAGGCGACGATATATGCACACGTTTGTTAAGAAAAGAGGAAAATTATTGGGACAGTTGCAACCTTTATGTTAAACTTGTGTCGCCTAGTGAAAATTCCTTAAAAAATGCTCTGGTTAAAGGGGCTATATTGATATTTATAATATTCAAAAAATTCCGAAGCATCATATTTTTCCAAATGGCCCCCTCCGAGAATTCTTTCTGGATCCGCCCCTGTATAATAGGAATATAGTTCAATTCTTTATTCCTCGTCCAAAGTGTTTTTCTCCCCACTAAAATAACTTATAAATATTAACATACAAGGAGCAAAATTTTGTAATTTATTCTGATTGTGTCATTTCTTATTACCCTACTTTTAGGTTCATAATTAGTGATCATTTGCTCATGGCATTGAGAACGAACTGCCCTGTAAAATATTCTAAAAGCCAGCCAGGGGTGGTATCCTTTTGAATACTCGCAACGCTGGGGGGGGGGGGGGATTTCAGTGTCCCGGTTGAACAGTTTAGAAATCTAGCAAGCCTAAACATAAGTAAAATATATTTTATGCTCGTTACGATGCAATACATGCACATTGGATGTAGTCTTAATTTTGAAAAAAAAAAGTGTATCGCTTCTGTAAAAATTGATTGACTATTTAAATTTTCATTGTTTATTTCAGGCTGGTATTAAAAGATGTCGAGAGGAATTTTTGGACTCAAAATATAAGCTGGATTGTATGGACAATGGCTGTTCTGGGAATTATTTATCAGTATTACTTTCATGAAAGGTTTGCAGCTTTGAGCACTATTTATTTTCCATAACTTATGCTAAGATAATACAATAAACGCTCTGTAGAACAACCTCCTATTACTGCGACCCTTCCGTTATAGCGACCGAGGCATGAAGTCCTATTTCCTATCCCATGGATGCTATGTTATTTTACTGTCCATTACAGCAGTGTTTCTCAACCTTTTTTACTTTGCGGCACTCGTAAGAAATTTCTAGATCAACGGGGCACACTGAACTTAATTTCGCAATGGTAATATAGAAGTGTTTTCATCATTCGCTGTTAAAAAGACGGGGGGTGGGGGCTTTTTCATATGAATAAAACAATTACACTATCGTAGTGTATTTGAATTTATTTAGAAAGTAGAAATATTTCGAATGTATTGAGGTTGATAATGAACAACAAAACTACCTATATCAGACTTCACAGAAAAGTATGCTTGATATGTTTCAAAGTATTTCTGTCAAACATGTCATTAAAGTGCACACTGCAGTTAAACGATTTATCAAAAAATGTTTCAAGAAAGAAGCAAGCAAAAAATTAAAACCAAGCACCTAACTTCCGTTTGACACTAATGAGACACTTGAGCCTGCCTTGGATGTTCGACTGTATGTTGGAAAGAGCTACACGAAGTTCTTCATCCAGGCTCTTTCGAGATTATCTCTTGCTGATTTTGATAAGTGTGAGGGCTGAGAAGATGAGTTCGCAAAGATGTGTAGTGAAAAATGGTAGTAGCACATCAATAGCAAGACCAGAGATGGTGGGATACTCATTTTTAACCAGCTACCAAATTTCGTCCAGAGGCACTTCGTTCAACTTAAGTTTAAATTCTTCTCGCGCCTTCAAAGAAAGGTATTTAACTGATGCATCCGCAGATGAAGAGAATGGATCGCGAATCCAGTCATACTACTCTATGTTAGTATTCTTGAAATAGAGCTTAATTTTGTCCTGAAGAATGACTAAATGTTCTGCCACTTCATTAAGCAGCTTTTCTTCCATGCCATTTCCTTCACACTCTATGTTGATGGTCCGTTTGCACATGTCCAAAGACCCACGATCTACTTCTTCTCTCCGCAGCTGAATTTTTGATTTGAACTCGTTTAGCTTGTCCATCACACATGCAACCAAATTTTCTCCTTGTCCTTGCATTTACCGATTCAATTCGTTAAGATGTTCAAAATTGTGAGCTATGTACGCTAGTTTTGCCAGCCAATATTTGACTTGGAATAAACTGGCGTTCTACATTTCGTTTTTTAAAATCAAAAACTGTCGTACCTCGTCCGTCAATTCAAAAATTCTTAATAGTACCTTACCACGTGAAAGTCAGCGAATCTCTATATATAGAAGTCACAAAGTAAGGAGAAATTCGAGAATTTAGCCGCCTCGATTTTATGAAATTCACGATTTTCACGACGTCAGCCAAAGCTGACTTCAGCTCACCTGGTAAGTTCTTTGCCATGAGAGATTCACGATGGGGGAAACAGTGTATGGTTTGAACACTTGGGTTACGACTTGTCACATTCGACAGGAACCCTATGATAGGTCCTGTCATTGCAGCAGCTCCGTCGGTGCGAACACCTTGTGCAATTTTGCCAAAGGATTCGTTGCTTTCCAGATATTCATCTGTAATGCGGAATATCTCATCACCGGTTGCACGTGGAGAAAGTTCTTTGCAGAAAAGATAATGACCTTTAATGCGTCCCTCATCATCAAAGCGCACAATGGCTATGAGTTGTGCACAGCTTCCAATGTCTGTTGATTCGTCAACTTGTAATGCAAATTTTCCAGCTACTTGTAATTTCTCTAGCAATGTTGCTTCTATGTCACCCGACATGTCATCAATTCGTCTCCTGATAGTGTCGTCAGAAGTGGCACTTGGACCACCTCCTCTGCTCCGGGTCCTAGCATTCCCCGTACGATTTCTTTGTACGCTGATGAAATAAGCGTTTCACAGATAGTGTGTGGATTTTTCGTTTTGGGAATTAACCGTGCAACATTATAGCTAACCTCTTGAGCCCTTTCAGAAACTTTTGCGCTGGCTTTCATGAAAGAACTTCGCTTCGAGTTCTCTTTCTGCAATCGCTTGAAGTAACCGATGTCTTTGCCCAGATAAAAAGGATGTTTAATAGATAGGTGACGTTTTAATTTGCTAGGGACCATCGCTTCATTTGAAAGTTTTTCCTGTAAATAAGACACTCAGGTCTTGGTGATTTTACATCTCCGATCCACGAAAAACCGAACGCCAGGTATCCTTTCCTGGACTGCCTACTCAGCGACTTAGCCTTTTTACTTGGAGGTCCTCTGTATCAGTACATTCAGTAGCAGATTTAGCAGCTGATGAGCCTTCTCTAACCAAGAATTTTTTCATATCACATTTGTAATTAAAGCGGAGGCTTTGCGCCAATCCTAATAACACACTGAGCGTATGCAGACAAGCCAGAATGTCATTGCTGGTGAATTGAGCGTGAATAATTTGTGTCTAAAATAAGCCGAAAAAATAATAATAAATTAGCCAATAGCAAACATTTTGCTAATTTGCTTTTTATAGATTCAAAAAAAAAAAAAAATCTTCAAAAGCAATACACGTCTGATCATTGGCACCAACATATGCAACAGGTAAAAGTAAAGGCAGCTGCACTCTTCGTTTTACTCTCTGAATTGCTCAAACAGCAATTACCGAAAATATTAATTCGTCCTAGATTTTATTTTTTCAGTTTGATTTTTTTTTCTCTTTTAATTTATATTTTACTAAGTCTCAGAATCGAACTTTGAGAAACTACGATCAAATGAAATTAGTATCGGAACTGAAAAACAGTAAAAAAAAAAAAAAAACTAAAGCCAGGCTTAAATTTTGAGTGGGAGGGCACAATCACTGCCTGGAGGAGGGGACGATACTCCCTTTTGCGAAAGAATTAGAAAACATTCTGTATAATTAGTTGATTTCGTGGATATTAGAAACCGTTTTAAAAAACCGAAAGTAATAGGATCAAGAAGTTTTAAAGAGGTGGGGCAACAGATCCTGCCTCTCCCCTTGTTAGGTATGCCTGATTGCACACGATCGACAGGGTGAATTGAGAAGTTACAGAACGATACAAACGCTATTCGGTCGTTACTTTAAGATAAAATACATCAAGGCTCTTTCTTTTTACATAACTACGAAAATTCTACGGCACACTGGGTTCTTTTTTGCGGCACACCGGTTGCGAAGCCCTGCATTAGAGCGTCCGAACTGAACCGTGCATTCCAATACAACGTCCAAAATTAAGTTTCAATTTTGTATTATCCTCAGGACTAACCATTCGAAAACTACGTAAATGTTTAAACATTTTACGTTTCTAAATATGTCCATTGAAAATAATAATTTGTTGGTTTTAGGTCAAAAAAATGATGAATACCGCACACAAATGGTAGATTTTACGAATTATATTTTGTCTTTGAAAAAGTCAAGTTTCTCCAGATGTGGCCGAGCCTTCTTAATCTGTTACTTCGGATGACTTGAGTAACTTGAGGTTCTTGCCGTAAAGATTTGTGTAGAATCGTCTTGTATATTTCTAGAAGGTTGATTCAGAAGTTCTAATTTTTTTGACAAAACTTGAAGCAAAATTTCAGTTAATAAAATGGCATTTAATCAGTGTGTGTGTCGAAGAAATTTCTCTATCTTCCAAAAGTTACATAACGTGTGCACATAGAAAGGCTCTTATATCTGATTAAAGAACTGATTCAGATGATTATTCAAATCCTGCAAGGAAATTTTACCGTCCAAGCTAATTTGAAGTTATCAGCGAACTAGACAAATAGTGTAACAGTGAAAAAAGAAAAATAAATAAATAAATACGTAGCAATCGAAAGAACACTTTAAAACTTTTTTGATCCCCCCCCCAAAAAAAAAACTATTTGCACCCCCCCCCCCCGTAGAAAAGGGCCAAACTTAAAGACTTGGCATAAATGAAGGCACCAAGCGAAAGCGACTGAAGGAAAGAAAATTTCGAACCAAGAAGTGTGTGGGTGTGATGTTATCATTGATTGCTACATGCTTATTTTATTAATACGAAGTTTTCGTCTGTTTTTAAAAACCAATTTCAAACTATTTGTCTTCAAATTTACAACAATCGTTCGTAATACAGAATAAAGATTATCTATTGTTTTGGAAAGTTTCAAAATCGATCCGTAACATAAAAAACATAACATTAAACAAATGTGACTGGCTTCGCTGGCCACATCTGGCCCGCGAGCCGTAGGTAAGGTACCACTGCACTATCGTATGGTTTCCTGGTAAAAAAAGCGCAAGGTCGAGAGGATTAACGATGAACACATAAAATAGCCATTTAAATTGCGTACACATGTTTCGACGCACTTGGGCATCCGAAATAGTTGTACGCCATTTTTTTCAATATTTTGTGCTTTTAACTTTGATTAAAGCTTAAATGAATGACTGCCAGAACTACAAGGGTAATGAAATCTTAATCTAAAAACATTTGTGTTTCTACAATACGTTAAAATTTTTTGGTCTTGATCTTATGTTTATTTTTATTTATAGTATAGCTGATGTAAATAACATCCGCAAGCAGTCCAATTTTGTTCTTTCGTTCTGTGGTTCGAGAATCATTTTTTATTTGAATGTAAAGATTAATATTAGCGGCCGCCACTTGCCACTTGGCGACAAAAAAAAAGGGGGGGGGAGAGCGATTAAAAATATCAGTATCATTCGCCATCTGGTCTCCACTCGGATCAACTCCATTTATTTTAAGATGTGTGATTTTTTTTTTTTTTTTAGTTAATAAGTAATGGAAGAGTGAAAATACGAATATGAAGGAGAGTGAATAACAATTTTTAACTTGTCAGAAAATATTCAATTATTTTTGTTTCAGGAGCAATGGGGTCGTTTCCAAAATTTTAAAAGTATTTTTTTCTGAAAGAGCATGTTTAAAATCATAGGATCTGACCATTTTTTAAATAATTTGTTCAAGTTTAACATTAAAAAAAACAATACTTTAATCGGTGCACTTTCATTGTTTACGCTTCTGCTGATGACATCACAAATGATGAAATGCCATTCACTGTTGCCATTCACAGAGCAAAATATTTAATTCGCATCTTTACTCACGTGTATTGGCAACGATAGGGTTGATAGCAAGCATGGAGCGCAATTTAATTCGCTTCTTGATTATCATAACGTGGAAACGCGGTAGAAAGATGCGCTAAAGGGCATCATTTGTGACGTCATAAAGACGACGCCTTTTTTGAAAAATCAGACATTTTAAAAAATTATTAAAAAACAACTGTTGGGAAAATGAAAGTATTTTCTAGGTCCATGTTATTTTTTGGCTTACTCTATCAATTTCAGTGACGAAAAGTAGTACTTTTGACTGAAGGAAACAACGTCGTTTAAAAGCTACTTTGATTTTAGCTTTTTTGTTGACTTTGTCTTTTTTTAGTTCACAAAGAAAGAAGCGACTAAAGAAAAAGGAAAGCGACTAATCAATTTGCTTCTGCTTGCCACTGGCGATCAGAGATTTTTCCATACTTGATCTTTAGTTGAATGCAATCTTTGGCTTAAGTAAATAATTTTCTCTTATTGCTTGCACTGTTCTATCAACTCGAAATGCATGAAGAACTGATTAAAGAAGAGGTTGAAAAAGCAAAATTGTTAAGAGAAATCTCTTTGGTATATATTTTATTTATAAACTACCTGCGTTGCCTGACGTTGCACGGCTTATCTCGAAAAAAATAAGTTGTCTCAAGTGGCGCTGTTCAACAATCGAGCAAAATTACGAGAGAAACAAAAATCGTGTAAAATTTCCCGTCAAAGTGTAGAAAAGAGTAATTTTATGACTCAAAGTTTAAATTTAGATCTCTTTGGATTTTTTTTTAATTCCAAAAATTCAGTCATTGTTATTAATAGGCGTGAACATTCCGTTTCAGATTTTCTGGTGAAAACCCTCTTAAGAGGGCTTCTCCCCCTATAGGGTTCGAAAAATCTCGTATGTCCTGAGCATCAAAGGACCTCTGTGCCAAATTTGGCAAAAATCTGACGTGAACTTGAGTTGTATAATTAACATACGCACACAAACACACAAATAAACATCCATTTTTATATATCGTCGCCTCAAAGCAACGGTGAGCTATCAATTCCAGCTTTGAGACGAAGATACAGGGTGACAATTAAATAACTTGGACACACATAACACATTATAATTCTAATTCTGATGAAAATATTACGACCAAACATCAAAATAAATATGAATAAATTATTTTGTCCAATATATTGTTACAAATTCTGTAAATAGTAATTATTTTTGATTAATTTGTTGGAATCTGGCTAAATTTGGCGTTTATTAAATAATCTTTCATCTAAAATTATTGTAGCAACGTAACCTGTAAATAGTTTCTTATAATGCACATACAACCCCCTAACAGTCGACTGAAGTATACGGTCCCCCTATGATTTATTGGTAAGATTCGTGAATGAATAAAAAAAAGAAAATCGAGAAGCATTTAGAATTTTGTGGAAACTTCTCTTTCGAGATTTATAAATAGCCACGTCCAACGGTGGGAGTTAGTCTCGAGTTAGTTTTTGGTTGTGAATCGTGTCAGCGGTACGCTGGAGTTCATGTATTAGCTCTGCTTTGCGAAGCCTTTGGGCTGTATTTTTGCGTATTTGGGTGTAAATACGTGTGTAACCCGTTGAGTTTACGGTGTTAAATGATATTAGCTTAAATGCTGGTGATTGATTTAGCAGTTGTAACTACGCTTCCTGTACATAGCTGTAAATAAATCTCCTGTGTTTTCTCAAGAACTGTGTCGTCATTTCAAGAAAGTTTGAAGTTGTGTCACGAACTCTTAACAATATTTACAACTTTTTTCAAAGTAGCTACCTTTAGCCTCAACACAGAGCTTTAAACTTGTGACAAAATTTTCGGCTGTGGGCCGCAACTCACTTACTGATATTTTATCCCATTCCTTGCCAGTGGCGGATACAGCCGGCGGGCAACCGGGCATATGCCCGGTGGGCCGGTCATGCTTGGATTGCTTGGGGCCGATCAACTATCAGCAAAGTCTTTCGGGCCTGTCTACTAACAGCAAAATGTAAATTTTGCGCGCATGTGTTTAGAATAACGCAAATTCGCAAAACACAGTCTCTGCTCCTCTTTACGTATGGGCTAAAGCTGGCGGGTGGAGGGAGGTAGGGCCGTCCCCACAAGAGGGGGAGGGAGGGGGAATTTCTGAAATGGGGCTGCTTAGGGCCTGATTACCACACAGGCTGATTAAGCCTAGGCCTGGGGCCCCATGTTCCTAAGGAGCCCCAATTTTTTTAAAGAATTATGCATAGCATTGCAACGATATGAAAATCACATGTATTTTTAAAAAGATAAAAAAATATGACTTATTAATTGGAAAAAACTTCTTTAAAAGGAAATCTTTAATCATTCTGCCAGTAACAAATTTACTTGATCACGATTATGAGGGGGCCCAAAGGGGATTCATAAATGCACATAAGTGATTTATACATAGTTGTGTGATTAGACAAAGAGGCCTCCAAAGGTCGAGCTCTGGGGATGCGAATATATTTTTAGCGGTGTAATAAAAATAAATGAATAAATTAAAAACAGGGAAACCTTAGCGGTCGTAAAAAGTTAAAATACCTTTGGTTTCTTTGACGCTTTTATTTATAAATGACAATTCACAATTGCTATAAAATGCAACTTACAACATGGGTCGACGTGAGGTCATGTCAGCTTAGTTGGAGAATAGGGGCCCGGCTCGGAATTGAACTCGTGCAGAGGGTAAAATATCCTAATAGTGAAAGGTGTAGAAGGAGGCTTGTGAAAAAATTGACCTTTGTCATTTTTTCCCCAGAGCCGCTTTTGCTCTCAAAATATTTTTTCCGTAAAATTATTTAAAAATATGCAGTTTTAAAATACCATTGAGGAGTATCCAGTTTCGAAAATTTGCTGGAAGAAAGTACTCGAATCTCTCCCGTTTTTTTAATATTCTTAAAGATGGTTTAAAACTGTGTTTCTAAATTAACAGTATCAAAAATTTTCTGGGAAAGTGCCCCGTCTCCTCCTCTCTCTCGGCATCATCAATGAAGAACGTTTTAAATCTCGTTTTTAGTGCTTCAATTTCGAAAATTTTCCGGGGTGAGCCTCCTGAAAACTCCTTTTCCTAACATCACTGAAGGTCAGCAAAAATTTCGTTTTTGGAACTTAATTTTCGAGTAACTGCCGGTGTCCTAATCTTTACCAAAAAAGACTTTTAAGACTTCAATTTGAAAATTTTCTGGTGGATGGCCTTGGAATCTATCTCGACTTAAAATCACCAAGGATCGTCTAAAACTGCGTTTTCAACGCTAATATATTTTAAAAAATTTCAGAGAGCCCTCGGAACCGCTCGTCGTACCATATACTCGAAGATAATTTAAAATTCTGTTTTTGGATTTCCACTTCTGAAAAACTGCAGCAGGAGAAACTCTGAACCAACACTCCCCTAACATCACCAAATATTGTCTAATATTGAGTTTTGAAGACTACAATTTCGAAAATTTTCCGGGGGAGAGGCCCCCGGACCCCCCCTATTTCAGGCTCATTGTTAATCTTTTCATTAAGTTTATATTGCTAATACTTTAATGACTACCAGAAGCCAGAAAACTAAGTCCACTCTCTCTCTCTCTTTATGTCGGTACATGCGTTTGAAAAAATATTAAGGACCGACCTTTGCCACCAGGTTTTTGACCTCGCATCGAGTCTGGGTGTCGTCAGGATATGGCAGTATAAAACAGGGAATGTTTATGACAGGCCCAGTAATTAACAGGGCAATCAAGTTACTTCTGTTATGACTGCAGAAAAGGACATACTAGCCAAGCAGTGTTATCATTAAGGAAATATTCAATCAAGTTCCGGGCATTATAAAACTACTTAAATGGACAATTACAATCACAATTTCCCCCCAAAAAAAGGTTTAGCTAATACTGTATCAATTTGTTCGCCATTAAAGCGCAGAAGTGTTCCTATCTGTTAAATTTTGTTTAAATAAAACATATTTAGTTGTTAAGAATAATTTCCTCATGTTTAAGTAATATCCCAATCGTTAGGTAAAATTTAATATCCATAAGAGCTATGAGGCCGCTAACCCAAAAATAAGCTTAAATGCATTCAGTTAACATCAGTTATACTAATACTAATAGTACACAACTAATACTAATGAATAAATACGCACATAATTTCCGTTTATGCATTGTAATTTAATAAAAATGCAAAATTTGAAGTTGTACGTTTTGTCATTTTTTATAAACTGTACAGTACGTAAGCGAATTCCCCAAAACCTAAAAAATTTCGCGTGATCAGAGCTATAGTCTTCGAGGATGCAAAAATCCTCGATAGGCTATGTCAATGCTTACCGCTTGACCACTACTTGTAGTGACGTCAACCTTTTCGTATGTAACCCATTCTCCCTTCTCAGTGTCAATCACAAGACTAATTCCACACCCGATCGCACACTTGGGCGAAAAAGAACGCGTTCTTGGAAGAGTCTGAACAATGGAATAAAGGCGTGTGAATGGGTTCTAAGAGACAGAACAAGAAGGGTACAAATTGTCCGGTAAGCAAAGCGTGAATACGCGATTAAACTAAAGCTTGAAAAAAAAATCGCGCATAAGTGAAAGGTGGATTTTAGGTTTCGCGTACAAATGAATAAGAGTTATAACATTGTTTCCTATATCGCTGGCCGGGCCCGTGAGAAAAACGCGCATAAGTGAAAAACGCGTATAACAGAGGTCGCGTATAAGCGAGAGATCACTGTATCTTTACAAAAACGGTTCCTGAATCGCTACAAGTTGCACGCGTATAGACTTTTCATTGTTATGGAAAATATTTTTAGCAACCAGTTTAAAGATTGAATAAGCGTGTTTATTAAGTGTGTCGGCCTAAGGTTGCTTACGGCCTGTCCAGATTGACTAAGCTCCCAGTGAGAGCGAAAAAGTCAATGGATAGCTACAGCTTTGCAAGGCAGGAATTGCAGGCAAGAGAGATGTTTGCTTCCTTCTTGCATCGCTTTGGCCGTGGTCGCTCTGATTTCTATGGAGCCTTCTTGGTAAATCAGGAAGGTTCTAATCAATCACACTAAACTTACTTAATTTTTCTAGAAGGTTCTAAAGATATGACTCGGCTTTAACAGAGGAGATTTCGCACTTCTTCAGAAAATTTACAGGTTGATTTCAGAAAGGTTACTGACTTTTAGCGGAAAACGTTCCTGGTTTTTCCAAGATATGTTACTGGAAGAAATTGGGCACATTAGCTACCTTATTATCTTACAGGAACGTTTCTGAATCGTTTTTACAGTGTGTGTAGGTACGGAATCATGTTGGAAGGTCCATCTTTTGTTCCAAAGAACTTTTACGACCAATGTAAGAGAAAATCGCCCAAAATGAGTTTAGGATATGTTTCTTGATTAATTTTATCCCCTGATCAACAAAAACATATGAGGCAGTGAGAAGCAAAGGGATCTAAGTGGTAAAATTAAAAATTTGGAGATAACCAGTACACATGGTAGGCGAAACTCTCCTCTGTCTTGGGTCAAGAGATGGTACTAGTAGCCCTGGTAGTAGCTGCTATACAGCATGATTTAGAAAAAAAATTCAATGAAAGCTTACCTAGAATGTTATCTTTAAACGCGTTTAACTCAAAACTTCAAAATGTCCACTTACATCCCTTTGCTTCTCACTGCCTCGTGTGATGTTTTCCCACTAGCACATATCCCACCCTAAACCAACGGTCAATGACACCGTTCAACGATGTAAGAAGGTCTTGGAGACAAGGGTGTGTACTAAAGCTCGCAAAACTTTAGCATCCCTAAAGAAATCCTTATGCAAGGAATGGGATAAAATATCAGTAAGTGAGTTGCGGCCCACAGCCGAAAATTTTGTGACACGTTTAAAGCTCTGTGTTGAGGCTATATGTAGCTACTTTGAAAAAATTGTTCCTCTGCAATAAAATTACAATGTATTATGTGTGCCCAAGTTATTTCTTGTCAACCTGTAGATACATATTTTTAAAATAATTAATTATTATTTTTTTAGTCAGTTATTGTAATGTTATATGTTAAAAGAAATTTGAGATTTTCTAGAGAAAAACCCTAGAAAATCTCAAATTTCTTTTCATTTGACTTTTGTTCTGATTTCAGTTATGACATTTCAAAGTTTCGACAGCTGCTTTCACTAATTGTGCTTTCATTTTATTTAACAGGTACAAAACATTAGAAACTCTCTTTTACATAGTCATCGGCGTTACACCAGCCTGTGCAATGTTTTATATGGTAAGACATTATATAGCATTCTGATTTTAAATAGGGTAACACCCCCCAGTAATTGGCAAGTCACCAGTGATTGGCACTTCCAACAAAAATGTCCTAAAATAAGATTCATATTCAATCTTTTAAAAGAAGAAGGCTATATACCAACTGAATGTACATTTATTTCAAAGATAATGACTTCAAATCATGTTACTAAAAGGTAGCAGTGCATAGGAAAAAAAAACAATTGTGGCATGTGTCAAATCAGACATTTTTGTTGCAAAAGCTTCTTCTCTGGCTTAAGGGAAGCATGCACATCAATCCATCAAAACCTGACTTAAAATATACTTCAAATTTTGGTTGTCAAAAGTTTTGTTTAGTTGAAAGACGTTACTTTGAGTGTGTAGAAGTGAACTTTTTGTCTTCTTTTGGGTTTTTGAAGAAATTATGAATGCCATTTAGTGGTGCTTCAGTTTTGCTAGTCTCCAGTAATTGGCACATGTGCTTATAGTTCCTAATGCGTTGTGCAATCTGTCGCTTCTTTGATTTCTGATACTTTTGCAGCAACAATATTATATGGATTCTACTATTGATTTGAATTGTCCAGAATATACTGTTAAATTTTTGAAAGAAACAATAAAAAAAAAGCAAATATGATTGGCCATCACAGTCAGATATTGCGACTGTAGAGAACTGTTCTATTTTTTATGCTGCCATTGAATCATCGGATCAATTTTCTTTTTTATGTGAAAACAGCTATAAGTCGTAAAATCAAAACTGCATGCCGACTGATGAAACAGCAAAAATCTCGATATTTTTTTCCATGTAACATTCCAAATTTTTATTTCTCTAAAATACATTTTTAAAGTCAAGATGTGTGATTTAACATTACTTTATGTAAAATTACCTACTTTAAATTAACATTAATTATGTTTCTTATGATGATGAAATTCGTATGTAATCTAAAAGTGAAAAATGAAGTGATTTTCCAGTTCTATCCACATGTGCCAATCACTGGATCACAAGGGTGTCATACACTGCGGTATCAAGTGCCAATTACTGGTGATTTCGGTAACTTTTTATACACATATTTTTATAAAAATATCAGTTCAAATATTTTTGCTTTTAGTGAACTAAATAGACGCATAGAAGTGAATTCTATGATACAAAAATATTTACAAGTAAATATTTCTTTTTTACGAAATAAAAACAGAGGTAAGTTTAAGGACAAACTCTTAAAGTGCCAATTACTGGGGTCGTTACTCTATTCTGTTAATTAGGTATAGACGCAAAATCAAAAGTTTCTCACCAACATATTTATTGCTAAGCTATTTAATGAATAACAAAACGCAAGATACTGTTTGACCACGGATTGTATGTAATCTGGCATTCTGCCAAGTAAAGACGATTCCATGTGAATGAATCTAGCAGGGAAGATGGGAAAATAGCGATGGGATATTGATAAACGCGTTTTATAATGTCACTAGTGCCTTATTCATTTATTGCATTCTCAGAAATAAAATAAGGGAAAACAAAAATAGTTACCACAGAAACAACAAAAAGAAAATAAAATATTTTCATTTCGTTCAGGACAGTGGTTGGAAAAACTACATTTTTTTTGTAGCGAACTACAACTACAACTACTTTGTTACAAATGTAGTTAACTACAACTACAACTACTTTTTTCAAAATGTAGCAACTACAAACTAATTTTGAAATGTAGTCGCTACTTCGCTACTTTCTAAAAAAATAAGTAAATAAAAAGCATACACAATAGGTTGTCCCTCAAAAAATTAAAGTCAATATTTCAAGTCGTATACCCTCTTGTATTTTTCCTCTTGTGTCAAAACAATTGTGAAAAAAAGTTCCATACAATTTGCACAACGGCAATCCGTGCCGACTTGCACCTGAAAATGTAAAACAGTACTTGTATGCTATGCCAAATCGAAAAAAAAAGAAAAAAAAATTTTTTTTTTAGAAACTCGAAATTTCTGTTAATAAAACGTTTCTTCTGTACCCAACACCCCACATGTACCAAAAGAACATTTATTCAAATTAAAAAACATTTAGATATGCCACACATGACCTAAAATTTATAATTTTATTTAAAAAAATGATTTTTTTTGTCAGTTATCTTTTAAAAAATTGCATATAAATTTAAATAGAATATCAAGTTCAAAAATTACTGGCGAACACATTTATACAAATCAACAATTACAAACGAATAATAAATACATAATATAGTATTTTAAATGAAAATTTTAACTCAACCTGGAAAAAATCCATATCTTTGAGTACTATGTGGGAGACTTAAAAATTGCAGGAAAACAAAAATTTCTATTTAACGCTAATTACCCACTTTTCTATTTTACTGTATTTTTTTTTTTTCAGCTTGATAATTTCGTAAAATCTTACTTTTCTGAAAATGTGTATCAAAAACTTAATTTTTTGATGAAAAAAATAAAAAAATTTTGAAAAAAAATAGAACCGACTTCAAAACTGCTCTAAAAAGTGAAAAATAATTTTATTCTTTAAACACCGATAATACTTTTAAACATAATTTTTGAAGTTGGCGCAAAAACGATCGATAAAATCATTCACAGCCATAACTCAACTACAAGTATAAATTTAACCAGGTCCAGTTTCTTCACTGCCACATGCATTACGCATTGATAACAGCATATTTGAGTAACGATATAAATGTTTCGTTCCTAACTTTGGATGATTTTTTGATAAAAATATGAACGAAGCATGGTTACAATGGATTTTACTTTTTGTTTTTGCGCCAACTTCAAAAATTATGTTTAAAAGTATTATCGATGGTGTTTAAAGAATAAAATTATTTTTCACTTTTTAGAGCAATTTTGAAGTCGGTTCTATTTTTTTTTTCAAAATTTTTTTATTTCATTCTTTTTAGTGTAAATGTAGATATTTCAGTAAAAGTAAGAAGTTACCTAGTAAGAAGTGCGGCTCAATATCACTGTATTGCTTTAGAAAAGCCTTTATTCAAAATTATCATTACAATTACTATTAATGTTACAGTTATATGGCACCAAACTTTTATAACAATGAGTTTCATATTGTCGCGTAGATGAAGATAGCGAAGACAATGTGAAAGCCAAATGAAGCGAATACTCGTTAGTCTCAACTCGAGATCTTTATTCAGAATCACGAATGAACGTTACATCTCCTTATATACAACTTGAGAAAGTGCTGGAACTTTCCAGACTTGGAAAGATACAGAAATTAATAGAACATTCGAGAAAATACGGGAAACAGTAGAAACGAAATTTTAGTAAAATTCACTTTGTCCTAGTCGGGATTTGAACCCGGGTCGCTCGTGTGGGAGACGAGAATTCTACCACTGAGCCACCGCTATCCACGGATGAAAAGTGCGAACTTCGCTACAATATCATTTTAATCATTTAATAGGGAAATTTACTGTTTTTTGCCCATAACTTTTTTTCTAAAGAACAAATATGGTCAAACGAAGTAATGGGACCTAAGTTGAGCCATCCTCTATCCATTAAAAAAAGAATCATCAAAATCGGTTCACTAGGTGGGACGCTATGAGTGGACAAACAAAAAAAAAAAAAAACATACATACGGTATGAACTGATAACCGCCTCCTTTTTGAAGTCGGTTAATTATAAATGTTAGGCCACGTGTGGGATATCTAAATGGCTTTTAATTTAAATACATGTTTTTGAGGTGCATATGTGGGGTATAGGAGCAATGTTTTATCAACATAAATTTTTAGTTTCTAAAAAAACATTTTATTTTAATTTTGCCTAGCATTACAAGTGCTGGTTCTCACTTTCAGACATAATCGGCACTTGTTGCCGTTGTTCAAATTATATGATTTTTTTTTTTTTTTTGACGTAAAAGGATAACATATAAGAGTGTGCGACTTGAAAAATCAACTTTCGATTTTTTTTGGGGGGGGGACACCCTTATACACACACACCGTAAGAGGTTTGAACAAAAAACGATTGATAAATTAACTCATCAGAAGACACTATGAAAAATGCCCGTTATCATACTCTCATACACTGTAATGCTGGTATTTATTGTAAGTCCTCCAGAACAGCTCAATTTTTTCCTTTTCTATAACATTTTTAGTAGCTTCTTTTTATTAGGTGAATACTGTCGAAAATTTAAGCCTCGCTAAAATATTTTTATTTTACAATCTTCGGTCTGTTCATATAAAATTCACAAAATTTTCAACTTGCGAAATCACCGCTATCTTCATTTTTGCGAAGATAAGTGCTTTTTTCCATATAAATATTGGTGAAATATGAAAATTACGTTTACAAACTAATGGCGTCAAACAGATAGAACGTATGGCGTCAAAATGAAATGCCTGAGGTCAGCTGGTATTTTTATGAGTCTTATTTCTCATTGCATCTGATGATGTACCTTGTGTAAAATTTACGCCAGTTAAATTTGTTTGAACCTTGATTTTTTTTTTCAGTTTATTTAAAAGTAGTTTCCAGAAATCGCTACAAACTACTATTTTTTGTAGTTAACTACTCACTACACTACTTTTTTTAAAAAAGTAGTGCGCTACACTACAAACTACTAAAAAATGTAGCTACTACAGTAGCGTCGCTACTTGTAGCGCGCTACTTCCAACCACTGGTTCAGGAACGTAAAAGCAAAATAGTAAGCTCAAAAGTTTGTTGCGAATAAATAAATCAATTAACTTTTGCAGTGAGAATATATGTCGAATATACTTAAGATTTTAAAAATTTGCTGTGGGCAAATTTTCATTTTTACAAAACTAAGGCTAAATAATAGAGGGGCAAAAGTGCACATCTGAAACAAACCAACTAACACCCCTATAAACTAATAGATATGTCCATTTCCGCCTATAAACCGGATATTAACCTTTCCATGTAATCGATAATCAAACAGTAACTACTGATTCCTTCATAGTCCCAATCAGAACATTTTTGGATGTATTCATTAAATACATGGCAAAGGCACAGATGTTTTTCACAAAACACTTTCTCAAAATGTTTTTAAAGTTTTGATAATATATATATATATATATATATATATATATATATATATATATATATATATATATATATATATATACATAAAGGGCTAATCTCTGTCCGGATGTCCGGGGTAAACGTCAAAACTACTGGAGGGATTTTAACCATTTTTTCACCATAGATAGCTACATAATCGGGGAACAACTTAGGCTATAATTTATTGCTAAAAAACTTAGTTTAAGAACATCGTGATCGAAAACAGTAAATGTCCTGTAATTTCCACATTAAATGATTAAAGATTAAACATATTGTTTCGAAAATTCGTTGCCTAACAACAGGAACATTAAAAGTAATCATAATGTAAATTTTGAATCAAGGCTTCTCTGGAGCAAGCATGACATTGCTTTCTTAGGAATTGCATCCTCATCTTTATTCATAAAGGGCTAATCTCTGTCCGGATGTCCGGGGTTAAACTTCAAAACTACTTGAGGGATTTTAACCATATTTTCACCATAGATAGCTACATAATCGGGGAACAACTTAGGCTATAATTTATTGCTAAAAAACTTAGTTTAAGAACGTTGTGATCGAAAACAGTAAATGTCATGTAATTTCCACATCAATTGATTAAAGATTAAACCCGCAGACTAATAATAAGAGTAGACCGAGCTATGGCAATCCTTTTGCTGCTCATAAACCAAACCATGTGACTGATGGATATCCTAGCAACAGCGGGCGTTGATCATAACAGACGATTAAAAATAAAATAAATTAAATCCAGAAATAAAATGAATAGAATTGATGGCACACGAAAGAATAATCTTTTATGGAGTCCGATTTGTAAATTTGTTATTCTTAGTTGTAAATATTTTGCTAATATTGTGAGTTTTTCGTTTAGATAGTATTGTGCATTTTCTTTATTCAATTTCAATAACTCTCTAAGCAATTGAATATGCAAGCGCCCAAAAAGAATCCGCAAACGGTAAGATTTTTACCTACAATTTCAATTTAAGATACCGATTAGTACATTTTTGCGTTAACGCAAAACGTTTACGCCATTACGTTTACGCCAACGCTGACGTAGCAGTTCCGAATGAAATAAAAGTTACTGAAAATTGTGATCAAAAACTAATTACTAATGTCAAAATAATGCATAACTAAAAGAAAAACAGTTCAATCTCTGCACTTGGAAAAAAAATTATAATAAAAACATATTACGTATTAAAATATATGTCGAGTGCCAAACTATAGATAATCCCGCCATCTAGCAACCATGCTGCCAAAATTTTTGCCAAGCCTCCCACCAGTCACATGATGTATCCATGAACCAATTTTTTCATCAGCAAGTCTGGGAAAGCTCGGTCTACTCTCATTATTAGTCTATGATTAAACCCATTGTTTCGAAAATTCGTTGCCTAACAACAGCAATATTAAAAGTAATCATAATGTAAATTTTGAATCAAGGCCTCTCTGGAGTAAGCATGACATTGCTTTCTTAGGAATTGCATCCTCATCTTTATACATAAAGGACTAATCTCTGTCCGGATGTCCGTGGTAAACTTCAAAATTACTTGAGGGATTTTAACCATTTTTTCACCATTGATAGCTACATAATCGGGGAACAACTTAGGCTATAATTTATTGCTAAAAAATTTAGTTTAAGAGCGTCGTGATCGAAAACAGTAAATGTCATGTAATTTCCACATCAAATGATTAAAGGTTAAACCCATTGTTTCGAAAATTCGTTGCCTAACAACAGCAATATTAAAAGTAATCATAATGTAAATTTTGAATCAAGGCTTCTCCGGAGCAAACATGAGTCTAAAGTCATTTAAACATTTGGAAACTCACTTTTTTTTGTGTTTGTACTATTTAAGTAAATAAAGCGCACAGTTTTTTTTTAATGATCTTTGTTTTTGTTAGATACATTTCGGAAATTCTTCAAATTTTTATATGCTTCACTTTGCGATTTCGTTTCTAAATGAATACTCTTTCGTTCTTTATACTTACTGCTTTTTTACTTTTATGGGTAAGGATGAAGCTCAATTTATAATGACGTCAAAGCGGTGTGTTTTGAGTTCTTTCAGTTAAAACAGAAAACAAAAGAAAGTAGCGATTGTTTCTCACAATTATTACTGACCCAGGCAACGCCGGGTATTTTTGCTAGTATATATATATATATTTTGAAAACTATACAAGTTGCATATCAAATAATAGTGATAAATGAAATTCACTCAGAAATCTTGAATTATAATACTTTAAACCACTGTCGGTAAGTAGGAGAAGAAGCTTTTAAATGAATTTCAAACATTATTTAATCAACCATAATGAATGATAGATTTAAAAAAAATATATACATATAAAAATTTAAAAAGTCAGAAAGTAAGATCGCTGAAAGTTTCATGAAAATCTGAGATGGTCAGGTTAAGTCCCTTGTTAGTTTGACATGCAATGACACAAGTACAGTGTGATTCCAAAAGAATAGTGGAGTTCCATACAGGGTTGGTATTTTTTATAAAAACCCCCTTTTTTTTAATAAGTCCGGGAAACCGGAAGAAATTGGACAAAATGAACAACATTGGACAAAATAAAAATCCATTGATTTTCCATATTCTTAATGCATAAAATTGTTACTATATGTGTAATTATGTTACTAAATATGAGATAGAATTATTGCATCATTCAATTAAATTATAATGTTATTGTAATATTTATTTACAGCAAAACCTTTTGAAATTAATTACGTAATTAAAATGAAATAATTGTAAGTTAATCAATCTAATAAATCCAACGAAAATGTTAATAACACTTCGGCATGACTAATTTTTATTGAAGAAGTAATCAGCAAAATGAAGTAGTCGAACATAGTTGTGTTACAATGTTATTGCGTATTACTGGAAAAAGAAAAGATTAATTTCTCATATTCAAAATATTTTAAATAAATATACAGTCAATTCGCGATAACTCAAAGTCCAATAACTTGAATTTTTCTATAACTCGAAGTTTTTATCAAGTCTCGATCCCCTTTTATTTAATTCCATGCTAATTATTCTCAATATCTCAAAGATAACTTCCTTTAACTCGAAGTTTTTTCAAAGATGACTCGAAATTTATTTCGGAAGAATGGGGGGGAGAGAAAGAGAAAGAAAGAAACAAGTGACTATGAGAGAAAAATTCATTCACCTTCACTTGCAATTCCTGCACATTAGATCTCTAAAGCAAGAAGAACACCTGTTGAGCCCAGGGTCTTAGAACGTGCGGAGATGAGTATAGCTTGTTTTCTTTTCTTGTACTATATTGTTTACACTTTTAGACACGTTGCTGGACTACGAATCTGCTTTTAAGCAGTCAAGTTGTTAAGGCAACTGGTTAGTTCTAGCCCTAGTTAGGCTGCAACAGGGATCCAAAGTTGCTAATTTGGATCCAGAATTGTAATGGAGTTTCTTTACCATTTTTTCCCCCCTTTTCTGCTCTCGTACTTCAATATGAGCCATTTGTATGCACCTTTGAATTAATTACGTTCAGTACTATATTTTAATAAGTGGTTCTCAAATTTAAATTGGACACTACTTTTAATTTTAATAATTTGAATGCCAAAATAACATAACTACAGAACAATAACAGTACTTTGCAAATGAAACTAATTATTTCCGTTTTGTATTAATTATCTTCTAGCAAAAAGTATACGTTTGCTAATGAAAGCATTTACTTTTACAGGATATTTATCGTCTGCTATCAAAGATATTCTACAATGATAAGCAAAAAATCATAGACTAATAATAAGAGTAGACCGAGCTATGGCAACCCTTTTGCTGCTCATAAACCAAACCATGTGACTGGTGGATATCCTAGCAACAGCGGGCGTTAATCGTAGCAGACGATCAACGCCAGCGCGAAATAAAATAAATAGAATTGATGGAACACGGAAGAATGATCTTTTATGGAGTCCGATTTGTAAATTTGTTGTTCTAAGTTGTAAATATTTTGTTAATATAGTGAGTTTTTCGTTTAGATAGTATTGTGCATTTTCTTTATTCAAATTCAATAACTCTCTAAGCAATAAAAGATGCAAGCGACCAAGAAGAATCAGCAAACAGTAAGATTTTTACATACAGTTTCAATTTAAGATACCGATTAGTACATTTTTGCGTTAATGCAAACCGTTTACGCCATTTCGTTCACGCCAACGCTGGCAGCTCCAAATGAAATAAAAGTTACCGAAAACTGATCAAAAACTATTACTAATGTCAAAATAATGCATAACTAAAAGAAAAACAGTTCAATCTCTGCACCTGGAAGTTTTTTTTAATGAAAACACATTGTCTTAAAATACATGTCGAGTGCCCAAACTATAGATAATGCTACCATCTAGCAACCATGCTGCCAAAGTCTTCGCCAAGCCCTTCCACTAGTCACATGATACATCTATGAACCAATTTTCTTCATCAGCAAGAGTGAGAAAGCTCGGTCTACTCTTATTATTAGTCTATGCAAAAAATGAGAGAGGGGAAAAAGCTCTAATTTATTGCACATGGCACACAAAAAACAAAAATACGAGATCGTTTCTACTTTTCAAGTAACTTAAGTAATGCCCATAAATACATAGGTGTTCTCCCTTCCACTTGCTGCACTAACAAAAGATGCCAAATGCGTTGGGACATCGAACTTAGTGTCGAAGTCTGAAATTCCAATGAAAACGCCATTGCGTTTCTGGGTCCAAACTAGGAACTTTGGACCCTCGTTACAGCCAAACTAGGGCCTATGCAGTCAAACCGCTTTGCCTGGTCTCATATCTAGTGGGAAATGACCTATATCTAGAATTTTTTCCATATCCGTGATCCTCAAGGTCGTGCCGTTTGGTCGTAAGTTAAGATGCGTTCCCTTCATTCTTTAGTTCGATCATTTGCCGATAAGTTCCCGAGAGAAAGAGTAAGATTTGTCTTTACTATTAAAGATGTCTAAGCGAAAGCTAATAACCTTAGATTTAGAAAGTGAAGTAAATTTTATTTATGGCACTAAAAGGAATTCAACAATCAACTAGTATGTTGTGGCCATCACGAAACTTTCTTCTATATATATATATATTTTTTTTTTTCTTTTTTTTTTTCTGATCCCTCCCCATGCTTGATGAGGAAGCAATATTCTCAACAAAAACAAAATTACACATGCAAAAACTTGACGACCATCCCAATGTATGAATTATTGCAAAAGCAAAGCAAAGAGCGAAAATTGAAAGTTATTTTAAAAGCCTTGCTTGAATTAATTACAAATATTTTATTTGTTAACAAACATAAGATGGCAGCAGTTAAAAATTTTAAATCATGGAGATAATATTTCCGATCATTTCCATACAATTAAAATCACGAGAAATACGCAGACGACAATCTATTACGATTTATCTTTCTTATTGTTGCATTAATAAAGCTATTTTTATTCGCAAAAAAAAAAAAAAAAAAAATCAACACCTCTTGGAGCGATTGGCGTCAAAATTGAACCGAAGCCTGTTTACATATGGATTCACATATATTCCAAATTTAAACCAGAACGTAGCATTACTTCTTGAGATAGGGCACTCACAATGGAAAAAAAGAACGGGTGATTGCGCTACCCCCTTTTTAGCTGTTGACACCAAAATAAAATCAGCTCTTATACCCACTAAGGGCTACTTGCCGATAAATTTTTTCTTCATTCCGTTCATTATTTCTGGAGATACAGCAGTCACAATTGACGACAAAAAACGTTCTATAGCTCAACCCCCATTTGAGTTATTGACACCAAAATTGAATCAGCACCTGTTCCTGTTAATGGCAACATATGGACCAAATTTTGTTTGATTCCGCCAGTTACTTCCCGAGGAATAGCAAGCACGCGCAACTCAAAAAAGTCCCATTGCTCCACCCCCCTTGGAGGAATTCGCGCCAAAAACCAATGGGCACAAGTTCACATAGCGGCACATATGTGTACCAAATTTCGTTCGATTTCATGCGGTAGTTTTTGCTGTAGAGCGACCACAAAAAACTGGTCACACACAGACGTGACACACATACACACATACACACAGACAGACAGACTTTTTCCAAAAATAGTCGAAATGGACTCAGCACACCAAAACGTTCGAATCCGTCAAAATTCGAAATTCGAAAATTTGCACGAATCCAATACTTTCTTCTATATATTAGATAAAGAAGAAAGTAAAAAGAAAGATTCTTCAAAAGCGGTACGAATCCATGAATCCAAATTTGAAACGAATGAAGATGTGCACCATTTCTGAGTGGTTCTAGCAGTATCGAAATCAAGACCATGCCATTCCTGTAAGCGGGTCTTTGCTGCTTGAAAAAACAACGAATTTTGCTATATTACTGAACATAGAAAATTTCCACGCCAGTTCTGGATGGCTGGAGAAGTTCAAGACCAGACACAACTTCGTCTTCAGAACTCTTCACGGAGAAACTACATATTGTGAGGAAAAAAATTAAGTTCTGTAAATTTGTCTGTTATATTGTTACAAATTCTGTAAGTAGTAATTTTTTTTTGTGATTAATTTGTCGTAATCTAGCAAATTAGGGCGTTTGTTCCATTATCTTTCATCTAAAATTATTGTAGTAACGTAACCTGTAAATAGTTTCTTGCAATGAATATACAACCCCCTGACATTCGACTGAACTATACGGTGCCCCTATTTTTTTTCATTGATAATATTTGTGAATGAATAAAAAGAAAGTACGAGATATTTGTAGAATGTTATCGAAACTTCTCAATGGAACATTGTGTAAACTTTTCAAGGATTTATAAATAGTCTCCGCGGAATAAAAAGTCAGTCTCGATTGAGAATTTGTACTGAGAGTGTATTAGCTCTGTTTATTGCGAGGCATTTCGCTGTGTTGTTTTTCGTATTTGGATGTAAATACGAGTGTAATCCGTTGAGTTTACGGTGTTGATTGATATTTGCTTAATTGCTGATGATTAATTTAGCAGTTGTCAACGATCTTTCCTGTACATAGTGTAAATAAATCTCCTGTGTGTTTCTCAAGAACTGTGTCGTCCTTTCAAGAAAGTTGGAAGTCGCACCGTATCCGTAACAATATGTACATATTAATCAAAATATTTGATGGCTTTTATTATTAAAATGTCGAAAACCAAAACTAACGGTAAGTCGAATTTCCGATATGTCGAACTTTTTCGTCGGTCTCTTTAGATTTGATTTATGCGAATTGACTGTATATTAATATTTATAGGTTTAGTAAAAAAACAAGTAATCATCTTAGTTTTTATGAATCATAATGCATCCAATGTAAAAATAGTAAATGTTGGTATTTTTTAATTGATGCTTGACCTTTTTTGTTGACGTTTGACCTTACATAACTCCCTTATTCCCTCTTGGGGTAACAAGAAAGGATGTGTTGCACCGAGTTGAGTTAGGTTCCTTTTGTAGAAGTTTTGCAAAAGTATTCAAATCCGTGCAGCATTAAGAGGTCCGTTTCCCTGAACTTCCCAAAAAAGAAGTGAACAAAGTCAAGGTCAAGCTTCAACTTAATCAGAGCCACGCTATAACAATTCCTTCACAACATCAACTTGTTTATTCATTTTATAACTTTTGGTTCTACACTCAAAACTTCATGACCTTTGTCTCTTGCTTCAATTTTATAAATGCATGAATTGACAATGAAACTGCTATGTGACAGTTAAGATTTTAATAATTTACAGCAAATGCACGTAGTTTATTAATCGTTATTCAGTACATTTTAAAAATGTCAGTAATTTAGTTTTTATAAACATCTTACCATAAAAAAGCTTCCATCCTTTTTTAAGAATCAACATATTTGTTTATTATCGTTAAGTTCATCATTTTTACTTCCTTTTACAAAAAAGGAAGTATTGTATTCGCGAAAAAAATTTCACCCAAAAATCGGCCTTAATTTCCATTTCGCTCACCCCTAAATGAATGTTGAGTTTTTTTTCTAAACGACCACACGTGGGTATTTGCCTAGGAACGTACAGACACCCGCAATATCCATTTTGACGATCCCCGAGTTAATTACAACGAGTTTTCCCGTGACGTCTGTATGTACGTATGTATGTGTGTATGTATGTCGCATAACTCAAGAACGGAATGTCCTAGAAAGTTGAAATTTGGTAGGTAGACTCCTAGTGGGGTCTAGTTGTGCACCTTTTTTTTTTGGTTGCATTCGTATGCTCCAAAGGGGATCTTTTGCCCCTTTTTGGGGGGAAATCATTGTTAATTTCGATGTAAACTAAAGTGGTGTTATAATTTGGCGGACACTTGGCGATATATCGCCAGTCTTTTGGTCGCCAAGTTTTGTCGCCAAATTGGCGACAAAACTTGGCGACAAATTGGCGACAAATTTGGCGAATTTTTTTTTTTTAAATCTGGTTTCAATTTGGCCACTGTTGGTGATATTTAGAGAGTAAACTATTGAATCATATTAAAACTGACAATAATGAGAAAATGACTTTAAATTGGAGTAAAAGGAAGTCATGTGATGCACACATCAGCTCGTTAATTTAGAAATTTTAATGTCGGGCCATTCAATTCGGTGGAACGGGACATTTTTCAGTATATTTTGTGTTATAAATACAAATAAAACAAGCTAGAAATTTTATTCAGTAAGTTACCGCCCCATAGGAATGGCCCTGTACTGGAGAAAAGTGGACGAAAAGGACAAAAAAGTATTTTGTCCTAGCAAGTTTTTTCCGGGGTGGAAAAAACCGGACAACGCTGGTTCCATTATAAGGCTTATGGTTTTGGGAACATTGGATCTACAGCACTTTGGTGGAGCTTGAATGAAAGAGCCAATTATAAAGTTTCTATTGGCTACCGCTAGATGTCTCTGCATGTTGTATTAATATTATTCAGTTAGTCAAAATGGCGATCAAGGTAGAGGTGATTTAGCACTTTATGATTGCTTCCCATAGTCACCAGGCCTAACAGGTTTTGGCCTGTGGTTTCTTCTTGTGGAGATATGTAAAGGATATAGCGTGTTTATACCCCCTAACACATTGCTAATCTTGAACTGAAAAAGTGGGTCACTGCAGCAATTGCTTCTGTGACTGCATAAATACTGCAACGTGCATGACAGGAGTTTGAGCACTGACATTATGCACGCTTCAGGAGGAGGGCACATGGAACCTTTTAGAACGGCTTAAGTATGCATAAAAACATTTGATTTCGAACCTTTTTTTTTTCTCGCGCGTTCAGTCTTGCCAGATTGGGGGAAATTTCCCCATTTTGGGGAAATCTAGTGCTCTCTGGGGAAATTTTGGGGAAATGGGTTTTGAAGAGAATTCTTTGGGGAAATTTTTTTTTCTTGGGGAAAACAACTCAAGGAAAAAAGAATTTTTTTTCTTATTTAGATTCACGTCAAGAAGTAGTAGCTACATTGTTTGTATCGTCACAGAGATCCTGACAGAGAGACTTTCAGCTTTATTATTAGTACAGATAAAGAAAGATATTGATAAAGAAGACAAAAAAAAAAAAAAGCAAAAATGGGAAGAAAAAAAAAGTTGGGGAGTTTTTAAGAAAATTTGGTTATTTGGGGGGAAAATTTTTTTTTCAAGTCGATTTATTTCCTGAAAATATTAGTGGAAAAATAATTTTTGAATTTGGGGAATTTTGGTAGAAAACATCGCTTGTTGGGGGAAAATTGGAAAGGAATTGGGGAAATCTGGATTTGACCATCTGGCAACACTGCGCGCATTACACACGCTTAAAACTCCACCATTCCTTTCGAATCACTCTGTATGTGAATTGTTATTCGATGTCACAAGCATTATAACACGAAAAGTTAACGCGAGAAACTAATTTCGCTTTTGTTTCCGAATAGCATGAATCTTCTGGCATGTGGGAGCTGTGCATCGGAGGCGTCATCTACATGACCGGCGTGGTGTTCTTCAAGTGCGACGGGCGCATCCCGTGTGCGCACGCCATCTGGCACTTGTTTGTCAACATCGGGGCCACCTTTCACTTCTACGCCGTCTACAAGTACCTCATTAACGACGAAGACCAGAATTCTGTGCCAACACAGAAGGAAATTCCATCTTGATGAAGATGATTGATTGGTGATGGCGAAACGCGTGACGTGAGCATGTGACGAATTCTTCAGCTTCTTGAAATTTAAAATTAAACTATTTATTGAAGCTTAATTTTGATAAAATACAGAGGTGAATTTTCTCCGACTTAACTTTCTGTCACTTGGCGGCAGGGTGACCTGGTGGTAAGGAGTTTTCCTTTTAGGTTCCTGGGTCTGGGTTTGAATCTGCGGTACAAGTAACTAGTCGGTGGATTTCAAGATGCAGAAAACCGTCAGCGGCCTTATCGTATAACTACGTGGCAAGTAAAAGTGCACTTGAGTGTTCGTTTGGCTTTGAATACTATTGTAAAAATGAAATTCCTAGTGCAATGTTGCACTATGAGAGCTCAGGTGTCTCCACTGTTAGGAAACTGGGCGTCGAAATTCTTTGGGCAATTGATATCCGTGGCTTAATGGTGACACATGAAAGTCTGGTTGTCATATCGGGGGATTACATTAGATCTGCAAAAGGCTAAGGCAACCCCATTCGAAAAAGAGAAAAAAAAAACCTTCTGTAAGCACCCGTTTTAGTTACACGATCACCTATGAGATGCTAACCATATATTGCTTCCCAGCTTCCCTCAAAACGGGAGATCTAACGATTTTAGTCAATTGCATGTGTTTTTTTTATTTTAAAGTCGCATATCTTTTAGTTTGTTCCTATTACAGAAACGATCTGAAATGAACTTTTAAAAAGAACTAATAAAGTGCAAATTTGCTCGAGTATATTTGGTGCTGATTTTACATAAAGTAAATTCTTGGCAGGATTTCACTCTACTACTAGTCACAAGAGATGCTAGATTCAGTACCTCATGCAATGCATTTGCGGCAGTATGGTGTACACCGCCTTCGGCAGTGTAACTCGGGAACTTCGCCCCCTTCTTGGCTTGAGATTAAAAAACACTTGTTGTCTCAAAATGATGCATCGAGTTGCTGAGGAGCTGCGTCGGTTTTATAAAATGAAAGAAATATAGCCTGTTACAGCTACTTTCTTTTCTTATCTTATGGAATAATGATTGAAGATGTCTTTTTTTTTACCGAATGAAAGAACCTTTCTTACATTTAACTATCAAACATAGAACCGGTAAAAAATGGAGCTGTCCATTTCTTGCACCGGAATCTTCAACTCATAAATATAAGAGTCGTGTACTTTAATTAAAAAATCGTTTTTCTCATGTCCGTGACGTTTGGTGCATTAAAAGCAGCTGAATAAAGAGACTAAATTTTTATTGCATTGTTTACTTGTTGAATTAGTTCCGGACAATCAACGCGTAACTAATATGTAAACGTATACTGCCTCACATCAAATTTAAATGATTAAATATGTGATCAAATTAAATAAGAAAGCTGAAGAATCCGTTTCGCGTCGACAATTGAATGTCAATTATGTGTTATTGATTCGTGACTTATTGTTGCTTGAAAAGAGATAAGAGAGTACTGTGCCAACGATATATTACTCCGAAATTTGTTTAAAATTCAGATTTTATGGTAGGACGATTTCATAACTACTTTTACCTTCAGTTGGTGAGGTAATCCATATTTCTTGAGCACTCCACAACATTCAACAAATTAAAGTAGGAAAATTCCCGATGAGTTTTGTTAATTTATTTATTTAAATACAGCTGAAACAGAACCGTAAGTGATTCAAATGTACATATATAATTATACAGGGTGTTTCAAAATGAATAGCTGGGTTTTAACATGTTATAATATTTATTACACCAAACTTACAGTCACAAGTGATATATCAAATGAAAGAGAAACTCAAACAGTTTTTTTTTTGTTTGCTGGCATCAGTGCGCATGCGCGTGGAATGTTTCCGCTAGAAAGCGCTTGTAGCAAAGATGGCGACTAAAGAACTGAAAACGTTTTGTTTTATCTTTCAGCTAGATGGTGCGCCGCCTCACTGGCATAATGAGGTACGCGATTGGCTTAACCTAACTGTACCCGACCGCTGGATTGGCCGTAAGGGACCTAATGACAGGGCTTGTTTCCCATGGCCTCCACGGTCACCCGACCTAATGCCGTGTGATTTCTATCTTTGGGGGTTTATTAAGGACCGTGTGTATGTGCCTCCACTGCCAGCCGACCTTCCCGAATTAAGGACCAGGATTGAAACAGCTGTTGCAGCAATTACTGATGAGACACTCATCAAAGTTTGGGAAGAACTCGCATATCGTCTGACGTGTGCCGAGTGACGAATGGTGCTCACATTGAACACTTTTAAGCTATTATGTAAAAAACTGTTTGAGTTTCTCTTTCATTTGATCTATCACTTGTGGCTGTACGTTTGGTGTAATAAATATTATAACATGTTAAAACCCCGCTATTCATTTTGAAACACCCTGTAAGTAAGCATTACAAAACTTTTGACTGTAAAAGCCCAATTCTTGTGAGGTGAGAAACACCCTACCACACCTATTAAGGGTTAACACGTTTTATATCCCTTTTCTGAAAATTAAAATAGGTTCAAACACATTGAAGCGATAGGAAATTTTTATATGAAAAAACAACATTCATTTCAATTGAAACTTATATAGATTAGTACATTCGAAAAAGAATTTTTTCAAACCCATTTGACCAGTAATTTTAAAATATGTTATTTAGAATTTTATAAATCACCTAGCCCTCCCCCTTCCTCCCCTAGAGGGCACGTGGAGTGTGGTAACCTGTTTTTATTATTATCTTCTTTTATAATTAAGATTTATGAATGGTTAAATACATTGTAACTGCAAAGTAAACTACAAATGCAAAAACAAGTCATCTCGATTTTTAAGATATAGTCAATGGAAAATTGAATTTCTAAAGCCCCCCCTCCCACCACACACACTCACTCACTTATCGTACGTACATAAGGACAAAAATGTTTTCAGAACTTTTGCCAGAAATTATAGTGCCTTAGACATTGGATTACTAGTTCCTCTCTATCGAGAGAATAATGTACAAAATCCCCCTCATTAGACGTTGAGTTGAGTTGCAGTACGGTTAGTTTTTAAATGACTAAAGTAATCTAAAATCGTATGCTTATTTGAATCGACTTCCATCTAAGTTAGGTAACATGTCTCAATCTACGAGCAAATGTCGATATAGAGTTGATTCAAAAGACTTCATTATTTTTTTGACTAAATTTGAAGCAAAATGTCAATGAACCAAATTACAAATGATCCGTCAGGATAGCGTCGTGGCTAGGAGTTGGCCCCTCAAGTTCAAGGCCGTGGGCTCAAACCCGGCTCCAGTCGGTGAATTTTCAAGACACAGAAAATTGTCAGCGTCCATGTGGCACATTAATGATCCCCTGAGTAGCATGGACACTCTCGGCTAAATAAATGTCCTAGTGTAATTCCGCTTGAATTCCGTACGCGTGTGATCGTGAGATCCCGGGTGGGGAAATTACATGTTCCGATAAATAAACAAAAAGTTCGCACCGAACTGAGTGATCCTAACTCTTCGATCTTGTCAGTTTCTAGTGTTACTGATGTTTAAATGAGAGCGTTGGAATTCCTCCCACAGACCCTAACTTTTCAAAAAATAATCGTAAGATGATAAAACTAAAAATTTCATTCTTCTACGTCTCTAAGCTTTTTTTTTTTTTTTTTTTGATAAAAGTTTGTCCGAGGTAAATCAGCCTGGTAAACCAGAATTTATTCAGACTTCAAATTTATACCCCATAGAACGTAATGGAAGAGCTTTCGAACAAAAATACGTAGTTTTGTTCAAATACGAATATTGCCTCAAACGTTATATAATAAAGAAACAGACGAAGCATCAATGCAAGACGCTGTATAGGCCATTGTATTTTTGTCTCATTACATGTTTAAATAAATTTTAAATAAAGAGGGGGGGAATAATGCTTGAAAAGTTATTCAATAGGATGGAATTTTAAAATATCCTCTTGCATATAAAATAAACTAAAACTTGCATGGAAACATAAATATATGTCATACAATATTCTGCTGTTCCTCAAAAAACATTCCAAGAATGTAGCTCAAATAAAACTAAATATCCTTCAGTTTGACTGCATAACAAAGAATATGTTTGCAACGTTTAATTAAACTGAATACGTTGATATTTGTGTGCTATTTCTGTGAGTCAAAAGTATTAGATTTACGTTAAAATTAGTATAGACAATAATTTAGCATAATAATTACTGTTTGACCACGGATTGTATGCAATTCGGCAATCTGCCAAGTAAAGACGATTCCATCTGAAAGATTCTAGCAGGGAAGAAGGGAAAATAACGATGGGATTTTTATGCACGCGTTTTATAATGTCACTAGTGTCTTATTCATTTATTGCATTCTCAAAAATAAAATAAGGGGAAAGAAAAATAGTTACCATGGAAACAGCAAAAGGAAAATAAAATATTTTCATTTCGTTCAGGAACGTAAAAGCAAAATGGTAAGCTCAGAACTTTGTTGTGAATGAATAAATCAATTAATTTTTGCCGTGAGAATATGGATCTAATATACTTTAAATTTAAAATATGCTGCTGTGAGCAAATTTTTATTTTTAAAAACTAAGACTAAATAATAGAGAGGCAGAAGTGCACAACTGAAACAAACGAACTAACATCCCTATAAACTAATAGATACGTCCATTTCTATCTATAAACCGGATATTAGCCTTTCCATGTAATCGATGGTCAGACAACATGTTTATCTCAACTTCAGTTTCGGAATCACTTTGTAAAATTCTTATAAGCTACATTCTTGTAGGACTATTTTTGGGGCAAGGCTTACCTGCCGGTGTACATAGTCATGGCATCAGGTTTTTCGTAGCCTCAAGTTAAGTCTGCCCCTAGTACATAGTGGCCCAAAAGTGAATGTACCCCCGCATTATTTTCAAAATTACGTTAGTTATGGCAGGGGTGCTCACCCCTTCCTTAGAGTAAGAGCGCACTCATTGAGAAGAGATAATACAATGGAGGGAGTGAAGACTTTCATCATGAAACCAAGACCCCAAGTCACATGCGCGATAGATTTTAAAGCATAGTATTGGAAGAAATCAGGTTTCATTCGCTTGTTTAACGCAAAACGGGCAAACTCTTCGTTGTTGTTGAGTCACGTGACTTGGGGTCAGCTTCTTCTAAGCCAATGATTGGACTTGTCTCTCCATTTTAATTCGTGCTCTAAGGGCGCACTCCCCTAAATATGGCAAAGACACAACCCCCCAAAAGCAGGAGCCCCCCCCCCCCAAGTGAAAAATACCTCTCAAAACACACTTCCCTAAAAATTTCAATGACTCAGTCTGTGCCATGCTTCCCCCTCCCCCCCCAGGTGGGCACTGGGCATTAACGGTTATGGTTGAATTTTAGTTACACACAGTTACATTGAAGTCTAAAAAGTGATAAACATCGGTAGATCGCCATCCATGTCGCAACACAGCTGAGTTCTGTGCCATGTTCACGCACATTGTGGCATAACATCTCCGAAACTCAGCAAAACAGCTCAGAGAACACGACGCAGAATTCATCTGTGTTACGATATGGATGGTCTCCGACCGACGTTTATGATTCTTTAGACTTCAAGGTAACTGCCATAACAAACATTCAACCAAACTACTACAACAGTTTAATGGATGTTTGTTGTGTCGTTGTTACGTTAAATGTTATAGATGTTATTTATTTGCCATTTTAGTCCTAAGTCAGAATATATTCGTTTTCTTTGAGAAAACTGCTGATTTCAGTTGAATGTAACAAGAAGAATCTGCTAACCGGTTCAGCATCTACAGTGGACGCCGGTTAAATGAATCAGTGGTTAACTGAATCAGCCGCTTTAATGAATCAAATTGTCAAAAACAAAACAAAATTCAGCTGTATTGAATTAGCCGCTTTACAGGGTTCGTACGCTCCTTCAAAACTCCTTCATTTAGGAAATCTTTTCGAAGGGCCCTTCAAACTCCTTCATTTTGGTTTTAACTCCTTCAAAACTCCTTTTTTAGTACAAAACTACATACGTAACCTTCCTCTATGACAGTAACTTAAAACACTTCAATTGACAACATAACTTCATCACAAGTGTGAAGGTATAAGGGCAATTTTAATGTAGTAATTTCGTTTATTTATTTTTTTTCATAAAGATATGATTTACAAATTGATCACAGAAGTCATAAAAGTTGAAGGTGAAAATATTAGATGAACTAAGACATTTCATAAGGGAAGTAAAACAAGCTTAAATGGTGCTTGGCTATTTTTTCAAGTTTTATAATTATTATTTCCTCTCCACCACACTCTCAGCAGCCAAAGTCGGGTTGCCTAATTATTATTTAATTATTTAAAAATACATAAGTCGATGTACTACATTAAGTGATTGTGTTAAAAGAACAATTGTTTGGTAAATCACAGTTATGATATTGTAAAATGGTCATCACAAGTGATGTCATGCCATGAGGGGGATACAGATTCATGAAATTGTGACAAGAGAAAGAGAGAGGAGGACAATAAGTGACATCACACAGTTATTGTAACAATGTGTTTAGAAAAAAATATGACATGTGACAAGAGGAGGAATAGGTGAAGTGTGAAATATAGTGACGAAGGAGATCAAATATGTTGAAAAACAGCGCGAGATCATTTAATGACAATCCATAAGTACTCCTTCAATACCTCATTTTACTTCTTCAAAACTCCTCCATTTTATTTCTGAAATTGAGTACGAACCCTGTGAATCAGCCGTTTTATGGAATCTAAACTGTTTAGAGCAACCGTGGTACGCGGCAGCCACTGTAAAAGATTTCTACGCTGTTTGAGGCAACAGGGAAGTACTTTTTTCCCTTTTTCCCCACTCATGCTGCGTCATAAGAATTGAGTTACTGTTAATTCGACCTGCATAAACCCAGGACGAAAATTATGTACTTATGCTTTGATTACTTAAAAATTTGTGCTGTGAAACAATCTTTTAGGGGTGCTGCAGCTTTGCAGCACATCTGGACAACCCGAAACTGACCATCTCAAAGGTTCACAGTTTGAAAATTTTTAACTAGAAATTCCGTTAATGTGAGTCAAGGTCACAGGTTGAATGTGTAGAATATGCATTTAAATCACCTATGCATAAAAATGTGATATATAAGAGTCATGCAGGAAGTAAGTTTCCCCAAAGCCGATAAAAGAAACAAAAACCATCATCTGGTAAGATTAATAGCAAAAGATACAGCAGTATTTCAGTTATTTCTTGACGTAAGAACTATTAGAATATTAGCAGCTGTTAGGGTAAGTTTTTGTCTTCCAGTGTCATAGAAGTCTGCAGTCAGGGAACGGAGTCAGTGTGTCACAGTTGCCAACTCTTTTATTGCCAATTCCACAAAAAAAAGGAAGGAAGTTTCGTTAAAATTTATTTGGCCATAGACCCGATAGTTCCGGATCTTGCTCCCAGCGACTTCCGCCTGTTCTTGGAAATTACTGTCCAGACATCACTTTCTCGCAGACAAAGTGGAGCAGACACCTCTGCCACGCTAACTTCATTTCCATGCAGTATACTATCATACAAGCAAACGCCAACAGTCCGGTTACGACATCCAGACTTAAATTTCTCCCTTGCTTTGGACACTTCATCCTTGAGTATTCATAACTGAACTGGAGTCAGATGTTCTCTCGTTCGTTAACATGAGACTTTTGTGTCTCGAAAATCCCCGTTCCAAGTCCGAAAAAAAAAACCGGTCGGAAAATTCACCATTCACATGTGAAAAGAGGTTGTACCCGAGAAAGCGGTTTCACCCAGTATCCTTAGCGGTACTGTACCCAGCAAATAAACAAACTCGTGTCGCATAGGGGTAGAAATACTTCTCGTGAACAGGGCTATTGAAGTTGAGATTACCTTCAAACAGGTAGCTAAAATTAATTCGTAGCAATGGTACCGCTCAACTAGTCGTCACCGGGCTGTCGGCGTTTGCTCTTAGTTCTGCCTTAGCCCCGGTTGTGAGGCGGAAACCTACAGCTTTTATTAAGATATATTCTTATGTTGATAAGTAGTTGAAATACTGCTGTTTCTTTCGGAATACATCTTTTCAGGGAATTATGTTTTGCTTCCTTTTATTTGCCGCAGGAAACTTAGTTCCTGGATGACCCCGTAAATATGCTACTTAAAAAGAGTATATATATTTAAAATGTCTATGTTGTTAGAAAAACAAAATGTTTCTTAAATTTTATTGCACTTGTCCGTTTCTAGAATATTTGATGTCAGCAAACAGAATTAAAATATGTGCTGCTTAAATAGTCGATGGATGTTCAAAAAGATTTTAGAAATAACTTATGTGATCTTTATATATGCTTTACATTCCTTACAGAATTTTTATAGAATATACTTTTAATATTAGTGTTTTACATACATGTACATATTTATATTGCATGTACTGCCATTAATGTATGAAAGCTTTGTAATAAATTACGTTTTAAATGTAATAATTACTTAAATAAAAACTAACGAGCGAAGAATTTATAAATGTTGATTGTTTTAGATTTGGTGCATTTTTTATGAATGACAGCAATATTTGTGCTTTACAGTACAGAAAATCGATTTAGCAAAGTGACCGGGACCGGACCTCTATTGACTTGAAATTTCGACTTAGCAAAAAAAAGTAAAATAGACCGAGGCAAATTGAAATGTCGCCAATGTAGCAGCATCACTAATCTAACCAGGAAACCATACGATAGTAATAATAAACAAAATTAAACAAGTAGGTATCGAAAGAGCCCAGTAAAAAATTTCTAAGTTATTTGCAATCGTGTCTCCGTTATCGAAATATGAGGTCTTATAAAGTCGCCAAGTTTAGCGAGTTCTGGTAAGGAATGGAAGACATCTTTCACGCACTTTGCACACGGATGTCTTGCCACACGCAGACGGTGAAATCACCTGGTTCTTCTCGCCAAACCTTCAAATTTGGCGCTCGTTTTTAAAATTTCAGCAGACTCGAGTAGCTTATTTCTCGTTACAGGGAAGGGGAGGGGGGGCACGAAGGCACGTAATTTTGTCCTCAAAAAAAGAAAGAAAGAAAGAAATATCGATAAGAAATCGAGATTACATTGCTACCTATTTGAACCTTTTTCATTAATACATGTGGTTCCCTGGTAAATTAAAGTTGCCGTATGATGCTATTTAGCACCCAATTTACTTGGAGAAATTTAAGCCCATTTAGAGAAAGACTCCCGTATGTTTTATGAAATGCAAAATGTCAAAATCTACATAGATTCGAATGGAAATTTTATCTAAAAACTGCTTTATAATTTCTTCTACGTTACATAACTGAAACAGCACAACACGATCTTTTAACAAAATTCTGGTTACAAACAAAACATGGTAAATTCGGGGACATTCAATTAAGTTGTACATTTCTAGAATAAACAATACACAAAACCTACTTTTCACAACCTGCACTTTATAAGGTGACATGAATCACTCATCAGCTTAATATCCGATTACATAAAAACAAAAAGTTTTAAAAATTACCACGCAGTTCCACACATAAAACAAAAATTTCACAACCCTCACTTCATAGGATGACTTGACACAAGCATCTGCTCTCTCCCATTGCATAAAAATTAAAATTTTAAAAAATTTCTCCCAGTTTCACACACAAAACATAAATTCCACTACACTTAATGTGATGACTTTACGCAAACATCTGCTTAATCTAATTGCAATTTTTTTTTTTTTTAAATTTTCCCCAGTTTCACGCACAAAACATAATTTTCACAACCTTATAAAGGGTGTCCCAAAATTAACGCAAGATTTGAATTTGCCACCATTTTTTCCATAAATTGTTGGCAGCCATGAAAAAAGAACAATTTGACAGTTGAGAGTTTAGGGTTAGTAAAAATGGGGTGTTATTGTACCATACAGCTAGAGAGAGAGTGAAACATTTCAATTACTGCATAAGGCATTTCCTAGTCGCGTACTCTCTCATTTCGGTGATCAGAATTGGCACCCTAGATCGTGTGATTTAACATTATTAAATTTCTTCTTATGTTGTTATTTGAATTCAAAGGTCTATGTCAACAAGCCCGCAACCACCCGTGCATTACCATGTTGCGATACCGAACGCCAATAACAGTAACTGCTTGACCAGCCTCAACTGTCATTATTTTTGAAACAATTGTTCAATAATGAAAACGCGTTGTTGTATCGTATAACGCTCCATTTTTGATTACCTTAAACTCTCAGCTGTCAAATTGTTCTTTTTTCAGGGTTGCCAACCATTTACTGCAAAAATGGCGGCAATTCAAATCTTGCGTTAATTTTGGGACACCCTTTACTTCACAGTAGGCTTGCCAGACGTCCCGGTTTTGAGACAAAATTCCGGTGTCCCGGCCGGTTTACTTCACGTCCTGGAAAAACATAAATTTGATTATATAGATGACCAAAAAAGTCTAAAAATAACTAACTGTGAAGAATTATTTAGGATAATTCTTCACAGTTTTTTTTTAGACTTCTCTGTCCTTTGTAACATTCATATTGAATTAGCTTGTGAAGGTTCTTACAATAAAATTAAAACCAAAAGAGTTCTAGCCAATGAAAAGTGCATTTAAATATTGTTCAATTTTTTTCCTTATTCAAAGTGCTTCTCCTTACTTAAGTAACTTGAAAATAGGAACATGTAAGAAATAAAATGTTGAAATTTATCTGCTTGGATCATGTACTAAATACTCCTGGTTTTGGTTCATAATTTAGTACCCATTCATTAATAATGTACTACCCTCTAAAACCAGCTAAGGATGTGAATCCTTTTGGATCCTCGCAACGTGGGAGGGCGGGGGTGGGGTGGGGGTTCTCTTCCGGTGTCCCGGTTGAACATTTCAGAAATCTGGCAAGCCTACTTCACAGGATGGTTTGAAGCAAACATCAGCTTAATCCAATTGGACAAAAAATTAAACTTTAAAAAAATTACCCCCAGTTTCACACATAAAATATGAATTTACAACCCACACTTCATTGGATGGCTTGATGCAAACATCAGCTTAATCCAATTGGACAAAAATTAAACTTTAAAAAATTACCCCCAGTTTCACACATAAAATATGAATTTACAACCCACACTTCATTGGATGGCTTGATGCAAACATCAGCTTAATCCAATTGGACAAAAATTAAACTTTAAAAAATTACCCCCGGTTTCACACATAAAATATGAATTTACAACCCACACTTCATAATCACCTGCTAGATCCGATTAAATAATAAAAAAATAATAATTAAAAATCAACCACATTCAATTCTATCTCTTCCACCAATCGTCTTCTTCTATTTTAAGAACAACTGAGGTTAAAAGCTGGAGCAAGCGAATCGAAGTCATCATCAGGACAGTATATGATATAAGGTAGAACAAATAAATAGATACTGTCCAACCACGGATTGCATGGAATTTTCAAACGTCCAGATAAGACAAATCTATGTGAATAAGGGGGAAAAGTAAAAATTTGATGCGCGTATTCTGCTCATTTGAATGCGACTGCTTCTGCAAAACCTGACATCGGTAAAAAATAATAGATTCGTCCATTTCCGGCTGTAAAACGGATGTTTGTCTTTCCATACAATCCGTGGTCAGACAGTATCAGTATTGCACACAATACCAACTGAAAGAAATGGATAAAACTTAAAAACAAAGAGATGGCGTATGAGCTGGCAGCGAAAAAACTTCATTTTGTGATAGGTTGAATCAGCGCGAACGCGCTAACAGTCAAGTTGCTAATTCTCCTTCATCCTACCTACTACAAAATAAAGTGGTCCGTTTCTGCTTCGAGTTCACGCGCCATCTCTACGTGGTAAAGACTTGGATATCAGAGTTGTAAATAATATCAACAGAAACAAATGGGTAGATATCAGAAATGTACACTTTGTCAACTGAAACAAATAAATCGAACACATCATCATCAGACCCTTACACACTGAATCCTGATCATCATCATCAGAACTTCATAAAATGAGTTGAGCAATCATTTGCTACATCCGATTACGTAAAAAAGTAAAATTAATAAAATAAAAAAAAATTACACCCAGTTCCATTTTTTCCACCAGTAGTCCCACCTTTTCATTTTAGAACGGCTCTGGTTAAAAGCTGGAACAAAGGAATCAAAGTCATCATCATCATCAGAATCGTACCTTAGATAAGTTGGAAAAAATGCATCGATATCAGAACAGTACACAAGATCAAAGGAATCAAGCACATCATCATCAGAACCGTACACCAAATCCTGATCATCGTCATCATCAGGATCGTACATACAGTCGAAGAGGATGCGATCATTTGGCACGGAAGATAGTTCTTGGAGAGGTTTTTCCGTTTCTATAAAGTTCTTATTTTCCATTATGTCCTCTCTCAGTACCAAGTTAACCTTTGTTAACAAAGTATTCGAGTTATCTGCTGCTAACGCAACAAGTGAGAGATCCTCGTTTATAAATTCATATTTCAAATTCTCGGAATGCCAGAAAACTGTTTTCTTCACAATTTTCCGCTTGCTTTTCTCTTCGCTTTTCTTTGGTAGATTCGTCTTCTTTTTCTTCTTCTTTTGACCTGTTATCGGTTTTTTCCTTGTAAATTGTGCGTGAGGAAGTTTTACAAACTCATAACGTGCAAAACTGCTCTGCAAAAATTTCCTCTTATGTTCCTCGCGCTCCCAAACCGATAATTCCCTCAGCTTGAACTCAACAAAACTGTTATATTTTTCACTGCAGTCCTGAAGTCCTTCTACAGAACCTTTTCTTGTCACAACACCTCTTACTTCTTCATTGCATTCTTTGCCAACTTCTTCTTCGGTGAATTCTTTTTGCCTTTCTTCTTTAACTAATTCCTCCTCTGCCGCGCCACATTGTTCAGCCTCAGCTAGTCCCAAACATTTCAGAGACTTTCCTGATTTGTTCGTCAGGGAGATGGTTCTCGGCTTCCCACCGCCTTGTTTTCTTACAATCATTCTGCAATATGGGTAACCAGCATTAGATGAATTGAACGCTCTTTCTGGCTTCATCGTCGTAGCCTGTAAGCTACCCCCTTCTTCTTTAATGTGTACATCAACCGCAATCTGATGATCTGGGACAAAGAAATCTTCCCTACGGTGCCCATTACCCGCGATTTGATTGTCTGGGACGAAAAAGTCTTCTTTATTGTGCATATTACCCGAGATTTGACGATCTTGGACGAATAATTTAGCACCCGATTCCGAACCACTCTTGGAGTTTAGAAAATTTTCTTCTTTATTCCTTCCTTTTCCTACAACATTCCTGTCATTTTTGAATGCTGTTTTTATGTCAGTAAGTTGCTTATTTCGGGATGAATGATGCAGCTCTGTTACTTTTGTAAATGGGAAACGTTTTTTCGTTTTGAATGCTGGAGGTAAACTTTGGTGGCTATGCACATTACCCGCAATTTTATGATCTGGGATGAAGAATTCAGCACCTGATTCTATACCACTCCTGGAGCTTGAAATACTTTCTTCCTTATTCCATCCATTTTCTGCATCATTCTTCAAATTTTTGGTTTCTGTTTTTACATCAGATGGTTGATTATTTAGAGTTGAGTAGTGCGGTTTTGTTTTTGAAAATGGGTAATGTTTTTTCGTTTTGGTTACTGGAGGTATACTTTGGTGACTATGCACATTACCCGCAATTTGATGATCTGCGGTGAAGAATTCAAGACCTGATTCTGTATCACTCCTGCAGCTTGAAATATTTTGTTCCTTATTCCATCCGTATTTTGCATCATTCTTCAAATTTTTGGGTTCTGTTTTAATATGAAATGGTTGATTATTTAGAGTTGAATGGTGCGGTTTTGTTTTCGAGAATGGGTAATGTGTTTTCGTTGTGGATACTGGAGGTATATTTTGACGGCTACGTACATTAGACGCGATTTGATGAGCTGGGAAGAAGAATTCAGTACCTGATTCTCTACAACTCAATGAGCATGAAATATTTTCTTTCTTATTCCCTGCTTTTTCTATATCATTCTTCGGATTTTCGGTTGCTGTTTTTACACCAGAAAGTTGTTCCTTTTGGGAATATTTGCGGTTTGTTTTCCGGATAGAACTGTTGGTAAATGAGGATAGCGATGCGTTTTCATATTTTTTACACAATGCTTCAGGTTTGGCAATGGAGACACGTTGCAACTTTCGGTCCTGATTATATTCTGCTATTTCGTACTCGGCACTTTCTCCTTTCTTTGTCACAATATTACAAGTATTATCGTCACTATTTCTTCGAGTCTGTGAAAATCGGATGCTTTTGCAAAATTTAAATAACTTTTCTTCCCTCCTCAACAATTCTTCGCTTTCACTCCCGTCCACTGCTTGCAGTTTTGAAGATTTCAAAGTTGTCGGAAAACTTTGGCCACTGCAATGTTTACTTCTATTCTGCTGAACAGGGTCTTTTGGAATATCAGAGTTTTTTTCCTCTGAAATATTGGAAAAAGTTTGATCATCAATATTTCTTCGCGTCGGTGAAAATCGGATGCTTTTGCAAAATTCAACTAATTTTTGTCTCCTTAAAAATTCTTCGCTTTCACTTCCGTCCACTGCTTGCAGTTTTGAAGATTTCAAAGTTGTCGAAAAACTTTGGCCACTGCAATGTTTACTTCTATTCTGCTGAACAGGGTCTTTTGGAATATCAGAGTTTTTTTCCTCTGAAATATTGGAAAAAGTTTGATCATCAATATTTCTTCGAGTCGGTGAAAATCGGATGCTTTTGCAAAATTCAACTAATTTTTGTCTCCTCAACAATTCTTCGCTTTCACTTCCGTCCACTGCTTGCAGTTTTGAAGATTTTAAAGTTGTCGGAAAAATTTGGCCACTGCAATGTTTACTTCTATTCTGCTGAACAGGGTCTTTTGGAATATCAGAGTTTTTTTCCTCTGAAATATTGGAAAAAGTTTGATCATCAATATTTCTTCGAGTCGGTGAAAATCGGATGCTTTTGCAAAATTCAACTAATTTTTGTCTCCTCAACAATTCTTCGCTTTCACTTCCGTCCACTGCTTGCAGTTTTGAAGATTTCAAAGTTGTCGGAAAACTTTGGCCACTGCAATGTTTACTTCTATTCTGCTGAACAGGGTCTTTTGGAATATCAGAGTTTTTTTCCTCTGAAATATTGGAAAAAGTTTTATCATCAATATTTCTTCGCGTCGGTGAAAATCGGATGCTTTTGCAAAATTCAACTAATTTTTGTCTCCTCAACAATTCTTCGCTTTCACTTCCGTCCACTGCTTGCAGTTTTGAAGATTTTAAAGTTGTCGGAAAACTTTGGCCACTGCAATGTTTACTTCTATTCTGCTGAACAGGGTCTTTTGGAACATCAGAGTTTTTTTGCTCTGAAGTATTGCAAAACGTTTTATCCATCGAGAACATGTATTTGCATTTTGCTTTTTTTCTTTTCTTTTTCATTTGTGGATCAAAGTCTTCATTTTTCTCAAAACATATTTTACTAATGGGTTCATCATTTAGTTTTTTGTCAATGTTACGTTCTCCATTGTCACATTCTGCAAATCCTGTTTGGTTTGCCTCAGTGCCCAAAGTATTATCTTCTATGTTCCTTTGAGTCTGTGGAAGCCCAATGTTTTCGGAAAGAACTGTTAATTTTTCTTGCTCTGCCGATAATTTTTCGTTTTTAACTTTGTCATGTTTTTCAAATGATGATTTTGAAGTTATTGGACGACGACTTTGGCCATTGCCATTCTTCAGAGCAAGCTCTTTTGGAATACCTCGCTGTTTTTGCTCTGAAATATGAGAAAGCGTGTCACCCACCGAGAACATGTTTTTGCATTTTGCTTTTTTTCTTTTCTTTTTCATTTGCGGATCAAAGTCTTCATTTTTCTCCAAACATATTTTACTAATGGGTTCATCATTTAGTTTTTTGTCAATGTTACGTTCTCTGTAGTCACATTCTGCAAATCCTGTTTTGTTTGCCTCAGCGCCCGAAGTATTATCTTCTATGTTCTGTTGAGTCCGTGGAAGTCCAATGTTTTCGGAAAGAACTGTTAATTTTTCTTGCTCTGCCGATAATTTTTCGTTTTTAACTTTGTCATGTTTTTCAAATGATGATTTTGAAGTTATTGGACGACCACTTTGGCCATTGCCATTTCTATTCTTCATAACAAGCTCTTTTGGAATATCTCGGTGTCTTTGCTCTGAAATATTAGAAAGCGTGTCACCCATCGAGAACACGTTTTTGCATTTTGCTTTTTTTTTTTCCTTTTTCATTTGTGGATCAAAGTCTTCGTTTTTCTCAAAAAATGTTTTACTAATGGGTTCATCATTTAGTTTTTCGTCAATGTTACGTTCTGTGCTGTCACATTCTGCAAATTCTGCTTTATGTGCCACTACGCCTGAAGTATTATCTTCTATGTTCCTTTGAGTCTGTGGAAACCCAATGATTTCGGAAAGAACTGCTAATTTTTCTTGCTCCGACGATAATTTTTCGTTTTTAACTTTGTCTTGTTTTTCAAATGATGATTTTGAAGTTATTGGACGACCGCTTTGGCCATTGCCATTTCTATCCTTCGGAGCAAGCTCTTTTGGAATGTCTGGGTGTTTTTGCTCTGAAATATTAGAAAGCGTTTTATTCGTCGAGAACATGTTTTTGCATTTTGCTTTTTTTCTTTTCTTTTTCATTTGCGGATCAAAGTCTTCGTTTTTTTCAAAACTTATTTCACTTTTAAGAATAGGGACAACGGGCAGTCTGTTGTCAATATTACGATCCATTTTGCTTGGCACGGTATCAGAAGTATTATCTTCATTGCTTCTTTCAATTTTAGGAAACTGAGGGTTTTCGGGAAGAAATACTGATTCCTCTTGCGCAATCATCGATTTTTTGCCTTTACTGTTATCTATCTTTTGTCCTTTTGACGAGTTTGAAGTTTTTGGACGGCACATTTTGTAAGCCTGATTACTTAATCTATTTTTCCAACTACCAAGTTTATAAGCATGCTGGTTCTTTGGCTCTGCAATGCTGGAAACTGTTTCATCTAATTTAGGATCCTTACTAAGATTTATTATTTCTTTCTTTTTCCTTTCTTTACTTACAAAAGGTTGTCCTGAAAGTTTCAAGCTAGGGTCCGTATGCTGGTTCTTTGGCTCTGCAATGCTGGAAACTGTTTCATCTAATTTAGAATCCTTACTGAGATTTATTCTTTCTTTCTTTTCTTTACTTATTACAAAAGGTTGTCCTGAAAGTTTCAAGATAGGGTCTGTATGCTGGTTCTTTGGCTCTGCAATACTGGAAATTGTTTTATCTAGTGTAGGATCGTTTCTAAGATTTCTTTTTTCATTCTTTTTCATTCCTTTACTTGCTACAGAAGATTGTACTGAAAGTATCTGACTAGTTTCTGGGTAGATATCAGTCATGTTTGCTTTACCTTTATCCGAATTCCGTTTGCTTTTCTTCTTTCCGGGTCTTTTATCCTCGTAATTAATGCTGCATACAGTCGGTTTAGTAGTTGACGAAATATCGCGTGCCGGTTCATTGGAGTTTCGACAATAGTTGTCATTTTTGGCCACGCTCGATCCCGCCATGTTATAGGCTGACGATTTATGCTGCAATGGAGGACTCTTGTCCCTGACGCTTCTGTTTGCGTTAACTGATACCCATTCCATATTTCGGGCGCTAAAAATATCACTTGGACTTTTTTTTTCAACTTTAACCCAAAATCCAAAACAGATCATCTGCAACTTGACGAAGAAGTAATCTTCAACCGCATCATCAAACGGCTTGAAGCTGTTTTTCACAGTTTCTAAGTTCAAAATGTGTAAGTACCTTGTGTTGTGGTAGAGTCTCAGGCAAGACGAAAGCTGGCGATTGATTCCAGAAAAGAAGTCTCTCTCGGCAGAATCCAAAAAGAATACGATCGACTCAGGTCGTAACTGTTGATATATATCCTGCAAAAGAAAGGGAAAATTCTAATTGACATTTCCATATAAACATCTGTCTTGGAGCAAGAACAGGCAATGCCAGATTTTAAACCAGGGGCCGACTGGCCCGCCGTCCCGATGCGTCCTCAAGCCTGAGCACCTTTAAAAAAAAAATTATCTTTTAGTGCAACTTTCTTTCGGTTTTTTTGAGCAATCACGATTGCTTATTGTTCTCATTTGGCGATCCTTGGCGTTGTGGTTCCTTTTTCATCTTGGACCAGGGGCCTCTGCAGCACCACCACCCATCGGCCTCCTGCCCTGAGCACAGTTCCCCGATAGCCGCTTCTCCTGGTCGGTGGCGTCCATGCCCTGCACACACGTACGCTCACACACACGCATCGTTACGCACATACACACTTCCACGCATAAGCGGTTACACACATACACACAGGTCTACGCATGCACGCACGTGCGCCGTAGTACACACATACCCAAATATACACAATTAACCCCCAGGAGAAAGGGCAGGCTTGGGGGGGGGGTCTTTTCTAGAAGCAATAAGTCAAATGAGTAGGGTCCTGTCGTGATTGCGAAAAACATAATTTGAATTCAAAAATTTCAGAATTCAAATTATTATTATTATTATTATTTTGCGGTAATCAACTTGTGCGACTCCTCTTCGTTTTTTCTTTCCTTTAAACCCGTTCACCTGTGCAACATTTTTTTCCCCTTTTTTTTCTTTTTGCACCTTTTTCCTTTTTGCACCTTTTTCTTTTTTACACCTTTTTTCTGCGCCCTTTGGAGACCAAGGTTGGCGCCCTCTTAAATGATTTAACACCTCAACACCCCTGATTCTTCACTTTATGTTTATAAGGTTTGACTGCAGAAGACCCCCAAAAAATGTTTGTTTAGGGTCCCACTGCATTACTCGGGCCCTGAAGGTATTATATAAAAAGATCCAATTCGTCACACATCACGTTTAGCAAATGTATGCATAGCAAGAACTTACAAGTTGACCTTAATTCGTTGAAGCGTTGATACTAAACTTGCCAGATATTTACTTCATGTAGTGAATTTTCCTGAAGTAACTGTGCTGCAAACTGACTATAGAGCAAATGTGCTGGAAGCAATCCTTGTTTCATTTGATTTAGAAAAGCATAAAATGAAGTTAAAATTAATATTATTAACTCCAGTTAAAATATTAATTTTAACACATTTAATGGAGTTTAAATGGTTATGGCTTGCATAGTATTGTCAAAACAGATGAACTTATCTGAAAAGTAGAGTTGCTGGAGAAAAACTAATTTCATATTTTGATTCAGAGCCCCAAACATATTGTAACGGATCCGGTGCGACTTCCAACTTTCTTTAAATGACGACACAGTTCTTAAGAAAACACAGGAGATTTATTTACACTATGTACAGGAAAGATCGTTAACAACTGCTAAATTAATCATCAGCAATTAACTGCTGATGATTATTTCCAATATTCACCTAATATGGAAATGTTATGGAAGACGATGATATTTTTTGAACTGCCTTGGCCGGCTAACAAATATTACAGTATTATAAAAATATATGATCACGGGAATTTTTCGTTTCTTGCAAATTTGCTTGTTTAGCAAAAAATTTACGGTATCAATGTCACCTGCATATTACTGTCGAATTGCAACGCGAGGGATGCGTTCCAAGGCTCCTAGCGTAGGTTGAAATTTCGCGTCGTGGGAAAGGGTATCTATACGATTTTTTATTGAGTATAGTATAGTAGCTGTTGCGCGAGTCCACTGTAGTTTAAAATTGCACATTGAAGTAAGCATTCTTAGTTATCTTTCATATTTCAGATATTTACTAATATTTGATTATAAATACTAGTACAGTTTGGGGTATTTTCCCATTTGTTTATTTTTTCTTTTTCACTGATTGAATGTTGATATATAAACATGATAAAAGTCGATTAGTAAATATTTAAGTTTTTAAAGTTATTCGGTGAAATTGAAAAAATGCTCTTATTTCATTTTATGAGTAGCGTAAAAAAGATGTTGTTTTAGTCCGGGCCTCTAGCTTGAAGCTCTAAATCAATTAATTAGTTCCTTCAAAAAAAAAGTTCCTATAAAATTAACTGATATAATGAAAATTAATGTTTTTCTCTTTTGTTTAAATTATGTTTTTCATCATCTAAATCATTTTTATATATATATGTACTACAGGACCCGACAGACGTTGTTCTGTTCAAACTTTGTAAATTAAAAAGTTAAAAAAATTCAATAAACTATCAAGTGTTTGAACCGTTTTGTTGAAAAAAATAAGTAAAAAGAAAATGTTTTAAAATGCTTGGTGTCAGAATGCGTATATTTATTACAACTTGATTTATCTAATGCCCATTGAGCAGTTGTTTTATTAACTATTTTTTCTCCCGTACTTGATATTTTGTTCCTTCCGCCATACTCAAAGAATAAAAAGCGTTCTCATATCTTAATATATAAAAATCTTTTGTGCGGACGTTTGTCACCATAAGGCTTTTAAACGGCTGGACCGATTTTGATCAATTTTTTTCTGTGTAATTAAATTGTGGCAAGCATGGTTTCGAAGCGCGATGGATCGAATTGGAAACATTTTGTTAATTAATTAATTAATTTAAACATTAGATGGTTATATCTCCCCAATGATTAATATATATTTTAACCTATTGTTGAGCGATAACTGAAATAAATATTTAACCCGTTGCCAAAGGACAATAAGAAAGCTCCGCTTTTTGTAATGAAATTTCCTACTGTGATATATCAATTGATAAAACGTAGAGAGAGAGAAAGTGAAGCCTTCATTTCTTTCTCTTGAAAGCAACGATTTTAGGTCCCGAGATCAGGGCCGTCGCCAAGTGGATTCGTTTGGGGGGGGGGGGGGTGTTGAAACTGATTTTGCCGACTGACTCCCGACATTTGCCGACAAATACATACGCACATAATATATATATATATATATATATATATATATATATATATATATATATATATATATATATATATATATATATATATATATATATATATATATATATATATATATATATAAATTGCCTTTGACTGAATTTTGTTACATATTGAAGTCTGGAACACGCATTGTAGACTAGCATTAGTAATGCTAAGGGGATGCATTAATTTCGATAAAAGTCAATATATACCGTCTTCCGGAATTGTCATCCTAAAAAATTTAGGCTTTGTTCTTTATTTTAAGAAAGAAAGGGCGCAGGTTCCTTCCCATTACCTTTTTCGCTGGGATCAATTTTGGACTTTATTATGGAAAGGATGGTTTTGGGTGCTTTTCTGTAAAGATTTCTTGAGAAAAAGATTTATGCTATCTTTGTTCACGCGAAGAAAAGGAATGGGGGGTTCGAAAGGTTTTTGAAACTAAAGTTTTAAAACCGCAGTTTTAGGCTATTTATTGGAGACTTTAGGTGAGAGGATAGGTACTGACAGATCATCAGTGGACAATGGCAGATTAGCTAGAAAAAAGGGAATGGCATAAACAAACATTCATGACCCTCGATTTTAAAAGACTTGATTGTTTAGGAAGTTTACGAGGAATTATATTTACTTTTAGAGGAGACATATTTAGGAAATTCGACAAAAAAAAAAAAAAAGAAGAAGAAAGGAAACATATTTTAACCATCCAAAATTTAAGTTTAACCCATAGGAATATTTTCTACTGACACAAAAAGTTTTCATACTACATGGTGAATTAATTATATTACATAAGCAAAGCATGTTTTTGGAAGAAAAAAAAATTTCACTGTAATCATCCGGTTAGGTATCTTTGAATACCTTGTTTCTGATTGAATATTTCCATAGCGCACTAAAAAGGAATACAAATCAAAAGAATTGCATTGTAAGCCGAGAAATAGAGTATATAATATGATATAGAGAATATAATATGACTTATACCATGATAATGAAAGGTCTGAAATAACGGGGTTCGGGAGGTTCTCCCCCTGAGAATTTAAAAAAATGTTATTCTGAAAATGAAATTTTGGACAACCTTTGACGATTTTAGGGTGAGAGCAGGCTCGGAAATTTTTTCGAAACCGAAGACTTAAGAATGCGATTTTAAGCTATCTTTGGATCCGTTAGGGGAAGGGATGGGGACTAGGGGGCGCTCCCTTTGCAATTTTGTGAAATTCAAGTTCCATAGGCAAACATAGACCACTATTAATCATATTAAAGAAAGAAGAGATTAATGACATGTTTTTAGTGTTGGGCGGAAACAGTGGGGTTAAAAGACTCATCCCCGAAAATTTCTGAGACTGAAATTCGAAAAACGTATTTTTACACGATCTGTGATGATGTTCAGAGGCTGTCCCTCGAAAAACTTTAACATTTCTTTTCTGTCTCCAAAAATGGGGTTTTTAAAATTCCCTTGTCAATAAAAGGCCATGTCTACCTAGTCGGAAACTAGGGGTCTGACCAGGGGCCCAGCTCGAAATCAGACTAGTATAAATTTTATCAGTTTAATGGGAGGAAAGGGGCCCAGAAAGCAAACCAACGACCAACAAGGGACCCGCCTTGGGCCTTGGCTCTCGGTGGCCCTGCTTTCAAGCCTCCATTTTCAAACAATTCACTCATCCCCTTTCATCTCTACACATAACCTAAAACTTCGCTTTTGAAACTTCAAAATGAAAGATTTTCTTGAGACATCCGCCAAGAGCTATATTTTCCCAAACGTCATCAAAATTAGCCTCAAACGCGTTTTAGGATTTCAATTTAAAAAAAAAAATAAATGGGGGTTTCCGAGCCACACGCTTTCCCAAGCATCAAAGATAGCCTGAAATTGCGCAAAATTTTGCCGAGATAAATTCTGAAACACCACCTCTCACCTTATGTCTGCAAAAATTGTCTAAAATTGCGTTTTGAAAACTTCCAAATCCGAAAAATTATATGTAGGAATATTGTAGGTGAAAACATTTCAGTATGTCTGTCTCCTAGTTAAGTTTCAATCATATTACTCATGCATAGATTTTGCGGCTATTTGTATCTTTTTAAAAATACCCAGATTCACAAATACGAGTGTATTGGAATTTTAAATTATTAATTAATAATTAAAAGCTACCAATTATTAGCCATAATTCGTAATGAAGCCTATTTAGCGATTCAACGAAAAATAATCCTAATATGAATAATAGCCCATGACCGAGTAACCCGCGTGTTTCAGCAATGAAACTCTCGCCATGATAATTTGATAATATATTTTGGTAATGTTTAACATGCAGGGAAAGGCTTTATCGTGACAAGGCTGAACTGGATCCGGTAACTTAACTGATTTACAGTCAGTTGAAATTGAATACCAAAAATCGAAGTTTCAGACGACGTATTTTGCAATGATAGCTTAGGTAACTTTTTACCCTTAAAAATCAGGAATCCTGAATGCCTGTATCCATCGATAACTTTTAACTTTACTTTTTTAGCGTTAGAGCGACTGGTATGACTTTTCATTACTAAATTTTAAATATTTTTCTCTATTTAAAACATAATTTTGGCGGTCTTTACTTTTCTCCACTTAATCTGATTTTCGTGATGATATCGTGGTTTATAAAAAAGTAGAAGTATAGATGTGAGGGTTGCCCCTCAGAAACTGTCTTGTTTGTTTATTTATCCACTTTTTTAAACTGAAGTTTGTCAAGCATTTCAATACCGCACTCACTACTTTTTTTTTTCTACTTTATTGGTTAAAAAAAGTGTTTGAAACGTATTTCAGCTGCCTTTAGTTTGGTAATTTTAATGATGTACATTTTGAAATGTTCTTAAATAATATTTTAAGATAGCATTTTCTTAAATTTTACAGTAAAAAAAACATTCATTTGTTTTCTTTTTCTTTCTTTCATTAATTTTCTTTTTTAACTTTCAACACTGCGAATGTGTAACAGGGGCCAATAGACATCCATTTTTCCATCCCGGCCAGCATCCAATTCATAACTTTTATTTTTCAATATTTTAATAGAAGATATGTAAAAAAGATAAGCTCAAAATAAAACTTTGAAAAATTACATTAAAATAATCATACCTCTTCTGACTGCATTTTAATAAGTTTTTTTTTCCTCAAACTAAGATCATATGCTTTCAGATTTTTCTTTCCTTGCCACAAAAAGAACATTATTGCTCGTTCACTTGCAAAGTGAAGTTCAAAATTTCAACTAAACTTTTTTTGTGATGTGCTAAATAAATAAAATAACCCTATGCAGGATAGTCATTCAAGTCGTCTGCTCTACTCCTTGATGCAGTCAGCATTGAAAATCAAACTCAATGCAATAGTCCGGTCAATTTAGACAATGGAAATAACAAAAATTCCGGGAAAGCTAAATTTTTGTAGAGACCTTGGGTTTAGCATTACAAATAAAGTGCCAAAAGTCCCCGTCGATCCCATGTGCGCTAAAAAAGTTATTCGGGGTCAAAGGTCAAAATTTTAGGTGTTTTGGATTTTTCTCAAAAACGGGAAATTTTATCGAAAAGTACCTCAGACCAAAGTTGTAGATCTCAAAATTCTCTATAAAAATGGTCCTTATGATTTTTATCTCCAAAACCAAACCATTTCCCAGATATTGCGTACTCTCAAAAGACAGCCAGCCACTTACAGAATCCCCTCTACTCGCATGACCCTTGAATAACATCTGGCTTAATCCGTGTGGCATCGTTCACGTACCCGGAGGTGCCCAACCCACTAAGGGCATGGGCGCACCCCTCAATATCGTGGAGCCCCCCTCAAAAGCAAGAGCAACCCTCGAAAAACTGAGAAAAATACCCCTCAAAACAATCCCCCTAAAAATTTCGATGGCGCAGTCTGGGCCATGACCCCTTCTAGGTGGGCTGACGTACATGCTTCTTTTAGAGTTAAACGTGCAATTCGAGTGAATAAACGTATTTATTACAAGCGTCTATTTTTTGAGCCGATCAATATTTAAGAAAAATGTCACAATTTTGCTTTATTGGCAACAAATTTTTGACTGAAGGTGAAACTGTTGTGCTGGGCAGTCGTGGAATGCCAACTTTAATCGATGCAAGTGTCGGGAGAAGTTATAAGAATGCTGATTATTTAAGAAGTCAAAAGTCCGTTACAATTCGCGTGGATTGCAGAAAATCATACACCCGGAAAAGTTCAATCTCTGCAGCAACGTGAGGATTTAATTCCAAGGCCAAATACTTCAAAAGTAAGTCCTGCTCGTACTGTAGCGCGATTAAGTGAATTTGAATCCAGCTTTTGTTTTCAAAAACACTGCTTATTTTGTGGCTGTGAAACGGATGAAGAGGCTGAGAAGAAGAAAGCGCAGAATTATCGCAGAAATATTCATAAAGCAGCGACTAAATCATACTCAACATTAAAACGTGCAAGGGCAGCTCTTGGTACACCTCCGAACGATCTTTAGCTAATTGTAAAAGGGATTCTTTGAATGCAAGTGTAGAAAATTTAAGAATTTTCTGCGATAATTCTGGGTTTTGTTCTTTTCAGCCTCTTCATCCGCTTCCTCACCACAAAATAAGCAGTGTTTTTTACAACAAAAGCTGGATACATTTTCACTTAATACCACTCTAGTACGAGGTGGACTTACTTTTGAAGTACTGGATATCTTCATTAGGGTGGATTGAAAAAAATCAAAATCTGATAAACGCTAAGTAATAACCCGGAAAAGTTGCCTTTTGTAAAGATATTTGGTTATGCAAAAGGATTTCGACCGCAAAAAATATCTTGAGGTGTCGCTCCGTCTTGAAGTTGATCATAAATGCATAAAAACTGGAAAAAGTTACAATAATTTCATCAAGTATCAAAATTTGATAAATTTGATGTTATCGCTCTTAGGAGCAGGCTTTTTGTGTAGATTACACATTGCATTAGATCATTTTAATAATAAACTATTTTAAAGTTCCACACATGCGTTGAATCTTGAATTTGACCAATATAGTGTCAGAATTGATTAACACAGTGTTGCTCCGTACCTAGAGAAAAAACATTAGAAGTTATGATTTGTAAAAGTTTGCTTTCATATTAATTAATTCTTACATAGATACGGAAAAAAAGAGCAATAGAAGCATTTCTTATCTAGTAAAAAAAATGTTAATTCTTCACTTAGCCTATAATTTTGGCTCAAAATGTCAAATTTACCTATGATAGAGAACAAAGGTTAAGTATAAAAATTTTAAAATATTAATGTTGCTTGCAACAGCCCACATAAGTCACCCTTTAAAACAAAAGACGTAGCTAAAGAAACTTTAATGGGTTTTGAGCCCTCAAACTGTAACCACATTGATTACAATAAAACATAAGTTTGGCGTGCGAGTTGAACTATTTTGCTTCTCATAATTTTCGGTCTTGATTGAAATTGTGGCTTGATGGTATTGTGGCTTAATATTTCTAGATTCTAATCTGAATTGAATAAATCCATCTCTTTTGGTTAGACAACAAACTGTACCTGACACTTCTTTCTGTTATTTTACCTATCGTCTCGCTGCTTTAGTATGACATGTGAGGTTTTGAAAGCCATACTACTCAGTAGGTACGCTATCAAGCAATTTCTTTCAAAGTTTTATCGAAAGTCCCCTTTTTGAAAGAGGGAGCTGCCGAGTTTTATCAGTTGTGCTTATCAATGAGCTCATAGTATTCTCTCAGCTTCAAAATCGAAATCTGGAATTGTAAATGTTCTTTGTCCATCTTCGAACTGGTCGTCGTAATCCGTCTCGAAACAAGTTCTCTGATGGTCATCCGCAATACATAGTGTTATATTTTTTAGATTCTCAAAGTAACCAGTTTGCAGAACAAGAGCTGATGATCCAAACATAATACGATGACAAGTTTGAAGAATTCGATTGTACAGCGAAAATTTACAATTCCAGATTTTAATTTGAGTTCTTTGATAAGCAGAAGTGGGTAAACTCGGATCATCTTCTTAAAAAAGGAATATCAGATACTAATGCGACTCGCCAGGCAAACTATGTTTTATTGTATGAAATGTGGTTACAGTTTGAGAGCTCAAAAAACATTTAAGGGGGGGGGGTTGTTTAGAGGGGTATTTTTCTCAATTTTTGGAGAAGACTCTTGTTTTTGAGGGGGGGGGGGTCCACGATATTGAGGGCTGCGCCCATGCCCTTAGTGGGTTGGGCATCTCCGAGTACGTGAACGATGCCACGCGGATTAGAATAGCCAGATGTTATTCAAGGCCATGCGAGTAGAGGGAATTCTGTAAGTGACTGGCTGTCTTTTGAGAGTACGCAATATATGGGAAATGGTTTGGTTTTGGAGATAAAAATCATAAGGACCATTTTTATAGAGAATTTTGAGATCTACAACTTTGGTCTGAGGTACTTTTCGATAAAACTTACCGTTTTTGAGAAAAATCCAAAAACCTAAAATTTTGACCTTTGACCCCGAATAACTTTTTTAGCGCACATGGGATCGACGGGGACTTTTGGCACTTTATTTGTAATGTTAAATCCAAGGTCTCTACAAAAATTTAGCTTTCCCGGAATTTTTGTTATTTGATCACTATTTTTATGTCTAAATTGACCGGGCTACAACTTTTGTCATCAAGGCTCCACAGCGCTAATAACCATTTTCTTCTTTTGGCGGAAAGGTCACACAGCAGGGCTCCGGACAGACCGTTCAAAACTAAACGCAAACAAAAACACAGTTGATCTAGGATTTCCTTAATTTTCCCTCGAGCTCCTAGTTCCCCCCTGAAGGTCCGACATTTCTGTGTTTCTGTTTCTAGTGTCAAACGGGTCTTTCTTATATACCCCCACACGACTACGCCGTCTCGGCGGCGACATTTCTGAGTACTACAATTGACGGACAAATGTCCTGACACTTGTGTGGTCGACAAATTACCGCAGCTAGTAAAATACTATTTCGATTTTTACTCGTTAGGCGTAGAAAAACTGGAAATAGTGCTCAATGTGCGTTCAGAAGTTTGTTTCAAAAACAAACACTTATGAGTGCAAATGTGACTTTGTATTGCAATATTTTCACTATCTTTCTCTCTATTTTAATTTGCTTTAGTTTCGGCGTCCCATGTATTTTTTCCACTTTGATATGGTTTTTATTGATGATACAATTTCATAAATGTGTCGACGGCCAGAAGCTATTGTATTTTTAAACTGAGAATTTTCCTGGGTTTTTCAAGTAATGTTCTAAATAATTATTTTTAAAAAATTGTTTGAAACGTGCATCTTGATTGCTCATAGTTTGGTAATCTTAATGTGCAATACAGATTTCCGGGTAATTTCGAAATAATATATTAAGGTTTCTTTTTCTTTTTAGATTTTACAGAATATACACTCGATTAGAATTTATGAATGTCGGACGGTTCAAATCCAAAACGTCCATGACATTCAGAATCTATATATATAAAAATGGACTTTGGTAAATTTGTTCCCTAAGATCTCAGAAACTACCCGGCAGATTTGGCTGAAACTTTCACCGTTTGTTCTTTTTGGTACTGGGGAGGTTTGTAGACTATTTCGATAAAAATCCGATTGATAGTTCCTTTTTTATTCTAATTTGTCCAAATTTTCGCATAAATGCCCCAATATGACGGTTAAAAAATACGTGCACATATTAAAATTATGGTGTCCATCGAAAGCGCTTATTTTTCTGCTGAAGATGGCATCTGTTAGAAAGTTCTAAGTTGTATGAAAAACGAGTTATGGACTTTTTTTGTTCCATGTTCGAAGGCTTTCCTCAACCCAATTCATTATTTAGTGTATCATCTCAACTCCCAGTTCATAGTTAGAATTGTTGAATGTTTTTGTGTTTCGTCTGACTATTTGAGGCTTTTCTCAAGTCAAATCTTAAAGTAACGTTTTTTCCCCAAGATTGGCTAATAATAACTAGATTTGGTTGATTATTTTCCATTTAAACGGAACTTTAGTGTAATTAATGGTTTTTTCTTTATTATTTGTGCTGATTGGATTTTTTAATCGTTATCCAATCTAACAGCAGAAACCTCGAAAAAATTTATGCAGAAAGATTTCAGTAGCGGATGCATTTGGCAGTTTTTTCAACTGTCGCGGTTTTTGAAGTCAAAGACTACGTAATAATGTTTGTCATCTTTCACCATGTAAACAAAATATCGTCAATCAAAGAATCTTTAAAAACTTTTTTAACTGTAAAATAATCCAGCAACTAAATTAGGCAAATCCATAAACAGCACAAAAACTTCCATTAATGTGACTTTGTGCACAAATTCAAACCATCGCAAAATTTTACTACTTATTTTGGAAACATTTCGGATTAAATTGTTTAGCGCCATTTTATGGTGACCAAAAGTATCTTAGCATATGGCGACAATATCTCTTTAACAAAAATTAGTAACATACCGTTTTACAAAGTAAGGAGGGGGAGCATTATCTAAGGTATCCCAAAACGATTCCCTCAAATTCGGTAACATTTTAAATCGCACCAAGAACCCACAATAATTGAAATTTTCCAAAATAACTAAAGCAAGTTTAAGGGGATCACGGGCGCGCGGCTACATTTTTTTAAACAGTTCGTTCTTCAATAGACATACAGAGAAAGTAAGACTCCGAGTAAAAAAAAAATAAGTATTAACTGATAAATCTTTTTAAACATGTGAAGTTTAATTTCATATTTCGGAAATTCTTCAAATTTGTATACACTTAAATTTCGTGTTTCAGTTTCTAAATGAATACTATTTTGCTCTTTTTACTTACTGCTACTTTAGTTTTATGAGTAAGGAAGAAGCTAGATTTTAAATCACGTCAAAAAGGTGTGTTTTAAGTTCTTTCACTTAAAACAGAAAACAAATGCAAGTAACGATTGTTTCTCATAATTATTGCTAACCCAGGCAACGCCGGGTATTTTTGCTAGTTAACTCTAAAAATAAAAATTGTCGATTGTAGCTGAAACTGCCGACTGATCCTGTGGCTTCAGCAAAATATTCTTATTCGGCAAAACTTGTTTGATGATTCGGCAAGTTTTGGGACATTATTGCTTTTTTTTTCTTAATTCCTGAATTTTCCTTCTCATGTGTGCATTGCATACCCATATTTTATTCTTCGGCAAATTGAGAACTTCTCTCAAATTGAGAATTTTCCAAAAATTTAAGTTCGGAACGTCAATAGATCAGTGTCGGCAAAATCAAATTTTGTTCATATGAATGTCGGTAAATTGGAAATACGGTGCAATTAGCAGTTGGTGAGTTGATTATGTCTTTCAGAAGAACAGTCGTCAGTATGATCGCAGGATACACTAGACACGCCTATACAAGCTATACTAGTATATACACGTTTTTGATTTTTCTTTCATTATTAAAACAAATTACTATGTATTCAAATATTTTGAATCTAGAATCAATTGAAAAGCAAAAATGCCGACTCTATAGATTAACTTTCTGAGGGGATCGATGCTTTATTGTGTCGGCAAAATGAGCTGTCGCAAAGTAAGCAATCGGCATAGTGAGCAAATGAAAAAAATGTTCGTGTCTGCGATATGAATTAGAATGAACATGAAGCGCAGTCAAACATGGTATACATACCCGCACAAACTCTTCGTGTTTTCTTTCATCCCGTAAATGCTTATTATTAATTATAAATCTGTGCATATGTGTATTATACATATTTAAAATTAAAAAAAAAAACACACACACACATTTTGTGTACTGAATGCTGAAACTAATGAGTCAAAAATGCCGACTCTGGAGAATTTGGTGATTACGCACTGGGTAGTGCGTATTTACGCAGTCGGTAAAAGAAGCGCCCTGAAGATGCACGCTCAATGGAACAGTCGGCGAAAGAATGCTGAATGATCGTGTTTGCTGTACGTAGTGTGAGCAAAATAAAAATGAATGTAAATAAAGATCCTTTTCACTATTTTCTCTTGCGCAAAGTACCCAAAAGATTAGATTTGCAACTTTGAAATATGAAAATGCGAAATTATTTTAAAAAAATTCAATCAATAAAAACTTTGAAAATCCGAAACATTGAAAATGCCGACTTAAACTGATTTTGCCGACTGGATAAAATCTCTGGGAGGGTGAGACACCCCCCTCACCCCCCTATGGCGACGGTCCTGCCCGAGATATATTTTAAAGTAAAGTACTGGAAGGTTCACGCAAAACATGTGTTCTGTCGTTGTAGTTTAAACATGTGACCGGATCGGTGCTTTAGGTTTTCCTAACCTAATGATCAGAAAGCACCGTACCTAGCAACATTTGTTTCTCGGCTCAAATCCATCTGAGTTTTGGCACCAATGTCAAGAATACTTTAAAGACTATCAAGCTAATCAGTACATTTTTAAAGGAAAAGACGATGGAATTTAAAGACGAAACGAATTTTATTTTCGTCCAGATAAATTACAGCTGGGTAGTTCTGTACACAAAAGATCAGTGCAGTGAAGATCATCATCTCTGGGTGGAAAAAACAAATTAGACAATATATGAAGTTTTAAAAGTTTTCTTTCAAAAAATCGGACCGCTAATCGGTCGGAGTTGGCTTCGCTTACTGATCGGCTGAATTACAGTAACGTGGTGGCTTGACGACTTTGGCTATAAACAATAGAGTTGCGTGATCATTTGTTTACAGCTTAAAGCCACTGTTAATGTAATTTATTGTATTTTTTGTTTAATTGGCGAAATATTTCAAATTGCAAAGAATTGTTTTTCGTTTTTAAAGAGTTTTTAGTCATTTTAGTTGGAGAATGTTTTTATTTTAGGGATGAGTGATTTTCACTTCTTCAGAGAATTGTTTTTACCTTTATCACTTTTTTAAACGATATCCTTTCGATTGTTTTATTCTTTTTCATATGGGGGGATGTTGCAGCGGGATTTCCCGTTTGTTCTAGATGGGTAGTTAGTTTTTTTACCCTCAATATCTGAGGACGCTTTTTATCCTTGAGTATGGCTAAAGGAACAAACCATCAAGTACGGGAGAAAAAGTAGTTAATAAAACAACTGCTCAGTGGGCATTAGATAAATTAAGTTGTAATAAATATACGCATTCTGACACCAAGCAGCTTAAAACATTTTCTTTTTACTTATTTTTTTCAACAAAACGGTTCAATCACTTGGTAGTTTATTGAAATTTTTTAAATTTTCAATTTACAAAGTTTGAACCAGAACAACGTCTGTCGGGTCCTCTAGTTAAGTGTAAAAAACTAACTACCCATCTAGAACAAACGGGAAATCCCGCTGCAACATCCCCCATATGAAAAAGAATAAAACAATCGAAAGGATATCGTTTGCCTCCCCCCCCCCGGCCTTCCGCCTTCCGATGCAAAATAAAGACATTATTCAACTAAAATGACTACACTCTTTAAAAATGAAAAACAATTCTTTGCAATTTGAAATATTTCGGCAAATAAACAAAAAATACAATAAATTACATCACCAGTATCTTTAAAATATAAACAAACGATCACGCAACTCTATTGTTTATAGCCAAAGTTGCCAAGCTACCGCGTTACTGTAATCCAGCCGATCAGTGAGCAAAGCCAAAGCCGATCGATTAGCGGTCCGATCTTTTGAACGAAAACTTTTAAAACTTCATGTATTGCCTAATTTGTTCTCTCCGCCAAAGATAAAGATCTTCCACGGCACTAATCTTTTGTTTACAGACATTTATTACAGACAGTTATCATTTAGTTAGGAAAATCTAAAGCACCGATCCGGTCACAGAGTTCAACTACGACGACAGAACACACGTTTTGCGTGAACCTTCCAGTACTTTAAAATATATCACGGACCTAAAATCGTTGTTTTCAAGAGAAATGAAGGCTTCACTTTCTCTCTCTCTCTACGTTTTATGACATAATCACAGTAGGAAATTTCATTACAAAAAGCAGAGCTGGCTTTCTTATTGTCCTTTGGCAACGGGTTAAATATTTATTTCAGTTCTCGCTCAACAATAGGTTAAAATAAATATTAATCATTTGGGAGAAATAACCATCCAAATTTTAAATTAATGAATTAATTACCAAAGACGTTTCCGATTCGATCCATCGCGCTTCGAAACCATGCTTGCCACAATTTAATTACACACAAAAAAATTGATCAAAATCGGTCCAGCCGTTTAAGGATAGTCAGTACCCCCTATACCATCAATGTTAATTTGCAAAGGTTCATGTACCTTTTTCTGAAAATCTATTAAAGATACAATAATGAAATTTTTTCTGTACCTTAAGTAGACTCTTTTCTCTATACTGCAGTAAAATTTTACAGAAAGGAAGCTTAGTTTTTATTTAAAAAATTCTAACGCGTAAGTCACTGTATTTTTTTCCAAAAATGCCATTTTGAAACACGAAATCAGCTCTATAACAAAATATATTTGGAATATGAGAAAAATTTTACTTCAGTATATGCATCTAGATATATGGAATAGGTGATAAAAATTTCAAATCCTAACACAATTTAGTTTCTTAGAAAAAAGAACATTTAGTTTCAAAAACACCATTTCGAGATATTGCAATTTAAAGGGGAAAATCATACCTTATCAACATATGTTTACCTTTTTTTGAAGCACTTTTTAACTTACTTCTAATATGAGCACGAACAAGAAATTTGTATCATTAAAAAGGTATTGAAATGGAGTTTCAAAATATATAAAAATCAAAAAATCAATTTTTTGAAAGTATTTAGGGTACTGACTCTCCTTAAAAGCCTTATGGTGACAAACGTCCGCACAGAAGATTTTTATATATTAAGATGACTGTATAAAATTTAAAACTAATTATGGACTGCATCCAGGGGTGTGCACAGAAATTTTGGGGCCCGTCACAAATGACTTTTCCAGGGTCCCCTCCATATTGTTCAGCCCTACCCCTAGATTTATTTAATCCCCTAGTTTTAAAAATATTGGGCCCTTTCAGACTCGGGCCCGGACCAACAGGTGTCCCTTCTCCTCTCCTCGAACCCGTGCACGCCCCTTACTGCATCTATTTACACTTTCAAGTAGCCGAGTTGCACTTCTTGAATGAAATATTCAGTCAGGAAAGGATTAAAATTTTTAAGGTTGATTTTCTTCAACTTTTAAATCCTTTCCTGCAGCGAATATTCGTAAAAATCGTTAAAAATATTTGGAATGACAAATTGGCTCAGCAAACGACGGAAAGAATAAATAATTCTTGGTAATATTCCATGTTCAAATGATTCAGTTTATTATTCTAAATCATTTTTTGAATCTTTTCGTTCAATCCTCAATCGGTGTATGCTTTTAATTTATTTATTTTTTTAAAGTAGCTAAAAAGTAGCGAAGTAGCGACTACTTTTCAAAGGTAGTTTGTAGTTGCTACATTTTGGAAAAAGTAGTTGTAATTGTAGTTAACTACATTTGTAATAAAGTAGTTGTAGTTGTAGTTCGCTACAAATAAAATGTAGTTTTTCCAACCACTGCTTCGGCCGAATGTAGGGGGGCTGTATATTCATTACAAGAAACTATTTACAGGTTACATTACTACAATAATTTTAGATGAAAGATAATTTAATAAACGCCAAATTTAGCTAGATTATAACAAATTAATCATAAAAATAACTACTATTTACTGAATTTGTAACAATATCTAAGATCCATTCTCAAACTCCGCACCAAACATACATTTTTTTTTTGTTCTCCTGTGTTATTTATTATTGCAAAAGCTCTAGAAGAAGATGCTGGGATACTTGGTGTTCCTCCCAAAGGGGTAAAGTTAAATAAACAAAAACTAACTTAACTATTTTAAATTTTATTTCTTCGTTTAAACAATTTCTTTAAATTAAAAGAAGAACACAAGCACCCACAAAGCATCTTAGTAGTTAGTTTGCTACTCCCGTAGCAAACCAAATCACACACAGCTCGTTCATTACTTCTTCGTTGATGGGGGGGGGGGGACGGTTATTTGGTTTTTACAACATCAATGATTAAATCAGCAAAAGTCAAAATGAATCTTTCCTCCCTCAATATATATTTTTATTATTAAACTGAAAATGATATGGTCAGTTCAGGGGAAAAATACTCGAATTAATACTAATAAGTCGATGCATCAGTTGCAATTTTTCAACAGTAGCAAATAAAGTCACCTACAGTACATTAGTAAAAGAGAAGAGAAAGATTGAACACTTGGAACCAGTGGCGGCTCCTGACTTGAAAAAGTGAGGAGGCCAGATCATGGGTGCACTCGCACCCCCCCCCCCCCCCCGCCCCCAGTTTTTGAAAAAAAATTAATTCTTTAAATTTTTTATTCATTAAATTCTTCTTTTTTTATTTTAATTCTTTCCGGCGCTGCAGTACGCTTTCCTTGCAGCTCCGGTAAGGGGCTGCAAGGGAGGCACTTTCACCGGCTTTTCACCCCACCTCATAAATTTTACCTTTCCAACGTATAAACCGCGGATTATACGCAGGAAATATGGTACAATCCATTTTTTATTTCAAGTACGTACGCACAAAAAAAAAAAAGGAAAATAAATAAAAAGTTATAAATTATTGTCTGAAAAAAAGTGAGGGGGCCCGGGCCCCCTACCACGAGCCGTCACTGTTTGTGGTTAACTGTAAAAAATGTCTACTATTCTAGTGAAAAAGTGACTAAAAGACATAAATCGCCCTTTTTTTTTTTAATTCCTGGGGCGAAAATTTTGTAAAATATTTGAAAATTTGCTCACATGTTTACCTCTTAGTTGGAGAGAAAAATTGGAACGTTTACCCACGGTTTTTTTTTTTTTTTTTGGAAAATAAACGTTTTAAAAAGTAGGAAAATGAAACGTAATGAAAAGTATTCACGATCAGAAATGCGTGCTGTTCATATTTTTAGACGAAAAGTTCCGTTTTTGCCCCCCCCCCCAATCGCGATTTTCGTAAAGGTTTCGTTTTTGCAATCCCGATTTTTGTAAAGATTTCGTTTTTGCAATCGCGATTTTTGCAAGTGATAACTTTTTCTTTTGCGATTTCTGTAAGAAATTTCGTTTTCGCTATTCTGCTTTTTTTTTTTTTTTTAAGTGTGCTTGCAATCTGAATGAAAGTCGGTAAATTTTTCTTGATTTTTAATTTCTTGTTGCCTTATTATAAATTTATTTCTGAATACGAGTGCTGATTTCTACACGATCGGAACTACCGCGAATGCAGCGTTTCTAGTACAGTAAAACCTCGCTATAACGATATTTCGGGGACCAAAGAAAAATATTGTTGTAGAAGGATATATTGTTATATCGAGGGCCTATATATTTTGATAATACAATAGGTTTTTTTAATTTAAATGTTATAGTATATGCATTACCTATAGGTGTAAATGTTTTTATATATAGTATATTTGTAATACATTTATTGACAAGGTGTTAATTATGATTAAATATTACTATCAATTGAAATAAATTCCGAAAATAAGTTCGTAAACATACCTCAAATCCGTTTTTATTGAAAAAAATTCAATATTTTTGTTTGTTTGGCCGCTTTTTTGACTGTTAAGTCAACCAACAAGGTATACATTGAGTCCAAAGCACGAAAATGATCCTCGTTTGTGGATGGAAGACTTGAAAAAAACGTCCGCAGGGATTTGACTGATTGAAGTGCTTCCTGGGTCGACAATAGGGATTGTGATGGACTCATATTATCATCATCATCATCTTTTTCCTCCTCATCATCTTCATTTGCCACTTACTCAAAAAAAAAAAAAAAAATTGAACATTTTCTGTTTTTTTACTTGGCAAGCATTTTTAGATGTTTAGTTTCCCTCTCCATGTGCATGTTTTCTTTTCCCAAAAAAAAAAAAAAAAAAAACACTGGTTTAAACAAAATAAAAGAACAATCTCAGGGGGGAGGAAGGACAGTTTCAGCTCTTTTTTTCCTTTATTCTAGACGCCTTTTTTATACAAGGGCGCATTTTCTTTTTGTTCATATGTGTAGCAAAAGAAATTTATACAATTGTACTGCTTTTTTATTTATTTTGGAAGGTGCATTTTTGTTTTGACTTGAGACAACTATCTCCAGCGCGACGCCATTTTGGAAACGCATTTTTTAAAAATGTAGCGCGAAACTTAGAGCTAACCATTTTTAAAGAAAAAATAAAGTTTTAAGGTTTTTTTTTTTTTTGAAACTAGGAGGGGTTACTTTCAGGATTTTACTGTACTTGAAAACCAAATAAAGAGGGGTTGAAAACTTAAAAAAACATCGCTTTACAGGGGTTTATTGCTGTAGAGAATATCGCAATATTAAAAGGAGGATAACATTAATTCCTATGCGAGTTCACTGGGACCACGAAATATTATCGTTGTAGAGGGATTTATCGTTGTATCGGATAGCGTTGTAGCGAGGTTTTACTGTATACTTTTTATGCAGTCAGTCTTTTACTGTTGTCTTTAATTAACTGTCAGACAATGAGAAGTTTTACCAGAATGTGTCAGCATTTGGTTTTTCAGTGTTCATTTTAAAAGTTTGGACTAAATGACTTTTGAGGGTTTTTTTTTTTTTTCTTTTCTAGAAATGTTTAGGGAAATTTTGCTATGCTATGTACGTCTAGCCCTTAAGGTTCCATTTTTTTTCTCTCCTGGGAAATAAAAATGGGGGTAAACATATGAGCAAATTTTCAATTATTTTACAAAATTTTCGCCCCAGGAATAAAACAGAAAAAAAAGGGCGATTTATGTCTTTTAGTCGCTTTTTCACTAGAATAGCAGACATTTTTTACAATTAACCAGAAAGTAGCCGTTTTTGAAAATATTTTGGCAAAAATAGTCGCAAGATGCGCGTTTGCTTGAAATTACTAGCTTCAGTCCATCCACTATTTAGAAGCCAGTGGCAGCTCTTGAGGCCAGTCATTTCAAAAACTTCCGGGGAGTGGGGGCAACGGGTTTGTATGTACTACATTTTATAAGGGAAAATCAACAATAAACAAAAAATTCACAACTACAGTATGTTTCTAAAATCCAGAGGGGGTCGATGGACGGGCATGCAGCAGGGTAATAAGCTGGCAGCTATGATAACGCGCTTACCATTAGGGATAAATCTGTATCCTTTGCATGCGCCAGAAAAAAGTTTTCATATCTGCTGTATAATTATCACAATGTGACTTAGGGGCCATTCATTAATTACGTAAAGGTCCTGAGAGAAAAGGGGGCGGAAAAATCTCTACATACCCTTACTTTGGGGGGGGGATCAAACCCATTCTTACGTAACATTTTTCCAAGTCGTTGTTTTACATTAGAAATCTTGCGGTCAAGTGGTTTGGCAGGGATCATAAACACTTGGAAGATAAAAACGTATTAGGATGAGCTGTTTTTTATTTGTTTTACAAAGAATGAAAAGTGTAAAGTGTAATGAAAGAATTGCACTATTGTATGGCATGTTTTATTTTTAGTTAGTATCGCATCTTTAATTTAATAATAGCGAATTTAATAACGATTCAAGTGACGTAAATTCCGTTATTTTGTTATTGTGAAAAACGAAATAGAATCTTATGTAAAAATAGGGGGGAGGGGCTTGGAAAATCTTACGTACCCTTACGTGGGGGGGAGGTGGGGGTCAAAAATTGCCAAAATCATCCTTACGTAATTAAAGAATGGTCCCTTACGTTCTTCTGGCTCTGAGGTACAGAAACTTTAGATCAGCATTTTTTTTTTTTCTTTTCAATGCTATCGCCATTGAAAATCACTCTTTGAAATGAAATTTTGTTTTCGATGCATTTAAGGAACTTTTATTAAAACATTTTCAAGAATGCAATTCAGTTTAAACTGAAATTTATATATATAAAAATGAATGTTTGTCTGTATGTCATCAATGAACTCAAAAACTACCCGGCAGATTTGGCTGAAACTTTCACCGTTTGTTATTTTTGGTACTGGGAATGTTTATAGACCAGTTCGAAAAAAATCCGATCGATAGTTCCTTTTTTATTCCAATTTAAGTCACAATCCATTGGATAAATACGAATAAAATTATCGGCTGCAGAAATTAATTCGCGTGAATTAATTCGTGTCTCATTGATAAGAAGTGAGCTGTTGCCATTTTTCTTGAGTTTGAACAAATAAATTCTTTCTTTATTGTTTTATGGCTTTTCATGCAACGGGGGGATTTAAAACTTTTTCTATTTGATATTTTTAGCGATTGATTGATCTTGCAAACTGCGTGAGTACAAAATTTGAGTATAGTCACGGCTTCACTTGATACTTGGACCGATTATTATGAAAATTGCTATATATATGTATTTTTCCACGGAGAAGGTGCATAATATGCTCATTGAAGCCACTCGCCACCAGGTGGCACTGCAGAGTAGCAACTTCTGCCCCGTTCAACCGATTGTCATGAAAATCAGTATAATGATGTTTTTTTTTTTTGTTGGCGTAGCAACGCGCGTCGGGTACAGCTAGTAGTACATAAACATATTATTTTAAAAAATATTTTTATCTCAATCAAAACATGTCACGTCGCATTTGTCGGTACCTCATTTGTCCCCGTTATCAAAAACTGTCACGATTTCATGAACCCTCCCCCCACCCCAGAGCAGCACACACACACGTACAAGAAAAATAAATTTCTTTCATTTTACAGATAAGAAATTTTATGGGCCAGAGCTAAGCTCTTTTACCCTGTATGATGGAGAGACATGAAGAAGTTGATTTGAAATTGTGTGAGGGGGGGGAGGTAAAATATACAAAAAGGAATCTTTTCAAGGCCACACTATTTACATATTTACAGTTGGTGCATTATACTTAAATTGACAGGAGTCTAGAATGCTGCCTATAAATAGACTTGTCAAATTTCTGAAAAGTTCAACTGGGACACCGAAATGCCCCCCCCCCCTCTTCACCTCCAGCGTTGCCATTATTCAAAAGGGTACACACCTCTAAGACTTTGAATGAGGAATAAAAAATTGAGCACTATTTTACTTTTCACTTTATAGGACTTTTTTTAGTATTTTTTGGTTTATACCTTGTTGTAAAAATCCTCACAAACTAATCCAGTTTTAATTTTATAAGTCAATGTTTCAAATGAGTAAGTAATTATCCTAAATAATCCTTCACACTTAATTATTTTTAAACCTTTTTGGGCATTTACAATCAAATTTATCTTTTTCCGGGACATGAAGTAAACCGGCCGAGCAGGGTTGGCAAAAACCCGGGTTTTTTTTAAAAAGCCCATGGACCCAGGGTTTTTTTTCAATAAAATCCAAAAAAACCCAACTAAAGCTGGGTTTTTAAAAAGAAATGTGGGTTTTTTTGTCTTTTTTTAGGGAAAATGTGGGGTAGTAGCATATTGTATCGTAACTATATGGACAAAGCACAAAAATTGTCTTGGGGTAAAAAAAGCTGGAAAATTCAGCGTTTTCTGAAGAAAAGTAAAAAAGATAACAAAACCCAAGAATGGCGAAGTTTCTGATTTTTTTAGTTTCCATGATTATCAACAGTTAAGGCAGAGTTACTTCTCGAGCAGTGGCGTAGCTACACTTTCTGCCGCCCGGGGCGGTTCCTCAATTTGCCGCCCTTTTGATGGGAAATAATTAATACATTAAAAAGTCAAAATTATTTAATAAGATTTTTAAAAAGAAGAAAAGAAACTTATCTTTTTTCTTTCGTATTTTTCCTGCAGAAGAAGAAAAAGGGAATTCAGATCCCCAACGAAATATTCCAAAAGTTAAGTGAAAAATTCGGAATTTTAAGTAACGCTTATAGAAAAGGGGCTTGGAGCTCAATCCAGATTTTTTTTTTTTTTTGTTCAAAATTAAAATTAATTTTATGCTTTCTTTGGTGACGTTAGGGGGTCGGAACTTCTCAAGCAAATTTTCCGAAATTGAGATGTTAAAAAAAGCAATTTTAGGCTATTTACAAAAACTTCAAGATACTGAAGAAGGTTTGGGGGTGCTGTACGGAAAGCTTTTTAACTAAACTGAAAAACACGTAACTGTAGGCTGTATCTAGTGGAGCCTCCCCAAACTCCAACAAAGATTGGACTTTCCTCCCGAAATATTTTCGAACTTGAAATCAATTTTAGTCTATCTTTGATGGCGTTAAAGAGAATAGGGAATGTTAGGGATCTCTCTGGAATTTTCCGATGAGGAAGCTTCAAAAACGCAAAGGCTGTCTTTGACGGCATAAGTTCCCAAAATGTTGGGAAGTCAAGTGGTTTTCCCGTCTCCCCATGAAACTTTTTGAAAATGACGTCCTAAAAACGCAATTTTAGCCGTTGTTTGGCAAACAAAGTTATGAGAGAGAGAGAGTTCGGAGGTGGTTTCCCGCCCAAAATCTTTTTCGAAACTTGCTCATTTTAAACTCTTCATCACTGAGAAAAAAAAAGCTTTGTGGTCTTCCCTCAGAAATTTCTAAAAAACGAAGTTTGGAGCCAACTGTGATGACGTTAGGTGATTTCGTGCACATTTGGGGTCTTTACCTAAGAATTTTTCTGAAATTTAACTTTCAAAAACCCTACTTTAAGTTCGAAGTTGATGTTCTAAATACACATTTTAGACTATCTTTAATCACGTTACAGGAAGCGTCAGAACTTGACCGCCCTCAGGAATTTGTTGGTATTGAAGTTTTAAAAACTCAATAATAGGCTAAAAGATGAGATAGGAAGGGATGGGGTGGGCATTATCCTTTGGAAATGTTTCGAGACTCGGGGCCTAAATCTGCACTTTTGGGCTGCTTGGTGACGTTAAGAGATAGGAAGGTTCGGTTGCTCTTCCCGAAAAATTTGACATTTTTTAAGCGTTTAAGAAAACAATTTTAAGCTGTTTTTGATGGGTTAAAACTCTGTGGCCTTAAAACACATTTTAAAGCTTTCTTTGGCAACGTTAGACAGCGAAAATGGGGGAGGATTGAAAATGGAGCCCCACAAAATGCTGTTTTAGGCTATGTTTGGCCAAGTTAATGGAGAATGGGATGGTTAGTGGCTCTCCTCTGGAAATTTTTCAAAATTCAAGTCCTGAAAATACATTTTAAGCTTTTTGACAGCATAGGAAAGATCTTAAAGGTCGGGGAAATTTTCCTTATTTTAAGTTTTAGAAGCGCTAATTCAGGGTCAATTTGGTTTCTCAGGGGGAGTTATAACTCCCTTTTGGATCCGTGCTATAGAAAATCACTTAATATTGAGAAATTCAGAAGTTCCCACCCAGGGTACGAGCAAGACTCACCCCCTCCTCCTTCCCTAGATCCGGTACTGCTATATTGCCAAATTTGGATGACTCTATTTTTCAGATTGAGGACGATAAGGTACCCTTTACATTCGATTCACCATACTGTGATTCATGAGAAGAAAAAGTTGAGCATCAAAAATCATTACTTTTGATGTAAATGTGAAAGCCTTTGCCTAGAGAAAATTTTACTGATTAAAAACCTTTCCTTAAACTGAATGACTAAATAAGTTTCTCTCTGAAACTCATTTAACTCATTTGTTTAAAGGATTTTGCTGATATAAAACAGTAACACCAGCAATTATTATTCGAGTTGCGAATAAATGTTTTTTTTAAATAAAATAAAATTCATTCTGTTTTAGTGAAAATTTTGTAATCAGTGACCAATCAAAGCAATTGTTGAAACAGATAATGCTATCTTCAAAATAAGCAAGAAATCGCCCACCATTTGATACCTCTCTCCTTTTACTCTTGTTGTCACTTTCCTTAAAAAAAAGTGATTTTTTTTAATTTAAATAAGGTGATTTCTCCAAGGAACTTTCTTAAAATAAAGTGATAGCTTCATTATATAACGAAACGTTATGAAGTGTATTTCTTTTGCAATAGTGAACCTTAACAGTAAAAGGGGAAAATCAAGGTCCCTTGACTTTACACTACCACCTCCCTCAATCTGTAGCTTCAGACGAAGGAAAAGAAACAACAAATAATAAATAGTGCTGAGATGTCCACAAGAAAAACACATGTTTTGTGTAAGAGTAATTTAATGATCATAGTTGTACCAAAACCTTACAATTCAAAGACCTTTTTTTTCCTTTCTTTTTTTTTTGCCTCCAGTTATAGATCAAAGGCATAATTTTCTTTTTGGGAAAAAAAAACTTTGAATTTTTTCGCATCAAAAGTGGGAAATTGCCGCCCCTCAAAAGGTGCCGCCCGGGGTGGACCGCCCCCTCCGCCCCTCCCTAGCTACGCCACTGTTCTCGAGTGATAAAATCTATTGTTCGTTTGTAATTACTAATTTTTTTTTTCATTTTACTTTATTGTATTTCATTTTGTTATGCAAAACTACTGTAGAACCTCAAGTAGTTTAAATCCCTTTTTACTGAATTCCAGCTTAATCAAGACATTTCTTTGAATTTTATGTTGCCTGTTTTTCTATTTCTGTGTACAGAGTAACAAATATTAAACTTTTTCGTAAGATAATGAAAATACTGTACAGTACATCCTTTTCTGTTTTCTGTCCGACCGTTTGAAAACCTGTTAATTTCTAAAAAATATACCTTGTTTATTCGAGATTTGTGACTTGTTGGTTTGCAGAAAATAATTCACATGAAAGCCTTTTAGCTAGCTAGAGTAGTTTCCTCTGTATAGTCTACAAATATTGAGAAAATCAGACGTGACAGGACTTAGTCAAGATAATTTGAGTTATTTATTGACCAGTTAAAGAAAAAAGTTAAATATATTTATTTAAAATCTTTGAAGTATTTTTTTTAGTGCTGTTAAGAGAAGAAATACTATTAAAGTTCAAAATTCATTTTTTATATCCATTGTCTGTGGTGAAGAACAAATAAAAAAGAAGTTTAAATTGTGAAAGTATTTAAATTAATTAATTTTTTAAAAAGCTTCTCGGAAAATTTTAAAAAACCCAAAAGTGGGCTAAATAATGGGGTTTTTTTAAATGGATTTTTTCAAAAAAACCTACTGGGTCCAATCCGGCCAACCCTGCGGCCGAGACGCCGGATTTTTGTCTGACAAACCGGGACTGTCCCGACAGACCGGGACGTCTGGCAAGCCTACCTATAAATGATGCCGCAGTATTTTTCAACACGATCATAATATCGTGGTCGCTCAGAAATGTCGTCACGCTCTAAGGAGAAGTGGGGTTCGTAAAGTTTGTGACAGTTTGTGACAAGCGGAAGAGAGGGGAAAACAAGAAGTGTGACATCAAATATTTTGGCTACATTAAAAGTATTTTTTAACCCGTTTTATTAAAATGTATAAGTTTTTTCGCATTCTGATGCCAAAATATGTATTAATTTGAGAGCATTAAATACAACTAATTCAACAAGCGACGACGTTTCAAATTAAACTGCACACTTCCAACATTTCCAGGGTTGGCTTTCTGCCGGCAGAAACTAGTTTTTGCCGTGCCAGTGGCAGAAACTGGTTATAACCGGTTAAAACCGGCAAAAACTTAAAATCGTTTTAAAAAACTAAACTACTTACTAAATGATATTTGTTTAAACTAAAAAATCAAATTTCATTTCATCATTGTAAAAAAATAAAATGTTATGCTAGTGCCCTTGATTTAGTTCAGAAAGGGAACTTTTCAATTGCTGATGCTCGTAATATTTGGATTAATCTAACAAAGGACGAAAATTCTATGGGTTCTTAGGATAGAGGAATGACATACAGAATTAAACTGGCATTACTGTTTGTAATTTGCTCGCAAATAAGCTTCATCTAAGTTGCTTGTGATTGAAATTATCATGTGCTTCAAGAAGAAAGTCAAATTTTACTTCCCAATATTAATCTAGATTTTGTACCTAATATCACGGCTTTGTAAAACAAATTGGCCCCACTTCTCGAAACTCATTTTTTCAGTTGAATTTTTACCACTACCCTAGTTACTACATGAGGGACCAGTTTAAAAAATATATACAATTTGAAAGTTTTATGAATACTGCTTGTTCCTTGATGCATTGCTTGCTAGCTCTTATGTTGCAAGAATATTCTAAAGTTTCTCATTCGTGCATATTAAATTGAGAAACTATTTAGATTTTTGGAACCGCCTTTTCCAAGAAGCAACTGCAGGGTCCAAACAATGTAGCATTTGATTCTGAATTGAGATAACATTGTAAATTAAACTGTGCTTTGGTTAACAATTATTTTTTCCATGCATTTTCTACTGTCAGTCTTTTTTTTTTTTTTTTTGTCATTTTGAGAGTTTTTGCCAGTTTCTGCCGAAAATGTGGCAGAAAGTGGTTTTTGCCATGCCGGTTTTAACCGGTTTCTACCAGTGGTTTTAACCGCCACGGTAGAAACTTGCCAGCCCTGAACATTTCACAATAATTACTTCAGAAAAAATATTAGTTTCTGATCTAAATTTGTGCAGTCGACAGAAATGGGCCACTTTTTTGCAATCATAACAAAAATGTTTATAACATTCAAAAACCCATACTAAGGGCTATTCCACCGTATGGTGCGGGACAAAAAAAAAAAAAAAAAAAGCTTAAATTTCATTAAAATTTTGTCATTTCTCTGAACATTTTAATCAAGTAAGGGTAGGCAAATTTTTTAATCTTCACATTTCATACAAAGATACACCTGACACAGTTATATTTTTATAAACGATTTTGTTATTTAAAATTTAATTTATTTGCATGCGTCACGTGTGGGACATCCAAAGTCAACCTTTTGTATATTTTATTAATTAGTTAATATTTTTGCTCTATTAATGTATTAATGTTAAAATTAATTTTAGATTTTGGAGAGCAAAGGTTCCAATCAGGGGTGCCCATCCCCCCCAAGCTCAATGGCGCAAATCCCCCCCCCTAAATTTTCACGCTTTCGAATCGGGTTAAAGATAACAGTTTTTAGAGTGTTTAATATGCAGTCAAATTCACGAGGGGGGGGGGGGGAAAGCGCTAACAAATACCATTTGATTACTGTTGGATTGCTGACCCGCCTTGCTTTCCTAAATTTTACAATGTGGAGCTTGAGTAAACAAGTTTTGGGTACCCCTGAAGTTTGCTACGTTTTATTTTTTTTTCAAACGTATAAATAATTACGGGGAGAGGGGATTCACCTTTCTGGCTTGGGATGGAGTAATTACTAGAATTATACAATAAAAATCTATACAATATGAATTTTTTTTTTTTTTTTTTTTTTTTTTGTCACTCAGGTAGGGGACCGGGGTTTCTCCCCGGAAAATTTTCGAAATCGTAGTTTTAAAACCAGTTTTAGAAGATCTCTGGTGATGTTAGGTGGGATAAAAGGTTTGGTGGTGCCTTCCCGGTAATTTTTCAGTATTGAAACTTTAAAAGTGCAATTGTAGATAGTCTAACGTTGTGTTAAGGAGGGCTCTCATTTGTTTTCAAAATTGTAGTTCTAAAAACGCAGTTTTAGACTTTCTTAGGAACGAAGAGATCCTATAGGGCTCGCCCCAGGAAATTTTTCAAAATTAAAGTCTTGAAAACGCTAGCTATGGTTGGGAGAAAAGCAGTTTTCTAAAACTGAAACTCTAAAATCGCAATTGTAGCCGACAGTTGTGACGTTAAGAAAAATAGTTTTCGGAAGCTCTCCCGGAATTTTCTCGAAATTGAAGCTCTGAAAACCAAATTTAAGGTAATTTTTGAATAATGTTGACGAGAGGGGGGGGGGGGGAGGAAGGGCACTCTACTTAAATTTTCGAATTTGTAGCTTGAAAAACGCAGTTTTAATGGATCTTGATAATATTAGTGGAAGGTGAATTTCGGTGCCATTCTCCTGGCAATTTTTTGAAATTGATGTGCCAAATACGCAATTCAAGGTTTGTCTTTGATCGTGTTAAGGAAGAGGGAATTAGGGGCTCTCTCCTATAAATTTTTCAAAATTGCAGTTCTCGAAACGCAGTTTTAGATGACTCTTGTTGATAAAGAAGGTGCTATTCTGGCGTTACAGTGGAGGCGCTCTTCTGGAAGTTTTCCAAAATTGACGTCGCATAGCCAGAAAAGATGGATCACACACACCGTGACAGATATTTGTCGGAAATCCTCAAAAATGGATTCAGCAATTCATCAACATCGAAAATCAGAATTCGAGAACTTTAACGAATCAAATATCCTTCTATACATATCCAGACAAAGAAGAAAATAAATATGATTTACGAAAAATAATTTAAACACCTTAAAAACAGACTGTACTACTTCCATCAGCGAAAACCAACACCACTGAAAGTTTTAATAAAAATCATCTAATGATAAATTGAAACAATCAGTTAAAAATGGTAGTGAAGATGGGAGTAAAGTGAAATGAGAGAGAAAAATTCTTTATAAGCTTAAGCAAGTTAATAAAGAAAATACGTTAATTGTCGATTGGAGGGGAAAAAAATATGTTATTCGCAAACTTCAAAACTAGTTCTTGACAATTGTCAAGGTGCAAATAAATCAGTGAAAGACTAAGAGCATACTAGTCAGAATTATTACAAGTAATAAAACATTTTCGACCTCTCTCCCTCTCATCAGTGTCACACGTATTCATCATGCAAAATTGTGCTACTTTTGCCAGAAAATTTATGAAAAATTGAAAAGAAATCAAATCGTCTGATCCACCTTTGAAACGGACACCAACTCCATGCCGTCTGTGATGTTTCTTTCATTGAAAAAGGGACGCGGTCATTAAATTTTGGAAAGAGTACCAGTGCTGTCGCTAGGTCAAAAAGCTTGGGGGGGGGGGGTGAAGGGTGTACGCTTTTGGTGGCCCCTTCATTGTTTCAAACTCATGTTCAAATATGCAGAGAGAGAGAGAAGATTTGGCTTCTGGTTTAGCAGGGAAAGTCATATTACTAGACCTTAGTGCTAGCAATATGAATTTAATTGTAAGGATAATATTCAGTCAGAATTAGGGGGCGTTGGAGGGATACCTTCTTGCATTATTTCGAAATTGAAGACATAAAAACGCAGTTTTAGACTATATTTTAAGTTTGGTAAGAAGGGGAGAGGAGGTCCAGGATAGCCTCTCCCGATAATTTTTCCAAATTTAAGTTCCCAGCACAATCGTACGTCATATTTAATTATTTTCAGAAGAGGGGGTCCGGGGGCTCGCCCCCGAGAGTTTTCAAGATTGTTATTTGAAAAACAGTTTTACACGATCTTTGGTGATGTTAAGGGAGGAAGAGACTCTGGGTCATCGTTCTATAATTTTTCAAAACACAATCTTCAAGCACACATTCCCTATTGTGAATTATTTGATTGTGAAATCCAAAAGACGAAATTTATTCGACCTTGAATGAGGATGAATGATTAATTGAGAGGGCGTTTCTCGGAGGTTACGTCGGGAGCACTCTCATGGTTTATCGAAATTGCAGTCCTAAATACTCAGGTGTAGGCCATCTTTAATGACGTTAGGCTAAAGGATGGGGTTTGAGAACTTTTTTCCGGGATATTTTTCAAAACTTAAATTTTTAAAACTCACTTCCAGGCCAAACTTTGAGGACGTAAAAAGAAGGTTTGGAGTTCCCCACTCTTCCTTTCAGTTTGGCTACGACTCTCCTATATTCATTGCAAATTTTAATTATTGATAAACATATTGTGGAAATATTTTTTTCCAATTTTCCTTTGCCAAACACGTTTATTTGCTTGGATTTTCCCTAATAAAGTTTTTCAATTCCCAGCCCAATATTTATTTTTCTTGTAATACAAGCGTTTACAGCCTTAGAGAAAGGACGTTTATCATTTTGAACGGATGTGGTAATTTTCTGCAATACCTTAGGTCTCTATTCCAATTCATTTTAATTTAAATGTGCCACCTGCATGTCCTGATCAAACTTTGATTTGCTTACGATTTTTACATTCAAACATTTAGAATTTTTGGCGTGAGTATTCATTACAATACTTTGGATCTCTCTTTGCATTTAACTGTTTTTTTTCTCTCTCTCTTGCTCTATTTCAAATTTATTCCGGCGACCCATACATTTTTCTCCTCTTAGCAATGATTTTCAGGACATTTTTCATCAAAAAAAAAAAAAGAAAAGAAAGAAAAACACGTGGGAATGTTTCGGCGACTCCTATACTATGGGGTGTCCTAATGAAGCTGTCCTATTTATTTATGTTGTTTTTTTTTTTTTTTTTTTTGACTGAATAACCATGAAGCACAGTTTTGCTTAACCAGGGCCGCCGAGAGACAAGTCGTGCACCATGTTAGTTTGGCGCCGGTCCTCCCTCCCATAATGCTAATTTTACTCTATGCACAAGAATTTGAGCCGAGTCCATAGTTTCCGACTAGGCAGACATACCCACTCTGGACTTGTGAAGAGTGTGCTGTATTGAATACTTTTTTTTGTGTGTTAATAAAAATGTTTGAAGCGTACATTTCTACGGCCCTTACTTAGATACTCTTAATAAAAGAGAATCATGGATGTTCCTAAATCGAATTTTAAAGTTACATTTTGTATTAAAATTTTACAGAAAAAATACTTTCTGTCACTATTATTTCAATTGTTCATTATAATTACTATTTTAATTTTTCAAAACAACGGAGAGTTTCCCTTTTTCTTCGTTAGTTGCTTCGTCAAAATGATATTGGCGACCCCACTTCTGAAAAACTGGGTGGAGAGGGGGTGGGGGGCTACGGCAACGGCCCTGAGGGGTATGTGAAAAAAGTATTATTAATGCATCTATTTTTTGTTGAATGTGTTTAAATATTTTTTCTTTCCAAAATTCAAAAAATTTCATGTTATAAAGAAAAAAAAAACCTTCTGGAAAAAAAATCCCCCCCCAAAAATTTTGATGGCGCAACTTGCGCCATAATCCCCCCCTGTGGGCACCCCTGGTTCCAATGTAGAAGGAAACAATACTTTAAACTTTAAGGCATTGAAAAAAAATTACAATTGGGACATTCCACGAAAGAGTAGTAACTTTGTACCGCACTTGACGTTTCATATATAACATTAAAAAGTAATTATTTTAAAAAGTAAATCTTCTTAAGTAATCATACATTTGTTTGTAATTTGTTAAGCAATAAAATTTTATCATTACCCTTTTAAATTATTACTTTTAATGAAATGTACAAGGTTTCAAGTGTGGAACAAAATTACCGTTTTTGGGAATGGCTCATTTTTTAAACTCTAGAACGAAATTAGTTTTTGCAAAAAAGTGTAAAAATGTTCAAAAACTTTTTGATGCAATTAACTTAAAATTAGACGTTAAAAATTACACTTACTTTGTATACTTCCCAAAACCTTCGCTGACAATTCTGATTTTGCGAAAAGAATTTGACCATCGTTACAATTTTCGAAGTTTTAATCACTTGCTGAACTTCGTCAGGCAATTCCCCAGAAATATTGATATTGATAAACTTCACATGTTCCATATCAAGTTTATAATTTTCTAGGCTCTGTAAAACTTTTAAAGATATTTGCTTCCAACTCCTCGTGCAACATATAACAGTCACTTTAAAACGAAGGTGAGCCGTTAAGTTTTCGAAAACCTGGACTAAAACTAGAACAATGGCTACCACTTCAGCACAAGTACCATCACAAAAGCAGCAAATACTTATTAAGTCGTTTTCTATCAGTCGACTGAATAAATTGGCGTTCTGGTCCAGTAAATCTCTAAATAATACAGCAACTGCACTAGAAGTAAACAAGCTGTTTTCGAATAAATGAGCAAATTTTTCATGGTAATCGTCAGCCAGGGAAACTTCAACTTCTTCTCGATCAACATTTTCAAGCTCGTGCGTCGGGTTCAAAAATCCTTTAAATGTTTTTAAGTTACACGGTTTGTTCAGTTTTAAACTGTTTTTTAAAAAATCACTATAGAATCTGCACAGTTCTAGATCAGTATCCATTGTCGAATCAATGAGTGTTAAAAATAGTAACGAATTCAACTCATTTGAACAGATGTAATACGAATTTCTTGTAGGAATTAAACTCAAGACTTGTCATCATCGCTCCTTTCTTCCGAGCTCAATCTCATACACAGCACAAAATTGTATTTACAACGTCTGCACCACACACCCAAACGTTTTGTTTTTCATTCTTCGCGCATGCGCACGTCATTGACGTTATATTATCTTCGTTATTCGCGTCATAACATGGTGGCGTAGTGCAGAAGAAGCAAAATACAATTTGAAACCTGGTTTTTCTTTTTTCTTTCTCGGAGCCATTGCAAATCTATTTTTTCTTTTCTTTTTTATTTTAGTCTCGTCTTTAGTTTAAGCAGCCCGGCTCCTGGGGTAGGCGGTCGTCTAGGTCGGCAGATTTTAGGGGCGACAACAAGGGCGCCCATGTGCAAAATTTTAAGGAGGGGCTCAAAATTTTTCCCCATGGTTTAGCAGAATATTTTCCCCATGGAAACCGATTTCAGAACAGATTAGCGATATTAAAATTTGACAATTTTTAATAACTTATTCATTAATGGCTAGAAAAGAAATTTTTATACATTTTTGCAAAGAAAAAAGCACTAAAAGCAAGGAAAAACTCATTTCTAAGGGGGGGGGGGCTTGGGGCTTGAGCCTCCTCCCCCCTGCCCTCCTCAGCGCCATAAGAGATTCACTACTTCAATGCTAAAAAAATTAAAAATAATAGTAATAATTTGGAGTGTGCACCAGTGCTTGGGCAGGCAAAGCAATAGTTCGGAACTAAACTAAAAATTTAATGTAATTTTAGAGGAAGCACATTGCGTGATTTAAAAGTCTTTTGAAAATATTACTTTCTGTTACAATGACATAATTCAATGGAGGTTGGGGGGGCGGCACTACTAGAGCCGGCGCTGAGTTTAAGAATGTTTCTCAAGAAATTTCATGAAAAAGGGAATGAATAAATAAATTAGTTAAAGGACCCTCCAACCGCGGCGGCCCTAGTTCTTGCGAGGTTCTCCTTTATAATTAGGAAAATGGCAGTGAAATAATGCCCGAGTGCAGACCCCTCATTTGAGGGGGTCAGGAGGAGTTAATTGCACCACCCCCTGGCTTTAAGAAATTAATAGAAGTAGTGCGATGCTACATAATATAAATGGACTGGGTTTTTGTTGTTTTCCAATAAAGTTTGCATTAAGCAGGCCCGTCATTTAGGGGGTTCAATCGCCTACCCCCCCTCCCGGCTTTAAAAAATGAAAGCTTTTACATAAAATATGTTTAAGTGCGCGCTTTTTTTTCTTGTTTTCCTACAAAATTTGCGTTGAGTGCACACCCTTTGACCCCCCCCTCCCCCAGAGCCGAATTTAGCTCCATATACCGCCCCTAGGCAGATTTGAAATATGCTTCCCCCCCCCCCTCTAAGAGGAGCAAAAACTCAAAAACACGCAAAAAAAAAGTGTTCCCAAAATTTAAATTGTCAAGCTTATGAAGAAATGATGACGTTTCACATTCAGGGGCGTCCCGATGGGAGGTATGCGTTCGATGGTGTTTCATTAGTAAATTGTAATTGGATTACTTTGCAAAGAGTCCTAGGTTTCCGCTTCTAAAAACTGCCCATTTGAAAACAAAAATATATCACGTTTAAAAAATTTTTGAAGACCTTTTTTTTTTGTTCTTCGGTTTTTAATTTAGCATGTTTCCTTTGTTTAAAATCAATCAGAATTTTTTGCTCGTCAATCATTTTCATTTGCCTCCGAGACTTAATATTAACAGAAAACAATTTTTAAATATTAATAATGTAAAAAAGAATAAATGTGAAGAAACCAGTACTGAATAAACTTTAGTTTAGCTCTAAAAATTTTAGTCAAACTCCAATCTTGTTGCGACTTCTGAATAAACGCAACGACTTTCTGAAATCGAGACCCGCTTTTCGTCTTTACGATGATCAATTACCATGATGGAAAAACATTTGATTTTTTTAAGATGTGTGAAAGTAATCATTATTAAATTACAAGAAAATATTGTCTCTGTGAAAATTGAAAGAATGCTTTTATATATTTTACTTTCAAGAATAAAAAAATCGCTTAAAAATGTGTGGTTAAAGCAAAGTTAGTTTTCCGCTGAACTCGTAAACCTTGTTAAAACAAAGCTAGCAATAACAAATTTTTTTTTTTAACTAACACTGGAATAAAAATATTTGAAAAGTTAAGTGCGAAACAAATAAAAACATTCATTATGATTTTTTTTTTTTTTTTTTTGGGGGGGGGTCTCTAAAGCCCGTGCTCCTCGGGCTTACACTTAAATCAGGCCCTGACTGGCCCGCTGGCTTATCGGCCCCCTGGGCCTATGCGCCCTCCAGCATGTGCACCCTCTGTGCGCCTTCGTTTTTTTTTTCCCCCTGCGTCCTCAAACCTATGCGTTTTTTTTTTTTTTTTTTTTTGGCACTCTCGAACTTTTTTTTTTTTTTTGCACTCCTTGAGAGAGGGAAGAAAATTTCTCTCTCAAATATTACCAAAGATCATCTAAAACTGCGTTTTTATAGCTACAATTTTAAAATTCACCGGAAAGAAATACCGGACTCTCCTAATTCGGAATGATTATTTAACTGTCGAAAACGATTAGGTTCATATTGCTAATGCGTAGAGATCGATCAATGTGTGTGTGTGTGTGTGAGACCACCTTTCTCCCTTCCTAAATACCAAATCAAAAAAGATGAAAATACTCTCTCTCTCCCTGCCACCCCCTTCTATACGCACTCGCCAGTTTTTTGCCCATGCGACGGCTCTTCCTGAAATAAAATATCCAAGTTTTACTATTTTTCTTGTTTTAATTATTTAATCATAAGAGAATCTTTGTAATGTTTTAATATTTATTTTATATTTTCTTCTAAAGTTTTTATTTTTTCTTTCAGTAAATCTAAATGTTTATTGCACTTCTTCAAGTGTTTCTAAGCAAAAATACAACTTCATGCCCTTTTGGAAAAAACAATGCATTGTTATAAATGGAACTGAAAAATGTAACCTGTCCTTGGTTCGAGAACGAACACTATTAACATTTCATAATGAATTCAGGTCCCCCCCCCCACCGAAGAGGGGTTATGGCGAAGACTGCGCCATTGAAATTTTTTGGGATGTTAAGGATGTTTTCCGTTTGGAGGGGGGCTCTTGCCTTTGGGGGCGTTTTCACGATTTGGGAGGGGGACTTGCTCTTATGGTGGCCCCCCTGAAGAATTGCTAATGTTATTAATCTTACTAAATTTCCACAGAATAGTGCGGGGGAATTGGCGCCCTCCCTAGTTCGCTTGGGGCGCAATACCCCATAGGTAGGCCACTGGAGAGACTTGTTTGTAAATCACTAAAATTGCGATTCCTTTACTAGTTTCAGTAGTAACTATTTTACCAATAGTTGACTAAAGAATCATCTCCATATATATAATAGCGATTGCACTGATGGAGTAACGTTCTGACGTCATCAACAATGAAACTCGCGCCATAGCATGATAATTTGATAATATTCCTTGGTAATGTTTGACGTGCAGGGAAATGCTTCTTAGGGTTCAACCCCCCCCCCCCCCGAAAAGTTCGATTTGACATTTAAATGTTCGTTAATATTTAAAAATTTCCAAAAAATATTATTCCATAACTCAAATGTCTTTCATATGTATATTAATTGCATAAAACGCTTTCATAATAGATAACCCGACGACTTGAACATTAACACAAATCGTGCAAAGCTCCGAATGAAACCCTCCCCGAAATTATTTTCTCGTTAGGGCCCTGAGGAAAACTCCGAATAAAAGAAAATGTAAAGATTAAGTAAAATTTACTCTTTTGGTATTTCCGGTTGTTGCACTTGAAATGCAGTTAATTGTTTTATAGTAAGCAGTTATGGTTCCCCCCTCCCCCACTATTTTTTCTTCTTTTCCCCCTTTTCTTTTCTTTTTCCTCCTTTTCCTTCTTTCCCCCTTTTCTTTTCTTCCCCCTTTTTTCTTCTACTCCCCTTTTTTTCCTTTTTTGGGGGGCAGGAGGGGCCCGGCAACATAACTGACAAGAGGCCCGCCTTGGCTCTCAGCGGCCCTGCGTCAGCGGAAGGATGGAGGTGGGGGGAGAGAGGAACTGTCTTGGAATTATGAAAAAGGTAAAAATAAACAAAGGAAGATAGATAAAAATGAGTGGGGAAAAAGTGGGGGGGGGGAATGGGGAAAGGACAGTATTAAAGATATGGGAGCCAAATGTTAGAAAAATATGGAACTGCACTAAGATCGTTAACTAAGTTAGAACTGTTCCTCAAAATATGAAAGGATTCCCAAAAGTCAAGATCTGATGAATTTAGGCATTTTTGGACAATCTGATAAGAGTTAAAATCAAAAGAGTGATTCGAATCCAACAATGTTGAGCAATACTAGACTTATTTAATTGTTGTTTTTTCACATAATTTTGATGCTCTTTCAAGCGAATTTTTAAAGCACGCCGAGTCTGTCCAATATAGGCAAGTTTACAACTACAATTAATTCTATAAATTCCATAACAATTAATAGGGTGAATAGGATCTTTAAGAGAAGAGAATGAAAGTTTATTAATAGGAGAGAACACCACCTGGAATTGGAAACGTTTTAGAATCTTAGCAACCTGATAGCTTACAGATGGAAAGAATGGCAAAACAACCAAATTCTTTCTGATGAATGTTCGGTTAAGAACATTAGTTTGGGATTTATTTGAAAGTTTTTTATAAATGGAATCAATCAAAGTTGGCGAATAGTCTCTATCAATTGCCACAGCTTTAAGATAATTAAGTTCCACTTTAAGAAGTTCCGACGAAGAACAAATATTAATTGCGCGATAAACAAAAGAATTGAAAGCAGAATATTTTTGATTTGGAGGATGAGACGATAGTCTATGAGGAGGTAAAGAAACAGCAAAAGGTTTGCGATAAACAGTAGTTTCAAAACCAATTTCAGTACGAGAAACAAGTACATCAAGAAATGAAATGCAATTATTCCGTTCTTTCTCACAAGAAAACTGAATATGAGGATCAATGGAGTTTAAAATAGATAAAACCTCATCACTCTCAAACTGATTCTGGTTCATTAGAACAAAACAATCATCAACATACCGAACATAAAATTGAAACTGCAGTTTTTGGAACAGCTTAACCTCAAAATAATGCATGTAAATATCACTAAGAATGGGGCTAAGTGGGTTACCCATAGCCAGACCATCTAACATAATATAAAAATTCCCATTAAAAACAAAAGAACATTGCTTAAGACAAGTACGGGTAAGGAAAATTAAATCCTCAATTTCCGTATTGGTGAAATGAAATTCAGAAAGTCTTCTACGAAGGCATAACAATGAACCCTCGACGGGAACGTTCGTAAATAAAGAGTTAACATCAAAAGAAGCCATAAAAGAATTATTTGGAACGAAACTATGAATTTTTTTAACAAACTCAACAGAATTTTTAATAGTAAATAAATTGTGACTCCTAAGGGGAGAAAACACCGAGACTAAATATTTTGCAAGTTTGTACGAAGCCGTACCAATATTGGAAACACTCGGCCTGAAAGGAATACCAGCTTTATGCACCTTAGGTAAAGCATAAAATCTAGCACAATTAGCAATAGATGGAACAACAGAGCGTTTAACATTTGAAGGAATAGACTTAACAGACTTGACAGCAGATGAAATAGTTTTTAACTCTTTATCACTAGGATCTTTAGAAATTTCAGCATATGGCCCAGAAGAAATCAAATCATTAGTTTTATCAACATAAGATGATTTGTCAAGAACAACAATTTGGCTACCCTTGTCAGCTTTGGTAACAACCAGATTAGAATTCGAAACTAAATCTTTAACAGAACGGCTAACAGTATTAGCAAATACAGGTTTAGAAATTTTCGAGTTAAAGTCAATATTAGAAGCTATAAGATGCCGAATCGAATCTTTTTGCGAGGAAGTTAAGGCACTAAATTTAAAAGCTTTCTCAACAGGAGCAATAAGCTTTGAAAAAGAAGGATTAACACTCACAGCAAAATTATGATTACATTTTAGAGCCTCAATTTGAGAATTACTTAATGGAACGCTAGAAAAATTAACAACAACATTCTTATTAACAACAGGTAAATTATCAAGAGGAACGACATGAGAAGATTTACAAAGCATAGCTAATTTCTTTTTCAAAACAATTTGATGTTTATCAGAGGAACGAAGGGTTCTAGACCAAGAATTTCTGTCAATAATGTTAAAGTTGGGAATGGAATTAGAAACCGAAAGATGTAAATCATAAAGTTCACGTTCAATAAACGATAAATGTTTCCTAGTTTCCTGGATCGAAGCTCTGAGTAAAGCCAATTTCGACCGAAAGATTACTTTGTCAATTTTGACAGAACGTGGTAAATTACATTTCGAAGAAATAAACTTCGGAATAATTTTCTTGCGCCTACACTCTTGAAGAAATTTTAAATGGTTCAAAAAACGAAATTTCTTAATCCGAAGATTGGCAAACCTATTGATTTGAGACATAATCAAAAGCAAAACCAAAACATATGAAAATAAACAAAATCAAACAATAACAGAATGAATAAGAAACAAGAAGTGAAAAGTCACGATCAAAATACAACAATAGACAAAAATTCCGAAAACAAAAACAAAAACACAAATTGCATAAAAGGCGGAAAATGTAAATGTAAGGCCCGTTTAAGCCACAAATAAGATAAATAAATACCTTTGTGCTGAACAGTAAAATCAGACAAAACAACATAAGTAGAAGCACAAATTTGTAAATTACAGCAGACACGTGTTTCGGCGTTACAGGGAACGCCTTCTTCAATGCAAAAAATAATGAGCTTATGGATGAAAAGACATCCGATAAAAGCCAAGAGCAGATAAGCATGCAGCTTAAAAGATAAAAACAGCGGATTAGCCAAACACCAATGACAAAGTTATTAACCGATCAGGAACCAATAGGAATGCAAGCAAAGGTCAAGAGCTTTCTCTTAGGTACGAACCCAGAAAGAAAGAATTCAATTGGACAAAGATTAAGCCGAAGCTTAAACGAATTGAAACTTTATTTTTTATTTTTGGTAGTAAGTTTATGCCTCCAAAAAAAAAAAGCGGAAAAACTCCTCCCTTTTTTTTTCTTTTCATGGGGCAAAGTGAGGAAAAAATATTTTTCTAATGAAATTATTAAAGATATTTTTGATCAAATAAATAAGTAAATAAAAGAAAGAATTTATAAATGAAAAGGAATTGAAAAAATACACGAATGCATTAATAAATAAATAAGTTAGTAAATGAGAAAAAAAAATAAATGAGTGAATAAAATAGTGAACGAATAAGAAAATAAGTGAATGCACGAACGAACAAATATAAAGGAATTATTCAATGAAGGAAGAAGGAATGCATTTTTACTAATTAATAATTGAATAAGTTAGGGATTTGATAAAAACCGAATTTGTAATAGAAATGAACTATTTCACTTCGCCCCAACACTAATGTTTGACTTACGACAAATATTACAATATGAGTATCAATTTTTGATAATAGTTAAGTTTTCGATTTTTCAATTTTATTTTTATATGATAGAGTAACATGTATGAACATAATAGGTGAAAAAAAATTTGCGATACGATAAGTAGTTTTTTTTAAATTAATTTTTAAAGTTCAAGCGCTTGTGACGTCAAATGGCATAGGAAGTGACGTCATGGGCTCTTCCGATAGGGGAGAAGCCGAAGGTTACGCATTCGACTTCGAAGACGAAACGTAAAAGGCTTATCTCCTCGCATTTAACTCCTCGCGTTTCTGGAACATTAAACCTCTCATCCTCTCGGAAATATTCGAATATCATCATTGATGTTAATGAGGAAGATTATTTAGATTGAGCTTTAACGAATCCGGTCTCCATAGTGTGTTCAAAAGGATTATTGAATTTCTAAAATATATAAATATCAGCGCGCTCAAAATGTCCGTAGCGAAAACAAGGGATCTTCTGCGGAAGGCTGCCCATTCGCGCCCTGTGACGTAGGCTCGTGACGTTTCAGAAGCACGCACTTTTGCGCATGGATTTTTAAAAATTCATTAAAAATCAACCACGGTGTTTTAAAATTCGGCGACGGTGAATTTTTTAGTTTTGAGGGTCAATTAACAATATCCAATAGCCAAAATATGAACATTTAATAGGTTGCAACTTCCCTATTGCTTGTAATATCATATTCTTTGATTTTCAGAGGTAATTTTTTCCTGACTGGAATAGACTAAATGTGCTACGCATAGTTAAAATATTTCTAGATAAGTGGCGCGAGGAAGCAGAGTAAATATCTCACCATTTCACTTTGCCCTACATTCCCGCAGTATTTCGAAATTGTAGTCATGTAGTCTAAAAAACAGTTTTAATTAGTCAATCTTTTATGCAGAGGCAGCGCGGCGATTGGGACTGAAAAGTGGAGGGGGGGGGGCGACAACAACTAAAAGCCACGAGATTTCTTAGCGGCAGCAAAAAAAAAATAATAATAATAATAATAATAATGCTGATGCTGGTTTTTAGAGCACATGAGTGGCAATTGATGTAAATTTAGCAGCTTAACTTAAGTTTTTCTTATAATTTTGATGAATTATGTACACAATAACTTTCCCCAATTAAACACGTAGCCATGAATTAGACTTTCATTATTTACCCCAAAGTATTTTGAGATGTTACAAACACTTGGTAATCATTTCATTAAGCAAATATGACTTGTTTTAGTTAAATAATTGATTTACTAATATCTAAACAAAGAATGCATAAAAGTTACTGCTTGTGCTCTTGTGCTAAATAATGTTTTGTAAACAGATATACAAAGTAACACAAATAATTATGATATGAAAGTTTTGACACTACTGCTTTTTTATAACTTCTAGTTTTGGTTTCTAAATTAGAAAATAAAATAAATAAATGAACCATAAAAAGTGGGGGAAGGCGGTACTCTCTCCCCTCCCCCCCAGGATGTAGCAAAGAGTTGCTTAAAATTAAAGCTTTGTAACTATTTTCCCAAATTTTCAAAGTTGTCAAGCACTTGAAAATGAAATTTATTCTTTCAAGTACTTTTCTTTCTTTCTTTTTTAAAGCAATCACGATTGCTTATTGATTTCATTTGACTGTTTTTGGCGTGCTATCATTTTATTTTCCCACCGCCACCCTCCGCACCATCACCGTCGACCGGCTCCTCACGTTGCTGCTCCTAGAGCGAAAGCCGTCTCCAGGTTGCATCCATGTCCTACACACACGCGCATACATACACAACGACACACACGCGCGCACACATTCACACACACACACACACACGCATACACACAGACACAAACACATATGCCTACACACACATACCCCCCACACACAAACACAAACGCCTACATACACACACTCGTGATTGCGAAAAACATAATTTGAATTCAAGATGTCAAAATTCAAATTAATTTTTTTTTCTTTTTTCTTTCCAGGGACGAATGATCTAATTTTTTGGTAGTTAGGAGCCCCCAACAAAGTTGTAGCTTAAAATAAGAAGTAAACTAAGAAATAACAACACCCAAAAGCACAAATTGCAGATATTATTGACTATAACTTGTTTAGCTTATATGTAAATCCAGCCCTGACCCTAGCCATTCAAGCAATTCATAGTATAAACACTTGATAAGAAATAAAATTTAAGCACTTTTCAAGTAGCCTCAAACACTTATTTAATTATTTTCAAGGGCTCTAGAAAATTAAAATTACTTAAAAGCACTTCCTTCTTCCTTTGCACTTTCCAGCCTCTAACAGTTTGATACTTTACTGTAGTTTTACCGATCATTCCAACTTTGTAAGAAGCTTCTGTTTTAAGTAATAATAATGAAAAAAAAACAACATATATTTCTGAAAGTATGCTGTAACTACAATGAGACCCACCACCTTTCAAATTACAAATATAGAAACTAATTTCATATTGAATTGAATTGAATACGAGTCTTCCGACTTCCACAAATTATAGAGGACTGCGTTTATTTCACGCCTTGCCTCTGTTACTAATAGGTGATGTGTCTCTCCAAAAGTTCCTTAGAAGTAGTCAGAACTAGGTCCAACCGCCAAGGGGTTAACTAAAACGAAGTGCATAAAAATTCAGATACAAGCAAAGATAGACAAGAGGAAAACCAAAAGAGAGAGAAAAATAGAAACCACATGCATGACAAAAGCAAAGTAAAGTCGAAGAGATAGCAGCACAACCAACAGACACAAAGGGAAAAAAGAATGAAAGCATGCAACAACAAAGAGCTGTCAAAGAAAGAAAGAGCATAAAGTCTGAGCCACTCCAGGGGAGAAGATCGTATCATGAGCCAAAAAATTGCCGTTATAACTGATATTGTTCTTGAAAATATAGTCCAATAACTTTTCTCTATGGTTATTTGTATTACTGCAAAAGTGCAGAATATGATCCACAGTTTCCATCACTCCACATTTATCGCAATTTGGGGAATTAGAGGATTTAAGTTTGAAAAGCTTGTTTTTAGTGATAATACTATCACAAATTAATCTATTTAGGAAGATTTCCATCTTTCTATTTTTAACTGTATTGTTTGCTTTAACAGAAGGAATTTTTCTATTTTTAAACTTTTCAAAGTATTTAGATTTCTTCCAATTTTCCTGATGTTCTTCATTTTGCCTACTTGTTAAAAATCTACATGTATCTTTCCAGGTTGTGATGTTTAAGCTTGGGGTGAATGAATTGTTTGTTGCTTCTTTTGCAAGAGTATCTGCTTCTTCATTTAAATCAATGTCTGAGTGGCTAGGGGTCCATACTAAAGTAATATCATTTTTATTGGTTAATTTCTCTAGATAAATTCTTGTAATTCTAACAAGGGGGTCCTGATTATTTTTTTCATTTCTAATAGCATTTATCACACTAAGGCTGTCTGTAAGAATAATAGTCGGAGACTCAGCATTAATTAAGTATTTGGTGGCATAGTAAATGGCAGCAAGCTCAGCTGTAAAAATAGAGCAAAAGCTAGGAATTTGAATTTTTCTCTTAACATCTTTATTTTGATTCACGATCCCAAAACCGACATAATTCCGGTTTTTGGAACCATCTGTAGCTCAGACTTCTTTACCTTTATTTTCATTTAAAAATTCTAGAAAGTCCTGTTTTAGTTCTTCTTTAACTTGTGTTCATTGAAATCTTCTTTCATCCGTGATTATTTTAAGTTTTTTGTTGTACCATGGTGGGTTGTTTTCCAATTTTTTATCCTTCCAGTGATTGGTGTTATATAAGAACATAAAGCTTTTATAGAAGTTTATAACATCTTCTTCCACCTCTGTTGAACTTGTTTGATTGTGTGTTTCAGTGTTGATTTGTTTATCTTCCTTATACATTATTTTCAGCTTCCACTTTATGATTTTCCATTTCAACCTATTCTCGTACTTATCAATATTAGTGAAATGTCTAATAACATCATTTGGTGCGAAGTTGTTAAGTTTTAGTGCATTCCTGATAACTTTATTTGTGATAGTATCTAGTTTATTTCTGTTATATTTAGTGTCCTTAATTCTACAAATGTTTCCATAATCAATTTGCGGTAGTACTACTTGTTTGATAATTTTAAGAAGGTTATCATTATTGAAGCCTGTTCTACTTCCCAAATACTTAATGACATTACTGCTTTTATTGATTTTCCTTTCAACTTCATTAGTATGTTTTCTCCATGATAGGTTGTGATCAATATGGACTCCCAGTAATTTATGTTGAACTTTCCAAGGAATGGTTTTTCCATTTATCTTTATGATATCTGTATATTTATTTCTCGTGGCTGTCATGTCTTGGATGCTGCTCTTTTCCGCTGAGAATGATAACTTGTTGATTTCTGACCATTTCTCAATATCAGTTATAAAATTTTTGAGGGCTGTTGCTGCAGTGTCTTTGTCTTTGTTAAAGATTATACAGGAGATATCATCCACATATATATATACTTTGCAGGTGTCGTTACAACAGTAAAAATCCGTCATAAAACAATTGAACAAAAAAGGCGATAAAATAGACCCCTGTGGTAGTCCAAAATCGACATTTCTTTCTGCTGATATCTTACTTCTCCATTTAACTATCAGTTTCCTATTCTTCAGCCACTCTTTAATTCAGTTTATAAGGTCCTGTTCTATTTTCAATGACCTAAGTTTTTCTACTAGGATTTCATTGTTTATGTTATCGTATGCTCCTTTTATATCCATAGATACAAGAAAAACTGTGTTCTTTTCTTTTCTTAAAAACTTTATAGAATTAATTATTTGACCTACACAATCTTCGGCACTTTTCCCTTTCCTGAATCCGTGCATGTAATTAGGGAATATTTTATTTTCTTCTTCCCACCATGTTAGCCTTTTCAAAATGAGCTTTTCCATCAATTTGCAAAAACATTGGGTTAAGGCAATAGGTCGGTAACTATCTATATCATGTGGGTTTCTCCCAGTTTTGCATATAGGTATTATCATTGATGTTTTCCAATTATCTGGTATTTTTCCTTCTTTAAGGCTATAGTTGAAAATATTTAGACACATCTTAATTGCTTTTTCTGGTAAATTTCTAATAATTTTATTCGAAATTTTATCTGATCCAGCTGTTGTGTTTTTAAGTTCATTTATCTCTTTTTGCAATTCTTCTATTGTAAAAATGTGGGTATTGCCTTTGATTTTCCTTTCTATTGCATAATTTTTTTCAGTTGTGTCTATTTTCTTTTCAAAATGTTTAGCAAAAAGCTCCACTTGTTTGTCTTCTTCAAAATATTCAATATTGTCTTTTATTAAAACATGGTTATTGGTTGGTGTTCTATTCATAATGTTTTTGAGCTTGTTAACAGACTTATAGATATCTTTAGGTTGTTTTATTTTGTAGTTTATGTGTTCCCAGTACTTTCTTTTGGCTTCAATTATACATTTTCTGAAGATCGCTAATTTTTTTTTTATATTCAATCCAATCAGCAACATGTTGTGATCTGTAGGCTTTGTTTTTTGCTTGATTCTTCTGTTTTTTCTTTTTTGCACACTCCCTGTTCCACCAATTATCATTTGAGTTATTATTGTTATAATTAATCACTTTAGTAACATTTTCAACATTAGAATCAATAAGGTGAGTGAATTGAATATAATTGTTACAGTTAAACCCATTAAAATCAATATTATTCATAATTTTACTCATATTCTCTTTAAAATTGTTCCAATTAACGTATCTTTTGATTTTGGTGCTATTTTTCTTTTCTGTATTTCTAACTATGATAGGATAATGATCACTTTCCCCGTGTTCATCGATTCTAAACCAAAATAACTCTCTGACCAGTTCTGCACTTACTATGGTTAAATCAAGAATTCCATCGTCTTTTTTTTTTTTTTTTGTTTATACGTGTGGGAATGTTTTTATTAATTATACAAATGTTGTTATCCTGAATCCACTCATAGAATTTAGTAGAGCTGGGAAAAGATTTCCTGTCACCCGTTATAGTATTTCTTGCGTTGAAGTCCCCTGTGAAAATTTGATTCCTTCCCTTTTGTATTATTTTTAAAATATTTTAAATCAGCATCTGTGAAGGTTCCTGGCGGCCTGTAACAATTGATGATTTGATAGTATTTTTTGTTATATAAAATTTTTATGCTATTAATTTCAAAATTAGAATTTAAGATGTTAATCTTTACTTTGCAGGCTGAGAAATTGCTTCTAACATATATACAAAGTCCTCCCCCTTTACTGAGGGAAGAACGTTCTTTTGAAAAACAATAATACCCGTTGATTACAGGGATGTCACAATTATTGCTCCAAGTCTCTTGGAGGCAAATAATAGTGGGAGATAACCAAGAAATAAGGTTTTTCAAATAAATAAAATTTTTTGCCAAACTGCGGCAGTTCCATGATAACAAAAAACAAGCCAGGAAAACGACCAAAAAAGAAAGGACACAACCCCCTAATCAGGATTGTGGACCACACCCTCAGCATCCATAGGATCACCATCAAAGGGAAAACCCTCCATATTCTCAGAGTCCGATAGAATAGATCCCGCGTTTGGAAGAATTTTATCACAACTTCTACTTCCCATAATATCTCTGTACTGCATTATCATAGCAATTTCAGAAGTATTCAACTTTTCATTCTCTAATGTGATATTACATTTTGAGCTATATTTAACAATTTGTAGTTCCTCTTTAATATTTTTTATTTCAAGTTTTAGATACACGATTTCTTTTTCTCTATCCTTCAGCTCTTTTTTTAAATTATTAATTATTGCATCTTTATTTTCCTCCTCCTTTTTACCTTCTTTAACCATGTCTGCATACGTTGTGTTTTTTCCTCGTTCATTCCCTTTATTTTCTGAAAATCTTATTAACACAGGGCAATTCTTATTTTCTGCATTGTGGTTGCCTTGGCATCGAAAGCAAGTAGTTAAAGTGCCGCAGTTTTCGTGTTCTAATCCACAGTCAGCACACCTTACCGTTCCTTTACAATATTTGGCAGGATGCCCTATTTTTTTACAATTTTTACAAATAAGAGGCTTTTCTATGAATTTACTGATTTTATAATTGACCCAACCTATTTTTCAGCTCTGTTTGTGATGCCCAGTTCTTTTACTAGGACCACAGGTATAGGCGTTTCAGCCCCTTTTTTTTTTTGAACCGGATGACTTGAGTGACTCTCATACCTCTTTCAGAAAGTTCTTTAGCAATGAAACCCACTGAAAGGTCTACATCTATGTTTCTAATCACATATTTCGTACTTATTGCATCCTCTATTAACCTTGTACCGACTTCTATACCTAAGAATAAATTTATTTCACTAACCTTCTTAATGGTATCAGTACTGCTTGTTGTAACAATAATGTTTCCATTTCTGGTGAAATAAACGTCATCTTCTTTTTTAACTATTTTGCCAATTTCATTATGGAAGTGCATTCCCTTGTTCTTCGGCAATTCTTTATTTATTCCAAAAATGACAATTTTACTTTTAGTTGCTCCATTTCCCAGCGCTGCTTGAATTTTATCCGTTCGAGACAAACTTGCCTCGTAAACATATTCGTTCCTTTTAGTGACTTTATCTTTCACACTTTCCTCCATGACCCTATCTGGGCCATTTTTTCGTTTATTAGCCATACTTACTCCTCCCCAGAAGGAAACCAAAAACAGATGCTATGCATCTAATTTCATATATAACAAGGATGATTGAACGATTAAAATTTAGTATATCGCTTGAATATGATTACAAATGTTTAACAAGGTAGGGAGAACTATAGGGAAATCACTAGATTTTGGTTAACTCTTTTGTTAAGAAAAAAAAAGAACTGAAATTTAATGTGATGCTTAAAAAAATAAATAAATGAATTAACTCATTAAAAAAACTATTAAATGTTAATTAACATTTAAAACTTGCTATTTATGCTTTATATCATATTAAAATCTAAATGCAGTGGAAAATTCACCATGATGTATAAATATTTTTTTAATTGTAAGAAAAACAAGGGAATATTTCCATTCGATAGACTCTGGCGACGTCGCCAAATTTTTGGCGATAAATTATTTCACGATTGCAACCCTGTTCCTTCCGATTCTCACCCGGCAACTCTACCAACGTCTCCGAACCGATCCGCGTGCGCTTTGGCGATAATACGTTTTCCGATGGCAACCCAGCAACCCTACTCACCCTCTTTGAACCACCGGGAACCTAGTCTGACTAATAATAGGAACAGGAAACGCTGCAGGGTTACCATATTTGGCAACTTATCGCTCAGTTGAAAGATACTAATTATTCACTTCAAAGATGTGGATAAAGACAGAACAAGCACTTAACTTGGTCACAGTTAAAAATGGTATAAGTAGAAATTCTTCACATTAATAATATTTTTTAAATTAGTATTTTCCACAAACGTAAAAAAAGTCTTGAAAAATCGTAAACATCGCATAATTTAATAAATTTTTTTTTTTTTTTTTTGCGTTTTAAGTCAATTTATTTTTGGTGTTTTCTGTGATTTGATTGTACGATCAAGCAGGTCATTCGCAGAGTCTTTTTTCTTAAAAATCAGATAATGACAATTAAAATAATAATAATGAACAAGAAACGGAGAAACATTGGTGAAATTTTAATTAATGCTTCCATGAGCATCGTCAGAAGAGTAGGGAAAGTATCGAATGCTCCAAACTCACTTCATATAGGGACTCTATAGATGGGACAGCGGCCCTATGCTCATGTGCTCACGATGATGATATGTCGCGAGAAATGAAGGTTGAATGCTTAATTGTTTAGCCTACAGAATAATCTAAACTACTTGAGAATGTAAAATTATCCTAATTTTAAATTTTTATTAAAAAAAATCACTTGCGCACAAATGAGTGTTGAAAAATACCTTTAATTGCCCCCCCCCCCCCCAAAAAAAAACACACACACACACACACATACACTGACGTCCCATCTCTAAAAAACAAGAAGCAGGATATTTTGAAAACGCAGGGCTCCTAAAACTGAATGAAAAAAAATACATTTTATGTTATTTTGTTTTTTACCGTGATATGGAATACTAGTCTAGGTTCGGGGCAAGGCCTCATTTCTAATTTAAAAAGTGTTATAAGAGCCAGTGGCTTGGCTAGAAAAATTGCACTAAGTCTTTAGAAATTATATTAATGCGTAAATAGTCAGGATCCCGTCGATAATGAGAAAAAACACGATACAGACTGCGCCATTGAGATTTTTAGAAGTTTTGGACAATTTGTGGATGCTCTGTAACATCTGAAGGGGTACGTCATCATTCTTAATGGACATCTTTGAAAAAAAAATAATAATAATAAATAAAAATTGCAAACAAGTGCAGGAACTGCACTGCCGTGCGCTGGAATTTAGAACAAAACAGAATATAAAAACAGAAAATGAATACATTTAGAAAATAAAAGTTTTTTAAATTTCGTTTATATGGGTCGCAAAAAAGGTAATTTTTCTCTCTCTATTCAAGGAATATGGTCAGTAAGATGGTCTGAAGAAAATCGGTAAAACTTCACTGCATTTTTGGGGAAATAAATGGAATAAAATGAAGAAAATTGAATAAGTGTATGAAAAGCTTTCGTTTTTTTTTTTTTTTTTGATCGCGGTTTTTCAAAAGGTTTCGATTTCATGATTGCGATTTTTGGTAATTATTGGTATACCTAATTTTTCACTTAATTTCAGGCAGGGCCTGATTACTGAATAGGTCAACTAGGCTGTGGCCCCAAACGGCTTTTTTTTTTTTTCCAAACTGATTTCGTCTTTTTCTAAAATTGTAAGAGTTGACTACACAGGGCTCCCTGATGTCTTAACCAGGCCCTAATTTTGGGAAAAAAATAGATGGTTTGACCAGTTACGGTTTTAGATTTAGGGCCCGTCAGAATACAAAGTTGGAGGCCCTCTCTAAAACAGAAGTATGTAAAACATTAATCATATGTGCACTTTTGTGCGTCATTCGGATCCCCTCTACAGTTGCGACATAATTCGCCACTGGGTTTGACTTTAGATGATTTTGATCTGCTCTATGTTTTTCAGATATACATTTTCTTAGCTGGTATACACCACTTGGACTATATTTTGGTTTATACACCACATTATTTTATTAGATTGGTTTATATACCACATGGTGTGAATCAGTGGCGGATCCAGCCGATTGTTTTGGGAGGGGCCATCCGAAATTTGTGAACAAACTCCCCAGGGCCGAATTGAGTTTCTTGCCGCCCCTAGGCAAATTTGAAATCTGCCGCCCCCTCCCCCCTAAAAGAAGCAAAATATCCTTGACTCAAAAAAACGTTAAAAAGTGTTAACCAGGTTCAAACTGTCAAACTTATGAAAAAATGATCGCGTTTCACATTCTGAGGCGGCCCCGATGAAATGATCACAGTGATCTCCCAAAAAATTTTTTATTCGGCAAATTTTGTTGACGATTCGGCAAATACCATGATTGAAAAACATTTGACTTTCATAAGATGTGTGAAAGTAATCACTATTAAATTACAAGAAAAATTTGTCTCTGTGGAAAATGAAAGAATACTAATGTTTTACTTTCAAGAATAACAATTTAATTCAAATGTGTGTTATAATAGCAAATTTGCCGCCCCTGAAAAGTTTGCCGCCCTAGGTAACTGTCTACTCTGCCTATTGGGAAATTGGACTCTGATGATAATTCCTCAGAAATTTTATTAAAATGAAGTTTTAAAAACTCAATTTTCGGGGTAATGAGCATTAGGTGAGGGGGTGGATTTAGGAATCTCCCTCGAAACTGTTTCAAAATTTAAATTTCTGAGTAATTTTTGAAAATTAGGAAACTAAAAACGCATTTTGTCTATTTTTGATGATGTAAGGAGAAAGGTCAGGTTTCGGGCGCTGATCCCAAAATACTTTTTGAAAATAAAGCTTAGAAACCAAAATATTCTGTTATTATACATTGAGAAGTTAGAAGAGGCGGGGTGCTCTTCTAACTCTTCAGCTGTCCAGCCTAAAAATGCACCTTTAGGTAATGTTTGCTTACGTTTAAGGAAGTGTGAAGGTGCTTAGAATCCTTCCTTCCTGGAAATATTTTGTCTTTGAAGCTCTAAAAATTCGATTTTTAACTATATTTATATATATTTTAGAAAGGGATAGAAGATTCGTGAGCTCCTCCAAAAAACCTCCTTTTAAAGCTATCATCATGATATAAACTAGTGGGAGAGGGGGTCCTATCAAAACTCGTTTGTAATTGAAGTTCCAAAAAAATTCATTTAAGTTGCTTTTAAGCAAGTTCAGTGATAGGTAGTTTCCGTTGACATTTTTTCCAAATAAAAGACTTAAAATGCAATTTTTTGTTACATTTCAAAACATTTGTGAAAGGGCACGGGAAAAGGGGGTTCTCCTCCTAGTTTCGAAATCAAAGCCATAAAAACGAAAATTTAGGCTCTATTTGGTCTTGTGAACAATAGGTATACTCTAAGAACAGCAGCATTTAGAGATCGTCCAAGTGTCTGTAGTTGGAATCAAGAAATGATGTAAAAGATGGAGAAAAATTTTGGAAATAAAAGTTTTGTTTTGAGGATTAGGGATATAATTTATCTCCCAATTAAGGTCTATATTTCTTTTTCAGTAAAATACATGTGTTAAATTTTGTTATCTCTTCTTATAATATTTTTTTCCTTAAAAAAAATCCTACAATCACAAGGCTTTGAGAGGGGCCATGGCCCCCCTCTAGATCCGCCCCTGGTGTGAATCATGACATTCTTTGTTTATATATGTACAGCGCTGTACTAGTGGAAACAGAAGGTAGTTTGTAGAAAATTGAAGAAAAAAAAAAGTGTGTTTACGCTAAAATTTGAAATGAAGATGAAGGGTAATTTAGGTCAAAATAATGGAAATTGGAATCAAGAATTTTCGTAAATCATCCCATTTACTAAGGTTAGATGCGCATTAGTCTATGAACTATAACGAAATTCCCCATAAACGTCCCTATTAAATATTTTCTTTATGTCATGGAATTTTTTGAGATTTTTTGTTTAAGTTTCTTTACTTTATGATATTTAAAAAAAAAAGTCTTCAATTGTTCACATGAGCCCCTATAATAACTCTGCTCACTATCAAATTTCAAAGTTTTGCAGCATGTCTGTTTATTGGATAGACAAGAAAAAAATTATAAGACTACACAAAAAATAATTTTTTAAAAATTGTTCATAAAAAAAGGGACTTTTAATGATTGCAACTAGGGGGCATTAAAGTTCTCTTCTAGAACATTTGGTTTTTAGTCATATTATCATTCTCAGCATGGAATTTTATACTTTCTGGCTATTGACCATAATGTTCATTCATTTTACAGCTTCCTTTGAATTAAATCTTATGTAGATAGCAAAAAGATTAAATTGTGCACAACTATTTTTATATCATGTAGTGCGGTTCTAGTAGTTCTGCAGCTCTAGGCAATATTGACAAGTGCCCCCACCCCCCATTGAATAATAAAAATAATAATATATTAATAAAATAATAGTAAAGTGCTTAAAATTAAAGCGAGTTTCTAGTTAAATTCCAAATTGATTTTTGCATATCCAAGCACTGGTACACACTTTAATTTTAACACTAAAGTAGTGCATCTTATGCCATAGAAACAGATATTAATATTTTCAAAAAACTTTCAAATCATGCAATTTGCCACCTCTAAAATTAAATTGAATTTCTAGTTCAATTCCAAACTATATTTAGCATATTCAAGAGCTGGTACACAGTCTTAAATATATATATATATATATATATATATATATATATATATATATATATATATATATATATATATATATATATATATATATATATATATATATATATATATATATATATATATATATATATATATATATATATATATATATATATATATATATATATATATATATTTGAGCAAAAACGATTGCTTATTGCTTTCAGTTGACTGTTTTTGATGTCCTATCATTTTTCCCACCGCCACCCTCCACAGCATTACCGTCGATCGGGTCCTCACGATGCTGCACCTCTAGCGAAAACCGTCTCCAGGGTTCGTCAATATCCTACACTTACACGCACCTACACACATATACATATATACACCTACACACATACACAAACACACACACATACACACAACTACCCACACACTCATGCCTGCACACACACAAACACATATGAGTACACACACATACACATACCCCCACACACACATATATACAACTACCCACACACTCATGCCTGCACACAGACGCAAACACACATGCCTACACACACACACATACCCTCCACACACAAACACACACGCTTACATATACACACATACGCGTGATTTCGAAAAACATAATTTGAATTCAAGATGAAAAATTCAAATTAATTTTTTTTTTCTTCTTTTTGCATTGAAGCAGTGAATCTTATGACGCTGAAACAGTTATTCATACTTAAAAGAAAAAAATGTTTCAACTTTGAAATTTTCTACCCCAAAATCAGCTGCCCTAGGCGATTGCCTACCCCAGGAGCCAGGCCTGATATCATGTAATGTATATGCGTTAAATTATGAAAGAATGTTTGATTAACTATTGCAGATGCAAATTATAACACTAAACACACAATTACTTTGAAGATTGAAAAGGGTGCCCTTCTCTAGGTCCAGGGGTCTCATCGCCCTGAGCCCTCTGCAACCTTAGCCAACAAAAGAAATTATGACAGCATTTAATATGCATGTACAAAACAAAGTTGGAATTTTCATGTAATGGAACTATAATTCTTCTCCTCTCTTGCCCGAGTTCTATAACGGGAAAAAAATATAACATGTAAAGTACAGCTGTCAATCATTAACACCCAAGTTAAATGCACATTTTCTTCATTTTAATTTTTATAATTTGTTGCCCAATGGGAAGGCAATAATGAATAATGTTATACCATGGTTAAGTTATGAGGCAAGTGCAAAATATATCCCTCAATCCTTGAGGTGTAACAAGTTTCTACCGCATTTAATTAGTTTAAAAAAGAAAATTGAGTCCATGTTTTTAAATGTTGGGTATCATACTTTATTACAATATTGAATACACGAAAAACATGTTACAATCATAGAAGTGCATCAAATATATATAGTTGTTTATACTTGTGATTTATTGATAGCAATTTAAAGGGTTCAATATAGATTCAAAGCTACTTCTGCAAAATTCATCCACTGCTCTCTGAAGAAACTTTGAAGAGATAATGCAAACCGAAAAGCACAAACAGAAAGGATGGCATTAATTAAAACCAAATCTTCCTGCTGTATGCTACTCAGTACAAACATTTACTTGAAAAGGAAATTGCGGGATTGGACCAATCCTTGTATTGAAACTCCTGGTTCCAGTTCTGGATCTTAGGGCTCAAAACAAAAGGTCGTAGGATAGCTGTAAAAGCAAGAAATGATTTAATATTAAACAAGACACTTTGAAAATGTGATTTAAATCTTAGGATGTCTTCAAATTTCTTAGTAATACTTGACAGCAAATTAAAACTATTTACGTATATTTCCTTGAAATTCAATTTCTTCCAATGCAAACTGAAAAACATCAACAGAAAGGTTGGCACTAATTAAAACCAATTCTTCCTGCTATAATATACCTACAAACAAATTTAATTAAAATGTTGTTCAATTTTCCTTCACACTTTATCCAGGCTTAGGACTGGCAGCTGTTAATGCTGGCGTGTTTAAAAATTATGTTAAAACGATTTAAAAAAAAAGAAAGAAAGAACAAAAAATGCATTTTAACTTTTAAACTGTAGCATGAAATGAACTACTGCATGAGCATACACTAGGATTGATTTCCACTTCGCATTCGAATGAGGTATGGATCAGTCTTAGTTTTGTGGGTCTTCTGTCTCTGATGAAAAAAATTGCCACCAAGAGACTTGCAAAAATTCAAGCATTGGAATTTAAAACTGCCCTCATCAGTTCTGCACAGCAGCTGTAAAATAAAGTACATTAACATAAAAAAGTATTTTGTGAGGTAAGTATGCAGAGAAAGGTAGAGCAATAACTTATTTCTCTTAACTTTCAAAAATCAGTTTCACATGTAATTATTTATTTGCAACCCACAAGAGTGTTATAAATTTGCTTCCTAAAAGCAAGCAGGGGTTGAAGTTTAGAAAAATAGTCACTGGCCCAATGGACTAGTAAAATCTAAATTTCCCAGAACAGCACACATTTAGTGGTCCATTATCACATCCTGATTTTAAACAATACAAAAAAAGGGGGAAAAACAAAATAAAGTAACATGATAATATAGAGTCAATTTACAATTCTTAATCGACATGACACAAGAGGTAAAATCACTATGTTATAATGCTATAGAAATCTTTTAATATAGTCTTTTTTGCAGAATGAAAATCTAAACATTGTAAATAAAGGTGCAAACTTTCTTATGGTATCGAAATTGTGATGCTTACAATTTCTGAAAGGAAAGCAGAAATTAAAAACTTCCCTGGTCAAGTGGACCACTACAATTTGTATTTCGCTGGTCCAGTAGATACTTTTGTGGTCGATCCTGGACTAGTAGACCACTGTTAATTTTGAACCCTGGCAAGTATATCAAAGGAAGACATAAAATTTTGACTATTGAGAATTTGTTGAGCAAAATTCTCAATAGTCAAACACATACCCTACAATTCACGTTATCAATGTGAGTGTTATGAGGAGGATAACTTACATCACTATCAAAGATATTTAAAAGTTTACAAAAGAAGTTTCTCCATACCATTATAAAATCAGAATAAACATCTAAATTTTTGCAAACCTTTTAGGATCCTAAAAGTTGATCATTCTATATCTTTTACTGTAAATAACAGTAGGAACCAATGACAATTGATATTTGCTGCTAGAAAAAACATAATCTGACCGAGAAATTTCTTCTCTGGCACCATTGGCGTCGTCGGCTGAAATTTATTAGGGGGGACCATTCTAACTCTGTCATTTTCAAGTTGCATTAAGAAAAATTCGTATATATATATATATATATATATATATATATATATATATATATATATATATATATATATATATATATATATATATATATATATATATATATATATATATATATATATATATATATACTAGCTGTACCCGACGCGCGTTGCTACGCCAACAAAAAAAATATATCATTATACTGATTTTCATGACAATCGGTTGAACGGGGCAGAAGTTGCTACTCTGCAGTGCCACCTGGTGGCGAGTGGCTTCAATGAGCATATTATGCACCTTCTCCGTGGAAAAATACACATATATATATAGCAATTTTCATAATAATCGGTCCAGGTATCAAGTGAAGCCGTGACTATACTCAAATTTTGTACTCACGCAGTTTGCAAGATCAATCCATCGCTAAAAATATCAAATAGAAAAAGTTTTAAATCCCCCTGTTGCATGAAAACAATAAAGAAAGAATTTATTTGTTCAAACTCAAGAAAAATGGTAACAGCTAACTTCTTATCAATGAGATCTTTCACGCAAATTAATTTCTGCAGCCGATCATTTTATTCGTATTTATCCAATGGATTGTAACTTAAATTGGAATAAAAAAGGAACTATCGATCGGATTTTTTCGAACTGGTCTATAAACATTCCCAGTATACCAAAAATAACAAACGGTGAAAGTTTCAGCCAAATCTGCCGGGTAGTTTTTGAGTTCATGGATGACATACAGACAAACATTCATTTATATATAAGACAAATACTTGACATCATCAAATAGATATGGGTTTACATTTAATACAGTACTTTTAAACGGGAACATCTTGATTTACATATTTCACAATAAGTTTAAAAAAATTAAATACCAAAAATTACATTTTTTCTAGACTGCACATGGGATACGAATATCCGTGCTATTTTTTTGTGATCAATTTCGTCCAAGATTCAACCGCTTTTGTGTCATAGTCGACCGAAGATACAATTTCAGCTTTCTCAGTGCACTGAAGCTTCTTTCAGCTTTACACGACGAAGGGCGGCACACCAAGAGTAGTCGCACCAAATTTTCAACATTTTGAAATAGTGGACAATCGAATTAACCGTTCTTAATGAATGAAATCATCAAAAACGAAATCCAGTTTTATTGAATCAGCCGCCGTATAGAATCAAAGAAGTTTAGACAAAATGTGACTCATATAAGCTGCGACAACGGTATAATTAAATTTTTATATTACATAGTGATAAACCCAGCAGCTCTAAGTTCTTGCCACAAGTTGGATTCGAGTGAGTTTAATTTGATGTTTTTTAATCAAAAAATTAAAGTATATAATTCACCGTTATGACATTCACGAACCTACGAAAAACACAACTACAAAAATAAAAGACACAAATAATTAAGCTCTCATGATATCATATTTTAATAATGCAACCTTTTAAAGTATTTTCTTAATTTTTTTCAGGTTTTTGTAACAAATGCACCAAAATTTTGCTTTTTTGTTGAATCCTCCAAACACTCAATGCATATGAAACCAAAAAACAGCAAAAACCATGCCCATGTAAATACATTAATTTCTGATTTCTCAAAGATAGTAGGGAAAGTTCCCCTCCTGATCCTCTTTAAGTGACAGGCCTGCCTTGAGAGGCACACCCCACAGATTGAAAAGTACTGGCCTACAATGAGAACAAACAGCATTTGGTGTATAATTGAATTCTGATCAGCGGACGATGGGAAAGAGATAGAGAAATGAACTGCTTTTTTCTGCCACGTGACAATAAGTTTTAAAATGGTTACTTAATAAAATTTGTTCAATAAAGCAGGATTATTAATGGATAATTTTCTGTTAAGCTATAATAACTAAAAGGAGCATTACTTATTCCATTAAACTTTATAAAAGATGAAACATTTCAAAAAAAAAAAAAAAAAAAAATAGAGAGAAAATTTAACACATTAGCTTCGATAGGTCTCATAATGTCAAAATATTGACTGTAAAGCATACCTGATTAGCAGGCATTCAGGGGCTACTCGATAGGAGGTCACTGTGAACTTTCATAAACTTTCCTTTCCCAGAAAATTTTGTCTGACGAGTCTTCAAATTTCGAGTAGTTTTTTGTGAAATAATGCATCAAAAAGATATTTTCATTAGATGTAGTGATGTGGGTAATTAGGAATTTCATTCGGAAAATCGAGAAGTAACCCCATTTGAATAGTATAAAATCGGCGAGCCCCTGCATGTATTACACTAAACAGAATGGTACTTACCTATCACGTTCTTTTGACTTTTTGAAGACTGTTCCGTGGATGTTGATAATGATTCAGTAGTTAAAAATTGCTCAGGTTCATTTGATGTAGAAGGTTTGCTACATTTTTCCGTTTCAAGCCATCTTTCCATAGCCGTAATCGAATATGTAAAAAAAATTATTTTTACCAAGATAGGAGCGTTCTTCAGGTCACCTACTCTCAAGGAGACCAAAAGACCACATGAAATTATCTTTATTTTTGTCGGAACGTTTCCCCAATAGGGAAGCTCCTTTTATTTCTGTCTTTTTTTTTTCTGGTCATCTTGTGCTCCTTTTTTCGTTGGTCTATTGGAAGTGACATCACAGTATCCATCGCTATGCTGGCTTACGATTTGCTTTTGAAATTGCACGTTAATTTTTAGACTCCTCCTCTTTGTTTTCTATAACGTAACGATTTTTTGGTCAAATTTGAAATGCCACAAACCCATATGAGAAACCGCGCTTCGGTAAGGTTCTTTGAAGCCACGTGTTGAATAATGTCAAACACATGACACGTCCTTTCCCTTTCTACCCCAAACTTAAACTTTGACCAGCTAAGTGGTATTCTAACTTTTTGTGCATCCTTTGACCAGGGTGTTGTTGCCAGCTGCAAAAAACCGCCAAAGAGGTCTGGTGTCTCATTTTGTTTGGGTAGCATCGGGGTCGCTATAAATTGATTCGAATCGGAGAAACAAACACTGCAAAACTCGGAACAGAAACCTGGAAGCGCCGAGAAACGAGATAAGAAAGAAAGGGACAGAAATTTAGATCCCCGTCTGACTTCTGTTGACTTATTAGCACTAGGGAGAAGGTGTCCCCTTTCTAGCATCCTCCGCGGAGAGCAGAGCCATGGTTTGTCATTGGAGTTCACTTTCCGACTTTCCGTTCACTATACACATCACCTATTTTGTTTTTTTTAGTTCATTTTTTTTTTCGATGTTCATTTCGTTTTATTTGATGTGAATTAAACATGGTAAATTATGTATTATGCAAGTGTTTAAAGTCTTCAAAGCAAAAATAATTTCCCCAAAATAATGAATTTCATCTTGACAATGATCGAGGGGGTCCGATTTTCAAATATTGAGGAGGTCCGATCCTCAAATATTGGGGGGGTCCGGACCCCTTGGACCCCCCCGGCCGTGACGCCCATGTCTGGCACGACACATTCTTCATTTGTAAGAGCTGACTATGATATGATTTTGCAGCAAGTGAATTATTACTTACTGAATTTTGTGTTATATGATTTGGAAGCCATCTACGATGCTGTCAAATAACCAACCGTTTCAGAAGATAATGCGTTTTAACTTTAAAAATACTTACTTTATAGGCAGTTAGGATATCAAGATTTTAATTCCATTCACTTTTAGAGCACGCCGGTATATCATCAAAGTTTCTTCTGGGAACATCAACTTCTTAAATTCGTATTTCATCATCGAATCACCAATAATTAGTAGTCGCATACCAGTAAGGAATGTAAAGTACAAATCAAAATGAATAAATTAAAACAAAAAAGTAAAATACAAATAAATGCGGCGACGAGTTCGTTTTGGCGACTCTTTTGGCATGTTTCCTGTTCCTATTATCTGGAAGAATCCCGGGAACCGGTCCCCGATCGAGCTAACGTCGCTCCCCCCTATACCCTTTTTCCTCCCACTACGTTCGTTGCGTTCCACGCGTGCTTTTTTCCCATCGCTCTCGATTTTGCAGGATTCTTCTTGAAAAGCTTGTAAGTACTACTAATATTTCACTATTTTAATGTCTAAAATGTTAATTTTATTATCTGTGCTTTAATCTAAAATTATTTTAATCATTATTTTAATATATTAGCCGCATTTTTGCAAAAAGCATGGAGCCATGCCGCTCAACGTATCTATTCATCATTTGATTAAAAATGATCAAATTCAATTGCATGATCGCATTTAATTGCACGAATTTTATTATTTTTGTGCTCTGCGTTTCATTTTTAACCTAGATGCATTTGGATTCCTGCTAACGGCATTTTTACTAACGCATCGGCCATGCCGCGGCGAACGTGTGTTTTTTGGTGATTATTTTCTTTAATCTAACTCAATGTGATTAATCTTCTTTTTTTGGATCTTTCTAATGAATTGTTTTTGGCAAATAAGCATTGGGAAAGCATTGTATACAGTTGCTTTTTGATATCCCTTACTTTTTCAATATTTGATTGTTTATTGATTTATATTCATATCTGTTTTTCCCCTGTGTTGATTAATAATTTTGGTTTGTTTTTCCTTGTGCAGGCCTCGGAACTAGTCTCTTTTCTAGCTATTTGTCTCTCTTTTTTTGAAATGTCTCTTAAATCTCTATTTTCATGATTTAGTCTCTAAACTTTTTTTTCCGCGAGTTCTATGAAAATCTTACTTTTGACGCCTGTTGAAACGATTTCAGTTCGCGGAATTTCGTTTAGCAAACGTACGCAGCTTGACCAATCAGATCGCTTCTAATGATAAGAAAAATGGCTGTAAAAAAGGAACTTTGTCAATGGAGTGTAGTGCAATAAACCACTCCCCTACGTGCAGTTTTTTTTTTTTCAAAGAGCTATTGTGTGAAGCTTAAGGGGGGGAGGGGAATAGTCCTCAAGCCCTCTGTGTCGCCAATTCTAGGATAAGCTGTAAAGTTCAGAAGCTATCAATACAGAATAGACTTTTTTTATTGTGCAAATGTAGTTTTATTTTTCTTCTTCTTTTTTTTTTTTGTGAACATAATTTCAGGGGGAAGCGGGGAAGTATCGAATTTGAAAGGGATAAACATTTGCTTTTCAATTACTTCTGAATTAAAATAGAATATTTGTTGAAAAACTGTCAAAAAAATGGAAGATTAAAACGATAAAAAAAAGTGTAAACATGGAGCCACGTGCTTCGCGGAAAATTGGTTGCTGTTTATAAGATATCAATCTTTTTCCATCCTTCAAATATTTCAATTATTTTTCAGTTTGGAAGCTCTTATATGCAAATGTAGGACAGTTTCTTTCATTTTCATAATTTATTTTATGATTATTATTTTTTCTTTTGTGAACTTTATTTCAGGGAAACATTGGATCGGAAAGGCATAAGCATTTGATTTTACATTTATTAAAAAGCTGTTTAAAATAAAGTAATGGAAGAATAAAAGTATGTGAACGTGGAGCCACGTGCTTCGCGGAAAATTGATCGCTGTGTATAAGATTTCAATCTTTTTGCATCTTTCAAATATTTAAATTATTTTTCAGTTTGGAAGCTATTATATGCTAATGAAGGATAGCTTTTGTTTTTGTTATAATTTATTTTATTTTATTTTTGTGAACTTAATTTCAGGTAAACATTTGATCGGAGAGGAATAAGCATTTGGTTTTTAATTTGTTGTGAGCTAAAACAGAACATTTATTGAAAAGATTTTAAAAATAAATAAAGTAATGGAAGAAGCAAACATGGAACCACGTGCTTCGCCGAAAATTGATCGCAGTGTATTAGATTTCAATCTTTGTGCATCCTTCGAATATTTCAATTATTTTTCAGTTTGGAAGCTATTATATACAAATGTAGGACAGGTTTTTTTATTTAAATAATTTATTTTATGATTATTATTATTATTTTCTTTTTGTGAACTTATTTATCGAATCGGAAAGGCGTAAGCATTTGATTTTTAATTTGCTGTGAGCTAAAATAAAACATTTATTGAAAAGCTATCTATCTATACTAGTGATGGGTATAATCGAGATCATTTGATAATCGATATCTCGGAAATCGAGTACTTCTGATAATCGAGTGATTGATAATCGAGATCTTTTTAAGTCGATCACTCGAGTGATTGATAATTGAGATCTTATGAAATCGAGTACTCGAGCGATTGACTTCTCGAGATCTTTGAAATCGAGTACTCGAGCGATTGACTTCTCGAGATCTTTTGAATCGAGTACTCGAGCGATTGACTTCTCGAGATCTTTTGAATCGAGATCTCGAGACGTTTGACTCGAGTAGTTCATTTTCTGAGCTTTTCCAAAATTGAGTTGACTGCTACGGGGGTGCCCACTAAAAGGGGGGTGGGGCATGCCGCAGCCTGTGCAACTAAAATTTTTAGAGCCGGTTTTTTGAGAGGTTTTTTTTAATCTCATTTTTGGAAGGGGGAGGGGGTCCATGGCGCAGCCTGCGAAACCGAAATTTTTAGAAGCGGTTTTTTGAGAGTTTTTTTTTAATCTCATTTTAAGAGGGGGGGGGGAGAGCTCTTTCTAGACGGATGCTCCGTAACATTTGAGAGGGTGCGCCATCGCCCTGCGAAAGGGGGGAGGTGGACTTCCTTGACTTCAGTTGAATTCCCGAGTTGTTTTGGCAGGGGTGCGCTCGAGATAGGAATGTGACATTTAGCCTACCATTTAGGGGTATAATAAGGGGTGAACCCTCCTGGCTTTCAAAAGTTTTAGGTTAAGTTGTGGGGGCGGGGTATTGACACCCCCCTTTTAGAAGGGGGATTAATACACTCCCCCCAAATTCCATGAAAAATTCTAGTTTTTACATTTAAGTGGGTTTAGTTTTTTGTTTTCCGATAAAATGAGCAGATACACCTTTTGTCCCCTTACCCTCCGGTAAAGTTCGAAATGTAAGCTTGTTTTAGGGGGTCGATTCGATAGATTTTAGTCTTCATTTTGGGATCGCGATCCTTGGGGGATGCAGGTTCGACTAGATTCCCTGTTAGCTTGTCAGAAACTAGGAGCTCGGCATTTGGGCGACTGAGCGATTTATTCGAACGGTTATGCATTTGAACTAATGATTTTCAGTTATCACGTGATTATTTCGAATGATTTCGGGCTCTCAAACACAAAGTTAATTATGTAAACAAGTAAGGGAATAGTTGCTCTGCGCAAAAGTACTCATTCTTTCCTAGTTTATAGCTTTGCTTTTTTTTTTTTTTGATGCTTTTGTTAAGAGTAGTTAAGTATATTTATCTGACTAATACATGAGAAGGGAGGGTAAAATATTTCTGATTGCGTTTTCCAGAGGATTGGGATTCCTGGCGCATTGAAAAACGTACAAGTGTGACTTGAAGTGCATTGAAATTCATGATTATTTTTTTTCTTTCTTGATCCGCTCTTTTTTATTTTTATTTTTCATTCGTCGACTTTAGGAATATGCAATAACAGTAAAAGTGTAGGGAGTGAAGTTGAAATGTTTCTGAGTGCATTAAAAAGAAATATTGAAGTTTGTCGTGTGGGATTAATTTTAGCTTCCACTCTTCGGCCCAATTTTTAAATAAAAACTACATTTTATACAGATTGTTTTTTTTTTTTTTTTTTGAAATTCCATACGCAAGATATTTGTGACTTCTTGTGTGCGTAGCATTTATTTTCGCGTGGGTAGTTAAATTTAAGTATTTTGCTTGTTTTACTCGCTTCTGTTTATGTCATATTCCTTATAGTTTCGTAAATGTTGATTAGTATATTATTTACTCAACTTAAAAATTTTCAGTCAATTAATGTGCTGATTTTATGGGTTTTTTTTTTTTTTTTTTTTTTTGTAAAGTTGAGACAAAACTGCTGGAAATGCTTAGGCTCGCAACGGTCCATTTCGGAACTTAAGGTTCCGTAGCTACGTTTCATTTTCCGTGCGCTGGTCCTCAAGAAGATTAAAATTGATTGTCAAGTTTCTCTGAAAAGCAGATTACGTATTCGGTTTTCAAATCATCCGAAATGCTTGATAACCGAGCATTCCACAACAAACAATATATTATATAAGAGAGCGCGGGGGAAGGGGGTAAATGGCGCAGACCGCACCATTGAAGTTTTGAAAAGGAAAGGGTAACTTAAGCGGGCTTTAATTTATTTTAGGGGTTCAACGTCGCATTTGAGGGATGAGTGTCATCGCCATGGGGGGGGGGGGCATACCGGTCAAGGGCGCCCATATGTAAAATTTTAAGGCGGGGGGGGGGGCTCAGATATTTTCCCCATGGTTTAATAGGATATTTTCCCCATAGAAACCGATTTCAGTACAGATTAGAGTTATTAAAATTTGACATTTTTAATAACTCATTGATTAATTGCTGGAGAAGAAATGATTTAACATTTTTTGCAAAAGAAAAAAAAAAAAGTACTAAAAGCAAGGATGTCTTAATTTCAAAGAAGGGGAAGGGGGCTTGAGCCCCCACTTGCCCCCCCCCCCCTATATGGAAGCCCTTGATACCGGTTTAATATATTTTTAAGTTTAACAACTCTCAATTTTAAACCTGCTAGTGTCGCCCAACGACTTGCCCATATTATCATTATCCCTCACTTTTTAATAGAAATTGTACATACGTACGTATTTAATCTTAATAACTGTCAAGTTCAAAACAGTATGGAAAGCGTTTCTCTATCCTTTGCTTCAAGATTTCACCACCGGATCACACCAGGGGCGGATACAGAAAACCATTTGAAGGTGGGTGGGGATCATGCTGAAGAAAGCCCTCCCCCATGAACGAAATTCCCGTTTTAAGTACGAAAAAATTCTGAAACTTTTTTGGGGGTCAATAAAAAGCCCCAAATCGGTCAGGAATAAGGCACATAATTGGGGATAAACGTTGCAAATTAATTTCACAAGCAATAAAACAAAGTAGTAGTTCAAATATTTTCTTTGAAAAATAATTGATGTATTGAAAAGATAAGATACTGTCATCGTTTGCATTTTATGCATAAATTATTTGAACACAATGTGTACGGATACTATTCTCGAGAGTTCAGGGGGGGGGGTATCATGACCCCCACGACCCTCCATTGTATCCGCCACTCACACAACACATGCCCCTCCATAAATCCGCTCATATGATAATTAACAATTTTCGTTCTAAAAATATCGTTCGATTATTAAGGAATCTCTCAATTATCGAAAATTCGAAGCCAAACATTCAACTATTACCCCATTCGAATAAAGCAAGAGAAAAGCAATCATTCGATTTTAAAAATCATTCCAAATCTATTCATTCCAATAGCAAAGGGCACCACCTATGAAGCTCTTCCCCCAAGAGCAATACCCCCCAAAAGAGACAAAAACCCCTAAAAATTACAATCCCGCAGTTTACGTCAAAACTCCCCCCCCCCCTCCCCTCTTATTTGCACCCATAGGAATGAATTACACGAGAAGTTAACCACTTGTTTTATTAAGAAATAACTAAGTACTTTTGTGCCGAGAAGTAACATGAAATAACAAACGTTTTGTATCCCAAATATACAGAGTATTGCAGAAACGTGTTTCGGAGTTTTAAGGTACCCTTTTTTCAACAAAATAGTAAGCTTTTACATATAAGGGGCCATTCCTTTGTTCCGTATGGATGATTTTGGCCATTTTTGACCCCTTCCCCCCATGTAAGGGTACGTAAGGTTTTTCAAACCCCTCCCCCTATTCTTGCGTAAGATTCCATTTCGTTTTTCGAAATAATGAAATAACTAATTTAATATCACTGGAATCGAAATTTAATTCACTATTATTAAATTAAACCTTTTTGTGTGAAGAAATATATACTGAAAAGTTGAAATCTAGACTGAATGTGTTTTCGACATTTTTTTGTATATGATGCGATAGTAGTTAAAAATAAAACATGCCATACAATAGTGCAATTCTTTTATTATGTTTTACATAATTAATTCTTCGTAAAACAAATAAAAAACAGTCATCCTAATACGTTTTTATTTTCCAGACGCAAATGAAACATCGACTTGGAAAATACTGCGTAAGAATGCGCTTGAACCCCTCCCCCCCCCCCCGAAGTATGTAGACATTTTTCCAACCCCACCCCCTCGGGACCCTTACGTAATTAATGAATGGTCCGTAAAGACATCCAGTAATGTCCTTACATCCACAATCTCACTATTTTGCGTTGAAAAAAGGGTTCCTTGAAACCCCGAAACACGTGTCTGCCTATTGCAATTGTATCATTGCCCAATCGTATAGTCGAAGGTGAACGTAAGGGGGAAGCCGTCCCCTCAGGTTTGCAACTCAAGTATTCCCCCTTTTTACCTGAACTATAATTTTAATGCCTCTCAAGTTAGAACCTTATTATCGCCTCCAACCTTTACTTCCACCACCGGGACACACAACACATGTCTCCCACAGACCCGTCCATGTGTTCATTCATTAACACCTTTCGCTCAGAACATATCATTAGACTACCAAGCATCCCCAAAGAATCATTTGATAATCAAGCATTCAACAGTATACATTCAATTATAACACTATTCGAATGAAACATTTGAAAGGCAATTATTTGATTGTAATACCATTTAGATCGCAAGGGTATCTATCTATTCCTCAAGTGTGCTGGCACACTTTTTAAAATTAATGATTCTCTCTCCCCCTCAAGAAGGACTCTCCCTAAAAAAGTCTAACGTCCATCAGGAATTTCAATGGCGCAGTCTGCGCAATGACCCACCTCCCCTGTGGGTTCCTCAGCGCAGCCCGTCTTTCTGGGGGAAGGGTTAAAAGGTTTCAATGCAAATTTTTTCGGAAGACAGAAAAGAACCATGCTTATTCATAAGTAAAATCATTAACTTTTCAAAGCCAGCCCTTTGACCGCCTAAATTACGGATCCGGCCTTGCATCTAAAACACTTCAGAAGCAAGGGTGCCCACCCGCCCTGAGGTCAAGCCCCCTCCCCCCACCCTAAATATCGCAGAGACCTCCCCCCAACAAATGAGAAAAATACCCCTTAAAACATCCCCCCCCCCTAAAATGTCAATAGCACAGTCTGCGCCATGACCCCCCCCCCTCCCTCCATAGGTGGGCACCCTTGTCAGAAGTCAACTATATTGAGAGCTTCATTCGATTATCAAATCGATCGAAGAATACACTGCTCGAGTGATTGACATCTCGAGAACTCAACATCTCGAGAAGTTCAAAGCGAGAACTCGAGTAGTTGATCGCTCGAGCACTCGGAAAGTGATAATCGAGAAGTCGAGCAGTTGATCGCTCGAGTTCTCAGAAAGGGATAATCGAGAACTCGAGAAGTTCATCGCTCGAGAACTCGAAAAGAGATAATCGAGAACTCGAGATACGATAATCGAGAACTCGTGGTAATCGAGTTCTCGAATGATCTTGAATAATCGAGTGATTCGATTATGAGAACTCGATTATGCCCATCACTAATCTATACATATAGTAAAATAAGATGTTTGTGTGTGTGTGTGTGTGGCGCGCATCCTGGGAAAACGGTAAGGCCTAGAAAGATGAAATTTGATATACAGGTGTAGTTTTTGCTGAAGTTGTGCACCTCGGGCTTCGATTTTTGATATTTTAATTAGAAAAAAAAGTTATTTAATGTTTTACGTGATTTTTAGTACTTTTAACCTCACAGGCCCCGAACCAATCGCGCCAGACACATATTTTTTGTATTATAGTATCGGAAATTTAATTTTAAATATGATGAACAAAAAAATTTTCAAGATAGAGCAATTTTTGTATTTTTTATGAATTTTTGAAAAAACCTTTATTTTGCATTTTTTTCTGGGTTTAATTTTTTTCTAAACGCATCCCGTGAAAAATATAATAACCTCTTTTCTACAATTTTACTATGTAGTAGCCAGAACATTTCGTCCTCTACAGAAAAAAAAAGTTTTCAAAAATATTCAAAAGTTTTTTTTTTTTACAATTTTTTAAAGGAAGAACGAAGATATGAGCTACCGCTTCACGGAAGATCTGCTGTCCGCTGACCGTTTCGGATATCACGTAACGCACCCACGGAATCTAACTGAAGTACGTAACTTGCTTTTTTCTTTTCTTCCTTTCGAAGTATTCATTCGCTTTTTTTTTCTTTCCAGGTATTTCATTTGTTTCTCCCCCCCCCCCCCCCGAATGTTTTGCTAAACATTCGATTTCGGTAAATCAAACGGACCACATCGGATCGGTTTGGTCACTTTTTTTTTTTGAATTTCAATAAAAACTGTTTTTTATACTTTGGCAAACTCCGGGTACCACAGAGACACCAATTTTTTGTGCTATTAAAATAAATAAGTAAGCGCGCTTTTTTTGCATGATTTTCTTTTTGTTACGGAATAAGATTGGAGGTTAGATCAAAATAAATAGAGATAGATGAGAAAATTTAGAGATAGATCGAATATAGGTAGATAGATATACATTGAGTGTACAAAAAAAATTTTTTTTTTTCGAATTAGTACTTTTTTTCTTTGAAAAAGATTGTTAATTACTATCAGAGGTAAATTTGCATGGATCTAGAGAAAGATAAATCTACAGGTCGATGTACAGTGAGAATGAATGGCACAAAAAAAAAAAAAAAAAAAAGATAGAGATGGATTGATTAATACTGCTGCCAAATTTATTTAAACAACCGCCGAAGGCGGCAAACTTGAAGTAAAAAGGTAAATGACAAGTTAGCCAAACAGCCGCCGTAGGTGGCTGCTTGCACATTGGATGTCAATGCCCCCCTCCCTCCACCACATACACCATGACTTTGAAAAAACAATGCTTTCACATAAAAGTGGAAGTGCTTTTTGTTATTTTTCGACAAAATTTGCATGAAGAGTACGTCGTTTGTGTCTCCCCTCCCCCTCCTTTAAAAATATTCCTAACGACGAAACTGGAGATAGATCTAGAAAATATTTTATTTAAATTAATAATGATATAGATTGATTGATAACGCCACGAAACTTATTTAAGCAGCCGCCGAAGGTGGCAAGATTGGCGTAAAAAAGCAGATAATAATATTGATATATAGAGAAAAACATTGATTAATACCTTCGCTAAATTGTCTAAGCAGCCGGCGAAGGCGGCAACCCTGGCATAAAAAGGCGGACCAGCTGGTCGCCGAAGGCGGCTAGTTTAAAATAGAGTAATGGAAAAATAAAAGTTTGCGAACACGGAGCCACGTGCTTCGCCGAAAATTGATCGCTGTGTAATAGATTTCAATCTTTTTGCATCCATCAAATATTTCATGTATTTTTTACTTTCGAAGTTCTCATATGGAAGCATAGGATAGCTTCTTGTACTGCAATAATGTATTTTAATTTTATTTTTATTATCTTTTTTTCTTTTTGCAAACTTAATTTCCATGTAAGATTTCATTCTTTTTGCTTTCTTCAAATATTTTTCAGTTTTGGAGCAATCATGTGCCAGTGTAGGATAGCTTTTTTTTAATTACAATATAATGTATTTTAATTTTATTTACTTTTTTATTACCTTATTTTTTATGAACATAGTTTAAAGATAGAAAGAAATAAGCATTTCATTTTTAATTTTTTTTTAAATTTAAATAAAATATTTTTTAAAAAGCATTGAAAAAACAAAACTGAAAATTATAAAATAATAATAATATGCCAAACTGACGTTGTTATTTCTTATTTTACTTTTTATGCACAAAGGTATTTTTTAACCAGGGGTGCCGACCTAGGAGGGAGGGGGGGGGTCATGGCACACACTGCGCCATTGAAATTTTTAGGGAGGGTTGTTTTGAGAGGTATTTTTTCATTTTTAGGGGGTGGGGGGGGCTCTTACTTTTTTTGTGGGGGTGGGGGTCTTTGCAAAATTTAGGGGCGGTGTGCCCTTTTTCTAAGGGGAGGGAGCACCCCTGATTTAACTTGAGCTTCGTAGAGAACTGATTATTGTATTTTAGACTTCAATCCTTTTGCATCCGAAAATAATATAATTATTAAGTTTGAAAACTATCACATCCACATCCTTGTATGAAATGGCTTTTTCATTGCAATAAACTTATTTTAAGGAAAGTACTACATTTGAAACAAATAAACATTTAATTTATTGTTTGAAATTAATTTATAAATAATTAAGTAATAAAAAGAAGAGTATTCAGACATTGCAAAAAGTTTCGCAGAAAATTGCTTGCTGCATTTCAGATTTCAATCCTTTTGCGTAATTTATTTATTATTATTTTTGTTAGATATTTCGAGGAACTTTTCTTTTCAGTTTTGTTTCAAAACTGAAGTAAAACTTAGCTTTAAATGTTTTTCTTCTCAAAATTGAATTTATAATCCTTTTCTATCCTGCAAATATTTCAATTAGTTTTAAATGTGGAAGTTATTCTTATCATATTAGCTTAGAATGCCTTTTTATTTTAATTTATTCTTAATGAATTATTGATAAATCTTTTTTGCAGACTGAACTTGAATGAAATTAGCATTTTTGTTTGATCATTTGGAAAAAGAGAATAAATTAAAATTAAATAGTTATTTCAAAATTTCTAATGAGATATTTGGATGCCTCACTTGACAAATTGACTAACTCCATAAAACAAAAAGTAGATAATAGTTATGAAGAAGATGGTGTTATCCATAAGAGTAAATAGGCCCTCGTGGCTCGTGTTACATTTTCTGCCATCACATGTTCAGAAAGATACTGAACCCATATTTAATATAAATTCACATACTAAGCATTGATAAACTATTAAAGCAGAAATGATGATTTTTTTAAAAAGTGGAGTTAATCGATTTGACAATTGAGGCATCCATTAAAAAATATATATAAATAAATGAAAAGCTTTCAACTTTGTATGCTTTGCAGAAAAATGTTAGCTGTGTTAGAGGTTGCATGCTGCAGAGTGTAGAAATCATTTTTTTTTTTTTGAAGTATTTTATCAAAGCCTGGACTATATACGGACCTCCTATTGCTAGTCAACAATTAGCCAAATTTTAAAAGTTTTAGCCTTATCCCAAAACTTTTAGCAAAAGACTTAAATTCAATAAATGTTTAAAGGAGAATTTTTGTGTTTTTTTTTTCTTCACTTCAATGAGAAAAACGAATAATTTTATAAAAAATGCATTGTAGTGCTTATTATTTTCACTATGCAGTTTACACTTAAGGCTGCTCTTCAGTGGGGAAGAAAAACGATCCCGCTTGAAAATGGGTCTTTTCTTTAAACGAAAGCAGTGTACATCAGTGAAATGATTGACACTTCAACAACCAATAGAACGAACGGTGACCGATGAAAGTGTGGATCATGTGACCTGTCACATTTTGCAGGGGGACAGACCGGACGCTCCCCCTGTTGTGCAAGCCAAGGGAGGTACGAAACGGGGAACCCCGCTCTGCTATGCCATCTAGGGCTTCCAGAGAACGGACCTTTCGGCCGGGGCCCCCCTACCCGTAAGGGAACGAGAACTAAACCACTTACGACTTTAGACACCGTGGACCCAGGTACGGACCTGACTCCGGTGGTGCCCATTGCCTACTCACTGTTCCACTCGATAGCCATTGGGCAGATACAAATCTGCTCAAACGCAAGTAAAGAGTGGTCAGCCAAGGGAGGTATAGCTGTCGGCGAAATGAAACCGCAGCTTTTTACAGACCCTTCCAAGGAAATTCTAGTTCTTTCCCTCTTGAGTCTTGTCTACATAGGTAAAAGAAAAATAACTCAATGTAAAAGGCGCGGAATTTTACATTGCCGCGTATTTTGCAATCCTACTTGTGATATTAATTTATTTGTATTCGCGCTAAAATTAATTTTGAAACGAAGATTTTTTCCCTCATTAATACGGTTTCAGATCTCATCTAGGAAAAATTAACAAATGAATGAATATTTGCAATAAATAAATTCATAAATTCGTTTTATTTTTAGAACAATGTTCGTTATTGAAAATTGATGATTTCAAAAAGGAAGGAAAAAAAAAAGATAGCCTGCATGACCACACTGAATTTTAACGAAATGAACTCTTGAATTGTAACCAAAAAATTTTCTTTAAAAATGGATGATCCTACTTAATATATTTAAAAAATCAAGTGCCGAATAAAAGTGGGGACTAAAAATACCAGTTATCGGTTGGCGAAATTGTTTCGCTTCCGCTGCCTGTTTGCCACTCTCCCTAACCCCATCCGAGTTGCCAGAAAGCATTCTTCTTAAAAATGAAACTAGATCCTCTTTGCATAGTTAATACTTAATTGCACAATTAACATTAATGCCACTAATTAGTTACACTAATCTTTATTTGAACTGATAATATTTACATTTTAGTGGTAAATTAAATGCTACTTTGTTGGCTAGTTACCTGTTTTACAAATGGAGTGGCGACTACAAAAAATGTGGCTACTATAATTGCCTTTTCTCACCACTGGTGACCAGAAAATTCCCCCAATCTTTATCTTTGAATCCTTTTCTTTTTGAAAAAATATTTATTTATTTATCTTATTACTATATGCAGATGAGAAGGTTACGATAGCATTTCTCAAGGGGTTCTTATAGTGAAAGTTCTTTCAAATTGAGCATAACGGCAAAGTCGCGGACGGCAACGGAGAAGGATACCCTGAATTTGAAAAATTAAAGATTTTTCTGTGATCTTTCTTTGTATGCAGGGGTGCTCACCCTGCTCCAAACTCAAAGGCACAAATCACCCCTTCACCCACTCTCAAGGTTTGTAAACTATCTTACGCTGAAATTTTGGAATAAAGCTAAACCTAGCACTTTTAGAGTTTCAGATTCCCAGGTACTAAATTCGGCAAAATACATGAGGTATTACATACACTATATGACCAAAAGTATTGGGACACTTTCAAAAATTCACAATTTTACAGATTTCTCGAGAAATAAAAGACCAATTGCTCTCTGCTCTGTAATTTTTTTCACATGAAAAGTATACTCCAGAGTCAAATCCAATAACAATTAAGTCTGCTATTCATTTAGGGGACCAGCAACAAAATATACGTTCTTATCATGAATCACTCTGTAACGATGGCAGGAAAGTGTTGCCAGTTTGCGAACGACCACTTACCATTCGTCGCATATCCTAGAATTATAGAAATTCGGCTCATTAGATCGCTGATAACTTTTTAAATTTTAAAGAAATTGCGGTGGAATTTTTTTCATGGATTGTAAGAAGTATCTGAGCTTTGGATTATGAACGTTATAAATTGCTATCTTCCGTGCATGCGCAGTGAAAAAATAATTGCTTTAATTGTTCATATTTCATCAATTTTTCCATATTTTAACTTCAAATTTTATTATTATGTCTCTCTAAAATGCTGTCAAATATTCTAAAAATTTAGTAACGTTCGACGAAATACTCTGCGTGATATGAGGCGAAAACCTTCAAAAAATTTGCATTTTTGAAAGAAATGCTTATATTTCCATGGGTATAAGAGATACTTTCACATAAATATAAAAATAAGTTTTTGATAAATTTTTTCTGAAAATTATAGCTTATTCCCAGCAATTTACAATGAAAAATGACCAAAAATCCTTTTTTTTTTATTTCCTCAATTTGTTGTTGATCCCTAAATGAATAGCAGACTTAATTTTTATTGGAAAATGACAACTAGAGTATACATTTTATGCGAAGCAAATTATAGAGCAATTGCTCTATTATTTCTCGAGAAATCCCTAAAAATGTGAATTTTTGAAAGTGTCCCAATATTTTTGGTCATATAGTGTATATAGCGCTTCTGCTTCAACACATTGAGTTTTTATTAAAATTTTCTAACAAGTCTTGTGAGTATCTGATCCTTGTGTTAGTTGTCATGTAATAAATATTAAGGGTTGTCCTTTTTCTCAGGAGGTACGAAAATATCTGCCTGAAAAAAAAATCTCGAAATACTTAGGTGAAAAAAATCTCAACCCCTCGCTCTGCCAGATTTTAAAGTTTTTATCGCTCTGCCTCGTTATTATGCATCTTGCATTTAATGAATCAATAATAAAAAATAAAAAAAAGGGCAAGAAACAGATTTGCAGGAAATACATAAAGTTACGACAAAAATGAAAATGAACAGCTTACATTTAGGAAAGCAATTATAAGTACAAGTAAGGGTGTTTCACAATTAAAAAAAAAAAAAAAGACAAACTTTTTTTTTAAAGTTCTGTGTTACGCACTTCTGTACCGAAAAGTTATAGTATCGTGTCTTCAGTCACAGAATAAAATGAATGTTCTAATCAAATGATTATTAGTAATTTTATCATTCGTACTGAACAAAAATCTTTTTTGAGATCCCACATTTTCCATTCTATTGACTCCTAGTAATATGCAAATACAGCGAGAGAAAGGATTTAGCTTCTTGTTTAAGAGAGGGAACCATTTCTATATTTAATTAATATGATCTTTATCGTAAGCATACTATTTACTCAGAAATACTCCCTATTTTTCCAAGCACTCTGTTTGGGGGCTATGCCTTTTAATTTTCTCGAAAATAAAATTTTCAAAATGCAGTTTTAAACGATCTTTGGTAGTATTTGGAAAATGGTTCGGAAGCTTTCCCCGCATTTTTTCGAAATAGTCTAAAAACGCAGTCTTAGTGTGATGTTTGGGGGGTGGGGGGGGAGGCAAAAATGTCAAAGTGTTATAAACATGATTGTAGGCCATCTTTAGTAACGTTCTGGGACATGCAGGTTTTTGAAATCAAAGTTCCAAAAATGCAATTTAAGAAAACTTTTTTTTTTTTTTTTTATGGTCAAAGAAAGACTTTTCGCAAACTCCCTTCCCGAAATTTTTCGAAATTAAAGTCATAAAAACGAAATTTTAAGACGATCTTTAATTATGTTTTTTTTAAGGGAGGAGGAGGGGGGGGGGTGCTTATGTGACCTGAAAACCATTAATGTCCGTAATTATTTTTTTCTACATTGTATTAAAATATTGATCTAGCTTCTGAAAATGAAAATAGAAAGCAGTGAAAACTTGTAACCCCCATTCTATATTGTTCACATCTTAGTTAGCTTTGTCAGCAACATAAGGCTGAAAACGTCATAAAAACTAATACATACAATGCTTAGTAATTCTAGCATGGTGTGTTTTTTACATTAACCGAATCATATTAAATTACTAATATATTTTTCATGATTTCCTATGTATTTAATGAGTATGTTGGTGTACGGGATGTTTTCCGCAACTGGATAAATGTTTTTGAAAAGTATTTTTATTCTCCAAAAATACAGCTTCCAAATTCTTAAAAAGACAAACAAATAAAAAAAACTTTTTATTGTAAAAAGTTTCTGAAGACATCAGAAAGCCTTCTGTATTTTTGTTTTCTTATCAATCTTAAATGTCGGTATTAGTAATCTGGAAATTTTGTATTTGGATGAAATTTTGTTTTTAATTTCATCCACATTGATGTTTTTTTTTTTTTCTGAAATGTAATTTTACACCCACCTCCCCTTTTAAAAGTAAAATCTACTTAAGTTAAACCTTGAATGAACACAAACAATTAGTAACTATGGCGACGAAAATTTGACTTCTTAGTAAATATTAAAACAACGAGCTAGAGTTATTCTTGTCATCATGACAATCTGAAAAATCAGAGCAACATCAGCTTTGGTCAAGTAAAGATAATAAGCATTCGCAATTGATCAAAAAAAAAAAAAACTTATTTTTTTCTGGAAGAATAAATATTGCCCTGAATTTTAGTTGTTTTCCAAAAATGATAGCGCTGTTGGAGAAATAATATTTAAGCAAACGTACTTAAAGAAATATAAAACATGTTTTTTAATTGTAAAGACCAGTGGTTGGAAAAACTACATTTTTTTTTTGTAGCGAACTACAACTACAACTACTTTGTTACAAATGTAGTTAACTACAACTACTTTTTTCAAAATGTAGCAACTACAAACTACTTTTGAAATGTAGTCGCTACTTCGCTACTTTCCAAAAAATAAGTAAATAAAAAACATACACAATAGGTTGTCCCTCAAAAAATGAGAGTCGATTTTTCAAGTCGCGTACACTCTTGTATTTTTCTTCTTATGTCAAAACAATTGTGAAGAAAAGTTTCATAAAATTTGCACAACGGCAACCCGTGCCGACTTGCACCTGAAAGTGTAAAACAGTACTTGTATGCTAGGCCAAATCGAAAAAAAAAAAAAGCTTTTTTTAGAAACTCGAAATTCCTGTAGAAAAAACGCTGCCCTTTTCCCAACACCCCACATGTACCACAAGAACAATTCAAATTAAAAAAAAATAGATATGTCACACTTGACCTAAAATTTATAATTTTATTTAAAAAATTGTTTTTTTTTTTTATTATTTTTCAGTTATATTTTAAAAAATTACATATAAATTTTAATAGAATATCAAGTTCAAAAATTACTGGCGAACACATTTACAGATCAACAATTACAAACGAATAATAAAAAAATATATATTTTAAATGAAAAATTTAACTCAACCTGGAAAAAATCCATATCTTTGAGTACTATGTGGGAGACTGAAAAATTGCAGGAAAGCAAAAATTTCTTTTTAACGTAATTACCTACTTTTCTACTTTACTGTTTATATTTTTTAGCTTGATAATTTCATAAAATCTTAAACTAAAACTTAATCAAAAACTTATTTTTGAAGAAACTATAAATGTTAGGCCACGTGTGGGATATCTAAATGGTTTTTAATTTGAATAAATATTTTTGTGGTGCATATGTGGGGTGTAGGAGCAACGTTTTATCAACAGAATTGTTGAGTTTCTAAAAAAACATTTTATTTTAATTTGGTCTAGCACTATGCAAGTGCTGGTTCACACTTTCAGACATAATCGGCACTTGTTGCCGTTGTTCAAATTATATGATTTTTTTTTTTTTTTTTTGACATAAAAGGATAAAATATAAGAGAGTGTGCGACTTGAAAAATCAACATTCGATTTTGGGGGGGGGGACACCGTAATACACACACCGTAAGAGGATTGAACAAAGAAAAGATTGATAAATAAACTCATCAGAAGACACTAAGAAAAATATCCGTTATCATACTCTCATACACTGTAATGCTCGCATTAAGTCCTCCAAAACAGTTAATTTTAATCCTTTTCTATAATAGTTTCAGTAGCTTCTTTTTATTTGGTGAATACTGTCGAAAATTTAAGCCTCGCTAAAATATTTTTGTTTTTCAATCTTCGATCTGTTCATATAAAATTCACCAAATTTCAACTCGCGAAATCACTGATGTCTTCATTTTCGTGAAAATAGTGCTTTTTTCAATATAAATATTGGTGAAATAAAGAAAATTACGACGGCAAACAAACTAATGGCGTCGAACAGATAGATCGTATGGCGTCAAAATGAAATGCCTGAGGTCAGCTCGTATTTTTATGAGTCTTATTTCTCATTGCATTCACTGATGTACTTGTGTAAAATTTGCGCCAGTCAAATTTGTTTGAAACTTAATTCTTTTTTTTTTTTTTTTCAGTTTAGTTAAAAGTAGTTTCCAGAAATCGCTACGAACTACTATTTTTTTGTAGTTAACTACTCACCACACTACTTTTTTTTTAAAGTAGTGCGCTACACTACAAACTACTCAAAAATGTAGCTACTACAGTAGCGTCGCTACTTGTAGCGCGCTACTTCCAACCACTGGTAAAGACTATCTATACAAGCTTGATTCGCTCTGAAAAGTATGGAATAACACAAGTACATGATTTTTTGATTTAAACACTCAAAACTTGCAGTTAATCACAATATCGATATATTTAAGCTATTTCCAAAACAGTTAATTAAAAATAAGTATTTTAACTTATTTTTTTTTCATTGTTTCCGGCAATAAATAAAAACTTGAGGTAAAAGCAGGAATTATGACACAAAATGTAAGCTAGGAAATATTCTTTAATAAAAATAAAATTAGCTACAATTCGCATTGCTGCACTGGAAAATAAAAATTATGCTATTTTGTTTCTCACGTAATGTTTTAAAAACTGTATGATATCGTACATGTCTTAAAATAAAGAGTAATATTTCGACCCCATAAGAAACGTTTCACGATTCTATTTGGGGTCAAATTATGCATCGTTTTCTTCCTTAGGAAGTTTTCTAAAGAGAAATACAGTAAAATCCTATTACAACGTATACTAATGCAACGAAATACTTGTTTCAACCAAATAAGTTTCTAGTCCCGATTCTGAAATTCGATGAATTTTACTGTATATTATGAATTACATGTTCAATGTGTATCTACCTTCTAAAGAAATTTGACGAGTCTGGCTCTTAAAGACACAAATAATTTTCAAAAACGCTTGTTGAGCTGTGGAAAGCACTTTATGTGTGTACATTTGTAGTAACATAAAACACATGTAAAACGATGCAAAATACCTAGTATCTGGAATCTGTAATACGATTTAATCCATATATAAAAATATTTTTCTACTGGAAGGGAAAAATGTCAACTTTTAGCATTCGACAGCATTGTAACAATGTTCATTATATTGTTAATAAACAATTTGACTCAGAAATATCCCTTTCCACAAATTTGAAAAAAAAAAAAAAAGCAGATGTTGCTAATTTAACAGCTAATAGCACGCATCTACATGAAATCACTTTCAAAAGCACTTGATTCTTCAAGAGGAAAAAAGAGGAGAACGTCCAGTGAAGGTCATTGAGGGTAACTAATGAGAGGGTAATAAATCTTACACCCCATTAGCACGCCCCTTCAAAAAAAGGGGCGTTTTCTATGAGGGGCGGAGCGAATGCAAAAAGTGAACGTATTTTGAAATTTTTTTCAATAGTTAGAACCCGATATTTGTTTAAAAAATGGTCGCATTATTTCAAACAAGATCTCAAAAGAGAGCTGGAAATATTTTGCGTGTTATGGCGTTCTTAAAATTTCGATAGCACGAGTTCCAGATGTTTTACAGAGCGAAATGTCCAACAGTACCTCGTTTTCGAAGAAATTCCTTTTTTCTCGAATTTTAAAAAATCGGAGAATGGACACATCAAAAAAGTAAAAACTAAAATACACAGACATAGTCTTGAAAAATACTCAAAAAAAAAAAAAAAAAAAAAAGATCCGAAAACTTCACAGGAATTTGTAAAACAAACTCCAACTTTCCTCCGTAGGTTAACATTAGATCCGAATCTTTCAGACTCTCAGTGAAGAGCACCCTTAAGTTTAATAAACATTTAATAACAATGCATTAGATATTGAGTTCCTAATTTATTCTTATTTTTTTATTACAGAATTTCTAATAATAGTTTTGAGGATTGAGGAAAAATCTTATTTCTGTTTTTTTGTGAAAATTTCTAAGAATTTTATTTTAGCCAATATTTTTGCCTGATTGGAGTTTTTTGGCTGTTATGATTTTATAGCATTTGGCGTAGTGACAGATGCGTAGTGCAGGCTCCGTTTTATCATACCAAACCACTGTAGAAATCATGTTGCTATTTTCTTGGCTTAGAATGAATTATTTTTAATAACTTTTCTTGTTTTTGCTATTAATGCTCACAGTATTTTAGATTTGAAAGACTGAGTTATTTGATTCCTTTTTTGTTTTTAAATTAAGATAGTATTTTGAAACACAACTTATTTGTATGATATTTATTATTGCTGTTTTTCAAATGGAGAAAAAAAGAATATTTAAGAACTTTAAAAGATAAAGCAAAAAAAAAAAAAACACTGGTTTGCTCTTGATCTGATACATTAAGTAATTTAATTTCAGTTTTTTAACCATTAAAGAAGCATTTTTTTCAATACTAGATTTAAAGTAAAATTTAAATTTTATATGTTATCAATACAGTATATTTTGCCTTTTTTTTGCATTTTTTGGGAGAGAGGAAGGGGAGAACCCAAATTTATTCAAATTGTCATCATTCAAGTTTCTTATTTCTAAGGTTGTCATTTGGTTATACATTTTTAAATTCATGTTAATTCTGCTGTCCAGTGTTCATCTTAATAAATGAACCTACGGATTTTTATTGAGTGTTTATAAGTTGTGTATTTCATGTGGCAGGGTTTCAGCCGAACATATTCTCTTGGGCATGTTTTTTGGAAAAAAATTAACTAGACTACAGATATTGAGCAATTATACATTATAGCATTTATTGTATAGAATAATGTTAAAACTTGAATTTAACAGCAAGTGTTCCTTTTTGTTTCTGAACCCATAGTGCAGTTAAGATTACATTGGTACCCATTTACCCATTATGTTATAGTTTTGCTGTTTATGTGCCATGTTTCTTTCTTTTTTCCTTATAAGTTGAAATAGCAATCTTCAATTCAAAATTGCATCCTGAAACAAATGCTAAGCACCCAGGCACACACTCACCTTGTCATCTTACTGATCTTATCAGAGAAACGTCGGTGAATGAATTGACATATAAAACTAATAAAATGTGCCTTGAATCTGAAGTTAACTAGTTATGAAGTTAAATGTATTCTTTTGTACAGATTCGAATTTCACTCCTTTGGCATATAACACACAGTCAGTGCCTTGGCTACGATTGTTGATTTTTATACAATACTTATAAAGCTTTTTTTTCATACTGTTAAAATATTTAATGGATTAGTCAAATTTATTCTACCCGAAAAGATGTAAGGCTCATGCCCCTGGGCTACTGCAAAATAGGCCTGAGCATGTCTACTTTTAGTCTATTTTTTATGGTTTAAAGTATCTTTTGTCTACTTTTTTGGGTGCTTATTTTGTTCCTAGGCCTGCTTGTGTTAATTTACTTGATTTTGGCTCTAGATGGCCTGCTTAAAACAGACGAACGTCTCAGCCCGGGAGTCAGCAATCCCGAGCAAAACTACTCCTGATAATATTCATCCGAAGCTCCCTTATTTTAATCTGCAGGCCCGTGTCCAGATTTTCATAAAGGGAGGGGTTTTAATCTTACCTGCGGGAGGGGGGGGGGAATTCAACCCCCCACCCCAACCTTTAGTTTACAAAAATTACCGATCCCAGTAAGGCGTTTATACACCTGGAAGGACTGTTGACCCCACCCCCCCTTTTTTTTGAGGGATGGTTTTGGCAGTTCTTCCACCTTAGTTTTTCCGAAATATTATTTCAGTTGAGAAAGCTTTAACAGTTGTAAATTGCAGAAAAACTTAAGAAAAGAGATTAATACTTTAAAGAAAAACTTACCTGAGGTATTTTTCAGCGCATTTCAATTTCAGTTCTTTGAAGTCAAAGCATTTTCTTCTCCTTTTTTTCCTGCAATATAAAATCCAAAGCAGCAAACGCAGACCGCGTACGTCTTTCCTATTTTTTGTTGCTACACTGATGATTTCCAGCTGTACAGACACCGGTCACCCCACCGTTCGGTTACAAAAAATTCCCATATTAACTGCAATAGTTCTTGGAAATAACTACCGGAGCTTTGTGTGCCACCTGTGGGACATTCTGTCTTGAATATCAGAGAAATGGGAGGTTTTTATGGCTGATCATCCATAACTAAACTGGGAAAAGGCGTGAAAAGGAGGGAAAAAAATTTCTAGGAAGTCCCCGTTCAACTTCAACATGTGTGGCGAGTGGTCAGTCCCAGGGTTGCCAACTTAGGAGTTTTCCCCCTAGATTTAGGGGGAAAATTTTAGAATGGGATTTATTTAGGGGGATAAAATTTTTAGGGGTAAATTTAGGATTTTATCAGGTAAAAATATTTTTCTTTTACATTTGTAAATGTTATTTTTCGATTATTTCATTTATTTTTTCACTCTAATCTATTTTTTGAGCCTTTATAACCATTGGTTTTGATCAGAAATGACATAAAAACGATAAAAATGCCTTTATTCACTCAGCAAACAAAAAATAGCAATGGTCACGTGACCTTTTAACCCCATGTATGACGTCATAGTCAAAGGATCACGTGACTTTCTGACGTCATTTAGAGGTTTTTGGGGGTTTTATGAGTTGAGTTTAGGGGGAAACATTTTTAGGAGTTGGCAACCCTGCAGTCCCGTTTGATTATCATCTTTCTCTTTCCGACTCTCACACTTTCATAACGCTGTCACAAAAAAAAGAAAAAAAAAACTATGAGGGCGAGAAAATTAACGAAATAAAAAAGTTTTATTGTGCCATGTTTTTAAAATAAACTAAAAAGTATAAAATGATTTCTCTAAGCTTCATGTAGATTTAAAGCCTCATCCAGTTTCAGAACTTCTCACAGATTGTCTGGAAAATTTGTGATTGCGAGTTTTTTCAAAATACTTCTGCTTCTGAGCTTTAAAATGGAAACTATGAAGCGCAGGGAGCAGGCAACAAACGTTTCATGCATTTCTAATTTAACTAACAATTTTATCGCTCTGCAAAATTCAAATAACTGATGTGTAAGTTTTTTCATTGGTAGTTTTATTTACACTTATAGTTATGTAGTACATGAGCCTCATTTTTTTTCCCTTTTAAAGCTCACAAGTATTTTGACAGTTATTAAAAATTCACAATCACGAATTTTCCAGATAATCTGTAAGAAATTCTGAAACTGGATGGGGTTATTAAGAAGCTTAGAGACATTATTTTATAGTTTTTAGTTTATTATAAAAACATGGTGCATTAAAACTTTTTTATTTCGTTATTTTTTCCCTGCGTTTTATTATTGCGTGTCTGAAATGCACCATTCTATTTTATATACTTCGATCAGACAGTGAAATTGACGATGACGTAATTCGGTAAATTTATTCAGTAGATAAAACAATCTTAAACAATAAACTCCAGTAAAAAAAAAAAAAAAAAGACAGTCAAGAGACTGTCGACAGAAGAGAAAACTTAAAACTACAAAATAAATTTGGTGTGTTTGTGTGCGTGTGTGTGTGTATGTGCGTGGGTTTGTGTGTGGTGTGTGTTTAATTTTTATTTAAAATCAAACGTAGTTTCAAAAATTAAAATTTTATACTTCGTAAATTCAAAATATCAGCTACAGTCTAGTTTTTACTTTTACCAGCAATCTGAGCATCAATTATATGCATTTTGGTATGGTCTATTTCAGTTCGTTTATAATGTCAACGAGTGTATATTGATGCAAATATAGGATATATCTGAAAATAAATTCTTAGTTTGTGTTATTCAGTTTTCCATGCCCATAAAAATAATAAGCGATACACATACTCAGGGCCGGATTAGCCATAGAGCAGAAGTAGCAAATGCTACGGGCCTGTTGGGGAGAATTTCTGATCTAATAATATCTCCCCAATGTTTCTTTGATACTAGCAGAGTGAGTTCGGAAATAAGACTTAACAAACTATCTCTAACTTTCATGAAGTTTATTTAAACAAGAATGTAAATAGTTAAAACACGCTGTAAATGATAAAAATAAATACTAACAACATTATCTCTCCACATGCTACTTTTGCATGAGATAACTAACACTGCAATGCAAACTGCATGACTATTGACTAAAAACTTCGATGAAGTAGACCCATTGGGAAATAAGCTAAGTCCAGCTCATCATTTCTAATAAAGGGCGAACGGCACGAACAAGCAAGTTCGCATACCGATCGAGCGACCGCCTACAACGACGAGAGATGATCGAAGAGAGAGCGAACTAATTAAAGGGGATATCACACGAGAGAAATTACAGGACATCACAACCGCAATAGCAACCGTAACGCTATCCGGAACTGGTTTTTCTACTCACTTCCACAAACGATTGCTCCAAAATTCTCGTGTGCTATGGAAATTCGCAGTTGCTCGTATAGGGGCAAACTTTTTCCTCCGCTAGAAAAAAATTGCCTTTAATTCTGGGCAAGTTACGAAGGTACCAATCAGGGCGCTGGGATTTCGTGACGTCAGGCAGCGTCACTGTAAAATACATTTGCAATCGTGGCGACAGAAATGTGGGGATTCCTTTTTATTGTTCTATTTATTTTATGTTTCAAAAATTTTCAGTTACATTTCAAAAAACGGATGAGCGACATTTAGTCTTTGGTTTTGCATCTGATTTTGAATTTAAATTGCTATTATATGTTAGTTAACATCAGTGCGAATTTTATGCATTTCTTAATTTATATTGGTGTTTTTCGTTTCATTGGGTTTTTGAAAATTGTTTTGCACAAATGTTACAATGGGGTCGTTTCCAAAATTTTAAACGTATTTTTTTCTGAAAGAGCATGTTTAAAACCATAGGATCTGACCATTTTTTAAATAATTTGTTTTTGTTTAATATTTTAAAAAAATTACTTAAATCGTGGCGCTTTCATTGTTTACATTTCTGTCGTGTGACGTCACGAATGATGAAATGCCATTCGTGTTGACATTCACAGAGCAAAATATTTAATTCGCATTTTTACTCACGTGTATTTGTGACGTCATCAAGACCACGCCTTGTTTGAAAAATCCGACATTAAAAAAAAATAATTAAAAAATAACGGTTGGGAAAATGAAAGTATTTTTGGGTCCAAGTTATTTATTTATTTATTTATTTATTTATTTTTTTGCTTATTCTATCAATTTTAGTGATAAAAGTACTACTTTTGACTGGAGGAAACCACCCCATTCTGATACTTGAACAATTACAGTAAATTTTTTCCTTGACAAAGTTACGTGAAAATTCCTTTTTAAAAATCATAGCATTGAAGCTGTACTTTTCTTTTTTAATTCAAACTGATGGGTACATACAGTATGTACCATTTGAAAATACTTAAAATGTAGGAGAATGTGAGGCAAAGTGAAATGGTGAAATATTTACTCTACTTTTAGCTCCACCTATTTAGTAATATTTTTACTGTGTAGTAACACATGTACTCTATTCCAGTCAAGAAAAATAATTCCTCTGAAAATCAAAGAACATGATAATACAAAGAATTTTTTAAAAATGATACGAACATTGTAATATTTTGAGATGTCAAAAATTATGTTTGGCATTATTAAATGATAAAGTTATTTTCATTAACATTTGAAATATTGATTGAGACGTACTAATATTCAATGCAGTGTTAATTTGCTCAGTATTAAGCTTATTTGTATTATAAATGCTTGTATAACTTGTATAAATGCGCATCATCGTTTCATTACATTTTTTTTAAAGCGTCGCTTTATTTTTAAATGTCTGGAACTATTTTTAACCGACTTCAAAAAGGAGGCGGTTATCAGTTCATACCGTATGTGTGTTTTTTTTTTGTTTGTCCACTCATAGCGTCTCACCTAATGAACCGATTTTGATGATTCTTTTTTTAATGGATAGAGGATGGCTCAACTTAGGTCCCATTACTTTGTTTGACCATATTTGTTCTTTAGATAAAAAGTTATGGGCAAAAAACAGTAAATTTCCCTATTAAATAATTAAAATCATATTGTAGCGAAGTTCGCTCTTTTCATCCGTGGATAACGGTGGCTCAGTGGTAGAATTCTCGTCTCCCACACGAGCAACCCGGGTTCAAATCCCGACTGGGACAAAGTGAATTTTACTAAAATTTCGTTTCTACTGTTTCCCGTATTTTCTCGAATGTTCTATTAATTTCTGTATCTTTTCAAGTCTGGAAAGTTCCAGCACTTTTTCAAGTTGTATATAAGGAGATGTAACGTTCATTCGTGGTTCTGAATAAAGATCTCGAGTTGAGACTAAAGGCCATATCACACATAACGAAATCCGCTCAACCTACGCGTTCAACTTCAAGCTTTCATTCAACTTTCTCTGGGAGAAGTTGAACAGGGTTTCCAGGCTCTCAAACGAAGGGTTGATCCTAAACGTGGCTTCTGTCTACCATTTTAGGCGACTTAGCACAATGTACTCTGAGCGATGTTTTTTGGATTTATTGGGGTTTTTTTTTTCTCAATTTATTTCAAAGCTGTAAATAAATTTCAGTTTTGAAAGTTGCAATCTTTCGAAATTATGAAAAGTGATTTATAAACATGTTGATTTTACTAGCTCAATACAGAGATAACAGCCCTTTTACCTAATAACAATGAGTAAAAGCAGGCCTGGATCTGTAAGTTTTGATCCCCCCTCCTCCGATAAGAATTGAATAAAAACATGGAAGCTTTTCTTCACTGTTTGTTTTAATTCAATATTATTATTTATTTATGTTTTAACTCGCTATTTTGATTATCATACAAAGTTTTTTTTTTTTTTTTGACTTATTTTGTTTTTGAGGGAGTTTGAAATTCTTAACTCCTGATTTTTTCCCTCTCATTTTACGTATAAGTTCATTACAAAATCAATGGATCATAAGAAACTTTTTACAATAAAAAATTTTGTTTTATCCATCTTTCTGGGTCCAATAGTAAGTTTTTTTTTTTTGCAAATGTTGGTAATTCTTATGTAACTATTACGTTTTTTACACTTTGATTGCTCTTGCTGCTTTTCATAATGTATTTAAAGGTTTTTTTTTAAATAATTTTATTTGAAACGGACATTTTCGTAGCTCATGTTAAGGTAATTCTATGTAATTATTTCACATTTGCTGATTTTCCAAAATAAAATCTTTTAATTATCCTGATACTTTACAGAAATGTCCTAAATGTGTTTGCAACGTTGAAGGTTTAAGTATATTCGTTTGTTTAAAAACTTTCCCAATTTTTTGGGTCGTTGCCCCCCCCCCCCACCTGCGGGCATGCAGATCTGGACCTGAGTAAGAGTCGATATTTATAAATAACTTGTCTGTTAATGTAAAAGTTGTGATTTTTAAACCAGTAAACTTGTCTACCACGTTAAAATATGTGACAAAATTTAATAACAGCAATTATAAATCAAGTAAATGGACATTTCTGAGTTATTACTTTTAAACACTTATCTGCCGAAAACCTGACTAAAAAATTTGTATTTACTATAAAATTACTACAACAAATGATTCTCAGTTTAAAGTATTTTGATTTCATACACTAGAGGAAACTTTTCGACTATTTTATATATATATATATATATATATATATATATATATATATATATATATATATATATATATATATATATATATATATATATATATATATATATATATTTAGTAAAAAATCCCAAACAGAATGTTGATTCAACAAGCTGCTTGTCTGTAGAATGAGAGAGCTACTATTAGTATAGGATAACAAGTATTGGAAATAGCAGTATATTGAATAGTAACAATAATAATGACTATTTATTCCTTAAATTTTTTAAAGTTGAAAGTGCAAGGCAATGCATACATTTGTCTAGTTTAATTTTCAAACTTTAATAAAATTTTGCATCTTTAGTCAATATTTACATTTATTCCCACTCTAAATCTTTTCTCCTCAAAGCATGCAGTGATAAAATACTAATTTCAAATCCTTTTGCACACCATATCTATTTCTAAATTTGGAATGGATCAATTCAAAACTAGAAAATATCCTCTCTATTGATGCTGAACATGAGTATATTGTGAGGAGATAACATTTCTGGGCTTATTGGCCGTGGTCTAATTGGAGTAGAAATTCCAGACGTTTCGGCTTGCTTTGCTGCAGCCATCATCAGTGGTTTGAGTTTGGTGAGACTGATTCCTGGCTTCGGTGGCTCCGGTATTTAAGCAAACTGCTGCTGCGCTGCTGGTCCTGATTGGGAGGCGTTCTCAAGCCGCTGGTGGAATGCACACGAAATTTATTACTTTAAAAAAATCAAAACTTAAATTTTTAAATAGTGAAGAGTATAAAGTACTTATTGCATAGTTTACAAGTCACATAGAACCCAAGAATATCAACTTTTCTACTGATTTAGGCAGGTTTGTACTACTTTTCATAGTTTGAGAAATTGGACTTAAAATGGTCCTATTGATTTAATTGAGTCATGCAGGTATATTCAATTAAGTAAGAAATTGTGAGTTGTTTTACTTTTGTTCTCTGAGAAGAACAATGCTTCATAGATGTTTTTGCAGAGCATACTGAAAGAACATTATCTTTTATAATATATACCAAGAAAGAAAAAAAATTAAAAAATAGTTCATTTTTTCTAGTATTCTTTAGAGAAACTGACACAGAAAATTTATACATAAACTTTATTTACAATAAGTTTCATACACACACACTCATATGAATTAATACATAATTTCAATTACATTTCAAAGTTCAACAGTAATTAACTTCGCCCTGGAACAAAGTTTTTGACTGCAACCTCTATAACTGCATCTGTACACAATAACTTGAAATTCTTTCTCACATAATCTAAAATTATGAAAACAAATTACACAAGTATATATAACATGAATATTATGCAGGGAGGAAGACAGGCAAAGTACACCCTAGCTTTTATGAAATGTAAAATCAATGTATTTCCGTAAAGTTTGGCATGGTGTGTGTGCTGTTTTTAAACAATCCACATGTTATACCAGACAGCCCGGTTATCATATCCAGAGACTACAGTTTCGTTTTTATTAGAACTCATCAGTTCGGAAGAGCGAATAACCGATCTGGAGGCAGATGTCATCTCAGCGATAACATCTGCCTAGCCTCTGATTGTGATAACCGGGTGTCTGGTATTTTATACGCAGAAGAAAACTTAAGTAAAGGATGATAAATTGTAGCAAAAAAAAAAAAAAATGTGTTGCTATTAATAACAATTGATTTATGATGTGCATATACTTAAATGTTTAGGACAAAGGAGCTAAACATTTATTTCATTTATTCATTTGTTTATTTTTTGTGCATATTTCTATTGCATGAATTTATTTTATTAAAGAAGATGAACTTTTGTTGCTATTAAATGTTTGGAAAGTGAAGCTTATCTATGAATTAATATTTAACTTTGTGTATGTGTAATGCAATATTTGGCCAACTTTGATGCACTATAACTCTGACACCAGATGAATTTCAGTCACCAAATTGTAATCATAGGTTCACACAATAAAAAGGTGCTACGTGTATCAATTTCATTGTTTTTCACTCGGTCACTCTTGAAATAATTTACTTTAAACTTTGCGAAAATGCAATATTTGGCCAACTTTAATGCTCTATAACTCTAGTACCAGTCGAGTCTCTGTCATCAAATTGTAATCATATTTTCATGTCATAAAAAAGGTGTTACCTGTATTAATTTCATAATTTTTCACTAGTCCCTTTTGAGATATTTGACTTTAAACTTAGCCAAAATTCGATTTTTCCCATTTTTGAAAAAGTTTGCAAAAGAAAAAAAAAAGGACAAAGTTTCCAAGTTTAAAATTCCTACAGCAAGTAGTCCTATATTTTATCTTCACAAGAAAAAATATATAGCTGAGACTCTCCTCCTTTTACTAATTTTGTTGCACTAAAACTCGTATTTTATGCTAATTTTCAGTTTGTAATTGTTAATTTTTTTTCTTCACCTTTCTCACCATTTAAATAATATTTTGCAAGCAAAACGTATCTGGGCATCCTTCTGGTGATGTAGGATTTTATTTTGTCCTGCTAACTGTAAAATTAACCGAGTTAGATTCATTTACGTAAAACTTGTTTTTGGTCCAAAAACGGCAACTAAGCAAACTTAAAATGGTGGGTTAAATAAAAGTATGAATCTAAAAAATTTTCTTTTAACACTTTTGAACTCACCTAGTAGTGAGAATTAACTAGTAAAAAAATTAGGAAAATCAAAAATGTCGAACAACACGGCCTGGGTGATTTCTACGGATTGACCCATTACCGTTGCTCTTGCTTCAGATTGTTTACAAACATTCATTGATTTGGCAAGATTGCACACTACAAGATTGGCGAATTTGGCAAGGAAATTCTTACGACGACTTTGGACTAGAAATTGACCTTTTAACACAATAATAAGGTGGAGGTTTCTGAAATATTACGTTTTATATTTGTTTTTGACGAAAATATAGTAATAATAACTCACCTGAAGTTATTCTAGCAGTTTATTCCATTCCTTGCACACGCTGTTGATGTTGTTACAGGCGGCCATGTTGTATTTTGACGTAACAGGTCAAAGGATTGCTTCCTCCTGATTGGCTGAAAGTTGAGGTTGATCCAACTTTTTTGCCGAGAAGATAAAAAGTTGAATGGAATACGTTCAACCTCGGAAAGCATAGCACACGGGGATTTTCCGGTCGGAATTCGCTCTCGCGGTTGAGTCGAACCGAAGTTGATCGTCAGGTTGAACGAATTTCGCTACGTGTGATATGGCCTTTACGAGTATTCGCTTCATTTGGCTTTCACATTGTCTTCGCTATCTTCATCTACGCGACAATATGAAACTCATTGTTATAAAAGTTTGGTGCCATATAACTGTAACATTAATAGTAATTGTAATGATAATTTTGAATAAAGGCTTTTCTAAAGCAATACAGTGATATAGAGCCGCACTTCTTACTAGGTAACTTCTTACTTTTACTGAAATATCTACATTTACACTAAAAAGAATGAAATAAAAAAATTTTGAAAAAAAAAAAAATAGAACCGACTTCAAAATTGCTCTAAAAAGTGAAAAATAATTTTATTCTTTAAACACCTTCGATAATACTTTTAAACATAATTTTTGAAGTTGGTGCAAAAACAAAAAGTAAAATCCATTGTAACCATCCTTCGTTCATATTTTTATCAAAAAATCATCCAAACTTAGGAACGAAACATTTATATCGTTACTCAAATATGCTGTCATCAATGCGTAATGCATGTGGTAGTGAAGAAACTGGACCTGGTTAAATTTATACTTGTAGTTGAGTTATGGCTGTGAATGATTTTATCGATCGTTTTTGCGCCAACTTCAAAAATTATGTTTAAAAGTATTATCGAAGGTGTTTAAAGAATAAAATTATTTTTCACTTTTTAGAGCAATTTTGAAGTCGGTTCTATTTTTTTTTTTTTTTTTTTTCAAAATTTTTTTATAATTAACTCGGCCACAGATTTTCCTGTGTGCAATATGTATCTACTGGCGTTATATTTGTGTAAGTTAAAGTGTTAGCACATCTCCAATATATTTATGAACTCAAAGTTTAAAAAAATAATTATGAAAGGCCTATTGATCAGAGTTTGCTGGCTTTTTTTTTTCTTTTTTTTAATTTTTCATGTTTGTTTTTAGCTATGAATTTAGGTATAATTTGTTAGAATTAAAATTCCTTCTTACCTGTCAATAAGTGACTAATAATTCCTATCTAAAATTAAGATTTAATTTAGTAGTTATGGGAAAAAATAAGCCTAGAGAAGTCATATATTCTGTATGTCTTCTTTAAATGTAATAAGAGTATCACTTTAAATCAAACATTCAATTAATAGTAATAAAAGTTTTCTGTTTTTCTGAAATTTTCACCATAAGTTCTACAAATTAATGTTAAAACTCAAATATGAATTTAACAGGAGGAGCTTTGGAGACTGCATGAAATAATAATTGATGCTCTAGCTCTGAAATCATTGCCTTGATCATTCCCCCCCCCCTTTTTTTTGCCATCTTTTCACAAACCCACATACAATTAAAGCTGCAAGAGCTGCATTAAGTATTTGATTACTAATTTCATCCATAAGTGTCAAATTAAAGCAACGCAGTGTGATAACCAAATGCAGAATTGACAAAAAGCGATGAATAAGCGCAAGAGCACATGGATGTAAACTAAAAAATGGTAGCCCCCGTTGTGAACAAATCCAGCAACCGTCCGCGCAACCGGCAGCAACCCTGTAGGCAACTTCCCTTCCGTAAAACCAGTTCCAGATAGCGTTGACGAGGAAAAAGTTGTGCATCAAAAATCATTACTTTTGATGTAGATGTGAGAGGCTTTGCCTAGACATCATTTTACTGATTCAAAACCTTTCATTAAAATGGATGACTAAATGTGAAACTCATTGTTTCAAGGAATTTGATGAGGTAAAGCAGTAAATACAAGCAATTATTATTTGAATTGGGATAAAGTGCTTTTATAAAAGGAACATGAAATTCATTCTGTCTTAATGAAAATTTTTAATCAATGACCAATCAAAGCAATTGTTGAAACTCAGTAATGTAATCCTGAAAACGAGCAAGAAATCGCCCACCCTTTGAGACCTCTCTCTTCTTACTCTTGTTGTCACTTTCCTTTAAGAAGAGTTTTTTTTTTGAAAATAAAGCGTTTTCCTAGGAACTTTCTTAAAATCAAGTGGTAGCTTCATCATATTCCGAAAGGGAAAGCAACCTTAACAGTAAAAAAAAAAATAAATAAATAAAAAAGGCAATAATCTTGCTCTCTTGACGTTACACTACCACCTCTCTCAATCTGTAGCTTCAGACGAAAGAAGAGAAAAAACAAACAACAGTGCTGAGATGACCACAAGAGAAACACTATGTTTTGTATTAGAATAATTTTATTATCACAGTCGTACCGAAACCTTACAATTCGAAGCTTTTTTTTTTTTTTTGCCTCCAGTAATAGATCAAAAATATGGTTTACTTATTGGGAAAATGCATTGATTTTTTTCGCATCAAAAGTGCGAAAGTGCCGCCCCCCCCCCAAAAAAAAAGTGTCGCCCGGGGCGGACCGCCCCCTCCGCCCCACCCTAGCTACGCCACTGACAGTGTGCAATAATTATTTTTTCATTTGAAAGTTCACCATAATGAAACAAGTACTAAAATTCTTCTTTGATACAATTTTCTAAAAAGGGTACTTTTTTTGAAAAGTGTGTTACAGTAGTATACCTTTATAACGCCGGTCTATATAACACAATTCTCTATAAACCGCACAACTTTTCAGAAGTTACCAATAGGGTTTAAAGTAAAAAAAAAAAAATCCCTCTGTTTTTATTTGCAAACATAAAAATTGTTAGGCAAATTAAATTTTGAAACAGTTTTTCATCTTTCCATCTTAATTCAAAACTTTTAAATGAAAATTAATACCCACAGTAAACAGGAAATACCAGATGGCTCTTAAAAATACAGTTGTTATGCAAACCATGAAGCTAGCAGAAGTGCAGGATAATTCACTTTCTTTTGATTGTGAAACATATTTATTTGTGAATGACTAACAGTAATATTAGTGCTTTAATACTCATTGCAGATAAAATTCATTCTGAAGTGCTGATATATAGATATATTCTGAACATTAGTTTTAAAATTTGTGAAATGATCTATATAACGCAAAACCTGTATAACTCAAAAGCTCCAGTCCCAAGGTGTGCATTATAACGGTCTTCTACTGTACTTTAGTCAAATAGAAGTAGTTGTTGAGTTTGGATAAATTTGAGGAGGGAAAAGGATGTTTCAGATGCAAATATTTTGATTATAAGAATGCAAAAAAAAAGTTAAATAGTTAAATAGTATTACTACTTTTTTTTTCTTTATCCCCTAAAATAGCATTTTCTTCACAAAATGCTTTGAGACTCCAATCTACTCAAATCTGAATTTTTGCCCGTGATTTTGCTTTTCCTTTCCTTTTTTTTTCAAGAAGCAGTTACTCAAACTCTAAAAATTGAAAGTAGTGGGTTTTGAAATAAATATGCCTATTTCAAAGTAACCCCCCAGTCTCTATGAACTACAATGTGTAGTTCTGTTTGTTTGATCTCAAGGGATTCAAATCGGTTTAAAATTTTCACATAGGTTAAGACAAAATATGGACCAAATCTCGATGCATTAAGGAATGGACATTTGGTTGGAGTCAAAGTTCACCAGGATGGAAGTTTGCATTTATACATTAATGGAATAGATCAAGGTATAGCTGCTGAAGAAGTACCACATCCTGTGTATGCTGTTGTTGACAGTTATGGCCAGTGTAAACAGGTGAGTTTTTACCATCCTGTTTTTAAGAAATTTCATTTTGATGCATCAGATATGCACTGGCCGCAAAAAGTCAAGGTACATAGTGTTTTTCGAAGCTCACCATAAAAAAAAATGGCAGTAACAATAAAATGCATAGTTTGCATGAATGATAATAACGAACTCTAAGACCATTTGTTAAAAAAACGATAGCTACCACATTTATTTTATAGAAAAGAACATATCTTTATGAGTGAGAAAAAAATGTGCTAATATCAAGCTTTTGTACTTTTGTGTGTAAAGTTGTGTTGATTTTCAACTGTTGTTGGCAATTTCGGTAACAATAGTCAATAGAGTAGAAAATGTCTGAGACATCATTTACCCGATTCGTTAAGGTGGCAGGCGGTTGGATGGATGGAAATAGGATTGTAGCAGGCTGATGCTGCTTGATGTCTCAATGTTTCTCTTAGTCTTGTTCAGCAACTTTGGGATCTATATCTATCCGAGGATTATTGTGCCGCAGCTTGTTGCAGCCCACTTTGTAGCATCAGGAAGAAGAATCTCTGCTACTGCTGTGCAAAATCGTCTTCACAATTCAGGTCTCTATGCAACAGAGCCGGCCTTAGCGCATGCGGGGCCCGATTGGAGAATTCTAGAGGGGCCCTTTACAGAATAATTGTACAAATTGAACTGTGCCGTCGATTTTTCCGAGGCGGGCAAGGAATCGAAACTGCCGCAATTATCCGTCTTTTTTCAATTGTTGGATTTTTACTTATATGTTTTTCTTAAAAAAGAAATCAATGAATGCTCACAAAAATAAGAGAATTTTTAGAACGTAGTTAAGTAACTCTGAGGTTCTTTATACACAATCATAGGCGGCTGGTGCAAGAAAAAAGTGTGTATTGTGGAGGTGGGGGTTCAAAAAAAAGGGGGGCAAGCAGCGCCCCGATGCTAATTTTTTCCATTATTTTTGTGTAAAATCGGACTAGGTTATGGGATTTTAACATGCTAATTGAATAACTTCCAAAAAATGTGGAATACAGGCTCCAAAATCCGGACGGATGACCAACGTAGACTTCCCTCTTCCAACCCAAAGTTCTATTTTCGTGAAATAACAAGAGAAAAGTCCATTTAGTTAGAATTTTTAGTCCTTATTTGTTTTCGTGAAATAAGTCAATGCACCAAGTAAAAATCTTTTTTCTGTCGATCATTATTGTTTAACTCTGAAAAGTGAGGGAGCAAGTCCCTTCACTCTTGGAAATAAGCGGGAAGTTGCCCCCCCCCCGTACGAGTCGCCTATGTGCGCAATTTATAGTTTTAACGGAAAAGCAAAATGCACCAAAATTTACCAGTTCTAAAAAAGCAATTTTAGACAGTCTTTGTTATGTCAGAAGTACAAAGAACGGAGTTGTAGGGAACACGGAGCTCTTCTTAGAAATTTTTCGAAACTGAAGTTTAAGAAGGTAGTTTTGGTATGGACGTGAGGTTGGGGGGGGGGGGGGGGGACATTAGAGATCAGATAAACTGCGAACGGCTCCCGGAAGTTGTCGTCTGAAATCGCAAATTTCAGCAATTTTTTTTTGTAAAACTAAGGGAAAGGGGGAAGAGCCGGAGGTTCCCTTCCTACTATTTTTTGCTATGCCCTAAATTTTTATGCCCTAATTTTTTCCGAAATTTTAATCCCAGTTAGGTGATGTTTGATGAAGATAGAGAATAAAGGGAGTTTGGTGATCCCCTACGAAAAACTTTCAAAATCAAAGGCTTTAATGCGCAATTTGTACTATCATCGTTCATCGATAACGTTAGGGGATTCGGTACTCTTCGAAAAATTTTCGATATTGAAGTCGAAAAACGCAATTTTAGACCCTGTTTGGGAACGACAAAGAAAAAGCGAAAGGATTCCTTCAGGAATTTTTTTTTGAAACTGAAATCAATTTTATGCTACCCATGGGAAGGAAGGGTTCGAGGGCAGTATTTTCTAAAAGGGAAATTTTAGGCTGCCCTGATGCGAAGGAAATGGGTCATTAGTTAGGAAAAGGGATTCAGAGACCTTCCCCCGGAAATCTTTCGAAATTTAAATTTTCAAAATACTATTTTAGGCTACCTTTGGAGACATTAAAGGAGAAGGAGGGGAAGAGGGTTGTGTAACTTAAGAATCTTCCTTCCTTGAAAATGTTTTAAAATTGAAAACTTAATGATGTAATTTTTGTCAGTTTTTTGTGATAAAGTTGAGGTAAGGGAGGGCGTTCAAATAGGCGCTCGAGTAGCCTTCTCCTGATTTTTTTTTTTTTTTTGATTGAATTCTTAAAAACGTACATTCGGTCACGTTAGAAGAAATATCAGGATTTGGTAGCTGCCCCAAGAAATTTTTTGGCATTGAAGATTGAAAAACCTAATTCCAGGCTGTATGTATAAGCGTTAGGAGAAGAATGGAAGCTGTAGGCAATTTGTGTTCTTTAGAATTGTTATGGAGATGTTTTACGCATATCAAGCATGCATTATTTGAGGTTTATTATTTATTCAATTATTTATTTATTTTTCGGAATTGCACCAATGTCAGTGTTAATTGTATATTAGAGAAATTGTCATTGCTGTTGAGTTTTAGCATTTTTATCAACACAAGCAAAGTAAAAAAAAAAATAATAATAATAAATTTATAAATGAAATAGTAGATAACTTTGGAAATTCCTAAAATTTCGGGGTCTCAAGGCAATTTCCGCATTGCCCATGAAGAGGAAGATCCTGGGATAGGGACCCTTGGCTATTATGTTATTGCTCATTGTATTAATTGCCGATAATCATAAAAAAATTGTACATTGGTTCTCCACTCTTAGTTCCTTTCTTTTGACCAGAAGTTATAGGGTACAGCGGGTGCGGCCTTGGATGTGAATTTTAAAATGTTCAACTGACTATATACTTTCATTTTTTCTTCTAGAAATTTATTTGAAACCAGTAGTTTTGGAAATATATTTTGCTAACTTTAATAGAGATGCTAAAAGCTACAGGAAATTCCCCTACTCCCTTAATCGCACTGAAAGTAGCTCCATACTTCCAGATTAAATACCAATAATTAATATCAGTTAAGTTCATTTGAACTTTTTATTTAATTTTTTTCTCATTTATTTTCGTGAGGAATGAAAAAAAAAAAGGTTTTGTTAGTACGGGGCCCCTGCTGGCGCGGGGCCCAATTGGGTCCTTTTGCTCTAATCGGCTTAAGGCCGGCTCTGCTATGCAAGATGACCAGTTGTGTGTGTTCCTCTCAACGGACCGAAGCAAAGGATCCTTGATCCATATGCCTTCCCATATGCTGGTGCTATTGGTAATGATTTCATTCTGATGGAGGTAATGCGCGACTTCACCAAGCTCAGATTGTTGAGGAGTATCTTGAGGATCATGGTTTGGAATGAATAGAATGGCCAGATCGATCTCCAGACTTGAATCCAATAATCAGGGCTCATAGTCCTCCTATATTTCCTATATTTTCTCACTTACTCCTATATTTTTTCATCAGATGTTAAATGCTACCCAAATATTCAAAATGCTTTGATCCATTATTTCCTTCTTTCTCCCTTGCAATGTGCACTCTTACATCTTAAATGTTGGCATATGTACTAAACTTATGTTTGATAATTTTTATGAAATATATAAAATATTTACTTGCAACTTTTAACTTGTTTTCAATTAATTATTTTCTTCTAAGTTTACTTTGGAATTTTAATAGTATAATATGTTAATTTGAAGTCAGGGACCGAGACAGACACATCACTACTATCGTTAAGCACACGTGCCATCAAATTCCTTCTAGAAGCATTTGTGTGACGTCATTCACTACGGAGTTCCCACCAAAGGTGAACGAAAGTGAAACAAACATTCGGTCGATTCGACCAATGTGAATGAGTGCTGATAAGAATCTTTTACCCCAGTCATGCAGAATGATTGGTAATACATTATAAGTAAGGAAAAACATTATTTTACTCTTGGTGTTGTGAGGTGATGAGATAAGATTATTTACTGCTGTTATTAACAGGCATTTATGCCTAACAGGGCCCCGCGCTTCTGAGGCCCCGCGCCATGAGAAAAAAATTCCAGAAAAAACTACTTTCCCGCACTTTCATTCGTTTACATTTTACTATTTAGATATAACTTTACTAAATGGGCAGGCAAATTAAAAATTTTATATTTTTGATTAAAGTGCAGACTCGTTATGGAATAATACCATGCTGACCAGTATCATCGGTGCAGAGAGGAAGGCAAGGGGGGGGGGAGGCCTCTTGCGTCATTTAGAGACGGTAGGTAACAATATCTTTAGTCACGTCAGAGGAAGCACGAAGGGGATGTGAGGGATCGCTGGATGCTTTCCAGAAATTTCTCTTAATTGAAGTCTTAAAAACGCAATTTTAGTTAATCTTCCTTAGTGTTAGGAGAAAAAGCTCAGTTAGGTCAGAAAATTTTAAAAACTGACCTAAAAATTACAATTTTAGGCAATGTTAGGAGAACGAATAATATGGTTTTCTCTTAGATTTTTTTTTTTTTTTTTTCTAAAAAGGTATTTTATTAAATCTAAGGGATTTAGGAATCCTTCCTAAAACTTTTAGCTGTTCAAGCCTAAAAAAAAGCAAATTTCGGCTGTTCTATTAGAATAGAAGAAAGGGGATGGGGTTCTTTCCTGAAATTGTGTTCAAAACTGAAGTCCATTTCAAGCTATCTTTGGGAAGAAAGGGTTAGAGGGATCGACCTATAATATAGTTGAAAACAAAATTTCAAGCTGTGTGAGAAGTTTAGAGAAAGGGATGAGGAACTGAACTCCACCGGAAAATTTTTTAACTTGAAGTTTCAAATCACGATTTTGGATTATCACTTGTTATCGGGATATCTTTAGGGGGGGGGATACGGATTTTCTTCACAAAATATTGGAAACTGGAATCTTCAAGACACAGGCTGTCTTTAGTTCTAACTTTGGGTAACGAGTGATGGTTTGGATCATTTCCCACGAATGGTGATAAGCTAGGGAAATAAATGGCTATAATTCCTTTAAAATCGAGACTGTTCAAGGATTCTCTTCGGAATTTAGGGTCTAAAATGCAATTTTAAGCAATTTTTGGGGAACGCAGGAGAAGGAAGATTCTGAAATTCCCTAAGCACAAATCCTAAAAAGTCTTTGGGGCGATATTAGACAAGCTAGGGGGAAAGGGTTACCATCCACAAATTGTTTGAAAGTGTCTTTCGTCTTAAAGATTACGAAATTGGTGTCCGGAAAAGGTAATAATTAGACATCCTGAACTCTTTGGTCGTTTAACTTCATGTCAATTTGTCGCCCTCAAAAATTTCCTCCCGCGACACTACAAGGAGCAAAATTAAGAGATCATGACATAAGAGAAGAAAAGATTCTTTGACTCTTCACACGTATGCTGAGCGAAATAAATTGTTAATAGAGTATAATTCTTTGAAGAACTAAAATAATCATGTGTAGAAGAAATATTTTAAAGCTCGTTTTAAACTTTTTCCTCTGAGTGGGAGGGAACTAAAAAGCTGCCGCTAATGCCCTGAACCTAACCCATTTCTTTTGCATCACCAAAGGTAGCTGAAAACTTTTTTATTTGAACTTAAATTTCCGAAAATTTCAGAGATAAAATTGTTTAACATGAACGAAAACTCGCTAAAACTGCTTTCTGGAGCTTCGAAAAATGTCCATGGGTGAAATCCCGAGCCCGATCACTTCCTATAACATCATCTAAGGTGGCCTACAAATGCGTATTTCGGACTATAATTTCAAAAAATTTCTTTGGGATTGTACCTCTCCCCCCTTCAACATTGTTAACGATGGGCTAAAATGTACTTTTAAGACTTCAATTTCGAAAATTTTCCCGGTTGCCTTGGAGAGTGCCTGAACTCCATCCCATACTAAACGCAATCAGCGATGGCCTACAATCACGTTTTCAACACTTCGATTTCGAGAAATCTCCAGGGAATGGCTCTCTTGAACTCCCCCCCCCCTACCCCAAAATCAGCTAAAATCGTAAAAACATACCATTTTAGTATAAAAATGTTCTACTAAAATTGTTTTTTAGATAATAATAGGTAATAAATTCGAAAATTTTCCAATGGGGCCTCCTTGAGCACCCCTCTCTCTACAACATCATTAAAGATAATCAAAAGTTTTCTTTAAGAATTCAATTTTAAAAATTGCCTGGAGAGAGTCGCTGTAAACTCAAATTTTTCCCTTTAGTTTTACCTAAGATGGAATGCAATCGCGTTTTTTAACTTCAGTTTCAAAAAATCTCCGAATAAGGAGCTCTGAACCTTCTCTCTTCCAAATATCATCGGGGGTCGTTAGAAATGAGTTTTTAGAATTGAAATATCGAAAATTTTCCAGGGGTAAGACCGTGGACCCCCCTCCCTGTTTTTAATATATCGTCCAAAAATTGCGTTTTTGGAATTTAAAGCTAAAAACGTGTAGTGATGGGAAAGACGAAGGGCAATATAAGGCGAAAAGGGGTTATAACCCTCGTAAAGCTCTAAAATCATATCCATATTTATGTATTTATGCGTGTTATAAGTCCACCTCCCGTATAAGAAGTGCACAATTTTTTACAATGTCATGTAAAAATGAGGGCCCCTTGGAAACATTTGCTACGGGCCCCGCGCTGGCTTAATCCGGCACTGCACATACTGAACAACCAATTTACTGCATTTCCCCCTCTTTAGCTGACTTGCCGAAAAGATCTATTCCATTCACAAACCTTATCGTTCAGAAATGGGGGACCGTATACTTCAGTCGAATGTTAGGGGGTTGTATGTACATTACAAGAAACTATTTACAGGTTACGATACTAAGATAATTTTAGATGAAAGATAATGGAATAAACGCCAAATTTAGCAACATTACAACAAATTAATTAAAAAAATAATTACTATTTACGGAATTTATAACATTATTTACAAGGCAGTGGTGGAAGATTATGAACAGTTAATCACGAGGTCTGCAGGTGTTTCATATTCATTGGAATTTAATAAGGTTTTAGCAGAGCTGTGGAGTCGGAGTCGGACTGATTTTGGGGTAAAGGAGTCGGAGTCGGAGTCATTAGAAAACATGCCGACTCCGACTCCGGGTTTCTTTTTTACTTTCATTTTCAGACTCTCCTTGCATTTTTTAAAACTGACTACCAATTAGTTCGATTGCATGTATAAAAAACTACTAATGAGAAAATAACTGCGATTATATCAGCTAGGCCCGTAGCTCGGGTGGAAACTTTTGAGAATGTTCGGCAAATTCAAATAAGTTCTGGCGTGAAAGCACGAATCTAAAAGATCCGATGAAATACTCTAGTGTTTTTTTTTTTTTAATTAAGATCATTTCTATGTGCTTAATATTCTCCCTAAAATGTATGGAACAAAATAATTGTAAGTGATTTCTTGGTTACAACACTTAATAAATGCAGTTAATCTTAAAATCTTCATATTAAGGTTAATTCTAAAGCAGACTATAAAATTTAAATTAAAAATTTAGCAAAGAAGAAATATAGGTATAGTAAAAGCTATTCGTACAAATTTGTATACCGCCGCATTTTGTGTAAAATTTGCTCCTGACGTATATGCGCCTTACTTTCGTTGAAATTTTATCAGTGAAAAATAATTTAAAATATGTTCGGGAAAATTTTCAGAATTAAACTACGTATTTATATTTTTTACAAACTCTGAAATTAACTTTGGATGTCACCTACCAAATTGGTGTCACCCGGGGCAAACCATCCTCTCTCTTGCAACTTTCAAAAATTGAAAGCACACGATTTTATCAATATGTATTTCTTAAACATTAAAAGGGGGCAAATTACCTTTTAAATTATTGAAAAAAAATGGTATTTTTAAGTCATCTCACTTTTAAACTCGTAACTATTGGAAAATTTGATTTCTAAACTGAATTTTTAACGTTTGTATGCATCTTAGGTTTACTATAAAATACAAGATGCGAAATTTTCATGAAAAGGAATTACTATTTCAATCTCTATTTCAATCTCTTGTGGTTTTTCCCCCTTCCTGAACGGGGAGAGGGAATTGAAAAAATACAATAAAATAAAAATAAAAAAAATCTGGAGTTGGAGTCGGAGTCGGGCGTTTCAAAATCCAGGAGTCGGAGTCGGTCCTTTTCCTTCAGACTCCGCAGCCCTGGGTTTTAGATATGAAAATAAAGAACTTTTTGCACATTTTGAAGAGAAAAGGGGAATTCTGTCCATTACTCATCCTTCCCTCATCCTATCTGTTACTGGGTATCGTCAGAACTGTCAGTGTCTGTTACAGACCTTTTTTCCAAATTGAGCAAATGAAAATAGAACTCATTCAGAAGCAGTCAAACGTTAGATGAGATGTAGTCGCATAAGAGAAAAATAGTTTAAAAAATCCAAATACATTAAAAGGCTCAGAAAATGGAGTTAACGTGAGAGCGATGTCTTAAGCATGTCTGTTACTGGTGCCATTACCAGGGCCGGATTAAAGATTTCGGGGCCCATAGGCATTAGTAGTGTTGGGGTCCCCTCACACATATATTTTATACATAATCTCATATATTATTTCTCTAGCCTGTATTTCTGTCACCCCGCAAAATCTTCCTTATTCCTTTATCAAATTTCATAACTTCCCTCATTTTAAAGATTATTGTTTTAGGTTCTAACTACAATTTTAAGTATTACCAATAATGTTTATTATTAAAACTAAAATGTGTTTATGTTTACTTTTCATTTTAGAGCTAGAAAAAAAGATGTATAGATCATTACTCAGTAAAATATTTATGAAGCATTTTATACCATTATTATTAACTGTAGCGGATTTGAGAAGGGCGAGGGGAGATGACCGTTTCCCTCCCGAAGAGATAAAACTAACTTAATTACATTATTAACTAAATTTTAAGTTACTTTTTCAGAACATAAGTAAAAACTAAAAAACGGAAAACACACACACATAAAACATATATTTCAATAAAGTCCCTTTGATTTTGTTATGAGGGCAATATTGCAGTCAGAGGTCAGTCCAAAAAAAAAAAAAACATAAAGTTCACAAATTTCGAATTCAAAAAGGTACAAAATGTCACGATTCCTTCATTAATACTTCTTTGAAACAGGGATGAGATTTTTCCGGCTTTTGCCGGAATTCCGGCTTTTTCTGTTCACTTTTAGAACCTTTCCTCTTTTTCCTCCTTTTTTTGCCTCTTTCAAGCCTTATTTTTCTCAAAAATCGGAAAAAAATGCGATTTTTTCAAATTTTCGATTCCCGATTTCTTATTTTTTCTACTTTTCTCCCTCGAATCTTCATCCTCCACGATATCTGACAAAAACGTATAGTTTGGAACCATGCCAACGATGTCAAACACGTGCTGCGCCGAAATTTGCATGCCTTGTTTGAGATTTCAATCTTTTTGCATCCTGCAGGTATTTCAATTATTTTTGATGTTGGGTTGTTTTTCACTATATGCTACCTTATATCTGCTTATTTTGTTCATCATTTCAGTGATATTTTTATCTCTTTAATTTATTTTGGAAAAAATGCAAAAGTCAATCAAAAAATGTGGCATAGCACCCACAGTCTCGAATTTTATTGAAACTTAACATGGTTACATTTTTTGTATATTTAAGAAAGTGTAAAAAATATTTATGGGGGAATCTCAAACCGTTTAGGCTTTACAGCCTGTTAAAAGTTTTGAGATTTCATGATTAAATGAAGCGGCTGCAAGTTGTTCTTTTGATTCCGAAATCGTATTAGGAAGTTTTTAAAGACAAATTTTGGGTTCCAGTGCAAGGAAAAAGATAACTAATCGTTTATATACATATATATTTATTTATTTTCAATTCTTACTATGAAAAGTATGTTCTACCACATAAAGAAATTTTAGATTTTTCTCTCCGTTGTAAATTTTTACTTTAAAAACAGACCCGAATTTTAAAATGTATGTTCCCACTCGTTTAACACTATAAACTCAAATGGTTTTAATGAAAAAAATATTTTTCTCTAAAAAATATGAAAAGTTGACACTATTGTGTGATACAGGCAAGATTGACCTCTGATTCCCTCAACCCTTTGTTCAATAGCTCAGGGGTTAGAAATTGTTGCCTTTTTTTCAAAATTTAAAGATTTTTTTTATTAATAAACACTCTTGCAAGAAATGGTACAATGCAGCAAACTGTACAAAATTATTACTTATACTTAATTAAATACGTATTACCTTTAAAACTGGTAAATTAGCCATTTTTTTATTGAATTTTCGAAAATCATGGCTTCCAGGTTCTATTTTAATGCGGTTTTGGATGTCATCCCTTTTACGAAATTTTTTTGGATTTCCTTCTTTTTGCTCTCTGACCACTCTCATCCCTGTTGAAAGAAAAATTTGTTTTTTCTGTTTAACACCCTCTTGTTTTAATTACAATATTTCAAAGTAATACAGAGCATTATTATACCATTTTGGTGAAATTATTTAAGATTTATGCGACTTAAAATAGTAAAAAAATATTTTACCAACACATTTGAAGTAAATAAGAATTATGTACTTTAAAGTAGATTAATCGGCTTTAAGGCTTCTTTTAAAAGAACTTAAAGGACCCTCACAAAACTGCTTAACAAAACATTATATGGGGCAGGGGACACTTTTGACTTTTTCATGACCCTCCCCAAAACTTATATCTACCCACGTCTGAGAGCTAATTAAGTGGTAAAAAATTAATATCTTGTTACAAATAATATGCCTGCAGCAGAAATGAATGATACATAAAACGAATTCTTGCTTCTTTTTTAAATCAGTACTTGTTTTCTTACCTTTCTCATAGGAAACTTCTTGCTTAGAAAAGTATTTCAATATCGTTGTGCTTTGCTGCTTCGAATTTCGGCAAGTGCCTAAAGGGACACAACGCGCCTTTCCGCAGATACATGAGTTCAAGTTCTCTTTGATGACCCGCCCATGCTTTTTTAGACTACAACCACCAGAGTCGCTTAATTCAACCCTATTGTAAACTCCGAAAACAAGACTACAAAGGCGGCAGAATTGAAGGGCAGTTTATTTACTCTGGGGAGATGAAAAATTTCGGCAAAGTGACTTGTTCACTTATTATTAGCCATTCCAAGAAATCCCACTAATAACAGCCCTGTAACAGCCAGGACCTCATAATACTCCAGTCCTGCTAACAGCTGCTTTTCTTGGAATCAGAGCTGAAATGTTATCTCTGGTTTCTTTCCTTTGTGTTGAACAACTTGCACCTTATTAATGTGGTGGAAGGAAAGGATTTTCAGATTCCCTTGTCTTTTTCTTTTCTTCTGAGAGAAGCAGAGAGATCTGCTAAAATATTTTAAGAAGAGCTTTTTACAAGAAAATCTATGTCCGTGTCAGGATAAGTTAGCCTTCACACTCTAATAAAGGGAACTTCAATAGTTTAACCATAGAAAATGGGGGTGGGGCTACTAAAAAAAAATATCCGCAATAAGGGTTGTACGTTCGGCGAGGTTTTCACTCTATCAGAATTTAAAAAATTTATAATACGCTCGTAAATGAAAAACTAAACTTGTTTTGTGGCGAATCAAATGTAGATGTAACTGAAAATTTGTATGTACATCATATTTCATCTATAAGAGATACAGTAAATTTACTTGGTCACAGGTGCATAATCTTCAACTACTTTTTTGATAAAACAATAGGTTTAGCAGTTACTTATTCTCCAAAATTTGAAAATTGTAGTTCTAAAATTGCAGTTTTAGACGATCTATGGAGATATTAAGGTAAAGAGCGATGCGGGGGCCATCCCCCTGAAACTTTTGGAAATTGAAGCCATAAAAACGCGGTTGTATGCTTTTTGTTAAAATGTGCACCACCAGTTTCTTGAAATTCAAGCTCGGAAAACGTAATTTAAGACAACCTTCGATAAAAGGGCGGGGGAGGGGGTGGGGGAGTTTTGAAGGGGCTCGCGCACAGAAATGTTTCGTAAATGAAACACTAAAGCGGGATTTAAGATGTTTTTCGATGATGTTGGCTAAAGAGAGAGAGGAGTATTCTCCCGAAAAATTTTCGATCTGTAAAAACGCATGCAGTTTTAAAAGATTTTCGGTAATGTTAATAAATGGAGAGATTCGGAGTCCTTCCCTGGCAAATTTCCAAAATTAAAATTCAATTACCGCAATCGTAGGTGATTTTCAGTACTGTTAGAGGAGTAGGGGGGTTTGGGAGATTTCTCCCGAAAAATTTTCCGAATTGAAGCCTTAACAATGAAATTTTTGAGGATCTTCGGTAATATTAGGATGAGGACAGGTTCGGGAGACCCTCAGGGAGTTTTTTTTCAAATTAAAGTCCAAAAGCTGAAATTGATTCGATCTTGAATGATAATGATTGAGTAATCGAGAAGGCTTTTATCGGGGGTTTTGGGAGCACTCTCAAGATTTTTCGAAATTGCAGTCATAAATACTCATGTGTAGGCCATCTTTAATGACGTCAGACCGAGGTGGGGTTTGAGAACGTTTTCTCGGAATTAATTCAAAACCTAAGTTTTAAAAACTCATTTCCAGGCCGCTTTGGGACGTAAAAAGAAGGGTTTGGAGTTCCCCGCTCTCCCCTCAATTCGATTGTATCCCTATCTTCATTTTAAATTTTAATTTTTCATAAAAATACTGTGGCAAGACTTTCTTTCAATTTTCCTTTGCCGAAAACGATTTTTTGCTTAGATTTTCCATTGTAAAATTTTCTCTTTCCTGCCTAATATTTTAGTTGTCTTGAAATACAAGCATCTGCGTCCCCAGAGAAAGAACTTTTAACATTTTGAACGGATGTGGTAATTTTCTGCGATACCTAAAGCCCTGGTTTCCTAGAAGCGAAATCACCGAGCTTTGACGTCGCTGCTCGGCGTGACGCTGAAATCAAAGTCAAGTGATTCCGGTGTGCCACTCACAACGCCGTTTTTGCTCCGGCGCGCATGCGCAGAAGAATCAAGTTTTCCTCTCGGCGAGAAGCGACGCCGAAGGTCGGCGATTCTCTCCTAGGAAACCAATGCTTTAGGTCTTGATTTCACTTCATTTTATTTTTAATATGCTTCCTGCATCTCTTGATCAAGCTTTGATTTACTTGCAGTTTTTACGTTCAAAAGTTTAGAACTTCCATTAGTGGGAGTATTCATTGCACTACTTAGAATCTCTCTTTACATTAACTGTCTTTTTTTTCTTCTATTTGAAACATATTTCGGCGACCCATGCATTTTCTCTACTTAACAATTATTTGCAGGACATAGTTTTCATCAAAAAAATTACATATGGGAATGTTTCGGCGGCCCCAATGAACCTATCCTATTTATTTATCTTTTTTTTTTTTTTTGAACTGAAGAACCATGAAGCATGGTTTTGTATAACCAGGGCAGCTGAGAGACAAAGCGTGCACCATGTTAGTTTTGTCGCTGTTCCTCCCTCCCATTATGCTAATTTTACTCTACGCATAATATTTTAATTTGAGCCGAGCCCACAGTTTCCGGCTTGCCAGACATACCCACTCTGCGGCCAAGTAAACAGTGTACTGAATACTCTTTTTTTTTTTTTGCGTTAAAAAATGTTTGAGACGTACATTTCCGCGGCCCTACTAAGATAATCTTAATAAAAGAGTTTCATGGATGGTTCTAAATTGTATTTTAGGATTACATTTTCTATTCAAATTTTACACAAAAAATGCTTTTTGTTGCTATTATTTCAATTGTTGATTTATAAGAATTATTATTTCATTTTTTTGAACAATGAAGAGTTTCCCTTTTTCTTCGTTTCTTGCATCGCTAAAATGTAATTGGCGGCCCCACTTCTGAAAAACGGGGGGGGGGGGTAACTCTCCCCCACCCCCACACACCTTGACTTCTGCCCTGCATTCTGAATACAATGAATAAATATTAATTATGAGCCTAAACTAGGAGTAACAATAAAGGACACAAGCAGATGAGTTACTTTAGTGAGAAGAAATACCGAGTAAAAACTTGAGCAATATTTACATCTAGTTTTCATTCTATAGGAATTTTTTTAGAAAGTCCTTTTTGGTTTTAATGTTGCGAAAATTCTCACAGGCTGATTCGATACTATGTTTCAAATGAAAAAGTAATAATTCAAAACAATCCTTCACAGTTAATTGTTTTTAGACAAAAATACAAAAGTGTATGTGACTTGAAAATTTGACTTTCATATTTTGAGGGACAACCTATTGTGTATGCTTCGTATTTACTTATTTTTTGAAAGTAGCGAAGTAGCGACTACATTTCAAAAGTTGTTTGTAGTTGCTACATTTTGAAAAAAGTTGTTGTAGTTGTAGTTAACTACATTTGTAGCAAAGTAGTTGTAGTTGTAGTTCGCTACAAAAAAAATGTAGTTTTTCCAACCACTGGTCCGGACTACAGAAGAGACCCAAAACCAATGTTGAAAAAAAAAAAAACCCTGCCCTCCGAGGAATTCAGTCCTAAATCCGCCTATTCTTTGCATTAATTAGATCTCTTTGCAATAATATGTGAAATTTGAAAACATTTGGGGGAAAACAATGACATTAAAAAAAAAAAAAACTTTTTTTGAAAAAAAACCCCCTCATGGTTAAAAAAAAAAACACTTCGTTTAAACTCAACAACCTTGTTTGAGAGAGGAGTGGGAAAATATCCCGTAAGCACACCTCGAAGTTTTCAAGCTTATTTTGTGCTATTCGCAACTCCAACATACTATAGCCACTGCAGCCACCGTCTAATGGCGGATGAAAAAGTAAAATAAACGCACGCCGCGCCGTAGCGTAGAAAATGCTAATAAGCCTAGTAATTTTTGTTTGTATGCATGACTTGTTTGTTTTATTCTTTTTAAAGTCTTGTGGATATGCTGGTCCACATAGAAAGGTCCACATTAATTTAAAGTGAAATTTTCTAGCAACGTCTTGTCAAAACCAGTCTATCCCAATGAGGGGGGAAATCAAATATCTGATGAGCGTGTTCCGTTCATTTCAGTGTGACTGCTTAATTTAGAGGCTAACACACATCTACAAAAGCTGGCATCCCTGAAAGCTAATAGATACTTCCATTTCCGCCTGTAAACTGGATGTTTGACTTTCAATGTCATCGGTGGTCAGACTATAAAGATATTATATTTATAAAGATATTATATTTATAAAGATATATCTATAAAGATATTTTTAATTTTATTAGCTGCTTTAGAATTTACATAAATATCTATTTGAGAGAGCAACAGCAATTTTCGGGTATTATAAACAGAAGTTTTTTTTTATTTTCTACTTTTTAATCCGAACCAAGCTAATAGAAATAATCTAGATTCATCTCGATTTTAAACATTTTATTCATGTAAAGCTATGCAGTTTTTCTTTTGAATTAAAATAAAATTACCTTCAGAAGGGTCCGATGGGACTAACACTGCTTTGCAGACTGTACTTCGTTTTCTTCAGACGATGTTAACTTTCTCTTTTTAGAGCAATCCCTTTCGTCATTTTAATTTTTTTCTTTGAGTTGAAAAAAGCTTGTTATCGGTCTTGTTCATTTCATTATGCAACAACTTTCACTTAGAATGTACTACTTTAAACAGACTGTACGTTTCCAAAAGAATACGCAGTAAATACTGGCTGAAGAATCAATGATTGCAATGGATACTCTGTTTAACAAAGGTAGTTTTGACTATGACCTATGACACACACGAGACCAGACCAACAAAAACCTCTATCGTCTCGAATTCCAGTTATGCTATCATTTTCGGATTCGAAGCCCAATGATCTTCAAAGCAGCAAACAAAAACATTTTCTTCAACTCAGAAACAGAGGAATTGTCTTCAAGAGCTGAGGAGGCAGTAAATGCGTTTCCAGGAATATTAACCGAAGGAGAGTCGTTTCGCGCACTTTCTTGGAAGAAGAGTTAAGGGGTGAAATTCACAGGTTTGGCAGGTTAAGATGAACATTAAAGTTCATGGTTATAGGTCATTCAAGTTAAAAGCCATTTCGCTCTGTTATCTGGTTGCTCTCTTTCTTAAAATTGTAATTCCTTAGAAAACTGAAATGATAGGAGTGAAAAGAAAGTATAAGTTTTTTTTTTTTCAAGTGAGGAAAAAAGGAAAATCGTTGACTACTGGCCAAGTTAGATTTGCTGCAATTGCTAACCTCAAGAGGATAAATAATGAATCCAAAAAAAAAAAAAAAAATCAGGGACCAAAAAGCAATAAAAGACTTTTCTTAAAAAAGATATGCTTTAAGTTTTTTTTACTGTCAAAATGATTCCTTAAACTCGCAATAAAGCACTTAATAATGTAATAATAGAATAAATACCTAACAAAACTAATAAAGAGGAATTTTAATCAAGAGCCCATATTGTCTTTAGTATCGATTTCAAATTTTCACCATCATATTTCAAATTTCTATAAAAAGTTTCTTAAAGCCTCGTAATTCAAAACCTCTTTATCTCGATTTTTTAAATGTGAAATTCGAAATATACAGATTCGATTGCATGCAATATTCCCACTGCGCGGCTCATAAAATTAAACATATTTAACAATTTGCAGAATCTCTGACAAAGAAAGGCTGCTTATACGTGGATTTAACAATCTCATTTCTAAAGCGAAGAGTCAAATTTCACTCAGTTATCAAAAAATTGTCGCAGCAGAGGGAGGCGTCTTTATACTTGAGGGTCACTCATGGAGCAGATTTTCAATGGCATTTGGGGGGGGAGCGAAGTGAATTTTTGACCTTTGTTACACAGAAAAAAGTCGCAGTAATTTTTTTCTTTTTCTTCTTTTTTTTCTTTCACTTCCCTTTTCTTTTTCTCCTTTTTTTTGAGACTAACGTTTCGGGGGGGGGGGGGGGGGTTTGTCCCCAAACCCCCCCCCCCTTAGCTACGCCCCTGGTTGAATTCGATATGTATCAATTCTTGATGGAACTATATTTTCATTGTGGCGATAAGAACACTATAAATATTTCATGTAACAAAACCTTTGTTTACCAGTGTTATCAAAAGAGGAAGATGATACTTCGTCTCGTTTGGCTTGAGCTAACTGTTCTTCATTTGTAGCTTATTTCTCAAACTGCCGAATCGTTTAATTTTAATTTTTTCTGTTTCGTTTGTTCCTAATTTCTGAATTATAATTTAATTCTGTCATGCATCATCAATAAAATTCTCACGGATACATGGTGGTAGTTTTCTTTTTAATTGATCTTCCATTATTTCTTTAAACTTATCGAATTCTGTAATCTTTCTACCATTTTAATCCACACATGATAAAAAATAAAAATGGTTTATAACTGACATGCGAAATCTTGCCAAGGGTTCTTAGCTTCTACAATATTAAAATTATAACCCTAAACAAATTTTTTGTGAAACTCTTCAGCTAATAATGTAAGCAGTAAAGTTAAGTTCGCGCACTATTTTGGCGATGAAAATTCTTAGCGTTAAACATTTTTCATTTTGTTCTACAATAATACATACAAGAAAATATTTTGCATACTGTCTATTCCAACTAAATGCTGCAATAAAATATAGTTAATTAAGTTTATTATCTTTAAACTAGGCGGACTTAAAAGCCCTAATTCTGCTAATGTTATCGAACTTAAGATTAAAAAAAAAAAACTATATTCTTACAAATTCACACAAAACAGTAAAAAGAAAAATTACCTTGTATAATGTTATCCTCCTTCAAAAAAAAAAAAAAAAAAAAAAAAAAAAAAAAAAAAAAAAAAAAAAAAGAAGAAGAAGCTACGAACAGACGAGCATAATTTCATGCAAATGCGAAAAGTTAGTTAATCACGCTTTCGCCATTTACGACATTCAACTCCCTTTTTAGTGGGAAATAATGAAAACTAACATTATTTTGAGAAGCTCGCGAGAATACTATTAAGGGAGGAAACAATTTCTGTTGCTGAATGCAATCTAAGATACATCGAATGCGGGCTATGTTTACCAACAGACATACGTGGAACGCAATGTTTTACCTTTTTATTTAATTCGCTAAATCACCGCAAGGTAGCGTATTCGAGCGCTGGAGTTGCGAATAACCTTTCCGGAGATTACCTCGAACATATAAACACACAAAAATCCGCCCCCTCTCTTTATAATATTGTAACGGATTCGGTGCGACTTCCACTTTCTTGAAATGAAGACACAGTTCTTGATAAAAGCACAGGAAATTTATTTACACTATGTACAGGAAAGATCTTCAACAACTGCTAAATTATTCATCAGCAATTAAGCAATTATCACACAACACCGTAAACTCAACGTTTACACACGCATTTACTTCCAAATGCGAAAACAACACAGCGAAATGCCTCGCTATAAACAGAGCAAAAATGCACTCAGTTCGAAAATCTCAATCGAAACTCCCCGTTTATCCATCGCTAACGGCTTTTATAAACATCCAAGAATTTTCTACAACATTCTTTCTGCTTCGAGAAATGCGTAGACCGTTATCAAACTTTATCAATGAAAATAAAAAGAATAGGGGTTGTATACTTTAGCCATATGTTAAGGGGTTGTATATTCATTACGGGAAACTATTTACAGGTTACGTTCCTACAATAATTACTATTTACAAGATTTGTAACATTGCCCCCTTCCTAAGGACTGCACGTCCCGGGCAGTACAATCCCCAGAAAGGGTGCCAAACTTCTATCACAAGTTTACAAATATACACATTAATTAATAACTAACAGATACAGAAAACACAATAATAACAAGAAATATTACTAAACATTAAAAGCAAAAAAAAAAAAAAATTATCTACAACTTTTATGTTATCAACCATGGTTGTTTACGTAATACTCATGAACTATGGCCATAGTATGGGGCTAACCGATCATAATGTACAACCCTAGGTTTTGCATTAGGTGATTTTTGGATCCTCACTACGACGTCATTCAGTCGGTTAACGACTTTGTAGGGTCCATCCCAATGCGACTGCAATTTGGGTGAAAGACCTTTCCGTCGGATGGGATTCCATAACCAAACCTTGTCGCCTTCGTTGAATTCATGTCCAGTAGACCTTGTGTCGTATCGGGTCTTCATCTTCTCCGCCGCGATGTTGATTCGCTCTCGTGCGAAGTTATGAACGTCTTCCAACCGGGCCTGGAGATCCTGAATGTACTCCTCAGGCGATGAAGGCGCATCCGGAGGACGACCGAAGACGAGATCACAAGGTAGCCGAAGCTCTCGTCCGAAGAGCATCTGAGATGGGGCAAATCCGGTAGTCTCGTGGACAGCACTGCGGTAGGCCAGCAGGAACAAAGGTAGCTTCTTGTCCCAATCCTGTTGATTTCTGGATACCATAAGCGAGAGATTATTTAGGATTGTGCGGTTAAATCTCTCCACCATGCCGTCCGATTGTGGATGTAGTGGTGTTGTCCTAGTTTTCTCAATTCCGAGAATTTGACATAGGCCCTTAAACACAGCAGAGATGAAATTCCTCCCTTGATCGGAATGAATCTGCAAAGGTGTTCCATATCTCGAGATCCAATGTTGGACTAGAGTCTCTGCTACGGTGGTAGCCTCTTGATCTGGAATGGGATATGCTTCCGGCCATTTGGTGAAGTAGTCGATGGAAACAAGAATGTATTTGTTCCCATCAGCAGTTCTTGGTAGAGGACCCAGGATGTCGATCCCAATTCGTTCGAAAGGAGCTCCAACGTTGTACAGATGTAGCTTCCCTCTGCTTCTCTTCTTCGGTCCTTTACGAGCAGCACAGGCGTCACAAGAATGGCACCACTTCTCCACGTCATCCTTCGCCTTGCTCCAGAAGAAGCGCTCCCGAACTTTATTCAGGGTTTTCAAGACACCAAAATGTCCTCCAGTCGCACTACTATGTATTTCTTTCAAAACATCTGAAATCCTTGATCGGGGAAGTAGTAACTGCCACCTAGATGCTTTACCGTCATCAGATTCCCATTTTCGGTACAGTACGCCGTTCCGTAAATGGAGTGAGTTCCATAAAGCCCAGTATCTTTTTGTTGCAGGAGTGAAGGTGGAAACGTCCTGCCAGCTAGGGCGTCGACTGTCACTTTCCATGAACTCCAAAATTGGTTTTATGTCGGGGTCTTCAAGTTGATCTTTTCGAACTTGGTCATCACTCCATGGATCAGGTTCTGATGAAGTTGGAGTCACTGTCACCTGATAGGCAGTAGGGCTAGTCGTTCCATACTGTTTCTCGATTCGGGAACAATAATTGCAGTTCTCAGGACAGGGTCTCCTTGATAAAGCGTCAGCATTACCGTGAGATAACCCTTTTCGATGCTTGATCTCCATGTCATATTCCTGGAGCCGCTGTATCCATCTGGCTATCTGGCCTTCTGGATTCTTGAAGTTCAAAAGCCAAGTTAACGAGGCATGATCTGTCCGAAGCAGAAATTTTCGGCCGTAGAGGTAATGATGGAAGTGTTCTACAGCTTTCACTATGGCCAGTAACTCCTTTCTGGTGACGCAGTAATTTCGCTCCGACTTTGATAAGCATTTGCTCCAGTAAGCGATGACATGTTCATTTCCGTCAATTTCTTGGGATAAAACAGCTCCAATTCCCTCGTTGCTCGCATCAGTGTCCAGGATGAAGGATTTTTCAGGCTGAGGATAGGCGAGGATAGGCGTTGATGTTAAAGCCTCCTTCAGTCGTAGAAATGCATCTTCGCATTCTTTGGACCATTCAAACTTTTGCTTGCTCTCCGTCAGCTTATGCAAAGGTCGTGCAATGTTGGAAAAACCCTTCACAAACTTCCTGTAGTACGTGCAGAGCCCCAGGAAACTTCGCAACTGATGGATGTTTTCGGGACGACTCCAACTCCTGACCGCAGATACCTTCTCTGGATCGGTTTGCACACCCTCAGAAGAGATGATGTGACCAAGGTAGTTCACTTCCCGGCGGAACAAATTACATTTGGACGGGCTTAACTTCAGATTGGCTTCCTTAAGCTTTTGCAGCACCTTCCTAAGATTTGCCAGATGTTCTTCGAAGCTGCGTCCCACGATGATGATATCGTCTAAGTAGACCAGACAGGATTCGTAGGAAAGTCCTCTTAACACTGTCTCCATAAGACGCTCGAACGTAGCTGGTGCATTGCAGAGGCCGAAGGGCATCACTTTAAACTGCCACAAGCCTTGTCCAGTTGTAAACGCTGTCTTCTCTCGGTCGTCAGGGTGTATTTCAACCTGCCAGTAGCCGCTCTTCAAGTCCAGGGTCGAAAACCACTTGTGTCCGGAAAGAGTGTCTAAGGTGTCGTCTATCCGTGGAAGAGGGTAACTGTCTTTCTTGGTGATTTCATTAAGTCGTCGGTAATCGACACAAAATCTGGTGGAGCCATCTTTCTTTCGGACCAAGACGATGGGAGAGGCCCAAGGACTGGATGAAGGTTCGATTACATCATTCTCCTTCATCTCTTTCAGGAGGGTCTCAACCTCTTCCTTCTTGGCGAACGGTAGTCGTCTTGGATGCTGTTTAATAGGGGGGTGTTCTCCAGTATAGATCCTATGCTGCGTCAAATTCGTCCGACCCACATCCTCCGATGTAGATGAAAACAGATGCTTGAAGTCGTCCACCAATTGTTCCGCAGCAGTTCTTTGATCCTTCGATAAGGGTGCACTCCCAATTAACTTCGATGTCAAGGACTCAGAAGACACAGTCTCGGGGGAATTGATTCTTCTAATGATGCAGTTTACGGGAGTACAAGTTGCTAACACTTCGCCTTTCCGGATATTCCTTGGCCTTTCACTCACGTTGGCGACTCTCACAGGAATTACATCCTTAGAAAGGTCCACAAGCGTAGATGCTACCAGCACTCCTTTTAGGCTATTGCTTAGGTTAGGGTATTCAATGAGTCCAAATCGAAAACTATTGGTTTCTTCAATGGAGCCAGGTATTAATGATTCTGACCTTGAGGGAATCGATAAATCTGTTTGGGCTATTATTTGATGAGCGGATTTTACATCACTTTCTGCAGGGAAAACGGCTATGTCTTCTCTCATCGAGTGCAGCTCATTAGTCTTGAAGTCGAGAGTGAAGTCATATTTCTTCAAAAAGTCCAATCCGAGAATGAAGGGGTCCGTGATATTAGCGACGAATGCCGTATGATGGTAGGTGGCACTCCCAAACACTATTTCCAAGTCCACTTTACCGTCAATCTCAATTTTGTCACCTGTCACAGTCTGGAGACTTACGCGTGGCGATGTCCACAGCAGTTTCAATCCAAATTCACGAGCCACATCTGTCCTAATGATTGTCACATTGGCTCCAGTGTCGACAATCAGTCTGCAGGGGTTCCCATTTACATGTGCGTAAATGAAAAGTCCATCACTGCCACTACTAGAAGAGGAAATCTGCAGAACTCTAGTGGTGGTGATTTCCTTCCCTCGCGTAGCTTGGCGAGCCGGACAACTCCTTCGCAGGTGTCCTTCACTACCGCATTTCCAGCACTTCTGCTCTTGTTTCTTTTGGGCTGTTATGCTGCTCAGATGTCTTGTCAAGTCACCGAGTTGTCTCTCAAGTTCAGCGAGGTGGGACGACCTGGAATCAGACTCATCAGCTTCCTGAGTCCGGATTAGATGGCGATCCACACGGGTTGCTTCTTGGGCGGCCTCGTATCTCATCGCATACACAACGGCAGAATTCAGGTCTTTGACATCCGCCATCCGTAGAGCTTTCTGGATTTCCGGATCTCGAACCCCGTCGATGAAGTAGTTGAGTGCCAGGTTGTCTCGAACATCCGCAGGACAGTCACAAAAAGCAAGATGAGACAATTTCTCGACGTCCGCCGCTAGCTCTTGCAGAGTTTCCCCGGTTTTCTGGAAACGGGACTTCAACTGGAGTCGACTGAAATCTTTCTGACACTTCTCACCGAAGCGAAGCTCCAACGCAGCTGTGAGGGCGGCGAAATCCAGGCGCTGGCAGTCCGGAAGGGTCTGGAGAATGTCCGCTGCGTCACCTCTCAGGGATGCTGCAAGATGACAGGCCTTGGTAGCAGAGTCCCATCCGTTCGCTTCCGCCACTATCATGAATTGAGTTTTGTAAACCTGCCACGAAGTTTTCCCATCAAATGTGGCAAGTTTAATAGACGGTCGAGCAAGCGATGTGGGAGCGCCAAACTGTACAGAGCTGCTTCCCGCGGTCGCCAATCTCCTTTCCATGTCTTTAATTATTTCTTCCTTAAATGAAGTAAATTTCTTGTCTTCTTCTTCCAACTTATTTTCCACACTGGCGATACGCTCTTCCACAGTATCAAATTTTTCTTCCAGAGCATCAACTTTATCTCCCATGGCGGTTAGTTGATTCTCCATCATGGTTTTCATCGACGTTAGGTCACCTTTTATTTCATTTTGACTTGTAGTAATTTTAGCAGTTAAATCACTATTTAACTGTTCCTGGTTAGTCGCCAATTCATTTTTTATTTGCTCTTGATTAGCTGCCATATCATTTTTTAATTGTTCTTGATTAGCTGCCATATCACTCTTCACAGAGTTGATTGCATCAAGCAGTTGTTTTAATTGTTCATCCATTGCGCGAGTAATCACCATAAAAATAAAGTCCAAATTTAAAAAGTCTTTATGAAAAAATGTCCAAAGTCACACTTACTGCAAGAAAGTCCTGAAGTAGCCCCACGTTGGGCGCCAAATTGTAACGGATTCGGTGCGACTTCCACTTTCTTGAAATGAAGACACAGTTCTTGATAAAAGCACAGGAAATTTATTTACACTATGTACAGGAAAGATCTTCAACAACTGCTAAATTATTCATCAGCAATTAAGCAATTATCACACAACACCGTAAACTCAACGTTTACACACGCATTTACTTCCAAATGCGAAAACAACACAGCGAAATGCCTCGCTATAAACAGAGCAAAAATGCACTCAGTTCGAAAATCTCAATCGAAACTCCCCGTTTATCCATCGCTAACGGCTTTTATAAACATCCAAGAATTTTCTACAACATTCTTTCTGCTTCGAGAAATGCGTAGACCGTTATCAAACTTTATCAATGAAAATAAAAAGAATAGGGGTTGTATACTTTAGCCATATGTTAAGGGGTTGTATATTCATTACGGGAAACTATTTACAGGTTACGTTCCTACAATAATTACTATTTACAAGATTTGTAACAATATTAGTATAGACTATATATAGGGGCCTTACCCGATATATAAGAGTCGACGCATCAGCTTAAGATCAGCCATTTTGGATCGGAGCGTGATTTGTTTGAGTGGTTGTCTTTTCTGGCAACTTATCGCCTTTGGTGATTTTTTACAGCGAGCAATCATTAGCGGCCCGTGAATTGTTTTTAAAAGAAAATATCATTTTTGGCCCATTTGGCAAAACAAGAAACTTTGTTCTGGTAACCCTAGCTCCGTAACAATGAAAAATCCAATCTAAAAAGGCTAAAATTAAGCTGATGCATCGTTATATGTATCAGGATGTGCAGTGCATGATTATTTTATTTAACTGTTTTCTAACTTTTTCTTGCCAAATCATGGCCCCATTAAATACTAGAGACGTACCGAGTAGCACTTTGGCCGAGTACCGAGTTACCGAGTACTCTGCCTTTCACGACTCGGCCGAGTTACCAAGTACCAATTATGTTTTAAGAAGAACCACCGACACACATGTGATGAATTTTGAACTTATTGGAATAGTAGTATAGACCTCCTTGTCCATATAATAGTTTTTAAAACTAAATTCCTGCTGAAGTTTAATTACGCATTATATAAACAATTTTGTTTGTGTCAAAAATTTTACCAAAAAATTATTCTTAAAATTAAAAATAAATAAAAGGTATGATTAATCAAGTTGGAATTAAAACAAATTACAGTAAAATCCCTCTAATGCGGACACTAACAGGACAATTTTTTTTCGTCCGCAGTAGAGAGGTGTCCGCAGGACAGGGGTTTAATAATGTTATTTGCATTGGAACTGGGGAATTAAAAATTGTCCGCATAAGAGGGGTGTCCGTTAGGAGGGGTTTCACTGTATACCAATCAATTATAGTTCTAGTCCGCCAAACATAAATATTTTTTAAAAGCAGATAAAACAAATGTGCAGAAACACTGCAGACACGTGTTTCTGCCCCCCCCCCCGTTACAAGGAACATCTTTTTCAGTGCATAACATGTGAGCTAAAGAATGTAAAGACATTCGACAAAAAAATCCGGCTTTTGTCGAATGCCTTTAAATCTACGAGCTCCCATTTTGTGCATTGAAAAAGGAATTCTTTGTAACGCCAAAACACGTGTCTGCAATGTTTCTGCACTGTGCTTTTAACGTTCTTTTATTTCCTTTAATTTTTTAAGCAAAGGTATTTTTATATTTTTTATAGCTAATTTTTGTTTGTAGCAAAAGACCATTTTTAATATAAAAATTCCATATTTTCTATACTTGCATTTTTTGCATAATTTTTAATAAACAAGTTTTATTAACTTTGGGGACATTAAAATAAAGATTTATTCCATTGAAGCATTACAAACTTCATTATTCTCAAAATTTAAATTTGACTTATAAATTTTAATTGTAAATGATTGCAGAATATAATGCTTGCTCTTTTTTTTTTACATAAATTTTAGTATCTGTCTTGGACAATATTCAATTTTTTGCAACTACACGGTATTGACCGAGTATCTGATCAGAATTTGGCTGAGTACCGAGTACTCGGCAAATTGGCCGAGTAGGCCGAGTACCGAGTAGTTACCGAGTACTCGGTACGTCTCTACTAAATACGCTTACTAAATAAGAATTAATTGGGGCCATGGTCAAATATAATTTACGAAAAAATATCGAACACTGAAAATTGTCTAGTTATTTTTTATTTATATTTAGGACATGGCAACAAGATGCATCGAGAGAGAGTCTAGAATGGTTTCGGATTCGATAAATTTTAAATGGAAGTTGAAGAATTTCACCATTGATGACCTGCTGGTACATGATCGCTGCCGCTTAAGAAGTCCCCCCTTCAAATGTTTTAAAGCCGTTTTTTGTTTGGAGTTCTATCTCAACTCAGATTTTGTTAATCTGAAACTGATTCAAAGGAATAATGCTAATCCACCCTGGATTTCAGATTGCGTACTTGGGCTAACCTATTCAAATAAGTCGAACCAACATTTTGAACAGTTTAGTGCACCAATCAGAGGACGACGACCTGAAGATATTAAATGGTATTTCACTTTGAAAACAATTACAAATTCAGCTGAAAATATATTGGATATATGGTGCAATTTCACAGCCTCAACCTTAAAGCAAGTCGAAGATGATAAGTCCGATGGTGAGAAATTTCATTTCATTATTTCACTTTGGTTCATTTTATGCAATACTAGGGCAGTACCCGCACGGCGACGCCTGTGCTAAGAATTTAAAGGAAGTCACTTGAATAAATACAAATTCAACCCCCTCCCCTTCTGATGTAAAATGATCATGTTTTCTTTAACTAAAATGCTTGTACACCTTCTCAAAAAAAAAAAAAAAACTATTAAAGTTTGTTTGGAATTTAAAACTATTTGCCGAAACATTAAATTAGATCTACAGTTGGGTAGAATTACGGTAACCGGGTCGCGTTGGCGTATTTTTTCAAAAACAGCCAAATTTGGCACCTACGACTCAATGTAAACAAAGTACTACATTGCAAACAAAAGAAATCTTCCATTAAAAGACACCCAAAGAAAAGGGGCGGCTCAAACTATCGCCTTGGTAACTGGAACTGTTTATTAATCTTTTTTCTTTTTCTGATTATAATCGTAAAGAAGCAAAAAAAAATAAAAAAAAGGAACCACAACATCAAGGGCGGTCAAATAAAAGCAATAAGCAATCGTGATTGCTCAAAAAAAAAAAAAAAAAATCTAAAATTTTGAATTTAAATTATGTTTTTCGCAATCACGAACTACGACAGGACCCTACTCATTGGAGTTATTGTTTCTAGAAACGGCTCCTGTCCCCCCAAGCCTGCCCCTCCTCCTGGGCGGTTACGTGTGCATAGTTGTGTCTTGTGTGTGTGTGTGTAGGCGTGTGTGTATGTGTGCGCATGTGTAGACTTGTATGTGTGCGTAGACCTGTGTGTATGCACGTAGGCGTGTGTGTATGAGTGTAAAGACTTGTGTGTATGAGCGCGCGTGTGTGTAGGACATGGACGCCATCGACCAGGAGAAACTGATTCCAGGAGGCAGTACTTGGAGCCGAGGCCGGTGGGCGGTGGTGCTGGAGTCCCTGGTCCAAGCTGAAAAAGGAACCACAACATCAAGGACGGTCAAATGAAAGCAATAAGCAATCGTGATTGCTCAAAAAAAAAAAAAAAAATTCTTCTTTCATTTTTAAATGATGAAAATATAGCAAAATATGCAGAAACATATCATAAAGCCTAATTTTTTTTTAAATAGAACTTTATTATTTTCTTATTTTAAAATTAAGTTTGCTGAATAGACAAATGAGAGGCAACTTTTTTCAAGATGTTAATATAATCTGTGTGGGAAGATCAAGCGCATAAAACGAAAAGTTTCATGACATAAATGATGTTTCACTTTTTATATTTGATTTCCTTAGGAACATAAAGATGAAACATACATTTCTAGCAAATTTAACAACATTGAAAGTTGGATAGAAAACGACATTAGTCTGAAAGAGTTCGTCAATAAATTGAAAAAGCCCTTAAGTAAATTTAACGTTCAATTAAAACTTAAAACAATCAACTAAATAAGTTAAATTATATCTAAAGATCCATCCAGAGAACGTTAGAACTAAAATTTTAATTTAAACTTACTAAATAAGTTATCACGATAAGTAATGAATTTTAAACTGAAGATGGAACAATAAAACACGAAGGAAATTACTTACTGCAAACAAATTCCAAAAAAGTATCCAAAGATATGAATAACTAGTTTTTAAATCTATAACTTAAAATAGTTAAAAGAAACAAACATTCCCCGATGTAAAATTTTATAAAATGTTTCTAAGATCTAACAAGAAGTTCTGTCTAGAACTAGACGAGCCTACTTTCCCGTATACCCATACTACTTTCTAGTACCTGATCAATATTCTCAAAAATAGCTAAAATCGCAATTTTTTTCAAACATATTTTTTTAAATATTTTAAGCTGATTTCTAGGAATAAAATATTGCTTACTATTCTTTTAAAAAAATACGAACAAATAAATAAGCAGCACGTTTTAAACAAAGCAGCTAATACACTTCTTTCCATTAAAATAAAATTATCTTTAACAGCTTTCAAAACGAAAATCATTAAAATAAATACATCATATAAAAAAATCGTTTCTTTTTCCCCTGTTGCCAAAAATAATTTTTTAAACGAATTAATGCACTTACCAAAATAAATAAAAACAATAAAATGTCAACTTAAAGAAATAATTTTCATTGTCAAAAAAATAAAAATTAAAAAAATAAAAAAAAATAATTTGAATTCTGAAATTTTGAATTCAAATTATGTTTTTCGCAATCACGAGTTGCGACAGGGCCCTACTCATTGCGGGCTATTGTTTCTAGAAACAGTTCCTGTCCCCTCAAGCCTACCCCCTTCCTTTGCGGTTATGTGTGTATAGTTGTGTGTGCGCGTGCAGGCGTGTGTGCTTGGAGTCGGTCAAATGAAAGCTAGAGGTCGTCAAGAGCTACATGCAGGCACGCGTGCGTGCATGTGTAGGCGTGTGTGTATGTATGTAAAGGCTTGTGTTTATGAGCGTGTGTGTATGTGTATGAGCGCGCCTGTGTGTAGGACATGGACGCCTCCGACCGGGAGAAGCGGATAGCTCAGGACCACCGCCTGCAGAGGCCGGTGGGCGGTGGTGCTGGTGTCCCTGGTCCAAGCTGAAAAAGGAACCAGACGCCAAGGACGGTCAAATGAAAAATAAGCAATCGTGATTGCTCAAAAAAAAAAAAAAAGTCTGCGCATATCTTTAACATAAATGACTTCGAGTTTATTCGCCGAAAACTGAATACCTAAATTAAAACTTAAGTGTGAAAATAAAAACAAGGCATATCAACAATAATTATTTCACAGTTAAAACCACAGCAGCGGAGTCGATCTCAATTTGGGATAAAAGAGTCGGAGTCGAATATCCAAGAATCGGAGTAAGTCATTTGTCCTCCATGTAAAAAATGTTTGCCAAAGCTACGAAGTCAGAGTCGAAGTCGGGGAGTCGGAGTCAGATTAATTGTCAGGCACAGGAGTCAGAGTCGGATTCAGGTGCCCCTAAATTCTCGGAGTCGGAGTCGGGAGTAGGTCGTCAAGAGCTATTTCCAACAAAGTTTGTTTGAAGTAAATCCGCCTTTAAGTTCGGAATCTATATTGACTTTCAGTTTCCCCTTAGGGGCTAATGTTAAGAGATTTGAAGTGCTCAAAATTGAACGAAAACTTGTTCAAATCAAAAGGATATTTTCGATACATGTTTTTCATCAAAAGCTTTTCCCTACAAAGTTTGTTTGCAACCACTTCGCTTCGAAGTTCAAGATTTATTTTTGATTTGAATTTCCCCGTAGGTGCTAATGTTAAGTTTTTTTGAACTGTTCAAAATTGAACGAAAAATTGTTCAAATAATTATGGGAATGAGATGTCCTCGCCGAGATCTTTTTAACAAAAAATAATTTGTTCGAATCGAACTATTTATTCAAAAGTTATTAGGTTTGGACAGGCAGACAGACCGACAGACATTTTCCCCCATCTCAATACCCTACTTTCCAATTTTTAATTTTTCAATATTTATCTAATTTTTTTTATTTGTTTTTGACTTTTTTTTGTTTTTCGGGATATTTTCTTCTTTATCTGATTTTTACTGGGAAAGTAGGCTAAAAATTGAAGAAACACAACATATGTTGTCAGTTTTCAGAAAAAAAAAATCACCTTTGAGAAAAATATTGTTCTATGGAATTAAAATAAAAATATTTAGTAGACAAATAAATTACAATTTAGTGTTGTGAATTCTGAAATGGTTGATTGGCCAAACGAATAGCGAATAAGCTTTGGTGTAGGGTTGCCGAAATTGCTCCTTCGCCAAGGTAAGGTAGCTGGTTGCCAGAATGAAACATTTATCGCCGCGACCCGGTTACCGTAAATTCTACCTACAGTTGCTTTAAAACTTAAAATAATCCTCCAACTGTATACTTCATCGCTAATTAATGCGCCACGCAACCACGGCCCTTTAGCAAGTGAAGCGGAATTTGTTTTACAATTTAAAATGTTTCACCAAATAAACAAAAACAAAAAAAAAATAAAATAAAAATAAATAAATAAATAAATAAAAATAAAAATTAATTTGAATTCTAACATCTTAAATTCAAATCCATCGATTAGAAGAAACGGATTCCAGGAGGCAGTGCTCGGAGCCGCGCCTGCAGAGGCCGGTGAGCGGTTTTGCTGGTCCAAGCTGAAAAAGGAACCACAACATCAAGGACGGTGAAATGAAAGCAATAAACAATCGTGATTGCTCAAAAAAAAAAAAAAAAAAAAAAATTCTTTCATTTTTAAATGATGAAAATATAGCAAAATATGCAGAAACATATCATAAAGCCTAATTTTTTTTAAATAGAACTTAGATAACTAATAGAAAAAAAAAACGTTGAATTACATTAACAGTATCTTTCAGACGTAAAAGATTTTTGCGACTCTATTGTTTATCGCCAAACTAACCAAGCGACCCCGCTACCGTAACCCAGCTATTAGCGATCGAAGCTCCGATTGAATAGCTATCTTATCTGTAACAAAAAAAAGAAAAAACTCCCGTGGGACATTCGAAAATCGTCGTAAAAAAAAGGAAAATCCTATATTTCATTCGAAGAAAAACAAATCAAGTTTCTTTGGAATTCAAAAAAATCCGCCAAAACATTGAACTGCATTTACTGTAACTGTAAATGCAAGTTGCTTTAAAACTTAAAATAATCCACCAACTGTATTGTTCATCGCCTAACGCGCCAAGGGACCACTCTACCAGAACCCAGCCCTTTTGCAAGTGACGCGAACTCCGATCGATGAGCGATTCGATCATTAATGAAAACGTTTAACCGGAAAAAAAAATTAATTCCCTTAATTAAAAGGAGTCCCCCCCCCCTGGGGATATTCGCCGGGATATTTCGATAATTGGGAATTTGGCGCTGTCGTCTCATCTCATTTTTAGCGTAAATAACTTCATTTTGGTAATCCTGCTGATTTGTACTAACCGTATGTGAATATATGTTTCCGGTTTCTTTGTTTAGATTTGCAACGAAAATACCTCTCGCGCATGCGCTGGAGCCAAAGATTGACGCCAATGAAAAAAGATCGTTAGATTCCCAATTATCGAAATCTTCCCAATTAATCATATATTCACTCACCAAACCAAAAACAAAGATTTAAAAAAAAAGCAATGCTTAAAAACCGCAAAATAGCAACAAAGATATTTATACCCGAATTTTGGTGCTTCGCGTTACCCCTTTTTAGATGCAAGAAGATGAGATTGCTTCCATTAGCTGACATCTTTTTGCAACGAAAAAATTGGTTCATTGTAATTATGTCTGTAATATTTATTGCTATCTTGGCACATTCAACGATAGTTTTGTATTTTCCCTCTTTTGACAATTTTTTGCTAGTGCTAGAATCGGTTAGAAGTATTTATATTTTTTCATCTTTAACATATTTTGTAAAATTTAAATCCTCAGTTTTTGGGATACATTGTGATATGCATCGTAACATCGCGATGTAAGGTTTGCGGTACATTACGATGCAGAAATTCCTACATCGCCCAGCACTATTTGGGGCTTAAAAATAATTAAAAAATAAAATTTCTTATGAAACTACAATTTAGCTGAAAAGTTTTTCGTACATTTGCGTCAAAAGCAATGAGGATAAGATGAAATTTTAGAAATGAATTTTTCATTTCTAAAGAAAATTATTTAAAATAATTAAAAAAAAAAAAAAGATTTTTAGCACATTTTGCATTATTTTCATTAGTTTGCAGTAAAATAAAAAATTCAATTCTGCTTTATTTTTGGAATCTTAGGTACTGAAGCATTTTGTCTACATCCATCTTGTGAATGACCAAGTATGGCGAATATGCTTCACACGTCTCTAAAATGCTGAAGGATCGCCTTTCCGGTCAGAAAACGATCTGTATCTCGATCGACCCTTTACTCAGTATATATCCGCAGGCTTTCCTTTTCAAAGCAATTAATTGTCATTCTCCCTATTGAGTTTGTTTATAATCCTGTTCACACCTGGAATTTTAATCTTGGGAACTAGCAATAGCGGAGAAGAAAAAATATGGCGACTAGGGAAGTTCTTTTGGTCGCCACGTGACCGGTGGCGACCATTAATTTTGACCCCTAAAACACACTTATTTCTCCTGTACAAATCAAGGGGGAAAAACATTGCTTGGACTTCTCCTAGAGCGATAGGTTTCAGCAAAATATCTTACTGTTTCTAATCATCAGAAAGCAATCAAATTACTAATTTTTAAATATACAAGTTCTATTTCATGACGAGCATCCCTATACGAATACAGAGAGCTAAAGTGGCCTCAATAAAGCTCTACAGGGTATCGCGGTCGCTCAGCACACCGGGGGTCAGGGGGGGGGGAGAAGGGACACAGAGCCTAAAGGAGGCGAAATATTTTTAGAACTAGGGGTGAATTACAGAAATAAACAATATGGGGGGAGGGTGGAAAAGTCATTTGTGACGTGCCCCAAAATTTCTATGCACGCTCTCTCTCAGCGATTCAAGCACTGCACAAATCGTAACTGAAACCTAAAACTGAAAAGTTATTTGAAAAAACTTTTAACCTGTCCCCCCCCCCCAACGATTTTCGTATGCATATTTGAAGTTTTTATGGGAAAGAAGCGGGGGGGGGGGCGTTCGAGCTTCGTCATAGTTTTTGAAAATTTCACTGTCTTCAGAAAATTTTACTTGAGTCCTATTGAAATTGAGCGATATCTTGCCAACTCTAGTTGCCTCTTGGCGGACTTTCGTTGCTTGGCGGCCGTCAATGATCGTTTTCTTCAGTACGCTGCACAATCGCTTACGTTGTAGTTTGTATCTGCCATTTTTCTAATATGCTTTCCTTCAAATAGATGTGTAATTAAGATGATTGCTGTTAATTCTTGTGCTCTGCTGAAATCAATAACAAGTCCACTATCACCCCTGATTCATTCTCATCGGAAGATCAAAACCGTTTCTAACATTCATATAGACATGGAAGTATTTGATGAGGAGGTTTTAATTGATCTCACGAAAAAACAAGCTGATTTGTGCATCGCATGACTTCCTTTTACGCCAATTTAATGACGCCTGCCTTGGAGTAAGCAAGGAAACACTAAATATTTTCACTCCTAGTTTTTTTGCGAACCGAAGCAAAGAAACGTTTTACAGATTTATTTCCCCATTATTGGCAATTTTAATGTGATTCAGTGGTCAACTCTTTAAATATCACTCACCAACATTGGCCAAATTAAAACCAGATTTAAAAATTAAAAAAAAAAAAAGAAAAAAAATCGCCAAATTTTTCGCCAAGTGTGCGACAAAACTTGGCAGCCAAAAGCTTGGCGATATATCGCCAAGTGTTTGATAAATTATAACACCACTTGAGTTAGCATTGAAATGAACAATGATTTCCCCCCAAAAATGTGTAAAAGACCCCCTTAGGAACATCCGAATGCAACCTAAAGGGTAGGTGCACAACTAGACCCCGCTAGGAGTCTACGTACCAAATTTCAACTTTCTAGGACATACCGTTTTTGAGTCATGCGAGATACATACACAAATACGCACATACATACGGACGTCACGAGAAAATTCGTTGTAATTAACTCGGGGATCGTCAGAATGGATATTTCTGGTGTCTGTACGTTCCTAGGCATATATCCACGTGTGGTTGGGTCGAAAAAAAAACTCAACATTTATTCGGGGGTGAGCAAAATGGAAATTAAGGCTGATTTTTGAGTGAAATTTTTTTTGCGAATACAATACTTCCTTTTTGGTAAAAGGAAGTAAAAAGGGGCATAGCAGGGACGTAGCCAAGGGGGGGTCCAGGGGGTCCGGACCCCCCCCCCCCTTCCTGATAGGTCACTGTCCCCCTGCACTTACATAAACAGAATTTAAAAAAAAATAATTAAATAAAAAATTCTTTTGTCCTAAATATTTTCTTTAAACGACAACTTTCTCACATTCAGTTTAGTTCAAAACAACAGAACCTCTGGGAGTGGGGGGGGGGGGAGCGACAGAAGTCTTCAACCCGTGGTACGCGACGCAGACCTGACCAAAAGAGACATTTTATCTTAGTCCCCTGCCTCGCAAGAAAATCGCCAGCAGCTATCCGAAAAAGGAGACACTATCGTAGTGCCCCTCCCCGCAAGGAAATCGCCGGCAGCTCATAAGCAAACATTTATTGTTAACGAAAGCTTGATGAGAGTCATCAATGATGAAAATGTCGGAGACAGGCAGACAGAAGACCCTGGGCAGACAGGAAATTTGTAGGAATGTTTTTGCGGGAAGGTCATACAAGGAGGAAAGCGACAGTGGGGTCAGCCGCCCTTGTAATATAGTCTTTTTAGAAGGTGCCTAAGGCTCCTAGTCTTGGATAGTGCAGAACTCTGTTAGGTAGCACATTCCCTTTCTCATTCGCTGCCATTGGTATGGGTCGGTTGCACGAATGTTTTCCTCCAAAGTTAAAGGGAAAAATCAGGAGCAAAATCATAAACACATAAGAAAAAATTAGCCAACCCCTTTGGGTAAGTTGTATTGCAGTTCTTTTTAATGTGATTTTTTTCTTCTTTTTTTTAACAATAGGAGCAATTTTATGCATTGTCATTTATGCGTTTCTCATTTATTTAAAAATTTATTCAGACAAAAATAGCATCGAATATCATTTCATTTTTAACCAATCAATTCAATTTATTTCATTTCTAATTTTCATTCGTAACAATGATGAATTACTTATATCATTGTGTCCCGAAAGCTCGCAACTTTTAGCATTCATCTAATACTCTAAACCTAGTTATTTTACTAACAATACGGAAATATAAAAATTTTAAATTTCTACCCTTTTTCTTTGGAGGTAATATTTGCCCTATTTGTGATAATACGGCAGCACTAAAATTAGATCCCAAATTAGATATACTGTAAAAAGCTAATCATCCTTCGGTGACAAATATAAAAGGTTTAGAGGTAGTTTGAAGCCTCGATTAGCAAACATTTTGCTCTAAGTCATCAGATGTTATAATCTAAAGGTTTAAAAGAAGACAAATCTCTTGTAAAAACTCTAAGAAAAGTTGTAAATGCCTTTCTACAACATGGTTGTAGATTGCCTTTCTACAACCATGAAACTAATGTCTGGAAATTCGTTCTGAATATTAGTTCATTTTCATCACAAGGTAACAGATTTTTTTTTCTTTCACTCTTTCTGAGCAAAAATGTACCGAAAAGAACTAGAATTGTTGCAAATGTTTTATCTCTTGCGTTTTTATATATGATTTATAAAAAAGGAAAAAAAAAATATGTATCTGGGGGTAGTAAAAAAAAAGATGAATAAATAAAGGTTAATATTAATATAACAAAATTGATTTCAGTGATATCAAAGTTTAAAAAAACAAAGAAATTCAATTAAAAAAAAAGTTTGGATGTGTTTGATTTTTTTAGTTTTAAGTTTGGAATGATTAACACATGTGTAAAGATATATACGTTTAAAGATACATATATATTTCACAAAGAAATTCTTTTAAATCATTATTTTAAAATACTAACTGAATTGTGTTCACGAGGTCAAAAGGAAAAGTTATTAATTAGTTTAACTGAAAATATATATTTTCTTCTATCTTCTAGTTCCATTTTTCGAATAAAATACTATATAATATTCGTGCATATGCTTCATTTAGCAAATTTTTTGATAGCTATTTACTGACTTCTTTGTATTTAAGAATTATTTTACAAGTATCTGTACATTCATGGTTAAAAAGCACAGTAGACTCCGAATGCAAGAATAATAGTTGTTGTTCTTATCCTCATATATATAACAGCCAATGATCGAGTAACTCTCTTGACCTCATCAACAATGAAACTCGCTCCACGCCATGATAATTTGATAATATGCTTTGGTAATGTTTAAAATGCAGGGAAAGGCTTTATTGTAACAAGGCTGAACTGGATCCAGTAACTTAACTGTTTTACTGGTGAGACTGTCATTTTAGGGCACTAAAGAAACGAAAAAGTGGTCAACAATGAACGTTATCTACTGAAGCTTAGGGTTAATCCACTGCAGTTAGGGTTTAAAATATCAACTATCAAAATGTCACCAAACAGGCAATTTCTTCATTCAAATGTGGAATCAATTTTCATCCATCATATCTTGACGGGCGATTTTCTAGTTGTTATATAATTTCAAAATATCAATTTAAATCATATCTAGATTTTTAATTTACAACTTTTCTTAGAGTTTTTACAAGAGATTTGTCTTCTTTTAAACATTTAGATTATAACATTTGAAGACTTACAGCAAAATGTTTGCTAATTGAGTCTTCAAACTACCGATAAACCTTTTATATTTGTCACCGAAATATGATTAGCTTTTTACAGTATATCTAATTTTGGTGCTGCCGTATTATCACAAATAGGGCAAAGATTAACTCCTAAAGGATCGAAATCGGATGACTACCGCCAAATGTAGAAATTTAAAATTTTTATATTTCCATATTGTTAGTAAAATAACTAGGACTAGAGTGTCAAATTTTGTTGCGATGATTCATTACTGTTACTATCGGTCATTTCCTTACAGTTGTTGTTTAAATTGAAATTTTAAATTTAGAATGGAACATTTTGCACAGAAGTTGTTTTGAATCAGCTTAAACTAAATCAAATCCATAGTTCTGTTCATTTGTTTTCCTGAAGAGGGGTAAAGACTATACATAAAAATATTATGTATATACAACGTGTTCGTAAGTGTATTTATTCATTTTCCAAAGTTCTAAAAGTAATACTTCCTCTTATCACCCTTAAATGACTCTGCATGCGAAACTCCTAAAATAGAAAATGTCCAAGAAAAATGTTTAATACCTTTGACGGCCTAAAAAATAGTATTTTTAAATAAATTATCATTCAAATTTTCTTCAAAATTTTGACAAAGAAATTTTATTGTTTAACTTAATTCATCGTAAATACCATAACTGATCCTTAGATATCTATTTTAGCAATACATCACAAGAAAATACTTATTAACGAGCAATGACACTTTCTATGTATTTTAGTTGTTTGAACGGCTTTAATAATGTTTTCCTAAGCTTTTATATGAAAATACTATAAAAAAAAGATGAAGATTGGAAATATCATTCCATTTCTTATTGCTGAATGAATTCTAAAAATTTAAATGAATTAAGAAACATTTCGAGCTTTTCTTTAATGAGCCTTGGCGATATTTTCGTCCATAGAAGCATTAAATGCTATCCAAAATCCAATTCGAAACAGTCAGGAGTGGGGAATTATGGAGCATTTATTGAGTTAGACAGTTAATAATGTAGTTAAAATAAATATGGGCGGTTTTTTTTTTTCTGAAAGCAAATATATTGCAAAGCTTTAATTATCATATTTATATTACATCATTACTTAATTAATCTAATTATCATACTTATTAGTTGATTGGAATAGTATCAATTTATACAATTAACAGTTAATGCTTCTGATTTAGCATGCTTCCATTTTTAAAGTTCGAGCAACCTTGGACCCCCCCCCCCCCCCTTAACAAAATCCTAGCTACGTGCCTGGGCATAGAGGTTAAAGTAAAAGTAATAATAAATATATTGTGCTTTTTCCCACTTTTTTCGTTGTCAAGTCATAGTCATATCTATACATTTTACAAATTGTTTTGGGGCAAGTGCTTTAAATGAATAATTACTAATGCTAATCCATAGAAACTTTTTTGAAAAAGTTACTTAGCATATTTAAGTATCATTAACAATTTAAATTTTTCCTTTCAAAGTTTGGCATGGAGGCCCTGGTTCGCGAACCACCAAGGTGGCCGCGAACCAAAGTATAGGAAGCACAGACGTAAAGAATTGAAATTTTGCATATAGGCTCTGAGTGGGGTCTAGTTGTGCACTTCCCTATTAGCTTGCATTCGGATATTCTAAAAAAGATTTTTCAAATTGAGTTTTAATTTACGGAAAAATAAAACTTCTCACATTTAATTTCATTCTTGCTTTTCTTTCAGAGGATGAAGAAAACGTTTCAAATTCTTCAAATTCGGGACCATTGATAGTTGTGGAAAATATTGGACAAGCTTTAGAGCATTGTCGTCTTTCAGACGTCACTTTGAAAGTGGGAAATGTTGAACTCCAGGCCCATAAAATAATCCTGGCAAGTCGCTCCAAAGTGTTTGATGCAATGTTTGATAGTCGAAACTGCCTCCCCTCAGAAGAACAAGACCCCCCACCAAATAAGAGACTAAGATCCAATAAAACAGCCCAGAACCTGAAGGAAAGCCACCAAGATGTGGTTAATATTATTGAGATGAAGCCTTCCATCGCCAAGGAAATGTTGCTGTACATCTATACAGGGAAAATCGAAAAATTATCAATGGATAGAGCCATGGATCTTTACGTTGCTGCTGATAGGTACGATTTGCAAGGGCTTAAGGAACAATGTCAGTGTTTCATCCAGAAGCACGTTTCTGTTGAAGACATATGCCAAGTAGCGGAACTTGCAGAGCTGCACGACGACAAAAAACTTGCTAAGGTTGTAAGAACAGTTTTTAAAGCGAACTCTAAAAGTATATTGGTGTCCAAGGACTGGAAAGGATTTGCGGCAAAGAATCCTGTTTTGTACTCCAATCTTATGGAGGGAGCTTTATTAAGTCCAAGTTAAGTTTATTCAACACCTTTATATTCATTAAAACTCACGGAAAGAATGTATGTAAGGAGTCATTTGAATTAAAGAAGCAAATTGTGAAATTGTTAACTTTTATTCAGTTTATAATAAATGAAATAGGGGGGGAGGGACTCTAGAACTTTCTTAACAAAGCCCTAACATTAATGATAACAGAACATAGCACAAAGGTAACCTGAACTGCACCATAGTTTCAAGAACAAAATGCATAAGAAAAATAAAAACATAAGGCACAAATTTTGCAGGAAACGGCATACACTTGTTTCAGGGTTATAAGGAATCCTTTATTCAATACAAAAAAAGTGAGCTTATGGTCTATTCAACCACACTTCTGCCCTAAAAAAGGGTTCCTTATAATCCCAAAACACGTGTATCCAGCTTTCAGCAAAATTTGCCTTTACATTTTATTTATTACTATTATTTATTTATTTATTTATTATTTTGCTTTACAAGCACAAAGGAATTTATTCAATTCCTTAAATGCACCTGCTTTAAAATTCATAAAGAAAGTTTCTGAATGCAAAAGCATTGAGCTGGGGATCAAAAGCATCGTTGTAACTCTGAAACACGTGCATGCAGTTTACTGCAAATTTGTGCGACTTAACATAATAGTATTTCTTAAATTTCTGAATACTTCTGAACTGCAGTCAGAGCTGGGGGGGGGGGAGAAAAAAAAAAGCTCAAAATGCATAAACTAACCAGGCACAGGCGTAAAAATCACTAACCAGACGCTCAATAAATATTGAGAGGAATGTGTTTACTAGGACTGGGGGATATCAGAATTTTAATACTGCGATACATCACTCTCCAAATATCGATATTGTCTATATATCGATACATTCTTGGGGTGGGGTGGGGGGTTGCAAAGGTTATAGTTTAGAGCATAATATATCGAAAAACAACAAAAAAACATTTCCAAATATAATAAATAAAATTATTTCTATAACTCAAAATTTTCCTGGAGGGGGGGGGGGGGGCGTACAAATGGTATAGCTCAATGCATGACGAAAGTGCTTCGCAACGAAAAAGTTTTAAATATACAATTCAATATTTTGTTTAAATCTTTCAGTTTGAGCAGTCTCAATAATTTGAATGTACTTTGAACTATACTTCGTATTGACGTCTTAAATAGTTTATTTTTGGTCATTTAATAGCTCTTGCTTTAAGACTTTACTTCTTAGTTGAGTAACATTAAATAAACTACTAATAGTAAATCTTTAAAGAATGTAGCTATAAATTTTGGAAACTATCACCATACACCCATTAAGCACACTGTACTATGAAATATACCTTTAACTTATATGTCACTAGCTGCATTACCCGACATTGCACGGTCTACCTCGAAAATAAAAGTTTCGTCTAGTGACACAGGTTTAAAAAAGAAGGGAAACAAAAAGCAGAAACACTTCCCGTCAGAAATGCAGAAAACACATTTTTATGACTCAAAATTTAAATTAAGCCATCATTGGATTTTTTTGTAATCATTTTGGATTTCTGGCGAAACCCATTAAAGTGGTCCCCATACACCCATGTGAATTCCTAAGCCTCAAAGGGCCGCTGCGCCATGTTTGGAAAAAAAATCTGACGAAAACTGGATTTGCATAAGGATTTGTGGGGTGTATTCGCACCCCCCCCCCCTTTCCTCATAGGTAGGCGAGAACCGCTGTGCCAAATTTGGTAAAGATCCGACGAAAACTGGATTTGTATAAAGAAATCCCCTATGGGAGGGACTGCTTAGGACTGCCTAATTGAATTGTTGAGCACCAAAGGACCTGTCTGCCAATTTTTTGCAAAAATCCGACGTAAACTGGATTTGCATAAGGAAGACCTCCGTGGGGTGTTTTCGCACCCGAACCCCTCCCTCATAGAAAGGCAAAAAACTCCCTATGAAAATTCTTAAGCATCAAAGAACCGCTGTGCCAAATTTGGCAAACATCCGACGAAAACTGGATTTGTAAAAGGAAACCCCCCGTGGTGGGGGGGGGGAGGAGGGTTCCGATTGCGAACGTAAACTGCCCAATGTGAATTCTTGAGCATCAAAGAATCTCTCTGCCACATTTGGCAAAAATCTGACGTAGACTGTGAATTTGCATTAATGAAATCCTTATTTGGTTAAATAAAATATAAAATACACTAGAGCAGCGTTTCTTAATTTCTCTGATCAGCGGAACCGTTATTTTTTTGTCAATAGTTTGCAGTGGCGTAGCCTTGGTTATGTTTGAGAGGGTGCCTAGGTTCTTATCTCAAAGAGACGATCACATTTGTTGATCGTCTCATTTGTTAAATTGATAATTAAATAGACTTCATTCATAGACCATGGTAGTTATTGCTTATGAAACACCTAAACACTCCTATTTGCATAGGCGGCTGGTGCCTCAAAAAAGTGTGGGGGAGGGGGGGGGGAAGGCACACCCATAAAGCTAAATTTTTCCTTCAAAAATAGGGCAATTGAATTTTTACATAATTATTAATGAATTGAACTTCTTCCAAAAATTCGAGAAACGGACTCAAAAAGCGGGACGAGATGGCCACAGAAGAAACTAAAATGTCTCTTATTTTACAACAATTTTTAACTCGTTTAATGTTAAAACTATGCCTTCAACTGCTGCCATAGATACTGAGAGAGTGGCTAGTAGTAGAACATTTGAAATTTGCGTCGAAAATCGTAATTTTTGACAGTATTTGGTAATGATGCAGGAAAGGGAATTTGGGGTGTCCTTCCATAAGCTTTTCAACGTTGAAGTCACTTTTAAACTATCTTTAGTGATTTAGGGGGTCAGTAGCTTCTTCCGGATTTTTTTTTCGAAATTGAAGTGTTAAAAAGTGAGATCTGGAACAATTACGAAGTTGAATCTTAAAGGCACAATTTCTGGCAACAAATGAAATTATTCCTATAGTGACTAACCCTGATGGGTATTAAAGCTCTGATTAGTATACGAAAGTAAAAGTAAATTTATTTTTAATTTTGGGCAAGGGAATATTTTTCCTCTTAATTTCGGAATTAAAATTATATTCGTTCAGAGCTAAAAGGGATCAGTTGCGCTACATCTAGGATCTCATTAGGATTTTTTCTTTTTTTTTTTTAAATAAAAATATCTCTGTTCAGTATTTTTCTTAAACCTTTTATTCAGTGCTATATCAATGGTTTAAGTTGAACAATGAATCGTAAAGTAAGAAAAAACGTCAAAAAAAGCACAAATTGCCAATTACAGGAGACCGTGTTTCGGCGTTACAGGGAACGCCTTTTTCAATGCAAAAAAGCATTCCCTGTAATGTCGGAACACGTGTCTGCTGTAATTGGCAATTTGCTTTTTTTGACGTTGTTTTTTCTTACTTTACTGTTCAGCACAAAGGTATTTATTTATCTTATGAATCGTGTTGATACCTCGATTAGTTAATTTTTAATTGTTGCATTAAGATGCTTTCTTAACCAATACACATTCACGTTTAGGGGCCCACAAGAGGTCACGTCAGCTTTGTCAGAAACTAGGGGCGCGGTCCTTGGAAGCAGGGACGTAGCTAAGGGGGGGGGTTTGGGGACAACCCCCCCCCCCCGAAACGTTAGTCTCAAAAAAAAAAGAGAAAAGAAGAGGGAAAAGAAAGAAAAAAAATCACTACGTCTTTTTTCTGTGTAACAAAGGTCAAAAATTCACTTCGCTCCCACCCACCCCAATGCCAGTGAAAATCTGCTCCATGAGTGACCCTCAAGTATAAAGACGCCTCCCTCTGCTGCGACAATTTTTGATAATTGAGTGAAATTTGACACTTCGCTTTAGAAATGAGATTGTTTGTTAAATCCAGGTATAGGCAGCCTTTCTTTGTCATAGATTCTGCAAATTGTTAAATATGTTTAATTTTATGAGCCGCGCAGTGAGAATATTGCATACAGTCGAATCTGTATATTTCGAATTTCACATTAAAAAATCGAGATAAAGAGGTTTTGAATTACGGAGGCTTTAAGAAACTTTTTATAGAAATTTGAAATATGATGGTGAAAATTTGTAATCGATACTAAAGACAATATGGGCTCTTGATTAAAATTCCTCTTTATTAGCTTTGTTAGGTATTTATTCTATTATTACATTTTATTGAGTGCTTTATTGCGAGTTTAAGGAATCATTTTGACAGTAAAAGAAACTTTAAGCATATCTTTTTCAAGAAAAAGTCTTTTATTGCTTTTTAGTCCCTGATTTTTTTTTCTTTTTTTTTTTTTTGGATTCATTATTTATCCTCTTGAGGTTAGCAATTGCAGCAAATCTAACTTGGCCAGTAGTCGACGATTTTCCTTTTTTCATCACTTGAAAAAAAACTTATACTTTCTTTTCACTCCTATCATTTCAATTTTCTAAGGAATCACAATTTTAAGAAAGAGAGCAACCAAAGAACAGTACTAATCCAGATAACAGAGCGAAATGTGTTTTAACTTGAATGACCTTTAACCATGAACTTTAATGTTCATCTTAACATGCCAAACCTGTGAATTTCACCCCTTAACTCTTCTTTCAAGAAAGTGCGCGAAACGACTGTCCTTTGTTTAATCTTCCTGGAAAGCCTATTCGTGGAACGCATTTACTGCCTCCTCAGTTCTTGAAGTCTTGAAGACTATTCCTCTGTTTCTGAGTTGAAGAAAATGTTTTTGTTTGCTGCTTTGAAGATCATTGGGCTTCGAATCCGAAAATGGTAGCATAACCGGAATTTGAGACGATAGAGGTTTTTGTTGGTCTGGTCTCGTGTGTGTCATAGGTCATAGTCAAAACTACCTTTGCTAACCAGAGTATCCATTGCAATCACATTGATTCTTCAGCCAGTATTTACTGCGTATTGTTTTGGAAACGTACAGTCTGTTTAAAATAGTACATTCTAAGTGAAAGTTGTTGCATAATGAAACGAACAAGAACCGATAACAAGCTTTTTTTCAACTCAAAGAAAAAAATTAAAATGACGAAAAGGATTGCTCTAAAAAGAGAAAGTAAACGTCGTCCGAAGAAAATGAAGTACAGTCTGCAAAGCAGCGTTAGTCCCATCGGACCCTTCTAAAGGTAATTTTATTTTAATTCAAAAGAAAAACTGCATAGCATTACATGAATAAAATGTTTAAAAACGAGATGAATCTAGATTATTTTTATTAGCTTGATTCGGATTAAAAAGTAAAAAATAAAAAAGACTTCTGTTTATAAAACCCGAAAATTGCTGTTGCTCTCTCAAATAGATATTTATGTAAATTCTAAAGTAGCTAATAAAATTAAAAGTAAATATCTTTATAGATATATCTTTATAAATATAATATCTTTATAGTCTGACCACCAGAGTCTGAGATTGAAAGTCAAACATCCAGTTTACAGGAGGAAATGGAAGTATCTATTAGCTTTCAGGGATGCCAGCTTTTGTAAATGTGTGTTAGCCTTTAAATTAGGCAGTCACACTGAAATGAACGAAACACGCTCATCAGATATTTGATTTCCCCTTGATTTCGATAGACTGGTTTTGACAAGACGTTGCTAGAAAATTTCACTTTAAATTAAATGGAAGGAAAAGAAAAAAAAGTTGAATTTTCCATAACATTAAAAAAATAAAAAATTCTTTTCTTTTGTTTTGTTTGACACAAGTATCGGAATTGGGGCACCCCATTCCAAAGTATGTAAGATTCACCTCCCTCTTATTTTTTTTAATAGTAAACAAATTTACACACACACACACACACACATATATATATATATATATATATACTAGCCACCTGCGGCGACCAGCTGGTCCGCCTTTTTACGCCATTCGCCTTTTTACGCCAGGGGTGCCGCCTTCGGCGGCTGCTTAAATAAATTTCGTGGCTGTGTCAATCAATCTATATCTATCTATATCATTAATAATTTGAAAAAAATATTTTCTACATCTGTCTCCAGTTTCGTCGTTTGGAATATTTTTAACGGAGGGGGAGGGGAGACACAAACGGCGTACTCTTCATGCAAATTTTGTCGATAAATAACGAAAAGCACTTCCACATGTGGGGGAGGGAGGGGGGCATTGACACTCAATGTGCAAGCAGTCACCTACGGCGGCTGTTTGGCTAATTTGCCATTTACCTTTTTACTTCAAGTTTGCCGCCTTCGGCGGTTGTTTAAATAAATTTGGCAGCAGTATTAATCAATCCATCTCTATCTTTTTTTTGTGCCATTCACATTTTTTGCGCCAAGATTGCCGCCTTCGGCGGCTATCTACCTTTACAATCTATCTCTACATTTTCTTATCCATCTCTATTTATTTTGACCTCCTCGCCCATTTCCTAATAAAAACAAAGAACACTCAAAAACCGCTTTTTTTTTAATTTAAGTAGAGCAAAAAAAAAAAGCTCAAATTCCCCGTAGTGTGCAAAAAGTAGCGTTTGACAAAGATAAAAAAAAAAACCTCGCTGTTTTTATTGAATTAATGCGCACAACTATGAAATGTAACGTAATATAGATACAGCGAAAGGTCCAGCTTGGGGGGGTTGGGGGTGGAAAAAGAAATAAATGCAATCCCTAAATAAAACAAAAAAAAAAAAGGAAAGAAAAAAAGCAAGCGCTGCCGAAAAAAACACGTGGTCATCACGTCAGAAAATGTAGAAGTAAGCTATATAGTAAAAAAAAAAGATTAACATTGCTTGCGATTAAGATTCCATCGTAAATATCGAATCGAAACCCAAGTAGTGACGTCACAGGCATAAAAGATTGAAGAAAGCTTTCTTCGACTGATGCGTGAAAGGACATGATGTGTTCAGCATTAAAAAAATTGTAAAAAAAAAAACTATTGCGTATTTTTAAGAACTTCTTTCTTCTGAAGAGGGCGAAATGTTTTTACTATTACCAACTTAAATTTCAGAAATGAGGCTTTGATACTTCTCGCAGGATGATATTAGAAAACTAGTATGTTGTGGCCATCACGAAACTTTCTTCTATATTTTTCCTTTTTCTGATCCCTCCCCATGCTTGACGAGGAAGCAATATTCCTAACAAAAACAAAATTACACATGCAAAAACTTGACGACCATCCCAATGTCTGAATTATTGTAAAAACAAAACAGAGAGCGAAAATTGAAAGTTACTTTAAAAGCCTTACTTGAATTAATTACAAATATTTTATTTATTAACAAACAAAAGATGGCAACAGTTAAAAATTTTAAATCATTGAGATAATATTTCCGATCATTTCCATACAATTAAAATCACGAGAAATACGCAGACGACAATCTATTACGATTTATCCTTATATATTATTTCTGTAGCCTGTTTTTGGTTTCTACGCGAGATTTTCCACAATTCTTGATCGATTTCTTTGATTTACACCTTATTTTAAAGCTTATCGTGCTGGCTACTGACGAAAAATAGACCCACTGTCTAAAAATTGTTTTGTCGGGCGAAAAAACCTGTTTTAAAGACCAGAATGAGGTTTTCGGTTAAATTTATAACTTTAACTTGCACTGTTACCGACAGAGCTGAATAGCTTGATCGGCAGAGCGGCCGACTGGTAACCAGGAGACTGCTTGTTCGGGCCCACGTCCGGACAATCTGCATCAAAAAATTAGAAAAATATCGCGCATTACATGAATAACAAACATGAGGGAATACATGAGGTAGAAACGCTCCTAGCTGTTATGAAAACTTGATGCAACACGGAGCTAAATTGATACTCAATTGTAAGGGTTTTTTTTTTTTAAGCTTTGGCTCCGGGAAGAAAATTAAAGCATAATGTCAGCGAAAATATAAGTATCAGGTTTAAGATTTCAGTGTCTTTTTACATCTAGAAGCTCACACCTTTGAATTGAAAAAGGGGTTCCTTGAATCCTCGAAATACGTGTATTCTGAAATCTGTTTATTTGTGCTAAACAACGTTGGATATTTCCTGTTACATTGGAATTGTTTTTTTGTTCAGTAAAATATAATACATCGTATGTTGAAATATAGATTCTTCTAATGAGTTTTTGACTCTTTGTACAAATAAAAAAAATACTACCTCAATTTAAAGGGTAATATAAATATTTTTCTTCTTTTTGCAAAAAAACAAATAACTTATCACATTTGAAAAGCTACGCTTAAAAAAGAACTTAGTTCAAATTATTTTGTATTTTAACCGTGCTGTTAAATGATGAACACGTGATGCCATCTAAGTCATAACGGTTCAAAAAACCTGCGATAACAAATTGTAAAAATTTTCAAAAATAAAAACACTTCTCGGTAAGAAAAAAAAATTTAAAATTACCTGTGTTTTTTTTTTTCTGTAGAGCGTTCGGCTATAAACTATCTGAACTTCGGGCCAGTTCGGGCTGTCCGACATAATAGCAAATTTACAGTAATATTACGCATTACATGTACTCATAACATACAACAGATAACACACGTAATAAAATAAATGCAGTGGGAATGCTATTTGGTGTTTCGACTCCTTTATGCAGGCTACAGTTATCATTCAGATAAGTTGACTGCTAATCGAAGGGTGTTCTTCACTTTTTTTTTTATTTTTAAAGCTTTGACTCCGTCCAGACCACTGAGCATAATGTAAGCATGAAAAAAAGTATTAGATATACCTCAAGGGAATCCTTTTTGTGCAGAAAAACATTTTCATTGTATGCTGAAATGTAGATTTTTCTAATAGGCAGTGTTCGAACTTTTGTACAAATGAAAAAATACTACGCCAAATTAAAACTACGAGTTTCAACCAGTAAATCTTTAATTATTTATTTGAATACGATATAAAACATTAAAATTATAACAACTTCATTAGTAAGAAATCATTTACTACTTCTCTGCTTTCGGCTGGAAAAAAAAAAGACATTTTGTCTACGTTCGAAAAATTAGACTTAAAAAACGGACTCAGTTCAACTGGTTTTGATTTTGAATTGTAAGTGTTCGATTAAAAGAAAAACAAGTGCGGGCTTTTAAGCCGTACAGGTTAAAGAAGCCGGCTATGGGAAATTGTTGAATATTCAAAAATAAAAACACTTATTTTTTCAACCGAATTTATTACTTCTCTAGAATGTTTGTTTCAATCGCTACGTGAGATCTTCCTCATTCTTTAATCAAATTCCATGTTTTACGAATAATTTTAAATCGTATCATGCTGGCTAATGACAAAACATAGACGCATGATCTTATTATATTTTTTTCGACGAAAAACTTTTTTACTGTGTTTTATTACGCATTCCTTCAATGAATAGCATTCGAAAAGGAATGCACAGTAGCTAGGTTTGTTGGAGCGTCGTACTGTTAATCAGAATGGCGCCAGTTCGAATCCGTGCCACTAAATATCTTTTTAATGTTTCTTTTTTCTCCGTCAGATGCTCACATGGGCAGGACTGTATTTGCCACAACCTGTTTTTTCACATGCAAAATTACTGATTTTTCACGTGTCACTCAGCCACATTTTTAATGATATTTATATTTGCATTGAAAATACGTACAACCAAAAGAGGAGCGATGATCGAATTATCACAACGTTGTATTTAACGAGGTTTTGTTACTGATGTCTTCAAATTACATGCCTTCTCTTGTGAGCTTACTTTTTTCCGTTTACTTTTTTCGGTTTTTCTTCATAATATTCTTTCTTTGAAATTTTTAAAGAGCGAAATGCCTTATGAAACGATTCGAAGTACAGTGTGGCGTTCCGCACGGGTCAACTAGTCTTTCTTATTGTTGCATTAATAAAACTATTTTTATTCGCAAAAAAAAAAAAAAAAAAAAAAAAATCAACAGCTCTTGGAGCGATTGGAGTCAAAATTGAACCAAAGTCTATGTACGTATGGATTCACATATATTCCAAATTTCAACCAGAAGGTAGCATTACTTCTTGAGATAGGGCACTCACAATGGAAAAAAAGAACGGGCGATTACGCTACCCCCTTTTTAGCTGTTGACACCAAAATAAAATCAGCTCTTATACCCACTAAGGGCTACTTGTCAAACAATTTTTGTTTGATTCCGTTCGTTATTTCTTGAGATACAGCAGTCACAAATGACGACAAAAAACGTTCGAGCTATTGACACCAAAATTGAATCAGCACCTGCTCCTGTTAGGGGCAACATATGGACCAAATTTTGTTTGATTCCGCCAGTTACTTCCTGAGGAATAGCAAGCACGCGTAACTCAAAAAACGTCCCATTGCTCCACCCCCCTTGGAGGAATTCGCGCCAAAAACCAGTGGGCACAAGTTCACATAGGGGCACATATGTGTACCAAATTTCGTTCAATTTCATACGGCAGTTTTTGCAGTAGAGCGGCCACAAAAAACTGGTCACAGACAGACGTGACACACATACACACACACACACACACAGACAGACATTTTCCAAAAATAGTCGAAATGGACTCAGCACACCTCAAAACGTTCGAATCCGTCAAAATTCGAAAATTTGCACGAATCCAATACTTTCTTCTATATATTTGATATAGAAGAAAGTAAAAATAAAAGCCAGGAAAACATGCAAATTAAAGGTTTTTTCAAAAATTCATAAAAAACACAAAAATTGCTCTATCTTCAAAATTTTTCTGTTCATCATATTTAAAATTAAATTTCCGACACTATAGTACCAAAAATATTTGTCTGGCGCGATTGGTTCGGGGTCTGTGAGGTTAAAAGTACTAAAAAGTGCTAAAAATCACATAAAACATTAAATAACTTTTTTCTAATTAAAATATCAAAAATCGAAGCCTGAGGTGCACAACTTCAGCAAAAACTACACCTGTATACCAAATTTCATCTTTCTAGGCCTTACCGTATATATATATATATATATATATATATATATATATATATATATATATATATATATATATATATATATATATATATATATATATATATACTAGCAAAAATACCCGGCGTTGCCTGGGTCAGTAATAATTATTAGAAAAAATCGTTACTTGCTTTTGTTTTCTGGCTTTAAGTGAAAGAATTTAAAACACATCTTTTTGACGTGATTAAGAATCGAGTTTCTTTCTTTCCCATAAAACTAAAATAGCAATAAGTATAAAGAACAAAATAGTATTGATTTAGAAAAGAAATCACTATATTTAAGCATAAATAAATTTCCAAAACATGAAATTAATCTTCTCATGTTTAAAAAGATTAATCTGTTGGTACTTTTTCTATAACATGGAGTCTAAAACCTTCTCTGTATGGCTAATGAAGTACGAAGTGATTAAAAAAAAGTAGCTGCGCTCGTAATCCCCTTTTACTTGCTTTAGTTATTGCGGGAAATTTCAATCATTGTGGCTCTTGGTGCGATTTTACCGAATTTGCGAAAGTCGTTTCGGGGTACCTTCGATGATGCTCCCCCATTCTTTCCTTACTTTGTAAAACGATATGATATTAATTTTCGTTACAGAGATATCGTAGCCAGATGCTGAGATATTTTTGGTCACCATAAAATGGCGCTAAACAGTTTCATCCGAAATGTTACCAAAATAAGTAATAAAATTTGGTGATTGTTTGAAATTGTGCAAAAAGGAAAATTAATGAAAGTTTTTGTGCTGTTTATGGATTTGCCTAATTTAGTTGCTGGATTATTTAACACAGTAAAAAAAGTCTTTTGAAAATTCTTTGATTGGCGATATTTTGTTTACATGGTGAAAGCTGAGAAACATTATGACGTAGTCTTCGGCTTCAAAAGCAGCAACGTTGAAAAAAACTGCCAAATGCATCAGCTACGGAAATCTTACTGCAAAAATTTTGGCGATCTGCTGGTTGTTTGGATAATGAGTAAGTGTTCAATCAGCATAAATAATAATAAAAACCATTAATTACATTAAAGTTCCGTTTAAATGGAAAATCACCAGCCAAATCATGTATTATTTGCCAATTTTTGCAAAAATCTTACTTCAAGATTTGACTTGAGAAAAGCCTTGAACAATCACGAAAAGCAAAGAAAGCCAACAATACAACAATTGTCGCTATCGACAGGGAGTTGAGATGATACACTAAATACTGTATTGAGTTGAGGAAAGCCTTCGAACATGGATCTAAAAAGCTCATAACTCGTTTTTTATTCTACTTAGAAATTTCGAACAGGTGCCATCTTCAGCAGAAAAATCAGAGCTTTCGATGGACATATAATGTAAATATGTGCAAGTATTTTTTCATCCCAATATTAGAGAATTTATACAAAAATTGTGTTTTATTGCCCCCCTAAGGGGGTTTTGCCCCCCATAACGGGACGAAAACTACCCTATGTGTTATTCTGATGCATAAGCTATATTATTGTAAAGTTTCATCAAAATTCGTTCAGTAGTTTTTGCGTGAAAGAGTAACAAACATCCATCCATACATCCATACATCCATACAGACAAACTTTCGCATATATAATATTAGTAAGATATATATATATATATATATATATATAAAGAAGAACCCCTCCCCCCCGAAAGTCGGGTCTAGCTACGCCTCAGCTTGGAAGGGCCCCGCTCTGAATCGCAGTAGTATAAAATTTGAAAACTTTATAGGGGGAGGGGCTCCGGAATCCCCAAACTGACAAAGGGTCCCAGATTTACCTTCAGCGGCCTTGTGAATTTTTCCTCTTTACTATAATTAACTAGTATGTTGTGGCCATCACGAAACTTTCTTCTATTATTTTTCCTTTTTCTGATCCCTCCCCATGCTTGACGAGGAAGCAATTAACAAAAACAAAATTACACATGCAAAAACTTGACGACCATCCCAATGTCTGAATTATTGTAAAAACAAAACAAAGAGCGAAAATTGAAAGTTACTTTAAAAGCCTTACTTGAATTAATTACAAATATTTTATTTATTAACAAACATAAGATGGCAACAGTTGAAAATTTTAAATCATTGAGATAATATTTCCGATCATTTCCATGCAATTAAAATCACGAGAAATACGCAGACGACAATCTATTACGATTTATCTTTCTTATTGTTGCATTAATAAAACTATTTTTATTCGCAAAAAAAAAAAAAAAAAATCAACACCTCTTGGAGCGCTTGGAGTCAATATTGAACCAAAGCCTGTTTAAGCATGGATTCACATATATTCCAAATTTCAACCAGAAGGTAGCATTACTTCTTGAGATAGGGCACTCACAATGGAAAACTAGTATGTTGTGGCCATCACGAAACTTTCTTCTATATTTTTCTTTTTTTTTTTCTGATCCCTCCCCATGCTTGACGAGGAAGCAATATTCCCAACAAAAACAAAATGACACATGCAAAAACTTGACGACTATCCCAATGTCTGAATTATTGCAAAAGCAAAGCAAAGAGCGAAAATTGAAAGTTATTTTAAAAGCCTTGCTTGAATGAATTACAAATATTTTATTTGTTAACAAACATAAGATGGCAACAGTTCAAAATTTTAAATCATTGAGATAATATTTCCGATCATTTCCATACAATTAAAATCACGAGAAGTACGCAGACGACAATCTATTACGATTTATCTTTCTTATTGTTGCATTAATAAAAATATTTTGTATTCGCAAAAAAAAAAAAAAAAAAAAAAAAAATCAACACCTCTTGGAGCGATCGGCTTCAAAATAGAACCAAAGCCTGTTTACATATGGATTCACATATATTCCAAATTTCAACCAGAACGTAGCATTACTTCTTGAGATAGGGCACTCAAAATGGAAAAAAAGAACGGGTGATTGCGCTACCCCCCTTTTAGCTGTTGACACAAAAATAAAATCAGTTCTTATACCCACTAAGGGCTACTTGCCGATAAATTTTTCTTTCATTCCGTTCATTATTTCTTGAGATACAGCAGTCACAATTGACGACTAAAAACGTTCTACAGCTCAACCCCCGTTTGAGTTATTGACACCAAAATTGAATCAGCACCTGTTCCTGTTAATACCAACATATGGACCAAATTTTGTTTGATTCCGCCAGTAACTTCCTGAGGGATAGCAAGCACGCGTAACTCGAAAAACGTCCCATTGCTCCACCCCCCTTGGAGGAATTCGCGCCAAAAACTAATGGGCACAAGTTCACATAGGGGCACATATGTGTACTAAATTTCGTTCGATTTCATGCGGTAGTTTTTGTTGTAGAGCGGCCACAAAAAACTGGTCACACACAGACGTGACACACACACAGACAGACAGACATTTTCCAAAAATGGTCGAAATGCACTCAGCACACCTCAAAACGTTCGAATCCGTCAAAATTCGAAATTCGAAAATTTGCACGAATCCAATACTTTCTTCTATATATTAGATATAGAAGAAAGTAAAAAGAACGGGCGATTACGCTACCCCCTTTTTACTTTCTTCTATATCTAATATATAGAAGAAAGTATTGGATTCGTGCAAATTTTCGAATTTCGAATTTTGACGGATTCGAATGTTTTGAGGTGTGCTGAGTCCATTTCGACTATTTTTGGAAAATGTCTGTCTGTGTGTATGTGTGTGTGTCACGTCTGTGTGTGACCAGTTTTTTGTGGCCGCTCTACAGCAAAAACTACCGCATGAAATCGAACGAAATTTGGTACATATATGTGCCCCTATGTGAACTTGTGCCCACTGGTTTTTGGCGCGAATTCCTCCAAGGGGGGTGGAGCAATGGGACGTTTTTTGAGTTACGCGTGCTTGCTATTCCTCAAGAAGTAACTAGCGGAATCAAACAAAATTTGGTCCATATGTTGCCATTAACAGGAACAGGTGCTGATTCCATTTTGGTGGCAATAACTCAAACGGGGGTTGAGCTATAGAACGTTTTTTGTCGTCAATTGTGACTGCTGTATCTCAAGAAATAATGAACGGAATGAAAGAAAAATTTATCGGCAAGTAGCCCTTAGTGGGTATAAGAGCTGATTTTATTTTGGTGTCGAAAGCTGAAAAGGGGGTGGCGCAATCGAATGTTCTTTTTTTTCATTGTGAGTGCCATATCTCAAGAAGTAATGCTACGTTCTGGATGAAATTTGGAATAAATGTGAATCTATTTGTAAATAGGCGTTGTTTCAATTTTGGCGCCAATCGTTCGATGGGGGGCTGATTTTTTTTTTTGTGTAAATAAAAATAGCTTTATAAATGCAACAATAAGAAAGATAAATTGTAATACTGTCGTCTGCTTATTTCACGTGATTTTAATTTTTGAAAAATAATCGGAAATGTTATCGCAATGATTTAAAATTAATAACTGTTGCCATTTTATGTTTGTTAACAAATAAAACATCTAATTAATTCAAGCAAGGCTTTTAAAATAATTTTCAAGTCGTTCTTTGCTTTGCTTTTGCGGGAATTCAGGAATTCGGACGGTCGTCAAGTTTTTTTTTTTTTTTTTTTTTTTGTTGCTGGGAATATTGCATTCTTTTCAAGCATAGGGATTGATCAGAATTCACAAGAAAGATATAGAAGAAAGTTTCGTGATGGCCACAACATACTAGTTAGCTGTTGACACCGAAATAAAATCAGCTCTTATACCCACTAAGGGCTACTTAGGGCTACTTGTCAAAAAATTTTTGTTTCATTCCGTTCGTTATTTCTTGAGATACAGCAGTCACAATTGACGACAAAAAACGTTCTATAACTCAACCCCCGTTTGAGCTATTGACACCAAAATTGAATCAGCACCTGCTCCTGTTAGGGGCAACATATGGACCAAATTTTGTTTGATTCCCCCAGTTACTTCCTGAGGAATAGCAAGCACGCGAAACTCAAAAAACGTCCCATTGCTCCACCCCCCTTGGAGGAATTCGCGCCAAAAACCAATGGGCACAAGTTCACATAGGGGCACATACGTGTACCAAATTTCGTTCAATTTCATGCGGTAGTTTTTGCTGTAGAGCGGCCACAAAAAACTGGTCACACACACACACACATACATACACACACACACACACAGACATTTTCCAAAAATAGTCGAAATGGACTCAGCACACCTCAAAACGTTTGAATCATTCGAAATTCGAAAATTTGCACGAATCCAATACTTTCTTCTATATATTAGATATAGAAGAAAGTAAAAATTAAATAACTGTTTGAAGAATGCAGAAAATATCTTGAAATCTCAAACACTCACCCATCACACAGAGCTATGAAAGATATGTATTTTTCAGTCAGTATTTCAATTTTTCCGTAATTAAGTCCCGTATTTTTTTTTCAAACGATATATCGGTCAGATAGAAATCTAAATATTGTTATCGCGGTAGTAGATATATATGGATATATGTCGGTATATCGCCCAGCCCTAGTGTTTAACACAAACACAATTTCCAGAACTCTATAAATAGAAATGAAGCTCTATTATCCACCCTCTTTTAATTACAACATTTGCGTTACAATTTGGTTATTGAAAAATCAGTTGGTTGACTCTAGAGAAGATTTATTTTAGTTTAAGAATATGTGAACAGTATGAACATAAACATTCAGACACTAAAGTATAAATTAGGCCTATTCTGAAAATGTTTCACTGGAAATATAGTGGACTCTCTCTATTCTGATTCAAATGTATTTGCTTACTTATTTGCAGATTTCAAATGCACATAAATTAATAGGTTCAGAAAGTCCAGAACATAGCATTTGATTCCTGACATTCAGCGCTGCATTGGCTTGCATAGATTAGTTTTGCAGGTTGCCTGTTTTAACTAACCTGTCTGTTTTAACTAGCACTACTGTTTTAGAGTATTGGAATTTCCCTACTTCTGTATTCTATCGCCTGACTAAAGATCTTTATTTTCTAAAGCCTTCCACAAATTAAGATTCCCTGAAAAATTTAATAATACAGTTTTTACGAGTGAATTGCGTTTTTTGAGTGGGCGTGGCAAAATAAGGAAAGGCCAAGTTCGCTACTACAGAAAATAAAATATAAGAAATGTAAATAATATAAATAATGGTAAATTCAAAATGAGTGATGTACAAGTAGTATAATCATATTGCAAAAAAAGATGAGCAGTTGCTACAGAAGTGGATGCAATGAGATTCTAAAACGCAGATTTGTTTTTGGGATCGTTCAAGTTACCAGTTTTAATAGCTTTTATGTGAGATACTGTTAAATCAATCAAGGTAAGGTTTCTAATGCTCTTTTAGCTGCTGTTACTTCCTCTTTGCCCAGGACATTTTTCCATGACTTTGACTGAAAATCTCAATTTTCCATGACTTTTCCAGATCTGAAATTTGCTTATTTTTTTTCCATGACTTTCCAGGATTTCCATGATCTGTACGAACCCTGACACTTGACATATACTAAGTTTTTACAGCAAAATCTCTCTCTCTCTCTCTCTCTATATATATATATATATCCTTGTGTGTTTTTCGACAAAAATCTCACAACTTCAACTATGGCTGAAAATAAACAAGGTGGCTCCCTTGTATCATGGAAAATAAAATTTGATGTCATTACTGCCACATGTTAATGAGGAATCGCATTTTGTGTTTAGGTAATGGAGGTGAAAATTTATCGTGTGACATGACTTCTTATCCTAGTAAAACGAACTAAAACGCAATATTAAAAAAATAATTATACTTAAACAATTTGTATTTGAGTCACTTGTGAAAGGAATAATAAATAAATAAACATATACTTTTAATTAAACAAGTTATTAAGCAACAAAAACAGTCACATAAGGTGTGTGACATGCCACGGAGGTGAGAATTCACATGTTGTGAACCAAAAATATACTAAAATAAAAATTATTCTTAAAAAATGTTGGCAGGTTTAAGTATTGCTAAATGAATTGTTCCTTAAAGTTTTTTACTGTAAAAGGCGTGTGACAGAAAAGTTACACTCTTTGAAAAATGACCCCTATAGGCTCACCTCTAGCTTCATACTCAAATTGTTTTTACTCTTTCTCCTTCTGGCTTATGGCACAGTGACCCAATTTTAGGGTTATCCATGTCCAATTTAGCAGCCAGTTTTTTGGCATCTACAAAATATCCATTTAATTTAGTATCGTTTCTAGCAGACATAAAATAATCTTTTGTTCTTTCAAGTAAATCAACAGCTTTATTACTTCTATTGCATAGGTTTGCTGATTAACATGAAGTAATATGTCATACTATATTACTACTAAGCAGTGGCGCAGCTAGACCCGACTTTCGAGGGGGGGGGGTTACTTCTTTTATATATATATATATATATATATATATATATAATCGCTTGGAATTTTTTCCTTTTTTTTTCTTTCTCATCTCTCTTCTTTTTCTCTCTTTTTTTTTTGAGACTAACGTTTCGGGGGGGGGGGGTTGTCCCCACCGCCCCCTTAGCTACGCCCCTGCTACTAAGCACAAATATGGAAAATAATTTACGTGGTTTGCCAAGCAACTTTCCTAATGATTAGGCTTGACAGATTTCTGAAATGTTCAACCGGGATGCCAGTGTACACCCCTGGTTGGTTTTTCGAGTGTTTAGGTAGTTCATTATCAATGCTATGAATAAATGTTTACTACTTCTGAGACTAAATCAGGGGAAATAAATAATACATGAAGCAATTATACATTTTATTTCCTTCATGTTAATATTTAAAAAATACTTTAGTAAGAAGAAAGCATTGGCTAGGACTTTTTTAAGAAGTCTTATTTGTGTATAATCTTCTCGTAAAAATCCTCACAAGCTAATCCGATATTAATTTTGTAAGTCAGTTACAAGTTTGTACCTCAGAGCCAGTCTAAGTCACATAATCGCTACTTTACAGGAGATATGAAAAACATTTTTCTGTCTCATGCAAAAGGATAGGACTCATGCTCTTTTTAACTGGTAAATAGTTGCTGAGATTTTTTTTTCTTTATTTTTAGAATTGCATTTGTATGGCTTGATGTGGACTAGGATTCTACATACAATGCAGTAATAAACAGAAAATCACAATTTTTGGACCTACCTTTGTCTGGCAGAGATGACAAAGTTAATTTTTTTTAAGCAATCATTCACAGTTAATCATTTTTAAACTTTTTTGGTCATCTGTAATAAAGCTTATCTTTTACCGGGACTTAGGCTGAAAACCGGGACGTCTGACAAGCCAACTCATGAGTAATTATTTCATCTGTGCTTTTGTTTTCACAAACATCTCAATCAATGTGTATCATATATATCTTAATATATAAAAATGGAGTTTGGTAAATTTGTTCCCTAAGATCTCAGAAACTACCCGGCAGATTTGGCTGAAACTTTCACCGTTTGTTCAATTTGGTACTGGGAAGGTTTATAGACCAGTTCGAAAAAAATCCAATTGATAGTTCCCTTTTTATTCCAATTTTAGTCCCAATTTTCGCATAAATGCCCCAATATGGGGGTGGAAAAAAAAACGTGCACATATTAACATTATATGTCCATCGAAAGCGCCAATTTTTCTGCTGAAGATAGCATCTGTTCGAAGTTTCTAAGTTGTATAAAAAACGAGTTATGAGCTTTTTTGTTCCTTGTTTGAAGGCTTTCATCAACCCAAGTCATTATTTAGTGTGTCATCTCAACTCCCAAGCATTGTTGTATTGTTGAATATTTTTGCGTTTCGTCTGACTTTTTGAGGCTTTTCTCAAGTCAAATCTTAAAGTAACATTTTTCCACATGATTGGCTAAAAATAAATGGATTTGGCTGATCATTTTGCTTTTAAACGGAACTTATGTAGTTAATGGTTTATTATTATTATTTATGCTGATTGGACACTTGCTCACTATATCCAACCAACCAGCAGAAATATCGCCAGAATTTTTTCAGAAAGGTTTCAGTAGCTGATGCATTTGGCATTTTTTTCCACTGTCGCAGTTTTTGAGCCCAAAGACTACGTAATAATGTTTCTCAGCTTTCACCATATAAACAAAATATCGCCAATCAAAGATACTTTAAAAAAAAATAATAATACTGTGTAAAATAATTCAACAACTAAATTGGGCAAATCCATAAACCGCACAAAAAACTTCCATTAATTTTTCTTTTTGCACGATTTCAAACACTCGCCAAATTTTACTTCTTATTTTTGAAACATTTCGGATGAAACCGTTTAGCGCCATTTTTTTTTTTGACCAAAAGTATCTCAGCATCTGGCAACAATATTTCTATAATAAAAATTAGTAAGGAGGGGGAGTATTATCGAAAGTGTCTCAAAATGATTCCCGCAAATTTGGTAAGATTTTAAACCACATCAAGTGCTCACAAAAATTGAAATTTCCCAAAATAACTAAAGCAAGTGTAAGGGGAACACGGGAGGCTACATTTTTTAAAACAGTTCGTACATCAATAGCCATACAGAGAAGGTTTTAGATTTAAAAAAAAGTACTGACAGATAAATCTTTTTAAACATGTAAAGTTTAACTTTATATTTCAGAAATTCTTCAAATTTGTATATGCTTAAATGTCGTGCTTTCATTTCTAATTGAATACTATTTTGTTCTTTATACTTATTGCTATTTTAATTTAATGAGTAAGGAAGAAGCTCGATTTTTAATCACGTCAAAAAAGTTTGTTTTAAATTCTTTCGCTTAAAACAGAAAACAAGGGCAAGTAAAGATTGTTTCTCATAATTATTACTGACCCAGGCAACGCAGATTATTTTTGCTAGTCTTCTATATAATACCTCTGAGGAGTTATTACGTCAATTCTATTTTCCCATCTGGTTTATATAAGGCTAGTTATATGGTTATTTAGAACAGCCCAGTGCTGTGTTGTTGCAGTGAAGAAGATGTAAATTTTGGCTATCAGACTGAAAAGGACACTGCAAAGCAAGAACCCTTTGCAGCATCATCCAGAACTAAGTTCAGACTACATGAAACATAGAATGCTTTTGAATCAAGGTTCATAATCCTCTTTTGGACTCCTAAGTTTTTTCCCTTCCTGCTAGAGCCGTTGAAACTAAAGTGACTTTCTAGTTAAATTCTGAACTGGGTTTTGCATATCTAAGCACCAGTATGCATCACCAGTATTTATCTTTTTTGACATTAAAGTAGTGCATCTTATGGCACTGAAACAGATATTAATAATTTTAAAAGACTTTTAAATAATGTAATTTGCTGCTCTTCCTTAAAATTAAATTGAATTTCTATTTAAATTACAAAGTATGTTTTGAATATCCAATAGGCAGTGAAGGAAGAAATGACACATTACATGTGTTTTGGAGTTTAGCAACATTTTTGCGATATGAAAAAAAATTACTTCTAGTATATTTTCTTTATGAGAATACTTAGACCTATAAGATTTATGGGCAATAATAAAAAAAGAAAAAATGTAAAATGACAATTGGGCAAAAAAGTAAAAATGACAATCCTTGCATTCTTTATTGCAACCCTATTCGAGCCAATTTTCAATTGAAATTAATCATCGGGGGCATTGTTATCTCTGACCAATGGTTGCAGAAAGAAGTAAAACCAAGACCCACCCACTTATGTAGGACGTGACCTGTCCAATAAGACAACTGCCTTGACTGCAGAAAATTAAAATGTTTTACATCTTTGGCTATTTTCTTAAATTCCAAGGTGGCATATTCAATCTATAGAACCAATGTAGAATATGACACATATGCAAAATTTTAAGGGGGGGGGGGCTCAGATATTTTGCCCATGGTTTAACAGGATATTTTCCCCATAGAACCGATTTCATTACAGATTAGAGTTATTAAAGTTTGACATTTTTGATAAATTATTCATCAATGGCTGGAGAAGAAATGTTTTTACATTTTTGCAAAGAAAAAAAGTACTAAAAGCAAGGAAGTTCTAATTTCTAAGGGGGGCTTGAGCCCCCCTTGCCCCCCTATATGGGCGCCATTGGACACACTTGAAAATTCCGTTCCAACTTTCATGAAAATGGACAATTCTGAAATGGGGTGGAGCAAGAACTCAACTTTTCGTGGTCGGAATATACACTCTAAATCATTTATTTATTTTTAAACATTTCAGCAGTTAATCTTATGCCGCCCTTAAACATATTATTTTGAAAATTTCCGCCCCTAAAATCAGCCTCTCTAGGCTAGGCCTGTTCATAATTGCTCTTTCCTTTATTGATATAAAAACAGCTAAATTTGTTTATTTAATCAGTTTAATCAGAAGATAGAAAACAATACAAACATTAATATTCTTCTTACTTTTTCCAGCAATATTCAATTGTAATGTCATCAATATAAAATGAAATTGCAAATTTTAGTATATATAGTCTATTTACAAGACAACTATGACTTACAGCTGAAGACTAATATTTTTATTGTACAATTTGACAATTAATATAATTAAAATAACAGATTTAACTATAATTATAACTTTCAGCTTTCCGCATGTAGAGCTGCAACAAACTCTTCTAGTTTTTCTTGAATATGCCGTACTCTTTCTGTAGAAAAAATATAGGTATAATGTATTGTGTGATTAAAAAATGAAAATTGAACTACAATTTTATAAAGTTAACAAACATAATATATAATGAAAAACGCAACTCACTGAGCTCTTCTGCTAAAACTACTCGTCTTCCAGTTAAAAGAGCTTTCTTTTTGTCGGAACTTTGACTGTAATCTTCTAGAACTTCTTTAATTTCTTTTTCCAACCTGCGTGCTACATTATTAAAAATGAAGAGCAAAAATAATAAATAAATGCAATGGGAAAAGAAGAACATTTTAATGTTTCAATAACAAACATACAAAACTGTCTTTTAAGTTAAACTAACTACAAAACAAATTCTCATAGCTTTTTACAAATATTTTTTTTTAAAAAGTTTTTATTTTTTTAAAAATATTATTTATTCATTTTATTTATGTTATGTTTTTTCAGTAACTGCTACAAGAAAAAAAAGTTTGATAACATATAGAAAGTTCCTTTAATATGAAACCGGAAACTGAACAACATGGTTGGTTTTAAAAGATTTATAGGATTAACTAAGGAATTTTGCATTTTGCAGCACAGATTTTCTTTTTCTGAATATTTTTCTAAATCCACTAAAACTAGAAAAATTAACTAAAACTCAATAAACTTTTAAAATTAATATCACATCTAAATTTTAATTTCAGTTGGGAGGCGATAAAGTTACACTGATTGCTTTACCACAAAGAAAAATAATTTAACCCCTTCAGACCTGGTGTCCGGTATACCGGACATACATTTTAAACAGCTGCTAATCATTTAATAATTGATTTATTTAGTTGATGTTTTTTGTAGTTGACTTTTTACAATCTACTTATTATAATCTGTGAAATAATTTTTCGTTTTGGGATTGACAACACTGACATATAAGGATTGAGAGTAGCTCATTTTTCCAACCATGGATTTTCCTCTGAAAAGCGAGGTTTTTTCCTGATTTTTTTAAAAATACATAATCTTTAATTAATCGTTTCAAATGCTTATGTTTTATAATTGTTTGTAGAACATTTTATAATGAAGTTTGTTTGGTATTTTATCATTTTCATATATGAAATATTGATTTCAAAAATATAAGTCCAGAATATTGGACGTGCCATAACTCTTTCAATTTTTCTCCTACAAACTCAAAATTTTGTCTATAAGATAGCCTTTACCATAGTACACTGTGTACCAAATACCAACATTTTTGGTCCAATATTTCATAATTCCGACTGATGGGGTTAAATATTTTTCCTTGTATTTTGCTTCCACGCACATGAACATTTAAAGATATAGATAAGAAGAAAATAACATTAAAAACATGTTTTCATTTAGAAGACAAATTGAACACACTGAAGATCGAAGATGAAAATTCCAAGGTTGGGGATGTTTAGGATGCAAAAGGATTGCATGTTTCAACTCATAGATGCTGCAAATGGAATAGAAAAAGAGAAAAGCTCAAAAAGCAAACTCTGATCACCAAAAATACTGAAAATGATATAAAATTAAAAAATAAAAATTAAAAGAGATGTATGTGAGAAACAGAGACAAAAAGAGTTCAATTTGGAGGTCCTTCTCTGGCTATACCTTTTTTCGTGACTTCCTTTTGGAAAGCCTCTTTCAATACAGCCTAGTTATAGGATAAGAGTAGTTTTTTTTTATGTACTACCAATAAAGAAAAAGGGATCGTGGAAAATAGTACCGATTGGAAAAAATAATAAAAAAACTCATGCCCACTATATTAATAATAAAATACCAGAAATTAAAAGTGCAACAAAATTTTAATTTCTTAAAACTTCTTTCATTCCGAATAACAGTAAACTATTGCATATATATAGTAACAATGCATGATTTTACAAAAAAGAATTACTAATAATAATTAGGGATTTAAAATTTAAATAAAGATTGTTTTTAAATGGTAAAACATATAATATTTCAAATTCATTCAACACTTGAAAACAATACCTTCAGCATTCATGATTTGCTGTCTTAAAGCATTTGCTGTAGTTTGCAACATTTTCTGTATCCTCCAGAAAAGAACAACATCATTACAGTCTATCTAGAATTTCAAAAAAGCATAAAAGGCAAACCTTAAAATGTGAAAATAAATTAAATATGGTAGTACATTGTAAAAAAAATCATGAGATAATAAAACAATTATTAGAGCAAAAAAGTTACGCCATACTATGCTTTAATAATGTTGCTTCTTTCCCTTATCTTTATGTCACACATTTAACCACTTTTTGAAAAACATGCTATTTTATATGGTTGTTTTTCAATTTTCTTCAAAATAATAGTACTAATAGTAACACCTAGATAAATAAGGAAATAAAAAGGCTTAATCTCAACTGCATTAGTATTTGTTACCTGCGTAGGCTTCTTAATAACTTTATTATTTAACTTTTTTTTCATTAAATATTTTTAAACATCTTTTTAAAGGGTGACATAAAGGTCTGTAATAATTCAATATTTCTGCCAAATTATGTCTCTAAAATTGCTTTTTGAAATAAGAAAATTGTGAATAGAATCTTCCTGCATCAAATCTGAGTTTCATGAGAACTCGGCAAAAAAAAAAAAAAATCTAGCATTTGGTTTCTGGCATTCATTTGAATTTTGTCTTGAATCAAATTATATTTTTCGCAACCCCGAATTGGGATAGGACCCTTCTCATTGGATTTTTTGTTTCTACAAAATGAATGGAATGGAAATGGACAAAGTTAAATCTATCACATTATGACTGGTGATTTTCTAGGTTTGGTAATAAGAGGCATATCCATAAAAAAGAAATGGTAATTAGGAAGCAAGTTATTATGGCCAATTTTCACTCATACCCTTATCATAAAGATTATATTTAGTGTGTATCCTTTGTTATTATATTTTTAAGTCTTATCAATCTTAAATGATAAGAACTAGTAATCTGGAATGGGAAATTTTTAGACGCCATTTTGCTATTAAAGTTCACATATACAGGTGTTTTTCCTGAAAGAAAAAACATGATTTTACAACCCCTCCCTCAGTTTTCAACAGTAAAGTATGCTTGTGTTAATCCTTGGACAATTTGTAACCATGGCGACAAAATTTATAGTCTCTCTAAATAAACATTAAAAACAATGAGATATGTTGTCATGGTAATCTGAAAACTCAAAGAAACATTAAAACCGATCAAGTGAGGATAAATAGCAATTCGTCATGCTCAAAAAAAAAAAAAAAAAAAAAAAAATTAAAAAAAAAATAAATAAAACACTTTAAATGTTTCCATCATATATATTGCACATCCAGTTCAATATCATAAATGCATATTTTTAATTTTTATTTTATTTCAGCATTGCAATGCTTTTGATCATTGATTTTGTGCATCAGTACAGTATTTTATGTCGAATAACGCAGCTTTTTAAAAAATATGGTACAAATTCAGTTCTTTATGTAAGAAATGGTAATATATAGTTAAAAACTGGTATAAAACAGTTAAAAAATGGTAATAAAAAAATCTTAAAAACAACTTTTCCACAATGCGAAATTTCGACCTACGCGAGGAGTCTTGGAACGCATCCCTCGCGTAAGTCAGGATCCGACTGTAATCTGTTGGCCAAGCGCCCCTTAAATTACAATTAAAAAGTTTCAACTAGTTTATCTCACCACTTATCTCACGATTGTATCAGTCAGCTGCCTAATCCTAGTATGGGAGAAATTTTTAACAATGTTTTTCGACCTTCTAATGCGGATGCCTAAAGATGTATCTCGCACATGCAGTCGCCGATCCATGACGTCACGGTCTTTACGTAATCGACGAAGCATCGTAACTGATCGGCACGTACCCAATGCTCATTGGTCAGGCGCTATGCTGGCGTGTATCAGAAGGTGATTTGGCGTCCGCATGCTAATGAGTTGACTTTGGATGTAAGGAAAGGTTTCGAGTAGGAAATTGACTTCTTCGGCGTTTTTCTCTCTGGCTTCGTGACTTGAGCGCTCGTTTGCTTTTAAGCAACAATGCGGGTTTATTTTTAATAGATAGTTCTTAATAGTTAGATATAGCTCAGCTTTAGTTCACGTTGTTGTAATTGTTTTTAATATTCTTAAACTAACTTCACTAAATTACCAAATAAATTTGGTTTTATTTTAAGTTGTCTTCAACTATTTTTTACGACTATTATCATCATGCATTTCTAGTCATATTCAATTTGGTTATCGTATTTGGAGGTATTAGTCTTAAGCATTCTCTTGCTCATTATAATCCACTCAAGGAGTCAGAAAAGCATTGAGTGAAATATTTTCATTGAAGTATCAAAAACTAGATCCAAATCTTTATTTCAACCATAATGTGTGATGTCACATTTCTTGCTGACCTCTCTTTTCTCCTAGTCACAAACTGTCATGATTTCGCGAACCCCTCCCCCTTATAACGAGAGGATCCTCAAGACAAAAATACCATTTAATTGATATTACACTACACAGTAAATATAGTAGCTGCAGCTTGTTTGCATCATTAATATAGAAATTAATTTAGCACAGTATCAACTTTGAAGTAATTTGCTTGAAAGGCAAATTCTGTCAATCTCATAATTAATTACTTACTTCAGATTCCAAGCCTTGATGATAAAGATAAAAGGCTCTTTTGCAGTCACTGGCTTTTTGAATTGATTTTTCCAAGAAATGCTTTCTATGGAGGGGGTGCCAAACCTGTTTGATCTGCAAGAAAAATTAAATACTTGTAACATCCGACTAATTTAAAAAAGTATAGAGAATACTTGCAAATAAATGTAAGAGTAAGTCCAATGCTAATTTTGAAGTAGAAAAAACGGTATGCATACAATATCTATTCCAAACTCTAAAGATTTGGCAAAACTCTATCTCTCTCTCTTTTTGTATTTTGTAATATATAAGCTTTTAGTAACCTCTTGAAAAATATTTAAAATGATTTTTTTTTTAGTTTTGCAACCATGCTCTAAAAAATAAATGGAAGACAAATTAAATAGGCAAAGTTAAAACTATTCTCTCCATATTAAAAAAAAACAGCAAAGAAATTTTTAAATTCTGTAGGGCCTGGTGGACGCAGGCCCGCTACCTCCTTGAAATGTGGTACAAAATTTTTTCGAGCGCCGGGGGTGTCATGATGTGCACGATTAATTTTGCAAAGTTATTCGAAAACCAAAAAGATAACGATTTTAGGCCGTGGAAGTGGAAGCATTGCAGCTGCGCATAACCTCAGATCAACGACTGCCTTGAATGCCAAAGAACAAAATTTAAAGGACTTACCAGGGCAGACACGAAGACGGGAATTTTGCATGGTGATCACCAGAACATTTCACTTGGTAAAAAAAAAAAAACAAATGCGAGGAATACAGACTTAAGAGTTCAAAAAAATGGAGCAGGGGTTGCAAAGTTCGTTAAAGATAAAAAAAAAGGAGAGTTCATTCAGATGGTGGTGAAATAATCAAATTAAAATGGACGGAGGACGGACAGTTCACTATGAAGATGGTGGGGTGTCTTTCGGGGATGGATCATGATCTAAGATGTCTGTTGCAGGCAAGTGTACGTTGAGACAAAAAAAATGGCGCTGGCTGGTAATCTCCATGGTGACAATGTTGAGATCGTCACACGATTAAAAATGAATCAGGGTAATTTCGGGGTAATTGCGGATCCATGTCGTCACTACAAACTATGTTGATCATCAAAAGGTTAGTTACTTAAGGGCACGATTCAGGTACATTCAGCGTGCCGCCATCGGACGCCATCATACAAACAGGTGATGGATCTCTTATGCTCTCATCTTCGGCTGCGACGAAGTATAACGATCTTGATTGTTAGGCATAAATGCCTGTTAATAACAACAGTAAATATTCCTATCTCATCACCTCACAACACCAATAGTAAAAGAATGTTTTTTCCTTACTTATAATGTATTACCAATCATTCTGCATGACTGGGGTAAAAGAATCTTATCAGCACTCATTCACATTGGTCGAATCGACCGAATGTTTGTTTCACTTTCGTTCACCCTTGGCGGGAACTCCGTTGTGGATGACGTCATAGAAAGCTTCTAGAAGGAATCTGATGGCACGTGTGCTTAACGATAGCAGTGATGTGTCCGTTCACGTGACTCGGATATGCTAATGACCCGGGGGGATATTTAAACTATTCGCGGCTTTGGTTCTCTCTCTCTTCGATCATCTCTCGTCGATGTAGGCGGTCGCTCTTTCGGCATTCGAACTTGCTTGTTCGTGCCGTTCGCCCTTTATTAGAAATGATTAGCTGGTCTTAGCTTATTTTCCAATGGGTCTACTTCATCAAAGTTTTTAGTCAATAGTCATGCAGTTTGCGTTGCACTGTTAGTTATCTCATGCAGAAGTAGCATGTAAAGAGATTATGTTGTTAGTATTTATTTTTATCATTTACAGCGTGTTTTTATCTATTTACATTATCGTTTAAATAAACTTCATGAAAGTTAGAAATAGTTTGTCAAGTTCTTATTTCCGAACTCACTCTGCTAATATCAAAGAAACATTGGGGAGATATTATTAGATTAGAAATTCTCCCCAACACGGGTTATGGGCCCAGTCCCTTTCCTGTGCAGACCTAGTGAAAATATTTTTGGATAAGACTAGGAAATGATAAAGAGTGTACATGCATCTGTAAAAAGGCGGGGTTGTACTGCTGCCAAAAGTACATGTACCGTTGGATGATGTACATTTCGATATTTTTTAGAAATTTTGAAAAATTTTTTTTTTGGAAGCTGCAAATTCGATGACCCATCTGAAGATGAAGTTATTGGAATGTTTGAGATGGGGGGGGGCGACCAAGATAGAAGAGACTTAAAAGATTTTACCAAAATTCAAGAATACTAAAGTTTGAAAAAAAGAAAAATGGCTAATTTGGCGATTCAGATTGAAAAGCTGAACAACAAGAATTACCTCGAATGGTCGACGAATATGAAGTTCCTTCTCATGGAACGGAATGTATGGGACATCGCTAACGGAAAAGAGAAAGAACCAGTCATTAATGAGAAGACGAATGTAACAGAAAAAGACGTGAAAGAATTTATTGTGAGGAAGCGAACTGCAGTCTCTCTAATCTTCTTGAATATTGAACAAAATCTAAGAAAAATAGTTGAAACTATAGAAGATCCATGCGAATCTTGGAAGAAGCTAAAATTACATTTTTTTCCGGAGAATAGATGTATAAGTATGCAACTCTTCATTGAGCTGAATCAGTGCAAGAAAGAGAATGGAGAAAAGATGAATTTATTCGCGGCGCGTCTGCAGAGAATTTTCGACAAAATCAAAGTTGCTTATCCGAATTTCCCGGAGGACTGTATTTCTTTTAAATTACTGCAAAGTTTACCAGAAACGTATGATCATCTAATTCAACAGATTTTGATGAGGAAAAATGAAGATTTTACATTCGAGAAAATCCTGGTTGATCTAATTATTGAAGAAAACCGTCAAGAAATGAAAGAAGAGAAGACAAATGAGATGCAGGTTTTCCAAGTTAAATCTAAAATTCGATGTTACAAGTGTCATGAAGATGGGCATATGAGCAGATGCCCTTATGTCAAAAATGAAGACCGTCAAAGATTGACTTCACGAGAAAGAAATAAAAGGGGAAACCAGCACCAATCCCGGAAAGAATGGAGGGATGAAGGTACGAGCCCAAGGAGTAGAAATCGCCGATGGAGTTCTAGAAGGAAGTTCCAGGAGCGTCGCCGATCACCTTCAAATAATAGATGTGAGTATCCTTTGTATTTCTTGTCAGAGGCAAATCTTAGTCAGACCCAAGATAAAGGGAATACATTTATTTTTGACACTGCCGCATCAAATCACTGTTGCTCAAATAAGAACTGGTTTAGGACATTTGAACCCCTAAATGATGTAAACATGGCTGTTGCCGTGAAAAAGCAAACTTTCCCGATTGAGGGAAAAGGGGAAATCAAAGTTAAGTTCGGTAAAAGAACTGTAATTCTCAAAGATGTAATGTATTCTCCCCGTTTGAGACGAAATATTTTGTCTGGCACCAAGTTTGACCAGGGTGGTGCAAAATTTAAAGGTGGGGGAGGTTTCGTGGAGGTATCCGTCAAACAGGGATTACTTTTTAAAGCTGAACTCAATAATGGAGTTTATAATGTTAATTGTAAAAAGTTTAAAAATTCTCCTAGTTCTAGTCATGTAAATAAAGAACCTTCGATAGAATGCTGTCAAAGCGACATTGAAACTTGGCATAAACGCTGTGGACACGTAAACACTGAAAGTATTCGTAAAACTAGTAATCTTTCAGCTGTTCGTGGCCTACCTAAGTTTAAACATGTTAAATTAAACTGTGATGTTTGTAAATTAGGAAAATTTAAGCGTGTTAGTTTCAAGTCAATTGATAGTGTAAGAAGTACCCAGCCATTGCAATTATTGCATATGGATGTTTGGGGAAAATGTGAAGTAGAGGGTAGAAACGGAGAAAATTATTTTCTTTCTATTATTGATGACTATTCTAAAAGGTGTTCATTGTATCCTATTAAGTCAAAAAGTCAAGTTCCGGGAATTGTAAAACAACATATTCTGAGAGCCGAAAGATTTATCGGCAAAAAGGTTGTCAGTATCAGATCTGATAACGGGACGGAATTTGTAAATCAGGAACTAGACGGGTTTTGTCAGAATATGGGTATACATCATGAACTCACAAATGTGTACACACCAGAGCAAAATGGATTAATTGAAAATTTTAACCGCACAGTAACAAATAGTGCACGCGTTTTGTTAAAAGAAAGTGGTTTGCCAAACAGTTTTTGGCCGGACGCGATGTTATATTTTGTATACACATGGAATAGGATTTGTCATTCAAGTCAAGAAAAGACTCCTTTTGAACTTTACGGAGGAAGAAAACCGTCTGTAAGACATTTAAAAGCATTCGGAACTACTTGTTTTGCCGGTATCCCACGACAATTAAGAAAGAAACTAGACCTAAAAGCCGAAAAAGGCGTTTTAATCGGATACGCGTTCAATCGTAAAGGATTTCGCGTTTATCTTCCAGACAAAGATAAAGTCATTGAAACAATCAACGTATCTTTCAAAGAGAACTCCTTTTTCAAGGACGAATTTACTTCCGAGCAGGAATCGCGCGGAAAAGAAAATACCCTTTTCTGGCCTCTTTCGCCTCAGGCAGAAGATAAGAATTCTTCGGAAGAAAGCGAAGATTCGAATCGCTTCAGAGAATTAGATGTTGAAAGTAGCTCTGAAGGGGGGGCGGAAAGTTCAGACAGTGAGGGGGATGATTCTAGTCGCAAACCAATGCGGGAAGCTAGGTGGATTCGGAAATTTGTCCCTAGACCCGATGGTTCAAGAAACGACGTATATTATTTTGAAAAGGGGAATAGCAAAAGATTAAGATCGTTGAATGATGTTCAAAAATATTGTCTTCGTGAAAACATAGCGTATGATCCGGAATTATTTAATTTTAAAGGCAATGATGATTTTCAGGGTGAAGTTTCAAATCAATCTAAAATTTTAACTCATGTTTCCTGACTAGACACAGAAATTCAAATCCCTAGAACATATAAACAGTCATTAAAATCTAATGAAAGGGGGGAATGGCAAAAATCAATGGAAATTGAAATAGGCACTATGCGTAAAAGAAATGTTTGGAATTTAGTCAAATTACCGGAAAATGTTAATCCTATCGGATGTAGATGGGTTTATAATTTAAAGAAAGGGGAAAATGGTGAAGTTTATAAAAGTAGACTAGTCGCTCAGGGGACTAATCAAGTGAGGGGACTAGATTTTGATCTAACCTTCTGCCCAGTAGTCTGCTTTAGTACCATTCGCTTTTTCTTTTCTTTGTTGGTATCAAGAGAAAATTGGCTACATATCCAATGTGACGTTAAAAGTGCGTACCTATATGCTCCTATTGATGAAATAATATATATGAAGCAACCCCCAGGTTTTATTGAAAAGGGAAAAGAAAATTATGTGTGCAAATTGAATAAAGCTATATACGGCCTGCACCAAAGCGGTCGTCTGTGGTTTTATGAAATTGAAAATATATTGCTTAAAATTGGTTTTCATAAATTTTTATCATGTAATTGTGTTTATTATACTGATAATGTGATTTTACTCTTATATGTGGATGACATTGTGTTATTCAGTAAGAAGGACAGGGATATTAAAGATGCTTTGAATTTACTTCAAAAACATGTTGAAATTAAAATTTTAGGTAAAACTAAAAAGCTACTAGGTGTAGAATTTGAAAATGAAGGAAATGGCTTAAATTTACATCAAACTGAATACATTCATGTAGTTTATGAAAGATTTAGTAAATTTAAAATTCCTATTTCTTCTTTACCTATTAGTAAAGGATGTGTTTATTCAAAGTTAAATTGTCCTACTTCTCAAGCTGAGATTGACGAAATGTCAAAATATCCATACAAGAGTTTATTAGGGTGTTTATCATTTATTTCTAGTAGAACGCGTCCTGATATATCATATGCTGTTAACATTTTCAGCCAATTTCAAAGTAACCCAGGAATTGTACACTGGGATGGATTGTTGAAATTACTAGGATATGTTTACCATACTAAAGATTTAAAATTAAACTTAAAATGTGAAAATGTTCAACTTATAACTTTTTCTGATGCTGATTTCGCCACAAATAAAGATGATAGAACCTCATTAGGCGGTCAACTTGTATTACTTGATAAAGCTCCAATTGAATGGCGCACGTTCAAAGAACGAAGCGTTAGCCTTTCAACGATGGAAGCTGAATTTATTGCCATGACAGAATGTGCAAAAGAACTCATGTGGTTTGATCGTATAATTGACGAAGGCATCAAAATAAAAATTGTTAAAAGTTGTAAAATTAAATCTATTTTGTATGTGGATAATCAGGCTACGTTAGATTTTGTTAAATCGCCTATCGAAAATCATCGTAGTAAACACATTGATATCAAATTGTTTTTCATTCGGGATTTAGTTCATAAAAATATTTTTAACGTGAGATATGTCAAAAGCAAAGATAACATGTCGGACATATTCACGAAACCTCTCACCCGATTAGAAATTCAAAGATTTATTGAAAATTTTTTTTGTACAAATATAATATAATTTAGAAACATTTTTTAGAAATTTTTGAAAATTGTTTAATGTACTTTAAATTTTTCTTCTTTGCATCATGTTTTGTGAAATGTTTTTGCAAGTTCTAACAATTTAATTGTCCACCTGAATGTTTCGGTGGCTTTTTCTTCCTATCAACCGGGTTGCGAACAGCTTTTTGTTACGTCTCGTTAAAAGTGAAAATGTAATTGTCAGAGTCTTCCCGGGAGTTAGGATAGAGTGAGTTTATTGTTGCATGAAGGTCTATCGCGGGTGTATTTGTTTTTCATTTTGTAAGACCCTATTTTGAATATTGGAAACACCACTAGTTCCCGTTAGAATTTGTAATTTTCCTTCATTGAATATATTATGGTGCAAAAATGTTATTAAAAAAAAAAAAAAAATTTTGAATCAGTAAAAATGAAATTTTAATCAGTTAAAATTATCATACAGTCTTTAAGTATAGAAGGGGGGCATTTTTTTTATGAAGATCTTTAGTGATCTATTTGTAAATGAAATTATTTAATGAGAAATGGATAGTTAGTAAAAGAGCTTATTTACATTTCGTTATAAACATTTCTCAATATATGCTTATACTATATTTTCTAGACTGTGATATTTTATATGCTGATTCGAACAGTTACTGTGGGTTTTTATTTTATATTTCAGATTAACCTACTGTCATTGTTATAAATAAAATCGGAAAAATGATTGAAAAAAATTATAATGGACTTTGATCAAAAATTTGTTTTCGAACTTTTGGTGAAAATTCGTGGAAAACGTACTATGAGTTACGACGTACGAGAGAGTACGAAAGAAAAAAAAGGACATTTCAAGATGATTGTTCTTTGAACTTTTGAATTTTTTTTCAGCAAAGTGTATTGGTGTTTTTCTCAATTTTTCAGATCTAGATCTATATTGGAAGTTCGTAATATAGAGTCAAGTTTATATTTAAAAAAAAAAAAATTGTTCATTGTTTTTCTCATATAATTATTAATATGTGGAAATTGTGTTAAATGTCTAAAGGAAGTTAAAATTTTTTTGAATGTTTTCATTGTGAGATGATGAGAGGGGGGGCCTTGTTAGGCATAAATGCCTGTTAATAACAACAGTAAATATTCCTATCTCATCACCTCACAACACCAATAGTAAAAGAATGTTTTTTCCTTACTTATAATGTATTACCAATCATTCTGCATGACTGGGGTAAAAGAATCTTATCAGCACTCATTCACATTGGTCGAATCGACCGAATGTTTGTTTCACTTTCGTTCACCCTTGGCGGGAACTCCGTTGTGGATGACGTCATAGAAAGCTTCTAGAAGGAATCTGATGGCACGTGTGCTTAACGATAGCAGTGATGTGTCCGTTCACGTGACTCGGATATGCTAATGACCCGGGGGGATATTTAAACTATTCGCGGCTTTGGTTCTCTCTCTCTTCGATCATCTCTCGTCGATGTAGGCGGTCGCTCTTTCGGCATTCGAACTTGCTTGTTCGTGCCGTTCGCCCTTTATTAGAAATGATTAGCTGGTCTTAGCTTATTTTCCAATGGGTCTACTTCATCAAAGTTTTTAGTCAATAGTCATGCAGTTTGCGTTGCACTGTTAGTTATCTCATGCAGAAGTAGCATGTAAAGAGATTATGTTGTTAGTATTTATTTTTATCATTTACAGCGTGTTTTTATCTATTTACATTATCGTTTAAATAAACTTCATGAAAGTTAGAAATAGTTTGTCAAGTTCTTATTTCCGAACTCACTCTGCTAATATCAAAGAAACATTGGGGAGATATTATTAGATTAGAAATTCTCCCCAACATTGATTATTATGATTTCAAACACCATATAAAAAATAAGAAAACTTTCACCTCATCTTGAGGTCTTAACCATATCGCGGAGAGCAATGGCCGTCCCATGACGCCGCGCACTGATGCTTCTTCATCGCCATCGTTGGATAAAAACAGGAGCCGCAAAAATTGTGACCGAGCGGACAGAGATCAGCAAGCAGAGTGAAGTGGGGTGGAAAAATGAATCCGCAAATGAGCGATCAGATCCGGGTACGCGGCGATGCGCGGGAACCAATGAGTGCGTTTGGCGCCCAAACAACGAAGGGTAATGAGCAAGAGAATGCTCAAGACTAATAACTTCTAAATGCAATAACCCAATTAACTGTATGACTAGAAATGCATGATTAAAAATAGTTGAAGAAAACTTAAAAATAAAAACCAAATTTATTTGGTCATTTAGTAAAGTTAGTTAAAAATTAAAAACATTTGAAACAACGCGAACTAGAGCTGAGCTATATCAATCTATTATATATCTATTAAAAAGAACCCGCATCGTTGCATAAAAGCAAACGAACGCTCAAGTCAACTTGCCAGAGAGAAAACACCGAAGAAGTCTCTTTTCCACTCGAAACATTTCCTTTTATCGTAAGTGAACTCATTTGCATGCGGACGCCAAATCACCTGGCCAATGAGCATCAGGCACGTGCCGATCTATTACGATGCATCACCGATTACGTGAAGGTCGTGACGTCATAGATCGGCGACTGCACGTGCGAGATACGTCATCAGGCGTCCGCATTAGAAGAAAGAAAAATATCGTTGAAAATTTCTCAATGATTAGGCAAGTGACAGATATTATGGTGGGATAAGTGGTGAGATGAATTCGTTAATTATTTTATATAAGGGGCGCTAGGCCAACAAAGGGAAGGGGATGCTACGCCATTTTAATGGCCGACAAGAAGATGCAAAAAATCGGACCGACGCTTGAAAAAATGTCAAAAAGCAAAACGATGGGAAAAGTGAATAAGTCGCATATTTGATATCGTAAAGTGCGCAAAATTTACGGGGAAAAGGTGGAATGCACAGGAAAATAAAAAAACAACAAAATGGGGGAAGAAAACGATTAAAATGACCGAAAACATGGGAAAAATATAAATGGGTAAAAAATGTGATATGCATTATCACATACACTGGCAAAGCAAAAGAAAAAAAAAAGAGAAAAAAAAAGAAAATTTTTTAAGTCCAGCTCCAATTTACCAAAACTTTACACAACAAATTCATACATCATATATATTCAAATGCATAAAGAGTTGTAACATCCAAAAAAAAACATGAGATACAGTTTTATACTATCGTCAAGGTAGAAAATGGGTAAGTCAAATAAAATGAACTGTTTGCATTTTCTTTTTGCATGTCAGGATTGTACCCTGCTCACAAAACAATTTTCCACACATGACCAACCAAAAGGACAAAAAAAGGTACACACAGTTGTGATTACGTGAACAACACATAGCATACCAAGAGTTAAAAAAATAAACATTCAAAAAAAACTACACAACTACCCAACACATGTAGAAGGTATGAATACAAAAAATGCAACAACCCTCAAATACGACCATTCTCGATATGCATTAAATTATACGGAAACACATTAATGCAAAAAAATGCGAAAAAAAACATTAGAATCATTATCTTGACTATCTACGTCAAGTGTTACACATTAGGGTAACATGAGTAAAAAATTTCAGGTAGAATTTTTTTTTTTTTTTTGAAAACAGTTCATATTATTAAAGAGTTCAACAGCGTAGTGCACCAGATTACCAGGAGCACACTCAGTACTAAATTTAAAAATTGCGACCGAGCGGACAGAGACCAGCAAGCAGAGTGAAGTGGGGTGGAAAAATGAATCGGCAAATGAGCGATCAGATCCGGGTACGCGGCGATGCGCGGGAACCAATGAGTGCGTTTGGCGCCCAAACAACGAAGGGAAGGGGACGCTACGCCATTTTAATGGCCGACAAGAAGATGCAAAAAATCGGACTGACGCTTGAAAAAATGTCAAAAAGCAAAACGATGGGAAAAGTGAATAAGTCGCATATTTGATATCGTAAAGTGCGCAAAATTTACGGGGAAAACGTGGAATGCACAGGAAAATAAAAAAACAACAAAATGGGGGAAGAAAACGATTAAAATGACCGAAAACATGGGAAAAATATAAATGGGTAAAAAATGTGATATGCATTATCACAGGGGGCTTGCACTTCCAAGTGTTTTTTTTTTTTTTTTTTCTTAATTTTAAGTTTTTTTTTTTAAAGCTAAACTTTCAAATTACTTATAGAAAGGATGAAGGATTTCCCGAAGCACTTAACATTCTATGTCATTCAAAATAGAGCTCTTTATCGGCATCAGATTAAGCTTGTAACGATATTCTCATTTAATTAGTACACCAGACATAAGGGTTTCTATTTTCGTGAAAGTCCTAAGATAACCTCAATTCAAGCATGGAGCTAAAGAACAAAATGTTACTAGGGAATACACAATTTGAAATCTAATTTTCAAACATATAAAATGGCGTTTTGGAATCCTAGCACCTGGTAGAATAAAAGCTATGCTCTCTTTATGAGCAATACATTTATATTAAAACAAAAGTCAAAACCCCTCTCCCGTTTTTTAGATAAGGATAGGTAACAGGTAAATATATTTTTAATTTCAAAAAGTTTCACCTCAAATAAATTTCGAATTAACGAGTTTTTTAAATAATAATAATAAACTTATCTCAAAAGACTAATTTTACAAGCTTGGTTCCCACTAAATAGATGAAATAAAATAAGTTTATGATTTCTTGATTACAACACTCAAATGTGCAGTTAATATTAAAATTGGATTAACTGCAATTTTTGAATGTTGTAATCCAAAAATCATATACTTACTTTTTTCATACTTTTCAGTGTGAATCAAGTTTGTAGAAATAGTCTTTTGAATTGAAAACCGTTTTTTTTATATTTCACTCATTTTTATGTAACTAAGTCTTATATACTGGTTTGTTTTGTTTAAATAATACATTGAATTTAAAATTTCAGTAATATTGACTTTGACAACATTTGGCTATCAAATAGAAGCTTTGTTTTGAGCAGTTTGGTGTAGTTAAAAAAAAAAAAAGTCAAGTATTCCTCTTTATGAGTATTCCCGCAAACACACAACATACTCTGATTTGGGTGACCAAAATTAAAGGACTCAAAGGGCAGTATGGTTAGAAAAAAAATGTAAATCAATAATTGTTGAATATTATGCCTTGATAAGAATTTTTTTTAAATAGCTTATTAATAATTTTTTGAGCATATTTTTTATCAAGTTCTTTTCTTTTTCAGGTGCGAGAGGGATTTCAAAAATTGTTATCATTATGATGAACTCTTAAATTCTATTTTCTGCATAAGGGAGATTTTCATTTTGTTCTAAAAGTAATGCATACATTAATCTAGAGACGTACCGAGTACTCGGTAACTACTCGGTACTTGGCCTACTCGGCCAATTTGCCGAGTACTCGGTACTCGCCCAAATTCTGATCAGATACTCGGCCAATACCGAGTAGTTGCCAAAAATTTTATTATTGTCCAAGACAGATACTAAAATTTATATATATAAAATTATATTTATATATATAAATTTTAGTATCTGTCTTGGTCTATATTTATATATATAAAAAAGAGCAAGCATTATATTCTGAAATCATTTACAATTAAAATTTATAAGTCAAATTTAAATTTTGAGAATAATGAAGTTTGTAATGCTTCAATGGAATAAATCTTTATTTTAATGTCTCCAAAGTTAATAAAACTTATTTATTAAAAATTATGCAAAAAAGGTAAGTATAGAAAATATGGAATTTTTATATTAAAAATGGATTTTTGCTTCAACCAAAAATTAGTTATAAAAAATATAAAAATATCTTTGCTTAAAAAATAAAAGGAAAACGTTAAAAGTACAGTGCATGAATACTGCAGACACATGTTTTGGCGTTACAAGGAATTCTTTTTTCAATGCACAGAATGGGAGCTCGTGGATTTAAAGACAAAACTCGGATTTTTTTGTCGAATGTCTTTACATTCTTTAGCTCACATGTTATGCACTGAAAAAGACGTTCCTTGTAAGGGGGGGGGGGGGCAGAAACACGTGTCTGCAGTGTTTCTGCACATTTGTTTTATTTGCTTTTAAAAAATATTTATGTTTGGCGGACTAGAACTATAATTGATTGGTATACAGTGAAACCCCTCCTAACGGACACCCCTCTTATGCGGACAATTTTTAATTCCCCAGTTCCAATGCAAATAACATTATTAAACCCCTGTCCTGCGGACACCTCTCTACTGCGGACGAAAAAAAATTGTCCTGTTAGTGTCCGCATTAGAGGGATTTTACTGTAATTTGTTTTAATTCCAACTTGATTAATCATACCTTTTATTTATTTATTTTTAATTTTAAAAATTTTTTTGTAAAATTTTTGACACAAACAAAATTGTTTATATAATGCGTAATTAAACTTCAGCAGGAATTTAGTTTTAAAAACTATTATATAGACAAGGAGGTCTATACTACTATTCCAATAAGTTCAAAATTCATCACATGTGTGTCGGTGGTTCTTCTTAAAACATAATTGGTACTTGGTAACTCGGCCGAGTAGTGAAAGGCCGAGTACTCGGTAACTCGGTACTCGGCCGAGTAGTGAAAGGCCGAGTACTCGGCTACTCGGCCAAAGTGCTACTCGGTACGTCTCTACATTAATCTATAGTCAAATTCAATAAAAATCTTCACAAACCAAATAAGATTGCAAAGCAATCTCTGGGGGTTAGTGAGCAACAGAAAGTTAAAAAAAATAAACCAAGTGGTCAACTTACAAAGGGTTTTTACAATACTCCAAACCAAATTTGGCAAACATTAGTGGTCAAGATAGACAGGTAGTCAAGATAGAGAGGTGGTCAACTTACAGAGGTTTTCCTTCATTATATGAGATAGGACTAATTCTGTTCCTGACAAAAGCGGTCAACATAGACAGGTGGTCAACTTACAAGGGTGGTCAACTTTACAGGTTTTACTGTATATTTAAAAGATTTGCAGGCATGCTACAGAGATAAATTGTGTAGAGGTAAATTCATAAGGGGTAGCGAAATTTATTTTGTAAAAAAAAGAAAAACAAAACATCTTAGGGCAAATTCAAAATTTAGAATTGATAAAGTGCAATATTTTGGATTTTAGATTTTGTACTTGCTTAATATTAATACAGTCGAACCTACTTTCACATATCAAAATTTTCTATATATCGAAATCCCAGCAAATTTCAATGTTCATTACATAGAAAAATTGTTTCTATATAACAAAAATTTCTATGTATCGAAATTTTTTTTGAGACATTAGTAGATTTTTTTTTTCCACTTTAGACTGTTTGTCTCATGAAAAATGAAGGTTAGGGGAAAAAATTATGTTTACTAAAGGTTGCTAAGAAACTCATAAGAAATCTAGGTTTGAGGGGTGTGTAGAGAGGTCGTTGTTCCATTCTAGAGTTCTTAAATTCCCTGAAGTTTATTTCAAATCTTAGTTGTAACCAGTAACACTGTAAAATCAGTTTCAAGTTATCCTTTTTGTCTATTGATTATCATTCCTAGTCTTTTTAGCTTTAGTAAAAATCATTCAAGTCAATAAGTAGATTGATTTTTTACTTTTCTCTTGATTACATAGTCAAAACGAAAATCCCCTCATGTTGCGAATCTAGTTGAACTGCGAAGAATGAAGATGCATGAAGGCACAAAAATGTAATTTCTGTTAATTTTTCAGCTATTAACTTTCATTTAATCTGATGCACATATAAATTATAAATTGTGTTTCATGCACGAAAATTAGCTTTAATTTTAATGTTTTAGGGGATTTTTATGATAAAATAAGATTGTTTCTATGTATCAAAATTTCTATACATCGAATTTTTTTCCAGCAATTTGCTACTTCGATATATGGAGGTCCGACTGTATGTTGCATCAACTAAATATACATACCATATCGTAATCAGCTTCCACATCTGATCCTTGAAGATTTCTTTTTATTGTAGTTAATTCATCAGGGGTCAATGATGGTCCGTGATTCTAAATAAAAAATGCAACATAAACATCAAAAATAGAAAAAAAATACTAATGACAGGGGTAAAACAGATCTAGGTTCCAAACCCTGAAAAATGCTATCAGTAGGTATAATTGCAGAACAAGGCACATAGTCAAAAGGAGGGTCATAAAAGTATTACTCCCCTCTTGCTTACATAATTACAGCATATACAGGGTATCAGCTGCTTTTGGAGTGAGTTTTCAATTCCATGACTTCCACTTGTAACTTTTTATGACTCATAGGCTACAATGTTTACAGAAAAAACAAGTATTTTTCACAAGAATTGTCTAAACTAATGTTTGGTTAAAATAAAATTACAACCGTATGAGCTATGCTTTGCAAATATGCTTCTGAAAATTAAAATTAAAGCAAAATGTAAAGAGCTGAGCTACCATTATAACTGAAAAACAATGAATAGCACATATGAGTTTCATATTCTATCACAATCCTAAATATCCTCAACTAACTTTTAAAACAACTTTTACTTTCTAAAATCTTCATAAATTTAAACAAATGCTGGTGAAAAACATGGATAATTTTTATAAGTAGAATTAGCTTAAATTGACTTGGGTCCAAAGGGATTAAAATTTTTGAGTGGGTGTGGCAAAATGATGTGTGCAAGTCTTCAATTACATGATATACATAAAATACAAAAAAGTCTTAAAATAATGGTGAACAAGTTATTAATGTCCACATCTTAGAATCACATGTTAATTGAAAATGAGCGAGTTTTATAGAAACTAAAGCAAGCAGATTTCAAAATGCTCAAAAAATGGAACGTGCAAGTAAAAGTATAATTAAAAAAAAATGTGCAAGTAAGTTTACTTAATCAAGCTTGCAAAAGAATGAAAATAAATTCATTAATTTGTTTAGGAGATACAATACCAGATAGACACACACATAAATAGATACACAGGCATGTCAAACTTATCATCTCCTTACTTTTGTGTTGAGGTTTAAAAACTGATGAATATATGAATACAGTAAGCATTCTAACATCACACTATTTAGTTTCTTGAACTTAGCACATTCACATTTTTAGCATTATGGAAAAAATACATAAATGAAAAAAATTTTAGAATCCAGAAAAAAAAAAATAAAAATAAAAAATCAACTGATTGCTTGCTTGTTAAATAAATAAACAAAATTCAGTTTTAAAAATAAAAGTGAGCAATTTTTTTCCCCTTTTCTCAAAACTACACCTAGATAAATCTAAATGAAAGTGGTCTGAAGTTATTTTACTTCTAAATTCAGGTGCATCTACACACAAACCTGTTTTTATGCGTTTTTTTATTAGATTTTTTTTGTGCATTTTTTTTTAGTGCGGTATAAAATTTCACCCAGATTGGGATTCAAATGACGAAATAATTTTTAAAACAAGTGCAAGGCAGTATCTTCAAGTGATGGCATAGGCACCCCAATAGGAAGTCACTGTGACCTCCCAAAAATTTCCTTATTGGAGAAATTTTGCCCAACTACTCGGCAAAAATTATCATCACTTGGTTTGCTTTGATTTCGTTCAAAGATTACAATTTCGTAAGTTTTCTGGTTATTTTCTATGCAAGACTTTTTTTATGCTGTCCCTATCCACGACATAATTTTTTTTTTAAAACTGTGTTGCAAAAACAACTTTTTAAAGCTACTTGTGAAGTTTCAAACAGTTTTTTTTAGTACGGTCACTATTCACCACATAAAAACAGGTTTGGGTGTATTTTATATTTACAAATTTTACTTTTTAAGGGTGAGTGTACTGAGTTATTCAATCTTCAAGCTTGCACTTTTGAATAATACAGTATTACTTTGATTTAACATTACCTAATTTAACAATTTCCTCAATTTAATGATACATTTCATTGGTCCGGATTTGACTGTATCGAATGTCTATGCTCCCCGATTTAACTATATAGTTGATTTAATGAAATTTTCTTCTAGTTCCTTGACAATAGTTAAATTGGGGTTATACTGTATAATTGGATGATAATTAAAAAAATATTTATAAAATAACGTTTTTTTTTTAAATTAAGGAAAACAAAATCAGCATTGTCTACAATCTTGTTTATTTTAATTAACTTGATCCAAATCTCTCACAGTGATATCAAATTAATTCCTGAAGGTAATTCATTTAATTGGTTTATTATAAACAAATATAATTGTTAAATACAAAAAAATGAAGTTATGTTAGGAGGACCAGAAAAATGTTTCTTTCAAGACAATTCTAAACAGAATGATAGGTAATTACATACATTCAAATTAAATTTACAACAACTTACGGAAAAATGAGCTTGATTAAACAACTTCTGAGTTTCATTTTTAATGCTTGACCATAATTGCTGCTCTGGTGTTCGGCTAACCCAATGCCACCACCTTTCGGTAAAGGAGGGACCTTCCATCTCGGAAATATAGGCACAAGCTTCATACGCAACAAAGATTTAGAATTAAAACCAAAAATTACAAAGAATATTTACAAAATACATACATGTGACAGCTAAAAAACAAACTTTTGTGGAATGGATGGTTTCATTTTATTAAAACTTCAACACCCCGTAAACAAACATGGTTTAAAAGTTTATCATTTTTTAAAATTTTTTTAATAGGAACTGCTTTTTGAATTATTTTTATTACTGGTTGTTTAAATGATAAAAACCTGGTTGAAAAACATACAGTACATCCATAGTTTCAAAATAGAATTTTTATGAAAAAAGTAATAAATAATGGGGTCGCTTCCAAAATTTCTAAAAGTATTTTTTTTCTGAAAGAACATGCTTAAAAACATAGGATTTAACCATTTTTTAAATAATTTGTTCAAGTTTAATATTTTAAAAAAATTACTTTAATCGGTGCGCTTTCATTGTTTACATTTCTTGCTGATGACATCACAAATGACGAAATGCCATTCTGTGTTGCCATTCATAGAGCAAAATATTTAATTTGCATCTTTACTCACATGTATTGGCAACAATATGGTTGATAGCATGCGTAGAGCACGATTTTTATTCGCTTCTTGATTATCATAACGTGGAAACGCGGAACAAAGATGCACCAAAGAGCATCATTTGTGACGTCATCAAGACCATGCCTTGTTTGAAAAATCGGACATTTAAAAAAATTAATTAAAAACTAAGTGTTGGGAAAATGAAAGAATTTTCTGGGTCCATGTTATTATTATTATTTTTTTGTTGCTTATTCTATCAATTTCAGTGACTAAAAGTAGTACTTTTGACTGAAGGAAACAACCCCATATATTTATTTCATAACAAAACTTAAAATAAAAATTAAAAAAAAAAGTTGAAGTGGGAAAGGGGGCGGGGGGGGGGAGATCTGATTCTTGAACAGGGTACCAAAAATTTCTGCACTGAAAACAAGGCATGTGTTCCTTTTGCTTGGCATGTGGAAAAGTCAGCCTACATCATTTTACAGCACTTCTGAAATTGTGTAGCAAAACATCTTAAATATCAGCGAATTTTTATTTATATTTTAATTATTCTTTTCTAAACAGTGAACTGCATAAAACATGTCGGGCAAAAATACAAAGTTACTTTTTACAAGTGTATGTTTCTGTGTGTGTGTGTTCAATTCTTACATTTTTCCTCAGAAAACTTAGAATGGAATAACCATAAAAGTAGAATTCCACAAATCTGAAGATTGAAATTCATGGAATTCCGATAATTAGTGGGAAAATTACAGATATGAAGGTACCAAGTGGAGTTCCACCTCCAATGTGCGATGAATACAACCAGGTTTGGTTTAATTTTGCCCAAAGCAGAGAAACCCAGAGTTTTCAAAAAACATAACCTTGAAAAATATAATTTTTAGGACTTTTACTGAATGACAAATGATTTTTCAATGTTTAAATAACACTGTGAACTTTTTAAAAATATTTTTTTACATATTTTTGAGCATAAAACTGAATGCTTTACTTCTATTACCATTGGTTTTTATGCATGAGTTTTAAAAACCATGTGTTTATTATTTAAATTCATTTAGGATTTAAATGTGAACTATAGCACACATTCTGCTTATGTTTTATATCCTCAAATGTACTCATGTAGGCAAAACTTTTACAACTTACTTAATTAGTAACGGTTACAATAATGATAATTTTTTCTGATACTAAGCTGTCAAATACACATTTACATATTTTTTCTTAAACACTTTAAAATTACCAGTAAAAGCAATACAGTCGAGTCCCGACTTACGCGAGGGATGCGTTCCAAGACCCCTCGCGTAAGTTAAAATTTCGCGTTGTGGAAAAGGGTATGTATAAAAACTTTTATAAGCATACCCAATTATTTTAGACACTTGTACTTGTAAACACCACCTCAAACTGTTAAAAACCATTTCATAACTATACAATGCTGTTTCTTGCATAAAAACTGAGTTTGTATTTTAAAAAAAAAAATTAAATTGAATTTTGACATTTTGAATTTAAATTATGTTTTTCGCAATCACGAGTGTGTGTATGTAGGCGTGTGTGTTTGTGTGCGGGGGGGGGGGGGGTATGTATTTGTTTGTAGGGGCTATGTGTGTGTAGGCATAATTTGGGCGTGTATTTTAATGAGCAAAAAAGTCTTAGTGGCCATTACATCACTTGTCTGTTGTCATTTTGGTTATTCTTGCATTTTAAAAACTGCTGCTTTTACAACAAAATGCTATGATCCGAATATATCTTCTGCCGAAAACAGCGAAAGGGAATTATCGGATACCATGTGACAAGGGAGGAGTCAAGTGCCTTCTCATGGAAAATGGACAATACTAATGTTTCTCTGTGCATAAAAGAGAAGGCATGTAGTTTCTCTCTCAATCCTCACCATACAACAAAAATATTCATTCGGAAATTGTTCACGAAATTTAGAGTAAGGGGGGAGTTTCTGGCATCAATTGCCTGCATATTTCTCTCTCCCCTCCCTTTGATCAGGCGCCCTGAGTACAATAACTTACAGCAGATACGCCGCATCGATATAATTGCCGCACCCCGAAAAGAGTAAGTCTGTCACAAAAATTTAAAATGTTCAGAAATGCTGCATTGCCACACGCAGCACATAAAAATGATGAGCTACTCCTCGATACTGATTATATCAGAGTAGAAAATATTCATTAAAAAGAAGAAAAAAATACAGTACATATTTGCTTGTGACACTATCCCCCAACTTTTAAAAATGTGAAGAAATAAAAACGAAATTTTGCATTGAAAGTGATTTCTGATTTTTCTCCGAAAATTGGGAACGTTTTGCCCATCTAGGTTTTGCCGTGTTTTCTTTTCTCTCTCTCTCTCTCTTTTTTTTTTTTTTTGCAAATACACGTTTTTTAAGGAAAGAAAATTAAATTTTATAAATTTTGTAATCATGCTTAGGATTTGAAATGCCCGATAATCATATTTATGTATGAAAAAAGTCAGTTCTCGCGATTATTTTTGAAGTGGTCTGATTTTACAAATTTCTGTTATCTGTTGCTTTTATTTTGTACTAACATCCATAAAATATGTACATTGTACAGGTTTTTCATTTTTGTTTCCTTACATTCTTTTTAAGGTTTTACATTGCTTTTCTGTTTAAATAGAGCTCCACTTTACTTGTAATCATTTATACAAAAAAATTGGCGAATAGGAAATTCGGCTTTTCCCGCACTTTTTGAACAGTCGACCGTTTACTTTAATTAAAGCTTCTAATTGACGGATAAATAATGTATAATTGCATCAGAATGTGCCGGTATCTATTTATTTATTGTTTCGTTGAAACAGTAGGACTGAAGTCGGGGCGATAAAAAGAAAAGTTGATCGAAAACGCCGCAGCAGCAAAAAAGTCACTTGCGAAAATGTAACTTTTAAACATGCAGACGCCACAGCATTCCTTAGTAATAACTGTTGTCAGTCAATGGAAAAGCTCAGGATCTGCTTGTTTCTTTTGCTTTTCAAAATTGAAACATGCAGAAAACTATGGGTGCATCATTGTGAAAACAAAGAATCAATGCACAATTAGAAGCGCTATACTAAAAAAAGAAAAAGTAGGAAAAAAAAGGAAAAAGTAGGAAAATAAGGAGAGAGCTCTAAAAAGTAGGAAAAATAGGAACTCTTTGGGGTCTGAATATTGGTTTTCACACTATTCATCAAGATCAGTATTTAAAATCTTTGTATCGATTTCGAATCTCTTTGAAAATTGTATCTGTTAAAAAGTTTGAGGAGAAATGAAAAAATCTACTTCTTTGTCCAATAAACTAAGCGTTTTTCAGATTCAGCTGTGCTTTTGTATCCCTATCATCACAATCATCTTCACTATCTCCTTACTTCGGATTTTAATTTTGCAGCCTTCTTTGTTTCGATTTTTTTTCTCCCTAAAGTATCATCAAAAAAGGGAAATGGAACCTTCTCTGAGTTGAGGGACCACAAATGGTTAATCTGTGCCATGTAAATGGCAGTTCTGTGCCTACATCATCTTCATAAACACTCTTGTATTGAACCAAAGATTTTACTAACTGTAGATCTTGGTTGGGGGCAAAAGCTGGATTGCAGACAATAAACCATACTTTTCCTTAAATATTGATGCTTAACAAATAAATATCTTCAATGCCTTTTATCTCAAAATTGATTAAGGAAAGCTGATCCCTGAAAAGATATATATTTAAAGAGTATATGAGGCAGTGAGAAGCAAAGGAATGTAATTGAAAAAATTAAAATTTTCGAGATAATCATTACAAATAATAGTGGAACCTCTCATCTGCTTAGGGGCAAGAGATAGTACTAGTAGCTCTGGTAGGGGCATTATATAGCATGATTTAGAAAAAAAATTCAATGAAAGCCTACCTAGGATCTGCACTTTAAACGCATTTTATAAGGAACTTTAAAAAGTCCACTTACATCCCTTTGCTTCTCACTACGTCATACAGACTTTGCCATCCATCTTGTGTGATGAATAGCGCCAGGTACTCGGAAAGTAAAATTGTTTGGAACAAGACTCCCTAAATAAGGTAAGCAAGGTAGAATGAACTTCTTATAGGCAGCAGCCCTAGGCTGCTTCTGTTTTTATTTCTCAAAAAGAAAGCTTGAAATTTCACCAGGATTGCTTATTTTGTTTTTAATCTTCTATACTTGCTTTGAATTGCTTCTAATCTGTACCATTCATCCTGAAATTCTTGAAAAATACCTGGCTGAGGACTAGTGGACGTAACTTTTCTTTGGAAATCAAAACTCCTTTCAAACCAACTTCTAAGATGAGCTAGCAAAATGCTAAATGCAAAAACTTTTTCTGTAACTACAATACTCACAAAACGCAGGTTTGTACTGCAGTAAGGAGCCATAAAATGACTGTCATTTTAACGAAAGCCCTAACAAGTCCCCGTCTAAGAACACAATCCACTTTCCTGGGAATCGTAGTTTTTCCTTTCTCTGGGGGGTTGAAAACCCTTACAAGACTGGGATTTTTAAGCTATTGTTTAGCGCTGACCACCGAGGAGGAAAGGAACGTTCCGTATTAATGGCCTCTGAAGCTAATTTCATAAGTTTTACATGCTGTTGTTTGTTTTAGCTTTGAGTATTAGAGACATAACTATAGTGCAGTGAAATCCTGTTACAACGAACTTCAAATTACCAGAAATGTTGTTCGTTGTAACGAGGTTTTAGTAGTAATGAAATTTAAGCAACGTAATGGAAATCAAATCGGAATTCAAAATTTCTTTCGTTGTAACAGATATGTCGTTGTATCGGTATTCGTTGTAATGGGATTTTGCTGCATATATTTCTGATAATATTGCTGTTTTTGCTCTGATAGCTTAACATTGTAAGGGGGGTTACAACCAATAACTAGAAGAAGCAATACAATTTATATTATAACGATTCGTTCTTTTTACGCGATTTTGAGGATATTAGCTACGACCTGGCTTGAAAAATCCTGAATAATATTCAATCAATTTTTACAAGAATTTAAATGAAAGTAGATTTAAAGAGAGTAAAATTCCCTATAAAATGAGATCAGAACGAAGTTTCTAGAATGAATAGTTTTGGTTTTACAGATGAAAGACTACGAATTTTTGCTAAAAATTGCCATTTTTCATTACTTTACCCTCTTTGCAGCACGTGTTAATATCATCGAAATGACTTGAAACTTTGCAAATCACATTTTCTAGTCAACTGGCACATTTTAGGGAGGTGCCGCAAAAGATTAGTTGAAATTTTTTTCTCCATGTACCTTGTGACCACCCTAGTGTAGGTGTGTGTAGGTGTATGTGTGTGTTTGTTTAGGTGTGTGTATGTATGTGTGTTTGCAGGTGTGTGTATGTGTGTTTGCAGGTGTGTGTATGTATGTGTGTGTGTGTGTGTAGGATATGGACGCAACCTGGAGACTGTTCGCTAGAGGAGCAGCATCATGAGGCCGGTCGACGGTGGTGCTGCAGAAGGAGGTGGGGGGGGGGGGGGGAGAATACCATAGGACATGAAAACTGTCAATTGAGAACAATAAGCAATTATGATTGCTCAAAAAAAAAAAAAAAAAAAAAAAAAAAAAAAAAAAAAAAACTATCTCAAAGAAAAGGGGGAGGGGACCAATAAAATACTCTAAATGAAAACAAAACTCACTTTGAGAAAGTCTGTCTTTTAAGCTCGTCTCTAAGAATTTGATTGCATTGTCCCATTGCTGCTTGTCAGGAATAGCTCGGTCTTCTAATGCATTCAACTGGATTATGCGCTAGAAACAAGATTTTTGTCCATTATATAATTTTGGGAAACGCTTTACAATTATATAAAGGTTAAATGGGGTATTTAATATCAAAACCAGCACAATTAATTTTAAAAAAATTAAAAGTGAGAAAAAAAAACGTGTCACTTTCGCCCAGTTATTTTTTTTTCAAAAGATTTTTCTTTCAAATTTTTCTTTTGAATAACCCTCAGCGAACAACCAAGGCGGATACCAGGGGAGAGTCATGGCTCCCTAAAATCATCAACAATATCATCCATTCACACTGTGTTCAGATACTTAATAAATAAAATGTGAATGATTGCAAAATTTTTCACTTCTTTAATTGTAGTTGAAAGTAAATATTTGAAATGCTACTTTCTTCTATTGCTTATTAAATTAATTAGCATCATTTATGCTCTACTAAGTGCATCATTCCTGACTGATTTGGTGCTTATTATTGACATCCAAGCAATTTCAGAAAATTTTCACACTCACCCCCCCCCCCCCCCAAACGGTAGTCTGCATCTGCCCGTGTACAACTACTTCTTTATTTCAAAATTAGCAGTATAGTCTTGTTATTTACGGATAAAAATTATTGGGACGCAGCTGGTTTTGAAGAAAATCTGCCCCTTTTTAAATAACTTTTCATTCAAGCTCTATTTAAAGCCACACGGTATCTCATTTATATGCCATGTATTAGCCCATACAATCAAAAGTGTGATTTAGCAATTAATAAAAAAATGATGTAGATGTTGCCCATAAGTTTTTATGGCAGCTATATAGTAGTAGCATGATATTAAGTTAGTTTTGATGTAAAACAGATTTTTGGCAGCAGTTTTTGACTTGATTTAGAGGGACTCCCTCCAAATTGCTTTATGGCTTGATGGTGTCGAACAAGAAATATTATGAAAGAAAAACTTTTGAAAAGTCATGAATTTAGCAGGTTTTGATAAGTACTTCAAATATGCTTGGATAAGCATTTTCACACATTTCTGACCATTTAGCATTTGCTTTAAAACATTCAAATGGTTTAAAGACAAGACTAGGGAAAATTCAAATGAACTTGTTTGGGGTCATAATGATATTATAGAGTTTAAAAGCTATAAGAAGCTAAATCTCTGCTCCTGCAATGTGTCACATACATACTTCACTGCATTATGACATTTGAGGACAGTTAAAAACGAGCTGATGTGTGTCCCACATGACTTCCTTTTACTCAAATTTCATGTCATTTTCCCATTACTGGTAATTTTAATGTGATTTAATAGTTTACTCTCTAAATATTTCCTACAGTGGCCAAATTAAAACCAGATTTAATACTTAAAAAAAAAAAATCGCCAAATTTGTCGACAAGTTGGCGACAAAACTTGCCGATCAAAAGACTGGTGATATAGGTGCACAACTAGACCCCACTAGGAGTCTACGTACGAAAATTTCAACTTTCTAGAACATACCGTTCTTGAGTTATGCGACATACATACGCACATACATACGTACATACAGACGTCACGAGAAAATTCACTGTAAGTAACTTGGGAATCGTCAAAATGCATATTTTGGGCGCCCATACGTTCTTAGGCACTTATCCACATGTGGTTGAGTCGAAAAAAAACTCAACATTCATTCGGGGGTGAGCAAAATGGAAATTAAGGTTGATTTTTGAGTGAAAATTTTTTCACTAATACAATACTTCCTTTTTTGTAAAAGGAAGTAAAAAAGGGGGAATGTTTGGAAAATTAGGACAACTCTGATTGTTGAAAACAAGTCACATCTTACAAAATAAGTAACAATTGAACGCCTTTGTGCAGAAAAATAAAAAATAATAATGCAATGTTAATAAGTAAATTTGCAAGAAACTGCAATCACATGTTTTGGTTTTACAAGGAATACTTTTTCTCAATGCAAAAGAAGAGAGTTAGTGAATGAAAAGACATCTAACAAAAGTATCTTTTGCTCCATACTTCTTATGTATTGGAAAAAGGGTGCCTAGTAAAACCAAAACGCGCCACGTTTCCTGAAAATTTGTACTAACAAATGTTGCACTATCTTCTCCATCATATCTTACCAGCATATCGACAGCTTTATTTTCCCAAAAATGATGTCTGATGGCTTCGTTCACAACAGATGTTTTTAAATCATCAAATAAATCGTCATGTTCCTTAGATGCTTTTGATTTCTCTAAAATGCCTCTGAACTCATCTTGAAGTGTCTGCCATCCAACCTAAATTATTCGAGAACAAAGAGTAAAATTATTTTTTTATATTTTATGTTTTCATCAGCATGAAATAACATTATGCAAATACAATAATTATGAATATGCATCTATAAAAATGGCGCACACAAGAGGGGGTCCAGGGTTCTGGATCCCTTCTATTGGTCTTGCTTTTTTCCTGATTGATTACAATTCTATGTATTTTGTGTGCAGAATAATTTCAAACAAAGGTAACAATAATTTCAGTTTGTTAAAAGGTTTTTTAAAATATTGTGCACTTTTCCTATAAGAAGCAGAATGGTTATATAAATGAATACACTGTAATAAGCATGTGAATCCTTATGAACTTGAATCCATTTTTTAATTATGAGAAAAGTAAAAGCCTAAATTATTTTACTTTCTGTTTATTTAAGTATCTTTCATTAAATAAGGCAAAATATTGATTCAATAGTTTATTTTTCAATGTTTTTCGCTCTCGGGAATCAATTAATCAAGTCAATACATTTGACGGCCTACTGAGGTATGGCACGAGAATGAAACTTTCGACCTTGGACCCTTGCAAAATTCCCGCGTGCGGCACTAATCTATAATTATTAGAACAAGGATTATATGCAAATGCCTATGTGCATATGCAATTGCATATTTATGCTTCTTTTGGCATAAATATAAATGCATTAAAATGGTTCATTTTTAAAATAATGCACATTACCAAGATTTTTTACTCACTATTAGACTTTAAAAAAAATGTAAACACACACACACATTTTGTTGAAAGATTTAAACTAATGTTGCTCTTCGCACAGAGAATGAAAAATTGGTCGACATTTTGTGGGAAGGTATTTTGCCTCTTCTGGTAGCCGTTAAGAAAAGAAAAAGAATTTGGAGGCTCAGCAAGAGACACAGAAGCAGTATTTTTCTTGAACAATATATTCGACTACAAGAGGACACTGTAATTCCTTTGCCAAAAAAGAGAAAAATGTATAGTTCAGAAATATTTCCTGAAATAAATATCGATCAAAATATTTTTAAATGGCAGTATCTATCTGGAGAGAGCCCCCAAAGAACAATTTCAGATAAAATTCAAACAAAGAACTAAATTACACATTTTTGGTAATTTTAAAAAAGTTAGTAATTATTATTACATTTATGTAAATTATTGCAATAAAGGCATTAAACATGGCAATATTACAATACAAATACAAAAATTAAAACTTACAGATACACATTTTTTGGGAAGCATTTCATCAGCCCAGTGTTTCAATTTAATATCAACTGCTGTATTAAAAGATCTGGGGAAAAAAAGGAAGAGTATAAAGGACTGAGTTTGAAATCATTAAATTTTCAAAAAAAAAACTGCTTAGGGTTATACCCAGGATTTCCAGCTTGCCAAGCTTGAACATAAATATTTTCAAACACATATACTGACATCTTTTTCCATAATTCCTTTGACAAAATTTCTTCCCTGCCAAAGAGTAATAACATTAACTACAAGGAAAAATGAAAGCAAATGAAATATAATCAGAACACTTATTTAAGAAGGGATTTTTTAAAAGAACTGAAAAAAAAAGTAGGAGCATATTTTTGAAAAAAAAAAGAAATACACTGCATTATATTTAGTACAGATAGGAAGGAGGTATATTGATGTAAAGCAAAATATCAATTGATAGCTACCTCTCTAATCTTCCCAGTACTCACTTTTAATCAGATTTAAAATTCAGACAGAAAATAACAAAAATAAGCAGAAATGCTAATTACAGTCGTTTTTTGAAAATCCCAGTCTCAAAAGTTTGAGGTTCCATTAAACTCCAGGAGTTTTATAAATAATTTGAGGTATAGTTTTTAACTAGCTAAAAAGTGCATTGTTTTAAAATCTGAAATTATTCACTACTGTAAAACTTCCTTAGCTAAGTACAATCAAGTAGTAAAAGAAAATTGTGAGGTTTTTATCAACAACACACGATATGTAACGTTAAATATTCACACACTACCAGGCGCGCCTAGGAGATAATAATTTAACTTAAAACCCGGAAAGCACCATATTTAATAGAACCAGGCAATTTTTAGCTTTTGCAGGTTATTTGGTCCAGCTGGCCAGGAACCAAGCTGCATAGAGCAGGGGTCTGTTCAGGATTTTTCACAGGGTCCGTTTTATGTGAAATATCAAATAATTTTGTGAAAAATGAATTAATTTATATTTAAAAAAATGTTAAACAAAATTTTAGAATTTAGAGATGGCACAAACTGCATCATTTAAACTTAAAGTTGAGTGTTTTCCTCTTCTATGTTCAGAACATCATTCCGGGCTGTTTTTCTAGTATGGAAGGAGGGGGGGGGGGGGGCGGGGGGCAACGGCATCGCTCTCTCAAGTATCAATATTTATCTACCATTCTACATTATGTTAAATTATACTAGAAATGACAAGGGTTCAGCATTTGACTTTTTGACTCAAGACACTCTTAATAAGCACAGAATTTCGTTTAAAACTTATAAATTCCGTGATTTTAACAAAAATAAAAAGAGATTTTATTTGTTTAGCTCTTAACAAAGCGTACTAAACATCAAAAATTCGAAAAATCGGATTCCCATAGCGGATGCAAAGAGATCGCAATTCTCAAAGTGGAGGCATCAAAAGTAGAAAAACGGCTTGTAAAAGAAATATTTTTGATAAAATTATTACATCGAAAGAAAAAAAAAGGTAGGTAAAAGAGCTTATTTAAGTTAATCATCCTTGTTAGCATCGTAAAATCAAACCCATATAATTTTCTCCCAAAATAAGTTAAACATCCCACCGCAGATACCAGTAAAAACGGATATATTGACAAGCTGGTAAAATGATGAGAATATTTTCTAATCAAGTCATAAAGGTTTAACACCCGACCCTAAGTAAGGATAATTTTGAAGTTGGTAACCCAAACAATTTCCCCTCATCCTTACTATCCCTTTGCTGTTCTAAGTTCATTTCGCTGATATATATTATTATTGTTTATTAAATCATGAGCGTGGGGGGGGGGGGGGGAGAGAAAAGTGCTTACCAACCGCCTTTTCAGAAAAGTTTACTACAACACCGCTGCTAATTAGTGGTGATAAAACAAACAAAATTATTTTAAACGAAAATTATTTTTAGCTGTTAATTTCTTTCCAAGAAACAAACAACAAGCATTCATTTATTTGGCAGTAGCAATTATTTATCGCTTGCAAGAGCATCACAAAAGTGCCGATTTTTTTTCTTTGCAAAATTAGCAGATTTTGTATAAGCTAATCCCTCTAAATTGACATTAAAAATTGTCGGTTTTATACATGGAAATATGTGTTATTTTGCTTTCGGATTTGCTCTTTCAATAAACAATTTGTGAAAGATCCGTTTTGTTTATCAGAATTTTGTGAAGGGGTCCATTTTGGTTTATCGGATTTTTGTGAAGGGTCCGTTAATGGACCCAAATATCCCCTGGCCAGACCCCTGTAGAGGGTGCTTTTCAGATCTGCTACAAACCTCAAAGGAATTTCGTTTATCTGTTAACATTGCAAAGAATAATACATGATGATTACTAGAAACAAAGAGGCGTACAAAAAATAAAGAATTTTGCATGCAGGGGAGAAATACATGAGACATTTAATCAGTTTCAATATTTAGGTGTTCAAATAAGTGATCAGAATCATATGTATGCTGGAATCAGAGCACAAATAGCAGCAGGAAAACACCTATCATGCATTACAAAAATGCATTGTAAAAACAATGAACAGAGAATTAGAACTGTTGTAATTTCAATCACACTTTTTGTTGTATACTTTACTGCACAGAACATTAACAGGTTGGATGTCACATTGGTCACTAGGATGTACTTTTCGTTCAGGTCTGGCTGGTCATTCTGTTCAACATTATAGGTGTTTAATGTGAGAATTTAGTTTTTTTTTTTTTTTCAAATGTCAATTATATTATTTAGCAAGGAAGAATTGTAAATAAAATCAAAATTTCAAATGAAGATTTAAATAAAGAAAACACAAAAGATTGACAAAACATTAATTACATGTAATATTGTGCAACTAACACTGTTTTTTGAGAATATTTTTCTTTAAAAAAGTATCATTAACCCTTTAAATCAGATTCTGATTAGAAACATTGATCAGTATTAGCAGCATTATATATGGTGACAAGCATATGGATTTAAATGGAAGACATCTAAAGAGAGGTCTCATTTTAACAATTAGAATACAAAAACAAATTTCATATTTCAAAACTGAAACATGTGTTAGATTGATTTATCACTGTACCTCAATATTAGATGGCTGATAAATAAACATACATTCTACAGTTCTAGCGCAAGCACAAACATGAAAGATGCACGAAAAAAGATACTGTAGACCAGAAACACTTATAGGAACTATATATAAAAAATAGTAAAAAAGTTTTCTAAACAAAACACATAAAGGACAAAGCATGCAGAAGTTAAAATTACCAGTGTTTAGGTGAAAGCTGACTAAGATTCACAATTTCATCCAAAAGTTCGCCCCTCGCTTTTTCAAACAGTTCATCCTTAAAGCAATTTTTCAGAAATTAAAAACAACTTATATTTAAGCATCAATGGGACAAAAAATATTCCTGAAAAAATACATTTTAGAACGGAAATAATGGAAAGATCATATTCAGCTCATGCAAGTAATATGACTGTGGCATCTATCCTTTGGCAAAAATTAAGACTTAAAGGGGCAAACTATTAAAATTAAGAAATTTTTTTTTAAATAAATGGATTAATTAATAATAAAACTGAAATGTACTATAATGATGAAATTTGAGAATGAAGAATAATTACTTGTACATGTAATTAATTAAAATTACTAAATTAACAATGAGTAAAATACAGATCTTTTGAAAGAAAGTGTAACTTAGACATATATTTTTATATTCACTAAATCACCGCCCAATAGCCAGGGGTAAAGCAGAAATACATGAAATGCACTGCCAGTCCAGTCATTTCCAGTCAAGGACTGCAGTTTCGTGCTTATTAGCACTCATCAGCCCGGCATAGGAAAGTGACTCAGCTGGAGATGGAAAACCTCTTAAGGAAGTCAAGAGTGCCAAACAAACTGGTAGCTAATCTAGAATTGGCGCAGACCAGATGAGTGACCGAAGCAATGGTTCGGTTCAACTCGAGGATTGAAGGCAAGGAACGGTATATTCAGTAAATTACTGCCTAATAGCCAGGGCTAAAGCAGATATACATGAAATACACCGCCAGCTCAGTCATTTCCAGCCGAGGACTGCAGTTTCGTGCTTATTAGCACTCATCAGCCCGGCATAGGAAAGTGACTGAGCTGGAGATGAAATTTGACTGAAATATCTGTAATCTAACAGTATCCAGGGGCAGAAAAAGAAATATGGTCTTGGACAGTTTGTTCACAAACTAAGACTGGTAACCTCCTGTTTCCATACTTTTGTTGCAACCAGATCAATGACTTATTTTGATGATGATATTATTTTTTTGCTAAAAATAAGTTTGATAATGTTCTCAATATTTCTTACCATAGATGAAAGAGAGCAAGTAAAACTTTAAATGAGATGATTCAAAAGAGATCAGTTGAAAAGAGCGCAATAGATGTAACAGAAGCAAAAGAGCCATCCAAAATAGAAAGTCAGGTATGATTAAATCGAACTAATTCCCAAATGAATGTGCTCAATGTTTACATTAAGCACACTTGCAGCTTACATGTATAGGCACATTACTTAAAATAAGCATGTAATATAATTTTATAACATAAAAGTACATTAATTATGGGGATTAATTGGTTGAATAGTCAATTGAAGAGAATAAAAGAAAATGAACAAACCCTATCAAGTTCACGTAATCTGGGAAAGTTATTTTTCCATTCTGCTTCTAAATTGAAACGAGCAGCTAAAAGAAAATAAATTCATGTTACTTATAATGAGCAACAATTATTCTTCTAAAAGAGCACACTAAATGGTTAACATTATAGTAAGCATGATTTTTGTGAAAGTGCATCGCAAATTTTTAAAGAAATTTCAAAACTATTTTATTTAAAACGTAAACTGGTACCTAAACCGTGCAATACTCTCTCTTAGGTTACAAACAATCACAAATTGTGTCTTTGCCCAGATTCATATGCAACATTTTTTCAATAAAATAACTATTGGTGTAACATAGGACAATTAATTTCTTACCTGAAGCACTGCGTTTTGTTATACAAAAATAAAAAAGTTAATCATATAATTGTTAGAATTTTTATGTTGCTAAATTATGAACCCAAAATGTCGCAATAAGAAAAAAATTTCTTTTCTTGTCCCAGTCTTAAGCAACAAATTTGAAAAAGAAAAAAAAAAAATGTATCACACCCTGGTCAAAAAAGTTACACAACTAAAAAAAACAGCATTAGAGAAAATCAAGGTTTTAAACAATAGTAGTTTTAAGAGATTCAGTCTCAAATATTACGATATGCACAGAAAAAAAAAGTTTACCGGTTTCTTGCTGCCTAAATGCATTCTTAATATTTAAAAAACTTCTTCTAAATTACAAAATTTTAATTGCGTGTCACTTATGATTATATTGTTTTTACGCTACCAAGCAACAGTTACTGTCTGATCTCGAAAGTGAAGAGTAGCACATGGGATTGATTCCATTTCAAAAAGAGGTAGGTAACAGGTTGAGGATGGAACCATTTCTGCTCTCATTTGGTATATCTGTCTTTTTTGACGATACTGGACTTTCGACTTGGAAGAACTGCTGAGCATGTTATTTTGCATTTTTTTTACTTCCCCATTTCTATCCATATTTTAATAAAATCAGAGCAGACCTGACGCATGCACAAATTCCAGGGAGGTTTCAGCAAAAGAAAACAGAGAGTAGGTACGCTAACTTAGCTAGTTTTGCGGAAAGAAAGAGCATTAAATATAGATTTTCAAATCAAGAGCTAGTATGTTTTCCTCAAATTTTGAGTTGTTTCACTTTTCTTACCAGGGTGCTATGTGTCCCCAAACATCAAAAGTTGCATACATTTATTTCACTTAACTTGTAAAAATATTCCAAAATAAATTTTGTGCTCGAGTGAGCTTTGAGAACGGTATGCATAGCGGATACGTTTTTTTTTTTTTTTGGTAGTCATCAATCAACAAAAAAACCCAAAACTAGTCATTTTCAAACAAAATAACTAATTTCTAGCCCAGCTAAATTAATTTGATGAAGTAGCAGTTTATTTCTTAGAAAAATAAATATCTTTTTCCCTTAGGTTTTGGTGATTGACATACACTTTAAAGTGTCATAAGCTATGTCTTATCATAATCTAAAAACTGTTAATAATGATAAATACTAGATAATGATAATCAATGATTTAGAAGCCAAAACTGAATAATATAAAAAATGCAGAAATGTCAAAATTTTCAAAACATAACTTGTGTTTACTTTGTATATCTGTTTACGAAACATTATTTAGCACAAGCAATAATTTTTAGTTTATGTATTCATTGTTTAAATATTAGTGAATTAATTGTTTTAATTTAAACGAGCCATATTTGTTTAATGAAATTATTACCAAATGTTTGTGACCTCTCAAAATAGCTCGGGTAAATAATGTAAATCTAATTTCCATCTAAGGGTTCTCCAGGGAGAGTTAGTGTAGAAAATTCATCAAAGTCTTTCGAAAAACGTGAGTTAAGTTGCATCAATTTCTACTTATATGCTTCAATATTCTCAAAAACCAGCCCTAACAAAATTTTGTACTCAAACAGAGGGGACATGATTCAGTTGTTTAAATTTATCAATATGAAACATTTCAATGGGTTAAATTTTTTAACGGAAAGCAGGGCAAGGGATCATTGCTTTAAGCTACTCAAATTTTAGGCTAACCTAGAAATTAGGAAAAATTATTGCTTCAGTAGGGTTGTGAGCACGTGGAACAGCTTACTGGAAGAGGACGTAGTGAGCAAAGGGGTAGATAGCTCTAAGTGGGCCATCGATCTTTATTGGGGACTATTACCAGCCTAACCAAACCCAGAGACTGTTGCTGGTTGTCCCATTTGTATTTTTATAACTTTGAGAGAGGTAAACTAATTGTTAATTATAGAACAATATAAAATTAAACATACCTTTGAAAGCATCAGCTTGTTGCTCTGCTGAAGCTTTAACCATTTTCCAGAAGCATTCAGAAACAGCAAAACTGAGATTTTTCGTCGAGCATTGAGTTGCATTTAGGATACCATCTCTAAAAAGAAAACAATTAAGGAACAAGTTTTTAAAATCAAAATTTAAAAAAAATAAATAATAAAATGTAAAAATAAATAAATAAATAAATAAAATTAAGCTACATACCTACACAATTTGGAACTCTTAAAAAAGTCTTCCTCATAACTTTTGATAACATTAATGGTATCACTTTTACTACCTAAAGTGGAATGAAAACATGGACGCAAAATTTAATTAATGGAACACTGCATGTAGTATAAATATTTACACCGTGCTTTAACCCCTACCACTTCACATGTTTGACTTCCGAAATAGTCAAACATGAATAGAGCTAAGAAAACTCAAACATTATTGCTACATAAGAGCAATTGTTCTTTGTAAATACAGTTGAAATCTGTAAATATGAAAGGTCAAAAATTTATGAATATGCTCATTTTAGCTGTTATTCATTGGCGTAAACTAGGGGGAGCATAGGGGGGCAAGTGCCCCCTTACTTTTTTGAGCAATGGGCAGAGTTATTATTTTGCCCCCCTAGTTTTTAAGCAAAGGATTTTTTTAAATTGTTTTTCAAATGATCTATACCTTATTTTCAAACAATAATAAAATGTAATTCGCGTATTACCAATGCAATTGTTATAATTTATATGCAAAAGTTGTACCATTGACTTCAGCCAACAATTAGTAATTTCAACCTATAGTTTATCTGTTTTTAAACTGCACCATAGCGGCGTAATCTGAAACTCAGAAGAGGCTCCTGTGCGCGTACTTGATCCCAAAGTGATGTTGAACCTCTAACCCCCCCCCCCCCGGCCAATATATATAGGCATGTAATCCTAGTTTACTAAATTTAGGTAGTAAACTAGGATTAGATGTCCAAAAAATGAGTGTTTTCGAGAAAGAGCGGAAATGTTGCTGCATTTCCCAAGTTTTTTTGAAAGCGAAATTTACTTTCAATCCTTTAACTGGTGCTCACGTCAATGAACAGCCAACCATGTAATTGACGGGTCAAAATAGGACAGTGGGGGAGGGAGAGGGGGCTCACAGCCTTTCCCCCTCCCAGAATGCTGAGTAGAATGTTTTTCAAAACTATTCTTTATTATTGATTTCAAGTCTTCAATTTCGCGAGGGTAAAGCCCCCAAATACCGAACTACATCAAAAATCACTTAAAATTGCATTTTTGGAGCTTTAATTTCGAAAAATTACAGACCCAAAAACTACCAAATTATGGCCTTACAATCGCGTTTTTAAGACTTGAATAATATATTCTGGCAAGGGTCCCTATACCACCTTTCTCTAATATCATAAGCAATTAGGTTTTTAAACTACACTTACAAGAAATTTAAGTGGACTTGCCCCTGAATATAAAACATTGCTTTAGTTTTGAGCATCATAATTTTGAAAATTTTACCAGGAAGAGCTTCAGAAGTTAAGAACCTCCTTCCTACAAAATCTTCAACATTTGTCTAAAGTTGAGTTTTCGAAACTTCAATGTCGAAAACTGGGGGGCGAAGGTATTGATTTCGACCTATAAGAAAAAAATCCATCGGGGACAGTCCTTGAGCTCCCTCCGTTACCCTTACGTCGATAAATGTGGCCTGTAATCGAGTTTTTAAAGCTTCAATTTCTAGAAATTCCACTGAGACCTTTTGTCTCCCAATCATCAGCGAAGAAAGTCTAAAATTGTGTTTTAAAGCTACTAGTTTTAAAGTTATTCCGGAGGAGTGCCTCCGGGCCCCCCTTTTCTACCAGATATAAATTTTTATTTTCTTTTCCGATGTGCCCCCCCCCCCCAAAAAAAAAAACTTTTTTCTCTTTGCGTCATTTAAATAGAATATCACTTTGATTCAGGGCATAGGTCACTAATAACAGGGTGTGTACTCTGTAAAGATTCTTCATTCCTGGGATCCTGGAAAGCAACTTTGGAAGAAAGAAAAGTTTTTTCCAAAGTACTTATTGAATTCCTTGAACTTTCTACTTAGTCCATGGAATTATTAGCGAATTGAAATCAACGCAACTTAGAAAAAGAAATATGTACTTTATGATTACAAAACGTAAGCACAACTGCTTGGCACCATCGATCGAGTAAATTATGAACATAAAGACAAAAGAGGGTCAGCATATTTTTTGGGAAAGAGTGAAACTTCTCCGAATGTATGTGCGCATTACTCTCTGTAGTTCTCTGTTCTGTTTAAACTGAATAACATACATTGCGTTAAAAATTATTATGATTGCTTAAATTTATTCACTTATTTATGAAAAGTAAATTTTTTCATTATTTTTGTTGGATGGCAGAATATGAATCAAATAAATTTCCCTTGAAAAATTTTTTTGCCCCCCTACTTCACGTGGCCAAGTTACGCCTCTGCTGTTATTAGTATTAATTGTTAATACATAAATCATTATTTTTTTAACAAAGAGCATATGCAGAGTGTTCAAGGTGGGCAGCCATTAATTTTATTCTTCTTAAGTTTTCCAAATGTATGTGAACCTTACGCAATAGCCAGGTAAATGGCTCAAATCAGTCAATTGATAGCTAAGACAATATTAGAAAAAGTGATGAAGGTGGAGCCTAAAAGTATTGTTGCCTACAGCAGGCTTTTAAATAATTCATTTGTGTAAGTCATAATTTCAAAATAGTCTTGGCGGTCCAATTTGCAAGCATACATGGCCTGAACCTAGACCCCTGTCTACCAGGTGTCGACTACTAGCTAAAACTCTTTCAGAAGGCGAGGGTATGAAAAAGTTTGGAAAACCTCAACTTATCCCCAAACTTTTAAAAAGTAATTTTTTAAGTGATTTTTAAAATCAAAAAGTATCTCAGAAAAGCATAAAATTAGAGCCTGGGATAAACAAGTAGGACTTTAAAAGCTCACCTCTTCCTGTAACGACAGCAAAATAGCCTAAAGCTTTCATTGGAAATAACTTGCCGTCTAAAATCCGTTTAATCTAAAAGTAAACAAATAACTTAGAACAAATACTAATAATTTTAAAATCACAAAAAGCAAATTTTAAAATATCGATTAAGTTATAATAAAATAATTGAGATTTAAACTTAGTTGAATCACCAGAAAATGTGTTGAGGGGGTGGGTAATAAATAAAAGACTGTTATAAGACACTCTTTTCTAGGAAAATGTCATACACAATGTACATACATGTTACTGCATTTTAATAAAATGGGATCTACTTGTGATGCTATGAGACATAAATACCACTGCAAACACGAAAATCATTAGAAGTTCTGGAAAACTTGAAATATGTCAAATTCTGCATGTGAATTTCCAGAGAATCGTTAGTGTCTAACTCATTCTAAAATATTAAACATAATACCGCTACAAAATGACGGAGAACAAATTTTAGTGTCGCTATTGTGGAATAGAAGCAAAAATTCACAAAACCGCAATCAAGATTTTAGTTACCAAATCATTAGTAGTTACTAATTTATAGAAAAATATTGAATTTCAACCTTGTAATGTTTCAGTTAATGTGTGCATATGCACAGAGCACACATAAACACTAACACATACATATATGTTTACAAATATGCTCGAATGAGTGTTGGTATGGCCACGAAATGCTTTGTAAACAATCTTTTGCTTTTCCATTTTTGGAAATAGACAAGTTTGTTAATCTCATAGTAGTAGTCATTGTTCACAATCTGAAGTAGTGTAATGATCACTGTCCATTGCTCGCTGATTTAACATCAACATTGATGCTCTTACACAAATTAAAAGAGTGATAATAATACCAAACAAAAAAAATAATACCTACCCTCGTTGGATCTGCCATGTTTTGCTCAGCTAAATCAACCTTCGTAAGTACAAATATTGTTCTTCGTCCTTGTGGATCCATTTGACTCACTAAATCTGTTACGATGCTACGCTCAGCATCAACAGAGCCATCTAAATTTTAAAATATAAACAAACATTTTACAAACATTTTAAACTATGAAAATTGAAATAAGTAATTATAATACAGTTGGCTCTCTGTTTAACGACTTTCAAGGGACCACAAAAAATCGTCCTTAAGTAGAAAACGTCCTTAAATAGAATACTTTTAACACTACAGTGGACCATCTGGGACCGTGAAAAGCCGTCATTAAACAGAGAGCCAACTGTACATTATTTTAGAATCAATTTAGAAACTTTTTAAAGTTCAACCTTGCAATTTGAGCACAGTAGAAAACTGTTATAATGCAAACCTTGGGCCTTGGGAACAGAGGTTTTGCATTATAGAGATCTTGGCATCATCTAGATTATTATAAAATTATAAAATATTATGGCTTTTTAGGTCAGTAATAATTGTGAGAAGCAATCGCTACTTTCATTCGTTTTGTGTGTTAAGTGAAAGAATTCGAATTTGACGTGATTAAAAATCGAGCATCTTCCTTACTAATAAAAGTAAAATAGCAATAAGTATAAAGAATGAAATTGTATTCAGCTAGAAACGAAAGCACAACATTTAAACCTATAAAAAATTTGAAGAATTTCTAAAATATGGACTAACAAAACAAAGATCACTAAAAAAACCGTGCACTTTATTTAATTAAATAGTACACACACAAAAAGAAGAAAAAAGCTCTCTACTATGTTTCCCTAAGTGTGCAAAAAGTAGAGTTTCCAAATGTTTTAATGACTTTAAACTCATGTTTACTCCGGAGAAGCCTTGATTCAAAACTTTCAATATGATTACTATTAATATTGATGTTGTAAGGCAACAAATTTTTGTAACAATGGGTTTTGTATTTAATCCATAGACTAATAATAAGAGTAGGCCGAGCTATGGCAACCCTTTTGCTGCTCACAAACCAAACCATGTGACTGGTGTGTATCATAGCAACGGCAAGCGTTGACGTAGCAGACGACATCTTCCATAGAAAAAATTTTATTTTTCACTTTGCCCCATGAAAAAAAAAGTGAAAAATTCTCACTTTTTTTGAAGACTCAAATTTACTGCCAAAAATAAAAACTTTTTCCACGCAAGTTTTATTATAAAATACAATATTCTTTCATGATGTACTGTAATTTGCAGAACAAAATTCCAATTTGCTCATTTTGAAAAAAATATAATCTTAACCAATTAATTCACTTTGCCCCACATTACCCTACTTATGTTTTATTTTTGAACCAATAGGATAAAAGGGAATGATGCAACCTCTCCAACATTTTTTGATTAAGAAAGTTCTTTTTCAATGCGGGGGGGGGGGGGGGGGGGGGGAGGCAATCAGACAGACCTTTAGACACACATTTACCCATCTCAATACGTTACTTTCAAAATTTTATTTTGCAGTATTCATTAACTTAGTTATTTGACAATTATTTCTTTTTAAGAATTTTTTTACAACAGACTAAATATATATTTGTTTTTCTTAAAAGTATTTTTATAAAGTAGACGAAAAAGAAGCTAACAGCAAAATAATGCAAACTTTACCTGGTTGGTAAAATTAGGTTGCAGTATTGGCAATGTCACACTTCTTCGGCATCTAAAGAAGTTTATAAGAAAAACGGGAAAAATACCACTGCCGATATGTTTCTTAAAATGATTTCTAGGGAAAATGTGCAAATATATACCGACTTTACCGACTAAATTTTGAAAAAAAAAAAAAACCTAACAAATACTGACCAAGATGAAGAATACTGACTTATACTGAATTTTACTGACCAGTTTTATGCCTTGCTGATAATGTAGCTGTCTATGATGCCAAAATGGTTAAAATTGGTCCAGTAGTTTTGAAGATTACCCCGGACATACATATAGAAGTAGCCATTTATGTATAAAGATTTTCACATCTAAATAATTTATAACTAAATTGAGTATTAAGCATTAAAAAATTTAATTTAGTTATCCTCCATAAATGAATAAAGTTTTATAATAGAGCATTATCCTTCACTAAATCGTTTGCATAGCAGCTGCATTTGCAAGAACTATTTGGTACTTTTATCTACTGTGAACACAGTTCTGCTTTTAAAAGCTTTGAATTAAAAATGCTATTTTTCAAACTGCACAACTTATTGTTTACTTCTGAAAAGCTGGGTAGTTTATAGAGAATTGTGTTATACAGGACGGAGATTTAAAGATGTTCTACTGTATTTACTTAAAATTTAAAACAAAATTTAAGAAGATGTTAGCTTATTAAAATTTTTTTACCTTGTATACACAGTATGATTGAATTAGGATTGCTCATATACAGTTGAGTCATTTCTCGAATGGCTTCCCTCGTGCCATCCACCATATCTGTTGTTACTGTCTGCCAAAAAGGACAGAAAATATTAATTACATAGGCCAACAAAAAAATTTTTTTTCTTTGGTGCCCAGAGTTTGAGAACTGATTTTAGATGTGCTTGGGGCTCTGAATCGAAACATGAAATTAGTTTTTTTCTCTAGCAGCTCTACTTTTTTAAATAAATGCTGCTGTTTTACCCAAAATGTGTAGTTTTTGCTCCATTTTGCGCCATTCAAAGCAAGTGTAAGCTTCTTAAACAAGGATTGCTTCTGGCATATTTACCCTATTGTCAGTCAGCAGTCTAGTAACTTAAAGGAAAATTCACCAGATACAGTAAAAAGTTGACAAGTTTAGTAATAATGCTTCAACAAGTTAAGGTCAATTTGTAAGTTCTTGGCTTGCATATATTCGCTTCTTGCCATATCTGATGAGCGGGATCTTTTTTTATACAGTATTTTTTAGGGCCTGATTATTATAGCGGGTGACAGGAAATAAACATTTTTTGTGGGGTCCTCTGAAGTCAAACCTTATAAACATAAACATTAAAGGGAAATAGGGGCGGCAAATAGGAAGGGCGAGAGGGGGCAGTTGCACCCCGAAATTTTTCACTAAGAACAATAAAAACTGGGTAAATTCAATTTAGATAACTTAGAAATCATTTGCCCGCATTTTCATAACAGAACTGATGGAGAATGATTGTTTGCATCTACTAAAGAAGTAATCTCTTCATATGGTTTAAATATGTTCAAGAAACTCGCCCCCTCCCCCCCAAACGAAATGCTGAAATGCTGCCTATGATGGGGAACCACCACTTCAGGGGTGTTGAGGTGTTTTACCACTCGTTAAAAATATTTGTTGGAAGGCAGAGTATCTCACACTTAAGTACACGTAAAAAAGGTAAATAAAGGAAAAAATTTAAGAAAATGAAAGACAATTAAGGTAAAGTTTTCTTAAGTAAAACTACTACAATTTTAGTTATTTTGAGGCTCTTAAAACTTAGGAACCTATGTACAAAAGCCTAATTGGACTGTTTGGTAATCAATCTCTTATTATTTGTACAATACAATATAGGAATAAAAAAATCCATCTTTTGTGCTTTAATTGATCTATAGATGTAATTTCAACCTGTTTTATGTATATTTAAATGTCATATCTTAGAAATTTGAGCTTCTGGGCAAAAACTGATGTCATATTTGAACTCAGGGTACCAAATTCATACGAAATCAGTTCCTAAAACCCCAGCACCAAAATCACTGTTGCCCTGTGTTATAAGCTTCATGAAAAAAAAAAACAACAAAAAGCGGAACCTCAGAAATTCCAAATTCCGGATAATCTGAACAGCATGTGAAGTAAAGGCCTAAAATTGCATTAAAAAAAAAAAAACATTTAAGGAATAACTAATAACTTTGATTAAAAAGCTAAACAACTGTAATTTTTTGAAGAAACACTGCACTCCTCAAAAAGTGCATTGGGGAAAAAAAGGAATTGTGGCCACATTGCCACAATTCTTGCCAAGCGCAAGCAAGGAAGCACTTACCATACTACGATGTAGAAGAATATGCCTACGGCATATACGAAGTCTTTCACTAAAAAATAAAACTGAGTTTACTTTTGAACCCTTTTTGGCAGAAAAAAATGATAAATTAAATAAAATACCAGCTTTTGTTTTGGAACAGAATGATTTTTTTTTTTCAAATGGAAAATGTCCTGCAAAAGTAACAGTTTAGAACTTTTAGATCCCTATCCGTTACAAAAGTAGCCTATTAAACGTGTAAGCGCCGCATTGCATGTGTGAAACGAAAATTATGTTAGTTTTTTTAATGACAGCTACTTTTAGCAAATGTCTGAATGCAATGTATAATACAGCTTTTTAACTTATTATGTACTAGTGGTGCCCGCACGGCTTTGCCCACAGTTGAAAATTAAAAGGTCATTTGGTTCGCCCGTACATTTACAAATAATGGATGATGAATTTCTCGGCAATTGGCTATGTTCATTCGCTCTCCCATTCCACATCATGATAATTTCGTAATTTACTCGTCCATCTTATGATAATTTTGCTCCGAGAAATGTTCTTAAAATTGAAATAGAAGAAGAGCAAAATTGAATTTTTGAAAAATCGCTTTGAGGTGCATACCCTCATGCTACAAACTAACTTTGTGCCAAATTTCATGAAAATCGGTCGAACCGTCTAGGCGCTATGCGCGTCACAGACATCCTACAGACATCCAGGCAGAGAGACTTTGAGCTTTATTATTAGTAAAGAAAACTGAATTTGGTAAGCTATCGCTTGTTGACATAACAAACTGAATCGGCTTGTACTTCTTAATGCCCTATAACAATATTCCTGCTACTATAACCTGTTAAGCTCTCATGCTTTATCAGGGGTAAAATGTCTTTAATCATTAACTTTAAAGAAAAATTTCAGACCACTATTACGTTAATAACAAGAATTCAAATAGGAAATCCAAACAGGGATCAGTCCCAATAAGTTCAGATTTCTGGGGTTCCACTTTACATATACTAAGTTTGAAAAATAAAACTACACAATGATTAAATACATGCATGCTAAAAACTAAAATTTATAAACAGCAACATTAAAAAGCCGAAAATCCACAAAAAATCTATACTTGTACTGCTGAATGCACTTTTTTGACATTGTTTTTTAATTTTCATTTATTAAGTTTTTTAATTAATTGCAAATTGAAGCAGAAAAAGTTAATTTTTTAAGTTAAGAAGAGAGAAAGAGAGAGACATTTAGACTGCGACAGACTGTAGAGTATGTTGACACTTATTTTTATTTATCAAATATACTCAAATAAAGGCTGACTCATGTATAATCTGATATGCTAATTCAACAAAAAGTTGGAAAAATTAAATTCTCATGTAAAAATGAAAATACATTTATCTAAAGATATTTGGGAATTTCAATATTCAGATTATGAATAAATAGACAGACATCCTGACAATGATTTATATTTCGAAAAATTACTGTAATCTCCGTAAAAAGTTGGGAAATAAAGTTTTTGCGCTTGCAATCACATTTTTGAGAATTTTTCAATTAAAAAAAAAAAAAAAAAAATTGTAAAAATAAAGTTAAATGAAATTTTTGAATATTCAGAGTTTGAATAGCAATTAACATTAAGTTACCATAAGCTATGCAAAAAGTTAGAAAAATCACCTTTTTGTGTTTGGAATCTTTTTTTTTTTTTAAAGATCTTTGACAATTTCCCAACTAAAAAGGAATTTGAATATTCTGATTTTGAACAGAGATTTACATTTTGATGAGTTACAGCATTAAATTTTAAATTACAAATGAAAACAATATGGTTTTTAGAGTTCATAAACTCTGATTCTAGTAATTTGTAGTCATTCAAGATCTTACCATGAAAAAAGAACACTAATACATCAAATAATTAGAAATGAAAGCTTCTAGTTTTCGGTAACTAAAACATGTACTTACACTTATAACACCAGGTAAATCAACCAATACCATTCGCTGCAAGCCAGGTCCTTTAACTGTCATAGAGATAACCTAAAAATTATCACAAGTTTTGAATTATAGTGAATAATTTTAAACATAAGCTGAAAAAATTTGGTGGATTATAATTAGACACAAATATAAAAAACGTATGTGAAATAAGATAAAAATAGAGTTCAAGTTCTCAAACAAATATAAAGAATTCTTTAAAGAAGTTCAGAATTTTTCAAAAGTATTAAACCAAACTATTTTACTGAAATATAAAATAAGCACACAAACATTTTTTTTCTCGAAATCATTTTGCCATGAAGAAAATGGAAAATATGTTCTGACATTGAAATAATTTAATTTTAATTGTCAAATACAAAAATTCGCAATAAGTCCAAGTTCTTGCTACCATAAGACAAATATTGTATGGTAATTAAACAAAAATTCTTCATTTTATGCATTAACGCAAAGCATCAAGAAAAAGGCAAAATTAATTTACAAGTGAAGTTAAACACCAAACATAAAAACAAAAAAAAATATATATAGATGTACACACATACGTAGTAATTGTCTCAGTAACGTAAATATTCTAATAAGAGTCAAATAATGTCATATCCTCAACTTAATGTTAAGCTTTTTTTAAAAATATTGACATTAATCTAAATGGGTTCACACTATTAAGGAGAAATGAACAGCCATGAACTATTTATGACCATACCAATGTATGCAGCACTTAGCTTGACATACTACGTACCCAGAGATAGTTTTTCAATTTGAAAGGAAAATGTTAAAAATTAACAGAGATAAATACTTTTAGCTCTTTTATTTTAAATAACAATAAAATATCCTAGTTATTATTATTTTTTTTTTAATTCAAAGACAAAACAAAATTTGAAAGGTAGTGTTTGAGTTTTAATTTAAAATGCTTCCTGAGATTTTCTTTTTCTTTTTTGATATTTGTTTTTAATATCTGAATGACAGATTTCGAAAACAAAAATGACAAGCAAAAACTAACTGTGTATACTGATGATGAATTGTGCATCAATGGTGATTTTTGGAAGTTTGAAACTTTTTGTTGATAAAATGTTGCCCCCACAAAAACATTTATTCAAATTAAAAAAAATATTTAGGTGTCCAGTACAAGGCTTAAAGTTAACGATTTTCTTCAAAAAAATATTTTCCTATTCAATTTAAAAAAAAACCCATAAAAATATAAATTAAAAAAATCAAGATCAAATAAAATTAGCGAACATATTTTCAAATCACATTTACAAATGAATAATAAAAAAATAATGTATTTAAAATGAAAAAATTAAATAAAACTTGAAAAAAAATCCATATCTTAAATATTGCAGGAGAGCAAATATTTCTATTTAATCCTAATTACCAACTTTACTGTTAATATTTTTCATCCTAATCAATTCCTAAAATGTACTGTACATTTTTAAAAATATACATAGAAAAAAAAAATCTTCTTTTTTTTGAAAAAATTATGTTTTAAGCCAAGTGTCGAATACCTAAATGTTTTAAATTTGAATAAACGTTTTTGTGGCAGATGTGGTGTATAGGGGCAAGGTTTTATTGACAGAAATTTTGAGTTACTAAAAAAAGTGTTTCTGATTCGGTCTAGTACACAAGTGCTAGCTCCACACACAAATTGGCACGGGTTGCCATTGTTCAAATTATATGAAACTTTCTTTTACATTTTTTTTTTTGGTAGAAAAAGAAATATATAAGAGGGTGTGTTACTTGAAAAATAGATTTTCATTGGGGGGGGGGGGGGAGACACATCGTAACACCTGGATTCATATGCATTGAAATCTAACTTGGAATTTTTTAAGGCATAGAAATACTCCTTCACATTTTTCAGAGGAGTGCAATTCATTTAGGAGATACAAAAACAGCTAAGACAATAAATATAAATCTCATTTTAAAAAAATTGAAAAAATAAAGTTAATTTTCTAAGGATGAATAGGAAGATGGTAGAGAAAAAAGATAGTAAATGTCAAAATAGTACACACTTAAAAGGTTTGACATTTTGTAACCAATAAAAATAAAACAGCCAAATGTAGCATTTTAAAATTCCAATTGCTTCCTTTTTTCCGTTTTTTCTTAATGCTAGATCTCTACTTTAAATAAAAAGTGAAAATAAGAGCAACTAAATTTTTGAGAGGATTTTAAAATATGCTTCTAGTTATGTTAAAAATAATCTTTCTGTATGTAATATGCAGTGAGAAATCTTTTAAACTGAAGCTGATGGGACTAAAACATTTTTTCATCTTAAAAGAATTTAATGTTGAAAGATTTGTATTTAATTTCACAGAATACTGACCGGACTACAACAAAATTGTGTTAAGCGTATTTCACTGTATGTATTTATATATTTATTTTAAAGTAAATATAAGTGCATAATTTCATGCAATAAATCATCTTGGAAAAAAGACAAGGCAACTAATAAAAATTTTCTTGATTAAATTCTGAAATTTTGCTACTAGAGCACAGCATTAAATCTATTTTTACAAATAGGAATACCTTTTGCCTAACTTCATTCATTTGTAAACTACACAAATGAGCACTTCCCTTCTTAATATGTATATATTATGAACATTTTCAGAAAGTAAATGCAATTCAAGATCTTCCCAAAATAAATTCACTCAAAGTTAAAAAAAAATAATAATTTGAAATTTTACACCTTGAATTCAAATTATGTTTTTCGCAATCACGAGTGTGTGTATGTAAGCGTGTGTTTGTGTGTGGGGGGTATGTGTGTTTGTGTGTAGGGTGTATGTGTGTGTGTAGGCATGTGTGTTTCTGTCTGTGTGCTGGCATAAGTGTGGGTAGTTTGTGTGTGTATGAATGTGTGTGTGTGGGGGGGGGGGTATGTGTATGTGTGTGTAGGCATGTGTGTTTGTGTCTGTGTGCAGGCATGAATGTGTGGGTAGTTGTGTGTATGTGTGTGTATGTGTAGGTGTCTGTATGTATGTGTGTATGTGTGTGTAGGTGTATGTATGTGTTTGTGTGTGTGCGTATGTGTGTGTAGGACATGGATGCAACCTGGAGATGGCTTTCGCTAGAGGAGCAGCATCGTGAGGAGCTCATAGCACATCAAAACAGTCAAGTGAGAACAATAAGCAATCGTCATTGCTCAAAAAAAAAAAAAAAAAAAAAAAAAAAAAACTGCTCACAAAATATAACAGTTGACAAAGAAAATATTCAGGACAAGTAGACAAGTCAGGACTTAAATAAAAACATAAAGAAATATTCAACTACCTCATTGCTCACAGTTCGGCCATTTTCAACACTCTTTTTCATACGTATTTCCACTTCTCTTCTTAAATCTGATAACTTAAAAAAAAAAGAAAGAAAAAGCTTACTATTCTTTCATTACTCTACAAAACAGCAAACATAGATACAGCTAAAATACAGGGTGGTTCAAAATGAATAGCGGGGTTTTAACATGTTATAATATTTATTACACCAAACTTACAGCCACAAGTGATGTATCAAATGAAAGAGAAACTCAAACAGTTTTTTACATAATAGCCTACAAGTGTTCAATGTGAGCACCATTCGTCACTCGGCACATGTCAAGACGATATGCGAGTTCTTCCCAAACTTTGACGAGTGTCTCATTAGTAATTGCTGCAACAGCTGTTTCAATCCTGTTCCTTAATTCGGAAAGGTCGGCCGGCAGTGGAGGCACATACACACTAGGGTGGGCCGAAATAAGCCGAAAATTTTTTTTTTTCGAAATCAATTTTTGGATAGCGCGCAAAAGTTGCGTAGTGAGCTAGTTAGCACTCACAAAAAATTTCTTGGATATTAAAAAATATCTAGCCGGCGCTATTTGACATTGAAAAACCGTAAAAAAAGAGAAAAATGAATTTTTGTCGAAATTCTTTTTAAGAAACTAAATTCCAAATATTTTGCTGGAATGCACCGAAAATGTTATATAATGAGCCAGTTCGAGCCCATAAAATGTTTCATTGCTTTTAATGAGCATTTAACCGCTCCTTTCCGACATCAAAAATTGGAGAAAAATGAAAAAATATTCAATTTCTTTAAAAACCAATGTGAAAATTATTTTTCAAAATTAAATCATAGACTAATTAATTAAATAGCACTATCAATCATAGTAATTATTATCACGCAATCGTATCATACATTTTCTAGAATTACATATATAGATAATAAAATTTTAAAAAAGAAATCTTCAAATTTGATTTATAATACCTCATGCATAATGAATATTACTTTTTGGAATAATATTGTCCCTTGTTATCAAATGATGGAAGTTCTTTCCTAGCATGAAGTTTTGCACGAATGTATCCATCTCGTGCAGTTTCACCATGAACTTTTATTGCAGCTTCGGTTATTAGTTTCACACAACGTTTCACAGCTTGCGTGTGACATGGAAATTTCTCGAAAGTAAACTCTGTAGAATGTTCTTTGCACATTTCTTTCCATTGTTGGTCTTTTAGATGCATTGTAAGAGTTGGCTCTGTTACAACACAGTTTTCCCAATCAACTAAATCAACATAATCAACGGCTTCAAAATTGAGTTTAGGACGCTCAAAAAATCGTACACCATCCGAGCTCTTCGTCTTCTTATTTCTTGAGTTCAGAATGCGCCTAACAGCTAATTCCCGAATGTATTTTCTTGAGTCAAACAACATTGTCAACAGTAGCTGTTCAGGATGAGCGAAATATGCATTACTTGAGAGAACTTTGAAAATTATCTCCTTAACGCTGTCTGGAAACTGCCTTCCAAGAGAAATCATTTTCCAAAAATGTTGGGCGCCGTACTGGCAGTTAGGTTTTATTTTTATTTCAAACCACATTGGAGCATAAACTAACATTACATACTTTACAAGTATTGTAAGATTTTCTGATGGAGTTGGAGTGCCTATATACAAGCGTAACAAATGGTTTGCAGTTGTCAGCCATCGCGCACGACTGACTGAGTTTGCCTGGGCTACTGTCAGCCACTCTTGAAGGACAACTGACCATCTTTTACAGCAAGACAGATTCTATACAAATATTGTTGTTCAATACTTAAATTTTTTATATCTTCCATGTCCAAAACCAGAAGATTGCAGTCAATTTTATCAAATTTGACCACCGGATTTTTTTATAATCTCTAAGAAGTTGTTCGATAGCTCCAGAATATGAATGTGACCACTTTGTGCAACCGTCCAATTCCAGTATAAGATGCCTCAGTGGCAACTCATTGTGGACATTGGACGCAAGAGAGCACCCCTTTAATTGCTTAACTCCCAGCTGTGGAGGTGTAGAATTACAGCATTTCTTAAAGAAGAATACTTGCGTTCAATTCATTAATCAGTTTAAAGGACTTCAGAGGATTCACATTTTTTTAACACTCAAGCGCTCTATTTGCCAAATATATATAAATAGTTATAAAATAATCTTAGGAATAATAGAAGTAGTTGAGCGCCGTTTATTATCCCAAAGAAACTACTGGAACCAAAGATTAAAAAATTAGCATCTTATGTAACTATTTTTTATTTGAGTGTGTGCATTTTTTAAAATTGGCGTACAAATGTCGCATAAAATTGATTGAATTTTCACTGTTTTTTCTAGGTAACGTATTGCGTAACATTTCAGTACTTACTTATTTCGAAACTACTTTTAATTTTTTTTTTTTTCGTTTTTCCAATGTTTCAGTATTAAAGGAGCGTAGCTAAATATTCTACGAAATGTATAAAAATCTTTGAGGATTTCAACTAATGCACTGACAGATACTTCTAATGTTTGTTGAAACTAGCTTCAAACTTTTATTTTTGCCTCCCCCCCCTCTTTTTTTTTTTGAAAAAAGTACATCTTTGTCCTTTTTTTCCGTTTTTCAATGTCAAATAGCGCCGGCTAAATATTAAACAAATTTAGCGAAATTTTTTATGGGTAATAACGGGTCCATATAGCAACTTTTCCGCACTATCCAAAAACAGATTTCCAAAAAAAGTTTTTTCGGCCCACCCTAATACACACGGTCCTTAATAAACCCCCAAAGATAGAAATCACACGGTGTTAGGTCGGGTGACCGTGGAGGCCATGGGAAACAAGCCCTGTCATTAGGCCCCTTACGGCCAATCCAGCGGTCGGGTACAGTTAGGTTAAGCCAATCGCGTACCTCATTATGCCAGTGAGGCGGCGCACCATCTTGCTGAAAGATAAACCACAAAACGCTTTCTGTTCTTTAGTCGCCATCTTTCCTACAAGCGCTTTCTAGCGGATTGCAGCAGAAACATTCCACATGCATGCGCACTGATGCCAACAAACAAAACTGAGTTTCTCTTTCATTTGATATATCACTTGTGGCTGTAAGTTTGGTGTAATAAATATTATAACATGTTAAAAACCCACTATTCGTTTTGAAACACCCTGTATTGTTAGCTATAAGTGCTTATAGTGGTAATTTAAATAACTACCTCACTTTCTTTGGTTAGATCGAACTCCCTTGAGCTATCTTTAAAACTAGCCACATGGTAAGGCCCTTCACTAAGAGTCACCTTGACTGGTGCTCTTGTCATCATTTCTCCAGCTCCTCTAATGGATAAAAATGTGTACCACAACAAATTAAAAATAAAATTAGTAAACACTTGAAATTATTTGAACAACTGAAGATATTTATTATTGGAATTATTCTTTTCAATTCAGTAGAAGACCGTTATAACGCCGACCTGTATAACGCAATTCTCTATAAACCGCACTACTTTTCAGAAGTAAAGAATAGGTTTTAAAGTTTAAAAAAATCCCTCTGTTTTGCAATAAAAATTGTTAGGCAAATTAAATTTTGAAAGTTTTTCATCTTTCCATCTAATTTCAAAGCTTTTAAATTGAAAATTAGTGCTCATAGTAAACAGAAAATACCAGATGGCTCTTGAAAATGCAGCTGTTATGCAAACCATGAAGCTAGCAGAAGTGCAGGATTTTGATTGTGAAACGTATTTATTTGTGAATATTGGTGTGTAATATTGGTGCTTTAAACTCATTGCAGATAAAACTCATTCTGAAGTGCTAATATTTAGACATATTCTGAATATTAGTTTCAAAATTTGTGAAATGATCTATATAACGCAAAAACCTGTATAACGCAAAAGCACTGGTCCCAAGATGTGCTTTATAATGGTTTTCTACTGTAACAACAATAGTAAATATTGCAGAAAAATGTATTTTTGTGCATTGGTAGATAAAATGAATTTAACACAAATGCAGTTCAGTCAGGAATGATGTAAAAAAGTTTTCAAACAAATGCTTTTAAAAAACATATAATACTAATTTTAAAAAAATTCAAAAATGTATAAATCAATTCTTTTCTCAGCACTACATAATCTATACATATAATAAAACAAGATGTTTGTGTGTGTGTGTGTGTTTGTGGCGCGCCTCCTGGGAAAATGGTAAGGCCTAGAAAGATGAAATTTGGAACACAGGTGTAGTTTTTGCCGAAAATGTGCACCTCGGGCTTCGATTTTTGATATTTTAATTAGAAAAAAGTTATTTAATGTTTTATGTGTTTTTTTGCACTTTTTAGTGCAAAGTATTTTTTAGTATTTTTTACCTCACAGACCCCGAACCAATCGCACCACACAAATATTTTATGTACTATAGTGTAGAAAATTTAATTTTAAATATGATGAATGAAAAAATTTTGAAGATAGAGCAATTTTTGTATTTTTTATAAATTTTTGAAAAAACCTTTATTTTGCATTTTTTTCTGGGTTTAATTTTTTTTGAAACCCATCCTGCAAAAAGTATTGAGCCCTCAATTCTAAAATTTTAGTTGGTAATAGTAAAAACATTCTGCCCCCTTCAGAAGAAAAAAGTTTTTAAAAATACACGACAGTTTTTTTCTACAATTTTTTTAATGGCAGAACACAACGCGAGCTGTTCGCTTGCCGGCTGAGTTCCGAGCTTACCTCATCACGTGATCCAACTGAAATCGTTTGCCTTCTCTTCACCTTTTTTGTTTTTTTTAGGTTTTTTTTTTTTTTTTGCAAGCTACTTTTCAAACACTACGGGGAACATAGAGCCTTTTTTTTTGCGGGCTATTTTGATTAAATAAATAATTTTTTGCATGATCTTTGTTTCTGTTACGAATTGGCGGTTAGGTTAGGTAGATACAGAGATAGATAGAGGTTGAGTGGACAAAAAATGCTTTGTTTTCGAATTAATACTTATATAAACAAAAAAAAGATTGTACTGTCAGGAGGTAGATATGCACAGATCGTATAGATTGATAGATAGACAAATATAGAGGTCGATATAGTAGATGGACAGGAAGAATGAGGCATGCCCGTCATTTAAGGAATTTCAACGGGGTGTCAAGTGCCCCCCCCCCCCAACACACACCATGACTTAGAATAAACAATGCTTTCACATAAAAGTGGAAGTGCATTTTGTCGTTTTTCGACAAAATTTGCATGAAGGGTACGTCGTTTGTGTCTCCCACTCCTTTAAAAATATTCCAAACGACGGAACTGGAGATAGATCTAGAAAATATTGTATTCAAACTGCTAATGATATAGATAGAGAATTGATTGATACCGCCACGAAATTTGTTTAAGCAGCCGCCGAAGGCGGCAACATTGGTGTAAAAAGGCGAATGATAATATTGAGAAAAAAGAGAAAAACATTGATTAATACCGTCGCTAAATTGTCTAAGCAGCCGCCGAAGGCGGCAACTGTGGCGCAAAAAGGCGAATGGCCTAAAAAGGCGGACCAGCTGGTCGCCGCAGGCGGCTAGTTTCAAAATAAAATGGGCAAAATTAAACAGGGCGATTCAGCGGGATTTTAGAGTTTTCCACATTTTTCTTGTGGTTGGTCTATTACTAAAAACATTATGTACAAGGGAATGTCAAAAATCTGAACTAATTGGGATCACAGGCCGAGGACTGCTGATGGCCTTTGAAAAAAGTGAGAAAGGTGACAAATTTGAAAACAAAGGTGACTAAAAAGTGACAAAAAAGTAACTAAAAGGTGACCAAAAGCAATTTGTTAAGAACTCAAAAAATAGAAAAGGATTATCCCTTTTTACTGACTTTACAAAAATAGCCTATATATTTCTTAAAGATTTCTTTACAATCTTGGAAATGAATATTATAGGGCTAGAAGTAGTAAAATAAAAATTTTAAGATATTTTCAAAAAAATTTCAGTGTAAACTTTATGTTACCTTATTATATATATATTTAATCAGCATAATAAAGCTTGAAATTGTGAAGTAAAAAGCAAGATGATGCATTTCTTGAACATATAATTTATGTTATTCAATCACGATTTTAGTATTGCTTTTTTTCTCTTTTTTTAGCTTGTTGAAAAATTATCAGCATTCTTTCTTTTTTCTTAGTAAATACAAAGCATAAATATTAAATCGAAAGTCTTGACAGTAGAGAATAACTGAGAAAACCAATTTAAAAAATCAGACTTTAACAAAATGATAATTGTACTTGTATAAAATGATGAAAATGTCATTTCATATGCCTGAAAATGTTCAAGATTTTTTCTTTCTTGTTTTATTTATTTTTTATATTTTTAACAAGCTCTGAAAATATTCCATGACATGTCCATGGGAGGTAAAAAATGTAGTATTAAATCTAGTTATTAATAATTACAAATACAAAAGTGACGACCAGCAACAGGCTCTGGGCCCAGCTAGACTGGTCCTAGGCAATTTGCAATCCCCAACATATCAGGCTTAGGAATAAAAAATAATGCCGAATAAGCAGGAATGCTGTCATGGTCTCTTCTGATTTGATCAAAATAGGGGTGATAAAGAGAACGATGTGGGGGTACTTTTGTTTTGTTTTTTTTTCAATCGGGACTCATTTGTTTGATGCGTTGGTTGCCTGTTTTTTTTTTATTTCTTTTCTTTTTTTTTTAAACATAAATTTTTTCCTAATTGAATCTAGGAAAATGATATCGCATTTATCAAAAATATTGTCATGGTGCATTTTGTTCCAAATAGGTTTACAGCAGTTTTTTTGTTCCAATTCAATAAATAAATAAACACTAACCGCCACTGATAAATCTCTGGATTATAAAATCAGCAGCTTTTTGAAATGAATGTGGAAGAACCAAATCATTACATTACCAAACCATGTTAAAACCGTACTTTAATAAAATCAAACTCGCCATTACATAAAATAAAGCTTTTGGCTAGCATTTGCTTCTAAAAGCTTTATTTTTACTGGAACTAGCCATATAAAGCATTGAAACCTAAAAATAAATTCGGAGATTCTCTGAGAAGCACCAAACTAGTATGTTGTGGCCATCACGAAACTTTCTTCTATATTTTTCCTTTTTCTGATCCCTCCCCATGCTTGACGAGGAAGCAATATTCCTAACAAAAACAAAATTACACATGCAAAAACTTGACGACCATCCCAATGTCTGAATTATTGTAAAAACAAAACAAAGAGCGAAAATTGAAAGTTACTTTCAAAGCCTTACTTGAATTAATTACAAATATTTTATTTATTAACAAACGTAAGATGGCAACAGTTAAAAATTTTAAATCATTGAGATAATATTTCCGATCATTTCCATACAATTAAAATCACGAGAAATACGCAGACGACAATCTATTATGATTTATCTTTCTTATTGTTGCATTAATAAAACTATTTTTATTCGCAAAAAAAAAAAAAAAAAAAAAAAAAAAAATCAACAACTCTTGGAGCGATTGGAGTCAAAATTGAACCAAAGCCTGTTTACCTATGGATTCACATATATTCCAAATTTCAACCAGAACGTAGCATTACTTCTTGAGATAGGGCACTCACAATGGAAAAAAAGAACGGGCGATTGTGCTACCCCCTTTTTAGCTGTTGACACCAAAATAAAATCAGCTCTTATACCCTTTAAGGGCTACTTGTCAAAAAAAATTTTGTTTGATCCCGTTCGTTATTTCTTGAGATACAGCAGTCACAATTGACGACATAAAACGTTCTATAACTCAACCCCCGTTTGAGCTATTGACACCAAAATTGAATCAGCACCTGCTCCTGTTAAGGGCAACATATGGACCAAATTTTGTTTGATTCCGCCAGTTACTTCCTGAGGAATAGCAAGCTTGCGTAACTCAAAAAACGTCCCATTGCTCCACCCCCCTTGGAGGAATTCGCGCCAAAAACCAATGGGCACAAGTTCACATAGGGGCACATATGTGTACCAAATTTCGTTCAATTTCATGCGGTAGTTTTTGCTGTAGAGCGGCCACAAAAAACTGGTCACACACAGACGTGACACACATACACACACACACACACACAGACATTTTTCCAAAAATAGTCGAAATGGACTCAGCACACCTCAAAACGTTCGAATCCGTCAAAATTCGAAATTCGAAAATTTGCACGAATCCAATACTTTCTTCTATATATTAGATATAGAAGAAAGTAAAAAGGAAATGTTTACACAGACCAAGTTCACTTTGCACTTGCGCAGCAAAAATAAAACCCAAACTAACCATTTCTGTGCAAACACAAAGTGACACTATAAACACAAACCAAAACTTATCACTATTCCGCGCTCAAAGAAGACATCGAGGCACGCCTCCTTAACCCATCACCCCTTTTTCAAATCGAACCACTTGTGGCTGCTTAGTCGCGACTTTTGAAGTCAGTAAAAGTAAAACAAGCAAGTAACGCACCTGGCTAGAGATGAGCGTGAGATTCAGAGACTTCAGATGATGTTATTTGATAAACACGGAAGACAACTTGCATTCGATGACCACTCACTCAACAAAGTGTGCAGAAACAAATTGCACAGCTGAACTTTAGTCGAACAAAACTCTATGGCCAGAAACACGATAGGAAACAAAATGGCGTTTAGACGAGACTTGCAGAAAATGCGTCTGACGGTCAAAGGGGGATAGAAAGACTGGTTCTGCTCATAGGGTGCAATAGCAAGCAATAAAAAAAATTCCTGGATTTTCCGGTAGCATAGCTATTTTTCTTAAACAACAACAAGGTGGGGGGGGGGGCATATTTAATGCTACTTTTTTAATTAATTTCACTGTTAACATTCAGATACTTTTCAAGGATTTAATTATTTTTAGAAAAAATCATAAGAAAATTCAAGAAAGGTGAGAAAGGTGACAAAAGTGGCAAAAGGTAACTAAAAGTAACCAAATTTTCAAAAGGTGACTAAAGGTGAGAAAGGTGACTGACTCCTCGGCCTGGGATCATAAGTGGTTGGAGTTTTCAAATTGTTTGGATTTTCAAAAATTAACTCTGGAAAATAGTTAAGGAAAATAGTATGCTATTTAGTCAATAAAGTGATTACAACATGTATGTAAATATCATACAATACAATACATAATACTAAAATACATAATTATTTTTCAACAGAATATAACAAAAAATAACCCTTACCCACCACCTTAATCAAAAAGTAACCCTCCTTGTTTAGTGAACATGAAGGAAGCTTTATTAAAACTTTATGGGAGTGGGTTTGAATTTTATACATTCAGCTGTACTATGTACACTGTAAATTCCAAATGTGTTAGTATTTGCTTCTCAAATGTTTGTACATAAGACTTGGACTGAAATCAAGGAAAAATTCTAAGTGTATGAAATCCCGAGAGGTTTTTAAGCATGGCCTCCCATATGAGGGGGGGGGGGAGGGGGCTTAAGACCCTTCCCCTTAGAAATGAGAACTTCTTTGCTTTTAGCACTTTTTTCTTTACAAAACTGTAAAAACATTTCTTTTCGAGCCATTAATGAATAAGTTATTAAAAATGTCAAATTTTAATAACTCTAAACTTACTAAAATCGGTTTCCATGGGGAAAATATCCTACTCTGCTAAACCATGGGGAAAATATCTGAGCTCCCCCTCCCACGCTAAAATTTTGCATATGGGTGAACATGTTTTCAAAGGTGATTATATCTCAAGGGTTGATTGAAATTTTTCTGGTAATTATAGTCTTTGTATAAATCAATCAATCCCTTAACTTTAAACCTCCATTTTTTTGTGCTAAATTGCTCAACTCATACAAATATATACGGTAGATCTAATAGCTTGAGCATCTTTCTATCTTGCTGTGAATCAACATTAAGTTGGAGCGAAAAAAGGAAAAAACAAAGGGACATACAAAAACAAAGTAAAAAACATCATGGAAGTAGACAACTTCTCATAAACGAGAAAGATTTCATAATGTACAGCACTCATCAATCCTATAAACAATGCAAATTATTTCATTAATTGCTATAGAAAATAAAAGTAAAACACATTTCATAATAAGCTGAACCGTCAGAACCTTTTGTAAACTTGAAATTTGGATTACTTAGCGTAGATAATATTTAAAAAGTTAAAATTTTACAAAGAGATATTTCAGGCATTCAGTAAGATTCAAAATATCGTTTAAGTTACCTTAAAACAGAGCAAGAAACTTTTCTAAGCTAAATAAAACGTGATTTTAAAAATAATTTTCATACCGAGGAAAAATGCGGGCTTGGGCAATCATTTCTAAAACACTTGTTTTACCAGAACTTTGATCACCAACTACAACTACCTAAAAGTGAAAAATTGATATTAGGAAATCTTAGTTATACTAATGTTTCGATATTAAAACATATAATAAATAAAGGGGCACCTATTATAGAGACGTTTCTCATTCGACACTACTTTTTCCATTTATACAGTAATAATGCTACCCTGCTGTTACATGACTGTAGTAGCTTCAAATGCAATAACATTCTACCATGCACTTAGTAGGGCCTTCCTAAGACACAAAGGAAAAACAGTCTGAGACCCCCCTCATTGCAAAAGAAAAATGTTATTGCATATCTAGACCCCAGTGCAGGGCCGGATTTAGGGGAGGGCAGGCAGGGCTACTGCCCCGGGGCCTCCACAACAAAGGGGCCCCCACAATAAAATTTTTACAAAATATCCTAAATAAAAAAATAAATAGCAGTAACTTCAGGATGTATTTATTATTAAAGTGCTGAACGAAAATATTGGATATACATATATATCAAAATATTCGGATAGATATTAGAGTATCGGATATTTTCGAAAATATTATGATCTTTTCGAACTCTGATTAGCTTACCATGTAATCCCTCGGAGGTCCCCCCTCCGCAAATTAAGGTCATATTTTTGTACCTTCAAAATACCATATTTTCTGATGTGTATAATTTTAACAAACAGTACGTGACACGGTGTTTTCAAAGTAAAACAATCTAAAAATTGTTCTACAAATTTTCTTGTTCAACTTATGTCACTTGTCTTAGTAAGGGACATTTTTTTTTTTTTTGTTCTATTTTATGGGGACTCTTTCAGTGCGGATTTTGCTTCATGTCAACATTTCCTTTATTAATATTTAGTAGCTTTCCCCCCTTTTAAGCACTTTTATTATACTTGGCCTGATTGTCACGAAAAATGAGATGCTTTTCTTAAGGAGTACAAAAACATATCAATGTAATAACACTTGATATTCCGCTTTAAATGAGCGGCAATAATGAGATGCCTTTCTAAAACAGAACAACAAAAGATAAGATTGAATGATTTAGTAATAGTTCTTGATATTTGACTTTAAATGTGTAAAGCTTACACAATTAGTGATTGGTATATTTCTTAAAATTCAAGATTATAATTAGTGAAAATTGTTTTTACAAATGCCGTGAATCTTGATTCAAAATAAGAGCAAAGCAGATAACTCTGCTCTTAGAATATTTTGTTTTTCATGAATATCAAACTGCATGTCATTTTGTCATAGAGGAATAAAAACAATTCAGGGTTATAAAACTTTTCTTAAACTAGGGAAAATTTTAAAAAGAAGCATTGATACTTGTGTCTTGGTTCAATGCATTGCAAGACAAAAAAAGGCAAAAAGTGAAAAACTTCATACTAAATACTAGCCCTCTGCTCTTACACTCAAGCCTACACTATCACAGGGTTCGTACACTTTTGGTTAAAAAAAGTTCCCTGACATTTCCAGGTTTTCCAGGTTGTTTTTTAGAAAATTCCAGGTTACTCGCTTCATTCAAAATTTAAGTTTAAATAGTAATATTTTCAAAATAATTAAAATTGTTTAAAGTAGCAATGCAGAAGAACTAAAACTTCTCCCCTTAGATTTAAAAAATAAAATAAAATAAACTTGGAATTTTTTTTCCTTTGTTTTGTCTGTCAAAATTTTAAGTTTTTTTTAAAACATTTTGTTCAAAATTGTTTTAATTTGTTTACTAGTTGTTGAAAACAGAGTACTTTCAACTTATTTTAGCATTTCTTTGATGTCACGCGTAATATTATAGCGTTTTGCTGTAGTCCTGCAGCAACCTTTTAGCATCCACTTTTGGTTTACAATACTTCTTTTTATTTTCTTATTAGTAGGTTACACAAAACATATTGAGCAAAATGCAAAGCTAAATTTCAATATAAATATGATTAACTTGTTGCATCAATCGGCATACCATATAATGCATAGTAACAAAAATCAACATCCGGCGATCTTTAGGCTAATGTCAATAATCTTTTTTTTTTTTTCACATATTAAAGAACGCTTACATTAAAATTTCAAATTTTCTTTTCCAGAAAGTAATAGTCAATTTTCAAAAATTCATAACTTTTTGCACATTTAATGTTATTTTCAATAGTACACATTGATATAAACATCCAATTCTGTTTCTGGAAGTTTAAGTCTACTTCCATTGTGCAAACGATCGAATATGGCGACAAAGTGAAAAATTAAAAATAATAAGTAGATATTTGGATTTGTAGTATAAAAGTAGTAATAAATAATTAAAAATCCTTAAAAAACTACAGTAAAAGCAAAATAGTCAGTATTTAGCACATAAGAGTCTAAATCAATTAAAACAAAAAAATGTTATGAAGATTAAATTTTGCATTTTTCCAGAAAATAATTACAAATTATCCGGAAAAAAAGGCACAATTTGTGTTGTTTGCAATAGTTTGCATTGCAATTAACATCCAATGCCATTTTCAGGAACTTAGGCACTTAAAAAGTCTTGTGTACTTCCATCTTGGGAATGACCAAATATGGCGGCTATGCCCAAAAATAATAAATAACTTTTTTAATTTGTCGCATGAAGACAATTAAGAAATAATAAATCTTTATGAAACTACAATTCATTGAAAAATTTTTATCACATTTGCGTCCGAGGCAGTGAGGATAAGATTAAGTTTTAAGAACAAAATTTTTCATTTCTCAAGAAAATTATTTTAAATAATAATAATAATAGAAAAACAATTTGCAGACCATTTTCTGTTATTTTCATCAGTTTTCAATTAAAGAAAACATCCAATTCTGCTTTGTTTTAGAAACTTAGGCATTTTAGGATCGTATCTACTTTCATCTTGTGAATGACCAAAGATGGCGACTACGCACACGTAGCTGAAATGATTTTCCGATCAAAGACGAAAAAAAAACGATTTCCCCCGATCGACCCTCCCATCTACAGGTTGTGCTTCCGAAGCAGTAAATTGTCTTCTCAACTGTTGGAGTTCGTGCATAATTCCTGTTCACCTGATTTTTTTTCTTTGGGAACTACTGAGAGCCAAAAATGGCGGCTGCTGAAGATTTTTTGGGTCGCCACTTTTTTCATTGCTTTAAAATTGTTACAATTTTTTTTTAAATACATCGATAAAAATGAAGATTAGATCTCATAAAACAAAATTCCCTGGGAAAAAATTGGGAAAAGAAAAATTTTGTGGACACATATGGAAAATTCCCTGACATTCCTGACTATGTCATTTTCCCTGATAATTCCAGGTTTCCCCGGAGCGTACGAACCCTGAAACGAACAGAATGTTGTGGCAACCCATCTAAAACTTTAGGCAGTAGAAAGAAATGCGTTCCCCTCACTAACTCCGTATAAGAAAATTTTCGCTCTTTTGGCGCATTTTTCGTTGTGAAAAAAAAAAAAAAAAGTTTATTTTTCGATTGCAGTTTTTAAGTGCCAACGTCGGTTTAGATAAAAATTTACAATTTTTTTCGTGAAATCACAATAAAAACGAAGACTAGATCTCATGGTACATAATTCCTTGGGAAAAAATGGAAAAAAAAAAAAAAATTTGGAGGACAAATTTTAAAACTCCCTGACTTTCCCCTGACATTTTTGACAGTGTCATTTTCCCTGACAATTCCCGGTTTTCCCGGAATTCCCGGAGCGTACGAACCCTGTATCACCCAAAACTGTACGGTCAATTCTACCCAAATTTTACAGCAAATTTCCTAAAAATAACCAAAAGGAAACATTTTAAATCCTTCACTTACAGGAAAAGCCTCAAAACAAAAGCCAGAATTTTATTCGTTCATATTTGAGAAAAAAAATGGCAACAGATTTTTCATTTAATAATTTTCTTCACGCTATAAATTTTAATAAAATCATTGTTACGGAAAGTAGAGATGAAGAGTAATTTGAATGGAGGAAAGCCTTCGAAAAATAGAGATTTTATGTTGAAATCTAAGTATTATAATTAATAGTTTTATTTAATACCTCTGCTAATTATTAGCAAAGGATTATGTGAAATAGCCATTTATAAAGACGGGAAAATTACAAATCAATCGATACCTGGTTCAATAGTTAGTTCACTGCAGTTTGGGAGAAGTAACTTAGCTCAGTTTTTAATTATATTAGATTGTAAGTTAATCGAATTGGAATATGTTTTCTGTTGGTGGATATAGTTAGACACAATAATATCAGCATCAAAACATCAAGAATGATCTTCATACAACAAAAATTAATTCTGAATTTTAAATATTTATGGTGATAACAACTATGGTAAACTTGATACTTAAAATTTGAAGCTAGTTATTAATAAAATAAAACATTAAGTCAAATTGCATATGACTAACACAACTGTTACTACTTCTTAAAAAAAATTATTTGAACTGGCATAATTAACTGGCATATTTTACAAAATATTGTCTTTTTGTCATCTGTAGTCCAGACTATTCTTTGCTTGTTATGATTAAGATACAAACCTGTTGCATGATTAGGGAATGAATATTAATTTGCTAACAGCTAATCCAAGGAAAGAAAATCAAACTCACTATCAAGAGATAAGCTTTTCTACTAAAGATGAAAGTATTAAAAAAAAGTTTTGAAACAAAATAAGTTATAAATTCTAAAATTTCAAAAAAAAAAAAAAAAAAAAAGCAGAAGAAGAAAGAGAAAAGTATAAAATATTTATCTACTAAAATATTAAAATATTATGAAAAACTCACTTATATCTCAGGAAGCAAAACAGCACAAAGTGTTTTTTTTTTTTTTTCAAAATAAATAAATAAATAAATAAATAAATAAATAAAAGTAAAACAAGAATTGAAACAAATGAAAATTGTTTGACAGTCCTTTGATAATGCACCGAAAAGTAGATATTGATACAGAAAATAATTCCCCGATTAGATTTTTGCACTAGAAAGAAAATAAAAATACTTTGGCTGATAAACTTCTGATTAATTAATTTTGGAAGGGTTCATACACACTGCCTTATATTTCATTTATTTATTTATCCATTTTTAATTTTAAGCTACAGAGAAGAACTGCAATGAATAGGAGGGCTGCAATTACTGTAATAATAATTAAAAAAAAAAACCTTGTTAGTCCAGTGGATGTAGCAGCTTTAGACTCATGTTTGCTTTTAATCCCCATATTACATCTATAGTTCAAAAGCTAGAAATAATTTTTCATTTTATGTAGGCCTAAGTTTACCTGATCCCATTCCTTCCTACTCTCCTCTACTCAAAACAATAATTAAAGTTATCCTTAGATAAAATCTGCTTAAAAATGAAATGCTTTTTCTTAATGAAAACAGTATTACATGCAATAAAGATTAACTGATTTAGTACTAACACAATTGGCATTACACTTTCAATGACTAAAGCTTACCCAATAATTGAATGATATTTCCCCCAAGCTCAAGAATATTATAGGTAAATGAGTAAAAACTTTTGTGTATGAACCACAGGAATTCCGACTAAAATAGTAGCAAATCAAAACATTTTGCTCTCAGAATCCTTTTTTAATCATGAATAGCGATGTCTGTGCCGCTTTCTCATTGGAAATACAGTGCGAGGGAAAAAACTGTTATGGACTGGAATGCAGAGTATCTTGCCTCATCGAAAGCATTATGGACAAAGAGATTTTTCTCCACTATTTTTCATCGCTTGAAGTGCAAATTTTTTTTCCTCAGACTTCCTGTTAACCCAGGTTTTAACTGGACATGGTAGCTTCAATAGCTACTTGTTCCACTTTAAGTTAATGAACAATGATATCTGCTTTTGCGGTGAAGCCAAGGGGGATATTGAACATCGTCTAATGAGCTGCAAGCTGCATCGTGAGGCCAGATGTTCCTTCAAGGAAAGTTTATATAGTTTGTCCTGTTGTTGGCCTCCTGTCCTTTCAGATCTCGTTAAATGTTCAGAGAGACTTGATGTTCTTCGGGCTTTTGTTTTGTGTCTTGGACTCTAGTTGTTTTTTGTATATTATATTTTCTTGTTTGTGTTTTGGGTGTTTTGTTTTGTGTTTTTCCTTTTTGGTTTATTTGTGTCTTATGTTATTCTTGAATGTGTTTTTTGTTTGTTTAAGCTTTTGTGATTTTACTTACTTTTGTAAGCCTCATTTTATACTTTGTGGTGCATGAGGAATTCTGAATAGCTCTTAAATAATAATAAATTTTTAAAAAATGCCAAAGTTAAACAGAATTTCATCACAGAGCAATAACAAATTCCAGATTGTAACAAAAATGAGACTTTTTTTCTTAATGAGAGCAATAAAACACAAGCAAAGATTAACTAAGTTAGTAATAACACTCTTGATGTCATACTTTAAATGCATGCACAATGTATATGATAGGCATATTTCTCCAAGAGGATTTGGAAAGTGAGTAAAAACTATTTATGAACAGAAGAGTCTATACTATGAACAAGAATACTGACTAAAATATTAGCAAAACGGAACATTTTGCTTATGATGAATATCAAATTTAACGCAATTTCATCAAAGAGCAATAAGACCTAATGTTTATAAAAACTACAGTAATCTCAAAAATCTGAGTCTTAAAAGTTCGAAGTTCCTCTTAATCCGAGGTGATTCACTTGTATTTTAATCTATATTTTTTAGTTGCTTAAAACTTGATTTTCATTAAAATCTAAAAAAAGAAATTTTTTGCAGTTGTAACACTCGTAGACTATGTGCAGTAAATAATAAAAATACATTGAGAGATTGATTATGTTTTGGTTGACTTGCACACATAAAGGCGTACAGATGAAGAAAAAAATAGGTTAAAATTTGTCTAGAAGCAACATAAAGAAAATTTATGTTGAAGTTTGAGTAATAGTTTTTTTTTTTTTTGTGAAGACAACAGTTCCTTTTTTTGATACAAGGAAGAAAAAGGTGCTCCTCATTATTTCCTGATAATCCGAGTTTTCAGTAATCCGAGGTGAGGTCAGCCCCAATTATCCGGATTTTTGAGACTTTACTGAAACAAAGAAAAACTTATAACAAATGCAGTGACCTCTTACTTAGGTGAGGTTAGAAGTAGCATAAGGAAAAAAGTGTGAAAGGAAAAAAAAAAAAAAACTCATGCAAGGAACCAAGATCAAAATAAGCGCTTCTAACCTAACCCGCTTCTAACCTATGCCAGGGTAATCTAAGTTTTTTTTCAAATAAAGTCTTTTTTATGTGATGGGTCTTTGATTTTGGCTGGACAACGTTTGCCTGGCTGAACTTTCTTTCAGATTTCTTGGAGTGAACAGAGACTGCTATTTTTGATATCAGTGAACTATGGCACTGATTTACCTGGGTGAAATGAAATGGACTGAGTGAGGTTTATTTTAGAAAATTATTTTAGAAAATTCCCCTTAGTAGCAGTTATAAACATTTTATCTATTTGTAATTTTTTTTTTAATGTTACACTAACGTAATATTATAGTGACCACTATGGAAATTAAATACTTGATTATCGACATTTTGAAAACCAATGCTAACCGTTACATACTAAGTTTAAAGTTATTTTTAAGAAAAGCACAACACATGAAAAGTTTCCAACTTAGAAACCTACCCGTGGTAAGTGATCCTGAGTGTTATAGCTAGAATCATAATCACTTAGCTCATCTAGAACCTCAGAGTACATATCAATCAGGGATTTCTGCAAGAAAAAAAAAACAATTAAAAAAACAAAAGGATGCAGGGTAAAAGGGGGAACATGTGAGCATGGGGCATATATGAACATAGTATGTTTAACTAGGATAACGTCAAGCAAAAAATCTTTTAAAATTCTCAAGTAAAGGGTGTTTTTTTTTTTTGGAGGTATGGAACTTTAGGTTCAAATAAAACGCATTTAAATGGTCTTAATTGCAATGAATTTGACTTTATTCGAAAGATTATTCTTTGCTATTTTTATTTAAATATGCTTTCCGGCATATGGCCATCTCAGCTGGCTCGGAGAAAGTCCAATTGTAAAGTCCAATTTTCTATCATTTTTTGCAGAAATGGAGGCAGTATCTCAGCGATAACGTGGCGAACGTTCTCTTTCAAGTTATCAATCCTCTGTAGCTTATCGGTGTAGACCAAAGATTTCACATTGCCCCACAAAAAATAATCCAGCGGTGTTCAATTGTATGATCTTGCAGGTGAATTCACGGGTCTATTGCGCAAAATTATTCATTCACCGAATGTTTCCTTTCAATAAATAAATGTGCCATGCACTGTGTGGCATGTTGCACCGTCTTGTTGTCTATTCATGATGGAATGGCAAACCAAACTAAACACAAAACAAGTGATTGCTATCAAAATGGCACACATATCAAACAGTGTTGCCAATTTAAAGTTCTATACTTCTAAAAAAACACACCCTTTAATAGCAGTACCAGCCTTACTTTTTAACCAAACTTTCAGAGCGAGGAGCCAGTTTATGTTCCTTTGGAAACAGTTTCTTTGTTTTAGCGGAGGCTGATGTACTTTTATCAGTCTTCTTCGTGTAAAAATGTATTTTAAACTAATAAGTTAAATTTAATTATTGTTATCTGTTATATGAACACTCACGTAAAGTTATGCCAGTGTTTAAATTTTGTAATTAAATTAAAAATTCTTTATTTTTCAAAATTAGTTAAAGGTAGATGCTAGGGAACTTGTGAACGGAACATGTAGGGCAGCTGTTCCCAAACTTTTTAGGCCGCAGAACCCTCAGTAATTTGCTTTTGCTTCAAGGAGCCCCATTTCTGTTTATGACTAAAAGACAAAATGTTAACGATCTAGGAATCAAATGATGAAGCTAAAAAATGATCATCAATAGATTACTTTCTTCTGTATAGAAGAAACTATTAATTTCGAGAGACTTTTCATATTTTGAAAAATGAACAAGTTTTAAGGAGCTCTGAACCTATCTTAACCACTTTTGGAAGCTGTCTGTCCGTCCATTTGTGTTTAGCATGTATTTGGAGAATTCTTGAGGGCGATCTAACTCAAAACGTAGAGCATGGAATTGAAAGAAACTTCATACATGTCCATCCTCCCCCTCCCCCCAGTAATTCATTTTGGCACTAATCTCTTCAGAGGTTGACCCAATTGAACAATTTCACTTTTAGCGTGACTGCTGTCTGTCAAACAATAGCACAAAAACGTTTGCATAAAAATTGTGACACAGATGTTTCTTAGTGGGAGAGGCGCATATAATTCCCCAATCATTTCAAAGAAGGAACACGATAGAATGATTTTCTGAACAAGCATTGCTACTTACATGTATATCTCAGAAAATAATACAAGAATTCAAATAAAAACTTAAATGCAAGAGGACCTCAATTGACACATTTGTGGATTCGCCTTTAGCTTTGGAGCCTAGTGCTCAAAAGAAGGACTTCGAATGCTTTTATTGTCCAGCATGAGCATGACTGAAATTCTCTTTCATGATTCAGCGCCTGTGCAATGTGCATTATTAGAACTGTAGTCAAGATACTTTATCTATCCAACTTAGTTGCGATGATACATAAATTTGAAGTTCTTTAAAGACAGCAAAAATTGTGCCAACCTGGCTGATAGAAATCCTAAAGTTCAAATATTGCCATAGAACTGAATTTTCGTAAATGCGATAATACGTAAGTATTGATTGCTCATATGAAATAAAGAGGTCCTCTGCAATGACTGGTTTATCATGTCGCAAATTGAAAAGGCTTCCCATGACCATAAGGGCTCTGAAGGGAATACAAAAATGCACATGAGAAATGACTTATTAAGCTCTGTGATAGATCAGCCGTAGTGCGTTTCTTCATAGATTTCTTCTGGCAGAAATTCAATGTAAGAGAGTAAAAAGTTGTATGTTGTTCTTTTAAGGCAGAGAACACAAAACTTCAGCTTAAATTTGAACGCTATTATTTTGCTCTCACAACAAATGTGGTTACTGTTTCCCTTTTAGCGAAAATAGCCACTTCATTCAGTTTACCTAAAATGTCGACAAAAATTTTATCAGCCGTCATTTCTCATGAATAACATTGAAAACAGCTGAAAGTATTGATGCCTTTTGCTCCAATTAACCCCTTCAGACCTGGTGTCCGGTATACCCGACATACACTTTAAACAGCTGCTAATCATTTAATAACTGATTTAATTAGTTGACTTTTTTTTTTTGCAGTTGACTCTTTACATTCTTCTTATTATAATCTGTGAAATAATTTTTCGTTTTGGGATTGACAACACTGTCATATAAGGATTGAGAGTGGCACATTTTTTTTAACCATGGATTTTCATCTGAAAAGCGAGATTTTATCCTGATTTTTTAAAAATATATAATCTTTAATTAATCATTTCAAACGCTTATATTATGTTTTATAATTGTTTGTAGAACATTTTATAATGAAGTTTGTTCAGTATTTTATCGTTTTTGTATATGAAATATTGATTTCAAAAATATAAGTCCGGAATATTGGACGTGCCACAACTCTTTTAATTTTTCTCCTACAAACTCAAAATTTTGTCTATAACCCTTTACTATAGTACACTGTGTACCAAATATCAACATTTTTGGTCCAATATTTCATAATTCCGACTGAAAAACCCTGATTTTATCTATAAGTTCATACACCCTTTTTAAATTTTGGTTTTGGATATCCAGCATATTTCTCATGGAAAAGTAGTGACTTCTGCTGCCTACCCATTCGTCAATCTTGCTAAAATGTCCCAACTGAAGAAAACAATACAAAATAAACTATTTCTGATGCTTCATCAAGAACTTTCCAAGAAGTCGGATGATAGTTACTTGATTATGCTGGCATGGCGATGCAAAACACTTGATATTAGTTCATTTTTCTTGAAACTAGTGGAAAATAAATTTATGCAATGGCAAAATTGTGGCGGAACCCTTCTCATACTTCGGCGGAACCCAAAGGTTCCACATTGCACACTTTGGGAAACGCTGATGTAGGGACACATGTGAACAGCTCCCTTATCCTCTCCGCAAATATAAATATTAGTGTAGGCTTATTATAAGTCTTAAAGGAGATGAAGAGATTAATAATTATTATTTTGCTGTAACCAGTTTTTGAATTTATTGTTAATTATTATTACATATTACTAATTATTTATTTTATTTTATTTTTTGCTTTTTTAATTTGTTAATTACTAAATAGTTGGCTAAAAATTTAGTGGTATAGAATATTTGCAAGGAAAATAAAGACAAAATATTTTCCTTTAACTAAAAACTGAAGTTTAGAAAAATTTTTAAATTTATCATCATATTATGCATGAATCTTAAACGTACTATATAACAAGAATATACTTTACATAATAAAATACTCTTTGTATTGTTTAGTGTTATAAGATTTTTTTTTTTGTCGATCCATTGATTAGAATATGCTATGAAACTTTAAAATTTGACAGTGAGCAGAGTTCTATAATTCGAAAAAATATATTCTTGATGACAGCTACTGAACAATTCAAACTGGCACAGTATAGGTAACAAACTCTTGAATGTAATTCGTATATACGTATATGCTTCATTATAACAAGTTTTTCGTTGAAATATGATGCTTGTCCTGCATTTTTCAATCGTGTTCACATGTGTCCCAAGCTTGTTCACATCTGCCCCTATAGGGGCACATGTGAACAATTGGAGAGAGTTTTTAAAAATTTTCATAAAGTATAGAAATAATTTTTTTAAAAATCTGAAAAAATTCCATGGCACAAAGGAAAGACTATTTAATTATGGGGACCCTTTTTCTGCGAGAAATTGAAAATATTTTTTGAGAAATTAAGAAATGAAAAAAAAAAAAAAAAATCACATATTCCCATTTTTCCCCTATCTTGTAATAAAATACTTTTAATGAAAATCTGACACATGTAAGGTTTCCCCCCAAAAGAAATTAATGTAAAAAAAAAGCAAATTAAGTTTATTATTTTATTTTTAAAAAAAAAGTGACAAGAAGTGAATATGTAAGCCAAAAAGTAATCAAAATATAATAAAAAAATTACATCCTTCCAAAAACTAAAGCCTGTTTTTAAGGAATAACCAACAACAGATTAGGAGAGGTGATTGTAAAAGATTTTTTTGCCAAGTTTTTCTATTTCTTCAAAAAAGGATTTGTACATTATTTTGTCACAAAAATTTTGAAACAGAAAAATTTCTACTAAGTATTTCAGACTGAATAACATAATTTCTATTTGGGACTGGCAAAGTAGAAGAAAAGAGCTTGGAAACTTTGCTCAGGCAAAATTCAAAATTTTAGTTACACAATAGAATTCTGATTTTATATATTTTTTGTCAGGACAGTGATAAAAAGCATTCCAAGCAGGAAAATGTAAAATCAGGGCCATGTTAAAAATATATGCATATTTTTTAAAAATTGACCCTTATCCAATAAATGGTGGGTAAAATGTGTAATGTTTACTTCCTTTCTGCTTTTAGATACAATTTCATTTATAACAGTACCTGTACTAACAAATTTTTGCAAATTTACTTCTTAGCTCGCAATCACAAATAAAAAGGTTTACGCTTTTATGCTTAGAACTGCCTGATCAATTGTGGAGACATCCTTGATTATTTTTTCTTCGTCTACATCATAATTATAGAAAGCGGGCAGTAATCTGATACTGAAAGAATTTTTGATGTGATGAGAAGATATATGTTTCACTAACTTATGGAAAATTTTTCAAGAAGAGTGTCAGCAGCTCTAGTCCACAATTGTCATGAAAAAAGTTAAGACGATCAAAGAAAATTCCTTTCTTTCATAGGCAAAGGACAATTAGACAGAAGTTTCAAATAGCCGTAAAAGAAATTTATCTTGAAAAAATAGAAATGTAAAAAAAAAAAAAAAATTGTGTGAGTCTTGTTGATGAAAAATTATTTTGAGTAGTTTTAAGAAAAACATTATAAATGAACTTTCTGGAAAAAGGTAACATAACACCCAGAATATTTTAACTTTATCAGTATATCCTTTTTCAAAAAGCAGCAGAAAATGGCGTCAGAAATGAGATACCGTATGAAACGGACAAGGAAAAATTAAGGTTCCGCTGTATTCAAATTGCTGAAAAAACATTCAATTTGTTCAAGCCATCTTTCTTCTAGGCTTTAAAATCTGTGAGACAGGCTAACACATTATCAATAAAACTAAAAGAGAATGTTAAAAAATTACAGTGCATTTACAGTGGAAGAGGGGGATGGTTACTTTTTTTTTTGAATGTAGGGATAAAAGAAGGTTTTTTTTTTTTTGCATATATAGTTCTTAATCTTACATTAAAATATGAAATTTTACTCAAAAATAAATGAGGTTAGCATAAAGTTAGATTATGGCACATGTGTAGCTTACATTTCTTCTTTGAAAAAAAAAATCTTTTAGGAAGTAAAACTTAGAAAATCATTTATATATTTGTATAAAATGTAAAGTTGTAAATATTTTGCATTTCTTTCATATTTTTTGCTTTGTACTTCAAAACAGAAAGTTCATTCAATGGTATATTAATGAAATTTTAAGTGATTAAATTAGATCGGTTTTTATTTTTCAGCTCATTTCTATACAAGTATTTAATTCTACTTTGGACTGACAAGTTTTTCGGTCAAAATTTTACACAAGTCAAAGTTTGGCTTACAGTTTCAAAAAATGCGACTCAAAAATTTCAAGAAATATTGATCTAGGAGTAAAATGCAAATATATGCAAGCCCTGTGAATATAACACATAAAAATACATAGCACATACAAATTTCTCAGAGGATTTACCTTAATTTTTCTAGCAGGTACTGATTTCATGGATTTCAACATCAGCATCTTTCGAAGTTCTTTGTTTTCTTTTTCTAATCTTTCTACTTCTTTTTGATATTTGATCTGAAAATGTAGAGAAAACTATTTAGGACTGATAAAATACTACAATAAATTTTCTTCATATTTCAACAGCAACTGAGACAGAAGAGTACAAACAAAAATCTTCTTTCTTACTTGTACGTTAATTAATTCTTCCTGTAATTTATCAATTCTTGCTTTTTCGCTATTAATATTAGAGTTTGAGCTAAAGGATCCTGTAAATGGGCTTGATGTATTCGACATTGCATTCTGCACAGCAACATCTACAAAATAAAAATAAATAATGTAAACAAATGAAAAACTTGATTTCTTTGTTGTTTACTAAATATGTAATATCTAGGAAATCTAATAGGTAGTTCTAGTTATCTTTAACTGTGTAAAATACATGAATTTATTTTTTAACCACTTTTATTGCCTTGTAGGTGTGTGCATGCATTGCTTCTTTGTTTTTGTTTTATCAATACGATTACTTTGGAATGACCTCTGCCACCAATTATAAATTCCCCAATTATCTTTTTCATAACAGCGGTGTGTGGTTCTGATTTGAGACTTATTTCAGCATCCAGAGTTCTCAGGAGATTTTTAGTTTATCTATAGGGATAAAGGCAACCGAAATTCTGAAAAAAAAGGAAGGGGGGGGGGTCAAAAAGAAATCCTAATCTTAACATTAAAGCTTAAAATTAGGGATACATTGATTAATTGAAGTGAGGACTAACAATGATTCTCGAAAATGATATTGGATTGGAACTTGTATAATGAGCTAGAAGATAAAAAGTATAAGAAAAAATCGAACTTGGTTATTTTAAATTACAAATAGGACTCAGAACTAACTTTCTCAAACTACAAAGTCAGTTGGAACATAAAATTATTAAGATTTATAAATGAATTCTCCTCTGAAACAATTTTAAAAACTAAATTTCATGCAAAAATATAACAGAGTGTTCAAATTCATTCTTTTTGCTAGAATTTAAAAAGTGAGATAAGTGAAACATAAAAATGCACCTGTGTAGAAAAATGAAATTTTAAATTAACAAAATTGTTAGAATAAAAAGAAGAAATAAACAAAAATTACAGACCTAACGGCAAAGAAGAGGAATTTCCTCCTAAAATAGCAAATAAACCTATGAAAGTAAGAAAAAATAATCCCAGAATGAAAGCAAATTTATAAACTTATTGGAGAACATTGAAACACAAAGTAACACATGTAAGAGGCATTTAAAACATTTAAGTGTAATATTTTTATTGACAATATCAAATTTGGGCTACAAATGACTTAAATGCAAAAAGTTACAAGTTACTCATAGAAAAAAAAGGAAAGCTAGCTCTCCATCAAGAGCAGTTCTGGACTATAAGTCGGCAAAGTCAACAAAATAAGTTTTTGGATATTTTTTAAGTAAAAAGTGATATATTTCACTTTACATTATGAGGAGTCGGACACACCTGAATCATGCATCAATATAAAAAGTTTTTTGAATTTAAAAAAATGTCCTCCAAAAGGTGTCCCGGTTAAGAAATTTATGATAAAAACAATTTGATTCAAATAGGACTATTTCCTCAAAGGGTATCCAGGGAGTGGCATCCTTACCTTCAAATTCTTCCCTTTTCAATATTTATTGAAATAATTAAATCAGTGTTGACGCACATTTTTCTCTTAGCGATCATTTAAAATTATTTAATCATTAAACTTTCTTTCATACTTTTTTTGAAAAAGAAGGTTAAAAACCAATTCTTGCATTATAAAAATTTGAGCAAAAAAGGGAAAAGCTTCTGATTCCTGGGAGGGGTAACAAGAGTTAATCTTTCCGGGCATCAGAAGCTTTTATGCAAAAAATAAATAAATAAAAATTACAATTTTTAAAAATATAATTAATGAGGGAGTTGAATATGAAAGGAATTGCATGTTCCAGAGCACCAATGTTAGAAATTCGATTTTAAACTTAAGCGTCATGATGACCTTTACGATAAGTTTTTATGCGTCAAAAATATCAGGGATGAACATTCCTTCAAGAGCAAGGGTGCACCCCTACGCCAAATAGCACGTGATTGATCGAAAACTGTCCAAGGCAGTGTGCAGCAAGCCCCCTAGTGGGCACTGCTGCATTTTTCATGAATCAAACATATATGTATCAGAAAAAACTCTTTAGTAAACATGATTGTTACACATTAAGAAAATTATTTTTATGAAGAAAAAATTCTTGCATTTAAAAATTACTTTTACAAACTTATTCTTCAAGTCAATCAAGGATCTTAATCACCATGCATCAGGGAAGAAAGCCTATCCAACATCAAATTTTTCTCCAAGGTTTAGAAATCTAGGCTCGTATCGAAATATTGGTCTAAAACTAATTAAAAACTGCTTATTTCTAACATGGCATTTCAGATGCCATGTTAGCCATGATGCCTCTGATGCTAGGGACGTTAATTGCAAAAGTTTTCAAGACAGAAATTTTCAAATAGAAGGGGAACCCATAATTAGTTTTTAAACAAGTAAAAGGATTGAATATAGCATTTAATACTTCAAACAGGAAAACTTATTTTCTACAAAAAGTGTCCAAAAACAGAAAATAACAGCAAATGCTGAAATATCATTAGTTTTTTAAGAAATAAAACTATAAGAAACTCATTATTTATTTTTCATCATCAAATAACGAGTAGCAATCTATCTTAAAGACACTCATAAAATATAAATAAAATAGAAAACAAATTATCATTTTCCTAGATTTAACTCACTCTCACTGATTATTGACTTTTTAATCCTTAACTTATTAAATCCTTATATTTTTAGATTTTTTTTTTTCTGTGAAGGAGGAAATCCACCAAAAGAGTGAAAACTTTCACCCTCATTTAAATGCTTTTATTTCAATAGTAAAAAAATTATTACCTTCAGCCAGCATTGTTGTAGGATCCCCATCATCAGAGTCATCGCTAAAATAATCTCCTAAATTTTCAATTCTGCTTGCAAGAAAAGAAACATTTTTCTTGATCCATCCTTTTTCAGGAAAATTTATGTTATTTTTTAACTCAATTAAATTTTCTCGAAATTCATCAATTTTTTCAGGACTAGGCATTAAATCGGATACCCAGCTAAAATCTGGCATAATGTCTTTCAGTTCATCATATTTCTGCAAAAAAGAGAAAGAATCAAAATAATTATTTTGATAAAAGAATAGTTATTAATCAAATTATATAGCAATAAAAATAAATTACTGATAATTAATTATACAGATAATACTGTCAAACATTTTTAAGTATAAATCCTTACAGACAAGGCCTTGATGAATCTTGATGATGAATAGTTTCAAAAATACAAAATAATGTTACCAAAATATATTATTCATTCAAAAAGAAAAAAAAACCTTCCTTCAAATAATATTCCAATAGTAAATCAATTATAGATGATAAATTGCATATAATACAGTGAAGCACCATTTATACATTTTTGAAGGGAACTGTATGAAAAAAAAAAAGAGTACAAATGAAAAAAACGTATTGTTACAAATTCTGTAAATAGTAATTGTTTTTGTGATTAATTTGTTGTAATCTAGCTAAATTTGGTGTTTATTAAATTATCTTTCATCTAAAATTATTGTAGTAACGTAACCTGTAAATAGTTTCTTGTAATGAATATACAGCCCTCGTACATTCGGCTGAAGTATACGGTCCCCTCATTTCTGAATGATAAAATTTATGAATGGAAAGAAATAAGATAACGGTCTACGATTTTCCAGAAGTATTGACAATATTGTGGAAACTTTTCGATGTTTATAAATAGCCGCCGCATGATAAAAAGTGAGTCTCAATTGAGAATTTGTACAGAGTGTATTAGCTCTGTTTATTGTGAGGCATTTCGCTGTGTAGTTTTTAGTACTTGGATGTAAATACGTGTGTAACCGTTGAGTTTACGGTGTTGATTGATATTTGCTTAATTACTGATGATTAATTTAGCAGTTGTTAACGGTCTTTCCAGTACATAGTGTAAATAAATTTCCTGTGTTTTTCTCAAGAACTGTGTCGTCCTTTCCAGAAAGTGGAAGTTGCACCAGATCCGTAACAGTATTATAGGTAAATGTGTATCTGACTCTGCAAGGACCAATTTAAAAAACTTATAATTGATAAAAACGTATAAACGGTGCTTCACTGTACATCCAAACCTTTCTGGTGGCACAAGTAAACAGCACAGACTAGACCTTAGTAAAACATAATTCAGTCCTCTTAGCATATTTTTATTTAGCTTTTGGGCTTACTCTTACTTTTCTATTTGAATTTGGATTAGACCAACAAAAGTTGAAAGTAACAGGCTCAAAGGGAAACTAATTGTTTATACAGAAGGAAATGTTTTGCATGAAAGTAAGGGGAGGTGGGGCACATTGGTCCGCTTTTTTACTTATCATTTTTTGTTTCATCAAAAAATTTAATGATCAGTTTGATTTTCTACAATAAGTTTCACTAAACACTTCTCAACCCCACAGATTTTTTTAGAGGTGTTGAATTGATAAAACTCTTTTTACACTAATTTTTTAACAGAACCTCGTAAAGTGGACAAACGTGTCACACAGGTAGGGCACGTTGGACTGCATAACTCAAACAACATTTGTTATAATTTTAGTGATAAATACTATCAAATTTTGTACCTAAATTATTCTCTGTTGTGTGTAGAATGAAAAATATTTTGTTTAAAGATCAACATAACATATTAAATTGATTTTTTTATAAACCATCTTTATTTAAAAACAGCAATAAGCATTCACCATTAGTACACAATTATTTTTTTTAAATCAAAAGTAAAATCATAGAATGTTATAATTATTGAGATTTAAAAGCAAAAAAAGTTACTAAATTATGTGGGGTAGGTTGGTTAGGTCCAACGTTCCCCACAAAGAGTGGACCAACCTACCTCACCTTCTTGGTCTGAAAAAGTGATGTCATAATTTCTTTTTGACAAAAAATGAAAAAAAAAAGCCAATTATAATGAACTAAAGGAACTTACTTTAAGAAAGGAGTTCAAGCTTTTTCCTGCAATCTTGACGAAAACCGTTAAAAAAATAAAGTTATCGTTTTCCGAAAATTACTCAAGACTAGAGACGTACCGAGTAGCACTTTGGCCGAGTAGCCGAGTACCGAGTACTCGGGCTTTTATTACTCGGCCGAGTACCGAGTTACCGAGTACTAGGCCTTTCACTACTCGGCCGAGTTCCAAGTACCAATTATGTTTTAAGAAGAACCACCGACACACATGTGATAAATTTTGAACTTATTAAAATAGTAGTATAAACCTCCTCGTCCATATAATAGTTTTTAAAACTAAATTCCTGCTGAAATTTAATTACGCATTATATATATACAATTTTGTTTGTGTCAAAAATTTTACAAAAAAATAATTTTTTAAATTAAAAATAAATAAATAAAAGATATGATTAATCAAGTTGGAATTAAAACAAATTACAGTAAAATCCCTCTAATGCGGACACTAACAGGACAAATTTTTTTTCTGCAATATAGAGGTGTCCGCAGGACAGGGGTTTAATAATGTTATTTGCATTGGAACTGGGGAATTAAAAATTGTCCGCATAAGAGGGGTGTCCGCCTTTGAGGGGTGTCCGTTAGGAGGGGTTTCACTGTATACCAATCAATTATAGTTCTAATCTGCCAAACATAAATAATTTTTAAAAGCAGATAAAACAAATGTGCAGGAACACTCCAGACACGTGTTTCTGCCCCCCCCCCCCCCCCCCCCCGTTACAAGGAACCCCTTTTTCAGTGCATAACATGTGAGCTAAAGAATGTAAAGACATTCAACAAAAAAATACGACTTTTGTCAGATGCCTTTAAATCTACGAGCCCCCATTTTGTGCATTGAAAAAGGAATTCCATGTAATGCCAAAACACGTGTCTGCAGAGTTCCTGCACTATACTTTTAAGGTTTTATTTTTTAAGCAAAGGTATTTTTACATTTTTTATAACTAATTTTTGTTTGTAGCAAAAATCCATTTTTAATGTAAAAATTCCATATTTTCTATACTTAAATTTTTTGCGTAATTTTTAATAAATAAGTTTTATTAACTTTGGGGACATTAAAATAAAGATTTATTCCATTGAAGCATTACAAACTTCATTATTCTCAAAATTTAAATTTGACTTATAAATTTTAATTGTAAATGATTGCAGAATATAATGCTCGCTCTTTTTTTTTAAATAAATTTTAGTATCTGTCTTGGACAATATTCAATTTTTTGCAACTACTCGGTATTGGCCGAGTATCTGATCAGAATTTGGCCGAGTACTGAGTCCTCGGCAAATTGGCCGAGTAGGCCGAGTACCGAGTAGTTACCGAGTACTCGGTACGCCTCTACTCAAGACTACTGAAATAACTTTCTGGAATAAAATTTGTTCAATATAACTGTACCGTGTGATTTCATTATAGGATTTGTAGGACCATAGGTGCTATTTGTTGGTCATAAAATAAAATAAAAAATATTAATAGTATTAAACTAATTGAGGCCGGTCCAACGTACCCCACCTCCCCCTACACTTAAATACTCTGTGTAATAATGTAACAAAAGTATTTTTTTATGAGATAAATGCACTTTATCTATCAGTTTGTTGACACTCTCAGCTTCAATGAGATGACATCTGCCTCCAGTTCGGTTATTCACTATTCCTGATAGAAGAGTTCTAATAAGAACGAAAGTGCAGTCTCAGGATGTGATAACCGGGTTGTCTGGTATAGCAGTATATTGCATATAATAGTAAATAATATTGATATAAAGCACAAATTAGCAATTGAATTGCATACAGTATTGGGGCTTCGCGGAACCGCTTTTTCAACGCAGTGAAGTGCGGGCTTTGGGATGCACTCTGTTGCATTGAAAAAGCGAGAACCTCAAAACAAGTGTCTGCAATTCAACTTATTTGTGGTTTACAACTGTCACAGATTCATTAGGCACCATTAGATTTGCTCAACAGTCTATCTCTATTTCTTTTAAATTATTTCAATCTATGTTTTTATTGTTAAACATTTAATTACTGATACAACACCTGGGAGTAGGGAATAGAGTACTTTGTACAAGCAAGACAATATGCGATGCCAGGAGAAAAACACAATGAAGTTCAAAACATTTATGAGCAATGTGTCAACGTTCTTGGAGATTTAGTTTCTAACAAAAATATAGTACTATTTTTTATTCACGGTATCATAAAATTCGAAGTGATAATTGTTTTAAAGAAAACCCCCTCCCAATGTTCAAAAAAAAAATTTTTTTTCAATTTTATATCCAATCAGAAGACTATCTTGAATGTTTTGATGAAACTAGTGATTGATCGAGATGATGCAATGATTTAGAAAAAGAAATTTTGTGCATTTAAAAAGTCAATGAGGGATAAAATAATTTAGTAACACAACATCTATGGCCTTGGTAGTTGCTTCTCATACTTTGAGAAACAAATAACTATTGAGATATTACAATAACTAAATGACCGAATTCATAGTAAGGACGTACAGCAATAACATTCCTTTTTTCGTTGCTCTTTATAATCATACCTTTGAAAGTTGAACTCCGCCGCCAACAGCAGTACCAAGAACAATATATCGTATTTTAAGGGCACCTCTTAATACTCGAAACAGTATTGAAACATTTCTTTCGCCTCGTAGTGAACATACATACACCTTTAAAAGTTTTCCATGGGATCTGTGAGTTAAACCAGAGAAAGTTCTAAGTGTAGTTAAGAAATCAGGGCTGCGTAAGATTAGACTGCCCTTATTCATATTTCTTTACCGAATACACTTCAAGAATTAGCATTAAAAAAAAAGGTAGCATTCCATTCACTTCGAAGAAACACCGAAATGAGAGCAAAAGCAAAACACCAGAAAGTGAAAACAATCATAGATGATGAAACACGTTAAACGAAGGGTAAGTTCATGGCGGAAGTTAAAGGCAACGACCGTAAGCATCGCCAATTGGCGATTGCAGGTTTCAAAATCGCCCTCTTGTGAGAGTTCACTTTACTAGAATTAAGCTGTAAATCATGTTCTCTGAACCATTCCTTTTTACTTTCTCTTATATCTAATATATAGAAGAAAGTTCTTCTATATCTAATATATAGAAGAACTAGCAAAAATACCCGGCGTTGCCTGGGTCAGTAATAATTATTAGAAAAAATCGTTACTTGCTTTTGTTTTCTGTTTTAAGTAAAAGAATTAAAAACACATCTTTTTGACGTGATTAAAAATCGAGTTTCTTCCTTACCCATAAAACTAAAATAGCAATCAGTATAAAAACAAATTAGTATTGATTAAGAAACGAAAGCACTATATTTAAGCATATACAAATTTAAAAAACATGAAATTAATCTTCTCATGTTTAAAAAGATTAATCTGTTGATACTTTTTTTTTAACATGGAGTCGAAAACCTTCTCTGTATGGCTAATGAAGTACGAAGTGATTAAAAAAAAGTAGCTGCGCTCGTAATCCCCTTATACTTGCTTTAGTTATTTCGGGAAATTTCAATCATTGTGGCTCTTGGTGCGATTTTACCGAATTTGCGAAAGTCGTTTCGAGGTACCTTCGATGATGCTCCCCCATTCTTTCCTTACTTTGTAAAACGATATGATATTAATTTTCGTTACAGAGATATCGTCGCCAGATGCTGAGATATTTTTGGTCACCATAAAATGGCGCTAAACAATTTCATCCCAAATGTTACCAAAATAAGTAATAAAATTTGGTGATTGTTTGAAATTGTGCAAAAAGGAAAATTAATGAAAGTTTTTGTGCTGTTTATGGATTTGCCTAATTTAGTTGCTGGATTATTTAACACAGTAAAAAAAGTCTTTTGAAAATTCTTTGATTGGCGATATTTTCTTTACATGGTGAAAGCTGAGAAACATTATGACGTAGTCTTCGGCTTCAAAAACAGCAACGTTGAAAAAACTGCCAAATGCATGAGCTACGGAAATCTTTCTGCAAAAATTTTGGCGATCTGCTGGTTGTTTGGATAATGAGTAAGTGTTCAATTAGCATAAATAATAATAAAAACCATTAATTACTTTAAAGTTCCGTTTAAATGGAAAATCATCAGCCAAATCATGTATTATTTGCCAATCTTGTGCAAAAATCTTACTTCAAGATTTGACTTGAGAAAAGCCTTGAACAATCACGAAAAGCAAAGAAAGTCAACAATACAACAATTGTCGCTATCGACAGGGAGTTGAGATGATACACTAAATACTGTATTGAGTTGAGGAAAGCCTTCGAACATGGATCTAAAAAGCTCATAACTCGTTTTTTATTCTACTTAGAAATTTCGAACAGGTGTCATCTTCAGCAGAAAAATCAGAGCTTTCGATGGACATATAATGTAAATATGTGCAAGTATTTTTTCATCCCAATGTTAGAGAATTTATACAAAAATTGTGTTTTATTGCCCCCCTAAGAGGGTTTTGCCCCCCATAACGGGACGAAAACTACCCTATGTGTTATTCTGATGCATAAGCTATATTATTGTAAAGTTTCATCAAAATCCGTTCAGTAGTTTTTGCGTGAAAGAGTAACAAACATCCATACATCCATCCATACATCCATCCATACAGACAAACTTTCGCATATATAATATTAGTAAGAAGTATTGGATTCGTGCAAATTCTCGAATTTTGACGGATTCGAACGTTTTGAGGTGTGCTGAGTCCATTTCGACTATTTTTGGAAAATGTCTGTCTGTCTCTGTGTGTGTGTGTGTATGTGTGTGTGTCACGTCTGTGTGTGACCAGTTTTTTGTGGCCGCTCTACAGCAAAAACTACCGCATGAAATTGAACGAAATTTGGTACACATATGTGCCCCTATGTGAACTTGTGCCCATTGATTTTTGGCGCGAATTCCTCCAAGGGGGGGGTGGAGCAATGGGACGTTTTTTGAGTTACGCGTGCTTGCTATTCCTCAGGAAGTAACTGGCGGAATCAAACAAAATTTGGTCCACAGGTTGCCCCTAACAGGAACAGATGCTGATTCAATTTTGGTGTCAATAGCTCAAACGGGGGTTGAATTATGAAACGTTTTTTGTGGTCAATTGTGACTGCTGTATCTCAAGAAATAACGAACGGAATCAAACAAAATTTTTTTGACAAGTAGCCCTTAGTGGGTATAAGATCTGATTTTATTTTGGTGTCAACAGCTGAAAAGGGGGTAGCGCAATCGCCCGTTCTTTTTTTCCATTGTGAGTGCCCTATCTCAAGAAGTAATGCTACGTTCTGGTTGAAATTTGGAATATATGTGAATCCATACGTAAACAGGCTTTGGTTCGATTTTGACTCCAATCGCTCCAAGGGGTGTTGATTTTTTTTTTTTTTTTTTTTTTTTTTTGCGAATAAAAATAGCTTTATTAATGCAACAATAATAAAGATAAATCGTAATAGATCGCCTTGCCTCCATTATTTTATCTACCGATAGATGGCAGCACCATCACCGGATCGAACAGTTAATGAGAATTTAAAACTAGTCCAGGAGCTAATAGCTACCTGGTGCTAGCACCCCCAGAGGTATCGTTTCACTTGGAGGACATTGAGACCACGAGCATATTTAACGTCGCCCAGTCCCCTTTAATGACGACGGTGGGTCTTCGACCTTCGAGGTTCGAACCGAGGACCCTCCGGCCCCGAATCCGACACTCTACCGATCGGGCTACCACGGCCCAATCAGAAATATTATCTCAATGATTTAAAATTTTTAACTGTTGCCATCTTATGTTTATTAATAAATAAAATATTTGTAATTAATTCAAGCAAGGCTTTTAAAATAACTTTCAATTTTCGCTCTTTGCTTTGCTTTTACAATAATTCAGACAGTGGGATGGTCGTCAAGTTTTTACATGTGTAATTTTGCTTTTGTTAGGAATATTGCTTCCTCGTCAAGCATGGGGAGGGATCAGAAAAGGAAAAATATAGAAGAAAGTTTCGTGATGGCCACAACATACTAGTTTTCTGTCGGTCTAGGCAGATTGGGCGCTGGAAACTTTGGGCGCCGAGAGCATTGAGCGCCGAGCACATTGTGCTCTATGTTCTGAGCACCCAATGAACCCGGCGCCCTATCAGCGTCTCTCAATCTTCCCATTTCGGAGTTGGAGGGTGTGGCTTCGCTCCCCCTGGTTTTGGGGGAGGGGGAAAGATTTTACTATAATAAAATTTTGTTTGAAACTTTTCAATACATTTAAAATAAATTTAAAATAATGCTTTAAGAAAATAAAAAAGGAATCAATTTATGTTAAGCAGAGGACAAATTGCAATCAGTGGCAGACTGGCCGGGCCCGCCGCCGGTGCATAAGCTGGGCCGCCCCTGTTCGACTTGACCACCCTCCCTCCTGTGCGCCCTCGAACATGTGCCCCTTCAAACCTGTGCCTCTTCGTTTTTTACTTTCTTCTATGTCTAATATATAGAAAAAAGTATTGAATAACGGCGAATTTTTTTTGGTTCACTTATGTGAACTTGTGCCCATTGGTTTTTGGCGTGAATTCCTCCAAAGGGGGGTCGTGAAGCAATGGGACGTTTTTTGAGCTGTGCGTGCCTGCTATTCCCCAGGAAGAAGTGGCGGAATCAAACAAAACTTGGTCCATATCGTCCCAAAATCGTAGAAGTAATGTAACATCAACGTGATCACATGTACCGAAATCCTCTTAAATTCGAAGAGAACTGGTTGATAAACCAGCAAAATGTCCGCCCAGCACAGCGATTTTACGTGAAATCGCTGTAGATATGATATGACTTTCAACATTTTTCGGAGCAATTATCAACGTTTTTTGGATGCTTACAAAATATCAACGATATTTCTATTTTTTGGTTATATTGTTCTCTGGAGGAGTTTTCAACTGATTTTAGAGGTTAAATGGATTTATCTACTAATATTGGATGAACTAACAACCTGTTTCAGAGGATTTTTCAACGATTTTCTCATGTGTTTGTATCACGAAATATCTACATAAACTGTATCTTGGTAAATTAATTACCAATAATTTATAGGCTTTTTGCACACTTTTTTACCCTCAAACTTTTTAAAACAGTAATATACTAAAGATTTTTTAAAAAATCATTTGAATGAAATTCAAATTTGGAATATAACTCAATAAAATAATTAAGAAAGACAAGAAAAATGAAATAATTTTTAAATTAATTTCAAATATAAATAAATATGTACATTTTATTTAAATAATTTAAGAAAAATAGCTGATGTTAACTATTTTTAGCGTTTTAAAAAAGTAATTTTAAAGATTTAAGACTTCCAAGAAACATGCAAGTAATCTATGAGTCATTGATAACCTATTTTGTATTCATATTTAAGTAGGCAATAAACCATTTCATTTGTATGCACAATTCGCAAATTTTATTCCAGCAATAATCTGAACAAACAAACAAAATAATAATAATATGAAAATTTTTAATTCAAAGCTATCTCTACGTCGTTTTGACGATCAGAAACATTGTTTCTTGAATTTAGAAAACATAATTTACAAAAACTTAAAAAGCAGGCAATTACTTTACTTCACGTTAATACAAGAAATCGCTAATTCATTTACACACTCACGTCAACAATTTACACGACAACTGACAACGTGGAAACATATTACAGTCAGTAAATAGCCATTTTTTTTAAACTGAAATTGTTGTGCATGAGCAGATTAAACAGTTTTCAGACATGTAAAAACTAGTGAGGTGCCGGATCATTAAAAAAGTAGATCCACGGATCCGGATCCGGATCATGAGTGTCAAGATCCGCGAAAACGGATCTCAATTTTTTTTTTTACCCAATTCAACTATCCAAGTGTAAAATTTGTTACGGAAAATATTCCCGTCAGAATAATGGCACTGTTTCTTCAAAAAAATGTCATCTACGGCGAAAATATAGTCAAGATTATGATTTACTCTTTAAAGAAATCTCCGTAAAAATTGAGGGAGAACTGGAAGGAATGGATGAGATCTTCATTAATGCTTAAATAGAATGTGAAAAATTATTTCTAGTTTGCTCGGTAGATGTAGGATACAGGAGCAAGAGTGGTAAAGCTGCTACTAGATAGGCTAGAAATAATTCGCATTTTATTTCAGCATAAATGCAGTGCTGACCTATTCCACCCAACTTACTCCGACCGACTATATAACAGAGCCAAGAACACCTTTACAAACAGTAAATAGAGTATTTAATCTCACTTTTTTTGAAGGATGCCGAGAAAAACCAAAATGAAGAATAACAGAAACCCCAAATCAATAACAAAAACTAATATTAAATTAAACATCATAAAAAAGAACCTCATATAAAGATAAATTTCGCGGATCAGAGCACACATTGTTAACAAATATGAACTGACAGCAGATAGAAATTTTAAATCATTGAGCTTTTTCTCCTAATCTTCTGACTATGAAATCTCTACCAATCGCGCGTATAAAGACTTAGAATTGCATTTAAAATTTACTTAACAAGATTATAGTAGGTCCTTACTGTATAACTTGGAAGTTTCAAACTAATATCTAACGCAGAAAACTTTGTTCTTTCAATTAGGGCCAATATTTTAACGTACAGGTAAATTTTTACTACCCTAAATGTGAAAAACGTTAAGTCGGTTTTTAATTAATGTCTCCGATAATTAAAATTCTACAAGATCGAGGCCAAGCTAAAAACACTTTCGATAAAGTCAGTTTTTAAACGAAGAAAGAACTATCCAAATCGGTTCACCTGTTTAAGAGCTACAATGCCACAAATTGACACACAGCTACACTTTTAAAACTTATATTACCCCTTCCTTTTCACGACGGGGGGTGGGGGGCGTACTAATTGGCTTCTGACACGATACCTTATAATTTATATAGGGAATGAAACCTAATTTAAACGGAATTTAAGTCTTTTATTCAAATGTTTAAGAAATTTTAGGATAGAAAAGATCCCTCAAAGAAGTAACGGATACGGATACGAACACAGATCTTTATTTTCCCTCGGATATCCGCGGATACGGATACGGATATCCAGAACATCACTAGTAAAAACTCGTCAAAATGATTACAAAAATCAAAAATTAGAAATACGCTATATACTATAAATGTAAACTTTCAAACATATTTTGGATTTATTTTGAAACCCGTGCTAATTTCGTACTTTTGTCAACCATATTTGGAAAAGCCCAACTACGTGAGGAATCTACATTGCGTCGATATCCGTTTGTGATATGTCATGAGTTTTGCACCAGTTCAACGATATAACAACGAATATTGGAAGATCTGTGCTGTCTGGATTGCCCTTAACTGGTACAGATTTTGGTGTCAATAGCTCAAACGGTGGTTGAGCTATAGAAGAGCTGGGCGTTAAATTGAATTGAACAAAAGTGGGCTTGAGATTGGCCTGTTTTAAGCCTTCCCCCGATTCACCACTTCATTTCTTTATCTAAATTTTGGTGGATACTCAGTGTTAACAACAGAATTGAAAAATACTGATTGCTGCAAAAAACATCAAGAAATTCGCCAAAATCTGTTAGCAAACAAAATCATGTTTTTTAATGTTGAACACAAGTGGATAAGTTTTTAAGTTTACCTAAGACAACAAATTAACAACACAAAGCTAGAACTATGGCAGGATTGCATGCGAGCATATACCGAACACCATGGTTACAGAATCTAGAGACTAAACTTTTGTCCTCATCAGTCCAGGAGAATGACCATTGAACTACAGGCAAAGGTAAATAACCTCATACAGAAGCTGAGAAGATCTTCGCACTGGTCGCTAAAGATATTTTAGCACATCAGCAAGAGGTCTGAAAACATGGTATGGCTTCATCTGGAATGATTTAAGATGAAAGCTAGGGTGAAAATAATAAGTTACCCCCTTTTTAATAGAATAAGTTACCCCCTTCTTCGCTCAAAAAAAAAAAAAAAAAAGCACCTAGGCAGAATTGCAGTAACAAATACTAAACAGTTCTGTCACATTGCTTCACTAATGCTTCCCCATTAAATTCATTCACTTTTTACAGTAAAACATTTTTGGAATAATGTGAAAGTGTCCCTAAAATTCTTTATATAATTTCGAAAAAAAGTAAGACTATAATATTTTTTTAAAACTTTATTAAACTAATACCTTTTCATACATAAAGGTAAGTTAGACTTCAAATATATTTGGAAACAAAAACATAGTCAATGATTTTGCTAAGTTCTTTGGTTAACGTGGGACATTCCTTTACGGCTGCTTGAGAAATAACTTGAAGAGCATGCAATGCATTTTGTACTTTTTGAACTTCAATAGTTCTCTGTGTTTCATTCCGCACTGCTCTGACAAAAGTGTTATCAAGGACTTTTTGTAAAAGCTTCGTTTTCTTCTGTTTAAACGAAAGCTGCAGCAGGACCTGTGTGGGAAAAGAACACATTAGTATTTTGAACAAATTTTTCACTGTAATAGTCTATTAATTAAAAGCAATTGAAACTCACAACATATACCACCTGCTCCCCACCAAACTCCAAAAAAAAAATTCTGCATGCTATTTTTTTTTTTCATTAGGTGCCTTTTGCAAAGTTCTTTTCAGGAAAGGTTGGTGTAACATTAGAAAAATGGATCCAGCTTCTGTTTTTTTTTTGGGGGGGGGGGGGGAGTCATTTTCAAAAGAGGCGGTCATTAGTCATTTTTTGGGCAAAACTAGGTGTTTGGGTAAATCTTCCAAAATATAAGTTCCAAAAACGCAGTTTTCGGACATCTTTGGTCACTTGGGAATGTGGGTCATGACCCCTCCTCTGCATCCATGCCTAAACACACTAGAAAGTTGATTTAAAATTGAATAGATTACCTTCCGAAATTTACCAAGATTATTAAATTTTGCAATCAGGCACATGATGAGCTCTTTTTGGGACTTCAAGATATTGTATTGGTTGATAATGGCGGAAAATGATTCACATGCTTTCTTCTGGGTCACATGGGCTTCTTTGCAAGCTTAGATGGCAAGTCTTAGAAAATCAAATCCTACCTTTTGTGATCCTTGGAACAGCTTGCTAAATTCATTGATGCAGGACGTGTGACATTTTTAAACATATATTTGCACTTTTTTCCAGGAATTTTAAATCTTGTCTTTTATTATTTATACATATTTATATATGAGGAACCAATTTATAAAATAGTTTTTGCATTTAAAAATGATGAGTTGTATTTGTTGCTTCTCATCACATTGTAGTCGTATGTACTTTCACATCACATCTGCAAAACATAAATACGGTTTTTTTGAAAATAACATGTTATTTTTTTCGTAAGTTGATACTTTAAATTGGGATACATAATAGATCCTTTCTTCAAATGGTTAAAAATAAAAGCCAAAGTTTAAAATTATTGGAATAAAGGGCAAGTGAAAATGTTACATTCGCATCAATGAATTGAGCAAGATGCATTCCCTGTGTCTATGATGGTCTCAGTTAATTTTAAAATGTTACTACTTGAACTTGAACCAGTTCAAGGATGATGTTTTAAGTTGTACCATATTTTAGAGAGCCACAACACTCCAATATATAGTTGCTCAGGTTATGTAAATTTTGTAATTCCTCGCTGAACAAATTATAAGTGAAGAAAAATGCATTTCATATGAAATTGATTCAGGATTTCAAATTTTTAACTGGTTTCTTTTTTTTTCAAGTTACATTCTGTCAGACAAAAGTATTAGTCATCATAAAGAGAATATTATGTGAATTATTAAACATTTAAATTAAAAACATGCATAATATTAAGTAAATAAATATTGCATTGGAGATCAGAATGGAAAAAAAAATATTATTGATAAATCACAAAATATTATAACATGGATAGCAAATTTTGAAAATGACTTAAAATACATACCTTGATCTTCAAGATAGTTTATAGTTTGACTGGAATCAACTAAATGCTTAAGAACATAGTTAAAATACGGTTAAATATGTGGCGCTGCAAACTAGGAAAATATTTTGCCATTTCACTTTGCCTCAAATTCTCCGACATGCATTTAACTATCTGTTTCCACTGCAGCAAAAATAACAACAGCATAATTTGCCATTTTTATTGCAACTAGAGCATTTCTCTGCAAAGACCTAAATTCTAATGTCCTTCAATAATTATTACCAGACCTGCCTTTTAGGGGGCTCAACTACCTACCCTTGGGTTTGGGAAACAGATATATTTACGTGTACATGGGCATGGTTACTGCCGTTTTTAGGTATAATTTACATTGAGTATGAACATCCCTCCCATGGAAAAATTCAAAACGAGGGACTTGATTATTATTGATACTAATTTGAAACTTTATTGCCATTACCAGAACAGTTATTTTCTCAAACTCTGTGCATATGCAATTATACTAGCAAAAATATCCGGCGTATCCTGGGTCAGTAATAACTGTGAGAAACAATCGCTACCTTCATTCGTTTTCTGTTTTAACTGAAAGACCTCAAAACACCCTGCTTTGATTAGATTCACCCATAAAAGTAAAATAGCAATAAGCATAAAAACCGGAATAGTATTTAGTTAGAAATGAAAGCACCAAATTTATGCAAAAAAATTTAAAGAATTTCCAAACCATGAAATTTCACATGTTTATAAGGATTTTTAGTTTTTCAGATCATTTTTTTGTTTTGAACATAGTCTAAAGCTTTTTCTATATGGCTATTGAAACACAAGTGGTTTTAAAAAATGCAGCCGCCTGAAATCCCACTATACTTGCTTTAGTTGTTTTGGGAAATTTCAATTATTGTGGGTTCTTGGTGCGATTTAAAATGTTACCAAATTTGGGTTTTGGGATACCTTAGATAATGCTCCCTCTCCCTACTTTGTAAAACTGTCTGTTACTAATTTTCGTCAAAGAGATATTGTCGCCAAATACTGAAATAGTTTTGGTGATCATAAAATGATGCTAAATATTTTCTTCCGAAATAAGTGACAAAATTTGGCTAGTGTTTGAAATTGTGAGCAAAGACATTCTAATGGAAGTTTTTGTGCTGTTTATAGATTAGCCTAATTTAGTTAGTGGATTATTTTACATTTTAGCAAAAGTTTTAAAGATTATTTTAATTTCAATATTTTGGTTACATGGTGAAATGAAAGCCGAGAAACATTATTAAGTAGTCTTTGGCTGCAAAAACAGCGCCAGTTGAAAAGATTGCCTTCCGTTTTAATTGAATCGTTATAATTAATTATTACTATGTTCTTATTTCTATGAAATTTATATATTTAGTAATCGATTTCCAATTGTATGTTTGATGCATAAACTCGTTCGTGAGTGTAAGTAATAAACTTACACATATTTTGAAAAGACTCTCTCGCTCAGAATAGGAAAATGTAGTGTTTTCTGCCTATATGTTTAAGTCCAATTGGTGAAAATATCTTTATGATTGAGAAAAATATGATGTCATACTTGAAATCAGTGCATCCAGTAGAATAAAAGTCACTCAATACCGTACAATCACTTTTTCATGACCCGAATTTTGCAGGCCTGTGTAATTTTTGACAATAAACACTTTCTATTTTCCAACTGTTGCCAAAATCAATTGTCTTTTTACTTTGTTCCATTATCGATTATTGGCATAGATGAGGATAAAAATCCTAAGAAAGCTTGCTCAAGCTTGCTTTCATGCTTGCTCCAGAGAAGCCTTGATTCAAAATTTTTATTATGATCACTATTAATCTTGCTGTTGTAAGGCAACGAATTTTTGTAACAATGGGTTATATATTCATTTAACAGGGAAATTACATTAAATTTACTGTTTTCCATCATAACTTTTTAAAACTAAGTTTTCTAGAAATAAATTATAGCCTATGTTGCTTCCTGATAATGTAGATAACTATGGTGAAAAAATTGTTAATATCAGGCTAGTAGATTTGAAGCTTACCCCGGACATACATACAGAAGTAGCCATTCATGTATATGGATGAGGATACAATTCCTAAGAAAGCAATAAATGTAGTACTTGCTCCAGAGAAGCCATGATTCAAAATTTTTATTCTGATTGCTGTTAACCTTGCTGTTGTAAGGCAACGAATTTTCGTAACAATGGGTTTTATATTTATTCATTTAAAGGGGAAATTACATAAAATTTACTGTTTTCCACCATAACTTTTTTAAACTGAGTTTTTTAGAAATAAATTATAGCCTATGTTGCTTCCTGATAATGAAGCTATCTATGGTGAAAAAATTGTTGAATATCGGTCCAGTAGTTTTGAAGCATACCCCGGACATACATACAGAAGTAGCCATTTATATATAAAGATAAAGAAACTTCTAATGAAGCAAAGAAAAAAAAATTAAAAAAAAAAAAACATTGTGTATGAACTGAAAAAATATTAGTAAAATTATCTCAGAAATAATGTATAAGTATTTTTCAAAATTAAAAAAAAAATAAAAAAATAATTTGAACTATGGCATTTTGAATTCAAATTATGTTTTTTGCAATCACGAGTGTGTGTGTATGTATGCGTGTTTGTTTATGTGTGTGTGTGAGGGGGTTGTGTGTAGGGGGGTATGTGTATGTGTGTGTAGGAATGTGTGTTTATGTCTGTGTGCAGGTATGAGTGTGTGGGTAGTTGTGTGTATGACTGTTTGTGTGTGTGAAGGGGGGGGGGAATGTGTATGTGTGAAAAGGCATGTGTGTTTGTGTAGGTGTGTGTGTATGTGCGTGTGTGTAGGAGATGGATGCAATCTGGAGACGGCTTTCGCAAGAGGAGCAGCACCGTGAGGAGCCGGTCGACGGTGATGCTGCAGAGGGTGCTGGTGGGAAAATAAAATCATAGGATGCCAAAACAGTCAAGTGAAAGCAATAAGCAATCGTGATTGCTCAAAAAAAACATACCTGTCTTTTTTCTTGTTGTTTTGTGTCTGTGTTATTTTCATAAGATTTTATTTTGTCCATAAAATCTAAAATAATTTGATTCTCAGCATCAATAGAATCATTCAAGTTAGTTTCTGTAGCACTTAAAGATTCACTTTCTTTTCTAAAGTCTTCAAGCAACTGCAAAAAAGAAAATACTGCAATAATTAATAGTCATATAAACTTTCCACAACTATAAAATGGAAAACATAATTTGATTGGTAAGCAATAGTTTTTCTTCAGTTGAAGAGCTTTGTGCAAGTAGGGAACAGTTTCATGCTGGTTTGTGTTTTACAAAAATGTAGGAAAGAATGGGACAGCTGTAATACAGAACAATAAAATATATTAACATGATATTTTATTAAAATGTCAATGAAGTTCCTATAGTAAAGGCAAATTTGAACCTAATATTATGGTATTTCCCCGCATCATCCGAAATACTGCAAATAAGTGGGGTTGAGCAGCATGTAATAATAATTTTAATTTTTCGGCGTGCCAGATAATTCAAACATCATTTTGGAAAAAACAAAAAACAGTCTGACACAATTTCTTTAATTAATCAATACAAATATTTAAACATAAATTGAGGTAAAATTAATGTGTTTCTTATTAATGTAGGTCATTCATTATATATGTAGTTACATGATAGTAATATGATTGACACCAAAGCGATCATAGTAATTGTGGTTCATTTTTAATTTTTTAAATAAATTAGTTTAAATTCTTTTTTAACACCCGACACACAAAGGAAGTGGGTTATAAGATTGATGTATCTGTGTATCTGTCTGTGGCACTCTAGTACCTAAACGGATGAACCGATTTGAAAAAAAAAAAAAAAATTGTTCGAAAGGAGAGTTGATTAAGGATGTTCTTAGCTAGGTCTTGTCTTTAAATGACATTAATTAATCAAGATATTAATTGAAAATCTCTAAAAGGTTTTCTGTGTTTTTTGCAGTGAAAACATATTTAAAATTAAAAAAAAATTAGCACCAAAATAGTCATTTTTTCTGGGTCTGACAGAATGTGTTAGGATCTTCCATGCTATATAGAATTCAAATTATAACGTTTTTTTAAAGCAGATTTTAAATAAGGCTAAAAGCCTTTATTCATACGATTGGTAGTCGAATTTATTGTTGGTGACAAGGAAAGTAAACAAAATGATTTGATACTTTTATCTGTTGCCAGTTTCCATTTATTAACAAATAAAATACTTGTAATTTATTGATTTTTAATAGTGTAAGTCTTTTAAAAGGATTTTCAATTTTCCCTCTTGATTCTCCGTCTGCGGCTCAGTTGGAAGTTTTTTAGACTTCTAATTTTAGTTTTTTGTAGGCAGGTAAGTTTACTTTTATTCATTGAATAGCTGAATCAAATTCTTTGACTTCCAGTGTATGTTTCTTTTAATGTTAACTTTCTGAAAAATTACTGGTAATCAATTTAATTTTCTTATCAGAATAATGAAAACAGCATTGTCAATCAATATTTTAATGAAATTTAACCCTTTTTATAAAACAAGATAATAATAAACTCACATCATTTTTTATGCATAACTTATGCAATTATCTCAACAAAAATTATTTTTCTAATCTCATTTTTTCCGGCATGCTGGAAAAGACCATGCAAGGCAGGGCCATAACCAGAAAATAATTTTGGGGAGGGTTAAAACACTTTCATGCGGAGCTTTGCACTATTTGTGCTAATGTTCAAGTCGTCGGGTTATCTATTATGAAAGCGTTTTATGCAATTAATATACATATAAAAGACATTTGAGTTTTGGAACAATATTTTTTGGAAAGTTTTAAATATAAATAAACATTTAAATGTCAAACTGAACTTTTTTTTTTTGGGGGGGGGGGGGTTAACCCTAAGAACTCCCCATCCCCGTATACAGTCTGATGCAAAGATTACTGAAGACTTGAACTTTGAATGTTTGTTGCATGATGGTTCATGCAGGTAAATACGGTAAATGTAGACTAAGTTAAAAAAAAAAATAATAATAACGGTTTTAAGACGGCTGAAAGACTAATGAGGAGTCTCCCTCTTCTTCTACTAAGTCTTCACAAGGGCTTTTAGCAATTGCTAAAAGAAAAAAAAAACTAATACTTTTGCTAAGTTTTTCCCTTTACTTTGAATAAATTATTACTCTTACTTTTTTATTCTCATGCAATTTCTTCAAGTTCGATTTCGTCCTGCTCAGTACATAGTCAGAAGTTTTTTTTCTCTTCCCAAACAGTGCTTGCTTATCGGCTTCGACAAACAAAGCGGTGTGTCTGTACACAGCTCTACTCATTTGTTTCACTAAACTTTCTTGCTCTTTTTTGATTTGTTCCAATTTTACCTAAAAATGTTAACACATTTTAAAACTATACCTAAAACTGAAAAACTAAGAAACACAAATCAGAGAGAATCCTAAACTTGCATTGAGGTATGATTAGTTTCATTCAAGTTTATAAATTTAAACTCATGTTATAAATTTACTATTTGTTTTAAAGATAGTACTTTTCCGTAACAAGTTCTTCAACTGTTTCATTGATGCTTAGCTACTTGGTTTCTTTCCAAATTGGCGAAAACAAAAAAATATCCTTCATGTTGCAGCCATATTTGCTCTTCATGCTGTAATTTTCTATTTTAATAGAAATTTTACTGATTTTCAAAGACTTGATACACCTATTTACAGGATTATTTTACATTTTAATGGAGCATTTAAATGTTACTTTATTTACTGGACAGATTAATTTAATAGAACTTGGTTTGATTTTTTATTTGGTGGATTTTTTTCACTTTAATGGAACTTTTAGCCTTGTTTAATGGCTTGTTTTGTTTAAAAATCCATCAGGAGGACATAATGACGTACGGAATTACCAAATAATCAGTTTTTGTGTAACTTTCACCAAACATATGGGAAATAAAGAAATTAAAAAAAAAAAAATAACAACATTAAAAACGCACAAATGCAGCACTTTACAGCAGAAAAAGCCATCAAGATCAATCAGTTTATGAATTAAAAAAAAAATCTGCTGCTCTGATGTGCAGTAATGAATTTTCATTCTTTAGTTTTTAACAAATTTGCTTTGCATACAAAGATAAGCAGAAATTGGTTACGGGTACTTAGGATGAAGATTTTAAAAACTTCATGTGAAGTAGAAAAAAAAAATAATAAAAGCACAAATAGAGACTTACATTAAAACGTCGAATTTCACTCCTTAAATTTGAGAGGTCTTCAAGATTTGTTTTTGACTCCAAAACTTTTTTTGTATCTTCTGCTAAATGGATTTTACCTTCCCAATAAACTATTTCAGCTCTGGCAGAAAAATAAAATGTTTTAAAACACAAGTTATTTCACATTATGATAAGCAGCTTGAATTTTGTTTCTTAAATTGATTTTTAAAAAAATCACTCCAAAAAAACTTTGAACAATGGAAAAAAAAGTCAGTAATCGGTTCGAGAGCAAAACTTTATACAATATTAATGTGCATAGATTTTTGTGCAACAAAATTTCATTAGGACATAGTATCCAGAACTTAGTTCATTAGGTTAATGCTTAGAGAATTACGGAGGCGAAAAGCAGCATTCAAGATTAATTATGAACAAACATATTTAAATTTAAAAAAAAAAAACTTATTGGGCCAATCAATGAAAAAGCGGACATTTTGCCTTACTTGTGATAGATCAATATTTCATTTCAAAATGTATAATAAACAAAATTTTAAAGATTTTTTAGTCTAAGGAATCACAACTGTATGATATTTGTGTTTTCTCCGGAAAAAATCTTTGGCGGCACAAAGAAAAAACCATCTTTTATAATAATAAAGCTCAAAGTCTCTCTGTCTGGATCTCTGTGACGCAAATAGCGCCTAGACCATTCAGCTGATTTTCATGAAATTTGGCAAAGTTAGTTTGTAGCATGGGCGTGTGCACCTCAACGCGATTTTTCGAAAATTCGATGTGGTTCTTTTTCTGTTTCAAATAAGATCATTTTCTGAAGCAAAATTATCATAGGATGGATGAGTAAATTACGAAATGGTCATGACGTGGAATGAGAGAGCGAATGAACATAGCCAATTGGCGAGAAATTCGTCATCTATTATTTGTAAGTATACAGACGAACCGAATGACCTTTTAATTTTCAACTACCGGCTAAGCCGTGCGGGTACCACTAGTATTTAATAAAGTTGCAACAACAGATTTGAAGGACACATTGCTAGAATCAAGAACTCTAAAGCTGATGGCCAAAAATGTCTTACACAAGATAGATAAACTTTATTTAAAAAAAAAAACAATTTAAAAAAGAAATTGCCTTTTTTTTGCTTAACAAGTCATATGAGTCAAGTATTTTCAGTAGGTCAATAAACTTTTAACTTTCAGCCCTTATATTTAAGCCTTCCCAAAAGGAACAATAAACTTAGAAAAACAAAGTTTACACGTCATGCCATATTTCAATCTCGTAAAAGAGGTCTGATGGTTTGCTGAATTTTTCTCCAGGATATTGGCAAGAATAAAACCTTATTATATTATTACTATTATTTGCAAATCTGTTTTATCTTAATGCACTGCATGTGTTGTGTTCAGTGTGTTTTCCTTATACTTCACTTACACAGTGCTGTTGAAAATTTCTCTAACCATTTTTTATTCAGCAACCTTTGTTTTTTCTTTGAGATTACCGACACTAATGAGTCCAGCCTCTTTTTTTTTCATATTTTCTTTTTGATTTCCTGTATTATTATTATTACTTTACCTTACATATTGCCTCATATTTTAAGTCTCTGTTTTCTTAAAACGTCACTAAATTATGTTTATTTCTAGTTAATTTTTTATCATTTTTATGGGGTGCAACCGGTCTCTTCTTTTTTTTAAATTATACATAAAGATAAATAAATATATACATTTTTGAAGGAAAACTGATAGGTTTTAACATGATAGATTCTATCAAAAAGAAAAAAAAAGTCAGAAAATATGAATAAATGTTTTGTTTTCCCATTAAAATGTTCACAGAAAGCAAAAAATGATTTGAAATTTTGTACATAAACACATGATTTAAAAGTTTCATAAACTTAAAACTGCAAATACATACTGTAGATCTATTAGTCGACGGAAGTGTTTCCGTTTCTTTTTCTGTAAATAGCCAAGTTCACTTTGTCTTTGAAGGTAATACATTTCTGTTTCCTATGTACAAGAAGAAATTTATGTTTACAATATTGCATTTAGACGTACATAAGAGATACTCAATTAATTGTTTACCTCATTTAAAGTCTTAACTGTGGCTTTAAATTCTTAGAATGAATAAGGGAGAATGCATTGGGGAGAAAAACAGAAACAAATGAAGTTTTTAAACACTTTCTGCTTCTCAAGTACACAAAAATATTTTTTTTTCAAATAGCATTGTATTAATTATTATAAATTGATTTTCAAGAATAATTGTTGTATCTTATAGTATTTGTTGATGTGCTTATGTATAGCTTTTATTTTAAACAAAAAATCACATTTAAAGCAATGATAACTCAATCAAGTTAGCTTAATGCAAAATTTGACCACTCTGTTCATTAGAACAAAAATCATTCACAAAAATATTTTAAAGAACACCATTGTATCTATATACATGAATGGCAACTTCTGCATGTATGTATGTCCGAGGTAAACTTCAAAACTACTGGACAGATTTTAACCATTTTTTCACCATAGATAGCTACATTATCAGGGAGCAACTAAGGCAATAATTTATTCCTAAAAAACTTAGTTTAAAAACACTACGATGGAAAACAGTAAATGTCATGTAATTTCCCCATAAAATGATTAAATATAAAACCCATTGTTACAAAAATTCGTTGCCTTACAACAACAATATTAAAAGTAATCATAATGAAAATTTTGAATCAAAGCTTCTCCATTGATTAGTTTAAAGTCATTTAAGCATTTGGAAACTCTACTTTTTGCACATTTAGGGAAACATAGTAGCAAGTTTCTTTTTTCTTTTTGTGTGTGTGTACTATTTAATTAAATAAAGCGCAGTTTTTTTAGTCATCTTTGTTTTTGTTAGTTCATATTTTGGAAATTCTACAAATTTTTATATGCTTCAATTTGTGCTTTCGTTTCTAAATGAATATTCGTTCGTTCTTTATACTTGTTACTATTTTACTTTTATGGGTAAGGAAGAAGCTCTATTTTTAATCACGTCAAAGCGATGTGTTTTGAGTTCTTTCAGTTAAAACAGAAAATGAAAGAAAATAGCGATTGTTTCTCACAATTATTACTGACCCAGGCAACGCCGGGTATTTTTGCTAATTTAACATATAAGTTTAAAGATCCATGTTTATGAAGCAATGAAAACAAACATCAAAATTATTTTTGAGGAAAGCAAATATTCTCTTTTTACTAACACATATTTTTTTAATAACTCTTTATGTCAGAGTGACAACAAAAAAGTGTTAACCTATATGTTAACTCATATGCATACAACCAAAATTTTCTAGTAGTAAAAATGTGACCAATAGCCTTTAAAGTGTGTAAATTCTGCAAAATTTAAAAACTTTTGCGAACTCATCAACATTCAATCACTTTTCTCAAGAAAAATAAATAAATACTAATAATTAAAAAAATATAGTAATAAAATAAAAAACTGATGGAAATGGCTGGGAGAAAATGGAAGTTTTGTTACAATACTAGTTGTTTTCACTCAGGGAAAATTGAAAATGTATACATTTCTGGTACAAAATTATGTTTATAATCTTTACATTTTAGTGCTCATTTTTGTTGCTCAAATATATTTTTTTTCAAGTTTATTATCCCACATGAAAATCCTTAATTTCATATTGCAAGCTGTAACCAGGAAGGGATTTGGAAGTGTGGAGGTCAAGCGGCAACAAAGGAGTGGAGGTCCCTAATCAGGGTTCGAAAAGATCATCATATTTTCGAAACTATCCGATACTAATAGTATCGATAATTATGTCAATAATAATATTACTTTTGTGCAAGCATTCTTTGTAGAAATACAAAAAAAAAAAAAAATGTCTGGGGGAAAAACTTAAAATTTGCTGATCCTTGAAAGTTAGGATATTCTGTAAAAATTTTACTGTGGGGGCCCCTTTGATATGGAGGCCCCGGGGCAGAAGCCCCGCCTGTCCTCCCCTAAAACCGGAACATGCTGTAACACAATTTAATTTCAATTAAACCAAACTAACTATTTTCTACCTTTCTCATTAACATATACTGCATATACATAGAACAGGGCTCATACTATATTCGGATGAAAAAATTCCATGACTTTTTCATGACTTCATAAAAAAATTTCATGACCTTGTTACATGAAGAGAATAGTACTATTTAATTTCAAACTGGAATTTTTTTGGAAATGAGCATTAGCGAAACTTTTACGTGAATGCTTCTACCTCATCGAAGCAATTACTTGTGATTGAAAAAATATCAGTGTACACCTAAAAACTAAACTATTCTTATTTGTCTTCATCATATAACTTTTAGTAAAGTTATTAAAACTAGTGAATGAAATATAATGGTGCTTAAATGTTAATAATCTTTATAAACAGGTAGAATGATAATGAATGGGACAAAGGTGAATGAGTCATTACTAAGTTTCACTACATTTGCTTCAAAAATTGCCTTTTAGCATCAGCAGTGCATTTAAGCATACACATAACTTGACAGTACTTTGGTTCATTAAAGAAAAGCCATTCTTTAGTAAATTCATGTTTCTAAACCAGATGTTTATATTTCAAAAAAAAAAAAAAAAAGAAAAACATTCAGTAGCGAATAAATCTTCTGATTCAAATGTACTTGTTTACTTATTTGCACATTTTCAAACGCATATAAATTAGTAGGTTCAGAAATTCCTGAACATAGAGTTTGATTTCTGACATTGAATGTAGCAGTAGGTTGCATGAATTAGTTCTGCAGACTGTATGCTGGGCAGTACTGTTTTAGAGTATTAGAATTCCCCTATTTCTATGTTTTATCACCTGACTAAAGATCTTCATTTTCTAAAACTTTCAACAAACTGAGATAAACTCTGATAAATTTAGCAATAAAGTTTTTACGAGTGATGGAAACAAACTCGGATGCAATTGAATTGCATTTTTTAAGTGGGCGTGGCAAAATCAAGAATGTGCACATTCGCTACTACAGAATATAAAAAATCTTGAAAATAATGGTAAATGCAAAATGAGTGATGTCCAAGCAGTAAAATCACATTGCAAAAAAGATGAGCGGCTGCTACAGAAGTATATGTAATGAGATTTAAAAATTCAGAATTGTTTTTGGGATCGTTTAATTTTTCAGTTTTAATATGTAAGACTGTTAAATTACTCAATATTTCTGATGCTCTTGTAGCTACTGTTACTTTCTCTTTGTACAGGACATTTTTTCATGACTTTTAATAATTTTCCATGACATTGAACGAAAATGTCAATTTTCCATGACTTTTCCAGGTCTGAAATTCGCTAAAAATTTTTCCATGACTTTCCAGGTTTTCCATGACCCGTACGAACCCTGATACAATAGAAAAGCAAACATTTAACAATCTATTTTCATTTAATGTGTGTGTTTAGAGTTCATACATTAGTACACAAATGTACACACACATACATATATATATAAACACAAGTAACAAATTTAGAAATGAGGAAAAAGCCACTAAAAAAAAAAAAAAACAGTTCTGTTAAAAATATTAATTTAACAATTCACAAAAATCACTTCTAACTCAAAACTAATGCTTGATTGATGATTTTACTAATTAAGACAAATTTTTGGTGATTTGAACAAAGAAAGCTACAAGGTAATTTATTGATAGTGAAACTTTCTACATATTTCTGTTTAAGAAAGAATAAGATGGATTGTATATATCTATAAATATTTACTATATTTTCAATATTTTCTAGAAAAATATAGCTATTAAATACATTTTAATTTGCAAAAAATCATTTTTTAAATTTTTTTCCAGGAATTCATGCAGTTCTACGTACTTTCAATTTTTTAAAAAAATCATATCTTGATAAATCAGTCGATTGTTGTAAGGCCTCTTCAAATTTCTTCTTCTCATGCAGGAACTTGTTAATGTTAACTAACTCTCTTTCCACAGAATGCTTTTTCTTTTCAACTTCTTTGATGTATTTCTCTTCTTTCACAATGTCAGCTATATTAATTAATAAAACAAGCATTAAAAATCACTTCAATTTTAAGCAAATCTAAATTTTCTTCATAAATTTTGCAAAAACTGAAAATAAAAAGCTCAGTTCGGAAAGCTTTTGGAACTTCTTGATTAAAAAAGAAACTTTTAGGGACAAAGTTTAAAGGAGTGAACTTTCATGGAAAATGAGACCCATTGGTAGAACTAAAATTTAAAACTTATTAATAATTTTTCAAAGATAAGTAATGTCATGGAATGGGTGCGTATATCTTGTAATTTTTAATCTTTTTACTTGTTTATATTTATTTCAAAAGGCAAATAAAACTCATATGATTATTTAACTAATTATTATGAGAAGTCCAGTTCATATTTGTACAAGGTGCACATCGCTTGCCTAAGCTTAAGTATCAGCACAAGTAACTAAAATTAAAAAAACCCTGACTGGGTCACAAATGTACAATCAAGAGGGAAAATCGAAAATCCGTTTAACACCCTTGTACTATTAAAAATCAATCACAAGTAATTTATTTGTTGACCAATAAAAACAGGTAGCAGATAAAAATTTTAAATCATTGCGTTTGAAATGAAATGAATGAAAGGGGGGCTTAACCGAACCAAGCACTGCGACCAGAGGTCTATTAGACTAGTCCTCAAACAGAAGTCTTAAAACAAACCGGTAGCTGAAGCAGAATTCAGCAAATACCTAATAGGAGTATCATGAATCTTGCATTGTTCAAGCAAATGATGACTAAGGTGTTCAAACCTATAGGCAGAAAACACTTCGCAATCGCGCAAGGTGAGTAATAGTTTCCTCCTCAAAGAGGTAACCTCTGCAAATTGAATCATTACCGACACCCATTATAGCAAGGTGCTGCTTTAAGGTGTAAATACCAGTCAGAAGACCAAAAGCCTTCCCAATACTATTTTTGTTAAGAAGCCTATTGCATTTCTGGCATGTGACCCTCAGAGAGAATCAGGTCAGTCCTCCTTAGAAAGACAAGCTGAATATGTTCAATGTCATCGTGAGATAACCTCTCGGACGAGAAGATTTCTTTCACAACAGCCATCTTAAACATACCCACTGCTTGAGCATAGGACTGTGGTTGACCAGTTTTTACTCTTTAAGATGCAGCAGTTTGTGCAGGGGAAGGAGTTGAAACCTCCGATTGACGACGTTTGGTTTCTCCTACCTTCTCAGGACCCCTCTCTACCTAGCCCAGTGGCTTTTGCTTTCCCTAACAGCCTCTCCTCTCCTGCCTGCGCCTGTCGCATTTTTGTGCATAAATGAGTACCCACTGCCCCCTACTGCAGTTTCAGTGGGTTGCAGAAGTACCCCCTCACCAGTCGGTGGGTTGCAGACCAGCACCCTCACCTCCTGCAGCAGCAAGGTTACAGGTTCTCTCCTTCAGGCCAGTATCCAGCTCCAAGGGAGCTGGGAACTGGGCAGTGGTAAAAGGTCCACACCCGCACAACCACCCTGCACGAGTGCAAGGCAAATTACAACAAGGTTTCGCACGGTTCCTCGAGGGGACCGTTTAGACATCATACAACCCAGATGCCACACATCCATCAGCACAGTGCCTCACACCTTAGATTGGGTATCCATTTTAGTTACCTTTTACAACATGCATGGACTACGTTGGGACTACTCTGCTCCGGTCACCACACGGAGATCATTGCGTTTAATTTCCTAGTCTGCCAATAATGAATTTGGTTACCAATTGTGTGAATAAAGGCTTAGCCATATTTAAAATCTGTTTTAAAAAAATGTTATAATTTGAATTCTATATAACATGGAAGTTCCAAACTCATTCTATCAGAAGCAGAAAAAAACACTTTATTTTGGTACTAAACTTTAAAACATGTTTTCACTGCAAAAATTGAAAAAACCTTTTAGAGGTTTTTAATAAATATCTTCATTGATTAATGCCTTCCGAAGACGTAACCTACCTAAGAACACGCTCGATCAACACTCCATTGAAACAAAAAAAAAAAGTTTTTTCAAAATCGGTCCATCTGTTTAGGCGCTAGACTGCCACAGACAGATACACAGATACGTCAAACTTATAAACTCTTTCTTTTGTGTGTTGAGGGTTGGTAAAATTTAAAAAAAAAGGTAATTTTTAAAACAAGTTTTTCTTTTTGAAACAAAAAAATGCAATTAATTTCACTTCAAGATCACAGTTTTTTCTTAAATTTACACCTATTATTTTTTCATCACTTTTTTTGAATCAATTGATTAATGCAGGATGCTTACACAAAGGGCAAAACTTTACTGCAAACTTGGTCATTAACCGAACATATTTTACCTTCCAACTGCAGTTTTTTCCCTTCCATAACAAGCTTCTTCTTTCTATGCATCTCATTTTCCTCATGCATCACAGCATTTTGCTTAAATATTGAAAACAGCTCTCGCTGGAAATGAATATATTCTGCTTCCATTTCTCTTTTCCCCTGATCACTGAGATTAATTTCTTTTCTTAAATGAGCTATTTCTCTCTCAAACGGAGCACGTTCTTGACCCTAGGAAAAAAGTTGCTTTGTTAAGAACTTATTTATCCAACCCCTATTATACTTTTCTTTTTGCTGCAAATCATAAACAAATCCAAACAAATCAGATTACAGTAAACTCCTGATTATCCTCGGAATAGGGTGGCAGGGTAACCGCGAATAAGCGAAAATCACGCATAATCCGAATAATAGGTAAAAACGGATACTTAGTGTATAAGAAAGCTAAAAAATATTAATAACACTCACACATACATTTAAATTTTAAATAAAAACATTGCTACATTACATCTACTAACATTGAATGTAAAAATTATGTGTAAAATCTAAAAACGAACAATAACACAGTTACAAGTTTAAAAAAGAATAGTGGAAAGACCCGCGGATAATCCAAACTGCGGACAATCCGACTGCCGATAATCGGGAGTGTACTGTAGTTAACAAATATAGAAGCACAAAATCAAGAATAAAATGCACATAATTAGTCTGACATGGAAAAGTAAAGTGCAGTACCTGCATTTTTTTTTCATTTTTGTCATTAATTGTACTTTTGCTTTGTTGTATAGGCTTGCTTGTTTGGTTTTCGTAAGGAAAATATATCAAATTCCAACAATTCACTATTGTTAGTGTGGAATCCAAAATGCATTTCTTCAAAAATGTAAAAAACTCATTTTTGCAGATACCGTCCTTTACCTTTATGCAGCAGTGTTATTCAAAAGATCTTTTATTAGCTGAAAAATACACAGAATTTACATCCACACTCAATTCAAAAACGTTTCAAAGGCTGAGTTAACTTAAAAGTTCTTCAGACATGAGTTAATCAAAATACAAGCTGAATTGAAACGCATTATATATTAAACTCACCATTTAAGAAACACTGTGTGCAAATACAAAAATAATGAGCCCAAATACTTCAAAAAGTGTAGACATTTGGATCACATAATAGAAATATTTCGTGCCTTTTAAAAATTTCATGTCTAGGACACTGACCTCCAAAGTGACATGCAATGTTCAAGGCCTAAATACATAAGTGCAAATGTCAGGGCAAAGTTTCTTAATATGGTTTCACAACAATAAAAGTGCATGTTTTTGCAGCCCATTTCTTTATGTTTACATAAGTATGAACAGGCTTCAGGAAGTAATTAATCAAAACTAATTCAAGATAAAAAATAATTTTTGACTGATAAAAAAAGATTTTTTTTTTTTGAAATTTAAGAGGGTATTTTTTTTAGAATGCAATCCAGTAGAGTGTCGAAAATCTGAGTCTCAAAAGTCCTAGGTTCTGCTTAATTTGAGATGATTTGTTCATATTTTTAAGAAATACTTTTTATAGACAAAAAATGTTTTAATCTGAAAATTGAAATATTTTGCTAAGTAGAACTTTTCTAACATACAATAAGGTAATAGAAAGATATTAAAAGGTTTATGTCAATAGCACTTGCCAAGTGGCATGAAATATTCATTGACTACATAAAAAGTAGTCGAAAACTTTGTACTGCATAGTGAATAAAATATGACAACGTATATAAAGTACAAATTCAAAATGAAAAAAGGTTAAAAAACCAGCAAACAGCTGTTTCGGCACTCTAAAATACAAGTGCCATCATCAGTGCAATTAAAAACGAAGACATGGTTCAACCCGACTAAAACACAGTCGAGGCGAACATTGGAATGAGAGACGAGTTGTAAAAGATATGAGAGCAGTACCGGAAACGATAATCTTCGGTACTGCTCTCATATCTTTTACAACTCGTCTCTCATCCGGAACTTCGTTTTTAATTGCACTGATGATGGCACTTGTATTTTAGAGTGCCGAAACAGCTGTTTGCTGGTTTTTTAACCTTTTTTCATTTTGAATTTGTACTTTATATACGTTGTCATATTTTATTCACTATTCATTGACTGTTACAGATGGATTAAGAGATGCTTTGAAAAAATTAGGACGTAGGTTGACACAAAAAATAACTTGAAATTAAAACATTGTTTTACCTCAAAGAACGAACAAACAGCTCTCTTGGACTAAAGAAAATTTCGGATAATTTGAGTTTTTAGTAATTTGAGGTGGCACGATAACCAATTACCTTAGATTTTCGAAACTCTACTGTACTTCTCTTTCTTTATGCTGGGGAGTAACAACAAGGGAAAAACAAGAAACCCCCTCAAAACCTCAATGATATTCAAAACTCTATTCGGAGGCTTTGATTTATGCTTTATTGTGTAAGACAGGAATTTTAAGTTTAAAATCTTACAACAAAATAAATTTATCTCAGCAATGAAAACACCATTTCTAACAACCAAGCAGGGTCATTCCATAGTGACTAACGTAACATTTGCAGCTGATTTTCAAACTCTTTTTACTTACACCAGGAGTAAAAATAAATGTGTTTCGGTTTAATATGCAGATTTAAAATGTACAAGGTGACTATTTTTCAGTTCTACCAAGAATTTGAAGCAAAATAAGTGCTGGCAAGTGTTTTTTCACGAAAAAAGGCATCGTGACTAACGTAACATTTTTGCAACCCTGGGAAACAATGCTTATGTTACGAAGCAAATTTTTCTGAAACTTATGCAGATATTTAAAATTGGCCGATATATTTGTAAGTGGTAAACACTCTATTTTTAAAATCGTACTACAGATTTGTTACAGACGAATCTTTTTTGGTCCTAAATGGTACTTTTCCGAAAAACTGTGTGTGACTAACGTAACGTGACTAACGTAACCATCGAATAACAAGCAATGAATGCATATAAAAAACTTTTTATAATTAATTTCTTGCTCTTGTATTACTTTTACTCTTTTTAGGAACCTTCTTTGTGTTGTATTATGGTTCTTTCTTTACTTTTTTTCTATATTAGTGTAAGAAATTGAATGGAAGGATTCAGTTCAATTAACTCAATTTGAATGTGCAAAAAAAAAATAAACAAATAAAAAAAAACTGCTTTTACAAACTGAATAACATCATTCTTGGGCTAATTGAATCCTACTAAATATCTCTCTTTTAAAAAACTAACTTTTTGCAAGTTGGTAGTTTCACTGAATTCTAGAACTCTGCTGATATACTAGTTATCGTTATAAGAAACTCCGTAGTACTTTTCAATGGCATATTTTTTTTTAAGGTTTACTTATTCATCGAACGAATAGCGCTGTGCATCCTTTTGAACTAAAATGTCCTATTGAAAAAAAAATATTCGAACATTTTTGCAGAATGCATTTTAATTCCAGATATCATCGCAAATGTTTGAATTTCTAAATGATCATTCTTGCATTTTCTGAAATATATGGCAGCAGCGCTTATTGTCACTGTACCATGTAACATCTTCAAATGTTTTCCAACGATCAGTCATTACTTCATTTTAATAATAGGTGGAGATGTATTTTCTAAAAAATAGAGACGTTCTTCTTTGTTAAGACTGTATTTCTATTATCTTAATTCTTAAGTTTATATTCTTGTGTTGAATGCACATTCAGCAGAGTACTCATTTTGTTTTATTCACTTTTTTTTTCTTTTTTAATAATTCTTTAAATTGGAAGTATCTTTATAAAGACCTTTGAAAAAGTATTTTTCTAAGTCAACAGAAGGTCTACAATGTAATATTACTGGTATTTTTCACCCTTTATATTTTTAATCAATACAGAATGCCTACATATTCAAAATTGTTCATGAAAATTTACATTAAATTAAATAAGTTTTAAATATTAGCAGCCATTTTTAAAATGTTATGTTAGTCACAGGCAAACTGTTACGTTAGTCACAGCTTAAATGTTACGTTAGTCACACTAATTATTTTATATCTACTGATACTAAAATAAATATTTTGCACTTTTTAAGTAGATATGACACATATGTAAGAAAATAAAAAGTGCTGTTTGGTTCAATCATATGGTTTAGTTTTTAAGCAGAAAATAGTACATTTTCGTGACTAACGTAACGTAAATATTTTCAGTGAAATAACCAAACTAATTAACTGACTTATCTTATAATGTATGCAAAAAGAACATTAAATTTTATTGGGCCAACATCTATTCATTTAGAATAAACATAGTTCTTTTAAAAATTTGCAAAAAGTTTTACATTACACAAGAAAACGTAGAATTATGTTTTTTGTACATGCTAAGCCTTTTCTACAACCTCGCACGTTTAGAGCCAGAAGAAAAACACCGAATGAAATTCTTGCAAACTGTTATTGGATTTATGTACTAGAAAGTATGTTGAATGGAATGATAAGTCACAATTAAGGATTTGTGGAAAATTTTTTTCTGAGGTTGAGGTTGACATTTCTATGGAATGACCCAGCAGCAGAATATTTTTTCATCCACAAAAGGATGTGGATGTATGGGATGGGATTTTGAAAAATCATACAAAGTTAACATCAAGTTAACAATAAGAGTTATAATCGGGACAGTTAATTGCGGAGAAATCAGTACCTCATCAAATTTTATAAACACCAGTTTCAGTTTGTTCTTTCAACACTAGGTGAAAAAGAAGCACTAGATACTCCGTTCACAGGGTTGCCATAGAAGTTCAAGAATGAAATTCCCTGACATTTCCAGGTTTTCCAGTCGATTTTAGGAAAAATTCCAGGATAATGAATGGCAACTTACGTTATTTAATATCAATACAGTATAATTTTTACTGTAAATAAACCTAATTTATTAACCAAAAAATGCTTTAAAACATTATCGAAAATTGTTATCAACATCTGAGTTGAGACAAACTTGAAATTTAACTAGAAATGCTTTGAAAGACCAGATATTTCCAATTAATACTTTTATTTTTAAATCTCTGCAATTATTTTCTTAAGTTTGTTTCCCTTTCAATGTAAACATTTTATTACTCAAAACTTTTCTTAGCACATTTTTTACTTTTTCTTTTGCAACTTTTTCCTATGGCATAATGATATGTACTAAGGACCATTCTAGCATAACTGAGCATTTTATAAGAATTCTCATTTGATTTAAGTCTCCCTCCCTCATTACAACATGATTAACAGCATTTCGTCAGTCTATAATGCTACAAGACTTTTCTTTCAAAATTTTGACCAAAATACCCTTGCTGATACTACACTCTCAAAAAGTGATGTGACATATTTTTAAAAAACATTAACCTTTAAAAAAAAAAGGATGTTCAAAATTAAAACATCAATGTTTTAACAAAAACCACGATGGATGTTTCCAAAACATCAACATTGCTACTATTCTCAACTGTAACATAAACATGGGAAAAAATTATCTGCATTGTGATAAAATCATAACATCTTTCTTTGGAAAGCAAGGATCTATAAAAATCATAGTTCATTCTGTTTCAAAAATAACAATATATGCTATAGATATTCTCTGCAATGATGATTCAATTTAAAATTCATATTCTTAATACATAAGAATATAGAAAATTATTACACTATTCTTCTAAAATGGACTTTTGAAATTTAGTATTTGAAAAAAAAATATGTAATTGCTAATTAACTCAATAATACATGAAACACACTGCCAGCTCAGTCAATTCTAGTCGAGGATTGCAGTTTCGTGCTTATTAATGCACTCATCAGCCTGGCATAGGAGTGACTGAGCTGGAGGTGGAAAACCTCTTAAGGAAGCCAAGAGTGTCAAACTCAATAATAGTTAAAGTTTGCAAAAATAAATATATAAAGTCATTCTAATCCAGAAATTATTAAAGAAATTCCAACCATTGAAATAATGGAAAAACTTGAAGGATGCATATGGACCGAAATCTCAAACACACTAAGCAATTTTCGGCAAAGTCACTCTCAATGCTGGCATGTTTCCAAAAAACAAGTTTTAACCTATAAAAGCTAAAATTTTAAGGCTTTAAATTTTTATGATCATTCATTTCATGAAAAAGAAAGAAAAAAAAAGGTAAATGAAGGCTATTAAAATGCTAGTACGATCAGGCGCACTTTGCGAAAAATACTAGTAATGCATGGCTTGATTTTTTTTCCAAAAGAAGCAAAATAAAATGTAATGACATAAATCAGAGCTTCATAATTCACCTACGGATTTTTATAAAAAATTATTTATTTATTTATTTTATTAACAGTTTCACCCATCAGATGCAAAAATTGAGAGAAATTTCCTGACATTTCCAGAAATTTCAATAATTTGTGACTTTTCCTGACAATTCCAGGTTTTCCATATTTTCCAGGTGCGTGGCAACCCTGGTTCATCAGCAAGTGTATTGGACTCCATGAATTTTTTTTTTTTTTTTGATTACAGGTCGAGAACAATGCTTACAATGCGAAAACTTAAGCTATAAACCATCTCAGACAAAGGGTAATTAATCACTTGCATGGGAAACAATACTAAAGACAAGCTGCTTATGACATGGGAAGGTACTGATTACCATTTGGAAGTGGGCAGTGCCACAAACGAGTCCCACATCGAAATTTACTCAGTAATCAACCTTTAACTGAATTCATATAAGATTAACCTAATTTTACAACTGTAAGAAAAGATTTCAGTTCAATATCCTGTTAGTCTTTTTTTTTTATGAACGCCCTGTATTTAAAATCTATTAGGTCTGCTAATTATGTCATGTTTATGACATCAAAGAGCAAAAGAAACATTCCATTTACGTGGAAAATACTTACTCCTGCTATTTCTATCAATTCCTTCAACTCATTTTCAAGTGCTTTACATTCTACATGTTTCGAATCTATCGTCTCTCTTGTTTTCAGTAAAACTGCTTCACTCTTGATTAATACTGAGTATTTTTCTTTTGTTTCTTTTTGCAGTTCACTTAATGCATCTTTCAAGCTACTGAGATGAGTGGAAAGATCTCCCCTTTTTAGAAACAATTTTTCTTTCTCATCCTCCATCTTCGAACCTTTTTGCTCCTGCAAAAATAAATTCCTACTTAAGAAATTAAAATTTTTAACAACACAGCAATAGGTGCTCATTAATTACTAAATGAACTCATATTTAAAGAACACAACTACGCCATAACATTTGACAACTGCACTGCGACCCCACTAAAAAAATTTACATATACCAATTAATACAAAAATAACAATTGTTATGACCAGGAATCAAAATGGGCAGTCAATGGTCATATTTTGTAGGGATGAGCCATTAAAATGGATGATACATTACAATTTCCTAAAATGTGCACAGATGTTCTCTGGAATGGTGAACAGTTTAGAAATTGAATTTTTGCACCGAACAGTTTCTTTTTCACTTTAAAGTTCTATCATTAGTCATTTGATAGAATAACTAAGTAAAGTATGAAATGTTTCACCTACCATATACTTTAACTGGCTTGCCCAGTTATTTCATGAAATACTTAGTTATACTCTAAAATAAGTGAGCTATACACTTTAATGGTAACACATATATAAAAATGTAAGGGAAAATTAAGTCCAATTTGTCCACTTGTGACAGTGGAATCCTTCTGCTGCACACACAGTTTAAGGAATAAAGCACATAAGGAATGCAACTTACAAGCATAAGCATAGATTTTCTAACATCACCAATGAGCTTTTCTGTATTCCTTGATGTTTTTGTCAAGACTATTTTATCATGTATCATATCCATATGCATTTTCTCCAGATGTTTCTGCATCTGACAGGCCTTTACAAAAGTCTCTTCTTTGTTTTGAAGTTCTTTTTCTTGCACCATCTTTTTCTAAAATAGAAATTAGTAAAGCATGAATTTCAACGAAACAGAGTTGACAATAAGTTCAAGCACAGTAATTAATTAAAGCATCTATTTTCTGCACGTATGAGAATAGAGATACAGTAAACCCTCATCATAATCCGAACCCTATTAAAGCAGACTTTGCTTAATCTGGATAGCCATTTAGATGTAGGGGGGGGGGGGGAGAGGCGAGTTAGCACAATATTGAATTTTTGTAGGCCATATTTTTTTACTTTTGAAATGCATTTTTTAAATTTTCTCTTATGCAGTTTCACATTAAATTCTCTTGAGCTCAAAATACAATTTTTACTGCATAGAATGCTTTCTTTGTGTACCTTGGATTATGAACCAGAATTTTCCTTTTCATAAAACGAATTGTTTTACAAGTATGATCCAACTTATTTATAAATAATATTATTGTCTAATTTAAAAGTTCTCACCTTCGAAACATTACGGACATTGAAAAAGTAATTTTTTCTCAATTTCCGCTCATAAGATGTAGTCCTAAATGAAAAAAATCTAGCATTATAGTTTTGGATTGGACTGGGAATAGCCCTATGTTTAAATTTGACGGTGTGAAATAGGTATAAAATTGCTTTTAAGAAACCTGCTACCAAGATAAAACTGCAGGAAAGCATTATTAGGCATGAGATAAGCTCAGAGGGCAGTCAGAAGTTGACATTCTCTATGCAGGGCCATTGTAAAGTCCTCGCCGTAGCTTGTGGAAGATTTAATAAATATTAAAGTGTTTATCATGAGCGTATATACATTTGAATATATGTAATATAGTTTTTGCTGTTTGGAATTAACATAAACCGCAGATTTTGTGTATTTGTTGCTTTATGGCCTGTTGTCCTAAATATTCTATTTTTTGCCTTTTTTTGAAGTAATTATGAGTAATTACCATAATAATTGCAACTAAATGTGATTGAAGCAAACCCTAAAACTGTATTTTATCGGAAAAAAAAGCTCTCATTGTAGAAAGCATATAGATAAAAAACATTATTTGCACCTTTTTGCAAGTGTATGGAAATTAATGAGTGGTACTGTACATCCAGTTCAATATATCTCCTTTATGTAAATTTTTAAGTCTAGAAAGTTCATAGACAGAGTTATTAAAATCCAAGTACTTGAACGTGATGTTATAAAATAATGCACTTAACATAGTGAGTAGAAATTTTGTTATCCCAAATAATGGACGAAGAAGAGTACTTACATCATTTAAAAAATTCAACTCATTTTCTGTAATTTCAACTATTTTTTCTACAACAGATAAACTTTCTTCCAAATGACTCGCACGATCTTCTGAAATAGAAAGATTTTTGTGGTTGCGTGCAATATCCGAATCTCGGAACTGTAATTGGCTAGTAAGGGATTCGTTTCTTTCCAGTTCTTTTCGCACAGCTTTCTTCTGAGCTAAAATCTCCATGCGCAAGTTCTGAATAGCATCTTCATATGAACTATAGCAAAAAAAAAAAAAAAATCAATTGTTATTTAGATTTTGAAATGTAACTCTAAAATATGTACCTCAAAGCTAGACTAACCTAGTCACATTATCACTACTTTGCAAGAGAGAGTGAAAAGGTTCTGTCTGGTGCATACAAAGGTTGGCACTTGCGTTCTTATAACACTGGCAAATATTTATAAAGTATTTTTTGTATAGAATTAGGTTGGTATGGCTTAATGTAAAACAGGATTCTACATACAATGCACTAATAACTGAAAAATCACGATTTTCGGACTTATATTCGTCTAGCAATGAGGTAGAGAAATGATAACATAGTTTTCCATAGTAATAAATTCAACTGCTATTTCAATTTCAAAAAAGTAACTCTAAAATGATAATACAGTTTTCTAAAGCATTAAATTTAATTTCTATTTTAATTTCAGAAAAGTAATTTTCAAAAGGTAATACAGTTTCACATAAATAAAAATTCAGTGTGTGATTTTGATTTATAAAATAAATAAATAAATAAAAAGCTCTAAATTGAGAAAACAGGCTCATAAAAATACAATACTTTACTTTGTAGATGATCGGATTTCAGACAGGATTCGATCTTGCTTTTCTAATGATGACAAACTTTGCTTCCATTGAGTGACAATTTGCTGCTTCTCAAAATGAATTGTCTTAAAAAAATCAATTAATAGAATTATAGTTTTAACAATAATAATACAACAAACAGTTATGGTAAACACAATATTTAGCTTTTACTATGGCATACAATGGCAAAACATTTGGTGACCAAAGTTGGTCACCAGGAGCATAAAGGCAGATACACATATGCACACATAATGTGAGCCCCGCTTAATCGGGTAACGGATAAACGAATACCACGCTTATACGAATAAATCCTTTCAGAACCAAATATTTCCCTATAGGTGCAATGTTAAAGATCCTCGCTTATTCGAATCATTTCCCCGGATAATCGAATATTGGTCAGTTTTCGTAGATAATTTTGATGAGGAACATTTTGTAAAAATTAAAAATAAATTAAGTAAGAATAATTACTTTTTGTCAACTGCGGGCGAGAAAAACAGCATTCACATTCCATCAAAACATTTCTACTATTCAATCTCATGTCTTTTGTCGCTGCCATTACAAAGAAAAAAGTTGATAGAACAGAGGGTTATTAAATAAAACAAAGAAATATAAACATGGCAGATGGGTATAATCTAATAATCGATAGGTATGTATTAAATGGTAGAACATGGCAGACGAGGAGGGAAAAAAGGAGTTAGAAAGTGTTCCTAAAAGACCTTGAGTAAGCAACCCACTATTATGGACTTTTTCAAAGACTAATTTAGTGAAAACAAGGTGCCAAAAGATTTTATAACTCAAATTGCAAGTTATTTTTTTATAATTTTTATACGTACAGTTTTGTATACTTAATCATTATATTATTTCGTTTTTTACTTAGCTTATTCAAAAAAAAAAACTTCTTATCAATAACATTAATTACTGCCTTACAGCTATTGATTTATTATTATGCTTTAACACAAATGGAAAGTTTTTAAAAAAAAACCCTGGCTTAATCAAATACCCCACTTAATCGAATTCAACTCCTTTGAACCAACGATATTCGTTTAAGTGGGACCGACAGTGCATATATTTTGTTACTAACATCAAATGTTAGAAAGACCAATCACTTTTGACATTGAAATAACATTTAAAATATCTTAAAGTGCATAGATACATGTCAAACATTTGTGTCAATTTTGGAACTGGCAGTTATCATCATCGTCATTTTATTATTTTTATTGTTACTTTTCTTATTTTTTACTGAGCTTTTCCTATTTTATAATTGCTCAGCTTTAGTTGGTAACACTAGTAGACATTATATCAACAAATAGTCTGCAATCTCTGGATGCTGTAACTGAACTGTTTGGTATTTGCTTGAAAGTTAACACCTAATTTTAAGTAAGGCACTCCCTATATTGGAAAATTAATGAAACAGTTTTTGACAAAACCTTCAAACTAGGTTTAGTAAACTGCAGTGCGAAGATCACAAGTGCAGTAAGGGCAAATAAAACTATTTTGTTGATGTATTGATGACAAACAGAAAAAAAAAAAAAAAAAAAAAAAAAAAAAAAAAAAACAGTCAATATATGATAGATTATTGGAAAAAGCAAATTAATTTGAAAACAGGCAAGATAACAAGATAAGATGAAAAAATGACAAAAAAGGATCTTAAATGAATACTATATAAAACAAAAGAAGGAATTGTAAATGCAATGAGCATATCATATGTATAATTATTTATTAGTAATAATGTGCATCTTTTTGCTTTTTTACATGTAGAAAATTTAAAAAAAAAAAAAAAAAACTTACCTGCATTTCCATATTTGCAGAATTTAATTCTTTCCTCAGGTCATTAATTTCTTCTCTTTTAATAGCCCACTGTCTTTTATAAAGATGAATTTTATCTTCCAAGTTATATCTCTCATTTTCAAGCCTTGATAATAAAAGATCCTTAAATAAAAATTGAATTTGTAAAGATCTTTATTTTTAAAAGAAACAATATCAGGAACAGGAAAAAAATTACTTTTTTTTTTTGAACGATATGCACCCATTTTACATCAAGAGTGATTATTTTACATCAGAGTCAAGAGAGAGAGAGAGATTTTTCTTTATTTCAAGACACTTTCTTCAAATTTTTAGCATGAGCATTGCCATGTGGGTATAGCTAGTTTTAAATAATAATTAAAAAAGAAAAAAAAATCATGATTTTTCACATTCTGCTTGACATTCTCTGGGAATAAAATTTTCTTTTTTTGCTAGGTAAATTTAAAAAAAATTATGCTCTAAAAAATTGAGTTTTCCATACATAAATCAACAGAAAATCATTGAAAAGAGTATAGGGCAATGCAAATACATACTTTTGAATAGACTGCAAATAGTTCACTTTTTACTGTTGCAGCATTAAAGTTCACACTTGACATTCATTGAATCTGGGGCAAGCAAAGGAAGGGGGGATTCCCCCAGAGTAATTGGTTTAAAACCATATTGCTGATCGTAGTACAAATGCATGTACAGATAGATGTCCTCAATGTTTGACCCACTTAGTCTAAAGTTCTAGCTGCTGCCTAGTTATTGCTTTTTATTGCCAGTAACGAAAAATAAAATCTATATCTTTATAATAATAGGCAAGCCGTTTTCTTTCGGTACCAATTGCTCCTCTGTTTGTGAACTGATTTCCTTCATTCTTTTTTTGTTCAGTAGCTATTGCCGAGTTTTAATGTCATCAACAAAATTTTTTGAAATCAAATGCTAATTAACGGAGATATTAATTAAAAACGCATTTTCGTCCTAAGTGGCTCTTTCTACGCGAACGGATGGTCCATTTTTTTCGAATTTGATATGGCTGGAAAGGTCTTTAAAAAATACTCCTAAGGAAGAAAGGGTCAGGGCGCCCAAGGTCCAATAACCTAATTCCACTAGAAAAAAAGTAATAAGCGTTTTTTATTTTTGTTGGAAGTGTGAAACATTAAGTTTTAATTCATTTTTTAAACCACTTTTTCTACACGAAAAATGCATTTTAATGCTTTGAACTTGGTATGGTTGGAAAGCTCGTGCAAAATACTTTGAAACACGTTCTACCCAGTTATACCGAGCAAAAGCGCCAACCGGCTAGAAGCGCTAGAAAAAGCGCTAGAAGCAATTAAAAGTTAGTGAAAATTCATTTTTATTTGCTTTTTCACGCTACACAGCTAGCGTGAAGAAATTGGATAATATTGTGGTGTTGCCAATTCTCGCTTGAGCATAAAGAAATAAAATACTTGCATTTGTTTTTATTATTGAGACTTTTTTGGGTAACTACGAGCATTTAAAATATTTTCATTTTGATTATGTTTTCGCGATTTTAATATTTAAATAAATTATTTTACGGAGTGAGGGACGACTTTCAGTTCCAGCTCCCAATAATACCTGCATTTGCTATCACCATGAACAGATCTCAAGGTGAAACGTTTGATAAAATTGGCGTATTATTACGACGTCCAGTGCTTTTACATGGACAATTATATGCTGCCGTGAGTAGAGTTCGTTCATTTAACTGTTGGAAATTTTATATTTAACGGCAAGATCATGTCTACTTTTACAAAAAATGTTGTTTGTACAGAAGTTTTACGTATTAAAGGAGTTTTGCGACATCATTTCATTCAGAACAACTTCTATAATTGTTAAATTGGAGAACTTTATCCATTTTGGCAACAATCCCAGGGCGAGAAATATTTTTCTTTTGCATTCGTAAAAAACGAGTACAGAAATGTCTGTTTGCAAGGAACTGACTACGAATGAAGTTCCTCTTTAAGGTGGGGTTCATTAAATTGTAACCGTTCGTGACAAGGTGGAGGAAATAAATGACAAGAGGAACATAGAATGGGGAGAATGGGGCATCAAGCCTTCTTTTTTTTTTTTTTTGATAAGAACGTTTATGAAAAACAGTGTGATATGTGGCAAAGGGAAGAGGGATTATGGTGAAGTGTGAAATTTGCGACAAAGGGGAGAGAGATCAAAAATTTTGAAAAGTGCATTTGTCAGTTTTCCCCTAAATCGTAAACAAATCACAACACGATTTTTAAAAAAATTACACTATTATTGCGACGTCCAGTGTTTTTGAATGGAAAATTTTTTATGTAGCAAGTAGGATTCGTTCATTTGACTGTTTGGAATTTAATAATTCTAACGGCAGAGGTCAAGAAAACTTACTCAGTAATATTAAACTTATTAAAAGAAGCATTGTTCATGCAGACATTTTACGTGTAATGTGAGTTTTGCAGGATCATTTCATTCGGGAAGATTTCAATAATTGTTAAATTGGCGTCCGCTCTTCATCTATTGGCGTCAAATTTTTGGCACCAATTGCAGTTTGAGAAATGTTTTTACTTTGCATACGAAAACAAAGAGTAGGGAAATGTTCATTTGCATACGGTTGCCACAAAATCGGGGCTGTCTACGAATGAAGTCCCGCTTTAAAGTGGGGTTCACGAAATAGTAACAGTTTGTGACAAGGAAGAGGAAGACATGACAAGAGGAGAATATATACAATGGGGAGAACGTGACAACAAGCCTTTTTTTTAATAGTAACGTTTATGAAAAACAGCGTGACATGTAACAAAGGGAAGAGGGGGTATAATAAAGTGCAAAACATTGTGACAAAGGGGAGGGGAGAGGATCGAAAATGTTGAAAAGTGTGAATTCAGTTATACACCGTCCTTAACCATAAACAAATGACAAAGTCGATCTTTTTTTAAAATCTACTATTATTACGACGCCCAGTGTTTTTGAATGGACAGTTATATGTTGACACGAGTCGAGTTCGTTCATTTGATACTTGGAAATTTATATTTCTAATGACGAAGAAGCAACTAACTCAATAATACTAGACGTTTTATAAGTAACATTGTTCACACAGAAGTTTTATGTATAAATTGAGTTTTGTGATGGTTCATTTCATACGGGAAGATTTCGAAAATTGGATAATTGGTGATTTTTATCCATTGGCGTCAATTTTTTTGTTTTCAATGCCAGCGCCAAAAATGTTTTTTGTTTGCATACCTAAACAAAAAGTAGGGAAATATTTGCATAGGGTTAGCACAAAGCAACATGCTATACAAAATAAAATTATTCAAGCCAGCAATTTGTCGACCACACCAATTTCTCAATAAGGTTGTTTCCTTCAATCAAAAATACTACTTTTAGTCACTGAAATTGATAGAATGAGTATAGAAAAAAATAACGTGGAGCCAGAAAAAAAAACTTTTATTTTCTCAACAGTTGTTTTTCTAAACTTTTTTGAATGTCCGATTTTGGAAATAAGGTGTGGTTTTTATGATGTTATAAGTGATGTACTTTGGCGCGCGACTCCATTGCCACACTAAATATTTACAGTTTGCTCTCAACCGCGTTTTCGGGTTATGATAATTTGCGTCGTGCGCTAATGGCATCAATAAGTGGCATTTTATCGCTTTTGATGCCAAAACATTAATTCAAATCTGCGTACCGATTAAAATAGTTGTTAAAAAATATTAAATTTAATCAAATTATTTAAAAAATATTTAAAACCTTTGTTTTTAAACATCCTCTTTCAGTAAAAAATACTTTGAAAATTTTGGAAACAACCCCATTACCGAAATATTCCCTTTCATCCATTTGTTTTGAGATTATTCCAATTTTGCTTGTTATCTCTTAAATTATTACTGTTAATTATTGTGTGTTCGTATAAAAATTGTATGTTTCCAGATATACAGTAAACATGAGTAAGAGTAGAAATAAAAATGTTGGAAATAGTTAAATTCATACAAGCTTTCTCAAATATTCATTTATGAATATGGTCGAATTTCGACCACTAGGCGAACACTAGTTGAGAAAATTATTTATTACACAAATAACATGCAACAAATTACCTGTCTCAACTTTTTGAGTTCAAGTTGTTGCTTATCTCTGCTAGTTTTCTCAACAACTCGCTTCAGATTTTTAGCATCTGAGAATGTTTCCATCTGTAAAGACGTCAGTTGGACAACTTCAAACGCTAGATCTTCTAGCTGCTTTTGAAATTCGGAGTCTGAAAATAATTCCGCAATACTATATTAAAAAAATAATAAATAAAACCATCCAGTGGCCGCTCGTGCCTTGAAAAAGTGAGGGAGCCAGATCATGGGTGCACTGGCATCCCCCCACCCTAATTTTTGAAAACAAATGATTTTTTTTTTTTTTGAAAATATTTTTTTATATTTAAACTTTTTAAAATAATAATTTGTGTTAAATAAATAAAGTTAATTCAATTCATTTTAAACAAAGGACAAGCTACAAAATACTTAAACTACTAAGTAAATCACAAAAGATATTATCTTATGTTTATGTCCATGATTGCCAGCAGGATGGTGCACTTTCACCCCCCAAATTTTCAAAAATAAAATTCAATTAATCAGAAAGGGAAAAGCTACAAAATATCTTATGAAAATTATTAATCTCACATTTATATCCAGTATGGTCTCCGGTGCTGCAGTACGCCTCCCTTGTATCACCGGTAATTGGCTGCAAGGGAGGCACTTTCAGTCCCTAATTTTTCAAAATAAATTTAAAAAAAAATTAAAACAATATTAATTTAATATTTTCAATAGTAATATTATTTTTAATTTTTTAAAAACTAGTTATTTTAATAAGTAAAATTAATTTTATTTTAAGCAAGGCCGAATAACAAAAGTGCAAAAATATTGTGATCGTGGAAATGTAAAAACTATAAATTAAATAGCTGTAACAAAGACTAAAAAAATACATTTCAGTATTTAATTTAAAATAAATAAAATAAGTAAAAATCAATTTTAAATAAAATAAATCTATATAAATAAAAGAGAATATATATGTATGTATGCATATTCTCTATATAAATCCACAGTTTACTTCGGATCTCAACGAAATCTGGCAGGGAGGTATTTGGGCACCCAAGAAGGAATGTAGGGGTTTTTCAAACACCAAAAAAGTACTGAACAGTTGAAATTTTAATTTTAGGGCTCAAAAAAGGCTATTTCTACCTGAAATTGTTATCCGACAAGTTCAATTTTAGTGCCATTTGAAAACCTGAGGAAAAAACCAATGAAAATGATTTAATTCCTTCGAATTTCCGAAAAAAAAAAACTGTAAAACCACCGGGAAAAAATTTAAAAGCATTTTAAAGCTTCATGGAACAGCAATTTTATATCATAAAGTTTTGCGCTATCTCATTTTAAATTAGAGCTAAAAAAAACTATTCATAATGTTGCTACTTTTTATTCACGGCGGTGTAAAATTTTGTTTTTGTCTTGAGCTAAAAATTTCCCAATTTGATTAATACCTGGCGATTTATCTTTTTTCTTTTTTCGTACTGCCAGCAGAAGATAATCAGGAAGGCTGCGTTTAATTTATTGGGTAGTTTTTGATTTGCCGTTTTCTTTCTTTAAGAATGATTATTTTGGCGGGAAATTTTACAGTACTAAAAAAAAAAAACCTTATTTTGTAGACCAAGCCTTTAAAAAAGTTAACAATATCAAAAGTCTATCAATAAATTAGCATACTGGAGTTATATCAGAATGCAAAAAGTTGTAAAAAGGAAAAGTAAAAGTTGTTATTAATTTACTTTTGAAAAGTTTAAAGCAATTTAATAACATTCATTATTGTTTAGAAATAAATATACAGTAGAGCAAAAAACTGCTACAATATACTGTAGCGTAACTTCCTGAGAAAAGTTCATTTACCCTATTAATTGTATTCTTCCTCAAATGCTTTGAATTATGGAGAAACGTAAAAATTTCACTCAGTATAATTTGATAGAAAATGCTGCCATTTTTGCAATGAGAAATAAAGACTTTGTGCTTACTTCTAAGAATTTGTAGTTAATAGAGGATTTTATAAATTGGTGATTTCAAGATCTTCAATTTTAGTTTTACCACAGGGTCATAGCATTTGTGTACAAAAAAAAATCAATCACACATGCTATTTAAATTTTTTGCCAGCGACAAAATTTGATTTGTTCAAATAAGTGAAAAAAATCAGAGGCAAGAGAATCACGGTTTTAAACATCATGTAGAGTTAAAAGATCAGGGGTCTGTCCAGGATTTTTCACAAGGTCCGTTTTTTGTGAAAAATAAAATAATTTTGTGAAAAAAATCAAATTATTTTGGGAAAAAGCACAGAAAAACTTAAAAAGCAGAATTTCGTTTAAAACTTATAAAATTCCGTGAATTTAACAAAAATAAAAAGAGATTTTTTTTTGTTTACCTCTTAACAAAGCGTGCTAATCATCAAAAATTCGAAAAATTGGATTCCAACAGCGGATGCAAAGAGATCGCAATTCTCAATGTGAAGGCATCAAAAGTATAAAAACGGCTTGTAAAAGAAATATTTTTGATAAAATTATTTTAAAATTGCATTTTAGAGTCCTATGATAAACATTTCATTAATATCTGTGGACATAGTTGAAGCAAAAAAAAAAAAAAAAGGAACTTCGCTTTAAAAACTTGAAATGAGAGTTCTAACAAAAACAAAGAGACTTTTCAACTATTTGCATCCTAATAAAGCGAAGTTAGCTTAAAAAAAGAACAAAATATGATTCTCATATTGGATGTTAAAAGATTGCATTTTTCAAACTGTAGAGATCTAAAGAAAAAAAACTATAATTAAAAGAGTTTATTTAAAGTTAATCATCCTTGTTAGCATCAAAAAATCAAACCCATATAATTTTCTTCCAAAATAACAGTTAAACATCGCACAGCAACATAAAAACGCAAATATTGACAAGCTGGTAAAATGTTGAGAATATTTTCTAATCAAGTCATTATAAAGCTTCAACGCCAGACGCTAAGTGGTGATAATTTTAAAGTTGGTAACCCTATCTGAAGCGATCATATTTTTTCCCCAACCTTACTATCCCTTTGCAATTGTAAGTTAATTTTGCAGATATATATTATTATTATTATTGTTTATTAAATCATGAGCCGGGGGGGGGGGGGAGAAAAGTGCTTACCAACGCCTTTTCAGAAAAGTTTACAACAACACTGCTGCTAGTTAGCTGTGATAAAACAAACTAAATTATTTAAGACCAAACTTATTTTCAGCTGTTAATTTCTTTCCAAGAAACAAATAACAAGCATTATATTTATTTGGCAGTAGCTATTATTTATCGCTTGCAGGAGCATCGCAAGAGGGCCGATTTTTTTTTTTTTTTTTTGCAAAATTAGCAGATTTTGTATAAGCTGATCCCTCTAATTTGACTCCAAAAAAGGTTCCAAAAATTATTGGTTTTATCCACGAAAATATGCGTTATTTTGCTTTCAGATTTGCTCTTTCAAAAACAATTTGTGAAAGATCCGATCTTGTTTATCAGAATTTTGTGAAGGGTCCGTTTTGGTTGATCGGGATTTTGTGAAAGGTCCGTTTTGGTTGTTCGGGATTTTGTGAAAGTTCCGTTTTGGTTGATCGGATTTTTGTGAAGGGTCCGTTAACGGACGCAAATATCCTCTGGCCAGACCCCTGAAGATTTTACATGTTTAATGAAATTTTGGTTGCATTGTTAGCAATTTTGGTACTTTTTGACATCTCTTTAAATTTATAAGAATGAAAAACATGATGGCATTTATTACTACCTTTATTATTAAAGGGTTCTAGTAGGGAATTTTGCAAAATAGTACTATTAAAATTGTAAAAATAATGAATAATAGCGATCATGATTTAAAAAAAAAAAAAAAGACTTTTACAGGCTATACCAATTTCAACCCCTAGATCATTAAATGACCTCCCAAAGCAGCCACCCTTGTTTAGTATCCACTCCTGGTAGTGCTAAGTTTCCCACTGTACGGAATTTTCAGCCTATTCGCATAATGGTAACCCAACCCTTAAGAGAGGCCACTTAAAACTGTCTGAGCACCAGGGCAATCGCCAGTATGGGGCTTCGAAATGGATAGACGACTACTCCTTCATCTCATTTCAAACCAGCATGTTTCATGAAGCAAACTGCCATGAATTCTCTAGGTGTTTTTCTAGTGCTGGGTTTCGGTGTTTGTGTGTGTGGAGGGGGGGGGGGGATTTTGAGATATAGGCTAGTGTAGGTGTAAACTATCGTTTCTCCAATTGGCTGCTTTTGTAATAGAAGACCGATATTTTTTTCCTCAGAAGGAAAACAATAATTTTTACTTCTTGGAAAAAAATTTAATATTTGATATTTTTTAACTCATTAAATGATGATTGTTAAAAAAAAAAAGCTTTAAAGCAGCATTTTGGATTTAGGTGATGAAGTTTCTAGCTGATGACTCAAGTAGAGATTTACTTTAACAAGTTAAATAATTTGAAAAGGAAAAATAGTTTCTGTAAAACAGTAGACAAATAATACAAATTGAATCATTATTTCCTAAAAAGGAGAAATCATGGAATAAAATATTTTCTTTTGTTTATTTTCTTATAAAATCATTAATAAGTGTTGAATTCTATCATTAGTTGTATAGTTCAAGTTCAGTAATGAAAACTCTTAAAAGCGGCCACCCTCTCTGTGTGGCCATACATTCATGCAACGGAGGGGTGGCCGCTCAGAGAGGTTTCACTGTATTTATTATTTAGGGATTTTCAAAAAAAAAAAAAAAAATAATAATCTGATCTTTTCAACTTTCCGGAAAACTAGGTAAAAAAAAAAAATCACATGTCCACACTTTCCATTTTAACAACATCAATAACTTTAATATATTAAAGTACAATTCAAAATAAAAGCAAGAAGTGTAATATAATTTTTAAAAATTCATAAACAAAAACTTTTTAAAAAATAAAACATTTACTTAACAACCGTATTCAATAACATTTTAAGGTACCTCTTTTGATTTCCTCAGCATGTTTGTTTTTGATAATGCGAACCTCTTTTCTGATATCCTCAGAATTGTGCAGTAAATGCTGTTTCAGGTCCATTTGCTCTTCATGTTTCATGTAACAGTTTTCCATCTTCTCCTCCTGTAGTTTAAGTTCCTTTTGAAGAACATAGCTTTTCATTTTGACATGTGAATTCTCTTTTAATTGTGCATTTATAGTTCTGTTCTGGAAAATAAAGCAAAATAATGATTTGCAAACTGGAAAATTTTTTTGCAGCTTTCAATCATTATATTTAACCAATAAATCATTATGTAAGTTGAATGCTTAAGTTTTAAGTTAAAAAATGATTGAGCATGAATAGGAACTGAGCGTGGAAAATGTTTTTCAAAGAAAGATCCCCCCCCCCTCCTGTAATAAAAAGGATGTAAAAGAAAAACATAAATAATGTATCTTAAAGTAAATTAAGTTCCTGAATAGGTTATATGAATGACTAGTGGTACCCACACGACTTTGCCTATAATAGAAAAATTAAAAGGTCTTTTGGTTCGCCTGTATATTTAAATAATGTATGGTGAATTTTCTCGCCAATTGGCTTGTACCCATGTTACGGTTCCATGTTATGATAATTTTGTATGTCGCTCATGTTATGGTTCCACGTTATAATAATTTCGTCATTTACTCGTCCATCTTATGATAATTTTGTTTTTAAAATTGGAATAGAAAAAGAACCACATTGAGTTTTTGAAAAATCGCTTCAAGGTGCACACCTTCATGCTACAAACTAACTTTGAGCCAAATTTCATGAAAATCAGCCGAATGGTCTAGGCGCTATGCGCGTCACAGAGATCCGGACAGAGAGACTTTCAGCTTTATTATTAGTAAAGATTACCAAAAACACAAGACTTAAGAGTATGGTTCACTTACACCCAAAGTACAAATTTGCAAAAAATTGCAGGCACGTGATTTGGGGTTAAGAAACCAATAAAAGTTTTCCAATAAAAGGTTTTTGTTGGATGAACAAAAGTCATAGGACAAAAAGCTTTTGATGGATGACTTGATTTGCCGCCGCTCACGCCTTTCTTCATTGGAAAAGATGTTCCTTGAATTCTCGAAACAAAGGTCTGTATTTTTTAGCAAATACTTGGTTTGAATCTTTACTTGCGACCAATCTGGGGAAGTATGAGTGACAGACGCAAACACATACATACATAGATGTGGTTAGATTTTAAAATATAAGATAACCTCATGGTGGAAAATTAAGAAATATGAATATTTTTGAGACTCCATATTTCAGTATGAATTTGCAAAGTATTCAATGCAAATTTACAACTTAATAAAATGTAACTAACCATTGCCGAACAAAAGTAAAACATTTATCTTTCTGCTTCAAAATTTATAGCTTCAACAAGCAAGGAATCAAGTCATCTTTTCCATTAATTTAGGAATGACAAACAACTTTTAAAATAATATCCTGCTGCTTTATGCCATTAATTCTGACAAGTTTTGAAAGCATTGCTTCAAACCCCTATATTGTTCTTAAAATGCTTGGCATGGAAGATTTTTTGAATAAAACACGTGTGTATACATGAAAAAATTTTACAGAAAAAAAGCATGATATCAGGAGACAGCACTGCAAAACAGGCTTCTTTCCCTCTTATTTTTTTAGAACAAATCTTAAATCAGTTTTAGGTTCATTGAAATTGTAGCAACTGATGCAGCAAGAAAAAGAAATATCAAATACTAAAACAAATTGTGATAAATAAAACTGCATATAATTCCCAATGAAGGGGGTAAAACAGTTTAGGAAACCATACTTTTAGTGTTTTTTGTTAATTTTTTTTTTTTTAACAGGGAAGGAATAATCGGAATTTGTTCAAACTTAGAGAATATTTTGTTAATGTTTTGAAGTACACTTTGCAATTTTTTCCAGTCATTCCACCTGAAAGAGTGGAGTTTGGAGCTGCTATCTATGAAGGTACATATCAGAGCCTGTTGCTGGTGAGCATTACCGAAATCACAATTTTTATCTGTAAGCATTACAATTTTTTTTCATTAACAACATATTGCCTAAGAATGCAAACTTAATTGTGATCAAAAAAGTTGAAAATTGCTTGTTTTGAGGCGTTTAGTTACAATGTCATGTTTTCCTTCCATTTTTTTTTCCGTTTTTGCATTAAAAAAATATTTTTAATAATAATATCATCCAAGAGTTAGGTTCATGCAGATTGAAAAAAGAACATTCTCACAAATTTTCAGAATGATTGGTCAGTAATTTTTTGAGCTAGAATATCTACCGGTTGGGAAAAAAAAAAGTTTCAAGAAAAACATGTTTAAAAAAAAATAAGTTGTGAAAACGAGCCTCGGAAATAATTGGAATTTTGCATTGAAATTTCGGTAACATATTCTTGAACAGCTAAACTAATATTTTATAACAAAAAAAAAAGTTAATTTTTCGACCTGTCTAAACTTGTTTCCCCCTTATAGCTAATAAAAGTCTTGTCTAGCAACTTCCAGTATAAAATTACAATCTTTTAATAATGTCATCTTTGAAACGAACGTTTTAATTCCAGTTATTTCTAAGAATTTAGACACTGTGATTCACTAGAATTGAGGCAAACCTAACCAGGTGGTGTCGTAAAGCTGCAATTAGAATCTGCATAGCCTTTGTAATGCTGCTAGGTTAGATTTGTCCCAACTATAAATACTGAGTTTTTTTCTTCTTTTTTAACCTTTTCTTTTTACTTTTATTTTGTTGAGCAATCACGATTGCTTATTGCTTTCATTTGACTGTTTTGACGTCCTATCATTTTATTTTCCCACCGCCACCCTCCGCACCATCACCGTTGACCGGCTCCTCACGTTGCTGCTCCTATAGCGAAAACCGTCTCCAGGTTGCATCCATGTCCTACACACACGTGCACACATACACAACTACACACACACACACACACATACACACACACATACACCTATACACACAAAAAAATACACACACGCATACATACAGACACCTACACATACACATACACCCATACACACAAACACATACAGACACCTACACATACACACACAAAAAAACATACATACACTCACAAAAACACACACACACACACACATACACACACATTCATGACAGCACACAGACACAAACACATATGCCTACACAAGTAAACATACCCCCCTACACACACATTCATACACACAACTACCCACACACTTATGCCAGCACACAGACACAAACACACATGCCTACACACACATACACATATCCCTACACACAAACACACACGCCTACATACACACACTCGTGATTGCGAAAAACATAATTTGAACTCAAGATGTCAAAATTCAAATTAATTTTTTTTAAATTGTTTTGAGACAAGTTTTTTCAAAGCAATGGTTTCAGTCAAATGCTGTTGTGTGTCAAGGGCAAGAGGTACAGAAGAAAAAAAGTCCGATGGGACCAAGCGCATGGAGCACAGCCTTGGCCACATTTTTTGGCTTTGTGTGTATAAAGGGTGTCCTTGCAGCAGTTGTAGTCAATTTTGAAGAGGATCGAGACAACAGAGGTTTAGTTCAGTAATACACCAGTTCTTCCACGGTCCTCCACCAGGGCTTTGCGACAGCATTCGCATCAGAACATGTGGTGGTCAGGGGAGTAGGATCTATGTATCTAGCTTCCTTGGAAAGGGATTCTATTTCTTTATTCCCTTTGATGTTAACCTTAGTGGGAATCCATTGAATGGTGCAAGTCTTATAATAATGGAAGACAAAAGCTCGTTGATATTTTGAGTGATCCTTGTTTATCCTCCCATGATTGCCTCCAGAGCAGATTAACAATGCAAGAAGATGATGATGACTTTGGAAGGGACTGTCTATGAGGTAGATGGCCAGACTCTTTAATGGCTGCGGCCTGGTGCTTGATGGTTGTTTGATAAGGAAGTTGCCAGAGCCTCCTCTGTTGCATTGCAGAGTTGGAAGAACCATGAGCGTCAGCAATGACAAGATATGGCCAAGTAAGTTTGAGGATTATTTCTGTGTTTTGCCTCTTAATCATTTCTTGCAGTTCTTTTTACGAACACCATTCCAGGAGGTCTAGATTAAATCTTGGTGGGATGAAGGTACTTGATGAAATTTAAGCACAGATTTTTTTTATAAGTATAACCACATATCAACGCCTCAGAGCAACAGAAGGATATCTTAGTGTTATTTCTGGGATTAGATGTCTCAATGTTGCTCTATTGCGACGATATAGACTATAGAGCAGCGGTAGGCAACCTGCTGAACGCGATCAACCAGTCGATCTCGAACCTGTTTGCAGTCAATCGTGACAACAATCTGGCTGGACTATGTTTTTTGTCAAAGAAAAATATATATAATTTTTTGAAAAAGAAAAGCCTCAACTTCTTAATCAAAAGTTATTTCAATACTTTTAAATACTCTTTATAAGTGCCATATTTTTTAATTTTCAAGAAAAAAAATTTTTTTTGCTTTGTGTTCTTGAAAAATGTTAAACGTACTATGGATTTACAGATAGCATTTGTTGGGAATGTTTTACAAATTTCAATATTTTGATCATTATTTGACTAGCAGCACAGCAAAGAGAAGGCTGCCCCAGTAGAGGGGGTCGCAAAAAGGAGCCCCCCCTCCCAAAGTGGATCTTAGTTTTTCTTCAAACTTAGAAAGTAGATCTGCAGTTAGTTTAGATTGCTTATTGCTGCTATAGAGTACAGTAACTCATGAGGGAAAATAATCACTAATGCAAAACATGTAATAAATTAATATTTATGTATTTAAAAGTGACAGCAAATATATTGTAGAAAAGAATAATAATAGATACACCATGTGAATAAAAAAACACAAAATAAATTGAGCATACCAACTCCAAAATTTGTTCATCAGTTTCTTGAAGAAGACTTAACAGTCTTTCCTTCAAATCCTTCTGATATTTTATCATTAAAGGCTGTTGATAAAAGCAAAGATCAGTGCGAAACATTATACACAACAACAAATCAAACAATTTATTTGCAAAATTCATGTAAATGAAAATTATCTCACAATCATTCTTACATTGTTAGGGTCTAGAATATTTTTAACTGGATTGAAGATTTTCATAGTTACTGGAGCATCTGAAACGTCCACATTTTCATCAAAAGATCCATCAGCAGTTTTATCACTGAAAAGGGGGGAAAGAATGCTTTATTTTTTAAAAACTAAATTTGACACAAAAAATTCTCACAACAAACAAATGAAACAACAATTAAGAATTATTTATCAATCTATTCAAATGTTGTCTGCTACATATAATATTCATTTTGGAATGGCATTATTTTCACTTTAGTTTATCATATTCACTTGTTAAAGACAACTAGAATTGGTGAAGTAAAATCATACAGCAACATCTTGCTCTTACTAATGGTATGAGCTCATCAACTGTTGACTTCTCATTATGAGAACCCAGCAGTTCTTGAGCGTAATCACTATACAGTCTGATCACCAATTAGATGGAAAGGTATCTGGTTCACAGGCCGAAATGGACACATCTATTAGATTTCAGGTATGTCAGTGTTTGCCTCTAAATTAAGCAGTCGCATTCAAGTGAGCACAACATGCTCATTAAATTTTTACTTTCCTCCCTCATCCTTATTCAGATAGACTCGTCTAAACTGGACTCTTGCAAATTCCATATAATCCGTGGGCAGACTGCACACTTATAAATTTATTTTTCATTCAAGATCACATTACCAATTTTCTCAGGCTCTGCGCTCTGGCACTGATTAAGTTGTGTAGCGCTCAAACAAAAGACGAATCAATGAGATTTGAAAATCCTGTAACTCCGCATTAACCTAAGTCGGAGTAGTGTAAGATGAGGTATTATTATATTCACAAAAACAATGAATATTGAGTAGAATATCTCTTGAAATATTAGTAAACCAATTTACTTTTTTTGTACAATATGGAAAAACGTTTTCTGCGTCAACTTCCTTTTTCCAGAATGTTTTTGTTTCGTTAACCTGTAACATTTTATGTACTGAATTGCTACTGAAACAATCTTTTTTGCATTTTGTTCTAATATGTGGTGCTGTTATTTTGTGTAAAATTATAAACAAAATTTTTGTAGCATTTACTTTTAATGTTTCATTGTGTTGTTGTATGTTAAGTGTATCAGACATTTACTGCTGGCAATAAAAAGCACTGCGAAGAGTTGTATAACATTTTCACTTGATGACAAAAAGTGGTCATACATCCTGGTTTTTTTTTTTTTTTTTTTTTTTTTTTATTTCTGTTTGCTTGCCAAGAGGGGATTATATGACATCTGATACCAGAAAATTCAAGGTTCAACTAGAATAATATTCAAATTAAATGTTTAATGCCAAAGATCTTCAGTGAATAAATTTTTATTGCTCGAGATTACTACCTTTAGTAAATTTAAAATTAATAAATATATTCAATATACCTACTTGCAAATGAAATTGGTTAAAAACGTGAGATTAGTAAGCTGGATAGAAAAATTATCTGGAAAACCAACCAGAAATATTTTATCATCATAATTTATTGTCATTAAATGATAGTAAAAGCTTTCAATAAAACATTTTTACATTAGAAAATTTAGGGAAGCTCTTAAATAAGAAAGAAGGTAATGGTTCTGATAAGGATGATTAAAGGAGTAGTATCTAAACTATTTTCAAAACAAAAATTGGCAGATTACTTCATCAACATGTTGTTCTGATTCTTGTTTTCTACATCAACAGTAGATGCCATTTCGTACTCTTCTTCTGCTACAATCATTAAAAAAAAGAAAATATTCAATTAATATGAACAACATAGACAAACAAACAAAAAACCATGTTAAAAATAATAAAAAATTTCGCATATTTTTGTTTTAAGATCATAAGGAAATCTCTTTAAAATGCAGAAGACATGCACTTGTGGCAGGGTTGGCAAGTTTTTGACAGCCAGAGGCTTTATCTGGTTTTAACCACGGTTTTTAACGTCATGTCAAAACTCCCTTTTTAACATGGTTTTGACAAAATTGTCAAAAACCTAATTTTCTGTCCAAAATCTGTCTCTGTTTGATTTTGATTACAAAAAAAATTTAAAAAAATCATCAAAGTTTTATAGTTTTTGATTTCAGACACGAGAATACATTTTTGGAGTTCTAGAATTCTAAAATAATGTGCGGTAAACAATCCCAAGCATAATTTTAATTCAACAGGCTGCTCGTCTGTAGAAAAAAAGAGAAATAAATGAAAGAGTTATTATAATTATAGAATAGAAAGTAATTATAAATAGCTAAAATTAAACTTAATGACTATTAATTCCTTTAATTTTTCAATGCTGTAAGAAGATTGCTCATTTATCTAGTAGACTTTCAAACTAACAGATTCAATAAAAGAGATATCTTTATTTCTATCCATTCATTTTTATGAATTTATTCATATAACTCTGATTCTAAATATCTCATTCTAAATATTTTTTCCCTTGAAGCATGCGGAAGAAAATACCAGTTTTGTAGCCTTTTGCATACCAAGTTTTTTTCTATGTTTAGAATGAATCAATCCAATACCAGAGAAGATCTTCTCAATAAATGCTGAACAACATGAGCTTGGATGTAAACGCACCATGAGTTGTACAAATTTGACAGAAATATTGGGTTTTCTTAGACCGTTCCAACCTTTTTGTTGCAGAGACATTCTGGACCCAGAACTAATTTCCTGGATAGGATGCAAATTCAGCTTAAAAAGCTATAATTTTTTCTGTTAAGAGTAGTTTTTATTACATAGCTATCTATATAATTTTGCTGGAGATGAACTCTCTTAAGACCCGCACCTTTTGATGGAAGACATTCATTTTCTTCAACAAAAGAGATATTTTTTCACTTCTAGATTTACAAAAGAAAAAAAATCATTAAAAATATTTAGCTGACTTATAATTAATCATTGCTTACTAATCAATTTAGTTTTGCTTTTACTCAAAAGAAAAAGGATATTACATAAGTATTTACACAGAAAGATTTTTACATAGATAAAATTACTTGTAACTAATTATTAGTTATTAAAAAATTTAAACACACACAGAACCACTTTAAAAACTGGATTTCAGTTTTAATGTTTAACTATTTTTGTGGCATGCAAATTAATTTTATTTTAATTAATTTTTTTAATTTAATTTTTGTTTTACTTAAATGATAAAAAAAAAAATGATGAAATCATGTTTGAGGATGAGGAATCTCATTTGTTTATGAAAATTGTCAATAACAACTGTATTTGAGTTTTTGACATTTTCGTTAGATTTTTGAGTTTTCGACAGGTTTTTGACATGTCATGTCAAAAACTGGTTTTTGACATCAAAAACCCAACCCTGACTTGTGGAGAAAGAATATTTCACAAAATTTTCTCCTTCCTTGATATGTTTTTATTACAGATGCATAGAATATCGTGAAGAGGATTTTTGCCCCTTCTTCTTTGTCACATTTTCCATGTATCAACTTTTGGAGAGGGAGAGAATTGAAGAGACTATGTTCATTCACAACACACACAAACTAATTTATTTTCTACACATGGAAACAGTATACATGATGGGCAGCCAATTTGCCCTTTTTCCCGAATAGTGGTCAAGAGATATGCCATAAATTTATCCCGCTATTCGATCAGGAGATTTTTTTGCAGTCATGCCTTCATAACTGCCTATAGCCATATGAACTCAGGCGCTCTCATGCATCTGCGCAGAAGGCAATCGCGGAAAGCCCCATTACGCAATTATGGAGATCCCAGTTATTAATCTTGGGATCCCTGTCAAGTATTACGCAATGTAACCGCGTGGAGCATATAATTTCTTACACACTCCCCCCGGATGAACAATGGTTCATCATTATTTTCTTGAGAGCACATGAGTTCATAGTCAAGAATCTTATTTTTTTTTTTTTTAAATCAAATTCAGAGATATATTAAAATACCATAAATTTTCATAAATCATATTCTGAAATTCTATCTAAGTTCCAAACATTATAATTTGTATGAAATACAGAATAAAATTTTCATTCATCACATTTCAAAACCAGTAAATATTTTTTCAATAGCTAAAGAATGGACCATAAAGATAATTATCAAATTGCCATAAGAATTGTCAGATACAGAATTTCTCCTACCTGAACTCCAAGATTTTTTTTTTCTTTCCACTCTTTAATTTTTCTGAATACAATTCAGCCATGAATTTACTTAAACCATATTTTATGTAAGTAATTACTTACCATATTCATAAATTTTCATAATCATAGATTTTTCACATTCATAAATTATTCATTTTCTTTATTCATAAATTGAGCAAATTTTAATTAACATTAAATTTGAACTAGAAAAGAGAAAATATGTATCAATAATTTATACAAAAATCTAACAGTTTAAAGAATAAGATAAATATACAATATTTATAAATACAATAATGAAAACATAACTTTAACAAATACTTCTTATTTACAATATATACATGATTGAAATTTGATTCAAAATAAAAAACAGTTAATATTTAAACCAATAATTTAGAACACTTTTACGCAAATATAATAAATTTTAACTATACAACAAATACTTTTTTAAAATACGTTGAAAAATATCTAGTAATAATCTTGCAGTTCCATATTATACAGTAATTGCACCGGTCTTTTAAGAATTGTCGTGCCTGTTTTTACTTCACAACTTCTTATTTTCCCGTCCCTACCAGGGAAGGTTGCAATAATTTTTAGGGTCTTTATGTTTCTAAACCAGATCTTAAAAAAAAAAAAACATTCAGTAATGAATCAATCTTCTGCTTCAAAAGTATATTTGTTTTGTTTACAAATTTGCATATTTTCAAATGCATATAAATTAATAGGTTCAGAAATTCCAGAATGCTTGTAATTCCCGACATTGAACGTAGTAGTGGGTCGCATGGATTAGTTTTGCGTACCGTATGTTGGGCACTACTGTTTTAGAGCATTAGAATTCCTCTTTTTCTGTATTCTATCGCCTGACTTATAGATGCTTATTTTCTAAAACATTCAACAAATTAAGATAAACTCTGATAAATTTAATAATAAAGTCTTTACGAGTGATGGAATCGAACTTGCATGCAATTGAATTACTTTTTTTTTTTTTTGAGTGGGCGTGGCGAAACTAAGAACGAGAAATTTTGCTACTACAGAATATAAAACATAAGAAGTTTTGAAAATAACACAAAATTCAAAATAAGTGATGTCCAGACAGTAAAATCACATCGCAAAAAATGGCAAGCTGCTGCGACAGAAGTGGATGCAATGAGATTTAAAAATTCAGATTTGATTTTTGAAACATTCAGTTTTCCACTTTTAATAGCTTTTATGTGCTATACTGTTAAATAACTCAAGATTTCTAATGCTCCTTTAGAAACTGTTCCTTTCTCTTTGTCCAGGACATTTTTCCATGACTTGAAAAAAAATTCCATGACTTTCAATGAAAATTTCAATTTTCCATGACTTTTCCAGGTCTGAAATTCTGTTATTTTTTTTCCATGACTTTCCAGGATTTCCATGACCCGTACGAACCCTGGGACCAGCATAATCAATGCCTATAACATGAAAAAGACATGACTGTTCAATCCTCGGTAATGGAAGTGGCGCGACTACCTGTTTTCCAGGTAGAGCATTAAATCTTTTGCAGACAATACACCTGCTCAAAGCGGACTTGATGGCCTGGCGACCCTTGATTATCCAAAACTTTTCTTGGACTTGTACTAGAGTGTCCGACACTCCCGAATGGAACATGTTTTCATGAGCATCATAAATGATCATCTGCACAAGGCTATGATTGGATGGTAACACAATTGGATGCTTGAGAGTTGAAGAGAAATTCGCGTTTTGTAGTCTTCCACCTAGTAGAAGCAGTCCACTTTCCGAAAGAAAAGGATTCAACTTCAGTAATTTTGACTGAGTAGAAAGCTTGTTATTTGCTCTGAGAGCGTGGATTTCTTCCGGATAACATTCTTGAACGTACTTAATCCAATAAATTTCTGCTTCTTCCATCTCTTCTGCTTTCAGTTCTCCTAAATTGCGATCTTCCTTCCCTTTTCTGATATTTCTGCAAAATCTCTGGATCCATGCCGTTAATCACTTTAATTTCTTCCAGGAGTTATAATTTTCAAGTTTTAACAAAGGTTCCTTTTGGCTCTCATCCTTTCTGATTGCACAATGTAAGGAAAATTCAATTTTCGTTCTTCTTTCATTTTTAATTTCTTTAAACTTCGAAGATGGCATTTTCCCTACAGGCCAATTTTCTTCAGGTAACTTAAGGAACGCAGGACCATGAACCCATTTTTCTGAATGCAGTAGATCTTCAGCATGGCTTCCTTTTGTAATTATATCTGAAGGATTTAATTTGCTCTCACAATGTTTCCAGTCCAGCGGATCAGTATGGCTCTGAATTTCTGTTACTCGATTCGCTACAAAAGGCTTCCAGTTTCGAGCTGATCCTTTAATCCAATGCAGAACAATGGTAGAGTCAGACCAAAGGAAAACTGTTTTGATCTTCGGGAAAAGTTGTTTAATGTAATTCGCTAGTCTTGATGCAATAAGAGCTGCCATTAGTTCTAACCGAGGGAGAGTCAATGGTTTCAAAGGTGCGACTCTAGATTTGGACATAATAAATGAGGTGTTGGGTTCTTGTGCGTTACTCTGAAACCTAAAATAGGCTACAGCTCCATAGCAAGCCTGATTTGCATCTCCAAACACATGAAGTTGAACACATTCAAAATCTAGTTCCTTGTTTGAAAAGTAATGCCTAGGGATCTTAAAATCAGATAATATTGGAATTTCTTTGCACCACTGCAACCATTTTTGCTGCACTTCATTTGGTAGTTCTTCATCCCATCCAACCCCTTTAATCCATAGTTGTTGCAAAAGGCACTTAATGCGTATAACAAAGGGTGAAATAAATCCAATGGGATCAAAAACTTGAGCTGCTGTCTAAAGAACTGATCGTTTAGTACAAGGAAGATTCCCGTCTATGTAGGAAAGTAATGATTTTAATTCAATTCCGAAATTGTCCTCAACATTGAACCATTTTAGTCCAAGAACCTTTAACGCAGAAGTGGGGTATGCATTCTCCCCGAAAATGTCTTTATTGGTTTCCCAATTTTCTTTAAGTTCGAGGGAATTCGTTTCAAATTTCCTTAAATTTAACCCGCTTTCCTTCATAATTGTTACAGCTTCTGCTATTAGTTCATATGCTTCAGAGACCGAGTCAGATCCATAAAATAAGTCATCAACATAGAATGACGTATTCAACATCTCGAATGTCGAGGGATTTGTCTCGCTATATTTGGCTACATGATGTTTTATTACAAAATTTAAAATAAATGGCGAACATGTTAGACCGAAGGCCAGACGATTTATTTGGTAGGAAATCACATTCTTTTCAAAATCACAATCTTTATAATACAAGAACCTCAGATAATCTCTGTCACATTCGTGAATTTTTATCTGTAAAAAGGCTTTTTCACAGTCCGCGGAGAACGCAATTTTATGTCTACAAAACTTAAGGATTAAATCTGTGATGGAAGGTAATAGTGACGGTCCTTGACATAAGCACTCATTGAGCGAAAGACAGTTTTTTCCCTTCGAAGAAGCATTGTAAACAATCTGAACTTTAGTCTTTACATTGTCCTCTTTTATTACTGGTCTGTGCAGTATGTAATATGAATTTTCTAAAATGGACTGATCCTGGCACTCTTCTATAACCTTATCACGCAATTGTTCCCGCAAAATTTGATTATAACTTTCAAGTAAAAATTTATCGTTCATTAATTGTTTTGACAGACGATTGAAACTTTTCTTAGCGACTTCATAATTATTATTCAGTTGAGTTTTCGGTAACTTCCACAATAATTTTGTTTCATATCTGCCGTTATCAAACGTTAAGTTATTTTCAAATTCTTTAAGAAACTCTAAATCATGTACGGATTCTTTTTCTGTATCACATCCGATCGCTTCTATTTCCATAATGCTTTGAATTGCTGATTCAAATCATCTTCAACGGAAACGCTAAAGCAAGCTGATGAGTTATTGAAAGTTGTTGGTATCTTACCCGAAATAATATCCCCAAATACACTCTTCTGAGCGAATAGATGTTTAGATAATTTTATGGGGGCTCCCTTTACAATGTCGAAAATGTAATCCATTCCTATGAGTAGCTGGATTTTCCCTCGTGAGCATTCCGCGAGGTCAAGGTTATGTAATTTCACAATTTCTTTTATTTTAAGGGATGGAATATTTTTATTTTCTAAACTTGCCCCTGAAATGTGATTAGTAACTAAAGTTTCTATCTGGAAGGTCATATCTGGGTTTCGTAAGCTTTTAACATTCAATTTAACGAGATCAAACTCTGAAGGTTTGGGAATTCTTTTTTCAAATGAATAAATTAGTAATTTTTCTCTTCTTAATGGCTTCAAATCAAGTGCTTCAGCTACTTCTCGTAGCAAAAAACTTCTTTGTGATGCTGTGTCAAAAAGAATATTTATGTCTACTATTTTATCTTCAAACGAAGCTTGAGTGCTACAAGTTTGTAATAAAACTGATGTATGTTCTGAGTGAGACGTACTTACAACAGTTTCGATTTCAGGTGGATCCGCCCTTAATTCGGTTTCTTTTTCTTTCTTGCAAAATAATCGGATATGTGACTGACTATTACAAATATCGCATTTAAGTTTAATCTTACAGTCTTTTGATAAATGACGCCTGAAACATTTATAGCATCTGCCTTCTTTCTTCAACTTAGCGCGTTTATTATCATCCGATAAATTCTTACATTGCGATCCATAATGTTGGTTACTGTGGCAGAATATACAGAATTTATTTGACGCGGAACTTATGTTTAAAGCAGCAGCGGACAGAGTGTTATACCTCTTAGGATTGAATTTATCGTTTGAGCTGCTCTGTTTCCTGTCAACGGACACCTCGCTCGGGCCTCTTCCAAACACATTCAATGCGCTTTCTCTGCACTCAACTTCTCTCTTTATGAATGCTATTAACTCAGATACATCACTTTTAGAAGGATCTTTCTTTCTGTGAAATTCAAAAACTAAATCTGACGGTAATAGTTTAAGTAAGATCGGAATTAAAAGGTGACCATAAGAACCCGAAGTTACTCCTAATGAATTAAAATTTCTTATACTAATTTCACAAGAATCATACAATTTTCTTAGAGCTTTCACATTTGTAGAATATTTTACAGCTTCAATATTTAACAGTTTATTCATATGACATGCAATTACAGTTTCTTCTTTGCCATAACGATCCTTTAATAAATTCAAACATTCATCATAATTCTTCTCAGATAAAGAAAAACCGGATACAATATTATATGCTTTCCCTGACAACAAAGATTTCAAATATACAAATTTCTCAATTTTTGACAAAGCTTCATTTTTGTGAATCTCGCTATTGAAACTGTTAAAAAACTCATAAAAGAGACTAGAATCACCATAAAAAGGTTTAATTTACAGTTTGGGCAGTTTCAAACTGAACGTTGGTATAGGTTTGATTTCTTGATTTACATTATGTTGAGAATTGCCGGAAATAGTAGATGCACATTGCACAGTCATCATTATTTACTTTTTCAAACCGGCGTTTTAATTTTACTTTAATGCTTGTTATTTTGTCAGAATATTCTTCGCTTACATTTTTTTCATTTTCAAAGAGTTTTGGATCGGTTATGGCATCTTCGATTTCGGAATTCAGGATGTTTAGTTCTGACTCTTTTTTATTTATTTGTTCTAGTAGTTCAGTTAGTTCGTCAGAGTTAGTATCTTCAACTTTAGATTCTAATATGGATTCAGATTTTTTAATTAACTTTGTAATACTTCCTCTCAACGAGGTTCTTTTAACTTTAGCTTTTTCCGTAGCATCCATTTTGATTCCGAAATCGATTGAATAAATTCATGCAAAAAAGGGTTCAAATCTTTACCTTTGTTTCCATGAGTAGAAATTTAATCCGAAGTCTCTCCTTCTATTCCAAGGCTACCTCCCGGGTTTTTTGGCACCAAAAATATGAAGAGGATTTTCGCCCCTTCTTCTTTGTCACATTTTCCATGTATCAACTTTTGGAGAGGGAGAGAATTGAAGAGACTATGTTCATTCACAACACACACAAACTAATTTATTTTCTACACACGGAAACAGTATACATGATGGGCAGCCAATTTGCCCTTTTTCCCGAATAGCGGTCAAGAGATATGCCATAAATTTATCCCGCTATTCGGTCAGGAGATTTTTTTGCAGTCATGCCTTCATAACTGCCTATAGCCATATGAACTCAGGCGCTCTCATGCATCTGCGCAGAAGGCAATCGCGGAAAGCCCCATTACGCAATTATGGAGATCCCAGTTATTAATCTTGGGATCCCTGTCAAGTGTTACGCAATGTAACCGCGTGGAGCATATAATTTCTTACATATTGGTTGGTATTCGGTATACTGCTTATTCAGCAGACAAACCAAATAGAATACAAATTTATACATTGGACAGTTGGTAAACAAACACCTATTTTTTATACAATGAATGAAAATTGTAGTATAATACCATAGTACAGCTAATATCATTACATTCAAAGGAAACATCCAAACGTTATATTTAAATTTTTTTGCAGTTCATTTTTTTTTTAAATCTCATAAAACATTGCATTGATCTTGTTTCTACAAATTCATTTCAATGTGATACAGGAATTAGGAGAAAACTTTTAATATCAAGTGTTTGTATGTAAAGTCAATTAAATGCTCATTCTTTAAAAACTATACAGCTCAAAGAAAAAAAAAATATTGTTAATTCTTTATTATGTTCAACTATATATTTTAAAGTGTGAATTATTATAATGAAATGCAAATGAACTCGGGAAAAATAACAACAAAACAAATAGTAAGAAATCAAAGGATAATTTAAAAATTGTGCATAAATAAACAGTTAAACAGAAGGCAGGCAACTATAACTATGTAAGTGTTGGTTACCTGAAAGCTAAAAGTACTTCTGATATATGGTTGCTCAGCATTGCAAAGTTAAAATGCTCTATAGATTCAAGTTCTTCTTTATTATAGTTGAAGATTTTATTATGTTATAGGTCAGTTACTAAATTGCATGATTTCCTAATTTTGGTAATAACATTCATCAGTGATGTTTAAATAGAGTTACTGGTTCACCTGGATGGTTGATTTCATGACATTTAAGCTTGAGGATGTCACTGGTTAGTGTGCCCAGTTTTCCATGTCCATAGAATGGCTGCAGATATGATCGGCAAACCGGCTATCGGTTAAAGCCAGGCCTGGATCTACATGTTCGCAGTGTAGGGGAGCCCACAGTTCGAGAACCCAAAGAATGTTAACAGAATAAAATAAACCTCTACCTAAATTTTAAAAGTTGAAAATATTTTCAATATTATTATAAAAATCAGGATTACAAAAAGCTCCACAAAAGTGCTCAAAACCTATAATAATAATAATAGTAAATAAATAAAAGCATTTAAACAAATGAACTCGTAATTACGGTAGAAATATTGAAGCAGTTAAAAACAAACAACAATCACAAGCTTAAAAAATAAAGATATTTAGAGTGGGAGGGGGGGTGGGGTCAGTCCAGTGGACAGTTAAGAGCCCTGACAATTTTTTTTCAGAGGGCCACAAAATTTATAGATCCAGACCTGATTAGAGTGCTTCTGGTTTGTCACCGGTAAATCTGGATTACCGTCTTGCCAATTCAAAAACAATCACTATGAAGTTAAATAAATACCTTTGTACATAAAAAGTTAAACAAGAAGTGATGTTATTTCTTATTTCACAAACATAATGAGTTTACGCATACTTTTAAGCAAAATATTATCTTTAATTGATTGCATTAAAAAAGGTTTAGTTCATTGTTTTGTTCTGAATGGAAAAAACTTAAACACAAGAACAGAAGTAACCTAGAGAACACCAAAATATTCTCTTCATGATGTAAAACATAAAACTGGTAAAGCTCACCACTGTAAGTCAATACTCTTTTTCTTCTATTTTCCGAAAGGATAGAGTTCCCGTAAAACTTTCTTCTTGTACTATAATGCTTGCCTTGGGTTCTATTAGGACAATGCAGTTTTTGATCAAAGAAGGGACGTTTTCAGCCTGCACCTGTTGCTGTTGTCAATGACAGTTGGGGCACAAATCTAAAAATTATAGTGTAGTCAGAACTCATAATATGTATGTTATGGAAAACATTGATTTTAGATATAAACAAGGAAAAAATATACAATTACAAAAACAAAGAAGTTGCAGGTGGGTTATTTCAATAATTCTGAAATTAGTCCTAGGAGGTCGTCAAATATTTTGGGCCGTCTCCAATACCTACGGAATCGGAACATAACCAGTTTTCGACAGAGAGGTTTAATTTACGTTTTTGTGATACGATTTACATTTTTTATTTATAACAATGCGAGTACGTAATTTCCAATGAAAAACGTTTCATTCCAAATATAATTCATTTCGATATTTAAAAAGTAAATTGAGAATGGTGAAGAAAAATGGTAGACTTAAAATTTTAGAATTAAATTACCGGTAGCTTCGCACAACAATATTGCCGGGAATTTTCATTTTCTTACTGCTTAAAACAAGACAAACACAACATCAGTGGTTACTAAGCAACCAGCAGCACTCTACGTACTTTGTTCCGGTTTAAGCAGTTGCAGTTACAATCAGAATTGTTCTTCTTCGTCGTACCGCTTACGTGACGTCAGAGCAGGTATGAAGCTAGGAACTTTGCATTAGTTTTTAAAAAATGGGATACTTTCCTGTGATGGGCATAATCGAGTTCTCATAATCGAATCACTCGATTATTCAAGATCATTCGAGAACTCGATTACCACGAGTTCTTGATTTTCGTATCTCGAGTTCTCGATTACCACTTTTCGAGTTCTCGATTATCACTTTCCGAGTTCTCGAGCGATGGACTGCTAGAGTACTCGATTGTCACTTTCCGAGTGCTCGAGCGATCAACTGCTCGAGTTCTCGCTTTGAACTTCTCGAGATGTTGAGTTCTCGAGATGTTGAGTTTTCGAGATGTTGAGTTTTCGAGATGTTGAGTTCTCGAGATGTTGAGTTCTCGAGATGAGTTCTCGAGATGTTGAGTTCTCGAGATGTTGAGTTCTCAAGATGTTGAGTTCTCGAGATATCAATCACTCGAGCAATGTTTTTTTCGACCGATTTGATAATCGAATTAATCTCTCAATATAGTTGACTTCTGATAGGGGTGCTCACCAAGGAAGGGATGGGGGGGGGGGACGCAGCCTGTGCCATTAACATTTTTAGGGGGGGTGTGTTTTAAGGGGTATTTTTCATTTTTTGGGGGGTTCTGCAATATTGAGGGGGGTGCGCCTTTGACCTCAAGGGGATACCCCTGCTTCTGGAGTGATTCAGTTGCAGGGGCGGATCCGTCATTTAGGGGGTCAGAGGGCTGGCTTTGAAAAGTTAATGATTTTACTTATGAATGGGCATGGTTTTTTTTGTCTTTCGAAAAAATTTGCATTGAACCCTTCCCCCAGAAAAATTTGGAGTGACTGACGGGCTGCGCTGAGGTGGTCACTGCGCCATTGAAATTCTTAATGGACATTAGTCTTTTTTAGGGAGTATCCTTCTTTGGGGGGGGGGGGGGGTCCTGATTTTAAAAGGTATGCCAGCACACTTGAGGAATAGATACCCTTGCGATCTAAATGGTGTTATTATCAAATAATTGCCTCTCGAATGTTTCATTCGAATAGTGTTATAATTGAATGTATGCTGCCGAATTCTTGATTATCAAATGATCCTTTGGGACGCTTTGGTAGTCTAATGATATGTTTGGTGGAAGTGAAGGTTGGGGACGCTAATAAAGTTCTAACTTGAGAGGCATTAAAATTAAAATTATATTTCAGGTAAAAAGAGGGAATACTTAAGTTGAAAACCTGAGGGGACGTCTTCCCCCTTACGTCCACCTTCGACTGGTTAATGATACAAGTGTAACAAGCATTAACAAACGTTTTAGAGTCCAAATATACAGATTACTGCAGACACGTGTTTCGGGGTTTCAAGGAACCCTTTTTTCAACGCAAAATAATGAGATTGTGGATGTAGTTACATTACTGCTGGTTGTCTTTAGGGACCATTCAATAATTACGTAAGGGTCCTGAGGGGGAGGGGGTTGGGAAAATGTCTATATACTTTGGGGCGGGGGGGGGGTTCAAACCCATTCTTTTGCAATATCTTCCAAGTCGATGTTTTTCATTTGAAATTACGCGGTCAAGTGATTTGACAGGGATTATATATTTTATTTGCATTTGGAAAATAAGTAACGTATTAGGATAAGCTGTTTTTAATTTGTTTTACAAAGAATAAATAATGTAAAACATAATAAAAGAATCGCACTATGCATGGCATGTTTTATTTTTAATTAGTATCACATCATATACAAAAAAAATGTCGGAAAAACATTCAGTCTAGATTCCTACTTTCTAGTAAATATTTCATTACACAAAAAGGTTTAATTTAATAATAGTGAATTTAATTTCGATTCCAGTGATATTAGATTCGTTATTTTATTATTTTGAAAATAAAATGGAATCTTACGTAAGAATAGGGGGAGGGGGTTTGAAAAATCTTACGTACCCTTACATGGGGGGAAGGGGGTCAAAAATTTCCAAAATCATCCTTACGTAACTAAATGAATGGCCCCTTACATGCAAAAGCTTGCTATTTTGTTGAAAAAAAGAGCACCTTAAAACTCCAAAACACGTTTCTGCAGTACTCTGTATATTTGGGATATAAAACGTTTATCATTTCATGTTATTTCTCGGCACAAAGGTATTTATTCATTCCTTAATAAAACAAGTGGTTCCTTCCTATGGGTGCAAATAAGTTTTGACACAAACTGTGGGATTGTAATTTTTCGGGGATTTTGTCTCTTTTGGGGGTATTGCTCTTGGGGAAGAGCTTCATAGGTGTTGCGCCTTCGCTCTTGGTATGGATATATTTGGAATGATTTTAAAATCGAATCGAATGATTGCTTTTCGCTTGCTTTATTCGAATGGGGTTATAGTTGAATGTTTGGCGTCGAATTTTCGATAAATGAGAGATTTCATAATAATCGAACGATATTTTTCGAACGAAAATTGTTAATTATCATACGAGCGGATTCATAGAGGGGCATGCGTTGTGTGAGTGGCGGATACAACGGGAGGGTCATGGGGGTCATGACCTTTCCCTACCACCCTAAACCTGCAGTATCCGTACACATTGCGTTCAAACACTTCATGCATAAAATGTAAACGATGACAGTATCTTTTCATTTCATTAATTATTTTTCAAAGTAAATATTTGAACCACTACTTCGTTTCATTGCTCATGAAATTAATTTGCAACGTTTATCTCCAATTAGGTGCCTTATTCCTGACCGATTTGGTGCTTTTTATTGACTCCCAAACATGTTCAGACATTTTTCGTGCCAAAAACGGGAATTTCGTTCATGGGGGTGGGGGGGGGGGACTTTCTTCAACACGACCCCCCCCCATAACGGTTTTCTGTATCTGCCCCTGGTGTGATTCGGCGGTGAAATCTTGAAACAAAGGGTAGAGAAACGCTTTCCATAGTGCTTTGAACTTGATAGTTATTAAGATTAAATATGTACAATTTTTATTAAAAAGTCAGGGATAATGATAATATGGGCGGGTCTTTGGGCGACACTAGCAGGTTTAAACTTGAGAGTTGTTAAACTTAAAAATATATTGAACCAGTATTGTACAAACCGTGTAATTGAAAATTTATGGTGGTCTTAGCTCTTTTTCGGATTATTGTTTCTTAGGGGAAAGGGGATGTGGAATTGTCATAAGAGGCGCGCCATTGCTCACAGGAACGGACGAACACCTCTGTCATTCTATAAGGTTTCAGAATCAAATAATTGCTTCTAAAGTGCTTTTTTTTCGGATGGGGTTACTCAGAGAGCACACTTCGGTGAGATAAAGGTTTTAAAACGATTGTTAACGCTGTGACAACCATGTTAAAACGTTTAAACGCAATGTGTTTATAATGCAGTGGTGCCCATCCCCCCCCACCTGGCGATGACAATCATCTCTCAAATGCGACGGAGAACCCCCAGAACGAGAGCCCTCTAAAATAAGACTAAAAACCCGCTTATAAGTTACCCTCTCCTCTTCCAAACTTCAATGGCGCGGTCTGCGCCATGGATCCTCCCCCCCCCCCCGCGCTCTCTCTCGTGGGGACCCTTGTATAATATATTGCCTATTGTCAAATGTTCGTTATCGAGCGTCTCGGAATGACTTGAAAATCCAATACGTAATCTGCTTTTCAGAGAAACTTGGTAATCAGTTTAAATCTTTTTGAGGACCAGCGATCGGAAAATGAAGCGCAGCTACAAAAACTTAAGTTCCGAAATGGACCGTCGTGAGCCAAAGCATTTTCAGCAGTTTTGCCTCAACACAGTTAAAGAAAGAAAAAAAAAAAAAAAAAACTCATTAAATCAGCACATCAATCAGCACTCCAAATTTTTAAGTTGAGTAAATAATATACTAATCAACATTTACGAAAATAAAAGGAATATGACATTAAAAATATAAGGAATATGACATAAAAAGAAGCGAGTAAAACAAGAAAAACATTTAAATTCAACTACGCACGCAAAAATAAATGCTACGCACATAAGAAGACACAAATATCTTGCGTATAGAATTAAAAAAAAAAAAGAACAATAATCGGTATAAAATGTAATTTTTATTAAAAAAATGGGTGAAAGAGTGGAAGCTAAAACTAATCCCACACGACAATCTTCAATATTTCTTTTTAATGCATTCAGAAACATTTCAACTTCACTCCCTACACTTTTACTGTTATTACATATTTAAGTCAGCGAATGAAAAATAAAAAGAAACAAGAAGTTTTGTCTAGAACTAGACGAGCCTACTTTCCAGTATACCCTTACTACTTTCTAGTACCTGATCAATATTCTCAAAAATAGCTAAAATCGCAAATGTTTTCAAACATATTTTCAAAATACTTTAAGCTGATTTCTAGGAATAAAATATTCCTTGCTCATGTAAAAAAAAATTAGATGCGTAAAAAAAAAAAAAAAAAAAAAAAAAAAAAAAAAACGAACAAATAAAATAGCAGCAACTTTTAAACAAAGCAGCTAATACACTTTTTTCCATTAAAAAATATCTTTAAGAGCTTTCAAAACGGAAAAACAATAATTAAAACTAATAAGCTCATTAAAATAAATACATCATATCCAAAAAAAAAAAACGTTTCTTTTTCCCCTGTTGCCAAAAACAATTTTTTAAATGATTTAATGCACTTAAAAAAATAAATCTTCTTTACTAATAATAAAGCAGAAAGTCTCTCTGTCCGGAGGATGTCTGTAGGATATCTGTAGGATGTCTGTAGGATATCTGTAGGATGTCTGTGACGCGCATGGCGCCTAAACCGTTCGGCCGATTTTCATGAAATTTGGCACAAAGTTAGTATGTAGCATGGGGGTGTGCACCTCGAAGCGATTTTTCGAAAATTCGATGTGGTTCTTTTTTTATTCCAATTTTAAGAAAAAAACTATCATAAATTACGAAATCATCATAACGTGGAACCGTAACATGGGCACAAGCCAATTGGCGAGATACGAAATTATCATAGCGTGGAACCGTAACGTCGGTTCAAGCCAATTGGCGAGAAAATTCACCATACATTATTTGTAAATATACAAGCGAACCAAAAGACCTTTAATTTTTCTATTACGGGCGAAGCCGTGCGGGTGCCACTAGTTACTAATAATAAAGCAGAAATTCTCTCTGTCCGGAGGATGTCTGGATGTCTGGATGTCTGTAGGATGTCTGTGACGCGCATAGCGCCTAAACCGTTCGGCCGATTTTCATGAAATTTGGCACAAAGTTAGTATGTAGCATGGGGGTGTGCACCTCGAAGCGGTTTTTCAAAAATTCGATGTGGTTCTTTTTTTATTCCAATTTTAAGAAAAAAAACTATCATAAATGACGAAATTATCATAACGTGGAACCGTAACATGGGCACAAGCCAATTGGCGAGATACGAAATTATCATAACGTGGAACTGTAACGTCGGTACAAGCCAATTGGCGAGAAAATTCACCATGCATTATTTTTAAATATACAAGCGAACCAAAAGACCTTTAATTTTTTCTATTACGGGCGAAGCCGTGCGGGTGCCACTAGTTACTAATAATAAAGCTGAAAGTCTCTCTGTCCGGAGGATATCTGGATGTCTGGATGTCTGTAGGATGTCTGTAGGATGTCTGTGACGCGCATAGCGCCTAGACCGTTCGGCCGATTTTCATGAAATTTGGTACAAAGTTAGTTTGTAGCATGAGGGTGTGCACCTCGAAGCGATTTTTCGAAAATTCGATTTTGTTCTCTTTCTATTCCAATTTTAAGCCCATTTTTCACAGAAATTTAATAAAATGGGAAAGAATCTTTACCTTTATCTTCTTTACTAATAATAAAGCTGAAAGTCTCTCTGTCCGGAGGATGTCTGTAGGATGTCTGTGACGCGCATAGCGCGTAGACCGTTCGGCCGATTTTCATGAAATTTGGCACAAAGTTAGTTTGTAGCATAGGGGTGTGCACCTCGAAGCGATTTTTCGAAAATTCGATGTGGTTCTTTTTCTATTTCAATTTTAAGAACAAAAATACCATAAGATGGAAGAGCAAATTACGAAATTATCATAACGTGGAACCGTAACATGGGCACAAGCCAATTGGCGAGAAAATTCACCATATATTATTTGTAAATACAGGCGAACCAAAAGACCTTTTAATTTTTCTATTACGGGCGAAGCCGTGCAGGTACCACTAGTAAGAAATAAAATAAAATGTCAACTTAAAGAAATAATTTTCATTGTCAAAAAAAAAAAAAAAAAAAAAAAAAAAATCGTCTGCGCATGTTTTTATGTTGAAACATAAATGACTTCGAGTTTATTCGCCAAAAACTGAATACCTAAATTAAAACTTTAGCGTAAAAAAAAACAAGTCAAATCAATAATAATTATTTCACAGTCGGAGTCGGAGTAGGAGTCAATCTCATTCTGGGGTAAAGGAGTCGGAGTCGAATATCTAAGAATCGGAGTAAGTCATTTGTCCTCCGTGTATAAATGTTTGCCAAAGCTACGAAGTCGGAGAGTCGGAGTTCGATTAGTTGTCGAGCACAGGAGTCGGAGTCGGAGTCAAGTGCCCCTAAATTCTCGGAGTCGATGTCTGGAGTTTGTCGTCAAGAGCTATTTCCAACAAAATTTGTTTGAAATAAATCCGCCTTCAAGTACGGAATCTACATTGACTTTCAGTTTCCCCGGAGGCGCTAATGTTAAGAGCCATTGTCTGTAAGAATCAAGCAGTTTAGGGCATTTGTGATTGCTGACATTTTTAATTTTCTTTATATTTGCAGATGTTGTTCCTTATCATGAATGTAATGTTTGTGCAAAATATGAGCTTTGTCTGCCTTACCGTTTTTGGGAAATTAATTTTTTTAATTTAGGGGGCGTGGCACATTTTTGCGTGTTTTTTCAAATTTGCAGATTTTAAAGCTCTTGTTGCTTTAAGCGCCCCTATAATGACATGGATTTTTAAATTCTATACTATTATATGGTCTTCTTAGATACTATTACAGCTGTCAAATCGGTGTCACTACGAGGGCGACGGCCACAAACTCCGTTTAAAAATGACCAAAAATGAATTTTTTTACTACATTTAATGCCAATTTTCTCAAAGCGCCTTCATGATGGCACTAACGTTTTTACATCAATTCCTAGCTACACTTGCATGCATCAAAAATCTTATACATATAAAATCTGAGTATCTATCTATCTATCTATGTCCAAGCTTCTTCTCCCGAACGACAGTGAACTGACCATCGAACCAGGTATCGATGGATTCGTCATCTTCCCGTCTTCATGTTTGGCTATTTAACATAATCCTCCGATAATAATTAGCGGAGATATCAATTAAAAATTATTAATTATGACTCTTAGATTTCAAAATAAAATCCATATTTTTCGAAGGCTTTCCTCCATTCAAATTATTATTCAGTGCTTCAACTTAACTTTCCGGATGAACGCTTTTATTAAAATTTACAGCGTGAAGAAAATCATTGAGATGAAAGATCTGTTGCCATTTCTTTTTCTCGAATATGAACAGGTAAAATTCTTGTTTTTGATTTGAGGCTTTTCCTGTAATCAGGGAATTTAAATTGTTTACTTTTTTGGGGGGTTTTCCGCAATCTGCCGCAAAACTACACTGACTTTTTTTTTTTTTTGGTTCAAGCCTGAGTGTTGAACTCGCGTCACTTGACATAACTTTTATTTTCGAGGTGGACCGTGCAAAGCCGGGCGACGCAGCTTATTTAATAAAATTGGTGTCACTATAAGGGCGCCAGAAGATATTGGAACTTTTATGTGATAAATTTCACAAAAATGCAAATGTTTAAAATCTAACTACTACTCTCGCCCTCATAGCAGAGATCTGAAACTAATTAAGTTTGATAACCAACATGTTCGTCTAACATATGAAATAAAAAAATCGGTGTCACTCTTATTACTTTCAGAAATATAATCATTCGAAATTAGTATGTTATGGAGTTATTTAAAAAAATACTTTTCTAATTCCAATGGCGTTTTGCACGGTTTGTTTTAAACTTCAATATAAAATTACAGTAGTGACACCTATAATAATATGTTTCTAATGCTTTTTATAAAAAATAGCTTTATAAAAAGCATTAGAAACACAGTAAATCGATATAGGTACAGATGGACGTATTGTGTAATGTGCATTATGGCTAAAATAGTCGTACTATATTTTTTTAACCATACTAATTTTTTATCTGTTATTTATACTAAAAATGCAACTATTTATAACATAATGTCTTAAATAGTGATGAACATAATGTATTATATAGCGAGCATTCAGAATCTGAAACATAATTTGAGGATTGAGTTGGACAACTAATAAACAAGTTGCCTATTTTTCTCTGCTGGTTTTGTCGTTCAAAGTCAACAACTTTTTCTGTTCTGTAACTGGAGTGTAATGGATGACGTTATGCAGTCACGTTACAGTGGCATTTGGTGAATATCCACCCCTCGGAGATGCCGAAATGTTTCTTTATGACCATACAAAACAACTGAAACAAAATTCGCCCCTCCTCCTCTGAAATGCAGCGACATCCCTTCCATTTTTTTTTTCTGGCTACGCCAATGTTGCAAGTACTTTTTTTCTTGACAGCTGAAAAATTCAAAATAAACTGCAGTGAATGATGCTAGCAGATCATTATCATTATTCCGAAAACTGTTTTTTTTGCTAAGCAATTTTCAATCTGTTGTCCTTACCAGGAAACATTACGAGTTCAGTAATCATGAAAAAAGTTAAAAATGGTCGCATTCGAAAGAGTATCTTTAGAAAAAAAATTGACCCAAATATTGTGTGCCCTAGTCCTTTTGTTTTTGAGATATGGGAGGTCAAAGTCTGTCGAAATCTTACGAAAATTCTCCAAATTTAAAGACTTGGCAAGAAATGGAAAATACCACGTGATTTCATCGCCTGCGTCTAGCAAGACTCTCATTTCCATTTCTGGTCATCTGCAAAGCGCGTAAACGATGTTTCGAATTAACCCTTTACTTGTGTGGGTAAAATTAAAAAGTAACTATGAAGCCTGTGAAATGGAAACTAGAGAGCTTTATCCAGAGAAGCTATAACTTTATAACGAAATTGAACGTAGGATTTAACTTTGTAATCGTGATAATAATGCATTTCAGAATTTAAGTGCATTTCAAGTGTGTTTTACTTAACTAATTTAAGTTTGTACTCTTGTAATGAAATGTGTTGTACGTAATTAATAATTATGTACGAGAATTAATATGAATAAGTAAAAAAAAAAAAAACATGCTTATTAAAGCTTATATATTGAAAATAAAATGGATAGTTTTTGATGTTGAAAGAATATGATCATGGATTGTAGTATCCCAGCTCTTATTTATTTTTTCAAAAGTTATTATCATTCATGAAGTTTTATTGTCTGACCACTGCTAGCGAAAATGTTTTATTTAAAATCGAAAAAAATAATAATTAAAAAAAAAAAGAAAATAACGGATGGTAAATGTCAAAAATTTGCACAGCAAAACTAACGATGTCGGAAATTACTTCATAACAGTTTCTTATCAAAAATTTTATAGTCGACGTTCATTACAACAACCTCTGTAGTTCGAAAAAGTCTGTCACGGCAACTGAAAGTCGCTATAACGTAAATGCACATCATATTGCATGTTACATAGTCATTTTTAAAAATACTGAAGTCACTTTTACCAATTATGTTTCACGTTAAAAGAGAATTCAAATACGAGCAAAATAAAAATTAATACAGTTTTTTTTTATATTTGACTTGTTAGAGGGTTTACACATAACTTGAAAACGATACACATAACGAAAAACACACTGGAAATAACTGACAGAAATCGTTTTTTTTAATTTGAGAACATGGTTTGAAATCTTTAAAAATGTCGTTTTCTTCGTATTTAGACACTGTTGAAGACTTCAGATTTACGACTTTTCAAAAAAAAAAAAAAAAAAAAAGACTTTAAAGTGTGTTTACCGTTTCTCTACGGTTATCATATTTTTTTCAAAACAGTTTCATCATCGAAAAAACTCTTTCATTGGAAATATTTCACCCGCAGAAGCATAAAAGTTTTAAACATCAGTTTTTTAAGTCTTAAAGAATAACAAAAAATTCCATTGTTTAAACAATAAAATAAAACAAATATTTCGGGCTGTGGCGTTTTCCCCTATACAGTTGCACGTTAATATCCCGGAACACAAGCCCCTAAAAATTTCAATGCCGCAGTCTGTGCCACGACACCCCGCGCCATGGTAGTCACCCCGAGTCAAGAATTAATGCGATATTTCTCATCCGCTTTGGTGGTGACCAAATATGGAAGTGAAATGTCTTGTCAGATGCAGATGTTGAATTCGCGCCGTACCTTCCATTTCTGAACAAAACTCGCTAAATTTGGCGACTTTACTAAAAATTTCGGCATTTTTTAAGACATCATATTTCGATAACGTGGTCACGAGGGCACGTAGTTTCCGTGCCATAAACATGTTTTCCAATGCTCTTTCGAATGCCACCAATTTGGAATTTTTTTTGAATTTCCTTGATCGTGATGTTTCCTGGTTAGTTTCATGAATTTAATGTGCCTTATGTTTAGGGGTGCCAGATTTCTGTACTGTTTAACCGGAACATCGAAAAATCCCCCCCCCCCTTCAGCGTAGCAAAATATTCAAAAGGGTACATACTAGGGATTTGACGTTCATGAACGAACGAGTCAAAAAGAACGAACCCTTAAAATAAAATGAACAGGTCCGTTCGTTCACTAAAAAATGAAAGACCATTCCTTTAAACGGTGAGCACAGTGTTGCCAGATTGGGGGAAATTTCCCCATTTTGGGGGAAATCTGGTGCTCTCTGGAGAAATTTTGGGGAAATGGGTTTTGAGGGGAATTCTTTAGGGAAAACCTGGGGAAAAAAACCCTCGGGAAAAAAAATGTGATTAAATTTGCGTCTTGACATCTGGTAGTTACATTCAAACAGCCAGCGTTGTTTTAGCTTTGCTCAAATTTATGGAATTCGTATTTCGTATTATGTGGAATATTATGCTACGGAATTTGCATTAATAGTTTTGCGTGAGTTACTAGTTGATACGTGAAACAGGCAAAAATAAGTGTATGAAAAATGTTCTTGGATAAATATATACAAAAATCATAGTTTAAATGCACATACGGAAGCATAGTAGTAAATGCTAGTAGAAAAAAAATATTTGGTTATTTCTTATCTCTCTGTCAGGCGCTTGTATTTATGACTAGTGGCACCCGCACAGTTTTGTCCGCAGTGGAAAATTAAAAGTATTTTGGTTCGCCTGTATATTTACAAATAATGGATGATGAATTTCTCGCCAATTGGCTATGTTCATTCGCTCTCCCACTCCACGTCATGATAATTCCGAAATGTTCTTAAAATTGGAATAGAAAAAGAGCAAAATCGAATTTTCGAAAAATCACTTCGAGGTGCACACCCCCATGCTACAAACTAACTTTGTGCCACAAATTTCATGAAAATCGGCAGAACGGTCTAGGCGCTATGCGCGTCACAGACATCCTACAGACATCCTCCGGACAGAGAGACTTTTAGCTTATTATTAGTAACTAGTGGCACCCGCACGGCTTCGCCCGTAATATAAAAATTAAAGGTCTTTTGGTTCGCTTGTATATTTACAAATAATGTATGGTGAATTTTCTCGCCAATTGGCTTGTACCGACGTTACAGTTCCACGTTATGATAATTTCGTATCTCGCCAATTGGCTTGTGCCCATGTTACGATTCCACGTTATGATAATTTCGTAATTTATGATAGTTTTTTTTCTTAAAATTTGAATAAAAAAAGAACCACATCGAATTTTCGAAAAATCGCTTCGAGGTGCACACCCACACGCTACATACTAACTTTGTGCCAAATTTCATGAAAATCGGCCGAACGGTTTAGGCGCTATGCGCGTCACAGACATCCTTCAGACATCCTACAGACAGGGCCGATCCTAGGGTGTCGGCCGCCCGTGTGCAAAGACCTAATGTGCCGCCCCTCAAGAGTTATTTGCATATTTTGACTAATCTTTAACGTCTATATAAATCTTTCTTTAAATTTCTATGCCAAGTTCGAATTTAAAAAAAAAAGGGGGGGGGGGACAGAAGAGTGATCTTATAAAAAGGAAGAAATGTTTTATAGTAAGAAACTCCTTATGTACAATTTATTTATTTGAAGAAAGTAATAGATACCAAAATTTACTAGTCGTAAAAACGCATTTTCTAGTCTTTCTTTGGTGACATCAGAGAAGGAACGGAGGAAGGGGAAGCGTGGGGGGAAGTGTCAGGGGTTCAAGGGAGGAGGATTGCTCCAAGAAAATTATTGAAATTGGCCTATGAAAAATATTTTTAGTTAATCTTTAGTTGTGTTTGGTTGCAAGGACAGTCAAGTATATTCAAGGTGCATGGAGAAATTTTCGAAATTGACGTCAAATATCGCAATTTTAGGAACTTTTTCGAGACTTTAGGTGAAAGTTGCAGTTCTTTCCTAAAACTCTTTCAATTTGAAGCTAATTTTTAAGACCGTATAACTTAGGAAGGATCGGCGTTCTTCCCGAAAAATCTCCGAAACTGAAATTTTAAACCCGCAATTTTGGATTACCTTTGTTGACGTTGCAAGAGGGAGGGAGATTCAATCGTCTCCCATCGAAAGATTTCGAAAGGGAATCTGGCGGCTATCCTCCGGTAATTTCTCTGCACTTTTTTTTCAAAAACCCGTTTTTGGCTAGATTTAAAAACCATTGGGGAAACGTGAAAATATTCGTAGAAAAATATTTTTCGGAAATGAAATCCATTATAGGCTATTTTTTGGGACGGAAGGATTTTGGAGTTCTTAAGCAGATATTTCTAAAATCGCAATTTTATATTATCTTTGGTGACGTTAACAAAACTGGGAAGCTTCTACGGATCTTTCGGATATTTTTCAACACTAATATCTGAAAAACGTAACTATAAACTTTTGTCCACCTCACCTCGACGATTGACGGATATGCCCTAGCGCCGTAAAAAGTTACATAGGCCTGGCAGTTCTCCTCCGGAATTCTTCAGAAATATAAGTCCCAAAATCGTATTTTAAGCATTGTTTGATAACGATGGGACTAAAAGAGCGGCCAGGGGTTTAGTGTGCCCTCAGGAACTGTGTTTTTGAGACTGAAGTCAATATGAGGCTAGTTTAGGCAGGAAGCTGTGGCTCCACGGAACCGTCTAAAAACGAGATTTTCAAGTATAGTGATTGCGTTGGAGAAAAGGGGGATCCGGGGTCTTTCCCAAAAGTTCTTCAAACTGATGTTTGAAAAACGCAATTTTATTTTGTTTTTCAATACGTTAAGTAAGAGGGTGTGGAATTAGGGGCTTCTCTAAAGACGCTAATTGAAACTGTCTTTGGTAGTAATGTTTGCGAATGGATTTTGGGGTCCTCCACTGCAAAAATTTCGAAAAATGCCAAAGCAATTTTATATGACGGTTGATGGTAGGAAGGGTTGTCGTCTGAAAACACGTTCTGAATTTTGGAGTCAACATTTTTAGGCTATGTTTGATTAAGTTACGGTGGAAGAGGTGAATCAGAGACTTAATTGGGTCCTTAAGATCAATGGTTCAACCAGCGAAATTTTCCGAAAGTAAAGTCCTAGAAACGCAAATTTAAGCCTTCTTTAGTTTCGTCAAGGAGGTCATGGCATCCTTTTGGATCTTCGTTTCGGAGCTACATTTAAATTTGCTTCCCGGGGCAAGGGCCCTGTCCTCCTACCTGATCTGAAACCGGGCAGTTCATTCAAGGTTTTAATCAGAAAAATTATCGTAAAGGGGGAAAAGTACAACATTTTAGTTCGTCATTCACATATGTTATTCTCAAGGGAGTCGCAATTTTCCACTTTCTCTCCACGCATCCACGACTGTTAAACACCGAAATGGGAAGATTGGGCGCCGAAGATTGAGCGCCGACTATTGGGCGCCGCATATTGGGCACCGGGAACTTTGGGCGCCGAGCATTTTGGGCGCCGGGAACTTTGGGCGCCGAGCATTTTGGGCGCCGGGAACTTTGGGCGCCGAGCACTTTGGACGCCGGGACTTTGGGCGCCGAGCATATTGTGACCAGAATTCCCGGGGCCTAAAATGCTCGGCGCCCAAAGTTCCCGGCGCCCAAAGTGCTCGGCGCCCAAAATGCTCGGCGCCCAAAGTTCCCGGCTCCCAAAGTGCTCGGCGCCCAAAGCTCCCGGCGCCCAATATGCGGCGCCCAATAGTCGGCGCACAATCTGCGGTGCCCAATCTTCCTAGACCGTTAAACACAGAGTTTGTTGTTTGAAATGCTTGCGAGAGTATCTAATCAGTATAGCTTTTTTTAAATAAATAAAATATGTCTTCATTGTTTAGGTCTATAAAAGCTTGGGGGGGGGGGTAAACATAAGTGGCCGCCCTCAGGACTCCTTTTAGACTGCACCATTTCATACTTCAGAAAGGGGGCTTTCCCCTCCCCTGTATCCATGCCTGATTACCGGTTCTATCACAAACTTTGCAACCAAATGAAACATGTGTGTTAAGAGTAGATATTAATGGACAAAATAAACTAACACAATGTTCCCTAACATTCTATTTTTCTTAAACTATGCTATGCTGCCGGGAAATCGACACATACTTTGACAATCAGCATATTTATTCTACTTATTATAAGTTATCTTGTGAGAAATTCTTGAGGAATTTTGTTTGATTATAAGAACTATATGATGCGGCCTGCGGCCGCCCCTTGCTTTGGCCGCCCTTGTGCGGCGCACACTCTGCACACCTGCTAGGATCGGCCCTGCCTACAGACATCCAGACATCCTCCGGACAGAGAGACTTTCTGCTTTATTATTAGTAAAGATTATTAAGCTCAGCGTTTTAGATTTGAAAATTTTAATGTACTGAAAAAAGGTGGATGGGGCAGTTTTTCCCAGGATGGACAAAATCGGACAACCTTGCCTCTCGGTGATGTTCCGCATGGCTTTGAACTCGACATTTCTTTGAAAAAACTTCTCATGATACCATTTAAGGATTTTTTTTCCTCTACTAAGTGCTGGTATTTAATGGATTAAATTATTTTTCACTTGATTCATAGCATATTATAGGAGTCTAACAGAGAATTTTATCAGTTTATATTGATTGTTTTCAGTTGTAAGACATGAATTTCTTGATAAGTTGACCAAAAGTTTAAAAAGATGTGATATATGGAAATTCACTGTATAATACAGTCGAGTCCCGACTTACGCGAGGGATGCGTTCCAAGACCCCTCGCGTAGGTCGAAATTTCGAGTTGTGGAAAAGGGTATGTGTAAAAACCTTTGTAAACGTACCCAATTATTTTAGACACTTGTAAACAGCCCCTCAACTGTTAAAAAACATTTCTTAACTATGCATTACTGTTTCTTACATAAAGAATTGAATGTTTACTTACATTTTTTTTTAAAAACCGTTTCATTCAACATATAAAATACTGCTACGATGCATAAAATCAATGATCAAGCCAGGGCCTGATTAACGCACGGTCCGGCGGGTCCACGGAAGTGGGCACCACAAATTTAGGGGCACTAAAATAGCCTAAATTAGCTTACTTCCTTAATTTTTTTGTGTTAAAGTGAAGGTTCCTTTTCAGCTTTGAAAAGAATCAAAAATTGTTTGAGAAGCTGCGTTTCTCAGCATAATTTACAGGCGTTTTTCTTATTGACCATTGAAATTTCTGTGACATCAAAATTAGATTTCGATGATGTGATCGACACATTTGCCTCTGTTAAAGCCAGAAAGAAGCCTTTTTAAAGCTTAATGTCAGAATTAGTTTTCTTTTTTTTTTTTTTTTTTTTGCTATTTTTGCAGTTTTAAATTGCTTTTTAATTCATTTTCACCTTAAGGTAAGGCAATTTAACGATGATTAGTATGGTGACTATCAAGTGTTTGGTATTCAAATCCCAGGTTTCTGTAGTAATGTGTAAGTTTCTAGTGTATTAGGCTTCTAGTATAAAACATTGACTTTGAAATTATGCTGATTTTCCCATGGGGGGGGGGCACCAATTTTTACTCAGGACCTGGGCACCAGTTTGTCTTGATCGGGCCCTGTGATCAACGGGAAAAAAAGTCATAAAATAAACCAGTTTACGGTACGCACAATGTATAGTAAGAAAAGCAAATGCATTATTTGCAACTCCAGAGCTCGAATACGCTACCTTGCGGTGATAAACAATACTAAAGAAAAATGTAAAACACGTCATTCTACGTGTTTTCTTTGGGGGTAAATTACAGGCTTCAGAGCGTTTATGGTGTAATGTAATTTCAGAAGACTAGAAAAGAAAGTTTCCCACAAACACGATGAAAAATTACTCCATTCACTAAACGTCAAAGCAAGTTATAAGATACGGCATTTGTTTGTTTTGCCTTTTTCATCCGCCATTTGGCTGCAGCGTCCCCTATAGTTTATTGGAGTTGCGAATAGTTGTACCGTACAGTTGTTCCAGTAGTGACATTTGTAACTTAAAAAGGTGAAGATGATAATGATTTATGTAGCGTGATCAAACAGTTATTCTAATATATTTTTAAATACAGTTGATTCACTAGTTCTTTTATAACCTTTCCATCAATGGCAACACCCTTTTTCCTGGTTTCTTTGATTCACAGTACAAGAGCAGCTTCCATTTTCATAAATTTTTGCATTTTACTAAGATATTATTCGGTGAACTTTTACGATTTCCTTTTTTTGACTTTTAATTGTATGTATGGAAGATTCACTCATTCATACATAATTGTCGTGCAAGCTTCGACGTATTTTTTAATTGAGATTCAGTTTTTCAATAAGCTTTAGCATCGAAAAGATTTAGCTTTTCTTTAATTGCCAAAAACTTTCTTTTTTTTTTTTTCTATCTTCACAAATTTTAGATGAAACAGCGCTCTTAGGTGTCCTTATATTTCATCAACCTTCTCATTTAGAATGGAAAACTAAAATAAATGGAAATAAGAAATAGTTATTTGTACAAGCGATGTTTTAATTAGTACGGTGTGGGAACTTCCGATCTCAGTGATGCGAAAGGGAGGAAGGTCTATTCGCGAAGAAAAATATATAGTAGCAACGATTACACACACACAGCGATTCCCCTCCGATAGCCGTGATTACACAAACACCGCGATTCCCCTCCGAAAACTTCGCGTTGCGGGTGAGGAATTTGCGTTAGACCTAATATTCTTTCTTGGTGAAAAATTCGCGTTGTAGCCATTTCGCGTAAGTCGGATCGCGGTGTAGCGGGAGTCAACTGTATTGTTTCACTAGCTGAAGCATTTGTTTAGCTACAGAGTTAACTATTAAAATTCTGCCCTGGAAATGATCTTGTTGGTATAAAAAATAAGGAAGAATGGTTTGCACAAACCTAAATGAGTTTGAGAACGAATATATGGAATACACCGCCAGCTCAGTCAATTCCAGCCGAGGACTGCAGTTTCATGCGTATTAGCACTCTTCAGCCCGGCATGGGAAGTGAGTGAGCTGGAGGTGGAAAACCTCTTAAGGAAGCATAGAGTTTCGAACAAACTGGTAGCTAATGTAGAATTAGCACTGACCAGATGAGTGACCGAAGCAATGGTTCAGTTCACTCGAAGATTGAAGGCAAGGCACAGAAATTACCATATGCTTCCTTAAGAGGTTTTCCACCTCCAGCTCACTCGCTTTCTATGCCGGGCTGATGAGTGCTAATAAGCACGAAACTGCAATCCTCGGCTGGAATTGACTGAGTTGGCGGTGTATTTCATGTATTTCCGCCTTAGCCCTGGCTATAGGGCGGTAACTTACTGAAAAGTATATGGACTTTCAATACATTACTCTGCCATGGAGAACAACATAAAGGCATGTTCTAAGTATGAAATCTCTCACTACAGCAAATCATGGATTATACAAAGTATAGTTTTATCACATGGACACATTAAGCCATTGCTGAGTATACATAGATCATTGTGTGTGTGTTGAATTTTTTTATTTTACTTTATCCTGGTCAACTTTACTTCTTTACTAGTAAATTGATAAAAATTAAAGTACCCTCTTATCCATACTATTCACTATTTACTAGTAATCACACTGCCTGTTGTTTGGGAGGAAAACTTTTTGGTGCTTTAAATACATATAACTTATTAGTCTTAAAAATAATTTTACAATTTTGAATGTTCAACAGTTTGCATAAAAAATAACAATAACACATTCATATAAAATAATTTTATTTTCAAAAAAAAAAAAAAAAAAAATCCGTTGCTTTATGAAAATCAGTCTTTTTGTGTGCAAAATTCTTCACTATACCAATGAATCTGATGGGATAGTTCAACTGTGATAACCTAGAAATATAATGATAAGTGTTCCTCATCTCTTCAGCAGGAAATTACTAAAAAGATAAAAATATGGCATGCTCCAAAGACTAGTTTTAATCATTAAAATTTTGTACGGTATTTATTTTACTTGACAAATATCACATGAATTTACAATTAATATACCTGAATCAATGGAATGCATGAGCTGTGTTTGAATGTTGAAAATTTATTTAACCTGAGAACTAATGTTCGGGGATGAAGGAAATAAGAATGAATTCAAGTAATTGCAGGACTAGTAGAATAAACCTTTGTATTCAACAAGAGAAAATAATTTATAATTTTTTTGCACTTGGTGGTATAGTTTTTTTTTTTTTTTTGTACTAATAGTGAGACAAGTTTACAACATTTTTTTTAAATACTCAAAGCTAAAAAAGAAGTAAATAAACAATAAATAACTGAAAAAAAAATGAATGGTTTGTGTACAAAAATTCCATTGTTTGATTTTTTTTAACAAGAATAAATTAAAATTCACGAGTTACTATACATATCATTCAACTTTACATGGGCAAAACTGATGTAAACATAACGACTATAAAGTGTAGATTAATGACGAAATAATTTACTATGCTTCAGCAGTTCGAGGCATAAAATTTGTATTCCTCCTTTTTACAAGATGGCTTGCACAAAAAGAAAGAAAAAGTTGACACAGCATCACTTTTCAGTACTCTTTTTTAGTCCGATAAAATCCTTGTGGTCATACATGGCCGTCGTGATAACCTTGACAATTGTGATTTGATCTTGACAACCGATTTATTTTTTTAGCTCTGTAGTTGAATGTGGAAGGATATACAGGGATATTTCCTGCTCCTTGCATTCTTCTTTATCATCATTATTCGTTCATCTACACGCACAACAGCTTGTTAGCATTTTTCTTTCCATAAAAACCTAATTTTGACATCTAACACCACGCTCCCAATACCATTAACATTACCATGTGCGTTTGTTTTGCATAACGAGCAGTAGCCGCGGTGTTCTTCTTCTCGGCGTGAAAGTATCCCATTTGAAAAAACTGTTTTGCCACGGCAAGCCACAGTTGTTCATTATTATAGGCGAATGCGAGAAGCAGAATACGTTCACCTCAAATGAAATCATGTAATCATTTTTTATCATTTTCAAAACAGTGCCAAATATAGCGATAAAACCTTTTTACGGCAACCCCCTTCAAAGTGCTGCGGAATCAATTGTCCAATCAGAGGGTGGGAAAAATGTGGTCTCCTGCAGCGAGGGAGGAAAAACTCTAGTACCAACCAGCCGGTAGCCGAGACGCAGCGTTTAAAGAAGACTTGATGTTTACACGTTGGTTTTGTTTACAAATCTCAATTTCTCAATAGAACTTTGAAAATTTAACACTGTAAATTTGTTTCATGATAGCTAATTTCAAAATACTGTTTCAACGCCAATAGTTTCGGGGCGAGTTCCAATTTTCTTCGTTATTCTCGTAACGTCAGTCATTTATGTTGAAAAAAAAAAAAAAAAAATATTTGAAAACTGATGTACTTGTAACGTTTGTGAATAACGATTTCCCATAGTAACAAACTTTCGTAAAAACAAATAAGATGGGACGAATTGAAAACGTAGACATCTTGATTAATAGAATGGCTGATCCTGAGTTCATTAACAAAATTCGTTTAGCTTATGATAAAAAGCGAAGTATTAAATACAAAGACAAAGAAAATATGCATTATATTGGGGATGACATTAAACGTCCTTTTTTCAATGAAACTGAAGAGTGTCTTAAAATACTAAGACTCTTGGATGAGGAAAGTGTTAAGAATATAAACAATGATCAGGTTCCTAAAAATAGTAAGGAATGCAATTCTGATGCTGACATCAAACTCCCTGTTGATGTGATAAAAAAAATTGTGTGGGAAATCTGACTCCTTTCACGAACAAAGACAAAACAATGAACAAATTTCGAGTGATTTTTCTTCGAAATGCATAAACTTGAAAAGTGAATCAGCTGAAAATATTTTACCATCAGTTTCAGATTCAATAGATCAGGGAAAGAAAAAAAGGAAATGCTTTTCTAGGAAGAGTAACAAAAACCTAAAATCAACTTTAAACTGTGTTGTTTCTCCATCAAGTAATAGATCTGAAGATGAAACGGAATTGATTAAAAAACACACAGTTAATGAATGCAAGACATTCCCAAGTGAATTGAATGCGAAAAATATTGGTGCAAAAAACAAAGCACCAGAAGTTTCAAATAGATTTCTTGTGCTAAAAAACAACAAATCCAAAAGCAAAATTATTGCACAAAAGGTGCCAAAAAAATCGTCAAAAATGAAGGGAAAAGAATTTTCAGTTATTTCTGATGCAGTCGAAGCTTATTCAAGTAATCAATTAAACATTTGTGTTACCAAACCATATTCTGGGTATGTTCATTCACATACAGAACAAGATATTATCACCATATCTAGTGACAGTTCAGCGGATTCCGATGAAGATATTTTTGTGAAAAAGAATTATAAACGCACTGAGGAGAATTTTGAAGTTCAGGAAAATGAAAGCAAAAATTTCACACCAAAAGCAAAATCTGTATTGCTGACTAAAACAGCAAATATTTCTGAGGCTAACACAGGTAATTATGTTTCTTTGCTTGATTCTCATAACTTACCTAAATATGTTCTCAATGCAACTGTTAAAGAATATAAATCTTGTAGAATGCTTTCTGCAAAGAATAGATTCATTTCTGAACAGAATAATCAGATCTGCAATAAAAAAGAACTTGAAAAAAGTACTCTAATTAATAGAAATATTACGAAAGATGCTCGGAAAAAGAAATCAAACTTAAAAATGACTGAAAGTAAGTTAGTTCTAAAAAGTGGATTGAAATCTGAATGCAGTTTTGTAATAGATCATTCATCTAGTTTATCAAGCATTTCATGTCAATCTTATTCCAATGTGGTATCGTATGAGTGTGATACTGACAAGGGTGTGCTTCTTCAAGGGGTCAATAAATCAGTTGGTTCTAATGCAAGTAACGAGGGTTGTACTGAGTCTTCCAAAAATAAAGTAACTGTTCAAAGGAACATAAAAAAAAGAAATAACTTAGGAAATTCAGAAAGAGCGTATAAGTTTTGTAATACTTCATGTGACAATATTAATACCACAAACCATTCATTGTTTGTTTCTACTGACAGTTGCATCGAAAATGATGAATTTCAGTCAAGTTACAATAGTGAAGAATCACAAGAAATACAGATTGAAACTGTTTTTGGGAAAGAAATATTTAACATTGATTTTGAACCGTCAAAACAAATTGAAGCAAATGAGCGAATGAAAAGAAAATTTGATTTTGTGCCTGAACCTGTAGACTTTGAAATTCCTCCCTTGCATGAAAAAGAAAGGGTAGTAAACCCAACTAAAGAAGATCGAGAAAGGTGGGCAAAACTAGGTGTGCAGATCAAAAAAGAACGATGGTCACCAGAGGAGGATAGAATACTTAAAAAAAATTTGATGGAATTTTCTAAGGAGTATGGCATTTCAGATCTACATATGATTTTTGGTTTTCTTAGTGATCATAAAAAAGATGTCCCCTTTTTAGGGTTTCTAAGAGCTAAACATTTTTATGCAAGATTAGGCAAACATTTGAACAATAGAACTCTGAAAAGTGTTTATGCCAGAGCAAGGATTATATTTCATCCATATGCGTCCAACAAGAGCTGGAATCCTGGAGAAATTTCAAAATTAATACATTTATACAACATTTTTGGGAATAATTGGAATATAATTAGCAAAGTGTTAAAAAAACCTAGTGATTATTGTTATTCATACATTAAATTTTTTTAAAAAAAATATGGTTCTACCCTTTTGAATGAAAAACTCTCTAAATGAAACCAAAGGGAAGTTTATATTGAATTTACGTTACTATCTTGTATTTTCTGCCGAGCATTCTCTTGTGAGAAAAAAGAATGGTTATATGCAGGATACCAATTCCTATGTGTAAATTTAGAGCATATAGGCTCACATTATGCATTTTTTTACTCTATCTAAAATAAATTAAAAGTCTAATAGAAGTCTCTCTAAGTTTAAGAAATAGGGATGAAAAATAAATATTTCTATTAAATGTCAATAACTGTATCAAAAAAGTTAAGTTTTCTTCAATGTGTCTTACATTTCAAAATAGAGTAGGCAGTTAGGGTAATGAAAAAAAAAACAACAATTAGTTTTAAATACTACATTGTCTCTTAGATGATTTGAGAGATAAAATTGTGTGCATTATGTTTAAGATTTAATTTCCTGAAAGAAACTGAGTTAATATTTTTTACTCAGTGAAATCCTGTTTCCGTTCGCCTCAGCATGAATTCATAATACTCCAGAGACTGGGAGGGGGGAGGGGGTGATTGATCTTATTCCCCATGAGGTTGATGTTGAAAACTGTGGCATACACACAGGGTTGGGTTTTTGATGTCAAAAACCTGTTTTTAACATGACACGTCAAAAACATCAAAAGACTGTCGCATACGGACATTATTGTCAAATACAATGATTATTGATAATTTTTATAAACACAATAAGGTTTTCTGAGGCTGAAAAAATATTTAACTCTAATTGACAAATGACATCAATTAATTAAAAAATAAATTGATAAGTTAAATTTAAATACATTTCTTTTAAATTTGTTTGTTGTGTTGTAAAATTAGTTACAGATTTTGAAACTTAAACCCAATTTTTAAAGTGAAATTTTCAAAGTGTGAATTTTTTTATTACTAAAATATTTAATTACAAATAATTTTATAAATCCAAAAATCCTGCTGCGTCAGGATTTATGTAATACTGTCTTTTTTCTTTTGAGTAAAAGTTGAACATAGTTGATAAGCATTCAATGACTTTTTAAGTTGTCTAAGTATTTTGAACGATATTTTTTATCTTTTATAATTATCTTCTTTTTGTGAGCTAAGATAAATATTCTCTACTCATAAATGGACTAATATCAGCTTGAAATACAGTGGCCGCCGCTTATATAAATTCAGGGGCTGATACAGAAAATTCTTTTGGAGGGGGCCCAAGAAATTGAATAACACTCCTAAAATCCGCTACTGTATGAATCGCACTTGTTCTAAACAGTTTGGATTCCATTAAGCAGCTATTTCAATAGTTAGATTTTGTTCTGTTTTTGACGATTTGATTCATCAAAGCGGTTGATTCAATTAACCACTTATTCGATTAACTGGTGTCCACTGTACAACTAAATTCACAATTTACCTCCCATAACTCATTTAAGTTTGTAATAGCTTTTGAAGCCGAGTCTGTACCAAATCCAAGACAGGGTTGGCAAAAACCCGGGTTTTTTCTAAAAAGCCCATGGACCCAGGTTTTTTTGGTTTTTTTAAATAAAACCCAAAAAAAACCAACTAAAGCTGGGTTTTTTAAAAGACATGTGGGTTTTTTTGTCTTTTTTGAGGGAAAATGTGGGGTTCTTGTAGCATATTGTAGCGTAAGTATATGGACAAAGCACAAAAATGTCTTGGATTAAAAAAAGCTGAAAAATTCAGCGTTTTCTGAAGAAAAGTGAAAAAGACGACAAAACAAAAGAATGGTGAAGTTTCAGATATTTTAGTTTCCATGATTAACAACAGTTGAGGCAAAGTTACTTCTGGAGTGATAAAATCTATTGTTCGTTTGTTCTTTTTTAATTCCTATTTTTTTTTTTTTTTGCATTTTACTTTATTGTATTTCATTTTATTATGCAAAACTACTGTAGAACTTGAAGTAGTTAAAATCCTTTTTTACTGAATTCCAGCTTAATCAAGACACTTGTTTGAATTTTATGTTGCCCATTTTTCTATTTCTGTGTACAGAGTAAGAAATATTAAACTTTTTCGTAAGATAATGAAAATACTGCACATCTTATCCTGTTTTCTGTCCGACCGTTTGTAAAACCTGTTAATTTCTAAAAAAATATACCTGGTTTATTCAAGATTTGTGACGTGTTGGTTTGCAACAATTCACATGAAAGCCTTTTAGCTAGAGTAGGTACAATATACAAATATTGAGAATATCAGACGTGACAGGACTTAGTCAAGATAATTTGAGTTATTTATTGCCCCAGTTAAAGAAAAAAGTTAAATATATTTATTTAAAATCTTTGAAGTATTTTTTTAATGCCGTTAAGAGTTAAGAAATGCTATTAAAGTTCAAAATTCATTTTTTATATATCCATTGTCTGTGGTAGAAAAACAAATAAAAAAGAAGTTTAAATTGTAAAAGTATTTAAATTAATTAATTTTTTAAAAAAATTCTCAGAAAATTAAAAAAAACCCAAAAGTGGGCAAAATAATGTTTTTTTTAAATGGGTTTTTTCAAAAAAAGAAAAAAAAAAAAACCCATTGGGTCCAACCCGGTAGCTCTGTAACTTTTGTGAGTAGGGTAGCTAAGACACATTACAAATCATGATATAAACAATGGTGAGTTTTCAGGTTTGGAGGCTCATCACAATACATGTTTGGGAACCCATGTCGGAGCTGTCGGATTTTAGCCGGGTCAAAAAAGGCCAACCGTTTTTTTCATTCTTTGATTAAACCGTTTTAAAAAAAGCCAGCTTTTTTAAGAATTTTTTTTTTTTTTTTTTGTATTTGTATTGTAATTTACTCTCAAAATAAAAATTATGTTTATATTCTTCCTTAATGCAATTACTAAGACTAAATTAACAAATACCATGGAGCAATAATAAAAATTTGGAAGTTGTTAAATAACATTATACAGTACAAAAATAAAACAATTAAAGAAAAAAATGAAATTAATTTGAATTCTGAAATTTTGAATTCAAATTATGTTTTTCGCAATCACGACAGGACCCTACAAATTGGACTTATTGTTTCTAGAATCGACTCCTGTCCCCCCAAGCCTGCTCTTCCTCCTGGGGGTTACTTGTGCATAATTGGGTATATGTGTGAATGTGCGTGTGTGTAGGACATGGAAGCCACTGACCAGGAGAAGCGGCTACTGGGGGACAGTGCTCAGGACAGGAGGCCGGTGGGCGGTGGTGCTGCAGAGGCCCCTGGTCCAAGCTGAAAAAGGAACCACAACATCAAGGACTGTCAAATGAGAACAATAAGCAATCGTGATTGCTCAAAAAAAAAAAAAAAAAAAGCTCAATGTTAGGAAATTAGCTTTTCCTTTTTATTCACCAAAACTGTTTCTCATTTTTTTATGAAAAGTGAAAATCATAAGTAGAGGAAATAGAAATAAAGTTTCCTATGTATTTGTACATAAATTTATATGAACTGCCAGTGTACATTTTTCAACTTTTTTTTTTTAAATTTAAGGGGAAGAAGGGTACATGTGAGCATGGGGCACATATGAACATGGTATGTTTTACTAGGATAACGTCAAGTAAAAAAATCTTGAAATATTCTCAAGTAATGGCAGTACCTGTTTTATTCTTGGCCAAACTTTTAGAGCAATGAGCCAAGTTTATGTTTCTGGGCGACATCTTTGTTTCAGCAGGTGTTGTATTCCTTCACGTGAAAACATATTTTAAATTAACTAATAAGTCAAACCTAATTATTGCAAACCATTTTATACACATTCAAGTAAATTTGTGACAATGTTTACATTTTTAATTTAAATAAAGAATTCAACTAATTTTGAAAATTAGTTCTATAGTAGATGACGGGGCACTTGTATAACACACAACATATTGTACACAACTTATAGGGGTACTGGTGAACAATTCCTATATTCTTTCTGTAATATAATTATTAGCGTAGGGTTATTATGACTGTTAAAGATTTATTTTGCTAAAATCAGCTGGCAAATTCAATGTTAATTATTATTATAAATTATTATTAATTTTATTATTTTTAAATTCTTTTGTTACTAAATAGTTGGCCAACAATTTGGTGTTACATAATATTTATAAGGGAAAAAAAGACAAAATATTTTCCATTAACTAAAAACTTAACTTTAAAATAATTTGAAAATTCATCTATGTTCTGTAAGAAGCTTAAACGCACGATATAACAAGAATAAACCTTATGTAATAAAATGTTCCTTGTATTTTTCAGTCTTATAAGTTTCTTTCTTGCAGTTTTAGTGATCAGAACATGCTACGAAAGTTTAAAATTTCACAGTGAGCAGAATTATGTAATTCGGAATAAATCATTTTTTATTGACAGTTACTGTGCAATTTAAGCCTACACAGTATAGATTACAAATTCTGCAATGTTATTGGTATACACGTATATGTTTCATATTGAAATATGATGCTTGTCCTGCATTTTTCAATCGTGTTCATATGTCCCCCCCCCCCCATAGAGGCACATGTGAACATTTGAAGACATTTTATGAAAATTCTATAAAGCAAAGAAATAATAATAAAAATATATATTAATTTGAATTTTTGGCATCTTGAATTCAAATTATGTTTTTCGCAATCACGAGCGTGTGTGTGTATGAATGCGTGTGTGTTTGTGTAGGCACGTGTGTATGTATGCATGTGTGTGCGTGTTGTGTATGCAGTGCTATATGTGTGTAAGCGCGCCTGTGTGTGTAGGCGTTCGTGTGTGTGTGTATGTAGGCATATGTGTTTGTGTCTGTGTGCAGGCATGAGTGTGAGTATGTGTATGTATGTGTGTGTTTGTGTCTGTGCGCAGGTATGAGTGTGTGTATGCTTGTGTGTGTAGGATATGGGCGCATTCTGAAGACGGTTTTCACAAAAGGAGCAGCATCGTGATGCCGGTCGACGCGACGGTGGTGCTGGCGGGAGAATAAAATCAAAGGAACGCCGAAAACAGTCAAATGAGAGCAATAAGCAGTCGTGATTGCTCAAAAAAAAAAAAAAAAAAAAAACTGAAAAAAATCCAGGCCACGAAGAAAAGACTAATCGATCATGGAGATACTTTTGCTCTGAGAAATTGATAGCAATTTTTGAGAAATTAAGAAAAGAAAAAAAATGCTTAAAAAAGGAAAAAGGATTGTGCCCCACATTCCCCTACTCGCTTTTATTTTTTTACACGCATAATGATGCCTTACATGGTTAAAGCAATATTAGTTTTAAGTTTATTTTTTCCTATTTTGTACAAATATGCGTACAATGTGGTAACGTGCCTCATATGCCAAATTATTTTAACCTATCTACATTAACTTTTCAAGTTGGTGCTTTTCAAAATTGCCTGATTGTGTTCATTAAAAAAAAAAAAAAAGTCCTAGCTAAAGTAGTTACTAATACCATAGACCTGCAAAACTCGGGTTCTAAAAAGGGGATTTCAAGGTAATGAGTGACTTTTAAACTATTTGGTGCACTCATTTCAAATATGGAACCCATTTTTCTCAATGACATAAAGATGTTTCAGAAAGTGGGCTTAAATATATAATGTATGGGGAAAAAGCCTAATATGCCTATTCTGGGAGGCAGGTATTTTACAACCATCTGTAAGTTTAATATTTGCAAACTAATTTATGCATCAAAGAATTGGAAATGGCATGCTACATACATTAACTTTTTAGTAATTAGAGCTGTTACCATTGGTTAATGTAGCTTGAATTCATGTGCATCTGTAATAGGGTTTATGAACGACCGGGTTAAAAAGAACGAATCCTTAACATGAACGGATCCGTCCGTCCACCTAAACGAGCTAATGTGTGCATCACATGAATTCCTTTTGCACCAATTTAATGTTATTTCGTTATTGCAATTTTAATGTGATTCAATAGTTTACTCTCTAAGTATCACCAACAGTGGCCAAATTGAAACCAGATTAAAAAAAAAACCGAATCGCCAAACTTGTCACCAAGCTTGCGACAAAACTTGATGACCATATTACTGGCGATATATCGCCAAGTGTCCGGCAAATTATAACACCACTTGAGTTTGCATCGAAATTAACAATGATTTCCCCCCGAAAAAGGTGCAAAAGAATCCTTTAGAAACACCCGAAAAAAACCAAAAGGGGAGGTGCACAACTAGATCCCACTAGGAATCTACGTACCAAATTTCAACTTTCTAGGACATACCGTTCTTGTGAGTTATGCGACATACATACGTACATACAGACGTCACGAGAAAACTCGTTGTAATTAACTCGGGAAACGTCAAAATGGATATTTCGGGCATCTATACGTTCTTAGGTATATATGCACATGTGGTCGGGTCGGAAAAAAAAAAAAAAAACTCAACATTCATTCGGGAGTGAGTAAAATGTAAATTAAGGTCGATTTTTGAGGGAAATTTTTTTCGCGAATATAATACTATACTTCCTTTTTTTGTAAGAGAAAGTAAAATTGAACAACCGTTCTTTTGAACGGTGAACAATCTGGAACATTGTACTGATGCTTTTGTGATAAAATCGCATTTTTATTCATAAATTTTTATTTTATTTTGAATTACATTCATCTTCAAATTTGTAACTCTTAATCAATCTCAAATTTCCTTTTTCTCAGTACAGTACAGTACATTTATTTCGAAACCTTTTACTTTCTGCTTTATTCATTATTTTTCTTTAGCTGTTGCAGTTCATTTTTCAATGTATCCACTAGTAATGTTTTGTGTAACTTGTTTTTGGTTGCGGACAAAATGTTTGGAATTTTCATTTCCTGTCCCCGTACCTGCTAAAATCCTTTTCACGCTTTCTGTCGCCAAAATCCTTTTTAAAATTACCTTTTCTCACTGTTCTGGCGATCCTTTTGTCATCTACAACTCAAATTCAAAATAACAGAATACTTCCCACTTTTTGGAAAAAAATTTATTCTAACCAAATAAAAGTGAAAATTAGGTATTTAAATGAACATGCCACCTATCTTAGACCTAAAAGTGTGCATTTCATTTCAAATATACTCAATTAAAAATAATCTTAGACAGAATAATCCAAAAGTTTATAGTTATGAAGATTTACATTGAGTCAAAAAATTAGAATATTCAAATTAAAGGGGGAAAAACACTTTCAAAAGAAACAATATTAATACTAGAATGCGTCATTTTTCGCTGGATTCAATGCTTTAATCCTTTCTCACACGTATTATACCACCTGTTTACATTAATCGTTTATGACACTGTTTCCATACTCTCTTCAATGCGGCAACGAGCTAAATTTTGCTGGCGAGCACCAGATCTTGAACCGCTTTCTTTAGATTTGATGGTATCACAAATTCTTGATTGTATTGAGATTTGCAGAGTTGCTTGACCAGTTTAATACCGAAATTTCTGTTTCTGTTTAAAATCTATGAGTCGATTTAGAGATGTGACACGGAGTAGAACCTTGCTGAAAGACAAAATGTGTCGCTAAATAGGTAACTGCTATGCCTCAGATGAAGTATCATGCAGTATTATTGATAAACAGCGGAAGTCACGCATTGTTTTATTTTATGATATATAAAACTTCCCAATTCCAGCAGCCCTCATGCACCCACAAACCAAGAAGGATGTGTCAAAGTGGAGAGAACCTCTTACACAAGATTTCTAATACGCTTTTTTTTTAAACGAACATCTTTTTTTATTCACAGATATTTCAAAAAAAAAAAAAAAAGATTCATCACCGAATATAATACTTTTCCATCGTCGTTGCCCCTGTTTTAGCTTCTCTTTGCTCCAGGAGAGTCGTGCACGTTTCTGCTTCAAGTTTATCTTTGGTCTTACTTCCTTAGACCTGCATTTAAAACTGCAGTTTATGCAACCGTCCAAGTGTAGTAGGCGTGGATAAGATAACTAGACATTCTGTCCAACACTTACGGACATAAGCATTTTCAAACGATTATTTTGGAGAATTTACTTTAATTTGAATTCATCTCAACCAGGTGTTACAATTTTTCTACCTCGTTTACTTCGGTTGCTTTTTAGTTGGTCAGTCCAGGGCCGATCCTAGCAGGTGTGCAGAGTGTGCGCCGCACAAGGGCGGCCAAAGCAAGGGGCGGCCGAAGGCCGCATCATATAGTTCTGATAATCAAGTAAAATTCCTCAAGAATTTCTCACAAGATAACTTATAATAAGTAAAATAAATTATGCTGATTTTTAAGTGTTCAATTGTCAAAGTATGTGTCGATTTCCCGACAGCATAGCATAGTTTAAGAAAAGTAGAATGTTAGGGAACACTGTGTTGGTTCATTGTCCATTCATATCTACTTTTAACACACATGCTTCATTTGGTTGCAAAGTTTGTGAGAGAACCGGTAATCAGACATGGATACAGGGGAGGGGAAAGGCCCCCTTCTGAAGCATGAAATCGTGCCGTCTAAAAGGAGCACCGAGGGCGGCCACTAATGTTTACCCCCCCCCCCCGCCCCAAGCTTCTATAGACCTAAACAATGAAGACATACTTCATTTATTAAAACAAAGTTATACTGATTAAATACTATCGCAAGCATTTCAAACAACAAACTATGTAACAAACTCTGTGTTTAACAATCGTGGATGCGCGGAGAGAAAGTGGAAAATTGTGACTCCCTTGAAAGTAACATATATGAATGACGAACTAAAATGTTGTACTTTTTCCCTTTTAGGATAATTTTTCTGATTAAAATCTTGAATGAACTGCAGGTAGGAGGACAGGGCTTTTGCCCCGGGAAGCAAATGTAAATGTAGCTCCAAAACGAAGATCCAAAAGGATGCCACGACCTCCTTGACGAAACTAAAGAAGGCTTAAAATTGCGTTTCTAGGACTTTACTTTCGGAAAATTTCGCTGGTTGAACCATCGATCTTAAGGACCTAATTAAGTCTCTGATTCACCTCTTCCACCTTAACTTAATCAAACATAGGCAAAAAATGTTGGCTCCAATATCCAAAACGTGTTTTCAGACGACAGCCCTTCCTATCATCAAACGTCATATAAAATTGCTTTGGCATTTTTCAAAACGTTTGCAGTGGAGGACCCCGAAATCCATTCGCAAACATTACTACCAAAGACAGTCTCAATTAACGTCTTTAGAGAAGCCCCTAATTCCACCCCCTCTCACTTAACGTGTTGAAAATCAAACTAAAATTGCGTTTTTCAAACATCAGTTTCAAGAACTTTTGGGGGAAGACCCCGGATCCCCCTTTTCTCCAACGCAATCACTATACCTGAAAATGTCGTTTTTAGACGGTTCCGTGAAGCCACAGCTTCCTGCACTAAACTAGCCTGAAATTGACTTCAGTTTCAAAAACACAGTTCGTGAGGGCCCACTGAACCCCCGCCCGCTCTTAGTCCCATCGTTATCAAACAATGCTTAAAATACGATTTTGGGACTTATATTTCTAAAGAATTCCGAAGGAGAACTGCCAGGCTTATGTAACTTTTCACGGCGCTAGGGCATATCCATCAATCGTCGAGGTGAGGTGGACAAAAGTCTATAGTTATATTTTTCAGATATTAATGTTGAAAAATATCCGAAAGATCCGTAGAAACTTCCCAGTTTTGTTAACATCACCAAAGATAATATAAAATTGCGATTTTAGAAATATCCGCTTAAGAGCTCCAAAATCCTTCTTTCCCCAAAATAGCCTATAATGGATATCAGTTCCGAAAAATATTTTGGTTCGGAATATTTTCACGTTTCCCCTATTGTTTTTAAATCTAGCCAAAAACGGGTTTTTGAAAAAATAGTGCCGAGAAATTACCGGTGGATAGCCGCCAGATCCCCTACCGTCACCAAAGACGGCCTAAATTTGCGTTTTCTTTATCTTCTTTACTAATAATAAAGCTGAAAGTCTCTCTGTCCAGAGGATGCTGGATGTCTGTAGGATGTCTGGATGTCTGGGTCTCTGTGACGCGCATAGCTCCTAGACCGTTCGGCCGATTTTCATGAAATTTGGCGCAAAGATAGTTTGTAGCATGGAGGTGTGCACCTCGAAGCGATTTTTCGAAAATTCGATGTGGATCTTTTTCTATTCCAATTTTAAGAACAAAAATATCATAAGATGGACGAATAAATTCCAAAATTATCATAACGTGGAACCTTAACATCGGCACAAGACAATTGGCGAGATACGGAATTATCATAACGTGGAACCGTAACATGGGTACAAGCCAATTGGCGAGAAAATTCACCATACATTAATTGTAAATATACAGGCGAACCAAAAGACCTTTTAATTTTTCTATTACGGGCAAAGCCGTGAGGGTACCACTAGTAAACTTATATTTCGAAATCTTTCGATGGGAGACGATTGAATCTCCCTCCCTCTTGCAACGTCAACAAAGGTAACCCAAAATTGCGGATTTAAAATTTCAGTTTCGGAGATTTTTCGGGCAGAACGCCGATCCTTAGTAAACTACGGTCTTAAAAAATAGCTTCAAATTGATTTCAATTTTGAAAGAATTTCAGGAACGAATTGCAACATTACTTTCACCTAAAGTCTCGAAAAAGTTTCTAAAATTGCGATATTTGACGTCAATTTCGAAAATTTCTCCATGCACCTTGAATATACTTGACTCTTTTGTCCTTGCAACCAAACACAACAAAAGATTAACTGAAAATATTTTTCATACGCCAATTTCGATAATTTTCTTGGAGCAATCCTCCTCTCCTGAATCCCTGACACCTGCCCCCACGCTTCCCCTTCCTCTGTCCCTTCTCTGATGTCACCGAAGAAAGACTATAAAATGCGAAAAGTAACAACGTATAAAAAGCACAAATTCGCAGATTACCATCTGCGAATTTGTGCCTTTTATACGTTGTTACTTGTCGTTTCTTTACAACAGCACAAAGGTATTTATTTATCTTACTATAAAATGCGTTTTTACGACTAGTAAATTTTGGTATCTATTACTTTCTTCAAAGATATAAATTGTACCTAAGGAGTTTCTTACTATAAAAAATTTCTTCCTTTTTATAAGATCATTCTTCTGTCCCCACCCCCTCCTTTTTTTAAATTCGAATTTGGCTTAGAAATTTAAAGAAAGATTTATATAGACGTTAAAAATTAGTCAAAATATGCAAATTACTCTTGAGGGGCGGCACATTAGGTCTTTGCACACGGGCGGCCGACACCCTAGGATCGGCCCTGGGTCAGTCCTTCTATATTCCTTTAAAATCTTACATACCATAGATTGTAAAACGTTCATTTGAATTGAGTTGGATAGTTTTTTCTAACTTTAAGAAATGTTGCAATATGTAACTTCGTTTTTTTCCAATTAATCACCTTGACAACCCATTTTGAGCAATAAAAGGCGTTTAAAAGAGCGTAAAATTATCCAGGCGCCAAGCTCCATACTTGTGACAAATTATAGGGTAACAGGTAAGAATATATTTTCTCTATTTTTTAAAATTCACATTGAATGAATAGATTATTCTAATTTTTTGACTCATATAAAAAATTGATCTATTTTTCCAATGTGTTAATGATCTATAAATTGTTAAAATAATGTCTGAAAAGTTGTTTGAAATGATTTGCCCATTCATGAATAACGAGTTTTAGTCTTTAATTACATGCGTTCATTTTTCCCGACCCAGGGACAAGTTTTGTTCAAATAGTTCTGATATTCTATTATTTTGAATTTGGGTTGTATAACTTCCCTCCTATGAACTACCATCTATATTGATTTGGCTTTATTTTCAACTTAGAGACTTCCAAGTCGCTTATTTTACATTCAATATCTAGAGATGTTTAAAAGGATTATTACTGTCTAATTTTTACCCCCATTTAAAAAAGAGTTGCGTTTTTTTTTCTGTTCTTATTGGTAATATGGAAGAATTTTGAAACTCCCTAAAGTTTAGGTGAGTCTTTTTTTTTAAAACTAATTTATCTGGTACTTCGGCTGAGCTACCAACATATTTGTTGTTACTTTTTTTCGTTATAATGGCCTATTGGTAATGCTATATGTAGGTATACAATGCTGTACCTGGAAAAAAATATTTGAAGGCACATCTCTCTTTCTTTTGTGTAGGTGTCATGGTTGACAGATGTTTGTTTTGGGGTCGAAAAGGGTCAGTTTCGACAACTTAGGCAAGTTTTTATTCAAAAAGCAGACGTTTTATGTTTTTAATATGTTTGTTAAGTTTATGTACATTTAACGTACATAGTTTTAATAAACATTTGTTTATTATCGTGTTTTATATTATAGTCTGTTTCACATATATATATCTTATATATATATATATATATCTCGTATTTATCTTTTTATTTATTTTGTATTTTACATTTTTAAAAATGTAACCTACAATACACATTTAATTTTTTTTTTTTAATTTTCACCTATTACTATACTATACTTGGAAATATGATATTTATATTTAGAATTAGTGCACTATTTCACGTAAGTTCAGTCTTGCAAATTTTCTGACATCACTAACAACCTATTTTTTTATCCAGTAAAATTTAATAACTTAATTTTGTGACGTGCTGAAATGGAACCTGCGATTTTTGGAATGGAAAACATATTTTACCATTCTGAGGAATATCTTGAAATATAATTGCTTTATACTTCTAAACCAGAAAAAAGTTTTTTGATTCCTTTTTCATAGGCATATTTTCTTACTTTTAGATGATTTTAGTAATTTTTTCTTTAAAGAATGTTACTGATTTAATGAAACACTTCGAATGTGCATGAGTATGTCGTGCAGAAAGATCACCTGCAACTTTCTTGAATAAACAAATTCGTTCAAATGAACGAGTTAAATGAACGGATCAAAAGAATGAACGATCCCCTAATGAAAGGATAATTAAAATGAACGACATTGCCCACCTCTAATCTGCAATGCTCAATTTTTCTTTTCTAAAACGGTAAGACTGTTTCATACCATTTGATCAGTTTCTGTCTGCAATCCTTTACACAAGGGTGACACACTATATGTGGAACCCTTGACTCTTCCTGGTCATCAAATTTGACACCGAAATACAGGGTGTCCCAGAAAGATCCGTACAACTTCAAAAATTTATTGAAAAAGAAACAATAGGGTTACAGCGAAACTAATTAGTACATTAGATAGAATAACTCAAAAAGTTTTTTCCTATAACTTAAGTTATTACCTTAGGAAATTTCTGCATGAGACCCTTTCTTAGCACGAACAATATCAAGACGATAATCCAATTCCATCCACGACCGTTTCAGCATGCTAACATCAACAGTAGCTACAGCTGTTTGGATGTTTTGTTCCGTTGTGTTTGCGTATCGGATTTTGTTTCGGTAAACCACGCAACACATTGAGCTTTCTTCACGCGATCCGCCATTGAAATAACTAAAATGCTTTAATATTCCTTTGCGTGATATGTAGCGCCATGTATGGTCAGAAACATACTGCAGAAAAAACTTTTTGAGTTATTCTATCTAATGTACTAATTAGTTTCGCTGTAACCCTATTGTTTCTTTTTCAATAAATTTTTGAGGTTGTACGGATTTTTCTTGGACACACCCTGTATATCTTCATAAAAATCTGTTATATTTATTTAATGCTTCTGGTCCACCTGAGGCGGCCAGTCGGTGGATTTTCGAGATGCAGAAAATCATCTAATTAGCGCCCCTGTCATATGATTATGCGGCATGTAAATATTTCCTTGGGTATTCGTTTGGCTTAGAATTTCCTCGGCAAAGTTAAATACCTTGTGCAATTTCGCATCAAAGAGAGCCCAGGTGCCTCCATCTGGTGGAAACTGGGCGGTAAAAACTACTTGTGTCATGCATCAGCGCCTGAATTGGTGACACATGAAAGACTGATGCCTTGTCGGGGATCGCACATGATCTGGTTATGGCCAAATGGCCACTTACGCAGTCCCACTGGAAACAAAATTTAATGCTTCTTCACGGGACATTCTTCACAAAGATAACAAAAAGAATTGGGTGAATTCAGGCAAGCCCTTGTTAGTTATCATCTCTACATAGTATAAAATGAAGTCTCCAAAAATCGTCTGTGTGTTTGAACGCGCAAAACTCGAGAACCACCCGGCCGTTTTCGCTGAAATTTTTATGTTTAGCCCGGGAAGGTTTGCAGACCAGTTAAAAAAAAAAAAATTCCGAACTTTAGTTCTTTTTACTTTCTTTTACAAAAAAAAGGAAGTATTGTATTCTCGAAAAAATTTTCACCCTAAAATCGGCCTTAATTTCCATTTTGCTCACCCCCAAACGAATGTTGAGTTTTTTTTCAACCTGACCACATGTGGATATGTGCCTAGAAACGTACAGACACCCGAAATATCCATTTGACGATTCCCGAGTTAATTACAACGAGTTTTCTCGTGACATCTGTATGTACGTATGTATGTGCGTATGTGTGTATGTGTGTATGTATGTCGCATAACTTGAGAACGGAATGTCCTAGAAAGTTGAAATTTGGTACATAGACTCCTAGTGGGGTCTAGTTGTGCAGCTTCCTTTTTGGTTGCATTCGGATGCCCCTAAGGGGATCTTTTGCCCCTTTTTGGGGGGAAATCATTGTTATTTTCGATGTAATTTCAAGTTGTGTTATAATTTGTCTGACACTTGGCGATATATCGCCAGTCTTTTGGTCGTCAAGGTTTGTAGCCAACTTGGCGACAAACTTGGCTCTTTTTTTGGGGGCCCCTTTTTGGGGGGAAATCATTGTTATTTTCGATGTAATTTCAAGTTGTGTTATAATTTGTCTGACACTTGGTGATATATCGCCAGTCTTTTGGTCGTCAAGGTTTGTAGCCAACTTGGCGACAAACTTGGCTCTTTTTTAATTTGGTTTCAATTTGGCTACTGTTGGTGATATTTAGAGAGTAAACAATTGAATCACATTAAAATTGCCAGTAATGGGGAAATGACGTTAAATTGAAGTAAAAGGAAGTCATGTGATGCACACATCAGCTCGTTTTATTCTAATTTAGGCCCAATTTTCACATAAATACAAACAAAGTCACTTTCGCATTTATATTATTAGTAAGGATTGATTAAAATAAATAATAAATGTTTTAATACTAAGAATATAATTAAAAGAAAAGAAAAAAAAACTTAGAGAAGAACTAATTTTTGAACTTTGTGAATGTTTAATTATTTTCAAGAGAAAATTTCGCTGGTCATATGACAAAGCAAAACGGATGCGAAAAGAATATTTTAGCCTACGTAGAGCCAGCTAGCTGTAAAGAAAATAAAGCTATGGCAACTAACTCAAAGCTAAACAAAATAAGATATAAATACTTACTCAGAAGCAACAGAGATTGCCCCATTCTTCACGAAGATGTCTTCCAGAAGATATTTTTTCATTCACTGATGGGAGACAGTGATTTATTGTTTAATGTTAGACAAACAATAAAATCACTAGTCTTCCAAGCAGGAAATGAAATTATAGTCTTTCTCAAAGCTTCGATGTCTCCGCCCAAACTGGAAACCTAGGGAGAAAATTAATATTTTAAAATGGGCTATAAAGAACCAGATTTGGTTATAGTTTTTTCAAAATCTGGAAATTTTTTTATTAATGGCTTTACAGTTTTTCTCTACATAGTATAAACTCTACATAGTATAAAATGAAGTCTCCAAAAAGCGTCTGTGTGTTTGAACTCGCAAAACTCGAGAACTACCCGGCCGATTTTGCTGAAATTTTCACAGTTTGTTCCTTTGAGTCCTGAGAAGGTTTGCAGACCAGTTCCAAAACAATTCGATGAATAGTTCTTTTTTTATTCCAATTTAGGCCCAATTTTCACATAAATTCCCGAATATGGGGGGTGAAAAATTACTCGCAAATAGCAATATTATATATCGTTGGAAAGGGAAGAATTTTCCGCATTCTGCGCAATTTGTTCCAATGCTCTAACTTAATTTGCAACGGGAGTTCCTTACGTTTTTAGCTCGAATTTTTTTAGGCTTAACTGAAATTTCGGCACTACTTTCTTCATTAAATGAATCAATAAAAAGTGAAGGAATTGTCCCGCAGTTTTCTTTTTGACAGCATTGCCAAGAGCTGCTTTTTTTACTCCAGATCTAACTCGACGTAAGTCGAAAGTGTAACCCTCTATCTCCATTAGAAAAACAGTTACAAGCGAATTAAATGAAGTTCAAAAATCTGTTCTCTATTCAAGTTTTTATCGATTTTATTTTGCGTTTCTACATTAACGCTTTTTGACTCTATTGTTCATTTCCATCTTTCTCATTTTCAATTCTTAAACTTATTTTATTTTGTATTTCCATGGTTACGCCTTTTAAATCCATCTTTTTCATTTTATTTTATTTTCTTAAAAGTATTTTAGTATCTGTCGTCATTGTTTGGCGAGAAAATTTTGCATGATGGTTTTTTTCCATTCATTTAATCCTGGTTATTGAAGATACTTTACTTGATGCAATGGTTTTTTCAAGGTAGATCGGGCAAAGCCGTGCAACGCAGCTAGTTCTAGATAAATTAGATACACAAGTTTAACTGCTCTACTTATACTTTAGTATTTCGCATCTACTGACATAAAGCTAATGGTAAACTTCTAAAGTATTGCATAGTTATCCAAAAGTAAATAATAATTACTATAAGTACTATTTTAAATCAATTATTAAACTGGTTTAAGGGAATTCTGCCACTCGAAGTCATCTTGAACCATGTGAGAAAAGTGATGCGAATTGCATTATTTTCATCTAATCATTCAAGTTTGGAAAAAGAAGCTTATTAATAACTTTAAATTATTCTTTTATTCTAAACTAGTGACACCCGCACGGCTTGCCCGTAATAGAAAAATTAAAAGGTCTTTTGGTTCGCCTGTATATTTACAAATAATGTATGGTGAACTTTCTCGCCAATTGGCTTATACCCATATTACGGTTACACGTGATGATAATTTCGTATCTCGCCAATTGTGTTGTGCCCATGTTACGGTTCCACGTTATGATAATTTCGTAATTTACTCGTCCATCTTGTGATAGTTTTGTTCTTAAAACTGGAATAGAAAAAGAGCCACATCGAATTTTCGAAAACTTCAAGGTGCAAACCCCCATGCCACAAACTAACTTTGTCCATTCTATTCTATTCAAGAGTCACAACTGACTTCAACTGTATTTATGTCGAGGTCTGCATACTAGTGCCTTGCCTCCATTATTTTATATACCGATAGATGGCCAAAAACTAACTTTGTACCAAATTTCATGAAAATCGGCCGAACGGTCTAGGCGCTATGCGCGTCACAGAGATCCAGACATCCAGACATCCTACAGACATCCAGACATCCTGGCATCCGGACAGAGAGACTTTCAGCTTTATTATTAGTAAAGATAAAGACTGCAAGTATGAATTTGCATCTAATATGGTCTTTAGTAGCTATGGAAGATGTCCTACTGGAGTTGTATAGTGAGCAGTAGAAGATGAATTTCTCAAATTTGTGTCTTATCTTTTTATTTATGCGCCTGAATTTAAATTTGCTCTCAATCGCCACGGATTGATGACACTAAGGGAAAAAAGGTAGGATAACTCATGCATGAAATTTATAATTTATGCTTTTTCAAAACATTTTTAATGAATTTTTATGTAAAATGTGTGAAATTTCAATATAAAAATGAATACGATACAATGACACAAAAAATACACCACCAGCTGAGTTATTCCATCCGATGACTGCAGTTTCGTGCTTTTTAGCACTCATCAGCTCGGAATAGGAATCACATGAACTGGAGGCGAAAAACCTCTTAAGGGAGCCAAGAGAGCCAAACAAACTGGTAGGAGGTTTTTCGCCTCCAGCTCATGTGATTCCTATTCCGAGCTGATGAGTGCTAAAAAGCACGAAACTACAGTCCTCGGATGGAATAACTGAGCTGGTGGTGTATTTTTTGTATTTCTGCCTTAGCCCTGCTTAGGATGGTAACTTACTACACGATACCATGAAGTTAGTTTTGACCTCGGCTTCTGCCCAGAGAAGAGTTTACACACAATAATATGAAAGACACTCTTTAGAAAAATGTACAACCAACAGTCACACGCACTATAAAAAGCTATTTTTATTTTTATTGCTAGTAGTGAATTATAAACACTTACAGCGATCATGTTCAAAGAAGCAATACAGAAACAAATAACAGTGCAAATTAGAAAAAATTAATTAAAAAAAAAGGTAAATAAAATATTTAGGGGAGACTGGGGGCAGGTGATCCCCCTTTTTTGTTGGAGCTTGTAACTTTCATTTCCATCAGTGGAACTAAACGGTGTCACGTTGTATAATTAAGAGTCTTCTGCTCATTATAATGCTATGCCTTTTAAAAAATTTATTTGATATAATAATGTATTTTTAAGAAAAAAACCAAAATTATGTATACAAAGGAGACTTGATCCTGGAAGGGAAAGTGAAATTCAAGTCAAACTTCTTAATACGAACTGTCAATTATTTACTCATTAAAAAAAAGTTCATGTCAAAGTAAAAAAAAAAAAAACTAATTTGAATTTTGACATCTTGAATTCAAATTATGTTTTTCGCAATCACGAGTGTGTGTGTGTGTGTGTGGGGGGGGGGGTATGTGTGTTTGTGGTGTAGGGGATATGTGTATGTGTGTGTAGGCATGTGTGTTTGTGTCTGTGTGAATGTATGAGTGTGTGGGTAGTTGTGTGTATGAGTGTTTGTGTGTGGTGGGGAATGTGTATGTGTGTGTAGGCATGTGTGTTTGTGTCTGTGTGCAGGCATGAGTGTGATGAGTGTGTAGGTAGTTGTGTGTATGAGTGTTTGTGTGTGGTGGGGAATGTGCATGTGTGTGTAGGCATGTGTGTTTGTGTCTGTGTGCAGGCATGAGTGTGATGAGTGTGTAGGTAGTTGTGTGTATGAGTGTTTGTGTGTGGTGGGGAATGTGTATGTGTATGTAGGCATGTGTGTTTGTGTCTGTGTGCAGGCATGAGTGTGTAGGTAGTTGTGTGTAGGTGTGTGTATGTGTAGGTGTCTGTATGTATGCGTGTGTGTGTATATATGTGTTTGTGTGTGTGTATATATGTGTTTGTGTGTGTGTATGTGTTTGTGTATGTGTGTAGGTGTATGTATTTGCGTGTGCGTGTGTGTGTGAGTGTAGTTGTGTATGTATGCGTGTAAGTGTAGCATATTGACGCAACCTGGAGAAAGCTTTCGCTATAGGAGCAGCATCGTGAGGAGTCGGTCGACGGTGATGCTGCAGAGGGTGCTGGCGGGAAAATAAAATGATAGCACATCAAAACAGTCAAGTGAAAACAATAAGCAGTTGTGATTGCTCAAAAAAAAAAAAAAACAGTAGCTATAAAAAATGATATTTAACAAAGAAAATCAACTCTGTAATAGGAAAATACTAACATTGTTAGAGGAACTCATAGTTTTTCATTAGTTTTGATCATGTACTCTGTGAAAACTGAGAAGAAAATACTAATAAAAAGACATTTAAATTTTAACGTATATACTGTAAATAACGAGTAGTATTTTAATGTCATAAACTATAAAAATGTTTCACAATTGACACCAAAATCAGCTGAAATGAGTGATTCACATGAAAAGGAGAAATATAACGTTTTCAAATGTCAATAATAATTTTGGGACAGTGAAGTATTCAACAAGCTTTTTACAGATTTCGAAGTTTAGGTTTTTTGAGCAATGAAGATTGCTAATTGTTTTCATTTGACCGTCCTTGGCGTTGTGGTTCCTTTTTCAACCCCTCCGTCTGCAGGCGCGACTCCTCCCAGCAGCCGCTTCCCCTGGTCGGTGGCGCCCATGTCCTACACACACGCACGCTCATACACATACACACTCACACACACGCGCCTTTACACACACACACATGCCTTTACACACATATATTACACACACGTCAACGTGCATTCACACTGGGTCTACGCACACACACAAGCCTACACAAACACAACTATACACACATAACCATCCAAGAGGAGGGACAGACTTGGGGAGACAGGAGCCGTTTCTAGAGACAGTTATTCCAGTGAGTAGGGTCTTGTCGCAGATCGTGATTGTGAAAAACATAATTTGAAATCAAAATTTCAGAATTCAAATCCATTTCTACCATCCCCCCTTCTTGTATTGTGGTAACAGGAAACTTTTTACAAAGTTAGCTTTTTTAAAAGCTTTTGCTATTCATTGGGATTTTGCGCCATCTATTGGCTTTCTTTTGAAACGCGACGGCAGTACTGTAAAACAATAAGTACATAGTATAAATAGCGTATACTCAGGCGCGTGCACAGAAATTCCGGGGCCCGTCACAAATGACTTTTACGGGCCCCTCTTTATATTGTTAACCCCTATGTTCCTACATATATTTCACCCCTCATTTTAAAAATCTGGGGTTCCCTTCTGGCTCGGGTCCGGGCCCACAAGTGTCAATTCTTCCCCCCCATGTACGCCCCTGCGTACACTTATATGTGCTTATTCGTATAAAAGAGCACTTCATCCAGGATCAAGTCTCCTTGATTCGAAAGTATCAAGTGTTTTTATTTAATAATTATTTTTATTTTACACTTTTTAGTAAATTATCATCGACTTAGTTGTTAAAATTACAAGATGTAAATTTCGCAACTTGATCATTTCATGGAGAGAATTTATATAGTGAGGATTATTAAGTAACTTGCGGTGGTCTAAATTACTGATTATTAGTTCATCTAGAGACCTAACTCGTCTTAAAGCTACATATGCTTGACCTTAAGCAAAAATGCGCGAACTTAAACCAACCACAACTATATAAACATCCTCTATAACTCATGATGACGCGAGCATGGAATCGTCGTCAGTCAAATCTTTCTCGCAAAACTAAGAAAGCCCGTCAAGAAATCACATGTCGAGCAACTCAGTCCCCCGAATTACGAGAAGAACAAATGCAGCATGTTAGAGATGAAAATCGAATTAGCAGACTTAGTAAACAACAAATTCAGGCAGTGAAAACGCTACCTACATTTGTCGCACGCAGGTAGCGTGCGACACGATCTCGAACTGACAATATGGCAACTGGTTGTTGATATGGTGAATTTTGATTACTGTCATGTGATTAGTGACACTCCAAAAGTGAAGACAAATCGATCGACGTAAGAATCATCAAAATTGATCAAGTCATTTAGCCTCTACGACGCCACATAGAAACAAACATAGATACATAGACTCATAAACACATTATCCTCCTTTGTGTCACGCACGTGCAGTCGGGTAAAAAATACTCTCACCTCTGAAAACCTGACAATGACGCATAATTTCAAAAGCATGTGCAAAACATATTATCTGGCACTTGGAGATGTAAACCTACCACGGCTGCTTGGCAGTGTTGCCAAAAATTGTGTATTTATTAATTTCTAGATTTGAGAGGGGGGACAAGTTTCCCGAGGGACTAAGTATCCCCACTCTCCCCTATTATGAAGAGTACTAGTACCCGCACAGCTTTACCCGTAATAGAAAATTTAAAGTTCTTTTGGTTCGCCTGTATATTTACAAATAAAGTATAGTGAATTTTCTCGCCAATTGGCTTGTGCCCATGTTGCGGTTCCACGTTATGATACTTTCTTAATTTACTCGTCCATCTTATGATAATTTTGTTCTTAAAATTGGAATAGAAAAAGAATCTCATCGAATTTTTAAAAAATCGCTTCGAGGTGCACACCCCCATGCTACAAACTAACTTTGTGCCAAATTTCATGAAAATCGACTTAACGGTCTAGGCGCTATTCGCGTCACAGAGATCCTGACAGACAGAGATCCGGACAGAGATCCTGACAGACAGAGAGACTTTCAGCTTTATTATTAGTAAAGAGTAAAGAAGACAGGTGTTTTAATGGATTAAACATACAATTTTACTTTGGTGACAAATATTTACTATAAATAAATGCTTTATTGAAACAGAAGTGACTTATATAGGATGTAATATCTCCATGGAATATATATATTTATTTAAAAAAAAATACATACTCCCTTGTATGGAAGTATATTATTATGAATAAAATGTTAATGCGCTGAAAACCTAAGTAGAAAGTGTAGTAAGTGTAGAGAATAACTTTCAAATTTAAAGAAATTTCCCCCTTTTCATTGGCGTTTGAAATTGATATAACAGTAACATAACTAAATGGAATGTGTTAAAGAAACAAGTTTATAGTAAAAAAGTGGCTTAGAGTGAGATGAGAAGTATTTTAGATACCTGAACTTCCTAGTTTGTTACGAACTGAAGTAAGACAGACATTTTCGCAGAGATTGTCAATAGAAATCTTGCCTATGGTTTAACGTAGGGTTCTATGGGAGCTTTGACACTGGATTTGAAGTTTCTTTCAAGGCGCCAAATTTAGAGACGTCATCACTACTTTCATATTCGACTGAAATTTTACCTACACTGCAAGGCCCGGGCTGGCCAGGTCGGCTAGTCGGCGATCGCCGAGGGCCCCCAAGCTAGGAAGGGCCCCCAAATAAAGCGAAAAAAAAATCTGTAGCAAAAAATGATTTTACAATTCTTTGATTTCCTTGTAACTATTTCAATCTGTTTCCTTATACGTTTTGCCAGGATCAGGGCCTGAATACTGAATAGACCAACTAGGCTGTGGTATAGGGCCCTTGCCTTTTAGGGGCCCCCCAGTGGCTAAAGTTGTCTTAGCTAATGACTAAAAGTAAAATTTGCCTGCATAGTAACCCCAAAAAATCTTTGCTTAGAACCTTCCTATATCTTAATCAGGTCCTGTCCGGGATGCTTTTGATCACTCTTTCTAGCTTTATACAAATAGCACATTGGGCCTAATTAAAGCCAGGTAGGGCCCCGGGGTAAACATTAATTTTAGGTTAAGGACCCCTAGGGCTTTAATTTAGGAATCGCCTTCGGGCTCCAACAGAAATGTTCAACCTCCCTGCAAAAAATTATCAGGGCCCCTAACCGCCCACTGAATTGCCCTCCCTTCCCCCGCCCCCTTTCAAAAAAAGTTAAACGAGTAGTTGTTGTTTGTTTTTGTATGCTTCAATATTTCTACCTAAATTTTGAACTCATTTATTTAAATATTTTTACAAGTTTATTATTATTTTAAGGTTTTGAATAGTTATGTGGGACTTTAAATCCTGATTTTTGGCTGATCATTTTATTTATAAGTTATATAAGCAAGTAAACAAGTTTCTTATGACTTAATAGTATTCTAATAATAACTGTTCTCCTCTGTAAATCTTGGTTTTGAAAAAAGTATTCACGTTGTATGGAATTCCTATTGGTTTGGTAAATAATTTCGCTTTTCGTTCTGTATTTCTTAAAAGTTTGAGACATGTTTTTTCGATTTGAGGGTTTTCTTTCAAATATTTTATTTTCTATTGTCTGCTTGAAATTTTCGATGAATTCATTTTTGTCTCATTAATTAGTTTTATTTCATTTATGTTGATCTTGGCGGTATTTAAAGTTATGTTCTGTAGTGAACCGAAATTCACAGAATTTTTGTTAACCTGAACTGGTCAAAACATTTTTCCGTGAAAATACTTCGACCAGTTTTCAAGGCATTTTCAGTTAATTTTTGAATGCTTTGAAGCCGTTAAGCATTTCTTCATTTTTTCAGTATCACTTATTCACGGTTGTTACGAATAACGGTTAATACGAACAAATTCGTGAATTTTTGACATTTCGTATTAACCGAGTTCAACTGTATTAACAAAGATCTATTTTAAAGTGTGGAATTTCAGAAGGAATACATAAAGGTATTTTTGAATTTCATTTTATTCCTCTATTAACCGGGATTAGAGATGTTATGTGCCTTTTATATAAGTTGAGACACAAAACATTGACATCAATCTTTTGATCAAGTTAAATTTTTGTTTTCACCCCTACAGAACTGATGAGACTATCATTAAGAGATTCAGGAGTGCCTAACCCCCCTAAGAGCAAGGGCGCACCTCCCTAAATATCACGAAGACCCCCCCCCCATAAAGCAAGACCCACTCCCAGAACAGTGAAAAATATCTCTCAAACCCCCCCCCCAAAACTTTTAGTGGCGCAGTCTGTGCCATGACCCCCCCCCCCAGGTGGGCACCCCTGAAGAGAAATTTTAAAACTTTGCGGATGTTTCATGCTTTCCGTACATATATTTTTTTATATTACAGACTGAATAGTGTATAAAGTAAAAACTGAACGGGCATGAAGACAGCACTACATGATTGTAAGCTATAAGATACGAATTTGTAACTCAATTAAAAATTAAAATAGTTATTTACAAAACTAAATAGCCTGATGATGCTAAAAAGTTTTGAGACAGTTTGGAGCGAAAGAAGCATCAGGGCACGTTTAGAAGCCAGCCACAGTTTAAGAACGTGCGTAAAGGTGCTCAGACGTCAACGCGTAAACTTGCTCCGTTGCCAAGCTTGGATTTATTTTTAACGTGCAAAAAAAGTTAATAACATTTCAGTTCGTACAAATACAATTCTCAAAAAAGGATAAAATTCTGCTAATTTTTATGTATTTGTTCTTTCTTAACTAAGTATTATTTATTCAATAAGTTTCAAAATGTTCAACTCAAAATTTTCTCGACTTGGTGGAAAACCGATAATTCTTTCTGCATGCTAGACCGAAGCTTGACTGATGCACAAAACCTTGTGAGGATATTTGCTAGGGAGCAGCATCAATCTGTTATGACTGTTGGCCCTCCAGTTATATCAGGGCCGGATTACTAAATAGGCAAAGTAGGCAGTTGCCTATTGGCCCCGAGGTTCTGAAGGGCCCCAGAGAAATCTTAAAGTTGAAAATATGTAAGAAAAAAGTTCTCTTTTCGTCAAAACAATTAAAGTTACAAAAAGCAATTTAAGGATGCCTTATAGTCACCTTTTTAAAACTTCAATAGTTGAAAAAAGTTCTCTTTTCGAGATTCCAACAAATAAAATTTTAACCAACAATCAGGCCGCTAAGTGCGTTTCTCCAAGTTTTTGTAGAATCAATAAGATGAGATAAGACAAGAACTGTGGAATATGGGTATAAATGGCCGTGTGAAAAAAACTGGAACACAAGAGAAATGCAGGTGTAATAAAAATTGGAGTAATCAAACTTAATGACTTGTTCAAGACCCAATGAATTCATGTAGATTGCTTTAGTACCCCATCTCCTTTGGCTTAAATCAGTAAATAAATGGAAAAATACATAAATTTAACTTTAGTTTTATTACTTAACGTATCCAAAAAGAAAAAGCAAAAAGCAGTTTTTGAAACAATAATTTTCTTACATTTTCGGGGGAAGGGCCCCCAGAACCCCCACATCAGGGGGCGACTTTCCAGTACCTAAACGACCACCCCAAAAGGAGCCAGTCCGGGCCTGACTGCAACAAATAAAAGTACAACTTCAGAATACATAACTTTCCACACTGGTGATTATGTACACAAACAATACCAAATAATAAAAAATATATATATTAATTTGAATTTTTGGCATCTTGAATTCAAATTATGTTTTTCGCAAAAACGAACGTGTGTGTGTGTGTGAATGCGCGTATGTGTTTGTGTAGGCGCATGTGTGTGGGTGTGTGTGTGTGTATGTATGCATGTGTGTGCGTGTTGTGTATGCAGCGCGTGTTGTGTACGCTCGCATGTTGTGTGTGTGTGTAGGCGTTCGTTTGTGTGTGTGTAGGAATATGTGTTTGTGTCTGTGTGCAGGCATGAGTGTGTGTGTGCGTGTGTGTAGGAGTGTGTGTTTGTGTCTGTGCGCAGGCATGAGTGTGTGTATGTGTGTATGCGTGTTTGTGTATGCGTGTGTGTGTAGGATATGGACGCAACCTAGAGACGGTTTTCGCTAAAGGAGAAGCATCGTGAGGAGCCGGTCGACGCGACGGTGGTGCTGGCAGAGGGTGTTGGCGGGAAAATAAAATGATGGAAATTCTCATTTTAGCATCGGTATGCAAACAAAACGTTTTATAAAATGAATAATTTTAGAAAACACGCAAATTTTGACTTTCAATTTTACCTTATTTATTTGCGTGTGTGTGTTCTATTTATTTTTTCTTTTCTTTCAGCAACAATAGCAAAACTGATGTGGGACCTATACAACAATCTTTTAGTTATGACAGACTTTAAAGTTCACTCACTCATTATTAGAGTTTAATACGGAAAAGTTTTCATGAATTCCCTCTGCTCTCATGCAAAATAGTGATAGTGCGGTTTACGTTTGTCCGGCTCCCAAGCATTGATTTTTCTGTTTAAAAAGCAGATTCTGGAAGATTTTCTCAAATGAATTGGCAACAGTAACTTCCTTCCATGCAAATCCCCGAAACGTTTTTTTCCCCGTCTGGATTTACTCCAAAGCAGTTAGCTCTGAGAATGCCGTAAAACGTATTTCACTGCCAGCACGGTGTTAACGGAGGAAAGACAACGTGCATGATCTTTCCGTGCCCTGACAATTAAATAAATTTTTCATGTAAATATAAAATCGGTTAACATTGAAAAAACATAAAACATGCTAACACTGTTCTGGTCTTTCGAGCCAGAACACGTATAAAACTTAAGTGAAGTAAATTTGTTTCTAGGTAACATGAGAAAACAAAGAAAAGGAGAGAGAGAGAAGAAAAAAGAATTGTTGTTAGCATTCTTCTTCTTCACCAGCACAACAGCCTGGTGCAGGCCAAGGCTTTCTCCGTCTGCTTCCTCCAGGCGGTACGACACGTTGCCAGGTTTCTCCACCTGTTCACTCCCAAAATTTTTAGGTCCTTCTCAACACTATCCAGCCACCTTGTTGCTGGTCTTCCCCTTCTCCTTGTACCCTCAATCTTCGAAAAAGTTAGCTTTTTAACTGGGGCCAGATCTGCACACCTAAATACGTGTCCCAGCCATCTTATTCTATTGGGTTTAATTACTCTTAAGATGTTGGGTTGTCTGTATTTATGGACTGCTTCAAAGTTATATAAACTTCTCCAAGCATCATTTTCCTTTACTGCTCCAAAAATTGACCGAAGGATCTTTCTTTCAAAAATGAGAAGTCTGTTTTCCTCTGTTTTATTAATTGCCCATGTCTCACTACCGTATAAAATGATCGGTCTTATGAGGGTTTTGTATAGGTTTATTTTTGTATTAATGGAAAGGAGCTTAGATTTTAATTGGCTCTTTAAGCCAAAGTAGCATCTATTTGCCATCAAAATTCGATTTCCAATTTCAACTTTTAACTCATTCTTACTGGTAATAGGCGTACCCAAGTATTTAAACTGGGTGACTCCTTCAAAAGTATAGTTTCCAATATTAAGCGGCTGCACATCATGTATTCTAGTGCTCGCAACCAAAAACTTAGTTTTTTCCTCGTTTACAGTCAAGCCCAACTCCCTGGTAGCGATCTCAAGGACAACAAATACCTCAACCACATCCTGTTTTCTTCGTCCAACGATGTCGATATCGTCCGCGTATGCCAATATCTGTATAGTTCTCTGCAGGATTGTGCCTCTAGTGTTAGCATTACTACAGGCTTATTTTATTAATGCTTAAATTTCCATCTATTTTTCCAGAAACCAATTTCTGACTACTTGGCTTCAAATTTGCAACAATCATTCCTAATAGTACTCTACTGCTCAAACTGATATATTCTGTGGGAAAAAATGCGTAGGTACAGAATATATATATCTTACTACTATTATATATGCGAAAGTTTGTCTGTATGGATGTATGGATGTATGGATGTTTGTTACTCTTTCACGCAAAAACTACGGAACGGATTTTGATGAAACTGTACAATAATATAGCTTATGCATCAGAATAACAGATAGGGTAGTTTTCGTCCCATTATGGGGCGCAAAACCCCCTTAGGGGAGCAATAAAATACAATTTTCGTATAAATTCTCTAATATAGGGATGAAAAAATACTTGCACATATTTACATTATATGTCCATCGAAAGCTCTGATTTTTCTGCTGAAGATGGCACCTATTCGAAATTTTTAAGTAGAATAAAAAACGAGTTATGAGCTTTTTAGTTCCATGTTCGATGGCTTTCCTAAACTCAATACAGTATTTAGTATATCATCTCAACTCCCTGTCGATAGCGACAATTGTTGTGCTGTTGACTATCTTTGCTTTTCGTGACTGTTCAAGGCTTTTCTCAAGTCAAATCTTGAAGTAAGATTTTTGCACAAGATTGGCAAATAATATATGATTTGGCTGATCATTTTCCATTTAAACGGAACTTTAATGTAATTAATGGTTTTTATTATTATTTATGCTGATTGAACACTTACTCCTTATCCAATCAACCAGCAGATCGCCAAAATTTTTGCAGAAAGATTTCCGTAGCTGATGCATTTGGCAGTTTTTTTCAACATCGCTGTTTTTGAAGCGGAAGACTACGTCATAATGTTTCTCAGCTTTCACCATGTAAACAAAATATCGCCAATCAAAGAATCTTTAAAAAAACTTTTTTACTGTGTTAAATAATCCAGCAACTAAATTAGGCAAATCCATAAACAGCACAAAAACTTCCATTAATTTTCCTTTTTGCACAATTTTAAACAATCGCCAAATTTTACTACTTATTTTGGAAACATTTCGGATGAAAATCTTTAGCGCCATTTTATGGTGACCAAAAGTATCTCAGCACCTGGCGATAATATCTTTGTAACGAAAATTAATATCATATCGTTTTACAAAGTCAGGAAAGAATGGGGGAGCATCATCGAAGGTATCCCAAAACGATTCCCGCAAATTCGGTAAAATCGCACCAAGAGCCCACAATGATTGAAATTTTCCAAAATAACTAAAGCAAGTATAAGGGGATTACGAGCAACTTCAATAGCAATACAGAGAAGTTTTTAGACTCCATGTTAAAAAAAAAAAGTATCAACAGATTAATCTTTTTAAACATGAGAAGAATAATTTCATGTTTTGGAAATTTGTATATGCCTACATATAGTGCTTTCGTTTCTAAATCAATACTATTTTGTTCTTTATACTTATTGCTATTTTACTTTTATGGGTAAGGAAGAAACTCGATTTTTAATCACGTAAAAAAGATGTGTTTTAAATTCTTTCACTTAAACCAGAAAACAAAAGCAAGTAACGATTTTTTCTCATAATTATTACTACCCAGGCAACGCCGGGTATTTTTGCTATTATATATATATATATATATATATATATATATATATATATATATATATATATATATATATATATATATATATATATATATATATATATATATATATATATATATATATATATATATATATATATATATATATATACAGTGAAATTCCGTTACAACGAATACCAATACAACGAAATTTCCGTTTCAACGAACTATATTTTCAGTCCCTATATAACTGCCATTACATTATTTGAATTCCATTACAACGAAATTCCCGTTACAGCGAACAAAATTTGCGGTCCCTTGACGTTCGTTGTAACGGGATTTCACTGTATATATATATATATATATATATATATATATATATATATATATATATATATATATATATATATATATATATATATATATATATATATATATATATATATAAGACATTTAACGCACATATGAGGAGGATTTTTGCTTTAAATTCTTCATATTTTCAAAATTACTCTGACTCTGTGAGAGAAAAATTTTCTTGCATCAGTACCTACAAATGTAAAGCATACATATTGCACCGCTCAAGTCACACTGGTCAGCGAAGGACTAACGCTTATACAGAGAAACATAATGGTGAAATGTAATGTGACCTCAGAGTTACGGTGGACAGTAGAGGGTTCAATCCGAATGAAGATGATGTTTTGGAAAGCTCTAGAACGCGTAGCTTTTGACTCGTAACGTTGAACATAATAACAGGCCACGTAGATCAACTTCGCGTTTCCCATACGGCCCGCGGGCAGTAGCTTGAGTGCCACTGCCATAGAGGATAGGTAAAGGAGAAGGTAACAAAAGATATCTTTTAAAGGAAGAGCAGTTTTAAAAATGTGAAGAGAAAAAAAAAAAAAAAAACCGCAAAACAGTCGGAGTAATACTTACAGAGTAAAATAAGAGATGAGTTGAATGAATGCAAAGAAATAAAGTAAGTACAGAATATAAAGAAGCTTCTCTGAGACGTAGGTGTAAAACAAAAATCACAGTTGTTCATTGATTGGAAAATGTTGTGTTTTCCCACTAGTTAGAGACGTTTCTTTACAGGATTGCTGGGCCATTAATTTTACTTATTCCTCCTTAAAAATAATTAATGTTTTTAATGTCATGTACCAAATGTTGCATTTTTTGAAATGATAATAAAATTTCTGAAAATGAAATTGCGTTTAGTTGCTCAGTTGTAGGGCAGATTACCAAATGCTCTCATCCTCCCTTTAAGCTATCGATTCAAGCTAACGGATGATTTACTATTTTCAAAACTTTAACCAAAAGAATTAAACCCCCGAAATAATTTAACAACAGCCTTTCCAATAGTCTTAAAATCGTTTTAATTATTTTTTCAACGATAGTTACTGAATGTACTCGAAATAGTGATCTCTATTTATTAAGGGAACCCCTAAAGCCTTCTTCTTTTTAGAGGGAGGGGAAAAGTGTTACAATTCAGCGAAACTGATTTTATATTAAACTTATAAGTTGGAACAAGCTAGTTACACTGTAAGTTTTGATTTTTTTTCTAAAAAGCAACTTCCAATTTAATTTGGATTGCACTGAGTTTAGTTTTTCCGGACCTCATTTCTTTATTCGAAATCTTTAAATAAAATATTGCGATTATACTCCCATTGTATTGAGTAAAGGTTTATTTAAAGTTAATGTAAGTATTTCGGTAAAAAATGGATACATATACCATAATTTATGAAAATTATTTGCGAGAAATGTAACTGATCACTGTCAGAGCAATTTCAGATGGAAGAAGTTTTAAAATGAGTAATTCGGATATCATTCATTGTTGGGATGTTTGATGCATCAATGCGGTCTCCGTTCTAGTTCAATTTAGAAACATAACAAACGCACGATTTATAAATCAGTATTAGCATTAAATAAGAAAAAAAAGAGGGAGGATAGGAGATAAATACAGTTTAAATTCGAAGAGATTTTATTGGTTGAAAAGTCTACTTTCTGAAAATATATAGTTTAATAGAACAGCCGAATGTTATTGTTTTGATTCACAGTGTAGTTAAAACTAAGATAAACAAAGGCTGTGGGAAGAAAGCTTGTTAGGAGGGGCTTTATTATCAAAATAAGAAGTGCAACATTTTCAGCAGTACATTTACTTATTCAGTGAAACCCCGATATTACGTTTCTCAAGGGACTTGGTTAAAAAACGTAAAATACGAGAAATACATAGCAGCAAAACTGATGATGGGACCTGATGAAAGAAGGTTAAATGTAGGGAAAACATAGATTCGGGGGACGTAAAATCGGGGTTTCACTGTATACGAAGCTAGTGAGATTAGTAGAAATGCGATGCAAATTCCTTTCCACTGATTTTTTTCCCCCCACCTTGGTACAAAAAAAAATTGCGAATTCTCAGCTTCGAAAAAACTTATATGATACGATACACTAGAACCTTGGGTTTAAAAAGTTTTTTTTCTTTTTGAATATTTTATCATGAATGTAATAACTTATTATTATGTATATGCGCGTTTCGTCCAATGTGGATGTCCCAATAAACAGCAAAAAAACTTACTGTGTGCTCAACTCTGCCAAATTCTCCGAAAAATACACAGCATGGTTATTAGCTCATGTATAGACAGCACAGCATAGTTATTTTTAGCTCCTCTAGAAATGCTGCTGCATGTTTCCCCAAGTAAAAAGTTGTATAAGTCTAAAAATAAATAAAAGAAAAATATAAAATACAATAAATACAAACTGAATAATTAAAGTATTGAATAATAATATAACTAAGATTACATCTTTTTAAGAACAAATTTGATTTGAAAAGTGGGGTTATTAAGAAGGAAATACCCTCTGCACTTAATAAATCTTGCAGTCGACCTTGTGTCTGTAATTGCGATTCTCACGTATTTTTTCCTTTTTTAAAGACGTTGCCATAATCTGTGGTCTTATGTTGATTTTTTGGCAAAAAATGGAGAACGTTTTCAGATTAATGAGAAATTTTTTCAAAAGAAATAATTTGTAGCTCAAACTGAAGAAATTTTTGTATCTATTTTTAGTTTAAGTATATCTTTTGAAAAAAAAAAAAAAAAAAATCCAGCGTTGATGAATAAATCATTGTGATCGAAACACCTCGGGAACTTTCTTTTAAAAAATATATTAATTTGATTCTTTAAACGAAAAACGTCTTCTTTTTTTTCCATGAATAAAATTTTTGGAATCTGTATTCTAACTTATGCTATGAAATGAAAAATACCTTTCTTTTTGTTAAGTGCAGAAACTTCTTTTTGAGTACAAACATGTAAAAATATTGAAATATTAAAATTATTCAATTATGAACTTCTACAAGAAAAATAATTTCTTACGTTAAAACCATACCAAACGGTTAAAGGCTTCCACTTTAAAACCTCAACTTTTTTCTTTTGCTACCAAGTATAAGAGTTCGGTTGTTATTCAACGCAGTGGCAGGATTATAGTTTTATTAAATAGGGGTTTTGAACCTATTTTTCAAGCCACAGACGAATGTAAAGAAGACTTGACCTCATTCTTTCTTTATTCTAAACTGACATTAGGGGTCATCCACATATGATGCCACGCTTTGAAGTTGGCGGAGGAAGGGTTCTCGGAATTGTGACGAGGAAGGGTGGAGGGGGGGGGGGGGTAACAACATGTGTAAAATCACACATTTTGGTTGAAATAAAAACATTTATTTTAACTAACAATTTTTTTGAAATCTACAGTGCAGGGGGACATTTTGTGAGTGGGACACCATTTACGGACAGCCCCTAAATCTATTCGTACTAATTTACTGCCTGAAGTGGATAAAGAAGGGCAATTTTCGTCTTTAGATCCGCTTTTAAATAAAAATGCATAAGTTAATAGCACCAATACTCCTTTTCTAAGACCACAATGACAAGAAAGTGAACTTAATTAAAGTGCTGTTCTTTGATAAAAAGAATGACGAATGACATCTTTGACGTGACCATCCCTTAATTCGAATAAAATTGATTTATGATGTAAAAAAATGAATCGCTGCTTTTTTCTTAAATCTTTTTTTTTTTAACCATATTCAAGAAGAAAAAGTTTTAAAGAAAAGACACTTTTAAATAGAGATTGATTTGTAAGTGTTAAAATTGGCAGGCAGTAGTAAATAGTAAATCTGAACATAAACTTTTCCCCCTTATTCAAAGATTCATCTTATCTGGACGTTTGAAAATTCCATGCAATCCGTGGTTGGACAGTATATTTCTTTTTGCTCATTCTATCAACTTCAGTGATTAAAAGTAGTACTTTTGACTGAAGGAAACAACCCCATTAACTGTACAGTTCAAGGAGGAGCTGTATATTTAATCAAAATAAAAAGCGAATGTTCTCTGTAGTTATATTTACGTTTTTACTATCCTAATTTAAGATTATCTATGTCAGCATATTTTTTTTTAAGCTACAAATTTGGTCCGGATAAAGGAGAAACGGATAAACGAGGCTCTACTGCACATATTAAACAAGTGAAATATGCATATCAAGTTTCATCAGTTGGAAAAACTCAAAGTAAAACTAATTTCTCCGCTTGATGAATACGTTTGAGGTCCGAGTGCTTTTACATACCGCTACGGACGTGGGTCTTTGCACACAAAATAATGGTAATGAGCAAGAAACGAAAGCAACAGCCAGGGGGAAAGAGGAAACGGGGCTTAATTTCTCTCACATTTGCAAAAATGGAATCATTACGAGGGGGGAGGCTCGCTGAGTCACAAACATGTGTCACGTGACACGACCGGAGCGGGCCACGCCCTTCTGAGTGGCTATCGATCCTCGAGCGACTCCAATTTCGCCGAAATGGATGCCGACAATTAAAATGTCCCTCCGCTTTCCATGCTCTCCGCTTAACGAACGGAAGTGAACAGAGGAACACACACTGACGCCACCTCTCTTATTTCACGCCACAATTTGGTTTCCTTTCGAAAAGAGGCTTTTGGCTTTTTTAATAAACGTTCAGTTGTTTTGTTTAGGTTTTCATTGCAATGGGGGACTGGGCAGATGTCACGTGGGCCTCCAGTGCAATTACAACTCTTAAAACTAATTTGGTACAGTCACTGGCGCAGTCAGAATTTACTGTTGTTGTAACTTCCCTTAAGTTTTAGCTCTTTTTAGTTTCTTATTTTTATTCGTATTGAATGAAAATAGAAACAAATAAAAAATGTTATTCCTCTTATGTTATTTAGATTTGAGTGAGAAACTGCCATATGTTACGCTAAATATGATACTATTATAATAAGATACAATGAAACCCCAATTTTACGTTTCACAAGGGACTGAGTTAAAAAACGTAAAATACGGAGAAAGCGTAAAATGCGAGAAATACATAGCAGCAAAACTGATGATGGAACCCGATGAAAAAACGTAAAATGCGGAAAAAACGCAGATTCGGGGGATGTAAAATCGGGGTTTCACAGTATTTAGATTATATACGATATTCTTATATAGTATTTCCCTTTAGCGGGTGCTATCTGAGCTAAATCGGACTTCCGCTTTAGTGAAGCTCTGTAAACGGGAGCCGTACATTTCTGCCTTAAGTGGAGTGGCATTGTCGACTTGGACTAGGATAACCAAAATGTAAGCAGCAACAACAACAAAAGTATTTCATTTTACAATTGAGGCAGTGAGAAGCAAAGGAATGCAAGTGAACATTTTCGCGTTTTGAGTAAAACGCGTTTAAAAATTAGCTCCTAGGTAGACTTTCATTGAAATTTTTTCCTAAATCATGCTGTATAGCAGCAACTACTAGGGCTACTAGTACCATCTCTTGCCCCAAGACAGAGGAGAGGTTCACCTATCATGTGTACTGGTTATCTCCAAATTTTTAATTTTGCCACTTACATCCTTGCTTCTCACTGCCTAAATTGGTGATTGAAAATTGCCCTCTTTCTCTAGAGTTAAGTACATTTTGAGCCATGTTAATTAAATCGAAATTCCAAAACACTTCTAGAGATTTTAATAATAAATTTTGAAAATCAATAGGGTACCATTATTAAAGTTTAAAAAAAAAAAAACGATTTTAAAAGGAAACTCGCCGTTTGTTTTCCATACGTCGCTAATCTAAAATTTGATTTGAGGAAATGGTAGGGATGTAAAAGGAATGGCAAAAAGAGTTATGACGTGTTTGTTTTCTATACGTCGCTAATCTAAAATTTGATTGAAGGAAATGGTAGGGATGTAAAAGGAATGGCAAAAAGAGTTATGCCGTGTTAATTCAATAAACAGAAAAAAATAATTGTTCAAATTTCACCCCCACCCCAGCCAAATATTAAAGTTATTGTATTCTGACAAATGTTTTAAATTTATAGCAACAAATAGATCCACAAATACAAAAATACAAAACTAAAAACACGCATAAAACGACAAATGTAGTACAATGTTATAAACAAATGAATTATTGAAAAACGCACGTACAACATTTTATTACATTAAAGTGTATGGGCACGTGATATAAGAATTCGGTCATGAGCAGGTAAAGGGCAGTAACTGCAATTTTTTTTTCATTTTTGTCATTTATTGTACGTTAGCTTTATTGCACAAACTTGCTTATTTGGTTTCCGCTGAAAAAAAAAAAGTCTAATTCCAACATTTCCTGCTTTTAACATTGAATCCAACACACGTTTCTTCAAATATCTCGGAAACTCATTTTTGCAGATACTGCCGTTTACCTGCCCATGGCAGTGCTGCGAGAACATGCACTGAAAAATAAAATATACAGTGTGCACAGTCAAAATACAATATAATCATCCAGAAATGCTTTTAAATTAATGAATATAAAAAAATTAATTTGAATTTTGACCTCTTGAATTCAAATTATGTTTTTCGCAATCACGAGTGTGTGTGTGTGTATATGTAGGCGTGTGTGTTTATGTGTGTGTTTGTGTGTAGGGGGTATGTGTATGTGTGTGAAGACATGTGTGTTTGTGTCTGTGTGCAGGTGTGAGTGTGTGGGTAGTTGAGTGTATGAGTGTTTGTGTGTGGGGGGGGGGAGAATGTGTATGTGTGTAGGCATATGTGTTTGTGTCTGCGTGAAGGCATGAGTGTGTGGGTAGTTGTGTGTAGGTGTGTGTGTATGTGTAGGTGTCTGTATGTATGCGTGTGTGTATGTGTTTGAGTGTGTGTATGTGTTTGTGTGTGTATGCGTATATGTGTAGGTGTATATATGTGTGCGTGCATGTATTTGTGTGTGTATGTATGCGTGTGTATATATGTATGCGTGAGTGTGTGTGTGTGTAGGCAGGTGACGCAACCTGGAGATGGTTTTCGATAGAGGAGCAGCATCGTGAAGAGCCGGTCGATGGTGGTGCTGCGGAGGGTGCTGGCGGGAAAATAAAATGATAGGACGCCAAAACAGTCAAATGAAAGCCATAAGCAGTCGTGATTGCTCAATAATGCACAAGCAAACTAGTGAAATTCTAAAAGAATGCATTAATTATACGGGGCTGTCCACAAATTATGTCACGCTTTTAGGGGGAGGAGGTTCGTAAAATTGTGATTTTGTGACAAGGGGAGGGAAAGGGCAATAAGGGGTGTTGCATCATGAATTTTCTTATCAGAATAAGTTAATGAAAGATAGTGGGACATGTGACAAAGGCTTAAGATGAAGTGTGAGATTTTGTGACAAAGGGATGGGGGTGCAAAAATGTTGAAATAAACTGTTTTTCCATTTTTGTACATTCCTCTAATTTGTATACACATAAAGCAGTGTTTCCAAAAATTAAAAAAAAAAAATTCAAAAGTAAAACAGGTAATATTTTATACAAAGAAAACTTCTTTCGGCAAATCTTTTATTTCGTGTTGTTTTTGTTTCCTGCTGAGAAGAAAAACCCGATACTAAAAGCAAATTGAGAAAACGAGCCTTATTTAAAACAAGTGGTACCCGCACGGCTTTGCCCGTAATAGAAAAATTAAAAGATCTTTTGGTTCGCCTGTATAATTACAAATAATGTATGGTGAATTTTCTCGCCAATTGGCTTGTACCCATGTTACGGTTCCACGTTATGATAATGTCGTAATTTACTCGTCATTCTTATGATAATTTTGTTCTTAAAAATGGAATAAAAAAAGAACCACATCGAATTTTCGAAAAATCGCTTCGAGGTGCACACCCCCATGCTACAAACTAACTTTGTGCTAAATTTCTTGAAAATCGGCCGAACGGTCTAGACGCTATGCGCGTCACAGAGATCCTTACAGACAGAGAGACTTTCAGCTTTATTATTAGTAAAGATAAAGATTGTGTGACATGTTTTATATTGTAACGCACTCTTAAGTCACATTCCAAAGAAGTTGTTGATCAAATTTTTGTGTTTGATGGAAATTACATGTAGTAGCGTATCTAAACCAATGACTCACAATTTGAGGTGAAATTAGTTGTAAGTAGTTAAAAGTTTTCCATTTCGTAAATTGTGTGAATTGGTTATTCTCAACCGCTGGTCTGCACTGACCTGTGGTGAAATTGAACTGGTGGTTAGGGGATTCAGTCTATGCTGAAAATAATTTCCATATTCCAAAAGTAATACTCATTATATTTCACTCGAGCTTTTCATGTTAATGAGCTAACTTTAAAATCTAGACCCCATAGTCTTTTCTTCGAGGGTTATATTCTTCATTTGGTGCGACTCATATTGTCAGTTTTTTAATTGCTCTAGATTCTGTTATTATTTTTGAAAAAAGTCCGACATTTTTCGCAAAAGTTTGTTATTCACATATATAATAATTATAACACACTAGAACCTCATTAATACTGGGACTAACAGGGTCCGGCTAGAAGGGGAAAAAGGTCGTCTGAAAAAATAAAAGAGCATATTAAAAAAAGTAACCTAGAAATTGAGCCAAGATATACACATACAAACTACTGTTCAAGTTAAAAATTGTATTTTGGATTACTAATACAATTTTTAATGAAATATAAAACTGCATGAGCGAAATATTTAGTATATAACATTATTTTGCAGGCATACCAAAATACATTATTGAGCCAGCTCGCCTTTTTTTTATACAGTATGTGCATCTAAATGACTGTCCGGATTATGCGAAGTCCGGTTTAATAAGGTCCGGATTAAGGAGGGTTTACAGTAATTCTATGTGTATCTTGGTTGTATCTTTGTATTTGAATATCTTTTGTAGAAAATTATAGTTCTGTTGCAATTTACTTACGTAAATGGTTTCTTACAGCTTTTAAAGTTTTTAGTACTAACAATAATGTGAGGGGGGGGGGGACGGTATGTGAAAAGGTCTTCACGTTTTTATCGGACCGCAGCGCAAAAAAAGTTGAAAAATGCCGTGTGAACTATGTCTGTAGAGTTTGTTCTTTTACAATGTGACTCTTAATGCGGAGAAAACAACATTAAAGCGTTTATCGCGTAAGCAGCGATTTATTTCAGAGAAAATACCAATGTTTATAAATTCAGGATTGCATAGAAAATTGCAGCCAATTTCAATGCAAAATGCCAAGCAGAATTTTTGGTTTTGAATTAAAAGTATAGTACAGTAAGAAAAAAAAGGCTTAATGTTCCATTTCATATTTTAAAACGTTACTCGATAGTTGAAAATATTAACAGTAGTTTGAAAATTGAAAAATAAATAAGTAAATAAAATAAAATATGTATGTATATAAATGAATAACACTAGTAGTTGCGATGTTTTGCTTTAAATAATATGCATTCATTTTATTAGCGTGCTAGTGTACAGTTCAACTGTTAGAATATTGTTTTCATCAAAGGAAAGAAACAAAGTGCTAGCTATTTTATAATCACCTGATAAATTGTTTTGTTAACAAACTTATCATAGCACCATGCTATGTTTCATCAATTACTTATGAAAATTATCAGATTTAATTTTAAGAAACATACTTCCAATTAAAATGTAATAAAAATCGCATTTAAAATATGAACCGCCTTATTTTAAATCAGTGTATCTGATTTTAAAAACAATCTGAAGGAAATATTTTCGTTTAGCTTCTAGGTTTTGCCAATGTTATCGGAGATGATTCTATTACAATAGTTAAATTAAATTACTTTTTAAACAGTACTCTTACGGGTTCTTAAAACTATATGTGATATCGGTTTAAATTACATATTGCCATAAGTAGGGAATGTGAGGCAAAATGAGATAGTTAAGATAACTAACATTAAAAAAATTGGCACATTGAAAATTTATATAATGCATAGATTTTTAGGAAATTAGGAAGAGTGACATTTAAAATATTTTTCTAATAAAACATTTTCTTTTTGATTTATTGAAACTATTTTTCTACAAATGAATAAATAAATAAGCGAATGAATGAAAATTAATGAAGGAAACAATAAATGAATAAATAAATAAAAAAAAAAGAATTGGTAAATTATGAGTTATTAAATGAGTGAACCAATATTAAATAAATAAACAATGCACTGGGCATCAGTAGATTTCAATTTATACTTAAAATGTTGATTATAAAAACTTGATCATTTTACTATAGCATTAATTATACTCGATAAATCACAAAATATTACAGTAGAAGCATAAAATTTTGATAACGACTTTTATTATCATGTACCTTGGTTTTTAGAGGTTATTACTTTCTGACAGGAATCAACTGCATGATTGAAAACATAGTTAAATTTCTATCAGATAGGTGGCGCAGCAAACTATTCTACCATTTCATTTCACCTCGCTATTCACTTTACTCCATATCGCCTTACTATCTCATAATTAGAAAGAAACTGTGAATACAACATTTTCTTCTTCACTATTTAGTTCTTTTTAACTAAAAGAAAGCTAACCATGAAGAAAATACGAAAAGGATACCATGATTTTTTTGTTCACGGATTTTTGATTTTATCTGAAGGAATTCAGCCGTTCGGCCGATTTTCATGAAATTTGGTACAAAGTTAGTTTGTGGCATGGGGGTGTGCACCTTGAAGCGATTTTTCGAAAATTCTATGCGGTTCGTTTTCTATTCCAATTTTAAGAACAAAAATATCATAAGATGGACGAGTAAATTGCGAAATTATCATAACGTGGAACCGTAACACGGGCACAAGCCAATTGGCGAGATACGAAATTATTACAACGGGGAACCGTATTATGGGTACAAGCCAATTGGTGAGAAGATTCACCATACATTATTTGTAAATATACAGGCGAACCAAAAGACCTTTTAATTTTTCTATTACGGGCAAAGCCGTGTGAGTACCACTAGTAAAGTAATATTCAAACGAGCTTACAAGTGTTAGGGTTCTTAAAAAAAAAGTTAAAAAAACATTTTTATTTGTTTTCGAAGATTTCGTTATCCTTTTTAAAAAATAATGTGATATTTAGAAAATCTCTAATGCAGTATACTATCAGTAAAACGTAACAAGACGAATAAATAATACTTATATTCAATACGAAATTTATGGAAAAAAATCTTTTCCCACCATAGAAAAGTTTATTTCTCTGTATGTCATAAAAAAACTGCTCTAGTTACTTTTTGTGCATGCATTTTTTCAGTAACAACACTCATAACGGAAATCAGAGAAAATGGGTAAAACGAATATCCGGTGTTCAACCTTTGTATGATATTCGAAAGATCTGTTATAAGAGATATGGCAGTAAATAGCACAGATGGGAGGAAAAAAAATTATATTAATTTGAATTTTTGGCATCTTGAATTCAAATTATGTTTTTCGCAATCACGAGCGTGTGTGTGTATGAATGCACGTGTGTGTTTGTGTAGGCGCATGTGTGTGTGTTTGTGAAGGCGAATGTGTGTGGGCGCGCGTGTGTGTGTATGTATGCATGTGTGTGCATGTTGTGTATGCAGTGCTGTGTGTGTAGGTGTTTGTGTGTGTGTATGTATGCAGGTGTGTTTGTGTCTGTGTACAGGCATGAGTGTGTGTGTGTGTGTGTGTGTGTGTGTGTGTGTGTGTGTGTGTGTGTTTGTGTCTGCGGGCAGGCATGAGTGTGTGTAAGCGTGTGTGTGTATACATGTGTGTGTAGGATATGGACGCAACCTGGAGACGGTTTTCGCAAGAGGAGCAGCACCGTGAGGCCGGTCGACGCGACGGTGGCGCTGGCAGAGGGTGCTGGCGAGAAAATAAAATGATAGGAATTCAAAACAGTCAAATGAAAACAATAAGCAATCGTGATTGCTCAAAAAAAAAAAAAAATGTTAAAATTCTTAACACGCTAACAAATTTTACAACGATGGACAATTATTACGGTGGACAGTTATCATTATTTCTTTTCTTTTTAAAATCTAGAGAAGCATCATTTTTATAACTAGAGAACTGTTTGAATGAAAACTTATAATTTTCTCTTGACAATATAGATTTTATTTACTAAGACTGCAATTAAAGTACTTGCAGCTTTTGCGATAAATAATATGAAAATTTTCATCTTTTATGATTCGGAAATTAAAAAAAAAATGTATTATGGAGGAAAACAATTCACTGATAAAAATGTTACCATGTAATTAGTTCAAGAGTTCTTATTCTTTTCTCAAAACCAATATTACTCCTCTCACCCTCCTTTCACCAGCTTAAAACATGCAAGCTTTAAATGAATCAATCCAAGCTTAAGTTTTTTTTCTTTAGTTTTTTACTTATGTCTTACCAATTCATTCTTTAACCTTTCAAAATTTCATAAAATTTTTGACGCTATTTCCTTCTATTTATCCTCAGCTTTATGTAGCCTTCTTTTCTTTACTAATAATATAGATGAAAGTCTGGATCTCTGTCTGGATGTCTGTTACGCGCATAGCGCCTAGACCGTTTGACCGATTTTCCAGAAATTTGGTGCAGAATTAGTCCGTAGGATAGAGTTGAGCACCTCGAAGCAATTTTTGAAAAAAATCGATTTTGTTCTATTTTTATTAAAATTTTAAGAACATTTTACCAAGCAAATTATCATAACGTGGACGATTAAATTTCCAAACTATCATAACGTTTAGAACCCCTATAAGTATTCAGGCCGACTTATCCGCCATTTTGGATCAAAAGGTGTTCTGACGCGATTGGCGTGTCATCGCCCTTTTCAGCTCAGTTTCGTACTCGCGCAATGTATTTTTTTCTCTCGCAAATATACAACGAGATTTGAATTTGGAATGAACTAATTATGTGAATACAAGAACGCAGATACGCAACGTAAAAATACAAGTACGCAAGAAATAAAAATAACTGTGTACATGCAAAAAAAGAGTAATATTTGTGTCACTTAACCTCCTTTACTTCATATCTTTTTAATTATATTTTAAAAGTATTAAATTATTTAATGATTGCCTAAGTTTGGTTTGAAATGTTTGTCAAAAAATCATAAAGGAAAATAAGTTTTAAATTTTATTTCAAAAAGGAATTTACATTAAAAAATTCCTGATAAAATGTCCCTCCCCCCTTCCCCCCAAAAAGAGAATTGATGGGCCTGATCCTCCGGTTAAAAAAGTTATTAGACCTAAAATCTTTAACAAAAAAATGGGTTAGTCCCTGACCCGGGAACCACTACAATTTCAAGTCCTGATATGCACTCTGCACTTTAAAGATAAATGACTTCAAAAATATTAATAGTTTGGAGCTATTTAGTGCTTTGAATGCAAAAATAATATCTTCACACACACACAATAGTTTGTAGCAATTTATGAATAGTTGTTTGTAGTCAATATTTACAACGTTTGTAAAAAAATAAAAAGGCTGAAAAATAAGTGTTTTCTAATAAAATGCTATATTTAAATTCAAGACTTAAGGCTTCAAATATTGTACAAAAATGTTGTACGACACAGTTAACACAGGACTTTTACATTAAATTCCTCCGCTCCCCAGGTTGAATACTGTAAGAGAAGTTACAGAACAAGTTACAACTGACTTTGTATTCAACTAGCTTATCAGATTTCAACTAGCTTGTTTACTTTCAAATTTGAAAAAGCTACGAGGGAAGCAGTACACCTAAAAGAGTATCCAATTTTTTTTTGTTGAAAAAATCATCTGATTTTAAAGCTTTTAAAGCTACGTTAACAACTTTCTGCAGCCATTTAAAAATGACGCCAAAGTTGTCGCCATAAGTTAAGAACCGCTCATTACAGAGAATAAATTTTTATGTCAACATTTCCATTATAGAAAAATGATTAAGTTCTTCTTTCAAAACAAAAAGGAGCAGAACCAACATTTATCAAGTATAGGGAACGAACGTTGTCAAGAATGAGCGAAAAACAAACAGATCGTAAAATTGATGCAATTTCAGTTGGCGAGCTATTCAGCTTCGCTAGTTAGTATTGTGGTCAAAAACTTTTTTAAACTATTCGATTATGATTAGAAATCTAATAATTCAATTATTACTACTATTACTTATGATATATGAGTGCATAAACTCTCTCATTTCTTTAACAGTATTAGAATTTCAAAGAAAATAAACTAGTCCATTTTCTGGCAACCTTGTATTCTTTGCAGCTTAGATTTTTATAATTAAATTAGAAATTAATCAGAAATGAACTGAAACTAATGTTCAAAATAAGTGTTTCAACCATACTGAAAATAAAAATACTTAAGAGTTTATGATATAAAGATTATTCACTTCGCGCAATCCAGCTCCAGGTCAAGGTTTCCAGTCAGCCACGTCGGCAATTAATAATCCACTTTTTCTTCTTTCTGCCTGATTCGGGAATCTAAACGAGCGGAATCCTTTCTCTGTACTGTTTGTACAATTAACTGCGGCACAGCCACCCATTTTTATGTCTTTAATGCAGCCAATAATAACATTGTTTTACAAGCATGCTCCACGGTGTTGGATCAAGAGCAGACGACTTTTGATCCAAGATGGCGGATGCGTCGGCTCCTTTACTACAGGGGCCTTAATAACGTTGAACCGTATCATGAGCAAGCAAATGAACTGAACATAGCAAATTGGCGAGAAATTCATCATCCGTAATTTGTAAATATACAGGGGAACCAAATGACCTTTTAATTTTCTACTACGGGCAAAGCCGTGCGGGTACTACTAGTAAATAATAAAAAAAAGAATTACCTCATCCTGAGGTGAACGTTATAGAATAGATGCTGCACCAAATTTTAACTAAAAATTACAAGGCGTCTTTCAGAAAGGTCATTGATATTTTTCATTCCCTTAGAACGCGAAGTAACCATGGTAACCAGTTTAAACGATTTTTTTTTTTCAAAACGAGGAAGAATATATGAGAGGGAGGCGAAGCCCTGGAGCAGACAAGAGCCAAGCGAAAAGAAATTCAACGATTTTAGCACATCTGTTATAGTTCTTTGAGCACGTATCGACTAAGATCGCCATGTGGTTCGAGAATTAATTGGATTCTAAATCTGCATTATGTTTGCAAAAAAATTGCAACTTAAAGTGAGCTCTTTTCATATCTTGACAAAACATAATGTATTGTAAGCTGGAATAGGTATAAGGGGAATTTCATTAAATGAGTCTGAGCATTGTTTTATTTTTTGCAAGCAGTACCCTCACGGCATTGCAGGGGATAGAATTATTAAAGAAAAGTTATAGCGGTAGTAAAACCAGATTGTAAATGGCAAAATTGGCAATTGCTCGGAGATTCGCGTCTCAAGGAACCCCTTTTAAAATCATTTGGTGGTTCCTTTTTTTGCCAGAAAAAAAATCTAAGTTAAAAATGAGAATTAAAAATAATAAAACTATAAAAACTATATAATCATGTGTATAGAAAAAAAATTAAAAAAAAAAGAAAGAAAGGAAAGCAGAGAGAGGGAGAGAGAAACGTATGCAGCTTTCTCTTTTGTTTGAAAAAAAAAGGAAGAAAAGAAAAGAGTGTATTGATTTTACTTCACTTTAATTCAACCACTCAATAATTAACTTTGGGCAGCGTTAATTTTCTGTAAAATTTCACGTAGGTTTTAGTTATAACTGCATTTCTGTTTTTTGAAGCAAATATTGGAAATCTCTGTAATTTTCTTGATTTTGTGGTACTAAACATGTCAGTGTTATTAGTTAATTTTTCAACGTTATTATTAACGTCTTATTCAGTTCCATTTATTATTTTATTTGTTAAAAATCGTTTTCATTTATTGCGATATATTAAGCCTTTTTTCACGTTTTTTTTTCATTAATTTTGTCCATCTGGTTTTACTTTTACTGAAAACTGGGGAAAGAAAGAAAGAAACACTTCAAAATCATTCAATTCATTTTATGTTGCAAAGTTCGATATCAAAGAAAAAAAAATCACTTCATACAAAATCTACCATCTTTAAATTACCTTCTAGAACGCACGCTCTAATCTTTGAGTTCATTAAAGGAAGTATTTGAGAAATTAATCGGCTTACATCTGGAAATCCTCGTTTCCCCTCTGCCCTCTGACGTGTATGGCTTCGCAGACGTAGCAAAACGCCAGCCTAAATATCTGATTTGTTATTAGATTGCTTCAGGACAGATGTTTCCCAAATATTTATCCATTGAAAGTTGTGTAAAACTTTTCAGGTTTCTTTTGCTGAAAACTGACAGTTCACTTTTACCTCGATTAGAGAACATTTTTTCGGGAAAAGAAATTAAGGGGAGTCAGTACCCTAAATACTTGAAAAATTTGATTTCTTGATTTTTATATATTTTGAAACTCCATTTCAATACCTTTTTAATGATGCAAATGTCTTGATCGTGCTCACATTAGAAGTAAGTTAAAATCAGCTTTTAAAAAATGTACACACATGTTGATATGGTATAATTTTCCCCTTTAAATTGCAATATCTCGAAATGTTATTTTTGCAAGTAATTATTCCTTTTTCTCATGAACTAAATTGTGTTAGGCTTTGAAATTTTTACCACCTATTCCATACATCTAATTGCATATACTGAAGTAAATTTTTTCTCACATTCCAAAAATTTTTTTTTATAAAGCTCATTTCGTGTTGCAAAATGGTATGTTTTGAAAAAAAAAAAAGAAAACAGTAACTTACGCATTAAATTTTTTTTTAAAATAAGCTTCCTTTCTGTAAAATTTTATTTCAGTATAGAGACTATACTTAAGGTACAGAAAGAATTTCATAATTGTATCTTTAATAGATTTTCAGAAAAAGGTACATGAACCTGTGCAAATTAACATTGACGGTAGAGGGGGTACAGAGTCCCCTTAAAAAAAGTACTGTCGTTCATTAAAAAATATGGAACCTCGTCGCAATAGTTATTAAAATCTGTTGAGCAATTATACAATTATTGCAGTGGATCTCAGCCTGTGGTCCTCGGATCATTAGTGGCCTGTGAGCTATTTTCATGTGGTTAGCGACAGGCCCTTATTACCCAAAAATGCACGGGCAGCTTGAGTTTCCCCACAGAAGTTTTAGGGGACCCAAAATATCACTGAAAAACTGTGCTTATTAATTCCATTGTCTGCTTTTAACTGTGTTTTGTAAAGAGATTGCAAACATTTGAGCTTGCTAAATAAAAATGTTTAAAATTCTTAAATTATTGAAAGTGAGGACACATTTGATAAAATGTAGCTACATGCAGGATTTTCAAGTGTGGGATTTCATTCAACTCTGTTAAAATGTACTTTTATGACATTTAATTTTCTTGTGAAGTGTCAAATATGATTCAAAATGATACTATCCAAATTTTCTGAGAATTCAAGTGCGACATCTTTGCTAATAATAAAGCTGAAAGTCTCACTGTCCGGAGGATGTCTGGATCTCTGTGACGCGCATAGCGTCTAGACCGTTCGGTCGATTTTCGTGAAATTTGGACGAGTTAGTTTGTAGCATGGGGGGTGTGCACCTCGAAGCGATTTTTCGAAAATTCGATGGGATTCTTTTTCTATTCCAATTTTAAGAACAAAACTATCATAAGATGGACGAGTAAATTACGAAATTATCATAGCGTGGAACCGTAACATGGGCACAACCCAATTGGCGAGATACGAAATTATCATAGCGTGGAACCGTAACATGGGTACAAGCCAATTGGCGAGATACGAAATTATCATACCGTGGAACCGTAACATGGGCACAACCCAATTGGCGAGATACGAAATTATCATAGTGTGGAACCGTAACATGAGTACAAGCCAATTGGCGAGAAAATTCACCATACATTATTTGTAAACATACAGGCGAACCAAAAGACCTTTTAATTTTTCTATTACGGGCAAAGCCGTGTGGGTACCACTAGTATGTAATAAAAAAAATTCTATCAGTCGGTAAGGAGGAATAAACTTAACTCCGCTGGCCCACTTAGTATTAGTCAGTGTTGTATCCATGTGCATAGAATGTTTAGAAAAATTTCCCCAAACAAAATGTGGGAGGCCCAAAATGAGGCCGAGCTTCCCCAAATTTCAGAGGTTCATCGGGTCCTCGTCTGCGGACAGATAGTGAAAATTGATCGATATCATTTTTATAGAAGTATAACTTTTGAATTCATCTCATTTCACCTAATATAATTGTGGTAAAAATATTATTTCTATCGTATGTGGTCTGCTTAGGAGTTCAAAGATTACTGAGGACCCAGTGGTCCTCAGTAGTAGAAAGGTTAAGAACCACTGAAGTAGAGTATTAATCAGCAAATTAAACCAATATTTATATATAAAAAAAAAGTAACGTGAAATAAATTGAGAAAGGATGCTGGGCCTGCGTCCAGGAGAACCCATAGCACCTACAGCTTTGAAATTCGGTACAAAATTACTTAGAGTCCTAAAGGGGAAGGGGGGTTGCACCTGGGGTATTTTTTTATTTCGAATTAGTTTTTTTGTAATTATTTTTTTAAGCTAAAACTTCGCATGATTTGACTTTTAGCGAAAGCCCTAGGCTCAGCTCAATTCAATTCCAGCCCGGAGCTAAAGAGTAAAATACCACTAGAGATCACGGATTTGAAAGCGGCTTTTCGAACGTACAAAACGGCCGTTTGCTATCTTTAGGAGGCCCTAAGCTGTGAAATTTGGTTGAACCTTGGGGGAGGGTTGCTCTTTGAAGCGTTTCGTTGAAAATAATTTTGTTACATGTATTTTTATCAATTTCCTTTCGTCTTCAGATTGGACTGAGATTTTTTTTTTCTCAAAATTTAATGAGCTCTCTACTGAAACTCTATTTTTTTCGGGAAGAGGAGGGGCGATTTTTATTTTTGTTCTATTCATAACGTGTATTTTGATCTGATTCTTCTTAACAGCCACTTTAATAATTCTCAAACTAAATGAGATTCCGAGGCAGTTTTTGGGGGTTGGTGAGATGTACCGAGCAGGAGGCGGAGCCCCTTAGTAATTTAGAAAAAAAAAAAGGTTAGTGGGAGGGTGCTAACCGTCAAAAAATTTTCTTAACTGCACATCTGACTGTTTTATAACTTTATATATGTAGGGTTTGTCATTATAATAACTGTTATTGCTATTTAATTGTTTAATTATGACTTTATTATATTTTAAAGCTGCCTTTTTGATACAAATAGTGCTTAAACTCAGAGAGAGAGAGAGAGAGACAAAGTTAATTGCTCTCTTTTTGCATATAATTATTTTGAAACAACTTACAGCCTTTATCTAAAACAAAAGCAAGAAATAGTTAAAATCTGAAATTTCACGACAGAGAGAGAGAGAGAGAGAGGAGACCATAGTTTAAACTTGACATGAGTCATGTTATTAATTACTGTCACGTTTCAACAAATTAATAGCTTACAAATTAGTGCTCAAGTCATTTAAAGAACTCAGATTTTGAAGGCTAAGGTGACTGCAAGAAAAAAAAAATCTCAAAAGAGAAATATATATATATATATATATATATATATATATATATATATATATATATATACATATATATATATATATATATATATATATATATATATATATATATATATATATATATATATATATATATATATATATATATATATATATATATATATATATATATATATATATATATATATATTAAAAGTTGATTTCCCCCGCCACTTATTCATGAAGAAAAGAAACGCTGTTCCCCAAGCATTTCAAAATTAAGAGAAGCTAGTTTATTTTATACACACACATACACACACACAAACATCTACACACATTCATTCCTGCACACAGACACAAACACACATGCCTACACACACATACACATACCTCCTACACACAAAAACACATCCCTCCCTCACACGCCTACGTACACACATTCGTGATTGCGAAAAACATAATTTGCCTTCAAGATGTCAAAATTCAAATTATTTTTTTTCTTTTGTAATTTTTAGCAGGCTAGCACCGCGGGTTCTTCAACCAAACTTTGAGAAACTCTGCTATAGATGAATCAAGGTGCGAAAACTCTTAAATAACTAGAAACTTAAAAGATCCTTTTTGTAAAGTAGGAATGAAAATTTTCATTTCTGCCTAGGCAGCAGTAACAATTTACGTGGAACTAAGTCTTCCATGATGGGCACTACACTGCCGTGTGCAGGTAAACGGCAGTATCTGCAGAAATGAGTTTTCGAGATATTTGAAGAAATGTGTGGTGTATTCAATTCTTACAATAGAGAAATGTTGGAATTAGACTTTTATTTACGCACCTTTTTTTTCAGTCGAAACCAAATAAGTGAGCTTGTACAGTAAAGATAACGTATAATAGACTAGCTGCGTTGCCCGGCTTTGCCCGGTCTACTTTGAAAATAAAAATTGTGTCAAGTGATGTATATTCAACTATCAGGGTTAAATAAAAGAAAAAAAAACCATCATGCAAAATTTCCCCTCAAACAATGACGGCAGATTTTAAAATGCTTCTAAGAAATTAAAATAAAATGAGAAAGTTGGATTTAAAAAGCTTAACCAGGGGAACACGAAGTAAAATAACTTTAAGAATTGAAAGTGAGAACGATGGAAATAAACAATGGATTCAAAAATGTTACCGTGGAAACGCAAAATAAAATGGTTAAAAACTTGAATGCAGAACAGATTTTCAACTTCATTTAATTCGCTTGTAACTTTTTTTCTAATGGAGATATAGGGTTGAATTTTCGACCGTAGGTCGAGTTATATCTGGAGTAAAAAATGCAACTCTTTTCAATGGTGGAAAAAAGAAAACTGTGCGATAATTCCTTCGCTTTTTATTGATAAATTTAATGAAGAATGTAGTGCCTAAATTTCAGTTAAGCCTAAACAAATTCGAGCAAAAAATTTAAGTAACTCCCGCCGTAATTGAGTTAGAACATTGAAACAAATTGCGCAGAACGCGGAAAATTCTGCTCTTTCCAACGATATTTAATATTAATCTATGCAAGTAATTTTTCACCCCCATATTCAGGAATTTATGTGAAAATTGGGCCTAAATTGCAATAGAAAAGAACTATTCATTGAATTGTTTTCGAACTGGTCTGGAAACCTTTTCAGGACTTAAAGGAAGAAACTGAAAATTTCAGCGAAATCGGCCGCGTAGTTCTCGAGTTTTGCGAGTTCAAACACACAGACGCTTTTTAGAGACTTCATTTTATACTATGTAGAGCTGAGAAAAATGCAGAATAAAAAAATTGTAGTTACTACCCTTTACCTGTACACGGCAGTTCACGAGTTTTGCGAGTTCAAACACACAGACGCTTTTTAAAGACTTCATTTTATACTATGTAGAGCTGACAAAAATGCAAAATAAAAAAATTGTAGTTACTACCCTTTACCTGCACACGGCAGTTCACGAGTTTTGCGAGTTCAAACACACAGACGCTTTTTAAAGACTTCATTTTATACTATGTAGAGCTGACAAAAATTGCAAAATAAAAAAATTGTAGTCTCTACCCTTTACCTGCACACGGCAGTTCACGAGTTTTGCGAGTTCAAACACACAGACGCTTTTTAAAGACTTCATTTCATACTATGTAGAGCTGACAAAAATGCAAAATAAAAAAATTGTAGTTACTACCCTTTACCTGCACACGGCAGTTCACGAGTTTTGCGAGTTCAAACACACAGACGCTTTTTAAAGACTTCATTTTATACTATGTAGAACTGACAAAAATGCAAAATAAAAAAATTGTAGTTACTACCCTTTACCTGCACACGGCCGTTCACTACTAGGGTTTTTTCTGTTTAATGAATGCTAAAACCACTTTATTTTATTTTATTCAGTAAGAGGTTCAGAAGTGGAAAAGGGTTGCAAAAGAATATTCTGACTTTAAAAGATAATTTTCTTTTGAATTTTAAATGCATTGAATTTACGGTAAAAAATACTTATAGATTAGAATTCATCTTGATTAACGGAGTCCCTGTTTTAGATGATATTTGTTGTGTTATATGAAACAAAGCATCAGTACTAAATATTTGTCTCACTAGGTAGTACTTAACGTATTGCTATATGCATAAAGTTTTGCGCGAAAAAATCATAAATTAGAGCAGGAGTCTTCAATCTGGGTTCTGCTGAACCGTAGGGTTTCCTGGAACTTTGGCAGGGGTTCCACAAGAGATCACTATTTGCCTCATCAAAACTGCATCATTTTAGTAAAATTTTAATTTTTATGAAAGATGGAATTCTTAAAGGTAGTTAGTTTGCTTGTAATTTTAAGAGAAAATAAATATTTTATAGATAAAATAAAATGATTCCAGTTAAAAAAAGTTTAGCACTCGAATATTTTACGATTAAAAGCCGAAGTTTAAAATTCTGGGAATAAAGTGCAAATGGATTGAGCATAATGCAAAAAAATTATGTTTTGAGCAAAGCAATAAATGGTCACGTTATTCAAAGGGGTAAAAAGGAGGATTGCTAGGGAAAGAGCCCGAAATGCACTAATTTTTGTGAAGGATGGAATTCTTAAAGGTAGTTTGCTTGTAAGTTTAAGAAAAAATAAATATTTCATAGATAAAATAAAATTATTCTAGTTAAAGAAAAGTTGAGTACTCGAATATATCACGATTAAAAGGCGAAGTTTAAAATTCTGGGAATAAAGTGAAAATGAATTCAGCATAATGGAAAAAAAGGTATGTTTTGAGGAAAGCAATAAATGGTCACGTTATTCAAAGGGGTAAAAAGGAGGATTGCGAGGGAAAGAGCCCAAAATGCACTAATTTTTATGAAAGATGGAGTTCTTAAAGGTAGTTTGCTTGTAAATTTAAGAAAAAATAAATATTTTATAAATAAAATGAAATTAATTTTAGTTAAAGAAAAGTTGAGTGCTCGAATATATTACGATTAAAAGCCGAAGTTTAAAATTCTGGGAATAAAGTGCAAATGAATTGAGCATAATGCAAAAAAAAAAAATATGTTTTGGGGAAGGCAATAAATGATCCCGTTATTCAAAGGGGTAAAAAAAAATGAGGAAGAGGGGGATTTTGAGAGGGAAAGAGGCCAAAATGCACTAATTTTTATGAAAGATGGAATTTTTAAAGGTAGTTAGTTTGCTTGTAAGTTTAAGAAAAAATAAATATTTTATAGATAAAATAAAATGATTCCAGTTAAAAAAAAGTTTAGTTCTCGAATATATTACGATTAAAAGCCGAAGTTTAAAATTCTGGGAATAAAGTGCAAATGAATTGAGCATAATGCAAAAAAAAAATATGTTTTGAGGAAGGCAATAAATGATCCCGCTATTCAATGGGGTAAAAAAAAAAAAAAAAAAAAAAAAAGAGGAAGAGGGGGATTTTGAGAGGGAAAGAGGCCAAAATGCACTAATTTTTGTGAAGGATTGAATTATTACAGGTAGTTTGCTTGTAAGTTTAAGAAAAAATAAATATTTTATAGATAAAATAATATGATTCCAGTTAAAGAAAAGTTGAGTATTCGAATATATCACGATTAAAAGCGCAAATTTAAAATTCTGGGAATAAAGTGCAAATGAATTTAGCTTAATGTGAAAAAAAATTATGTTTTGAGGATGACAAAAAATGATCCCGCTTTCGAAGGGGTAAAAAAGAGGATTGCGAGGGAAAGAGCCCAAAATGCACTAATTTTTATGGAAGATGGAATTTTCAAAGGTAGTTTGCTTGAAAGTTTAAGAAAAAATACAGATTTTACAGATAAAATAAAATTATTCTATATTACGATTAAAAGCCGAAGTTTAAAATTCTGGGAATAAAATGCAAATGAATTGAGCATAATGCAAAAGAATTATGTTTTGAGGAAGGCAATAAATAATCCCGCTATTCAAAGGGGTAAAAAAAAATGAGGAAGAGGGGGATTTTGAGAGGGAAAGAGGCCAAAATGCACTTACCCGTTTTCAGGGTGAAGGAGAAAACCAGAGCTGCAGTGAAACGACGGTGCCGGGTCCTTGTGCTGCGGGCTGCCTGCGCTATCCGGCGGGCCTCCGAACGGGCGGCGAGCGGCCATCTGTCGCTGCGGACACCTGCCGTTGGATGTGGGGCTGTCGCGCTGGCGGCACACCCCTATAGGCGAACGAAACAATATCCTGGTCAGAGGGGGCGGAAAGGAGAGATTAAAAAAGAAAAGGATAAATAACAACTATCGAATGAAATAAACAAAGAACAATAAAGAAATTCGAAAACTAACTGATGTTGTGGCAATAGGAGCCAATCGTTGTTGTTATGGTTGCCATGGGAACGAGCCTCCCCTATTGGTCAACTCGGCAACAGGTACAATGCACACCGTTACCTTTTGGTTGTTTGCTTTTTACCGCGCCCCTTTTAAAGGCACGGGGAAAATGGCGACCGTATCCATGGCGACGGCGGAGGTCCGAATCACAACATTTCGTGTAGTTTTACACCTGAAACTGCTAAAGTTTCCCTCGCGATTCCGAACAGTTTTCTCATTTACCCTCTACGTGCACACGGGCACCCATTTTATGAAACAAATTATCGGCTAAAAAGAGCCATAAATTGGCGGGGGTTTTTTTTCTTTTTCTTTAAGGAAACGGTTATTGTGTCAGCTAAAGGCAAATTTTAAACAACGTTCTTCGGTACAGCATTTTTAATGCGATCAATATGGAGTGTCTAAAAGAGTGGCTTTTAGATTTATCCGTAGCACCTTATCAGACATGTTTTACCATTCATTCTTAGTTTTGTGTCCAAAAGTCTCATTCTTAGATTTGTGACCATTGTGTCTAAAAGACTTACCACTCATTTTTAGTTTTGTGTCCAAAAGTCTCATTCTTAGTTTTGTGACCATTGTGTCTAAAAGACTTACCACTCATTCTCAGTTTTGTGTCAAAAAGATTTACCGTTCATTCCTAATTCCGTGTCAAAAAGCCATACCATTTATTCTCAAACCCACGTCTAAAAGATTTACCATTCATTTTTAATCCCATGTCTTACAGACTTACCATTCATTCTGAATTTTGTGCCTAATAGATTTGCCACTCATTCCTAATTTTGTGACCATTGTGTTTAAAAGACCGACCACTAATTTTAATTTTGTGTTAAAAAGATTTATCATTCATTCTTAATTTCGTGTCTAAAAGATTTATCATTTATTACTAATTTTGTTGCCATAGTGTCTACAGATTTACCATTCATTCTTAATTTCGTGTCTAAAAGATTTATTATTTATTACTAATCTTGTTGCCATAGTGTCTACAGATTTACCATTCATTCTTAATTTCGTGAAAAAAGATATATTATTTATTACTAATCTTGTTGCCATAGTGTCTACAGACTTACCATTCATTCTTAATTTCGTGTCTAAAAGATTTATTATTTATTACTAATCTTGTTTCCGTAGTGTCTACAGACTTAATTTTGTGTCCAAAGGCATACCACTCATTCTTAATTTTATGTCAAAAGACTTACCAATCATTCTTAATTTTGTGTCCAAAAGACTAAGTATTTTTCCTTAATTTTGCTCTGCCTTCATAATTTCAACTACACTTCATTCACTGTCTTACTAACAGAACATTAAACCAGAGCTGCTAAAGCTTGGGTTTTTCAACAAGATCTCGGGTTTTCAATCAAGATCTTGGGTTCTGGAGAGTTACTTGACATTCTTGCGTTTTCGACTTAGTTGACGAAAAAAGATACACACATGAAATGTTTTAATAATAAAACAAAATATTTTCGCCAAATTAAGAATGTTTGATTAATTAATCTCCAATGTGGAGGTTTCTTTCATTCACAGCCTGTGACTATATAAAAAAGATTGCGCTGAGAAGAAACGAAAAAAAAAAATAAATAAATAAAAACCCTCCCCCCCCGCTCTAGTTCTGGTCGTAGTTTCTCTCTTTACGTCGTAAATCTTTCTATCTGTCTTGTACTATTTGAACAGTTGTCTAGAGACACTGATAAAAAAATCTTCTTTCTTTTATTTTTATTTTTTCATATCCACTGTTTCTACACCACTATTGAGGAAATTATTCCAAATAAATATTTATTGAAAGATCAGTTGTAGCATTTGTTATAATATTTTTTTACGTTATCTTTTTTAAAATTAATAATCCATCAACAACAATAATAACAATTGCAAATAAAATATAAAAAAAGTTTCTTTAATTCTGAAGACTATTTGTATTTGCTTGGTTCTCACTAAAAGTAGGAAATTAAATAAGGATATAATTTCTTGAATACAGCACTCAAAAAATTGATCTTTGTATCCTTATATTTAGGTTAATTCTAAAGCAGCCAATAAAGTTTAAATTAAAAATTTGACAGAACAAAAATAGGCGGTATACAGCTTTAAACGAATAACTTTCGCTACTCTTCCAACCAACCATTATACCAACATTTCTTCTTTCAATTTTTAATATATTTAATTTTTATTAAAAAAATTGAAAGAAGAAATGTTGGTATAATGGTTGGATGGAAGAGTAGCAAAAGTTGTAACTTACTACAAAATACCCACACACATCTTTGATTTTGCAACTACTGAAACTTCTAATGGCATTATTTGATACATGAACTCAGCAACTGCGACTTCTGTAGTTAGTAAAGTGAAAACCCCTCTGTAGTAGTAAGCAAAAGTGTTTTAATAGAAAAACTAACTTTCATCAAACAAACACTTTTTTTGAAATAGTTCCCCTTTATTTTTGCTCAAAATTCAAAACCTTTTTTACTTCCTTTTACAAAAAAGGAAGTATTGTATTCGCGAAAAAAATTTCACTCAAAAATTGGCCTTAATTTCTATTTTGCTCACCCCCGAATGAATGTTGTTTTTTTTTTCGACTCGACTATACGTGGATATATGCCTAGGAACGTACCGACACCCGAAATATTCATTTTGACGATCCCCGAGTTAATTACAACGAGTTTTCTCGTGACGTCTGTTTGTACGTATGTATGTGCGTATGTGTGTATGTATCTCGCATAACTCAAAAACGGTATGTCCCAGAAAGTTTAAATTTGGTACGTGGACTCCTAGTGGGGTCTAGTTGTGCACCTTCCCTTTTGGTTGCATTCGGATGTTCCTAAGGGGGGTCTTTTGCCCCTTTTTGGAGGGAAATCATTGTTAATTTCGATGCAAACTCAAGTGGTGTTATAATGGCGATATATTGCCAGTAGTATGGTCACCAAGTTTTGTCGCGAGCTTGGTGACAAATTTGGCGATATTTTTTTTTTTGTAATCTGGTTTCGATTTGGCCACTGTTGGTGATATTTAGAGAGTAAACTATTGAATCACATTAAAATTGCCAATAATGGGAAAATGACATTAAATTGAAGCGAAAGGAAGTCATGTGATGCACACATCAGCTCGTTTTTTTTACAGTGAAGTAACATATTTCAAATACATTAGTTCATGAAAGCAGCACCTCGTTTTAGATGTAAAAGACTTTACAAATTAATTCATGTACACTTAATGGCCATTAATTTATATTTCAGAGCGGGGATTGGATGGCACTTGACACGTGATTCTTTAATTGCTAATTTTAAAATTTTGTCACTCTATGACAGGTGGCGACCGCTAATTATGTCTTTTACTAGCCAAATTGCTGTGTGACATTTTTTCTTCTGTCCCCTTCCGCTCAACCCGCATTTTGATCATATGTTCAACGCAATTCCGCTCTTTTAACCCGTCGGGCCCGGTTCGTCACAGGCGAGCAGAGAGGTAAAAACTATTCACATACTGCGCAATTGACCAGATGTGCCCGAGGGCGCTGCCTCCACTAATGAGTCTCCACTAAATTTCTCGCCTCCCCACGGAATACCTCCCGCCAAAATGCTTCCCCAACCTGCAGAGAAGGGCACCCATCCATGCACTCCGGTTAGCTGCCATTGGACTTTCGATTCGAGAACAGATTACATAATTTTCGCGAACTATTTTGCATTTTTTCCTATTGGGAGAGAGAGGAACATTCAGTACATAGTATAGAGCAGTGGCGTAGCAGGGGATCTGGACCCTCCCCGAAATGGGTAAAAAAATCGAAAATGAAACTGCCACTTTTTTCCGCACATAATTGTCCTGAATAATACAAGAAAATTGGAATTTGAGTGCATGCGATTATTATATATTTCATACTCGTTTTATAATATAAGGAAAATCGATTTTGAAAGCAGACATTTTTTTTTATTTTTTACATAAAACAACGTAGTTATTTCACAAAAAGGAAAAAAAAGATGTTACGACAAAATACACTTATAGCGTAGCTCCTGGTAAAAAGCAACAGGCCACCCCCTGTTTTTTTAGACTTACTAATAGTATTATGCTGTAAAAGTTTTAGCTTCTTACTCAAATTTTAAGAGGGGGCTCAGTGACCCCTTAGTTTAACATTAGCCGTATAGTATACAAAATGCCACAAGTTTAGAAATATTCAACTTCCCCCGTTGTTTTCTGTAAATAATTGCTTTATTGAAATGTACATGTGTTACCGTTAAAGTATATAATGCAATTATTTTATAGAATACCTAGTTATTTCATGAAATAACTGACCGTGTCCGTTGAAGTGTGTAACATGTTAATAATCTGACACTTTCACTAGTTATTCTATGAAATAACTAGGCATTCTATAAATTAACTAATGAGAGACAGTTAAAGTGTAAAATAAACAATTTATCTAAAACTAGCTGCGATGCCGGTTGATTAAGCGTGACCGGCTTTGCCCGGTCCACCTTGAAAATAAAAATTGTGTCCAGTGATGTATATTCAACAATCAGGCGTAAAAAATAAATAAAAAAAAAACATCATGATTTCCTTTCCAAACAATGACGACAGATATTAAAATGCTTTTTAAGAAATTAAATCCAGAAAGATGGATTTAAAAAGCGTAACCATGGAAACAAAAAATAAAATAAGTTTAAGGAATTAAAATGCGAAAGAAAATGGTTCACAATTTGAATGGAATCGAGATTTCCTTAACTTGATTTAAAAGGCTTGTAAAATTTTTTCCTTTCGAGATAAAAGCTCATTTTTTCGACCATAGGTCGAGTTAGATCTGGAGTAAAAACGGTCGCTTTTTCTAATGGCGTCAAAAAGAAAGCTGTGGGACAATTCCATCAATTTTTATTGATTTATTTAATTAAGAAAGTAGTGCCTAAATTTCAGCTAAGCCTAAAAAAATTCGAGCTAAAAACGTAAAAAACTCCCACCGCAATTAAGTTGGTGCAATGGAACAAATTGCGTAGAACGTGGAAAATTCTTCTCTTTCCAACGATATATAATATTACTATGTGTGAGTAATTTTTCACCTCCATGTTCAGGAATTTATGTAAAAATTGACCCTAAATTGGAATAAAAAAAGAATTATTCATCGAATTGTTTCCAAACTGGTCTGCAAACCTTCCCAGGACTTAAGGGAACGAACTGTGAACATTTCAGCAAAATCGGCCGGGTAGTTCTCGAGTTTTGCGAGTTCAAACACACAGACGTTTTTTGGGGTCTTCATTTTATACTATGTAGAGAAGAGAAGAGATGAAATAACTGAGTATTCTATAAATAAACTGATGATAGACAATTAAAATGAAAATGAAGCAATTTATCTAATTTTTGCAGCGTATAAATGACATTTATGGAAGCATACCATAAAATCATTTGTTACAACAAGGATTACTAAAATGACACTTGGAATTACAAAGAACATTTTTTCTAAAACAAAAACATTTTTTGTTGACACACTGAGTTTTACGTGAAATTTTATAAATCCCTGACCAGTACCTAAACTTTGAACCGTAGAAACCGACCGAATATAGATTATTTTACACTTTAACGGGCTGCTGATCGTTATTCTATGAAATAACTAGTTAAACCATGAAATACAAGAGAGTTTTACACTTCAACGAACACGATCAGTTATTCCATGAAATAACTAGGTACTCTATAAAATAACGGATTTCATACTTTAATGGTAACATATGCATATTATTAGTGTAGATTATAATATTTAGCATTGTTTTTTTCAGTTAAACGTATTTCTTAAACCGCTTCCTCATACGTATGAAGTTTGGGGGGAGGGAGTTAAGAACCATCTTTCAGTTGAAATAGGAAGTTAAAATACTTCCAGTATACACCTACAAGTCTAAAATATTGAGGGGTGGACCCGTTGTCTAGGATAAACTTTTTTTACATGTATTTTTGAACCACCCTAAGGGACATACCTATGACGGAATAGTACCTCCTCATCCGTTCTTTTGTAAGCTTTCATACTTGCAAAAGAGTACAAATTCATTTCCGTTGAAATTTACCCTTTCACCTTAATGCAATGATTTGCAAAATCGTAACTTCAAAAAGATTTATGTGATACTAGTGGTACCCGCACGGCTTTGCCCGTAATAGAAAATTAAAATGTCTTTTGGATCGCCTGTATATTTACAAATAATGTATGGTGAATTTTCTCGCCAATTGGCTTGCGCCCATGTTACGGTTTTACGTTAGGATAATTTCGTAATTTACTCGTTCATCTTATGATAATTTTGTTCTTAAAATTGGAATAGAAAAAGAACCGCATCGAATTTTCGAAAAATCGCTTCGAGGTGCACACCCCCATGCTACAAACTAACTTTGTGCCAAATTTCATGAAAATCGGCCGAACGGTCTAGACTCTATGCGCGTTACAGAGATCCTGACAGACAGAGGGACTTTCAGCTTTATTATTAGTAAAGATGTCAAATTTTATTAATCTTACTAGCATTGAAATAAATAATACGATCAGTAGTAATAGTCCATTACCGTTCATCTGCCAAAACACTAGTTACAATAACATTACTGAATAATGGGTTTTCGTCTGACTAAAAAGATCAACCATATCAGAAAAGCGAATCTTCTTGGTCAACTCATTTTCTATCGACAGAAGTGCTAAATAGCTTTGGCGACTTAAGCTTGTTCTATTTCTCTGCTAGGTTTTTAAATTGCTAGCTAATAAACTGAAAGACCTTTCAGCAGTAGACATAGTGGTACAAAAATGTCTGATTGCATTTATTGAAGAAAATAGTCTAAAGATTTTTCTCGTAAATGGATTTTAGAAATCTCAGTTGATCATTTTCTGATTGGACTGGGGACGCTCTTCATTTAGGTTGCGTTCGACGAACCTCACCGGTCGACCGGTGAGTAACCGGTTGCTAACCGCAGCGTTCTAGGATCAACCGGTTACCATTCTAAGCTGTTGATTGGTTGATAGGAGCACGCGATCAACTAACCGGTCGCTACCGGTCGTGCTCGTCGAACGTAAGCTTAGAGACAAGATCGGTTGTTTAACCTTTCAGTTTATCGTTTTTCAACTACATAAAAAACGATTAACAATATTTTTTCTAACCATTCTTTGTTATTACCTGCAAAACAGTTCAAGCTGTAAGTTAATACAAACGACCTATTTTGAGTAAAATTATTTAAATATCTATTGCTTGGTCATATTTATTTATAGGGCTAATATTTTTTTAAATAAAATATAAGTAAGTTATATTAGATAAAAATGGAACAACGTTCAAAAGCACAAAAAAGATAAAAAGTTTTTAAATTTTCCAGAAAATCTAATTCACTGTGAATTAGATTTTCTGGAATCCTTTTACATTCATAAAAACTTAAATAATCTTTGCAATGAGTCTTTTGCTGTTCCGCATTTTTCTCCAATCTTATTCAATTTTACATGTTCGAATACGTCATATCTTGCCTCAGCACTCGCAGATATCTGATTGGTCAATGTTTTTCCGGTTACGCATTTAAACTCTCCTATGACCTTGATTCATCCATTTGTTCATTTCGCGCTGAGGAAGGAGGCTATTGCCTCCGAAACATGTCTGCGTTTTTAAAAACTTTTTATCTTTTTTGTGCTTTTAAATAATGTTCCATTTTTATCTAATTTACCTTGCACAAAGCTATCGCTTTTCAATAAGTAAATTATATTCCATAATCTTGGGAACCGGTCTCTGTCCGGGGCAAGGGGACGGAGGTTCCACTCATCCCTATCTTTGTGGAGGCCATCCCAACAACCTCTGTTGGGTTTCTTGGTATCCCAAAACACGTGCATGCAACTTTTTTGTAAAACTGTGCAGTTAAAAAGTTGCTCAGTTTACTTTCATTTTACTAAATCTAAATTTTTTCCCTGGGTATGACTAACAAATCTTAAGAACCTCGTAAAAATCAAAGATTAAAAAGCAAGGCCTTTGCCATGGATAAATGAGATAAGAATTGGGTTTGTATTCATTCAGGGTAGAACGATCAGTGAATGAAAACTCCTAGAGAACAGCTTGTATATACAATGTTTTAAAAGTGTTTTCTTAAATCAATGGATTGTAGTAACTTTCTTCAAAACATCGCCAAAAAGAAAGCGACCCGAAGATTCTGTTTTTGTCCGCTGTATGGGGGGGGGGGGTCATTCACTGGGTTAATGCATTGTTTTTAATTTTACCCCCCTCCCTAAAAATTCTGGAACAGAAGCGTAAGAGTTTTTAGTTTTTTGAAAACAATTGCGTAAATTAACCAAAATCTTTTTTACTGCTATCGTGTTTAGTTGGTCAGTAATTTTTAATGATATTATGAATTTCGGAAAATGAAATTGCGCTTAAAGACTCATTCATTGGTCTATCAGCCCTACTAGCAGAAATTAAGAAAAGTACAGATAAAATTAACTGGCTTCGTCCACTTGGATTGGTTTTAATGTATTTTTCACTCAAGAAGTCGGATTGAAAAATAGAAACGAAACAAAAAAATTCTACAGCTAAAATGTTTTCAACTAAGTTTATCAAAATTTCAAATATTTAATCCTTTTGTCTTAATGAAAATTTAATTTGTGCATTGAACAAAGCACCTACAAGCACGAAGTGCTTTGAGAGTAATAGAAAGTGACAGAAAAAATATTTAAGATTCTTTTGGTGCTTGGAGCATGGGATATGGTTAAAACTGATGTTTCTCAGAGTGTTATATTACGAAATCAATTAAAAGGTGTCAGTTTGAGACCAAAACTCTTCGGCAAACATTATATGTAGGTGAATTAGCATTCATTATTTTAGCAGAAAACTGGTCATGAAGTGTAATGCTTCAACTAATTCTGAAATTAAATATTTCGGATGAAATTTTTCAAAGCTATAAACAGTTTAAAAATTTTATCTGAACATAATGAAAATCTCTAATTTTTGTAATAAAACAAACACCTACTGGCAGGAAGTGTTTTTTAGAATAATTGAAAATTGAAGAAAAAACATTTAAGATTTTATTTATGCTTAGAACATGGAGGTGGAAATTGTTAAAAACAATGTTTTTCAGAGAGCGAAATCAATTGAAAGTGGTCAATTCAAGACTAAAACTACACACAATTGAAGGAAGATAAAGTAATGTAAATTTCCGCTTTGTGTGATAAAATAAGCACTCCCGCCCACCATCACGAAATGATTTTAGAATAATTGAAAATTAAAGAAAAAATATTTAGGCTTCTATTCGTACTTGAAACAAGAAACATTGCTAAAACTGATGTTCTTCAGAGAGCTATCATTAAGAAATCAATTGTAAATCGTCAATTTGAGATCAAAACTTTGAGGCAAACCTCGTATGTACATAATAACAAACAGACAATTTTTTAAATCTAAATGTAATGTCAATCTCTGATTTGTGCAATAAAACAAGCACCCACACCCACCAGCATGAAACGCTTTCAGAATAATTGAAAATTAAAAAGAAAAAAAAAACTATTTAAGATTCTGGAAAATGTCAAAACGGATATTCTTCTGAAAGCTATTATTACGAAATCAATTGAAAGTCGTCAACTTTGGACCACAACTCTGAGGCAAACCTCATCGGCAGATGGACCAGCATTCATAATTCAGGCAGGAGATTGGAAGTCATAAAGTGTCCACTCCGAGAGAGATTCGTGATTAGCTGCTCACAATGGAGGCTGGCCGGAATTGGTAAACACGGTACCTGGTGTCGGATATCTCGTGTCGCATCCTCAAAGCAATACAAGTATTTTAATTTTCTGCTTCACGATACAAACAAGTTAAATATCTTCCCCGATTCGGTGCCACCTCGTGCGTGTCACACTTGATTGGATCAGTCGATTTCGCGAAGGAACAACAACACAATAGAGAGGCCGGAAATCAATGGTTATTCATCGCCCGATTGATCCGCAGAGCTATTGCTTTGGTAACAGATACCGCACCAGCGTCGGAGCCTGGAATCGTTTGTTGTCGTTCCAGTCGTCCAGGTAACGGTAATACCACCTGTTGCCAACTTTTCTGTTCGTCAAAAATGACATGCCTGCCCCGCGTCATATTTATATAAATCACTTTTCTCCCTAAAGTTTGCGGAATGGCATGTTTTTTGAAACATTAAAAGCTCCTTTGTTATTAAAAGAGGATCGGGTGTCCGCCCACCGAAATGACTTGTGGAAAGCAATTTTAATATGAAAGATTTATTTACGAAATGATTTTTATTTTAAAAGCATCATTGTTGGAAAATCACTTTTTATTTCTTGCGTTGACGTTATAAAAGTCTTATGAATCAAATGGGGGTGGAAGTTTGATGGGTAACGCTAATGCCCGTCTAACAAATTACGTTGAAGATATTGGTATACTTCGCAAAACTCTATCGGAGTTAATGAAAATAATAAAAGCAATTTCAATCCTTATAACTTTAGAGGACTATTAAATGATTTCCGTGACAAAAATGTTTCCAAACTATCAAAACATCGTGCTATTCAATTTCAGTTTTTTAATTCTAGAAATGGTAGTTTAATTCATGAAATTGTTTTTCCAATTATTACAAACGTTTGAAAGAAACATAATAAAGTAATAGCTTCGAAAGTTAGGAATTGCTTTAAAAATTTGTGCATAAAATTGTACTGAAATGTTTCCAATCTTTCACAGATATTTTCTGTAACAGCTCGGTTTAATGTATTCAGTAAATTATAACTTTTATCAGTTTTAACAAGAAAATGTTACACGCTAGGACAATTTTCTAATATGCATGCGTACAACCTTAGATATAAACAAATGCAGATTGAATTTTAAAAAAACTTGAAACTTGGAACATTGTTAAAGCCAGTGATCTTCAGAGAGTTTTTATATTAAATCAATTGGAAGTCGTGAGTTTAAGACCAAAACTCTGAGGCAAACCTTTATAATTATGAGATTAACATAGATTTGAGATTTGCATGGGAAATAGGTAAAAAATAAGTATGATATGATTCACTTTTGCAGAACTCTTAACAAAAGTACTTAGGAGGATAAATTAAATTTGATGATGTTATGCATATTAATATTAAAGTTAAGAAATGAAATAACATGTTTACATCTGAATAAGCAACTGCGGTGATGAAAACGTATAAAAGTTGAAATGAGACCAAAATGGCACGCCAGATTTAGTTGAAATATTAAAATATTGAGCAGAAATTACAATCATGAAGTAAACAGCAAAATAAAGTGTGTTATTTTGCATCAAACCTAAAACCTTAAAAACAACAATACAAAACTCGGTATCACGTTAAAATAAAAACGTAGCGGCTATCACAAAACTTTTTATTATACTTTTTGCATGCAAACTTTTTTTCTAAATTTTCATTTTGAGCAGCTGCACTAAAAACTAATCAGCAGCAGTTCCTGTCCTGCTTGGAAACAATCCGTCTGTTTACTTTCGTTTTAACGCTTGCATTACTTTTCCATTCAAACAACTTTGAAATCGAAAAACATTCAGTCGCCTCACAACGTTTGGAGTTTGTTGGCAAAATACGTAACACAATTCTTTACTCATTTATAGTGCCGTGGCGAAAGACCTGCTTTGTGTTTTTCTTAATCCTTGATTTTTGCTTGTTCTTAACATTTGCCAGGCAGCCTCAAGGAGAAAAAAACATCTTTAATAAAATGAAAGTAAACTAACAAAGCATTAAAATATGCTTCATCGTTAAAAAAATAAGCTTAAAATTATCAAATAAAAAAGTCATTCTTCTGTATCTTTTTTTACGCTATAAGTTCGTTCTGATTAAGTTAATTCGAATCAAATCCACCTCTTAAACCAGGATTTAGGTAGGATTAAGTTTTACTCTTAGAGGCATTTTTTTTTTTTTTGACTGAATTGTTCACAATTCAACAAGAAGTGTTTCAAAGTGTTTTTTTTTTCAATAGTTTCTTTACCATAAAAAATGTTTCGTATCAAATCAGATTTTTGTAGTGCTGCAGACATGTGCCTTTCAATTTTGTCCATTATGGCGGGCGAAGTGAATAGTCATCACTGATGAAACAAATCAATCGACTAAATTGCCAGAAGCAGTTTTTTTAATTGATACAAACTGCTTATTAATGCTTATAATTTTTGCTTATTAATGAAAAAATAAAGGAATAACGGAATTATTCCCTATGGAGGTACTTTCCTCATTTTTTTTCCAAACATGAATAGCTTACAACAGTGGTCTACAACCTGGGTTCCATGGAACTTTTTGGTTCCCTGGAACTTTAACAGGAGTTCAGCAAGCGATTACCATTTGTTTAATCTAAATACCAATAATTTAGTAAAATATTTATTTTTATAAAAGATCAAGCTCTCAAAAGCGATTTGTTCTGTAAAAGTTTTTAAAAAAGTCGTGGGTAAAATAATTTTAAAAATTTCGTAAGAATATCATGGAACATCAAAAGAAGTGTGTGTGAAACATCTAAGTAACTTGTTTCAACTTATGTATGCTTAAATTCGTCCTCTATGTGAGGTGTGAACAAACAGAATACAGAAAAGATTGGCTGCTGTGCAGTGAGGTTACCAGATTTTGAAAATTATTCCAGACATTAAAAAAAAAAATAAAAACTATCAGTCAGTCAATATGTATATAATATATATTTTAAATTAATTTGCTAAAATTTTCAATGTTTTTCCTTTTTTCATTGCTCATAGAATATACTTTAAAAAATATTTTAAATCTTTGCTATACCAATTAAAGGGAATAGTTTAATGACAATAATTTGCAGGGTGAACTGCGAAACACTCATATATCTCGCATTCATTTTTGAAGAAATATTCTCCAGAAGAGCATAGTGAAAATTTTCTCTCCATAATCCCACCACTTTCTTCATCAATTATATATTTATTCGCAGCAACTAACAACGACCACGCCCATAAGGGCATTATGTGACTGTCATTCTATTCGCAACTACTCTCCCCCTCCTTTCCAAAAAAAAAAAAAGGAACTATAACAGGATCTAATGAGGGGATTTTGTAGAGAATGAGAGCGGTGGGTAACATGCGAACACGATGGAGCACGTTCCACGCCTTCCATATTCGCGGGAGTCGCGTTTAATCCATTGAACTGGCACTGTCAGTAAGCCTTCACAAACGATGAATAAATTTTCGCGAAGTTAGCCTTAGAGTTGAACGATAACAGCAAGTATTTTTATAGACATAAAACCCCCAGATCTCCAAGACTGTTTTAATTGTTATTTTTTCTTTACAACGTAAAAGTTTTTTTTTTTTTTTTTGGACATGAGGCTCATAGGAATGAGTCGGATAGTCTGGTTTTATACCTAAAAATAAGTGGGAGAATTGTAAAAGCCAGAGAGAAAACAAACGATCATTTTCGATGAATTAAAAAATATTTTAGTGGAATTCCCCCATGAATCTCCCAATTTGCTACAAATGTTCATAGTTTTTAAACTTTGCACCTCTCTAGCCCGTCAGAAGAATGTTAATAGTAAATATTGCTCCTTTAAACATGGCTATAAAATTGTCGAAAGCTGAAAAAAAAAAAGGAAAGGAAATGGGGGGTGGGAGGGCTTTTTCCAAAAAGTGGGACGTGATAGGAGAAAACAGTGGTCATATCTGGATTCAAAGGGTCATTTTACATGAGAATAACTAATAATGGTGTCAGAAACATTTTGAATTTTTTTTTTTTTTTTCGCGCAGTTTCCTGACAGATAATGTCAAGAAAAGCTACTTTATGCATATTTAGACATGAACAGGTAAATATAGGTATCGGATACAGAGACAAATATATATATATATATATATACAGTAAAACCTCATTAAGTCGTCACTCTGGGGACCAAAAAATTTTGACCACTTATGCGGAATGACTACTTATGTGGAGTGGGAAATAAGGAAGGAAAAAAGACTTTTCACAAATACTTTCATGAATAGCTGTAGAATTCAGTGAGAAAAACCGAAAGCTTGTATAATCCATGTCTATAAATTAGTGGAAACTTTAAAAAGAAGGAAAAAACACTTATTATAGTTACCTAGTTTTATTTTCTTTTACTTATACATTACTTAATCATAATAACTCATTTTAATGTACTTTTCTCATTTTAATGTACTACTTAATTTTTGGGTGACTAGTTATCCAGAGTAAAATTAAATTTGGTGACCAGTAAAGAGGATCATTTTACATTACTGTGAATGAGACCTTGTCGGGACAAGGAAAACGACGAAGCGGAGAGACCACTTAAACGTTGACTTATAAAGGTTTTGCTTATATATATATATATATATATATATATACATATATATATATATATATATATATATATATATATATATATATATATATATATATATATATATATATAGTACATATATATATATACAGTCCGAAATCCTGAGCATTTGTAAAGAACAGATCCGGATCTGCGTACCCGCAGACCGTGAAATGCAAGGAAGGGGAGGTTCTTAAGAGGCCTAAAAGCCTTAAAAATTGAAAAAAAAAAAAAAAAACTTACACTAAGACTTATAACGTTGCAAATACACCTTGCTGGCTTGGAGGAGGAATTTTGTTGCGGGGTCAAAAATTTGTACTAGATCTGGGCCTGGTTAAGACCACGTTCAGTAGGTCTGTGTGCGACTGCGATTTTTGTGTTGCAGAAATATAATGTAATTATTCTATTTGTAAATGTGTTTAAAGATTAAATGTATACCCATGAAAAATTAAATTTCTATAAAGCGTTGATCACATATGTACACATAGCTTAATTGAGAAAGAAGAGAAGAATTCAGTACTAGACAAAGTTAAATGTTTTAAGTACTTCGAATAACAACTGCAGAAATTAAAAGCATGTATTTATCTTTCGAAATGATATAAATTGATAAAAAAAGGTTATCTATTGCACTAGAAGTAACTTATGTGCATACAGATTTCTGTGCAAATAATTTTCACAATGTAACTTATCGCCTTACTAACAAAGTGAAAATATAGAGAGGACAAATATATTCATATTCAGGTGCAACAACTTTTCTCTATTTAAGTAAAAAACTATTAGCAATGCATATCATTTTAATTTTTAGTGTATACTTAAGGCTGTTTTAGTGCATATGACCCTTTGCACACCCTCTGGGTACGCCACTCTCTCTCTCTCTCTCTCTCTATATATATATATATATATATATATATATATATATATATATATATATATATATAATATCTTCTATATATATAAAAATGGAGTTTGGTAAATTTGTTCCCTAAGATCTCAGAAACTACCCGGCAGATTTGGCTGAAACTTTCACCGTTTGTTCAGTTTGGTACTGGGAAGGTTTATAGACCGGTTCGAAAAAAATCCGATTGATAGTTCCCTTTTTATTCCAATGTTAGTCCCAATTTTCGCATAAATGCCCCAATACGGGGGTGGAAAAAAACGTGCACATATTAACATTATATGTCCATCGAAAGCGCCAATTTTTCTGCTGAAGATAACATCTGTTCGAAGTTTCTAAGTTGTATAAAAAACGAGTTATGAGCTTTTTTGCTCCCTGTTCGAAGGCTTTCATCAACCCAAGTCATTATTTAGTGTGTCATCTCAACTCCCAAGAATTGTTGTATTGTTGAATATTTTTGCGTTTCGTCTGACTTTTTGAGGCTTTTCTCAAGTCAAATCTTAAAGTAACGTTTTTCCACAAGATTGGCTAAAAATAAATGGATTTGGCTGATCATTTTACTTTTAAACGGAACTTATGTAATTAATGGTTTATTATTATTATTTATGCTGATTGGACACTTGCTCACTATATCCAACCAACCAGCAGAAATATCGCCAGAATTTTTTCAGAAAGATTTCAGTAGCTGATGCATTTGGCAGTTTTTTCCACTGTCGCTGTTTTTGAGCCCAAAGTCTACGTAATAATGTTTCTCAGCTTTCACCATACAAACAAAATATCGCCAATCAAAGATATTTAAAAAAAAAAAAATATACTGTGTAAAATAATTCAACAACTAAATTAGGCAAATCCATAAACCGCACAAAAACTTCTACTAATTATTCTTTTTGCACGATTTCAAACAATCGCCAAATTTTACTACTTATTTTGGAAACATTTCGGATGAAATCGTTTAGCGACATTTTATTTTGACCAAAAGCATCTCAGCATCTGGCAACAATATTTCTATAATAAAAATTAGTAAGGAGGGGGAGTATTATCGAAAGTGTCCCAAAATGATTCTCGCAAATTTGGTAAGATTTTAAACCGCACCAGGTGCCCACAAAAATTGAAATTTCCCAAAATAACTAAAGCAAGTGTAAGGGGAACACGGGCCGCTACATTTTTAAAAACAGTTCGTACATCAATAGCCATACAGAGAAGGTTTTAGATTTAAAAAAAAAGTACTAACAGATAAATCTTTTTAAACATGTAAAATTTAATTTCAAATTTCGGAAATTCTTCAAATTTGTATATGCCTAAATGTCGCGCTTTCGTTTCTAATTGAATACTATTTTGTTCCTTATACTTATTGCTATTTAAGTTTAATGAGTAAGGAAGAAGCTCGATTTTTAATCACGTCAAAAAGGTTTGTTTTAAATTCTTGCGCTTAAAAGAGAAAACAGGGGCAAGTAACGATTGTTTCTCATAATTATTGCTGACCCAAGCAACGCCGGGTTTTTTTGCTAGTATATATATATAAACATGTTTTATTGAAATAAAAATATATAGATTGATAAATAGAGAGAGATAAATATGAAACATGAAAATTCTAATTTTCTTTGCATAAATACACATTTATTGTACATATTTTGCTCTCTGCACCTTCATCAACAGAGTATGTGTTGAGGTATACGTCTCCATGACAACGCACGCACCGTTATTATCTTATTTCGGGAATTAAAAAATGGTCCGCGCACGCAACGCAACAGGCGCTACCGATGGCGCCTAAGTCCTGAATGGCCCTCGTTTCGATCTCACCGCACCTGCGCACTGGGAACTACGTCTGTTGCCATGGCAACGCTGGTCCTCCAACTGATATATTCTCATGCTTGTTTTCCCCGAGCGGGAGAGGAAATTTGGCGGAGTAGGCCGCCGAACGCATTCGGCGCTGAAGTGAAGAGGTGAAGCACGCGATACAGAAGTAATGCAAATTATCTCGGAGTGGCCATTTTTCCACATCCATAATTGATACCACTTAGAGAAATGCATCATCAGATGAATTAAACAAATAACCTGCTTTACGTTGCGCAGAATTCGAACTGCCTATGCTAAAGTTTTGTCATTTTTTCCTTTAAAAAAAAAAAAAAAAAAAATAGACTAGAAGTTATCAACCTGGGTTCCCATGAACCTGAACTTCGACAGGGGTTCCACAAGGAATCACTGTTGTTATATCAAAAGGCCAAAATTTTGAAAAATTTTCAATTTTTTTAAATATTGAATTCTTCAAGGCGGTTTGCTCGTAAAATTAAATATAAATAAAAATTTTATGGATAAAATAAAATTATTCCAGATGTTATCAAAGCAACAAAAACTAAAATCAACCAATGCAAAAAATATTTTTGTTTTTAATCAATAGGTTATAATTTAATTTATTGTTTTCTTTCTTTGTCATTCACAGAATTTATTTGAAAAAACCAAAAAAAAAAAAAAAAAAACACAGTTACCTTACCTTTTTAACCAGTCTTAAAAATATGCTTATAGTGTGACAAAGTTAAGATGCTATAATGATTTTTTTTATTTGAATTTGAAAAGGCCTTGATATCCTATTTTTTTTCTGCTGTTTTGAACACGAGGTTCCTTCTTGAAAACGGTAAGCTCAAGGGGTTCTCTAACCTGTAAAATGTGGAATACCCTTGAACTAGACAAAAAAGTTTGATTTTTTCTAGTGAAATTTTAACCTCAACCTAAAATATACGAAACTTTAACGAATCAAAGATTTTAATTTTTGTATTATTTAAATAATATACGTATCAATCATATTACAATGTTTATTAAAAATTTAAAAACCTTGGTTTTATAGATAAAAAGCTGAATTAAACAACAAATAAAGCAAGGCCGTACGCGAAGGGGGGTGGGGGATACGGGTTCGCCCACTCTTGAAGTTATTCGAAATGGTACTTCAGTGGGTTATAGCCCTTATTTTCCTGCTCTCACATACTTCCAGTACCGGACCCCTCCCGAAAACATTTTCTGGGTGCGGTCTTACAATTATTAAGAGAGATGATTGAAATGTGCATAACGTCATAAAAGAATTTCTTTGCTTTGAATTAATATTTATGCTTTATAAAACGAAAAAGAAATTCTCGACAGAATTAGTTGCCGGATTACTGCCTTAAAGTGAGCAAAACTTAGGGGTTAACTGTGACGAAATAAATGATTTTCAACAGAAATTTGATCTGTACTACAATTTAATGACTGATTAGAAGCCAGCAAAAACGCAAGTAACTCGTTTCAGCATTCAGAGGCTGCTGTTTCGCTCTTGCTAGTGCTCGTTAGTCTGGAATAACCATAATAGAGCCTCTTTCTCGTGGTGCTGCTACTAGCTTTTCGGTATTTGCTTGCAATTCTGCCTTAGCTCCAGTTATTGGGCGCTTTCTTATAGCTTCAGCACTAGAGGCAGTTTAGTGGACCTTTGAACGTACTGCAGACAGTTTGATTTTATTTGTATTCATATCTGCGTATAAATATAACATTCTCATCTATGTATGAACTGCATGAGTTCATGAACAATATTTCTGAGATTGTCTGCACGAATGAATTGATTCTAATTTCAGTGCAAGTAGGCATGAATTTATTAATTAACAATATGAATAAATGAATTTCTGTAGTTTCTGAGCCTCGGTCCTGAACGTACTTTCAGAGCATGCACTGAGTATCACGCGGGTGCACATCCCTTAAAAATAATTACTTCCCCCCCTTCCGAATACCAGTGATGTCCCCCTTCCGAAGAGCACTGGCCAAATACCACAAAGAACCCCACAAGAGTAAAAGTCCCTCCAAAATGAGAAAAATACCCCTAAAGACAACTCCTCAAAAAATTTCGACGACGGGCGCAGCCTGCGACTAGACTCCCTCTCCCACCCCAGGTGTGTAACCCATCGAATACCTCAGATTCCTCTAGAAACGAGAACCCTCCAAAACGAAAGCACAACCTCAAATCTCCCCATCCTAAAATTTTCAACGCCGAAGTCAGTAGCATGCACTCCTCACCCCGACCCCTTTGTGTGCGGGGCACCCCTGCACATTATGTGCGTAAGCTTGGATTCATTTTCATATGATTACTTAGATCTACTTAAGTACATTCAAGTGCAGGTATATTTGTAAAAAAATTTGACGTGTAAGTGATTTATAGCAAATTATTTCGAAACAGTGTAATCGGCCGCATTTCAGGACTTGTTTTTTGGTCGCTCACGAAAGTTTTGCAGGTTAAAAATTCCATGTGGAATCGGAAGTGATTTTTCTAAAACACACTTAAAATATCTGCAGCAATCTCTCCGCTAAGTAAAGATAGGTCAAAGTCTCTCATTTGGTGAGAAGGGAAAGGGGGGGGGGGGAGTAAGAATAAGCCATTCCGCCCCTCCTTAAATGAGAAATATAATGCCTCTTTCATATGTGTGGGGATAATTTTGTTTTTGCAATTCATAGTATAGAGTACATATACCCCCCCCCCTCCCGCCCCTCGGAAATGAACCGGACTGGAAGACGTTAAGTCAACAGCGGAGCCGCTAATAGTCAATTCCGGAGGGTATTTCATTAGTTTGCGGAGGAGCATTCTGATAAGAGGAAAGCGATCGACGCCCCCCCCCCTTACCCCCGGTGGCGCAGTCCAAATCTCCGATTCTGTCCCCTCGCAATCCAATTGCACTCATATCACGCGACGATGATTACTATCAGCACATGAGTTTTAGCTTCCCAGCCCAAATAGGGGAGATGGGGGGGGGGGACCTCCACTGGGCTTTTTTTTAATTGTTATTTAAACAATAAAAAGTTATGAGTAAGTAAGGGATTAGTGGGTGGGCCGATGGGCGACGTCGGTTGGCAAACATGCAAATGTTCGCCAATGTGCTCCCAAACTTCAAACGCTTCTTTTCGCTCTTTACAACTAAAAGGTTTAAAAGAAAAGGAAAAAAAAAAAGGAACAAAATTGTAACTGAACGATTTGAAAGGTGATCAAACGTTAAAAAAAAGTGTCAGTTTTAAACTTAACAAACAAGTCTTTATTTTACGCAAATATCGACAAATAGTCGGTCATACATACTCGTTACGATCAAGCTCATATAAAAATATGTATTGTACCAAAAACAGTAATTCATTCGCTAATTCAGCTAAATGCATTAGAGCAGGGCTAAATGCATTACAGCTAACCATTTTTTAAAAATCATTTGACTAAGTTTAATATTTAAAAATAAAAGTTTTAATCGGTGTACTTTCATTGTTTACGCTTCTGCTGATGACATCACAAATGATGAAATGCCATTCACTGATGCCATTCTCAAAGCACAATATTTATTTCGCTTTTTTACTCAAATGTACTGGCAACGATATAGTTGATAGCAAGCGTAGAGCGCAACATTTAATTCGCTTCTTGATTATCATAACGCGGAAACGCGGTAGACAGATGCGCCAAAGTACATCATTTGTGACGTCATAAAGACCACGCCTTATTTTCAAAATCAGACATTTAAAAAAATTAATTAAAATTTAAGCGTTGTTAAAATGATTTTTTTTTCACTCCATGTTATTATTATTATTATTATTATTATTATTATTATTATTATTATTTTGCTTATTCTATCAATTTTAGTGACTAAAAGTAATACTTTTACCTGAAGGAAACAACCTCATTAAATCTCTTGGGTCAACATAACCCTGTATCAACTGGACTCGGACTTTCTTCTATTATTCAAAAAGAGCATTTAATGGAAACGTAAAATGGAATTTACGACTTTTAGCATAGTGGGTTATTTTTCAATTAAATCTCACAATTTCTTTCGCAAAATACTTTCTAATTGCACACATTTGCTTTATTATTTCTCTACTTCAATTGTATTGGAAAAAAGAGCAAGATTGTGACATTCTAAATCGCAGTATCTACAAGAATAGTTTTTGAGAGAGTATATGAAGAAAAGCGTTTTGAATCTACACAAGCTCTAGTAAAATGTTAGGGTTCGATGTTATTTTGGTGCTTTATATTCAGTGAAACCAAATAAGCAAGTTTGTACAGCAAAGATAAAGTAAATGAATCATAAAAATGGAAAAAAAACGGAAATTTTTCAGATACTGCTGTTTGCCTGCGAAAGTCAGTATAATACTTGTAAGATATATTTATTTTAATAAAAGTTGATATTTATTCTTGTGTAATGGGGTTGTTTCCTTCAGTCAAAAAGTCTTTTTGTCACTGATATTGATAGAATAAGCAAAAATAAAATAAAAATAAAAATAAATAAATAAATAAATAAATAACATGAACTCAGAAAATACTTTCATTTTCCCAACAATTATTTTTTAATTAATTTTTTAAAATATGCGATTCTTCAAACAAGGCGTGGTCTCTATGTTATGTCACAAATGATGCACTATGGCGCGTCTTTCTACCGCATTTCCACGTTATGATAATCAAGCAGCGAATTAAAATTACGCTCCGCTCTATGCTTGCTACCAACCATATCGTTGCCAATACACGTGAGTAAAGATGCGAATTAAATATTTTGGACCGTGAATGTCAACACTGAATGGCATTTCATCATTTGTGATGTCATAGGCAGAAGCGTTAAACGATGAAAGAGCCGATTTAAGTAATTTTTTAAAAATATTAAACTTAAAGACATTATTTAAAAAATGGTCAGATTCTATGTTTTTAAGCATGCTCTTTCAGAAAAAAATAGTTTTAAAATTTTGGAAACAACCCCATTATTTCCAACACTGCACTTAGTTGATTGAAAATTTTCAATAAGTCATAGTCAGACTTTATGCATTATAAGTTTATGCCTTAAGTTCATAGGTATTATTTTAAATCGTTTGAAATCAATGTACTCAGCATAAGCAGGGAAAGATTCAGGGTGAAGTTTTACTATATTATTCTTGTAAGTAAAATTCATTTAACATTTTTAACATTATCGTCACTAAACTAAAACAGACAGTTCTTAGAAACAAAAAGATGTTATTAATACAGCCATAACAGCCTCAAATGTTACAAGAAAAGAAAAATATATATATATACTTTTATTAGTTGCTTAAAATGCAGATTTTTTAAATGTATTTTTTATTTTAAGTATCATTATTCTTCTTTAACGTCAGTGAAACGTTCCTAAAAATGATTAAGCAACAATTAAAAATCGTCCAATATTTACAAACAGTTAAATGAAATAGAACAAAACGCTCAGCTTGTTTTTAAACAAGAAATGGTGAAGTAACAGGGAAACATTTCTCAATAACTTACAAAGAATTGAATAAAATGGAATAAAATACTCATTTTATTTTTAAACTTAAAATGGTAAAGTAACAGGGAAAAATTATCAATAATTAACAAATATAATTAAAAAAATAATAACGAAATGCACTTTTTTACACTAGACACAAAAATGAACGAACTAGTTTTAGTTTAACGGTATTTTCTAAGATTTTAGAGTATTTCATATCTAAATTTTTTTAGTACATTTCATCAGGTTAGAAAACCAAGAATTAGAATTTTAGGAGATAATGAAAATGAATCACTCAAATTATTCATATCCAAGAATCATTCGACAAGGGTATAATTACGTTAAAAAAAAAAAAAAAAAAAAAAAAAATCGGTGCAGTGTTCTTCAGCGTATACAAACTTCGAATTTTTTTCGTCGTCCATTACGTTCATCATTTCCCCCAATTCATCATTTAGGAGGCTGTAATGGCAACGAAATGGAGGCGTTTAAAAGAATATTCATCACTCGTGATTGGCAACTCTTGAGCCGCGAATGGCGGACTTGTCATTTAATCAGAAAAGGGATCCCATTTCTCGCGAAGTTTTTCCCAAGAAAATTATAAAGAGTCACGAGACGAATAACGCTCACCATTTATTATGAAACGCGGAGACGAGCCTATTCACGGAACTGACGGGTTTGAGGGTTTGTTTAGAGTTGTTTAGTTAGAACTTGTTTTTAACCATTCCTCAAAGCTCAATAAAATTGTTGTTAGAGTCATTATTCTATCAACATTGCTCAAAACTCTGTAAATCTCAAAAAAAAAAAAATTTAGAAAAAGAAATCAATCGTATGTTTATTATTACTATTAAAAATAGCAATAATAGTAATAATAATGACAACAATAACGGAACGCTGGTCCATCTCACTTATTCCCGGCATCTCGGCTATTGTGATGCAATACGTTAATAAGAAAAGCAATAATAAGAAAGGTAATAGTAATGATAATAAGAATACTTATGATGATAACAATAATAAAATAAATTAATTTGAATTTTGGCATCTTGAATTCAAATTATGTTTTTCGCAATCACGAGTGTGTGTGTGGGGGGGGGGGATATGTGTGTTTGTGTGTATGGGGTATGTGTGTGTAGGCATGTGTGTTTGTGTCTGTGTGCAGGCAAGAAAGTGTGGGTAGTTTTGTGTGTGTGTGTGTGTGTAGGTTTTGTGTGTGTATATGTGTAAGTGTCTGTATGTATGTATGTGTGTGTTTGTGTGTAGTTGTGTATGTATGCGCGTGTGTGTAGGACATGGATGCAATCTGGAGACGGCTTTCGCTATAGGAGCAGCAGCGTGAGGAGCCCGCCTGTCCACGGTGATGGTGCAGAGGGTGGCGGTGTGAAAAATCAAAGGACCTCAAAAACAGTCAAATGAAAGCAATAAGCAATCGTAATTGCTCAAAAACACAGTGGCCTCGCTAGAGGGGAGGACGGGCAGTCCGCCCTGGATGTTACCTGTCTGGGGGGTGACGCCCAAAAAGGAATTGCAATTTTTTGAGCAATACAAATACTTTAATTCAGAAAATCCCCCCCCCCCCCCAATATTTCAAATAATCCCGAACATCTTCAATCCCCAGCATTCTCTAGACCAAAAGATAGTCTGAAATGCCTTATAAGATAATGAATTAGGAAATTTTCCCGGGGTGGGCACTCGCATCTTTCCTCCCTACAACATCACCAAAGTTTTTTAAAATTGCGTATTAAAAACTATAATTTCGAAAAAGTTTTGGGGGACTCCCCCCCCCCGAATCTTCTTTTCCCTAACATGCTTGGAGATTGAACAAATGACGTGTTTCCTATAAAGCCTTAAATTTTTTTTTCCTTTCCCACGAAGGGGGGAGGGGAGGGGGTGACGCCACAAATTATCGCCCCGGGTGTCAATCATGCTAGGTACGCCACTGTAATAGTAATTAAAAAAAATTAGCAGTAATAATAACAATAATATTAATAGTAATAAATATTACTGCAACTGCTATTACTACAAGTACTATTAATTGCACTAATAATGATACTAATAATCATAATAAATTGAGCAACATATTTCAATACACCACTTTAAAGAATGAGATACCACACAACATTCTCTCTTTTTCCGTTTTTAATTGTTTTCATATTTTAAAGCAATCCTAATTTTAACCGTTGCCAAAACATAGTTGTACAATAGTGTGGGTTAAACGTAAGCTAATTCCTCACCAGTTAAGGGTTTAAAAAAAGGACAGATATCAATTTCTGTAAATCAATCTTTGTGCGAGAAAAAATTCTGTATTTTTTGAAAAATGATTGATTTCTTGGTTTTTCTTTATGTGTCACGTGTTTCGTTTTGAAAAATTAGTTTATTCTCAAAAATGAATATTTGTGGGAAAAGGCATAAAAGAGTGCAAGACAATTGGGTTCTTTCCCATCTTTCAAGAATATTTTCTCCTGAAAGAACATATTCAAAAACATGGGGTGAGTTACTTCTTTTTCTAATTTTCTACCTAAAAAAATAATTTTATATGAAATTCAGGTGTTGTTTTCATTTTCGCTGCTGACGTCACAAAGAGCAAATCGCTAGGGTTACACGAATAAGGTTTCAAGACACTGCCAAACTTCAGTAAATGAATATTTTATTTAACTAACAGTTCTAGTTCCGCTAATAAATTACTCGTGGTGAAAAATCATTAAAAGGCGATATCTTGCCAGAAAAAATAACCACGCACTCCGATTCAAGATGGCTTTCATCACTTGTGACGTCACACGATGAAACATTTTGGTTTTAAAATCAGACATTTAAAAAAATTAGTTAAAATCAAATGTTGGGAAAATGAAAGTATTTTCTGGGTCTACGTAATTTTCTTTTTCCTTATTCTACCAATTTAAGTGAATGAAAGTAGAACTTTTGACTGAAGGAAATATCCCCATTGAGAAAGAAATATTGTTTTTGTTAGAAAAATCATTTTTGACTTACGGGAATGTAAGTTTCGTTATCTCCGGACGAACTTATTATTCCAAGGGCATAAATAAAGAGAGGGTATCCCATATTCTATGAAGAATTTATTAGAATTGTTCGTGTCTGTGTTTGTGTGTATAACCTTTCTGTTCTCCGTTCTCGGCAGACGCCGACTTCTCCAACAGCAAAGGTCACGTGAAGGCCTTCCGGGGTTGATTGGAGTGCATCACCATGGCAACAGACGATGTTTTTCCGAAAGGGTTGAGCGGGAGGCTGAAATGCTGAAAAAGCGCTTCTGTATGAAATTTCTTAATAGATATATAGAATAATTCATGCGGTATATCTGGTTCTATACTGAAGTACGTTAGATTCCAGTTCATTCACTCTCTAATTTCATTTAACTAGGCACATTTTTTAAACTAAAACCTAGAAAATAAACGTTTAATTTTGCGTTCTTTTCAAAGCAGCGATTTTAAAAGTATCTCGAACAAGGGTAGCACATACTCCATTTTGAAGTGTGGCTCAAGGGAACCAAAGAATAATTATCGCCTGCAGGATTAATTGCGTAGAAATTACGCTTTTTTTTTTGAGTTGTAGATTTTTTTTTTTTTTGTTGTGGCAATGCTCGGTTTTGTTAATAATCATTTGTTGCTTAAAACTACTAGTTCATTGCATTCTGGGCGTATTTGAATAGAATTACCGTTTAACCCTTTTGTATGCGAAATATCTTTTAATCACAAAATTAGTTAAATAATCGAATGTAGATATTAAAAATTTGCTTACTTCTGTTTTAAAATATTAAGATCTGTAAAAAAATGTTGGTGAAATGATATATGATGGTAGAATGACCCGAATAGTTTTCAGCAACAAACGATTATCAATAAATCAAGTGTTGCCACTAAAGAAAAATGAAAAAAAAAAAAAAAAAAATTTGAATTTTGACTTCTTGAATTCAAATTATGTTTTTCGCAATCACGAGTGTGTGTGTGTGTGTATGTAGGGGTGTGTGTTTGTGCCCAGGCATGAGTGTGTGGGTATGTGTGTGTGTGTGTGTATAGGAATTTGTATGTATGCGTGTGTGTTTGTCTGTATGCAGGCATGAGTGTGTGTGCGCGTGTGTGTGTAGGTGTGTGTGTGTGTATGTATACGTGTGTGTTTGTGTCTGTGTGCAGGCATGAATGTGTGTGTGTGTGCAGGTGTGTGTATGTATGTATGTATGTATGCATGAGTGTGTGTGTGTATGTATGCGCGTGCGTGTTGGATATGAACGCAACCTGGAGACGGTTTTTGCTAGAGGAACAGCATCGTGAGGCCGGTCGACGGTGGTGCTGCATAGGGCGCTGGTGGGAAAATAAAATGATAGGATGCCAAAACAGTCGAATGAAAGCAATAAGCAATTGTGATTGCTCAAAAAAAAAAATAATAATTTCAATTTTGACATCTTGAATTCAAATTATGCTTTTCGCAATCACGAGTGTGTGTATGTAGGCCTGTGTGTTTGTGTGTGGGGGGGTATGTGTGTGTTTGTGTGTAAGGGGTATGTGTGTGTAGGCACATGTGTTTGTGTCTGTGTGCAGGCATGAATGTGTGGGTAGTTGTGTGCATGTGCGTGTGTGTGTGCGCCGTGCGTGTGTGCGTGTGTAGTTGTGTATGTATGCGCGTGTGTGCAGGACATGGACGCAACTTGGAGACGGCTTTCGCTGTAGGAGCAGCATCGTGAGGAGCCGGTCGACGGTGATGGTGCGGAGGGTGGCAGTGGGAAAACAAAATGATAGGACGCCAAAACAGTCAAGTGAGAACAATAAGCAATCGTGATTGCTCAAGAGAACCATGAATTTTGAATCAATGCAGCAGACGATAAATATTAGTTGGTTCCTAGTTCGCAGCAAAAGCATTTCACAATATGGAGCCATATTCATTGCTCGATGCAATACCTTCCTTGGCACAATACACCATTCGCGAGATGTAAATTCAAAAACTCATCGGGGGAAGGGGATCGTGTGTGTTTTTTTGCATATTAGGGAGTGAGGATTCAAAGGGATATATCTTAGCATGCGTGATTCTCGGCGACTCTCGGGCGATGAGAAGATTCAGATTTCGGAGTTCAAAAAGATGCGTTTCCATGGCAACCGACGGAATCTACCTCGTACGTTCCTCCTCAAATTGATTGGCAAGATTGGAACATTTCCAAGAGAAAAACGAACTTAGGGAAAAAGGTTTACTGAACGGAAAAAAAGTCTTTTTTCACTGTTTTATTGTTTATTTTTCTTGAACCAAGTTTTTCTTAAACCAAAGATTTTTTTTTGTATAGCATTTTTTTTGAAGTCTTTAATGTTTCGTACTGCTTGAAAAGAGCACGAAAGCTGGTGGTGTTTGGTTAATACTTAAAATATCATGAAAACGAAAGATTTATATTTCGTGCAGCAATGTCAATTAATTTATCGAAAAATAGAAATCTATTTAATTATCTAAAGTTATTAATCAAGTAAATTGGTATGAATATGCCTCGTAAGTTTTTCTCTTAAAATTAAAAATCAAGAAAATTATTTAAAATTAGAAATCGAGTTAATTAGTATGAATATACCTCGTTCGTTTCCTCCTTAAGATTAGAAATCCGGTAAATTAGTACAATCTACGTTTTTCTTTTGAAATTAGAAATCGACTAAACTATCTAAATTTAACAATTGAGTAAATTAGCATGAATGTACCTGGTACGTTCTCCCTCCAACTGATTGGCAAGATTGGAACATTTCCAAGAGAAAAGCAAACTTATGAAAAAAAGTTTACTGAAGGAAAAAAATCAAACCTTTTCCTGATTTTTATTGTTGGGTTTTCTTAAACCGACTGAAGATTTATTGTATCGAACTTTTTTCGAGTTCTTTAATGTTTCGCACAACGTGAAAAGAGTAAGGAACTAAGTGACCCTAAATAACAGAATTACTTTGAACCGGTTCCAGTGATTCTCAACCAGTGGTCCGCGATCACCCAGTGAAAATTAACCAGCATCACTTTTTATAGTTGCAATTATGTACGAGCAATTTTGGTCTGCGAACAGTTAGTGGAAACTAATTTTTTTCGCTTTCATAATTGTAACTAAATATTTTTCCGGAAACTTTTGGACTGATAAAATTTCTCCAAATATATTTGTTGTGAAAATATTATTTCTATATCGTATGTGTTCCGTCCGATTTAAGATTCGGAATCGTACCAAGTGGTTCGCAGTAATGAAATTGTTGAGAACCATTTGGAAAGAAAAATCAAAATGGTTTTTATGATTATTATTTCTTAGTTTTGAAAAACTTTACGAAAATATGGGATTTTTCCTTCACTTTTATACCATGAGATGCAATAACACAATTAAATGATGAGTTCCGCAGCCAAGCAAGAGTTCATAGCTTCCGTTTTTTGCCATAACTGTTTAGTGTACTATTTGATTAGCACATCATTTTATTTTGAGTTTTTCCTACCAACACAAAAACGCAAATTAAAATAATGTGCTAATATAACAGTAAATTAAATAGTTATGTCAAAAAAAAAAAAAAAAAAAAAAAAACTAATGCTACAAACTCTACATTTGTCCAAAATACTATAAAATGATCTTATAGTCAGGTGGCCACGGGGGAAGAAACTGCATTTTGTGATAAAATTTTGGAACTTGGCACGTTTGTAGACATTGTATATGCAAACATTTTAGGAAGGATAGACATTCCAAAACCCCCCTTAAAACCCCCCTGGCGACCATTTTTGGTGGACCAAAAATGGCGATTTTTTTAAAAATTAATTTTTTACCATTTGAAGTTCCAATAAACGTCAAATTTCAGAAATACATTCACAAAAAGTAGTTTAAAAAAATCGATATTTTTAAATTGTAAATTCTCTGACGTAAATTCCCCCCCCCCCCTCATAACATAATTACTGGTTTCTGAATTTAAAGATACATTTAATTAGGGTTATATCAGAGTAGGGTTCCAGTTATCCGACCTCTAATTGCCCGAACTGTCCAATTATCCGGCCATGGTGCACCTCTTTTTCATGATGAGCACGTATGATTTAAACTATTTCCAAAGGGTATAAGAGAATAAGGACTTGAAGGAAAATGGGTAAAAATAATGTCAAGACAACATAATTCTAATAGAAAGAAATTTAAAGTTTTAGTTTCTTTTTCTTATTACTATTGTTACTGTTGTTAATTATTCTTTACCCGATTGATCACTAGTAAGTTTTTACTCATTTTATGAGAATAAACGTGCCTAAAGTGTATAATAAAACGTCTCTAACTACTTCTTACAAAAAGATTCACATCGATGCAATGAAGACACTTTTGACAGAGAACTTTTTATAACTTGAAAATCCGAGAAAGAAAGCACCATCCCAAAGTTTGGAGCACCGTATTAAGGCTGCGGCTTTTAATGTTAATGTTTATTAGATCACAGCTTTCAACCAACTTTAATATCTTTACTGAAACTTTGAAGGAGTTGATTCTATGTTTTGTCCCATTTTATAGCTATATTAAACGATGTACATATACTTTTTAGTAACTATGCTCGATGGTTACCAGTTTTCATAAAAGATCTTCTTTAATCCACAAACCTTCCAGACGTACACAAAGCCTTCGAAGAAGGAATGTTTGTTGTAAAAAGGACAATAAACGTGTTTTTTGTAATTAGATTGGACCATGCTTACGAGCAAAACAATGCGGTAGTGAAAGGAGACGGAGGTATAATTGCTCTATCACAGATCCAATTGCGTTTAGATGATGGATGTTGGTTGGTCTTAAAGTTATCGATTTAGTTACACATTTTGAAAAAGTTACCTCCACTCCTAAAGAAACGCTGTATATGCGCAATGAAGAAATGTTAAGTTTCGAATTCCAAAGCCTGTTTTCAAGAAAGATCTTGAAGAGTCGGGCCTTGAAGAGAAATAACTGAACATGGAAATCCATTTTTAGAAACATCGAAAGAAATTTTCTCATTAGATAGGAATATGGCAGTAGACGAAGAATGTGTGGAGCAACTCATGAAGATTGGGCAAGTTGGGGAAAAAAAAAACAGTTGCAACAAATTCATAGAGAAAAAAATTGTGACTCAAAAGTCACTTCATATTCACGGGTAGGAAAAAAAAACTTTTTAGTCCTTCATTTTTACTGAAAAACCAGTAAGTCTGTTTAATGAAAAGATTAAAATTCAATGCAGATTCATTTTCAAAGCTTTTCATTATTAACAATATCGTACATTTAAACCTGGATGGATTTCTCCTCTATGAAAATCAACCTCACCCTCCAGTGATTTCAATAAATGGAGCTCTTATGAATTAAGTAATAGTATTCCCAACTGATGAAGACTACTCGAGAGAAAACGAAAACGAATTGAGAAGGGTTGCTGAAGATGAAAATGATGAATGCCATTTTTTTTAGAATAAGTGCAGAGATCCATCGTGATGCTATTGTCTGTGATGGTTCTTTCATCGTTCACATAAAACGACCTAGGACCGAAATTTTTTCGTTGGAGTATCTGAAGTCTATTCAGAATACAGATGCAAGACATATAAGAGGAATAGGAGAAAGATATTTTGGATGCTGCAGACAGAGGTTAAGCATATGCGTAAGAACTGTTGGCCCCCGCTGTCATTTTAGGCATATCATACTTTCATGAGCAGTACAAAAAGGGGAGAAAGAAAATGAGCTTAAATTTGTAGCTGGAAAACTATTTCGACTTATACTAGTCCAAGACTTTGCTGACAAATTCGGTCAGCAAAAAGCAGTTGCTTAAAGAGGGTTCTGTGACACGACCTGTGTCTTTTTTTGCAGGTCGGGGAAAAGCGACAATGTGGAAAAGAAGGAAAGACTGTCTTAATTGGTGCATTTTTATACTTATCCCAACCTCAAAAAAAAAAAAAAGAAAAAAAAAATAATAATTTGAATTGTAACATCTTGAATTCAAATTATGTTTTTCGCAATCACGAGTGTGTGTGTGGGGGGGGGGGATATGTGTGTTTGTGTGTATGGGGTATGTGTGTGTAGGCATGCGTGTTTGTGTCTGTGTGCAGGCATGAAAGCGTGGGTAGTTTTGTGTGTGTGTAGGTTTTTGTGTGTGTATATGTGTAAGTGTCTGTATGTATGTGTTTGTGTGTATGTGTGTGTGTGCAGTTGTGTATGTATGCGCGTGTGTGTAGGACATGGATGCAACCTGGAGACGGCTTTCGCTATAGGAGCAGCAGCGTGAGGAGCCCGTCTGTCCACGGTGATGGTGCAGAGGGTGGCGGTGGGAAAAATCAAAGGACCTCAAAAACAGTCAAATGAAAGCAATAAGCAATCGTGATTGCTCAAAAAAAAAAAAAAAAAAAATCTTTGCTACTTGTTTTTAAATAACTTCCGTCCGTTAATGAGGCTAGAAAATGTTTTTCCACCAGCAAACAAAGATCAATGATTAACTTATCACCCACAACTGAAGCCATTAGACAAATTATTTAGTGCTTGTCAAGGTAGATATGAATGGGGCAGTATGCCTAAAAAGCCTGAGCTTAAACTCATGATTGGGCTTTATAGTAATTGATGAGAAGCACGTTCGTATTTGTTTGAGTTTACCTGCAGTTTCAAGTGCTTAAAGTGATTTTGCGTCATGCAAGTGTAAAAACAACTGCTCTCAAATAGCTTGTGGGTGCTTCAAAAATGAACCTATCTGCACATCGATGTATAAATACTACAATGGAAAATGCCTTGTATCTGTGTAAATTACTTGTAAATTCAAACGTTTTAAATTACCTTCTGTATAATCATTGTACGTACTTACACAGGTTTTTTGTAGTTTTTGTAATAGTGAGTTTTATTTCAATAAATAACAATTTCAGTAATAATAACAATATTGTTAGCTTTAATTAACATAGCACTAAACTTCTTATTGCAGTAATTAATCATTTATTCCTCTTACAGCGTGTGAAACAGAACAAACGCTTCAAATCGTCTAATGAGAAAAAACTTAAAATTTGCTTTAAAGCTATTAATAAAAAAATTTTGGAGTTCTATGACCAAAATATCCGTATTCCAACCCATTCCCTCATTTTTCTGGTGAAAATATGACTTATAAAACTGAAGATTGTGAGAGAAACTTCCAAAAAATTGCGAAAATAGTGTTTGAAGTTTTCTTTTCTTTTCTTTTTCTTTTTTTTTTTTTTTTTTTTTTTGCCGATGATGAAAATTGATTTCGTTTCAACTAATCAAAATGTTGTATACATTCTTAAATACCAAGTCAAATGTTTGTTTCAAGCTTTGAAAAAAATTACTAGCTTTGTTTATGACTTTTTATTTCTAGTTTTATTCTTAGTTTTATAATCAGTTTTTATCATTAAATTTTCAAGCATACGTTCAGATTTTCTAATGTTTCGTATTTTTGGGGTTCGGATAGTTGGTTTTTACTATACATGAATTAATTTTTTTTAACATAGTGCTTTAAAATACATAAAAAACCATTTCTCAAACAACCCCTCTTGAATTGTTAAAGACTTTAGTTAGTTAAAGTTTCGTTTAAAAGCATCGAAGTTTTTGAAATTATTATGAAAATTAGGAGGTTAAGAGATATTTGATGGCTTTTTACACTTTAGTAAGCATAATAGACAGTCACAAAAAAAGATACAGTGTATGTTTTTCTAAAAATAAAAAGTAAAAGTAGTTTTGGATATTTGAATTTTTGCCAAAATGCATCATTTGTGACGTCATAAAGACCACGCCTTGTTTGAAAAATCGGACATTTAAAAAAAAATAATTAAAAAAAAAACTGTTGGGAAAATGAAAGTATTTTCTGGGTTTATGTAATTTTTTTGCTCATTCTATCCATTTTAATGACTAAAAGTAGTACTTTTGACTGAAGAAAACAACCCTTTTCTGAAAACATAATTACTGAAATTAAGACGAAAAATTTATGAAGTATTTATAATGCTGAGTATTTTAAAACCAATTACAAACCAGATCAATATTTAATCAACTTTAGCATGAGATTGGTAGTCCTCATTAAACATCTTATTAAAATTGTATCAGAGAGCTATTTCATAATAAAGCCCAAAAACCAAAACATATTTTGAGGACCAAGGATAACTTATTGAATGTAAAAGCAATCTAAAAACAAATCAATTAAAAAAGAAATAACCACCTTCGATCATGATTGCATAAACTTTCAGTCAACGCTTTGTTGAAGATTTAATGTTGAGAAAGTAAAGCACTAAATTTATTTTATGATACAGTGCCCGCCGCTTATTAAAATCACATTCGTTCTGAGGACATTTGATTTTATAAAGCGGCTGATTTTATAAACCGGCATGCCTACACTCATTTAAAAAATGAAAGGTTTTGAAATTTAAATGCTCTAAAAACGAAACAAAATACTTCATTCATTTTTGTTTTAAGTATTTCAAATAAACATGAGGTATACATTTTTATTTGCATAATGGTCTTAATTAAACAGCAATATACCAATATTTTAACCGAATTGGAGTGTAAAGATTTAAAACCGTTTGAAAGAGAACAAAATGTTTTTAACTTTCTCAACATTATAATTTCTTCTTTACTCTAAAGTGCTTCGTATAACATCAAACGCTTTTCTAACATCTATTGAAGAGGGGGGAAAATTGGCAACGTGATTTCCTCATCTTTTGAGACGGATTCCCTCACTTCTTGGTGCTTCTTTATCATTTTTTTAAGTATGATGTTCAAAAATGATTTTATAAAACGGCGACAGTGACTTTATTAAAGGATGGTTTTAACATGTTTTGATATTGCAATAATTCCGTTCTTACAGATATGATTTTAAAAAGCGCCTGATTTTATAATCCAGTGATTTTAATAGTGGCGGGTACTGTAGCAAGATTGTTTTTAGTAGTTTATCAATATTTATTAAGAAAATTAAGTTTTTGATTCAAAATGATTGAAGTTTATCCATGCAATAAACAATAGGAAGGAAAGAGATGTATTTGATACAAGCTATATTAAAATTTACTCTTGTTATAACATGCTAATGTATTCATCGATAGTTAATATTTTTTAATGGATCAATTTAGTTGAAAATGTGAAAAAAAAAAAATAATTTGAATTTTGGCATTTTGAATTCAAATTATGTTTTTCGCAATCACGAGTGTGTGTATGTAGGCGTGTGTGTTTATGTGTGGGGGGTATGTGTGTTTATGTGTATGGGGTATGTGTATGTGTGTGTAGGCATATGTGTTTGTGTCTGTGTGCTGGCATAAGTGTGTGGGTAGTTGTGTATATGAATGTGTGTGTGGGGGGGGTATGTGTATGCGTGTGTAGGCATATGTGTTTGTGTCTGTGTGCAGGCATGAATGTGTGGGTAGTTGTGTGTGTATGTTTGTGTGTGTATGTTTGTGTGTGTGTGTGTGTGTTTGTGTGTGTGTGTGTGTGTGTGTGCGTGCGTGTGCGTGCGTGTGCGTGTAGTTGTGTATGTATGCGCGTGTGTGTAGGACATGGATGCAACCTGGAGACGACTTTCACTATAGGAGCAGCATCGTGAGGAGCCGGTCGACGGTGATGGTGCGGAGGGTGGCGGTTGGAAAATAAAATGATAGGACGCCAAAAACAGTCAAATAAAAGCAATAAGCAATCGTGATTGCTCAAAAAAACTGACGAATTATAAGCTAAAGTCGAAAGAAGTCTGTTTTCGCACCACAGTTTAGTCAGTAAAGTATATGCAAAAAAATATTTTGGAAATGTTCTTCATACTTGTTCAAAAAAAATGTGAGTATTTATGCAATACAAAGGATAGTAATGTCAGAATTACAACAGAAAAAAGCAGGATATATCGATCAATCAGAAGCATTTGCTTTTAAAAGTTCAACGGACTGTTTAATGTAACTAAACAAAAATAACCCTCAGCGTAAACTAGAAATGGTAGGTAGAGCAGTAATTAGGTAGCTACAAATTTGGAAAAGTAGAATGTTTCACTTCTGTTGAAAATTTGTGTTCGAAACAAGTTATAAATATTAGCCAATCAATTAAAATTTGGAAATGCTAAGTTCAATAACAGTTAAATCCTTCCCCAAAAACCGTGGAAAAACATTAATTTGTTGGATTTTCCGCGAAGCAGTTTGAAAAAAAAAACTGAATTGTAGTTACCTAGTTGCAGTATTAGCACAATGAAATAAATGAATAAAAAAAGGGGGGGGGAGGAAAAGAAGAAAAAATTTTGGTTGTGCTCGGCAACCTGTTGATCGTAATCGACCGGTAAATCTCGAATCCCTTTTTCAGTCGATCGTGGCAATGTTTTAGATTTTGCTTTCAAAGTACCATTAATAAATATTATGTTCTGTAATACAATTAAGTTTAATCAGGGCATCGAGTGAGAATAGAAGGATCTAAAATTCTCGAAGTCGGTCATTTTTACTCTGAATCTGCAGCCCTGGGTCTAACGTAAAAATCGATTGCTGTTTGAAAATTTTCCAAAGTTTTCATACTAACTGGAATTTTCAGTCATTATTTTATTAATATTTAAAAAAGGAATATAGTTATCTGAAAATATTTTGATGTGAGTAAACAGTGTTCAAGTAACGTTTTTTTTAGCAATTTAAAGCAACTATTTCACAAATATCAAAGTCTGTTTTGATAAGAGTTAACCTCCTTTTTTTTAGTCAACACAGACTCAAATGAACCGTACGTGCAACACAACCGATTAAGGCTATATATAAGTTTATAGTGCATAAATCCCCCCCCCCTCCCAACCAGTCGATCTCTGTGTTCAAAAAACTTATAAAGTGGAACTTCAGTCAATTTAGGTAGCCGACCGTTGATTTATTTCATCTTAATTCGGAGCGAGCAAGAAGGAAAGATTACTGTATTTCAGCTTCGCCGCAAGACCTTACTCACTGCACAGAGTAAATACATTGCAAGGGTGAGGGCGATGCAGAGAAGCTCGCTACTCTCCTTGGATGACTTCTGTGAAGCAAGATCTTAGAGTCAATTTCTGGTTCAAATAACGCAATTAAAATTGGAATTGCTTACAAAGCATAGTTTTATTGATCGTATTTTTATCGATTTTCCATGCGAAGAAAATTATCTTCTTCATTTTCAAATAGTTTAAATTTAAACGTCTTTGTATTTTCATGTAACGTTTTTTGGTCACCATTCAGATGAATGTCAAACAGTTTACAAAATGAAACTTTATTTTTGAGACATTAGTATCGTATTCTGAGGGGAAAAAATCATTCTGAAGTAAAGCTCGATTTTAAATTCGTCAATTGTTTACAATTGCATATATTTGTTCATTTTCTTTTAAACCATAGTGATCAATTCCAACATCTGATTTTTTTAAACGATACGTTTTTCAAAAGATTTTTTTTTGTCAGAAACTGATTAAGAATCTAAAATTTAGGTTAGCGACATCAACAACCAACTTTCACAAAGGCATAAAGTGAAATCTGTTTAAAAAAATTACCAAAAAAAAAAAAAAGAATGAAAAAAAAATCGTGAAAATGTTGATTAAATATTATTTTATAGTAATTTAGTTTGAAATCGAATAACTTCAGGAAATAGTTTCACACAGTTTTTCTTTTTTTAATTTAAAATCAACATTTAATTAGATGAATCACTTGCCAAATCGATTAACTCCATAAAGCAAAAAGTAGAGAATAATTATGAAGAAGATGGTGTTATCCATCGGAGTAAATAGGCCTTCGTGTTACATTTTCTGCCATCACATGGTCAGAAATATACTGAACCAAAACTTTAATATAAATTCACATGCTAAGCGTTGATAAAGCACTATTGAAGCAAAAATGGGAATTTTACTGAAAAGTGGAGTTAATCGATTAGGCAATTGAGGCATCCAAAAATATTTAGTGCTGATGTTTCATTAATGTTTTGGGATTACCATCCATACCAACTAAAATTCCATCCCCCCCTTTTTATTCTAAAGGGACTTCGTTCTGATGAAGAAAAGATCTGTTAAAAACTAATTATTTTTGTACGATTTAAAAAAAATGCTGTACGAAGCTTTGATTGCTGTTTAAAATTTGAAAAGCTTTGAAGTAACTAAATGAGACAATTGGAAAATTGAAAAGCATTTGAACTTTCCAGATTCGTTTGTTAAGTCAAATACTTTGCTTTGTTAAAAATAATGAGAATTTATCTACTCATAATTGTGTATTTATTTTGAAAATACTTTTAGTATTCTTTCAACAACAACTTTCTTTCTTCATGGCTAAACAGTTTTTGAATGACAAACTCAAAAATTTACATTAGCACCTCTAAGGAATTTAAAAATATTTAAAGTGCTTTTAATAGTCGACTAAAATGCAAGCTCCCTTCATAAAAGGTTTTATCTAAAATTCAATATTCATTCTCAGTAATATCCAACAATTTAGGGGGAAGGGGGGGGGGAGACATTTTTGAAAGAGCAATGAAATAAGGTGGATTTGTAACTGCACCTTACGGTGCATTATTTTCCCAAAATTTAAAAACCATTATTTACAAAAGTAGACTTTTATCCCCTAAAATTCATCCCATAACTAAAAATAATCCAAGGAAAATAGTTTCAAAAGAAAATGTTCTTTCTGACTCGAAATGTTTTTCTTTATTAATTAAAGATGTAAATGTATATCAAGCCTCCCCCCTCCCATGCTTTATTCTTGTAAATTGTTTTAACAAAATTTTCTTGTCTCATACTTTTTCTAGTAGCTCTTTATAATTCAAGCGTTGAAGCATTGATTTTGATCCTCATTTTTTCTGATCTTTTTTTTTTCTTAAATGGTGTTTCAGATTTTTAATTTTCATTCTTAAAATTATTACAAATTAGGAATTAAGTGACGCATTATTTTCAAGTTTAAATTCACAAACGTTCCGTTAGGATCCATAGCGCTTGTTTTACACAACTTAACATTAGACCATTTTTTACGACATTTCTCCAAATGAAATTCGGGTAATTTCTTTAAAGCAGCAACTTTAAGGAAATCATGTACAATTTATTTATTGATTTACTACTTTTAGAGGAAAAACAAACAAATTTCATTATCAGTGTACTTTTTTTTCATATTAAATATTTTTGCACTTCTTTTATAATAAATTTTCATTCTCAAAACATAAATTTATGATACATTCTTCAATACTCGAACCCCTAAACAAAATAATGAAATGTGATCTCTCCCTATTTTATGAGAATATCTTAAATATTAAATACTTCCCAAAATGATCATGCTGTATAAAAAAAAACTGAAGACTTCTATTACTTTCCCCTATTTTCAATTGGAGTCAAAATAGCATTAAAAGTTTAAAATCGAAGAATACAATGACTTGATATTTCTCAAATTATAAAAGCATACTTTTGAAAGGTTGTATCACCCAACATACTCATATTTGAACTTTGCCTCAAAGTAAATTTTAAACCATATTTTGATCTTTCAAAAAATTAGAAAAAACACAACTCTACTCTACATATTTTTACGATTTGTGCTTCAAAACTCAGAGAATTCAATGATTTGATATTTCATAAGAGATTAAAGCACACTTTTAAGAGGTTATATTATTCATGAGAGTAACTCGTTTTAAAATGTAACCAAAAGTGAAAATTTTAAACAATCTTTCGAAGTTTTAATAATTTGGAAAACGCAATTCATTATGTTTGCACGATTTTTGCTTTAAATATTAAATATAATATTTTAAAAAGGCAATGTTACACACCAGATTAACTAATTTTTGAAATTCACTGAAAAGTGAAACTTATAAACTACCTTTTGCTGTTGTACTAATTTGAAAAACTCTATCCTTCTGGGTAGTTTTTCATGATATGTGCTTAAAAGTTCAAAGAGCACAATGATATTTATTTCTTAAAATTTTAAAACATATTTTTAAAAGGTTGTATTACCAATCAGATTAATTCATTTTTGAAATCCCCCCCCCCAAATGCAAATTCTTAGCCTCTTTTCGCTGTTTTACAAATTTGGAAAACCCTATTCTATTCGATATCTTCCCATGATTTGTCCTTTAAAGATTCAAGAACATATTTTTAAAAAGTGATATTACCCATTAGATGAACTCATTTTTGGAATGTTGTTAAAAGTGCAAATTTTAAGCCTTACTTTGCTGTTTTAATGAATCGAAAAGCTCTACGCTCAATATTTCTCCATGATTTGTACTCTAAAGATTAAAGACGAAAACTTTTTTTTTTCATTTAAGGTTATATTACCCGTTAGATCAATTCATTTTTGAACTTCACCCCCCAACTTATAAACCATAATTTGATTTTTAAGGATTTGAAAAACATTGATATACCCCATATTTCTCCATGATTTATATCTTAAAGATTAAAGAAAAAAAGCTTTTTCTTTAAAAGATTACATTGCCCATTAGATTAACTCATTTTTGAAATGTACCTAAAAGTGTAAATTCTAAAACCGCATTTCGCTGTTTTAACAATTTGGAAAAAAAAATATTCCACTCGCTGTCTTTCTACGATTTCTGCTTCAAAGATTAAAGCATACTTTTAAAAGGCTATATTACTCAAAAGATTAACTCATTTTTGAAATTCGCTCTGCAAACTTTAAACCTTATTTTGCTGTTTTAATAATTTGAAAACACAATTTCACTAGATATCATACTATGATTTGCACTTTAAAGATTCTAGATAAAAGGTTTTTTTTTAAGGTTATACTACCCGTCAGAATAACTCATTTTTGAAATGCTTCTAAAAGTGCAAATTTTAAACCACATTTTAATGTTGTAATAATTCCAAAAACATTATTCCACTCGATATCTTTCCACGATTTCTTCTTTAAAAATTAAAGACAAAGTTTTTTTTAAAGGTTCTTATTCCTCCTCAAATCATTTTTGAAATCTACTCAAAAGTGCAAATTTCAAACCCAATATTCTGTTTTATTGATTCAAAAAAAAAAAAAAAAAAAAACACCATTTCATTCGAGATCTTTCAATAATTTGTGCTTTTAAAACTCAAATCTCTCTCATTCTGCAGACTCCAGGACATGGAATTCTATATCACAAATCTCCGCCATTGAAGGCAGAGCAGAATTTAGGAGGGGGAAAGACCCCGTTGCCTAGGCAACAGTAGGCAGATCCATGTGTCCAATTAGGGGGATACGATAAAAAGGTAGAGGAGGGAGAGAGTGCATGGAACAACCCTTCTTGCTTTCTTCAATCCATTCTTCTGGGGAAAGAACGATAATTTTCAACAGAAAAGGAACATGCGAATGAAACTTACCATTTCTTCATTGCATCTCGGTTGTTGTGCAGAATATTTCTTGTGCATTGCAGGGAAGAGGTTTTTAAAGGCGTAAAATATATCAGGCGATTTCAAGCGCACTGCGAATACTTGCACTGAGCCAGCTCGTGATGCTCCCCCTAGTGACAAGAGGGATCAAATATGACAATAGGAAACACCTAGCGCCATCTGCTGGCGATGGCGCATAGCTGGTGCTTTCTTCTTTTTTGCAGTAGAGAGCTCCTTAGAGAGGATTACAGTAGAACTTCGATTAACCGAAGTGATCGGGACCGGTAAATCGGATATTCCTGATAAAGGGGGATACTTGAAAATGGATATCAGGATATCACAGAAACGTTAACCGTGGTCTGAAACATATACAAATTTACAACAAAGCAACTAAATGTTTTTACTATATTACTTTAATTAAAAGCAAGAGATTTGTTAAAAAAAAGTCAGACAAGGCCGAAAATATAAGCGTACTGAGTTTTCAAATTCAAAGTGCTAAATTTTTCAACGGTAATTTTAAGCACTGAAAGGAAAACAGGTTTTAAATAAATGCCGTGGGCAATTTTGTCGTTGATTACAGTAGACCCTCGTTTTACGCAGGGGTTACGTTCCCCGGAAATGCCGCGAAAATTAAGATTTAACAGTAGTGTTAAAATAGGGGTTAGATCTCATAGATGAAAAAAAAAATCATTGTAGTGATAGATAAATATTTATAATTAGTTTAATGTGTGTTTATTCCAATACATATGCACAACGTGCATGCAGAAAACATGAATTAACTTAGTGTTTATATGAAAAAAAAAATTAATTTGAATTTTGACCTTCTGGATTCAAATTATGTTTTTCGCAATCACGAGTGCGTGTGTGTGTGTGTAGGCGAGTGTGTTTAAGCGTGTGTGGGGTATGTCTGTTTGTGTGTAGGGGGTATGTGTATGTGTGTGTAGGCATGTGTGTTTGTGTCTGTGTGCAGGTATGAGTGTGTGGGTAGTTGTGTGTATGAGTGTTTGTGTGTGGGGGGAGGGGGAATGTGTATGTGTATGTGGGCATATGTGTTTGTGTCTGTGTACAGGCATGAGTGTGTGGGTAGTTGTGTGCAGGTGAGTGTGTATGTGCAGGTGTTTGCATGTATGCGCGTGTGTGTATGTGCTTGAGTGTGTGTATGTGTTTGTGTGTGTATGTGTTTGTGTGTGTGTGTGTACGTGCGTGTATGTATGCGTGTAAGTGTAGGATATGGACGCAACCTGGAGACGGTTTTCGCTAGAGGAGCAGCATCGTGAGGCGGCCGGTCGACGGTGATGCTGCAGAGGGTGCTGGCGGGAAAATAAAATGATAGGACCTCAAAACAGTCAAATGAAAGCAATAAGCAATCGTGATTGCTCAAAAATAAATAAATAAATAAACAAATAAATAAATAAGAGCTGGTTATGATATTCTTTTGGTAGCAATTATTTTTCTATGTAATTCTTTTTTTTAACGGTTTAAATTTATGTTTCTCAACAAATGAAAAATGTTTCCTTTACGTTGGAACTTTAGCTTTCAAAACCTATAATTTGTTTCGTCATTGCTAGATTAATAGAGCAAAAATATTAAGTAATGCATACAGCAAGCTAAAAGAGGTTGACTTCGGATGTCCCACACGTGATGCATGCAAATAATTAAAAATTTTAAGCAACAAAGTTATTTTTAAAAATAATACTGTGGGAGCAGTATCTTCGTATGAAATGTAAAGATTTAAAAATGTGCTTACTCCCGCTTAGTTAATGCTTAAGTTAGTTAATATGAATGCCCGCTTAGTTAATATGAAAATCTGTAACAAAATGTTGGTGAAATTAGTCGAATTGTTCCGTCTGTGACGGTGGTATGGCCCATTAACTAAATAATAAATTACGCCAAATAAGCACATAATCGAACATACAGACTTATCTGAATATCACCGCATCTCCCCCAAAATATCTTCGCAAGACTTACTGCATGGAGTTTCCTAAGTATTAAACGTCGCTATCCACTTTCAGACACTTGTTCCATAGGGATCCAATTCGTTTCTGGGTTTTTAATCATTTTTTGATCAATGTTTTATTTACTATGGCGTTTGCTCCCTTTACTCGTTTTGTGATTGGTAGAAAGCGAGTTACAAGATCTATTGAACTGCATCAAAGCTTTTCTGAATTTTTTTGTTTTTTCCGGCATTTTTTCAGTTAAAATCTTCTTTGTATTGGTAATTATTTTATTACTTAACTTAAAACACATAATTTCGAATAATTAAACTTTGAATTCTATCTAGTTTAAGAGTTTCTTATGACCAAAGACATTTGAATGAATTCATTTTGAATATCTACTTGAATGTTTTAAAGATATTTTTAAAATATTTTTTTTTGCAAACGATAAATCTGTTCAATTTTTTTTATTCCTTTTTCATAGTAAAGAAAGTATTGTGTTCGCGAAAAAAAATTTCACTCAAAAATCGGCCTTAATTTCCATTTTGCTCGCCCCCGAATGAATATGGAGTTTTTTTTTTTTTCAACCCGACCACCGGGCCTAATGTGCCTAAAAAATATATATGCCTAAGAACGTATAGACACTCGAAATATCTGTTTTGACGGTTCCCGAGTTTTTTCAACGAGTTTTCTCGTGACGTCCATATGTACGTATGTCTGTGCGTATGTATCTCGCATAACTCGAAAACGGTACATCCTAAAAAGTTGAAATTCGGTACGTGAAATCCTACTGGGGTCTAGTTATGCACCTACCCTTTTGTTTGCATTCGGATGTTCCAAAGGTGGTGTCTTACACCTTTTTGAGGGGAAATCATTACTAATTTCAATGCAACCTCAAGTGGTGTTATAATTTGGCAAACACTTGGCGATACATCGCCAAGCTTTAGGTTGCCAAGTTTTGTCGCCAACTTGACATGTTTTTTGAGCAATCACATTGCATATTGTTCTCATTTGACTGTTTTGAATTCATATGATTTTATTTCCCCCCCCCCTCCCTCTGCAGCACCATGGTCGACTGGCCTCCCGATGCTGCTCCTCTTGCGAAAACAGTCTCCAGGTGGCGTCCATATCCTACACACACATACATACATACACACAACTACACACTCACACACCTACACATACACACACTTCTACACACACACACACCTACACTTACACATAAACACACTCATGCCTGCACACAGACACAAACACACACGCCTACATGCAAACATCCACTCGTGATTGTGAAAAACATAATTTGAATTCCAGAGATCAAAACTCAATCTACTTTTTATTTATTTATTTATTTATTTTTGAGCAATCACGATTGCTTATTGCTTTCGTTTGACTGTGTTTGGCGTCCTATCATTTTATTTTCCCACCGCCACCCTCCGCACCATCACCGTTGACCGGCTCCTATAGCGAAAGCCGTCTCCAGGTTGCGTCAATATCCTACACTTACACGCATACATACACAACTGCACACACGCACTTACACACATACACAAACACATACACACATCTACACACTCGCATACACACACCTACACACTCACATACACTTACACACACATAAACAAACAAATAAACACGCACAAACACATACACACACGCATACATACAGACACCTACACATACACACACAAAAAAACCTACACACACACACATACACACAACTACCCAACCATTCATGCCTGCACACAGACACAAATACATATGACTACACACGCATACACATACCCCGCCCCCACGCACACACATTCATACACACAACTAACCACACACTTATGACAGCACACAGACACAAACACACATGCCTGCACACACATACACATACCCTCTACACACAAACACACATACCCCCGCACACAAACACACACGCCTACATACACACACTCGTGATTGCGAAAAATATAATTTGAATTCAAGATGTCAAAATTCAAATTATTTTTTCTTTTTTATTTATTTATTTATTTATTTTTTAAATCTGGTTTGTGTTTGGCCACTAATGGTGATATTTAGAGAGTTAACCTTTAAATCACCTGAAAATGTCCAACATTGGGAAAATTAATCTGTATAAAAGTTTTTTTGTTTCGGTTCGCAACAAACTTGGGGTGAAAATATTTAAAGTTTCTTTGCTTATTCCAAGGCACTATTATCATTAAACTGGCGTTAAAAGGATGTCATGTGATGCACACATCAACTCGTTTTTCTCTCTCTCTTTCGCTAACGTAATTTACGACATTATACTAATACCAAATCACGCTCGAAAAAGCCGCTTTTTGTTACTCTTTTATGATTTAAACTAGATGTGTTGCCCGGCTTTGCACGGTCTACCATGAAAATAAAAATTGTGTCAAGTGACGTATATTCAACAATCAGGCGTAAAAAATAATAAAAAAAAATATCATGATTTCCCTTCCAAACAATGACGACAGATATAAAATACTTTTAAGAAATTAAATCCAGAAAGATAGATTTAAAATGCGTAACCATGGAAACACAAAATAAAATAAGTTTAAGGAATTAAAATGCGAAAGAAAATGGTTCACAATTTGAATGGAATCGAGATTTCTTAAACTTGATTTAAAAAGGCTTGTAACTTTTTTTCCTCTCGAGATAAAAGCTTATTTTTTCGACCATAGGTCGAGTTAGATCTGGAGTAAAAAAGGTTGCTTTTTCCAATGGCGTCAAAAAGAAAGCTGTGGGACAATTTCTTCACTTTTTATTGATTTATTTAATGAAGAAAGTAGTGCCTAAATTTCAGCTAAGCCTAAAAAAATTCGAGCTAAAAATGCAAATAACTTTCGCCGTAATAAAGTTAGAGCATTGAAACTAATTGCGTAGAACGCGAAAAATTCTACCCTTTCTAAGGATATGTAATATTAATATGTGCAAGTAATTTTTCACTCCCATATTTGAGTATTTATGTGAAAATTAGACGCAAATTGGAATAAACTGATCTGCAAACCTTTTCAGGACTTAAAGGAACAAACTGGGAAAATTTCAGCGCAATCGGCCGGGTAGTTCTCGAGTTTTGCGAGTTCAAACACACAGACGCTTTTTGGGGACTTCATTTTATACTATGTAGAGATTTCCTTTTTTAGCCTATTTTTCCCGTAAAAGTCGGAAAACTAAAAAAAAAAAACATGAAAGAAGGCTTATCGCATCTTAAAAATATCGCGAAAATAAAAGGTAAAATAAATAAATAAATATAAAAAAAATTAAAAACTGAAAAGTAGGGTATTAAGATGGGGGGAAATGTCTATCCCCTCCCCCAAATAACTTTTGAATGAATAGTCTGATTCGAACAGATTTCTTTTTGTTCGAAAGATCACGACGAGGGCGCCTCATTCCTGGGGCATTCAAAGGTATTTTTGACATTTATGTAGAGTTCGTAACGTGACCTTTTTTGCCATAACTTTTTAATTTACTGTTTGATTAGCATATTATTTTATTTTGATCTTTTCCTACCAACACACCAGCTCAAATTAAAATAATTTGCAAATCTAACGGTAAATTAAAAAGTTATGGCAAAAAAAGGTCACGTTACGGACTCTACATAATGTTCAAAATACCGTGGAATAACCCTCCTATATTTCACTTTTTGATTTGAATTATTTTTTGTTTAATTTTGGACAGTTCAAAGAAACTTAACATTAGCGCCTACGGGGAAATTCAAGGCAATTTCGAACTGTGAGGCGAATTTGCTTCAAACAAACTTTCTAGGGAAAAGCTTTTGATGAAAAACTTGTATATAAATTTCTTCTTGATTTGAACGATTTTCAGTTTAATTTTGAACAGTTCAAATCCCTTAACATTAGCTCCTACGGGGAAACTGAAAATCAATGTAGATTCCGTACTTGAAGGCGGATTTACTTCAAAAAAATTTTGTTGGAAATAGTTCTTGACGCCAAACTCCAGACTCCAACTCCGAGAATTTGGAGGCATCTGATTCCGACTCCGACTCCTGTGACCGACAATTAGTCGGACTCCGACTCCCCGACTTCGACTTTGACTTCGCAGCTTTGGCAAAAATGAATACACGCAGGAAAAATGACTGACTCCGACTACTTTATCTCAAAGTGAGATTGACTCCGACTCCGACTCCGCAGCCATGGTTTTAACTGTGAAATAATTATTGTTGGTTGACTTGTTTTTATTTCCGCTCTAAAGTTTTAATTTAGGTATTCAGTTTTCGGCGGATAAACTCGAAATCATTTATATTTCTACATAAAGATATGTGCAGACTTTTTTTTGACAATGAAAATTATTCGCAACTTGAATACGCCACCTTGCGGTGGTTTTTAAAATTTGCCGGAAAAGGTAAAACATTGCGTTCCACGTGTTCCATTTTGGGCAAAACAAGCGGTTTGTAATGAGTATTTTTTTTTATTTACGTAATTCATCATTTGGAATCGTCACTCGCAACAGCGTAACATCAAAAATATCTGCTAAAAAACTGTGAATAAACGTTTTATTTATCTTGTCTGAGTGAATTTGAATATGTGTTAGTTTTTCATTTCGAATTAAAAAAGCGTACTTAATAACATTGGCTGGACTGGACACTAGGGCCATGCTAAAACATTACTGCTTTTCCTTAAAACCTAATTCCGCATAATTGATTTAAATAACCTTATGTATACAGCATCTAACTAAAATGGACACTATGCAAATAAATATTCTTTGAAATATTTATCGCAGAAGGGTTTCAAAAATCCAGAAAGAACGTTGAGAATTTGAATAATGAAAAATAAAAGCCTGGAATTTTTATCGTTAAAATAGAGCGTCAACTTTACTTTATTGCTCTGCAAAAGCTGTCATTATCGGTGGAAGAGTTTCGCCAAAATTCTGTTTAGTGTTATGGTTTTAGTATTTGTGTGAATGAATCACGGGTTATGTTAAGGTACGAAATCATGTACCTTAACATGATTTCGTTTAGCAGTTAAATAATTTCCATGATGAATGAATTAAATGCATGACGATTTAAAACAAAATTGCCGCTACATATCCGTGAGCATTTTGTAGATGATTCACTCATATATACTGTATATTCAATCATATAGTCATAGAAATAAGTTATCTAGTATTTAATGTTACTCTTGACAGTCTTACGGTCACGTATGTGCACTATGTGACAAAAATGTCAACAAATGCCGGAAATGTCACGAAACGGGACATAATAAGTACTAATGAATAGAAAAAACAGTACAAAATGAAAATGTTGCTCGAAGTAAAACAAAAATTTATGAATATCGAATTCAACATCGTGAAAATGGCTGCTTCAGAACAATTTATTGTGTGTTTTGCTTTAATTTTTTACTTCCGTAATACTTTTTGATTTCTCATCTCTTCCTACATGGGTCAGAACAACCCAAAGACTTTGAAAAATCTTTTCAAAAGAATGAAGAACAAAAAAATCATATAAACGAACAAAAATTTCGATCTTTTACTAAGCTTAGAAGCAATTTATATGTTACGGCGTGCGTTCGTTTTATCTTTTTCATCCGCCATTAGACAGTGACTGCAGCGTCCCCTATAGTTTGTTGGAGTTGCGAATTAACTGCTTTGTTTAAAAAGTGCTGCGATTGTATTTAATCGTTTATTTATTTATTTTTTTTTACGCATCCAATTTTTTAGATGAGTGAGGCATATTTTATTCCTAGAAATCAGCTTAAAATATTAAAAAATTATGTTTGAAACAATTTGCGATTTTAGCCATTTTTGAGAATATTGATCAGGTACTAGAAAGTAGTATGGGTAAACGGAAAAGTAGGCTCGTTTAGTTCTAGACGGAACTTCTTGTCATATGTACATATGTTTCATTTAATTGGATGTGTGAACCACTTTTTAGCCTATTTTCCCAGTAAAAGTCAGAAAACTTTTTTAAAAAAAAAGCATGAAAGGAGGTTTTATGCATCTTTAAAATACTGCAAAAAAAAAAAAGTCGAAAATAAGTAAAATAAATAAATAAGTATCGAAAAATTAAAAATGGCGTTACTTCCTTCAGTCAAAAGTCTTTTTGTCACTGAAATTGATAGAATAAGCAAAATAATAATAATAATAATAATAATAACATGGGCCCAGAAAATACTTTCATTTTCCCAACAGTTTTTTGACATTATTTTTTTTAAAATGTCCGATTTTTCAAACAAGGCGTGGTCTTGATGTGTCACAAATGATGCACTTTGCCGCATCTTTCTACTACGTTTCCACGTTATGATAATCAAGCAGCGAATTAAAATTGCGCTCTACGCTTGCTATCAACCATATCGTTGCCAATACACGTGAGTAAAGATGCGAGTTAAATATTTTGCTCTAGTGAATGGCATTTCATCATTTGTGATGTCATCGGCAGAAGCGTAAATAATGAATGCGCACCGATTTAAATATTTTTTGAAGAATAATTAACTTAAACAAATTGTTTAAAAAATGGTCAGATCCTATGTTTTTAATCATGCTCTTTCAGAGAAAAAATTCTTTTAATATTTTGGAAACGACCCCATTGTTAGCCTACTTTCCCCATAAAAGTCAGAAAACTAAAAAAAAAAAAAACCCATGAAAGAAGACTTATCGCATCTTAAAAATATCGCGAAAAAAAAAAAAAAAAGAAGTAAAATAAATAAATAAATATCGAAAAATTAAAAAGTAAGGTTTTGAGATAGGGAAAAATGTTTGTGTGTCTGTCTGCCCCCTTCCTCCCCTAATAACTTTTGAATCAATAGTCCGATTCGAACAAACTTTCTTTTGTTCGAAAGATCTCGGCAGGGACACCTCATTCCTATATTTCACTTTTTGAATTGAACATTCTTTCGTTCTACTTTGAACTGTTGAAAAAAAATTTAACATTATAGTGCATACGGGGAAATTCAAAGCAAATATAAATGCCGCACTTAGAGGTGAATTTACTTCAAACAAAACTCTTGATGAAGAACATGTATAGAAAATATCCTTTGGATTTGCACAATTTTCCTATCAATATTGAACTGTTTAAACCATTTAACATTAGTCGGGGAAACTAGAAGTCAATATAGATCCCAAACTTAAAGGCGGATTTGCTTGACAATATTTTGTTGGAAATAGCTGTTGATGACCAACTCCCGACTCCAACACCTTGAACTTTAAAGCCGCCGACTCCGACTCCTGTACACGAAAATTAGTCAGAATCCGACTCCCCAACTCCGACTCTAGCTCCGTAGCTTTGGCAAAAATTTAGACACGGAAAAAAAATGACGGACTCCGACTCTTGGAAATTTAAAGTCTTCGACTCTGACTCCGACTATTTTATCTCGAAATAAGTCCAACTCTGACTCCGCAAACATTGGCAGAGCTACAGACTTTCAAAGATAATGGCCGATTCCGAATCCGAGTCTTTGAATAAAAAACCTTCGACTCCCGACTCCTTCACCAAAAAATTTGATTGACTCCGACTCCGACTCCGACTTTGCAACTGCTTCAGGTATTTACTGTGAAATAATTATTGTTGATATGATTTATTTTTTTTATCACTCTAAAGTTTTAATTTATGTATTCGCAACTCCAACGAACTATAGGGGGCACTGCAGTCACTGTCTAATGGCGGAATTGAAAACTAAAACAAACGCATGTGGTAGCGAAGAAAATGCTAAAAGTGTTGTGATTTTTGTTCGTATGTATGATTTTTTCGCTTTATTCGTTTGAAAAGATTTTTCAAAGTCTTGTGGATATTCTGACCCATATAGAAAGAGATTAGAAACCAAAAAGTATTACGAAAGTAAACAATTAATGCAGAACACACAGTAAGTTGTTCTGAAGCAGCCATTTTCACGATGTTGAATTCGGAATTCATAAATTTTTGGTTCGCTTCGAACGGCATTTTCATTTTGTACCGTTTTTTCTATACATTAGTACATATTAAGTTGTTTCGTGACATTTCCAGCATTTGTTGACATTTTTGTCACATAGTGCACATACGTGGCAGACTGTCAAGAGTAACGTTTAACACTAGATAATTTATTTCTATGACTATATGATTGGATATCCAAAGAAATCATGCATTTAATTCATTCGTCATGGAAATGATTTACCTGATATGCGAAATCTTGTCAAGATACATTATTCTTTCACATAATTTTAAAACCATAACACTATAAACAGATTTTTGGCGAACTTTTATTTTTTATTGTTCAAATTCTTAACGTTCTTTCTGGATTTTTCAATCTGTTCTGCGATAAATATTTTCAAGAAAATTTATTTGCATACTGTCTATTTCAGTAGGATACTGTAGTAACAAAGGTTATTTAAATCATTTATGTGGAATTAGGTTAAAGAAAAGTGTCCAGTCAATGTTGTTAAGTTCGTTTTTTTTTTCATCGAATTGAAAAACTGATATTTATTCAAATTCGCTCAGAACAAAATAAATAAAATGTGTACTCACAGTTTATATATGGTGGTAGTTTTCTTTTCAGTTGATTGACCATTTCTTTTTACTTATCGAATTCTGTAATCTTACTATCATTTTATTCCACTCATGATAAAAATTAAAAATGGTTTAACTAAAAACGCGAAAACTCGCCAAGGCTACTTTGCTTGCACAATACTAAAACTACTATAACCCTAAACAAATTTGGCGAAACCTTTCAGCTGAGAATAAAAGGAATAAAGTAAATTCTTTCTCGGTTAAACATTTTTCATTTTGTTCTACGATAATAAATTCAAGAAAATATTTTGCATACTGTCCATTCCAACTAAATGCTGCTGTAAAATATGATTAGTTAAATTAATTTAAGATTAAAAAAAACTCATATTCTTACAAATTCATACAAAACAATAAAAATTTTTACCTGGTATAACGTTATCCAATTTTGTTAATCCAGAGTTTTCTTGTTTACGCTTCCACTATTTAATACTTTTTTGAAAGAAATAATGAAAACTAACATTATTTTGAGAAGCTCGAGAATACTACTAAGGGACGAATTAATTTCTGTAGCTGAAAGCAAACTAAGACACATCGATTGCGTTAATAAATACTCAGAACAAACTGCCTGTGTTTACGTCAACAGACACACGTGATGCGCAACGTGGCAATGTTTTAGGTGCAGACGCAGTTTTATAAATCACCGCAAGGTAGCGTATTCGAGCGCTGGAGTTCCGAATTCAGTTTTTCGCGGAGAAATTCGGAGTCCTTTATTTTAACATAAAGATAAGCGCAGACGATTTTTTTTTTTTTTTTTTGATAATGAAAATTATTTCTTTAAGCTGACATTTTGTTGATTTTTATTTATTTTTGAAAGTATGTATATTTATTTTTTTAAACTATTTTTTGGCAACAGGGGAAAAATAAACGATTTTCTTTTTTGATATAATGCATTCTTTTTTTTTTTTTTTTGAAAACAAATAAACATTTTTTTTAATGGAAAATAATATATTTGCTGCTTTGTTTAAAATTTGTTAACTATATTTGTTCGCTTATTTGTTTTTTACGCATCTGTTTCTTTAGATGAGCGAGGCAACATATTTTATTTTCGAAAATCAGCTTAAAATGTTAATAAGTTATGTTTCAAATAATTTGCGATCTTAGCTAATTTCGAGAATATTGATCAGATACTAGAAAGTCTGTATTGGTATACGAGAAAGTAGGATCGTCTAGCTCTGGACGGAACTTCTTGTTTATTTCTTTTACTGGTTCTTATTCAGTTTTGATTTCGAAAACGTGGTTTGAATGCGTTAGAAATGAATTTCAATTATTGTCATTATTATTATAACTAGAAAATCACACGTCAAGGTATGACGGGTGAAAATTTCTCCCACTTTTCTACATTTTAACCAAGCAATTGCCTATTTGGGGATATTTTGATAGTTGAAATTTCAACTATAACACCAGCGGATTAACCCTAAACTGAAGAAAGTAGCGTTATTGCCTACCACTTTTTCATTTCTTCTCTACATAGTATAAAATGAAGTTTCCAAAAAGCGTCTGTTTGTTTGAACTCGCAAAACTCGAGAACTACCCGGCCGATTTTGCTGAAATTTACACAATTTGTTCCTTTAAGTCCTGAGAAGGTTTGCAGACCAGTTTGAAAACAATTCGATGAATAGTTCTTTTTTTATTCCAATTTAGGTCCAATTTTCACATAAATTCCCGAATATGGGGGTGAAAGATTACTCGCAAATAGTAATATTACATATCGTTGGAAAGGGAAGAATTTTCTGCGTTCTACGCAATTTGTTCCAATGCTCTAACTTAATTGCGGCGGGAGTTTTTTACGTTTTTAGCTCGAATTTTTTTAGGCTTAGCTGAAATTTAGGCACTACTTTCTTCATTAAATCCATCAATAAAAAGTGAAGGAATTGTCCCACACTTTTATTTTTGACAGCATTGGAAAAAGCTGTTTTTTTTACTCCAGATCTAACTCGACCTAAGGTCGAAAGTTTAACCCTCTATCTCCATTAGAAAAAAAGTTACAAGCGAATTAAATGAAGTTCAAAAATCTGTTCTCTATTCAAGTTTTTAACCATTTTATTTTGCGTTTCCACGGTAACGCTTTTTGAATTCATTGCTTATTTCCATCTTTCTCATTTTCAATTCTTAAACTTATTTTATTTTGTGTTTCCATGGTTACGCATTTTAAATCCATCTTTCCCAATTTATTTTAATTTCTTAAAAGTATTTTAGTATCTGTCGTCATTGTTTGGCGAGAAAATTTTGCATGATGGTTTTTTTTCTTTCATTTAATCCAGTATATTGAAGATACTTCACTTGACACAATGGTTTTTTTTTCAAGGTAGACCGGGCAAAGCCGGGCAATGCAGCTAGTGTCTCCTAAAATGACGGTTTTACTAGTAAAACAGTTAAACGACCGAATTCAAAGTGCAGCCTCGTCACAATAAAACATATCCCTGCATGTCAAACATTACCAAAAAATATTATCAAATTATCATGCCGATGCGCGAGTTTCATTGCTAATGACGTCAGAGTTACTCGATCATTCGCTATAATGAGGATTTTCTCCATAGTTTTCCTTTTTTCGGGAAATTGTGCTAAAAAAAGGATAAGAGCTGAAGAAAAAAAGATGATCTCAAAATTTTTATGTTTCAGTATTCTAAGTGAAAAGTTTACTATCTTAAAAAGTTTCAGTTTTTATGTTTTTATTTACATTTTTTTTATATTTTCTCAAATTGGGTATTTTTTGATGCATTAAAGAAAAAATTTAAAAATATCTTTTGCTTTTAAATTTGTTATTTTCCTTTTTTTCTTTTTTCTTCGTGTTTTTTAAATGTCTAACATTCCAAAAAGTATGAGTGTTGGGGATTACGACCTGTTTTTACGGCTTCCGAAAAGCACCGGAATTTAATAGTGTCTACTAAATTAATCAATATTCACATCCATAAATCTGTAATATATTTTTTAATTCGACGTAGAACTTTCAGAATTCAATTTATTGCTTATCCGTGAACTTTATAAGCTTTTTGACAAGCATTTTGGCAATGGTTGTTTTAGAACTTAAGAATTTATTGCACATGATTTTTAATGGAATATTTCTAGTCACTCTGAGAGAAAACTGTTCTATCCATGCTAGAATAAAGATCTGTCTTAGTTGAATGAACTCTCAACATTTGCTTGAAGAGAAGGCCTCAAGTTGCAGTTAAGTTCGTAAAAATATTTTAGCAAGCTTCCTGTAGCTACAGTAGAACGTATAAAATCCGAACACACAACCTTGAAGTTTCAATAAATTTTCTTTTACTTTCAATAAGCAATTACAGTTTTTTTTTTAATTTTGATAAAAAATTTGATTGTATCTTTATATCTATACTAATATCATAAAGCTGTAGAGTTTGTTTGAACGCGCTAATCTCAGGAACTACTGGTTCGAATTGAAAAATTCTTTTTGTGTTGAATAGTCTATTCATTGAGGAAGGCTCAGGCTATAGGGCTAATCGGTGTCGAGCAGCAATAAAAAATGTTATGAAAACGGGAAAATTTATATTCTAATTAGTGATGTGACAGATAGTTAAAAAAGTAGATCCGTGGATACGGATACGGATCCGGATCCGGATCATTAGTGTCAAGATCCGCGGATACGGATCTCAATTGTTTTTACCCAAGTTAACTATCCAAGTGTAAAATTTGTTACGAAAGGTATTCCCGTCAGAATAATGGCAGTTTCTTCAAAAAATGTCAACTGCGGCAAAAATATAATCGAGACTATGATTTACTCTTTAAAGAAATCTCCGTTAAAATTGAGGGAGTGTTTAAGGAATGGGTCACCGCTGCATTAATGCTTAGATGGAATGTGAAAAATTCTTTCTAGCTTACTCGGTAGATGTAGGATACAGGAGTAAGAGTGTAAAGCTGCTACTGGGCAGGGTAGAAATAATTTTTCCCGTTTTATTTCAGCATAAATGCAGCGCCATTCCACCGAACTTCTCCGACCAACAAATACAGAGCCGGGAACACCTTTACAAACAGTAAAGGGAGAATTTAGTCTCACTTTTTTTAAAGGATGCCAAGAAAAACAAAAATGAAGAATAACAGAAACTCCAAATCAATAACAAAAACTAAAATCAAATTAAAAATTAAAAACCAAAACATGTTCCAGAGAGCCGACCTCATATTAAAATGAAGTTCGCGGGTCAGAACACACATTTGTTAGCAAATATGAACTGACAGCAGGTAAAAATTTTAAATCATTGAGCTTTTTCTCCTTATCTTCCGGTATATAAGTTGGAAGTTTCAAATAAATATCAAACGTAGAAAACTTCGTTCTTTCAATTAGGGCCAACATTTTTAACGTAGGGGTAAATTTTTACTACTATAATTGTTAAAAACGTTAAAACGGTTTTTAATTAATATCTCCGGTAATTAAAGTTCTACAAAAACAAGGCCAAGCTAAGAACACTTTCGATCAAGTCACCTTTTGAACGCAAAATGAACTATCAAAATCGGTTCATCTGTTTAGGAGCTACGGTGCCACAAAAAGACACACTGATACATACTTTTAAATTATTTCCCCTTCCTTTTTGCAACGGGGGGGGGGGGAGTACAAATTGCCTTCTGAAATGATACTTTATAATTTAAATAGGGAATAAAACCTAATTTAAACGGAATTTAAGACTTTTATTCAAATATTTAAAAAATTTTAGTATAGAAATGATTCGTTTAAGATCCGTCAAAAAAGTAACGGATACGGATACGGATACAGATCTTTATTTTCCCTCGGATATGCGCGGATATGGATACGGATACAGATATCCGGAACATCACTCATCTTAATATATAAAAATCAATGTCCTGAGATAATATATATACATATATATATACATATATATATATATCAACGCACAGCCGAAACCGCTGAAGCTTCAGACTTGAAATTTGGCAGGCATGTCCGCATGATTACGAAAGTAACCACTAAGAAAGGATTTTTCGAAATCTCAATTAGTTCGGGAGAAATTAATTAAAACCTCTTAATTTCTGAGAAATTAAAACCTGTCATTGAATTCAAATCCCTTATTTTCGAAGGCTTTCCTCCATTCAAATCATTATTCAGTACTTCATCTCAACTTTTGGTCGATAGCGAACTATAAATTTGATATTGTTTTTGTTTCTCACGTGGTTCTTCGAGGCTTTTCTCAAGTCAAATCATAATGTTTCTGTCTATTGCTTTCATTTCTTCAAAACTAGAAACGAAGTTTTTAAGAACATCATCACAGGCGAACTATCCTTTTGAATTTAGAAGAGTACAGTTTCCTGTTAAAGTTTGCTTTGCAATAACCATTAATAAATCACAAGGACAGACATTAAAAGTAGCAGGGACCAATTTAAGAGAAGACTTTTTTTCACATGGCCAATGTTATGTAGCTTTCTCCAAAGTCAGTTCATCAAGCAGCTTAATAATTTTAGCACCAGAAAAAAAAACTAAAAATGTTGTATACAAAGAAGTTCTTGCTTAAACATAGGTATATCAATAAAATGTGGATGGCCTGTGTTTGCAAAGATAATCAATACTTTAAAAGGATCGTTAATAACAGTTAAAGATCGGTTAAGGACAAAGGCATATATGTAAGGAGTTCAGGGGCCACGGGATCCTCCCCAAATTAGAAAAAGTTATAGGTAATAAGTAATTATTATAGGGGATTTTCGAAACTAGGTGCACCAAGCACTGTTAATCCCTGCTAATTCCATTACCCGAGCAATGCCGGGTACGGGAATGCTAGTTCTAATATAAAATGTTTGGAACGCAAAATATGCGTCGCCACGGTGACTCGACCTGAAAGTGCGGACTTCGCGATCCAGTGGGTGTAGGTTCGAGTCAGTTAGGAGGCAAATCTCGAAGTGAGAATGATTGATAGTTACTTACAGATTATTGAAGATAGTTACTTATCTAAGTAAATAATTTGATCTGCCGTATTATTCAATTGTGATTGTTCTTTATAACGTTTCTATTATTGAAATGTTTATTTGGCGAAAAGCTTTAAATTGCAGGGGAAAAAACCGCTTCACTTTCTAAAGGCCAGGGTTACAGAAACGTGGTTGCTTGGCGCGTTAAGCAATGAACAATGTAAGTTGAAAGATTATTTTAAGTTTTAAAGCTACTGTTAATATTTTTATGTGTTTTGGCGAATAGTTATAAATTCGAGAGATTTAAATAGTTCTTTTGAAAAGGTGTGTTCGCATTTTAGTTGAAGAAAAATTGTTATTTCACATCAGAAGGGTGGCGGGGCGTGGATTCTTTTTTGTTCAACGGACTTCCTTCAACTTCCTGGCACGGGCATCGCTGTGCGGGTACTGCTAGTATGTTATAAAAGATACAATTAACATCTTATTTAGACATTAGTTCATATGTTTATGTACTGTAAAAAAAAAATCCTTTTAAATTTTTTATCAGGGTTAAAAGAGCGCGCGTCCTATCTTTTGTATGCGCTAGCAAATAATTTTTCCTCTCTCCTGTCAAATTATCATAGTGTGACTTACGTTCTTCTGGCTCTGAGGAACAGAGAAATTTGCTGCCAAAAATTTAAAAAAGCATTTCGATGCAAATTCTCTCGTAAAACATATTGCTCTCTCTTTTTTGTACTGTAATTTTGAAATTAAAAACCCATTTTTTTCATTTTTAAAAATGTAGATTATCTTAACTGTTTCCCTTTTCCCCACATTGCCCTAAGGCCCCTAAGGCCCCTTAGACGACATCTGGATGCTTGTACATATATTATGTATTTGATTTATTTGAATAGATTATTTCATTAAATGGCATACCGCTTGTCTAAACGATATTTTCTTGGTTATTTTCAAATATTCAACCCACCAAATTAGTTCGGATTTTTGACTTTCTACTGTGTGTCACACAATTTTTTACGAAAATGCCAAAAAGCATAGCTTTCTACGGTTTTCAATAATGTGTTTTCTGTTTTACGTTTCATTTATTTTTGTTCATATTTGTTTATAAAAATATAAAATAAATACATATTTAAAATACATATATTCTTTTAGACTCTTTCAATTTAATAAAAACTAGTTTTTCTTACATGACATACGATTTCATTTAACCATTAAAAGTCACATTTTAATGTTAGTTAAAAAGTTTAAACATTTAAAGTTTTCCGTTTGAAAACACATGCACAAATTAGTCTTCTAAAGTAAGGGAATGTCTGACTAAGCGGCTGGCGGGGAAAAGAGAATTGACAAAATTTTATTCTGGTAGCGCTACACTATCGGCCATACTTTGACTATGTTATTGAACATACTGCTGATTCTCGTTATAAAAAATAAAAACCTGAGGATCAAGGTTTGCGATAAAGCAAACCATTTTCAATATTTATACTAATACTAGCTGCGTGCCCGGCGTTGCACGGGCTACTTAAAAAATGAAAGAGATGTCCAATCGATGTTTTTGTATTACTCTGACATTAGTTTCTAAAGCGCTAAGGAGTCAATAAATACGAATAATGCAAGGTTTGAAAAACACCAGTAGAGCATATTTTGGGCAAAAATCTCTTAAACGTTAATCATGGTTATGAATGATACAAATTATGAGCATTTTCAATTATCACAAAAGATGAAAATATATGCATTATCAACTATAATCTGTGCTCACGTTAAAATAAATTACATCTGATAGAATATACCTGAAATATTTATGTACAATTACAATCACCTTTTTACATAAAATGACACATACTTTTTGTTGATTACATGAAACTAAAGCACCAAGACTAAATAACTACCAATAAGCATTAATTTAATACCAAGTCATCTGATTCCAATTTAGCTTTAGTTAAAATCCTTAAAACAATCTTTTTTGTTCAACTCTGTTTCACAAAGAAATCCAAACAATCTTAATTTAACATGTTCTTTTAACGATATAAACTGTATTTTAAAAATAGAAACAGGAAGGAAAAAGAGAGTTATTACAATTCGAAAACTCACCCATGTAACGGGAGAAGGTCCAACAAAATAAACATAATTAGTCACACATCCTAAATGTACCAAAATATGAGGCCGGTGAATGATAAACTTACACTACAATCAATAGACATAGCTAAAGAAACAACTTTCCTATGCTGAAAAGAGTTAAGAACGTTGAATGTAAAAATTAAAAAAAAAAAAAAAGACAGACGATAAAATAAAAACTATGTCCGAATAGTGCAACCAATTTTAAACTAATTTAAAATGAAATTCTAGATGCAAACGTTGTTTTAAGATTTGGACAGCAGCCAAAAAATCTCTTTTAAAAGAATTATTAGAATTTTACTTGCTCACCCATATGCAAAATGGCAACAGGAAAGAACTAAAAATTCCTGAATAACGTTATGTTAATTAACGTTTTAATTAATATCTCCGCTAATTAAAGTCGCACAATTACGAAATTGGTCCTATTGTTTTTTCTTTGGAAAATTTCGAATTGATCGGTATCTCGTTTGACTCTCGATTCGCAGCGGTTCTCGAGAAGATCGATCTTCAGACAGACAGACAGACAGACGGACGCGAACAGATTTTAATATTACAGTGGATTGAAAACTTTGGGGTGTATCAAAAATAGCTTTTGTGTTTATAAAAGGAGAAAGTTCTTGTTATTACTATTTCAAATATTAATTAAGACCTACTGATGTGCAATGCAGTACTTATTTATTGAACATTAATCATGTTTTGGCTTTAATTGTGTGCTGCAATTTGACAAGTGCATAAGGGGCAAAGTTTATTAGTTTATTTCATTTATTTATTCATTCATTTACAAATTCTTAAACATTTGTTTATTTATTTACTCCCTTATTTACTCGTCATTTACTAATTTATTCACGCATTTAACTACTTATTCATTAATTTTTCAAACTCCTTCATTTCTTCTTTCCTTTATTAAAGCATTTAGTCGCGTTTTCGCTCGTTTTGTTTTTTCCAAGAAAAAGTTCTTAGTCAAAACATGTAGAAAATATTTAATTGGAAAAATATGTATCTGACGATTTATGTATTTAACTATCCCTTTACCTCGTGGTACGTGGCAAAGCGATATTTTTTCATTTTTGTTTTGAGGGACTATTCTGTACCTTAGAGCCAGACTGACGTAAGTCCACACATTGAGATTTTCCGTTTATTAGTGTATTGTATGTAAAAGCGTGTTTCACATCGAGCGACGCGAGCGCAATTCTTTTTAAAAAAAATCCTTTTAAATTTTTTATCAGGGTTAAAAGAGCGCGCGTCCTATCCCTTGCATGCGCCAGCAAATAATTTTTCCTCTCCTGTCAAATTATCATAGTGTGACTTACGTCCTTCTGGCTCTGAGGAGCAGAGAAATTTGCTGCCAAAAATTTAAAAAAGCAGTTCGATGCAAATTCTCTCGTAAAACATATTGCTCTCTCTTTTTTGTACTGTAATTTTGAAATTAAAAACCCATTTTTTTCATTTTTAAAAATGTAGATTATCTTAACTGTTTCACTTTTCCCCACATTGCCCTAAGGCTCCTATATACACTGGTGTGAAAAAAATTAAGGACGAAGTCGAAAAATTAGCATATCAGCTGAACGAAGAGGCAGAGCGGACAGAAAGACCAATCAGGAGATTAAGTAAGGTGATGTACGGTATCACATGCGCAAATATGCAGGCAGACGTAATAGGGGAGTGTCTGAGTAGTATAAAGCATGTTGTCGGTGTAAGATCAGTATTTCTGGCAAAGAGATTGCACGCCGTATAGCAGTTAAAATCACACCGAGTTGCTGCCTCTGCGAGAAATGGCGAATAATCAATCTGTTAGACGACATCTGGATGCTTTTACCCGAGGTCGAATCATTGGAAAGTTGGAGGAAGGCGGCAGTGTGACAAGTGTGGCTGCAGAGTTCGGAATTGCTCACAGCATCGTTTCACGACTTTGGAGACAATTTCAAACTACGGGAACAGCTATCCGGAGGTTCAGTAGCGGTCGTCCGCGAGGAACCACACCCGCAGATGACCGGTATATTGTCTTACAGGCCAGAAGAAACAGGCGGCAGACAGCGGGAGAAATCGCTAGACACAGGCGACTGGACGACCGATATCGCGTTTTACCGTAGCCAGAAAACTGCACGGTGGTGGTCTGTTTGCACGAAGCCCTATACGGTGTGTACCTCTAACGCCTGCCCATCGGAGAAGGCGTTCTCTGTGGTGCCAGGAACACCGGAATTGGAGAGACAATGAATGGGGACGAGTACTCTTTACAGATGAGAGCAAATTCAATCTGAGTAGCAATTCTCATCGCATACTCATCTGGAGAGAGCGGGTAAGCCGCAATCATCCCTCGAACATCATTGAAAGGGACAGGTATGGAGGTCGCGGTGTTCTCGTTTGGGGAGGCATCATGCTTGGTAATCGTACAGACCTTCACATCTTCGACGCAGGTTCAGTCAACGGGACCCGTTATTGTAACGAGATTCTTCTTCCATATGTGAGTCCTTTTAGAGGCGCTATGGGTCCGCAGTTTCTTTTCATGGACGACAATGCACCATGTCATCGCACAGTAGCTGCCGAACAGCTCTTAGAGAGTGAGGATATTGAACGTATGGATTGGCCGGCACGATCTCCGGATCTCAATCCCATCGAGCATGTATGGGATTTTCTAGGCAGACGCTTGGCAGCTCGTACCTTACCACCAGTAACGATTCGGGAGCTTCGATTGGCGCTGCAAGACGAATGGGCAGCAATGCCTCAACAACTCATTGACACCCTCATTCTCAGCATGGGCAGACGCTGTGAAACCTGCCTAGCAGTCGGGGGAGATCATATCCCCTACTAAAGACCGGATGTTTCTTGCTGGACACCCATCACAGGGATGTTTCGGCCTTCAGTCGCATTGCGCTCCATGCTACTTTTTCAATAAAGCTTCTTTTTATCCCTCTGATTTCTCTTTTAGTAAGTGTTGCTTACATTACACATGTCCTTACGTATTGGGGATCTTACGGTATTAAATGTGTTGATTTGGAAAGTTTTTGTACAAAGTTATATTGAAAAAACCGTCTCGTCCTTAATTTTTGCACACCAGTGTATACGAGGCGACGCATCAGCTTTAGTTCAGCCATTTTGGATCGGAGCGCGTGTTTGAGTGGTTGTCTTTTCTGGCAAGTTACCGCGTTTGGAGATTTCTCACTGAGAGCAATTATTAGCTGCACGTGAATTGTTTATTAAATAATGTATTGTTTTTGACTAATTTTAGCAAAACTCGAAACTTTGCTGTGGTAACCCTAGCTCCGCAACATTGAAAAAATCCGATCCAAAATGGCTAAACTTAAGTTGATGCGTCGGCCTGTTTATATAGCGGCTCTACATTGCCCTAATGTGAGAAAAAAAATTGAAGCACTGTTGTTTCTCATACAACCAGTAAAATATAAAAAGACTGAAGTCGTAATTAAACGAATTCTAAACTTATAGACAGTAGCTCTAGTGCTGATGGAAAATAAAAAAGGATTTATTTTTTTAACTACTGGCTGCATGTAAGTTTTGTTAAGTTTTGTACACTTGAAAATGGCTACTTCTGTGAAAAATAATTCTTTTTAACTTGAACAGTGAGATATTTTTACAATACTTAAATCAGTGTCTTTGAACTTTAAAACATGTACCGTTTTCTCAGTTGTAGCCCAGTGCTGTCAAATGGCTTTTTCTAATCATAAAAAATACTGTTACAAATTCTGTAAATAGTAATTATTTTTATGATTAATTTGTCGTAATCTAGCTAAATTTGGCGTTTAATTAATTATCTTTCATCTAAAATTATTGTAGTAACGTAACCTGTAAATAGTTTTTTGTAATGAATATACAGCCCCTATACATTCGGCTGAAGTATACGGTGCCCTCATTTCTGAATGATAAAATTTGTGAATGGAAAGAAATAAGATAACGGTCTACGATTTTCGAGACGCATATCGAATATTGTGGAAACTTTTCGATGTCTATAAATAGCGTCCCGCATGATAAAAAGTCAGTCTCGAGTTAGTTTTTGCTTGTGAATCGTTGCAGCGGTACGCTGGAGAGCATTTTCTGCTCTGTTTTGTGAAACCTTTTGAGCTGTATTTTTGCGTATTTGAATGTAAATACGTGTGTAACCGTTGAGTTTACGGTGTTGAGTGAAATTTGCTTAATTGCTGATAATTAATGTAGCAGTTGTCGTCGATCTTTCCCGTACATAGTGTAAATAAATCTCCTGTACGTGAAGTACACCGCCAGCTCAGTCATTTCCAGCCGAGGACTGCAGTTTCGTGCTGCAGTCCTCGGCTGGAAATGACTGAGCTGGCGGTGTATTTCACGTATTTCTGCTTTAGCCCTGGCTAATGGGCTGTAATTTATTGAATAAATCTCCTGTGTTTCTTTCAAGAACTGTGTCGTCCTTTCAAGAAAGTGGAAGTCGCACCGGATCCGTTACAATACTTTACTAAGTGGATGAAGCAAACAACCTAAAAACAAAGGGGTGTAAGTAACAAAATAGAAAATTAGAGAGAAATAGTAAGAATGCTAGGAGAAACTTGCATCTGATTTGGGACAAAAGAATTAGTAGTCCTAGTAGGTGCTGCTACACAGTTTAGAAAATCTTTTCAATGATGATTACTTAGGACTTGAATTTTAACCACGGTTTGCTCAAAAGCTAGAAAATTCCCCCTGCATCCCTTTGCTTCTCATAGCCCCGTGCGATGGTTTTTCGTAAAATTTTTCCCATGAGTCAAACCAGAAATGAAAGTCAAAGTACATTTTTAAACCGATTTTTCATAAATTAGGCATTTAAGAGTTGAATAAAATATCTTAGACCACCGATTCTCGATCGCTGGTCTGGCGGACCGGCATCGGTCCATGAGAAAATTTGACCGTCCCCCGAAGATTTTACTTGTCCAAGCAAAATAAATAAATAAACAAAAATAAACAAATCTTTATTTTAAAAAAAAGGAAAAAAAAAAGAAGGTTTTATACGATATTTCATGTGTTAATACTCTATTTTCTTTGTATACCGTCACTTGGAGTATCTGTGTCCCTTTTCTGGGAAACATTGGCATAACAAGCGAAAAGTTAATAAGTACTAGCAGTAATGATCAGAACCCGACTAACTAAAAGTGAGGCCCGAGGCCCACAATAATTTTGAGCCCCCCTGAAGGCTATTATTTTAAAAATGTGTGTATTTTTTGTGTAGTTGTAATGCTATGCATGATTCTTTAAGTAATTCGGGACCCCTTAGGAAGAGGGGGCCCCCAGGCCTGGTAGGCCTGTGCGGTAATAAGGCCCTGATAATGATTAAGTAACGTCAGTGTTGCCTTGACTAGGCCCTTGACACTAATAAGTGATAATCACTCTTGATGTTTCATACAATTAAGGTCGCAGAGAGCCAAGGCGGGCCCCTTCTCCCCCACCCTTTTCTTTCTTCCTTTGGTTGTCTTTCTTTTTTCCTTTCCCTTTTTCTTTCTTTTTTTCTTTCTTTCTTTCTGTTATTTTTTTGAGCAATCACGATTGCTTATTGCTTTCATTTGACTGTTTTTGAGGTCCTTTGATTTTTCCCACCGCCACCCTCTGCACCATCACCGTGGACAGGCGGGCTCCTCACGCTGCTGCTCTTATAGCGAAAGCCGTCTCCAGGTTGCATCCATGTCCTACACACACACACAAACACACAAACACAACTACACACACAAACACACATACATACAGACACTTACACATATACACACACAAAAACCTACACACACACACACAAAACTACCCACACTTTCATGCCTGCACACAGACACAAACACACATGCCTACACACACATACCCCATACACACAAATACATATATCCCCCCCCCACACACACTCGTGATTGCGAAAAACATAATTTGAATTCAAGATGTCAAAAGATGTTGTCCCCTATATTTTCCGACTAAGATGACCTGGCCTCTCGTCGGGCGTGCATACAGTATTAACAATCTCTTTTCATTTGTTGAGCCAACGTTACCCACAATGGCCGAAATCACTCCAGTTAATGGTGCATTTTGTGGTTTGTTTCGAAGACTTCTTCGCTTGTGTAGAATTAACACATTAATTGCGTATCTTTACTTTCAATATTATTGTGAGTACATGACAATAAAAATCATAAGATTAACTTATGTACAGTCTGCCCTCGAAAGATATGGAATTGGAAAACGTCTAGCTTAGACGAGTCTATCTTGATTATCGGGGGAAAATAAATGATGATGGGGGGGATTGCACTTTCTTCGCCAATTTAGTGGGACTCAGCTTATTTTAAAGGCTAACACACATCTGTAAAAGCTTGGAATCCCTGAAAACTAATAGATGCGTCCATTTCCACCCCTAAACCACTCCGGCCTTTCTATCTCATCCATGGACGAATCTAGAAAGTGTTAAAGGAAGGAGTGATTGGTTTTTACTCTTTACTGTTTGGAAAATATCATCGTCTAAAATTGAGATTTTGGAACTTCAATTTCAAAAAATAAATAAATAAATAAAAATTCTGCAGAAAGTTCCGGTCCCTATCCCTAGAGTAATAAAAGATGGGCTACGATTGCGTTTTCAAGACTTCAATTCCGGAAGAATTCCGGGGAAGCGCTCCCTTTCTTTTAACACCATCGAATATTACATAAATTTGCGTTCATAGAAAATATACGTAAAGAAAGTTCCTGTCTCTCGGCCTCCATCGCCCCTCCCTTGTATCCTTCCTTGCTCTCATCGGTGGTCAGACTAAGTTCTTTGATTCCAAGTAGAGGCTTTTTTTTTTTTTTTTTTTTTGTAAAAAGAACTGAGAAAGAAAGGAAAACTTTTTTCTTCTAAAAAGGAAATAAAATTAAAAAAAAAAGAAAAAATAATTTGAATTTTGACATCTTGAATTCAAATTATGTTTTTCGCAATCACGAGTGTGTGTATGTAGGCGCGTGTGTTTGTGTGGGGGGTATATGTGTTTGTGTGTGGAGGTATGTGTGTTTGTGTGTAGGGGGTACGTGTATGTGTGTAGGCATGTGTGTTTGTGTCTGTGTGCTGGCATAAGTGTGTGGGTAGTTGTGTGTATGAATGTGTGTGTGGCGGCGGGTTGGTATGTGTATGTGTGTGTAGACATATGTGTTTGTGTCTGTGTGCAGGCATGAATGTGTGGTTAGTTGTGTGTATGTTTTTGTGTGTGTGTAGGTGTGTGTGTGTGTAGTTTTTATGTATGCGTGTGTGTAGGATATTGGCGCAACCTGGAAACGGCTTTCGCTATAGGAACAGCATCGTGAGGAGCCGGTCGACGGTGATCGTGCGGAGGGTGGCGGTGGGAAAATAAAATGATAGCACGCCAAAAACAGTCAAATGAAAGCAATAAGCAATCGTGATTGCTCAAAAATCCCTCGGTCATGGCATTTTTTCGCAAATTTTTGCCTGACCGTAAGTAAAAAGACATTGTCTTAGACTATATCATAAGGAATCTCATATAAGTTTAGACGCCGCAGTTTATTTTTACATTTATTTTTTTTAAATATAAAATCTACACCAGTTATGCTTGCCTTATAAAAAATGGAAGGTAATTCAAAGGTGCTGCATAATCATACAACCAAAATGAACCTTCATACACTTTATTCCGTTGAATATCTAACCATTTACCTTCTGGTAGATAGATGTCTCTTTTCTGCTGTCCTTTCTGCAAAACAGGAGCCACTAAAATTCCATCACCTACTAAGAACTGCGTGTCTATGTTAAGGGCGTCGTTGTCGGTGGGGGCAAGCCACCACAGCGGGCGTATGATTGGTTCACCAGTTCTAACAGATTCTCTTGCAATGTCCAATATGTAATGAGAGTACGTTTGACGTAGATTTACCATTTTCAGGGCTATTTTTACAATTTGTTCATCATAGTCCCAAGGAGGGATTGAAAACTGAATGCCTGGCAAGAACACATTCGCTTCAAGCCAGCGAATGTACAACTCTGGATCTGGTAATGACCCTTGGACGGATTCATAGTTATTGCCTCCGACCATATCTGGTAGAATAAAATAATATCCCAAGAGAGATAGCTGTAGGGCCGTAGGAATAAGAGTCAGCAATCCGTTTTCATGATCCCAGCGGGAAAACTTGTCGAACATTCGCACGAAAATGGGTAGTTCTTGAGAAGCATGTCCGACTCTGACTTCAACCCTACCTCCAAATCTGGCAGCAATGTTCGCGTACGATCGAGTAAAAGTATTCGGCTGGTTATTTACTGATTTATTGTGTAAACTGTAGCTCTCAGTAAGCCACAAAACTTCTCCAGCATCAAACTTGAAGGATTCGATTCCGTAAACTTCCTTTAAATGCATCAGACGTTGAATGAACCATTCTACGGCTTCGCTGTTCGTGGTGTCTAAAAGTGCACCTTCACCATTCCACCAGTTTACCGGAAGTGTTCTTCCCCGCTTGTCTTTAATCCAAAATCCTTTATCCTCACCAATTCTGAAAGTCTCGCATTCCATGTTGCAAAACGGATGAACCCATAAAGTAACTGGGAATTGCAATCTGTTTAATTCTCGCACAAGTCCTTCAGGGTCAGGAAACTTTTTCATATCGAAATCCAAATCTCCATAACAGGTTTCCCATTCGTCGTCTATTTCAATCTGGCTGAATGGGAATCCAGAGTCTTTAATTTCCTCAGCAAACTCCAGAACAGCAGTGTCATTGATGTCTTTCTTATATCGAGCCCACGTGGACCAGATTGGATATTGGAACAACCCCTCCTCTGGGATGCCTGTTGGCTTTTTAAACCATCTGTGGATGCTGTGCGAATACACATCTTTCACATTCATCGCGCTGCAGATCGTGTAATCTAAGACCGGGGTGTTGGAATATCCTCTATAAGGATGTTTCCTCGTCGAAGTTGTGAAACAAAGCTTTCCACTCCCGCTCTCGTTGAAGCTTACGAACAGCGGAACATGGTGGTCGACCCTTAGAGCAAATCCTGCAGACGATACCCACAGACTCTCCATGACATTTCCAGTCGGGTGCTGAGCAGGATCACCAGTCACAGCAGGGTACCATGACCTGGAAGACGTTTGCATCGGCCATCGTTGTGACAGTTCCTCACCACCACCGAACCAAGAATCATCACCAATCACGAAGCAATCCATGGCGCCTTCCAAGTGGTTCCTCCAAAGGATTTTGTAGCAAGACACAGCATGACAGGTTTCTGTTTCCTCTTCACACTGATCGGTGTTATCTTTCACTATGGATACGGACATCCCTCTGTCATACTCCACACAGATGGATCTCTTGGAAGAATCAGTCTCCTCACATGGTTGGTAACTGGTGTTACTTCGCTGTGGCAACCATCCCAAGTAGCCCTTCAACGTGGGTCCTCTGGACGATGTGAGATCAAGCAGCAATTTCGATGACAGAGTAAGTTGAAGGGAATCCAAACGTAACGTTGGAATTTCGGATGAGTTGCCATCTGTATCAGTGACAATGGCACTAACATGATGTTTGAAAATGATGCAAATCAAAAGCAAACATTTCATGAAGTTCATCTAAAAGATAATAATAATAATAATAATAATAACAATAATGTTAAAACAGCAACAACAATAATAATAATAACTAGAAAATGATGCAAATTAAAAGCGAACATTTCATGAAGTTCATCTAAAAGATAATAATAATAATAGTAATAATAATAATAATGATAAAACAGCAACAACAGTAATAATAATAACTAGAAGAAGCATAAATATAAGAAATGAACGAACTTACTAGATTTTAGTAATTATTGTAAAGGATTATAAAATACCAATAACACCACAAAGGAATTCAAAAAAGCAAATACTGTCGGCCCCGCTTAATTGGGTAACGGATAAACGAATACTCGCTTATACGAATAAAACCTCCCAGAACCGAATCTTTCCTCATAGAAAAAATGTTAATGATCCCCGGTTAATCGAATAGTTTCCCCGGATAATCGAATAATATTGATCAGCTTTCGCAAATATTTTTGTTGAGAAAATTTTTGAATAAATTTGAAATAAATTAAGGAAGAACAATTATTGACCTAAAATTGCAAAATAATATTTTTCGCCGAAAACGGGCGAGAAAAACAACATTTATATTCGATCAAAACATTTCCACTATTCTATCAAATTTCTTTTGTCTTTTGAAAAACAATAGATAGTGCAATCGATAATTAAATTAAATAACACAAAAGTATTTTCGAAAGACATTGGGCAAGCAATTCACTATTATGAAGTCTTTCAAAAAATAATGCATTGAAAAAAGGTGCTAAAACAAAAATTTCATAACTCAAGTTGTAAGTTATTTTTTACAATTTTCATACGTACTTGTAATATGTATACTAATTATTTTAAAACTATTTTGCTGCTTATTTAGCTTATTGCAAAAACTTTTTTTCCAATAACGTTAATTATTTCCTCTGTATGGCTATTTAATTAAAAATTATTATTACGCTTTAAGACAAATGTTGTCAATTTAAAAAGGTAAATAAAATTTCCTCGCTTAGTCAAATACTCCGCTTAATCGAATAATATTTCTTGGAACCGACAATATTCAATTAAGCGGAGCCGACTATCTCAAAGAGGACTTAAGAAAAATCAATGAAGCTTCGTCCAATATTGAACACCAAAAAAAAAAAACTAATTTGAATTCTAAAATTTTGAATTCAAATTATGTTTTTCGCAATCACGAGCTGCGACAAGACCCTAATCATTGGAGTTATTATTTCTAGAAACGTCTCCTGTCCCCCCAAGCCTACCCCTTCTTCTGTGCGGTTACGTGTGAATAGTTGTGTGTGTGTGTGTGTGTGTGCGTAGACTTGTGTGTATGCATAGGCGTGAGTGAGTGTATGTGTGTGAAGTCGTTTGTGTGTATGTGTGTGAGTGTGTGAGCGTACGTGTGTGTAGGACATGGACGCCTCCGACCAGGAGAAGCGGATAGCTCAGGTGGTGCTACAGAAGGCCCTGATCCAAGTTGAAAAAGGAACCAAACGCCAAGAACGGTCAAGTGAGGACAATAAGCAATCGTGATTGCTCAAAAAATAAATAAATAAATAAACAAAAAAACCTGTTAGAAGTGCATTGTGTAGAAAAATCTACATTGTGCAGCAGGTTGCAACGAATATGAAAATACATAATAAATTCAGGAGAGCAGTGCTGCTCAACCTCTTTGCCTTTCACCACTTTTGCTTTTCCCGAAGGCCACACCTCAGAGCAATATAAATCTCGTGGGCCAGAATACATATAAGGTTTAACAATGCTTATTTTTTTCCTAAATAACATGCGAGAACACGGAAAAGGAAAGAAAATTACTAACCAAGAATTTTGTTGTTATTTTTATTACATGTCTATTTCATAAGTTCAAAGATTCCCCCAGTTTTTTAGAAGGCAATTTCTAAATATTTGATTCGAAATTTTGCAACAATCAGTCCTTACCTAATGAATATCGGTTGTTTTGCACGTTTCCAGAGCATAGTTTTGGATTCGTAATATTGATTCTAACAATAGGCTACATGGATCAGTTTTACGACCGTAGGTTGGGTACCACGTCTCATAAGAACAGGGCCCTAAATAAAGGTCACGGACTTCGAAATTTGTATACCAACAGATTAGTTCCAATAATCTTTGTATTTTTCTTCAGTAAAGAGTAACACGTAATTTGTATCAATAAAATGAACTACTTACAGTTATTTGTTTTAACGAAAATCATATAAAGCCATCATTTTGGCACAAAGGAGGAGGCAAATTCCTCCTTGACTTTGAGAAAGAATGGGGTCGTTTCCAAAATTTTAAAAGTATTTTTTTCTGAAAGAGCATGCTTAAAAACATAGGATCTGACCATTTTTTAAGTAATTAGACTAAGTTTAATATTAAAAAAAAAAAAACTTAAATCGGTGCTCTTTCATCGTTTAACGCTTCTGCCGATGACATCACAAATGATGAAATGCCATTAGGTGTTGCCATTCCCGGTCCAAAATATTTAACTCGCATCTTTACTCAAGTGTACGGGCAACGATATGGTTGATAGCAAGCGTAGAGCGCAATTTTAATTCACTACTTGATTATCATAACGTGGAAACGTAGTAGAAAGATGCGCCAAATTGCATCATTTGTGACGTCATCAAGACCACGCCTTGTTTGAAAAATAAGGCATTTAAAAAAATTAATTAAAAAAAAAACTGTTGGGAAAATGAAAGTATTTTCTGGGTCCAAATAATTTTTTTTGCTTATTCTATCCATTTCAATGAATAAAAATAGTACTTTTGACTGAAGGAAACCACTCCATTGCATTTGTGTATACACTCAAGAGCCAAAATATTATGACCACCCCCACATTTTGCAAAGAACTCGCCTGGATGACGTGGAAGGCACGTGATCAGGTGGAAGCGATATTTAACTGCTGCTGGAGAGTCTGAAGAATCATTATTTCACTTATTTCTGTGTGTGATGGGAAAGGCTGCGGATCTAAGCAACTTTGACAGATTGTAATGGCTCGAAGGTTCGGAACAAGTATTTCAGAAACTGCCCAACTTGTGGGTTGTTCGTGACCTACAGTTGATAGTACTTATGAAAAGTGGATGAATGACGGTGAAACCACCTGTAGGCGACATGGTATTGGACGTCCACACGCTATCGAAGAAAAAGGTCGTCGGAGACTGTCTCGCATGGTGAAGCAAAACCGGAGCCAGACAGTGGCTCAGCTGACAGCTCAATACAATGCAGGGCCAAGTAGAATAGTATCGAAGCACACTGCTCAGCGGAAACTGTTGGATATGGGCCTACGCAGCAAACGTCCCACTCGTGTGCCTTTGCTGACCAAGCGTCACCGCCAACTGCTCCTGCGCTGGGCCCGGTAACATCGCGTTTGGTCCATGGATCAGTGGGAGAGAGTTGCCTGGTCATATGAATCACGCTTTGTCATGCATCACGGCGATGGCCGTGTCAGTATACGCCGTCTTCCGGGCGAACAGCTGCTCCCTCAATGTACAGTAGGTCATACACAGGCCGGTGGTGGCTATATCATGCTTTGGGGGACGTTCTCTTGGGCGTCTCTGGGATCCATGGTTGTGGTACAGCAGACTCTGAAAGCCACAGGGTATCTGAACACCATTGCGGACCAGTTGCACCCTTACATAACCTCTATTTTTCCAGCTGAAAATGGAATGTTCCAACAGGACAATGCCCCGTGTCACAAGGCTAAGATTGTGTTGGAGTGGTTCGAGGAACATGATGCTGAATTCCAGTTAATGTTCTGGCCGCCTAACTCACCGGATCTCAATCCGATAGAACACTTTTAGGATGTCATGGGACGGCAGCTCAGAGTTCAAAGACCATCAATTCGCAATATCTCGGATTTGCGTAACAATTATTTAAACATCTGGTACAATCTGTCTCCGGCCATCTACCATGGACTTGTGGCATCCATGCCAAGGCGGGTTGAAGCTGTGTTGCGCGCCAAAGGTGGGCCAACTCGTTATTGACAGGTGGTCATAATGTTTTGGCTCTTGAGTGTATGTTGGCTCGGTTTCTGTTGTTTTTATGTTGGTTTTGTTGTTAATTGGCATGTTGTTGTGTTGTTGTGACTTATTCCCCATGATCTAGTCGAAGCTAGACCAGGTCCAAGAGTCTATGTATCCCCAACAAGCGCGTGTGTGTGTATGTGCTTGTGTATGTGTGTAGGTGTATATATGTGTGTGTAGGTGTATATATGTACATGTGTGTAGGTGCGTGTATGTAGGCGTGTAAGGGTAGGATATTGACGAAACCTGGAGACGGTTTTCGCTAGAGCAGCACCGTGAGGAGTCGGTCGACGTTGATGCTGCGGAGGGTGCTGGTGGGAAAATAAAATCATAGGAACGCCTAAAACAGTCAAGTGAAAGCAATAAGCAATCGTGATTGCTCAAAAAAAAAAAAAAAAATGAAATAATTGAAAGAGCGTATTTCAGATGATATATTCATTCTTGCGGTCGTATTAGCTGTAAATCAAATTTACATTTATTTCTAAATCCGATTTATACTTCAAATATCTTTTGGGACTCTTCTTCAAAAACAACTTTTAAAAAATTTCTTTCGTTGCTAATTACGTGAGGATAACAGTTATTCATTGATTGATAACAATTCAAGTGTATCAACTTGACCCAATGCTGGCCAAAATGATACAAATTTGAAAAAAAAATATTCAAGATTTTTTTAATATGAAAAAATAAAAAATATATATCAACAAAGGTTTTGAAACCATTAATCGACAAAAAAACAAGAATTGTATTACATGTAATTTTGTTTCGGTACGTAACATTAGTAACAAAAATGACGAAATTCAAAATGCAAAAAGCATCAACTAGGGGAAGGTTGCCGTACTGGTTCCATGAATGGACCGCGAAGATTTTCCCCACCGGAGTTTGTACAGGCCATCAAGATTTGACATCTCACTGTGCCTCAGAATCACAAATTAAAGTGTAAACTCCAAGCAGGGCTGGCGCCTAGTACAGGACCTTCCCCGGCTCATTGCATCATCGCGTCCGTGGACCACTTTCGACTGTAGTCCTTTGAATCCAGCCGTACGGGGGGCTCGCTATGCGGTCTCTCGAGTGATACAATTTGAGGCGTATCGCTAGGAGGGGGGGGGGGAGAGGTAAGGTGAAGAAAAGTGCCTTCCTCTGTCTGAAAACAGTCTAATGCGAGTCGACAATGAGCTAGAACTACTACATGTTGTAGTTAAACTTGCAAGTATAATTTATACTCTTCACTTACTAATGATTGGCAGTTTTAATTAGTACTAACATATCTTTGAATATCACTAGTAAATTCAACCTGGGCCATGGTAGCCCGATCGGTAGAGTGTCGGATTCGGGGCCAGAGGGTCCTGGGTTCGAACCTCGATGGTCGAAGACCCACCGTCGTCATTAAAGGGGACTGGGCGACGTTAAATATTCTCGTGGTCTCAATGTCCTCCAAGTGAAACGATACCTCTGGGGGTGCTAGTACTAGGTAGCTATTAGCTCCTGGACTAGTTCTAAATTCTCATTAACTGTTCGATCCGATGATGGTGCTGCCATCTATCGATATATAAAATAATGGAGGCAAGGCACTTAGTATGCAGACCTCGACATAAATACAGTTGTAGTCAGTTGTGACTCTGAATAGGAATAGGAATAGGAATTCAACCTATAACATTGGCTTGAAAGAGTACCATTTTCAAGAATCAATTCCCATATTTCATGTTTCATCATGAATCGTCACAGCAGTAACATGTATTAGAATATTAAAAATGACGAAGTTGCTATTATTGGATCGTTATGTGTTTCCATGAATGGCCCACCTGACTAAGTGGTTCAATCATGGAAACTCACAAGTATGTATTATTACAATTTAAGCTCAATTATTTTTGGAAATTGCACAATTTTTTTTTTTTCAAAAATATGGTAACAAGGGAAAATATTTTTTTTCGTAATTTATGAAAACTCCTTTGCATTATTATAATTTCAACTTGAAAACTTTTATAATTGATACAATAATGTTACAAATTCTGTAAACAGTAATTATTGTAGTAACGTAACCTGTAAATAGTTTCTTGTAATGAATATACAACCCCTTTACATTCGGCTGAAGTATACGATCCCCCTATTTTTTTTTCATTGATAAAATAAGATAACGGTCTACGAATTTCGAGAAGCATTTCGAATGTTGTGGAAACTGTTTGATGTTTATAAAAGTGTCCTGCGTGATAAAAAGTTAGTTTCGATTGAGAATTCGAACTGAGAGTGTATTAGCTCTGTTTATTGCGAGGCATTTCACTGTGTTGTTTTTCGTACTTGGAAGTAAATACGTGTGTAACCGTTGAGTTTACGGTGTGGTGTGATATTTGTTTAATTGCTGATGATTAATTTAGCAGTTGTTAACGATTTCTCCTGTACATAGTGTAAATAAAGCTCCTGTGTTTTTATCAAGAACTGTGTCGTCCTTTCAAGAAAGTTGGAAGTCGCACCGGATCCGTTACAATATTTTCAAAAAAATAAATTTTAGTACAGTTCCAAATACTTTTGCTGATCCAGAAAAAGGCAAAAGGAGTAAAATATGGCCAGGGGACAACTGAGAGTATGGAACGTGCTGACAAAATTTTGTTTCGTGAGAAATCACAAACGTAGTTATGTGTGATTTCTTAGTTCATTACCTTTTAAAATGATTGATTTTTAATGAAGTATATAATCTGTGATGTGCTGAACAAAGTGATGACTTTTTCGTTGAATGGTCCTGTACATAATTTTTCAACGGATGCTTTATGTTTCTTTTACATCGGTACCTCAGATTTCTAAACCTACAATTTGTTTCGTCATTGCTATTTCAGCAAAAAAAAAATATTAACCAATACTTTCAGCAAATGACAAGAGGTTGACGTTAGATGTCCCGCGCGTGTTGCATGCAAATAAATTAAATTTTAAATAACAAAATTATCTCCATATATTAAACTAGTATGTTGTGGCCATCACGAAACTTTCTTCTATATTTTTCTTTTCTTTTTCTGATCCCTCCCCATGCTTGATGAGGAAGCAATATTCCCAACAAAAACAAAATTACACATGCAAAAACTTGAACAATGTCTGAATTATTGCAAAAGCAAAGCAAAGAGCGAAAATTGAAAGTTATTTTAAAAGCCTTTCTTGAATTAATTACAAACATTTATTTGTTAACAAACACAGGATGGCAACAATTAAAAATTTTAAATCATTGAGATAATTTTTCCGATCACTTCCATACAATTAAAATCACGAGAAATACGCAGACGACAGTCTATTATGATTTATCTTTCTTATTGTTGCAATTATAAAGCTATTTTTATTCACAAAAAAAAAAAAAAAAAAAAAATCAACACCTCTTGGAGCGATTGGCGTCAAAATTGAACCAAAGACGGTTTACATATGGATTCACATATATTCCAAATTTCAACCAGAACGTAGCATTACTTTTTGAGATAGGGCACTCACAATGGAAAAAAAGAGCGGGTGATTGCGCTACCCCCTTTTTAACTGTTGACACCAAAATAAAATCAGCTCCTATACCCACTAAGGGCTACTTGCCGATAAATTTTTCTTTCATTCCGTTCATTATTTCTTGAGATACAGCAGTCACAATTGACGACAAAAAACGTTCTATAGCTCAACCCCCGTTTCAGTTATTGACACCAAAATTGAATCAGCACCTGTTCCTGTTAATGGCAACATATGGACCAAATTTTGTTTGATTCCGCCAGTTACTTCCTGAGGAATAGCAAGCACGCGTAGCTCAAAAAACGTCCCACTGCTCCACCCCCCTTGTAGGAATTCGCGCCAAAAACCAATGGGCACAAGTTCACATAGCGACACATATGTGTACCAAATTTCGTTCGATTTTATGGGGTAGTTTTTGCTGTAGAGCGGCCACAAAAAACTGGTCACACACAGACGTGACACACATACACACACACACACACACACACACACACACACACAGACATTTTCCAAAAATAGTCGAAATGGACTCAGCACACCTCAAAACGTTCGAATCCGTCAAAATTCGAAATTCGAAAATTTGCACGAATCCAATACTTTCTTCTATATATTAGATATAGAAGAAAGTAAAAAAAGTAAGATCAAAGAAATTGTGAAAGGAAGTCTGGCGGACCAGTGTCCAGGAGACCCCATTGCACCTACAGCCTTGAAATTTTTAACAAAATTATTTCGAGCAACTGGGTTTTTTTTTATTTTAAAAATCGTAGTAGTTTTGTTATAATTAACTATTTAAGTTAAAAATTTCACGTAAATTGCTTACTAAATGGATGAAAAATTTATCACACTCCTTACCATTAAATGTCGTTCGAAAGAGATTTTGTTACTGCATCAATTAAAGCATGTTCCAACTTTCTAAATTAATTAAAACAGCATATATAAGGTTTTCTATTTTAGCGGAAAATCGTAGGGAAATAAACTCAATTCAAGTCCTTAACTAAAGAGCAAAATATATTACTAGAGACACAAACTGAACAGGACTTTTCAAACGCACAAAAATGCCATTTTACAATGCTCAGGAGCCTCTTAGCACCTATTCGCAACCTCAGCAAACTATAGGGGACGCTGCAGTCACTGTCCAATGGCGGATGAAAAAGGTAAAACAAACGCACGCCGTAACGATTAAACTGCTTCTAAGCTTAGTAAATGACAGAAATTTTTGTTCGTATGTATGATTTTTTTTGTTCTTCATTCTTTTGAAAAGATGTTTTTAAAGTCTTTTGGTTATTCTGACCCATGTAGAAAGAGATGAGAAATCAAAAAGTATTACAAAAGTAAGAAATTAATGCAAAACACACAGCAAGTTGTTCTGAAGCAGCCATTTTCACGATGTTGAATTCGATATTCATAAATTTTTGGTTCACTTCGAACAACATTTTCATTTTGTACTGTTTTTTTTCTTTTCATTGGTACTTATTATGTCAGTTTTCGTGACATTTCCGGCATTTGATGACATTTTTGTCACATAGTGCACATACGTGACCGTAAGACTGTCAGGAGTAAAATTTAATGCTAGATAATTTAGTTGTTCACTTCGAACAACATTTTCATTTTGTACCGTTTTTTTCTTTTCATTGGTACTTATTATGTCAGCTTTCGTGACATTTCCGGCATTTGATGACATTTTTGTCACATAGTGCACATACGTGACCGTAAGACTGTCAAGAGTAAAATTTAATGCTAGATAATTTATTTCTATGACTATGATTGAATATCGAAGAGGAAGATGATATTCATTGTTTTGTTTATCTGGAGCAAATTGTTTTTATTTATGTAATTAACTTATTTCTTCGAATCAGTTCATTTTAATTATCACTGTTTCATACGTTTCTAATACTCAACTAAATGAGAAAATTCTGTCATGGTATGCTGTGTAAATCATTTACAAAATGCTTACGGATGTGTAGTGGCACAGTGGCAGTTCTGTTTTAAATCTTCATGCATTTAATTCATTCGTCAAGGAACTGATTTAACTGACAAGCGAAATCTCGTCAAAATTATTCTTTCACAAAATACTAAACCAATAACCCTAAACAAATTTTTTGTGAAACTCTTCCACCGATAATGGCAGCTTTTGCAGAGCAATAAAGTAAAGTTGGCGCACTATTTTAGCGATAAAAGTTCCAAGCTTTCATTTTTTATTGTTCAAATTCTTAACGTCTTTCTGTATTTTTCAATCCGTTCTGCAATAAATATTTTCAAGAATATTTACATTTCAGGAAGATGCTGTAGTAATAAGGTTATTTGAATCAATTATTTGGAATTAGGTTAAGGAAAAAACAGTAATTTTTCAGCATGTCCCTAGTGTCCAGCCAATGTTATTAAGTCCGCTTTTTTTCCATCGAAATGGAAAACTAATATTTATTCAAATTCACACAGAACAAGATAAATAAAATGTGTACTCACAGTTTTTTAGCAGATATTTTTGATGTTAAGCTGTTGCGAATGACGATTCCAAATGATGAATCACGCAAATAAAAGAAAAATACTCATAACAAACTGCTTGTTTTGCCCAAAATGGTACACGTGGAATGCTATGTTTTACCTTTTTCGGCAATTTTATAAATCACCGAAAAGTAGCGTATTCGAGCTCTGGAGTTGCGAATAGATCTACAAGTTAGTACAAATTAGTTTTAAACCCGTGAAGGGGGAAAGGTGCTTTTTGTTCCAAACAAAACTCGTAACGCGTTGTTCTTCTGATTGTTTCTTATCGACGATTAAAATCTTGGCGAATCAAATAAGATTGAAGAGCAATCTTTGGGGGTCGGTGAGCACTAACAAGCAGGGAGCGGAGCCCCCTAGTTTATTGAAAATAGAACTGTTTCAAAAGTGCTATTGTATCAAATGTAGTGACAAAACAAAAGTGCTTATTCCTGTTTAATTGAATTATTAAGATCTATAACAAAATGTTGGCGACATTATAGAATCTGTCCCGCACGAGAGAATGACCTATAAACATTAAATTCTCTCTCTTTTTAGAATAATTGTATTGTTTAATTTTTCATGTGTATGAATGAACGTCCTAATGTGCAATCTTTGCTTTTAAAATCTTTTTTAGTTAAATCAAAATTTGCTAAAGTTGGATAATCCGGAGGATTCGTTTATTCGGGTTGAGTCATTTCCCAACCATCACAGTTACTGTAGAAAGTTGAACCAAGGACTTTTCTAAAATCTTTGGTCGAACTACTAGGATAGTCGCTAGATGGCAACACCAAACACTTAGGTAAGATAAGGTGTAAAGATCAAGATTATTTTCTATGTCTATTTCCGCCAAAATAAAAAATCACAATTAGAATTTCAACCCGTTTCATGAAAAACAGTCGGAAAAAGAAAGGTTTAAGAGGGAAGAATCGAAACAGCGGTGTTAGGGGAAAAAATAAAATCCACGGAATGGCACATTTTTCCCCCTTTGAGTGTGTTTTAGAAAAAGAATGTGCTTAGAAAAGAACACGAAGTTATGAAGCCATCTTAATTGCCTTATTAAATTGCAAAGCATAAGAAGTGATGTTAAAAAAAAGAACAGTGTGAACGATTATTATTCTTGCGCGTATTCTTATAAGTAAGAATAAGCATTGTATTGTAGTAATGAGAATGAAAATAATTACGAAATCCCTGAGGCGTTTCATCAGAAGATATCTCTTTGAGGTATATATTTCGTTGTTATTTCACTATTTATTTAAAAGGACCTAAGCGAAATTTCATAACTAATTGATAAGTTGTTTCGAGGGCATCTATAAATTTAATCCTAATAATTAAAATTAAATGTTTTCAATTGTATATAAGCAGCTGAGTATCTTATATCAATAAAAATGGGAGGTATACTTTGTATACGGTTGCCTGTTCGATGTAGTAGATTTTATGCTTAGAATGCATTTGTAGTTAAGTGCACAAAATAAGCCATACCTTCCTTCTCTGAGCAGCCCCCACTACGTCGTTTCTCTCATTAGTGAAAACTGAAAGTTAAATATAACGAAAAAACATTAACTCAACGATAAAACATTAAACGACGACCTTGAAACTCGTCACCTCAATTCAACTTGGAACGGAGCGGGTTCTGGCTGGCGGCCGTCCAGAGAGCATTCATCTCCATACTATCGCGTTAAAAGATGCGGGGACGCATATGTAAGCAGCGTTTCTGGAATTGTGGGTCGCGACTCCAAATGGGGCGACAAGGAGAAATGATGGAGTCGTGAAAATTCAATAGGAGAGGAGGGGTAGTCCCAGGGTGTAGCGATAGGGTGGTTATTCCCTCCCCCTTCACACACACAGAGAAATGAATAAGGAGCAGTACAAATTCAATAAAAACTCTCTTAATCAATAAATAAATAAATAAATAAAATAAAATAAAATAAAAATAATTAATTTGAATTTTGACATCTTGAATTCAAATAATGTTTTTCGCAATCACGAGTGTGTGTATGTAGGCGTGTGTGTTTGTGTGTGGGAGGTATGTGTGTTTGTGTGTAGGGGGTATGTGCATGTGTGTGTAGGCATGTGTGTTTGTGTCTGTGTGCTGGCATAAGTGTGTGGGTAGTTGTGTGTATGAATGTGTGTGTGTGGGGCGGGTATGTGTATGTGTGTGTAGGCATACGTGTTTGTGTATGTGTATGTGTAGGTGTAGGTGTGTGTTTGTGTGTGTGCGTGTGTGCAGTTGTGAATGTATGCGCATGTGTGTAGGACATGGATGCAACCTGGAGACGGCTTTCGCTAGAGGAGCAGCATCGTGAGGAGCCGGTCGACGGTGATTGTGCGGAGGGTGGTGGTGGGAAATTAAAATGATAGCACGCCAAAAACAGTCAAGTGAAAGCAATAAGCAATCGTGATTGCTCAAAAATAAAATAAAAAATAAAAATAAAATCCTCACACATCTCACCCCGGTAAAAAAGTGACAAAACTCAAAATTTGGGAACAACGTACTAGCTACTGATTTAAAGTCTAACTTTATTGTCTTTTCTTTGCCTCAAAATGTGCACAAAGTTAGCTGACATAACTGGTGCGTGGTGGCATGATAACGATATAATCAATAGTGATACATCATTAAAATTTCATAATTTAGAAGGACATTTTTCGAACTTTGAGTACGCATTATTAATTAAGACAACAGAAACTAATCAGTAAAAATCAGTTTTAAATCTGCAATATTGGGAGACTCCTCCTGTGGCCCACTTCTCTGGTACAATAAAGTATCTCCTAGTTGTGGCTTTTCTGCTAAAGAAGATGAGAGCGCCAAGTCATTTCATGCGTGCGATCGTAAGTGGACACAAAAAGAATCTTGCCAAGTCATCTAGTATGTGCTATCATAAGAGGACACAAAAAGAAACTTGCTATGTTAATTGTTAAAAAAGCTTCGAAAGCTATCTGATGTATTTCTAAGTAGGCCACTTTCTGGACTGTCTGGGGTTTGGAAAAGAGGAATAGTTTTTTAGGGCTCACCTAGAAAAGGGTGCAGCCTAAATAACTCCCACGCAGGCCTTGCACTTGGGGGGGGGGGACTCCTCCCGAGCTTTGCAAAATTTATTTATTTACATGTAAGTGGATAAGGTTCTACTGTTTTTACTTATATTCCATTAGCCTCCTGAAAAATTTCGAAATGTCCGGCCGTTTTCCACACTTGACATGTGAATAACAAGCAACAAAGAAAAACTTTTTCAAAACTTATTTACGCTTTTAAAGAAAAATGTTACCGCCCTCCTTGTCTAGTGGTCTGAGGAGTCTGACTGCGATGGGGTGGTCCCGGGCATGAATCCCGGCTTGCGTATGGATGTACTTTCTCTCTCCTGACCTTCCCTTATGTGAATTTGTTGTTATGGTGTGAATGGTTGCCTACCCTATAAATGGCTCCTTATGGTGTGTGTGTGTGCTGTGGAAGTCGGACTTCACACCAAATTACGGTACAGTTGGAAAAGTGAAGCAGCGTACCCCCCCCCCTACCCGCCCCTTCCAAACGGCCATAGTGTAGCTGGAACAAGACAATAACAACAACAAAAATATTTACATTTCATGTAGTGTGGCACGCTCGTAGACTTGCTGGTCGTTCTGTTGAGAGGGCAAATCTCTATTTTATGTTACACTACTGGTCTATCCCCTCTGCTCCCCAAACTTCATCAACCCCCATGTACTACAAGCAGTTCCATCCGGATTGCTATTTAATCCAAACTCGCCGCAATCGTTCCCGGCGTTACCAGAATCTTTTTATTCTTTTACAGCTTTTGCGAAATAATTTCAACCGTTGATTATAAAAAGAGAAATTCGCCACGACACTTCTACCTCATAACCGCGATTTCATTGGAATGTTTCAATTCAATTTTCACTCACTTCCTGTGCCCGGATTCTTCTAAAAATGCGACCTGGTGACAGTTGAATATTCTACAATCAGATTATTATCTAATCCCTAACAATTAATTTATTCCAATATTAAGCAAAACTTTCACATAAATCCTTCAACATCAGAGTGACGAAATACTTCTACATATTAAAATTATATATCAAAAGAAAGCCCTGATTTTTCTGCATGATACGAAATTTGTTCCGATTTTCCAATGTAATTTGAACGTGAATCATAAATGTTTTAAACAAATTTCAATTTAAAATGGAGGTGAGCCTTCAATTAGAAACAACAGCCGCGTTCACAACTTACTTTTCGACCCGTTAAATCCCCACTCTGGCTCCGCAAATAACCCGATTGAAGAATTCCCCGTTTCCATGTAAAAAGCGGCTCTCCCATTGTACCAGAGAAAGCGGTTTTTACCCAGCATCCTTAGCGGCTAGTAGACGAACTTGATTCGCGTAATGCATTCCGGGTAAAAACACCGCTTTCACTCCAGAAGCTAGCAGGAGTAGAAAGATTCCACATAAAACCCGCTAGTAACCGGAATGCAGTGAAAAGCAGGTTTTTCCGGGGTCGAAAGTGTCCATAGAAACGGCCCTAAAGGTCATTGTTTCATAATATTTTATTCAACGTCATGACGTTTCATCGATTTTACTTGCTGCGGCGACTCCGTCATTTAGACATCCATAGCATAGTAAGAAACCCTGAATCACTTTGTTTAGAATAGGGCTGATTCCATGGACACTTTCGATCCCGAAAAAAACCTGTTTTCACCGCATTCCGGTTACTAGCGGGTTTTATGTAGAATCTTTCTACTCCTGCTAGCTTCTGGAGTGAAAGCGGTGTTTTTACCCAGAATGCATTACGCGAAACAAGTTCGTCTACTAGCAGCTAAGGATGCTGGGTAAAAACCGCTTTCTCTGGTACAATGGGAGAACCGCTTTTTACATGGAAACGGGGAATTTTTCAATCGGTTTTTTGCGGAGGCAGAGCGGGGATTTACCGGGTCGAAAAGTGCGTTATGAACGCGGCTAATGTGACATCATCCAAATACCAACTTTTATACTCACAGCATGAAGAGAGGTCTTCAAATTCATTTATGAAGCCACACCCTGAAGTTCCGCATTACTGTTTGACCATCGATTACATGGAAAGGCTAATGTCCGGTTTATAGGCGGAAATGGACACATCTATTAGTTTATAGGGATGTTAGTTGGTTTGTTTCAGATGTGCACTTTTGCCTCTCTATTATTTAGCCTTAGTGTTGTAAAAGTGAAAATTTGCTTACAGCAACATTTTTTAAATCTAAAGTATATTCGATCTATATTCTCACCGCAAAAACTAATTGATTTTATTTATTTACAACAAAGTTTTGAGATTACCATTTTGCTTCTACGTTCCTGAACGATATGAAAGCATTTTATTTTCTTTTTATTGTTTCCATGGAAACTATTTTTGTTTCCCCTTATTTTATTTTAGAGAATACAATAAATGAATAAGGCACTAGTGACATTATAAAACGTGTGCATCAAAATCCCATCGTTATTTTCCCTTCTCCCCTGCTAGATTCATTCAGATGTAATCGTCTTTACTTGGCACATTGCCAAATTACATAAAATCTATGGTCAAACAGTACCTTCTACGGCCTCTATTTTAATACTGTTGGGATTTCTTGTCGGATCGCAGTTTTCAGTTCTTGTGATATTCCCGTCTTTCATTGGTACACTTTAACCCTCAAGCGGGGCCGGATTTGGAAGTGTGGAGGCCCCGGGGCAACGAAGGAGTGGAGGTCCCTAATCAGGGTTCGAAAAGATCATCATATTTTCGAAAATATCCGATACTCTGACATATATCCGAATATTTTGATATATATGTATATATCCGATATTTTCGATCAGCACTTTAATAGTAAATACATCCTGAAGTTACTGATATTTATTTTTTTACTTAGGATATTTTGAAAAAATTTTATTGTGGGGGGCCCCTTTGTTGTGGAGGCCCCGGGGCAGTAGCCCCGCCTGCCCTCCCCTAAATCCGGCCTTGCCCTCAAGTATTCTAAGAGGAAGAGTTCGCTAGTAGGAAGATCGTGGGGACGTACTGGTCTCGGAAAGTAACCTCAATCAGGTGCCCAAGAAATATTTGTCACTGGATCTTCATCGATGCACCTGCTATGTGTGCAGTGGTATTATCCTGTTGGAACTACAAATTTAATCCTCTAGTTCGTTGAGTAATAGAAGTAGGAAGTTCTGTAGTACGAGTAATCGTTACTGTTCAGACCTTCTTTTCGAAAAAAAAAGTTTGCCTATAATTTTGATTTTAACAACAGAGGCAGTAACATTTTGGCTGTGGAGCAGAGGCGGATCAAGTGATGTGGAGATCTAAGCGGTAAAATTTGGGGCTCCCCAAACTTAGGTAAAAAAAATAGAAGTTCAAATTAAAAAAAAAACTATAAACAAAAATTAGAAGCAATGCTGCTGCATAATAATTTTTATTTAAGCACCCTATATAAATTTTCGTCATGTTTTATTGGTAGCAAAATCATCAGTTATTACTTTCTTCTATATCTAATATATAGAAGAAAGTATTGGATTCGTGCAAATTTTCGAATTTCGAATTTTGACGGATTCGAACGTTTTGAGGTGTGCTGAGTCCATTTCGACCATTTTTGGAAAATGTCTGTCTGTGTGTGTGTGTGTGTGTGTATGTATGTATGTGTGTATGTATGTGTGTCACGTCTGTGTGTGACCAGTTTTTTGTGGCCGCTCTACAACAAAAACTACCGCATGAAATCGAACGAAATTTAGTACACATATGTGCCCCTATGTGAACTTGTGCCCATTAGTTTTTGGCGCGAATTCCTCCAAGGGGGTGGAGCAATGGGACGTTTTTCGAGTTACGCGTGCTTGCTATTCCTCAGGAAGTAACTGGCGGAATCAAACAAAATTTGGTCCATATGTTGGTATTAACAGGAACAGGTGCTGATTCAATTTTGGTGTCAATAACTCAAACGGGGGTTGAGCTATAGAACGTTTTTTGTCGTCAATTGTGACTGCTGTATCTCAAGAAATAATGAACGGAATGAAAGAAAAATTTATCGGCAAGTAGCCCTTAGTGGGTATAAGAACTGATTTTATTTTTGTGTCAACAGCTAAAAAGGGGGTAGCGCAATCACCCGTTCTTTTTTTCCATTTTGAGTGCCCTATCTCAAGAAGTAATGCTACGTTCCGGTTGAAATTTGGAATATATGTGAATCCATATGTAAACAGGCTTTGGTTCTATTTTGACGCCGATCGCTCCAAGAGGTGTCGATTTTTTTGAGCAATCACGATTGCTTATTGCTTTCATTTGACTGTCTTTGGCGTTGTGGTTCCTTTTTACTTTCTTCTATATCTAATATATAGAAGAAAGTATTGGATTCGTACAAATTTTCGAATTTCGAATTTTGACGGATTCGAACGTTTTGAGGTGTGCTGAGTCCATTTTGACCATTTTTGGAAAATGTCTGTCTGTCTGTATGTGTGTGTGTATGTGTGTGTGTATGTGTGTGTGTGTGTGTGTATGTGTGTCACGTCTGTGTGTGACCAGTTTTTTGTGGCCGCTCTACAACAAAAACTACCGCATGAAATCGAACGAAATTTAGTACACATATGTGCCCCTATGTGAACTTGTGCCCATTAGTTTTTGGCGCGAATTCCTCCAAGGGGGGTGGAGCAATGGGACGTTTTTCGAGTTACGCGTGCTTGCTATTCCTCAGGAAGTAACTGGCGGAATCAAACAAAATTTGGTCCATATGTTGGTATTAACAGGAACAGGTGCTGATTCAATTTTGGTGTCAATAACTCAAACGGGGGTTGAGCTATAGAACGTTTTTTGTCGTCAATTGTGACTGCTGTATCTCAAGAAATAATGAACGGAATGAAAGAAAAATTTATCGGCAAGTAGCCCTTAGTGGGTATAAGAACTGATTTTATTCTTGTGTCAACAGCTAAAAAGGGGGTAGCGCAATCACCCGTTCTTTTTTTCCATTTTGAGTGCCCTATCTCAAGAAGTAATGCTACGTTCTGGTTGAAATTTGGAATATATGTGAATCCATATGTAAGCAGGCTTTGGTTCAATTTTGACGCCGATCGCTCCAAGAGGTGTTGATTTTTTTTTTTTTTTTTTTTTTTTGCGAATAAAAATATTTTTATTAATGCAACAATAAGAAAGATAAATCGTAATAGATTGTCGTCTGCGTATTTCTCGTGATTTTAATTGTATGGAAATGATCGGAAATATTATCTCAATGATTTAAAATTTTTAACTGTTGCCATCTTATGTTTGTTAACAAATAAAATATTTGTAATTAATTCAAGCAAGGCTTTTAAAATAACTTTCAATTTTCGCTCTTTGCTTTGCTTTTGCAATAATTCAGACATTGGGATAGTCGTCAAGTTTTTGCATGTGTCATTTTGTTTTTGTTGGGAATATTGCTTCCTCGTCAAGCATGGGGAGGGATCAGAAAAAAAAAAGAAAAATATAGAAGAAAGTTTCGTGATGGCCACAACATACTAGTTCAACTTGGACCAGGCCTGCAGCACCACCGTCCACCGGCGGCGGCGCGGCTGGTCCTGAGCACTGTCCACCGAAATCCACTTTTGCTTGCCGTGTCCCACACACACGAACGCCTACACACACACACACAAACGAACGCCTATACACACACACACACACGAACGCCTACACACACACACACACGAACACCTACACGCACGTACACAACACTCACTCACACACATGCACTTACGCACCCACGCACCCACACACATGCGCCTACACAAACACACACGCTCGTGATTGCGAAAAACATAATTTGAATTCAAGATGCCAAAAATTCAAATTAATTTTTTTTTTTTTTTTTTTTGCGAATAAAAATATTTTTATTAATGCAACAATAAGAAAGATAAATCGTAATAGATTGTCGTCTGCGTATTTCTCGTGATTTTAATTGTATGGAAATGATAGGAAATATTATCCCAATGATTTAAAATTTTTAACTGTTGCCATCTTATGTTTGTTAACAAATAAAATATTTGTAATTCATTCAAGCAAGGCTTTTAAAATAACTTTCAATTTTCGCTCTTTGCTTTGCTTTTGCAATACTTCAGACATTGGGATAGTCGTCAAGTTTTTGCATGTGTCATTTTGTTTTTGTTGGGAATATTGCTTCCTATCGTCAAGCATGGGGAGGGATCAGAAAAAAAAAAGAAAAATATAGAAGAAAGTTTCGTGATGGCCACAACATACTAGTTTTTTTATTGTCAATGTTTCAAAATATGAAAAAAAAAAAAAAAATTGGTGAAGCAAATTTGGGGGGAGGGGGGGGGGGGGGCTTAACCAGGCGTCATGAAGCTATTGGTGTATCAGTCCGTCAGTACCCGGCTGTAAAATAAGCTCGTTCGTTTAGTTACAGTTAATAATATCTACAACCAAAATGTATTCTTGTTTTAGATTTTAAGCGAACTTCGGGGCCCTGCACTTTCACGGGGCCCCGCGCGGCCGCTTAGTCCGTTTACCGTTAGACCCGCCACTGCTGTGGAGAGATCGCTTATTTACTTGCAGGGGAATCTGTTAACACAGTACTGTACATTTTGTGTGCTGATGCGGCCCAATGAATGATCGTCTAACCACATCAAGTTGAGCCTTGACATGGGGGAAAAACAGAATGAGACATCATAGTTGGTCTAGCAAAATCTCTCAGTTGCTACTGCTTCAATGATGTCGAACTTAAAGTCGGATATAGAGAAATATTTAAATTATTTCAAAGTTACAGAACTCTTGAGTCACTTATCGAATATGATTTTTTATTACAAACCTGAGTATCCAGTCGACTTTTTGGTGGAAGTTTTGCTCGAAATAAAGAAAACACAGGACGAAGGAAAAGATTTTCCTCTGTTGTGTTCAGATGAGTGTTTCAGGAGATATTTCAAACTACTGGACGCATCCAAAGAGGGACAAATATCCTGGGAGCAGTTGAGAGCTGCCTTGGCCCACCTCGGGGCTCGAAACTTCGAACCTGCCGTGCTGAAGGGATGCCCTGTGTTTGAGGACACTTTTGTAGATTTGGCGAAGTTGCATTTGTTTAAAACGCTGAAATAATTTCTTTGGAAAGAAAATCACCGAGTGAACAATTTCGTGTTAAGTTTCAATACATAAGTACAAAAATTTAAAATGCACAATGTAACGCTTTTGTAACATCATTTCTTTTTTGTGGAAAACAACATGTTGGCAAAAATTCTATTATCTTTTGTATAGTCTATTTGTGGGTACTTTTTCCGTTAATGGTCCGTCATTTGGTTTGGCGCCTTGTTTACCTTGGCGACAATAGAAAAATTGCCTTAAGCTCTTGGCGATATCTGCAAGTACGTGGCGACCCAAGAATTTGAAGTTGTTTATTGTCGCCAAATATGAAGTTTCTAGTTAGGAATAGCGCTGAATTAATTTCAGTCGCCAAAAATAAAATATGTGCCAAGTGGCGTACTTTACCGAAAAAGTTCCCTTTCGATAACTGGGATGTGGTGCGTAAACGTGATAGCTTGGCAAGATTTTCCGTAGGTAATGGGGTTTCTAATGTAGTATATTAATTGGTAGATTATGCTGCATTTTATTGGAACTTTCCTTGTTATTATTTGATGGATTGCTTTGTTTACTTCGCGGATTCTTTCAAACTTCAATAGTTTTTGTCTTAAATTATTTGTTGGGCAGAATTTTTACTTTAACAAAACCTTTAGAATAGCTGTGGCGCGATTTTTTAAAGAAAACTATCTACTGCCACGTTGCGTAATTTGGCCATTGAGTTCAATTCTCGACAAACACAAATTAGACGAACTATCATTACGTGAAACATGCGTACATTTTAAATACAGCATTTTTCATTGAATTACTGTTATTAAACCTTAAAACTTGGAACAATCTTTCATTAACTTGGCATGTTCCACGACATGATAAAAATTCTTCTTAATCTCTTTGATAAATGTTCAAAGAGTTTTTTTTTCTTCATAAAAAATGAAAAGTGTGTGTTTTGTATTTCAATAGTTTGACTAATATATATATATATATATATATATATATATATATATATATATATATATATATATATATATATATATATATATATATATATATATATATATATATATATATATATATATATATATATATATATATATATATATATATATATATATATATATATATATATATATATATATATATATATATAAATTTAAATTTTGGCATCTTGAATTCAAATTATGTTTTTCGCAATCACGAGCGTGTGTGTGTGTATGTAGGCATGTGTGTTTGTGTCTGTGTGCAGGCATGAATGTGTGTGTGGGGGGGTGTGGGTGTGTGTGTGTGCGTGTGTAGGTGTGTGTATGTATGCGTGTGTGTTGGATATGGACGCAACCTGGACACTGTTTTCGCAAGAGGAGCAGCATCGTTAGGCGGCCGATCGACGGTGATGCTGCAGAGGATGTAAAATCAGCGATATAATGTGCGGGAAAATAAAATCAGCGTAACATCAAAAACAGTCAAATGAGAACAATAAGCAATCGTGATTGCTCAAAAAAAAAAAAAAAAAAAAAAATCTCTAAACTTTTAGGACTAAGTTCAGCAAAAAATTTTAATAACTCCCCCAAATCTGTCGATAAGCATAACTACTTGATTAGCAAGGCCGCTGTCAGATAACCAACAGATATAAATGATAGACTATCCAAACGGCGCCAAGATAGGCCAGTGTGTAGAATAGTGATAAAACAAATGAAGATCAGAAAACAAATGAAGATCAGGAAAAGACTGTGTTTGCCGCGAAAAAAATCTTACTATGATGGAGGTCGAAACCTGTATAATAATGGTGTATTGGCTGCCGAGTAAAGGATTTTTCGCTATTGGAAACTAACGACTTTATAATCTGGCAACTTCTACAAATGTATCTAGAAACCCGTATGCTCGGTCAAAGAAACAGTAAAATTAGCATTTTCCATAGAAAAAATTAGAACCCAGAATTTTTCATCACAAAAAGCTTTGTTATGTCTTTCTGATCAATGTCTAAAAAGTTCGCGACTTTTTACTGTACGCTTAGGGCCGGATTTAGACTTAAAAGGGCCCTAAGCTGTTTCAGGTATGGGGCCCCTTTTTCTAGTTTGAACAACGTTTTTCTCGGCGGTGTAAAAGGCAATTTTTAATTTTCCCCCCTTTACTATGTTTGTCTCTTACCTCTGATACATACAGCAATAGTTTTACTTTGTTGATCGTGTTTTAGTGTGTTTTCCCCGATATCCTGTTTGAATTGACCTTAACCCCTTCAGCCGGAATTATGAAATACTTTACTAAAAATATTTATATTTGGTACACAGTGTAGTTTGGTAAAGGGTATCCTATAGACAAAATTTCAAGTTAGTAGGAGAAAAATTAAAAGATTTATGGCACGTCCAATATTCCGGACTTATATTTTTGAAATTAATATTCCATATTAAAAAATGGCAAAATACCAAACAAACTTCATTAAAAAATGTTCTTCAAACAATAATAAAATAATGAATAAGCGTTTGAAACGATTAATTAAAGATTATATATTTCTTTAAACATCAGGAAAAAACTCAAGTAATTTAATCAATTATTAAATGATTAGCAGCTGTTTAAAGTTTATGTCTGGTATTCCGGACACCAGGTCTGAAGGGGTTAAGAGGGGGAATGGTATCAAGAGAGTGACTCAGGGGTCCTCTTTAAGTGAAGTATAAAATATTCCCAACTGTCGGGGTCCGGGTGTTTTCCCCCCGGAGGAGATTTTGAAAAATAGATATAAAATTCTGCATTTTGAAGCCATATAAGATGTAATCGGAACTACAAAAATATCAGCACAGAAATAGGCAAACAAAACTTTTTGAAGTTACATAAGGGAGAGTGTTGTACCTTGGGACACTTTTCATATTTTAATTTTTAACGACGATTATTTGAATCAAATTTAAAATCTAAGAGTCACATTAAAGTACCTGAACATACTTTTACGCACCATATTTTTTTTAATTCAGAGACTTCGAAAATAAAATGTCGCCAGCCATTTAAAGTAAAAGTTCCAAGGTACAACATCCTAGTGTACCTTGGGACACATCCTGTTGTACTATGAGAAAATCTTCATGATTCTCGATACAATCATATACTTGGACAAATTTTGCACCAGAAAAAAAAAAAAATTTTTTTTCATGGAAGTGATTTAAATTATGAATATTTAATAATGAATCATGAACTATTTTCTAACATTAAATGTGTTTCAAAGACGACACAAGATTAGAACATTATTCCATGTTCCTAAACATATCTGAATTGTTAAGAACCATGCATATGTTGCACCTTGAAACGTGTCCTAAAGTACAAAATGTTTGGCTGTTCCAAGGTACAATCACCACGTGGTTTAAGAAAAACCAAAATGATGGTCAATCTATATGCACTGTCATTATTATCTCATAAGCAGAATATTTAAAGTACTTCTCTTTTATCTCTACATAGTATAAAATGAAGTCCCCAAAAAGCGTCTGTGTGTTTGAACTCGCAAAACTCGAGAACCACCCGGCCGATTTCGATGAAATTTTCACAGTTTGTTCCTGAAAAGGTTTGCAGACCAGTTCGAAAAAAAATTCGGTGATTAGTTCTTTTTTTTATTCCAGTTTAGGCCCAATTTTCGCATAAATTCCCGATTATGGGGGTGAAAAATTACTTGCACATATTAATATTATAAATCGTTGGAAAGAGTAGAACTTTCCGCGTTCTACGCAATTTGTTTCAATGATCTAACTTAATTACGACGGGAGTTATTTGCATTTTTCGCTCGAATTTGTTTAGGCTTAGCTGAAATTTAGGCACTGCTTTCTTCATTAAATCTATCAATAAAAAGTGAAGGGATTGTCCCGTTGTTTTCTTTTTCACAAAACTGATAAGGGAGGTTTTTTTTACTCCAGATCTTACTCGACCTATGGTCGAAAGTTTAACCCTCTATCTCCATTAGAAAAAAAGTTACAAGCGAATTAAATGAAGTTCAAAAATCTGTTCTCAATACAAGTTTTTAACCATTTTATTTTCCGTTTCCACGGTAACGATTTTTGAATCCATTGTTTATTTCCATCTTTCTCATTTTCAATTCTTATACTTATTTTACTTTGTGTTTCCATGGTTACGCTTTTTAAATCCGTCTTTCTCATTTAAATTTCTTAAAAGTATTTTAACATCTTGTTTGGAGGGAAATTTTGCATGATGGTTTTTTTTCTTTTATTTAAGTCTGATTGTTGAATATACGTCACTTGACACAATTTATTTTCAAAGTAGACCGGACAAAGCCGGGCAACGCAGCTAGTAACAAAATAAAATTCAGTTGATTAAATTCACAAATACCAAGACAGAAAAATAAATTTGAGTCATGACATTTTCTTTCTCTCGCAAAATCGTCAATTTTACTCATTTGATGCTGATTTTTACCATGGCACCATTTAGTGGTGGAATTTACTATTAGAGATTACAAAAACATGGCTGCTAAAAATAGATTCTTAGAAATTAGCAGTGTCCTAAGGTGCAACACTCTCCCCTACTCTTTCGAAAATTAAGATAATACAAAGTAAAAATTGTTTTTGATTCGACAAATCAATGGCAGCAGTTGACAGAGAGAAAGAGCACGGGAAGAGAAAAGACAATGCATTGTTACTTGCTCACATTGGTTTTCGGTACAATTAGTTTTTAATCACTCCTCCAACCCACCGACAAATACAACAATGAATTAAATATAAAACGATCAATTGTAAAAAATGCTTTAAAATAAACTAGTCGACCCGTGCGGAACTCCGCACTGTGCTTCAAATCGTTTCATAAGGCATTTCGCTCTTTAAGAATTTCAAAGAAAGAACATTATGACGAAGAACCGAAAAAAAAGTAAGCGCAGAAGAGAAGGCATGTAATTTAAAGACATCAGTAACAAAACCTCGTTAAATACAACGTTGTGATAATTTGATCATAGCTCCCCTTTTAATCGTACATATTTTCAATGCAAACATAAATGTCATTAAAAGTGTGGCTGAGTGGTGACTCGTGAAAAAGCAATAATTGTGCATGTGAAAAAACAGGTTGTGGCAAATACAGTCCTGCACATGTCAGCATCTGAGGGGGAAAAAAGAAACATTAAAGAGATATTTATTGGCACGTATTCGAATTGGCGCCATTCTGACTAACAGAACGACACCCCAACAAACCTAGCAATTGCGCCTTCCTTTTCGAAAGCTATTCATTGAAGGAATGCGTAGTAAAAAACAGCAAAAAAGCTTTTTGCCAAAAAAAAAAAAAAAAAATAATAAGATCACGCATCGGTGTTTTGTCATTAACCAGCGTGATACGATTTAAAATTATTCGCAAAGCATGGAATTTGATTAAAGAATGACGAAGATCTCACGTAGCGATTGAAACAAACATTCTAGAGAAGTAATAAATTTGATTGAAAATAAGTGTTTTTATCTTTGAATATTGAACCATTTCACATAGAAGGTTGCTTTAACCGTTACGGCTTAAATGCCCTCACATGTTTCTCTTTTAATCGAACACTTAAAATTCAAAACCAAAACCAGTTGAACTGAGTCCGTTCTTAAGTGTAATTTTTCGAACGTAGACAAAATGTTTTTTTTTTTCAGCAGAAAGCAGAGGAGTAGAAAATAATTTCTTGCTAATGAAGTTGATAATACTTTTAATGCTTTATATCGTATTCGCGCGAATAAAAAATTAAAGGTTTACTGAGTGAAACTCGTAGTTTTAATCGGGCGTAGTATTTTTTCATTTGTACAAAAGGTCGAACACTGCTATTAGAAACATCTACATTTTAGCATACAATAAAAATGTTTTTCTGCACAAAAAGGATTTCTTTAGGTAAATCTAATACTTTTTTATGCTTACATTATGTTGAGTGGTCTGGATGTAGTCAAAGAACACAGTTCGATTAACAATCAACTTATCCGAATGATAACTGTAGCCTGCATAAAGGAGTCGAAACACCAAGTAGCATTCCCACTGCATTTATTTTATTAGGTGTGTATGTTATGAGCACATGTAATGCGTAATACTAATATAAATTTGATATTATGTCGGACAGCCCAAGCTTGCCCGAAGTTCAGATAGTTTATAGCCGAACGCTCTACCGAAAAAAACTTATCAATTAAACCGAACAACTAAGTCCAGTGCTGTTAAGCTTTATTAAAATATAAACACACACACAGGCTATTTTTTTTTTTTTTTGCCGAAAGCGACGTAAAAAATGGAAAACTGCATTAGAACTTTGCTTTAAAAAATGCATAAGAACTACAGGCAGCATCAAGGTTTTGAAACAGCAAGAGGCGATTTCGAAAACTTGAATTTTCGACCGTAAGTCTTTTTTTCGTCATTGGCCAGCCTGATAAGTTTTAAAATGAGAGGGGATTAATATATAAGATAAGATATTGAAGAAAAATGTTTTTATTTTTGAAAATTTTTACAATTTGTTATCGCAGGCTGCTTAAACCGTTATAACTTAGATGGCAGCACGTGTTCATCATTTAACAGCACGGTTAAAATACAAAATAAATTTAACTATGCTTTCGAATGTAGTAAAAATGTGATAAGCTATTTGTTTTTTAGCAAAAAGAAGAAAAAATATATATTTTACCCTTCAAATTGAGGTAGTATTTTATTTATTTGTACAAAGAGTCAAAAACTCATTAGAAGAATATATATTTCAATATACGATTTATTATTATTTTTTCTGAACAAAAAACAATTCTATTGTAGTCTGAAATCTTAAACCTGTTACTTATATTTTCGCTTACATTATGCTTTAATTTTCTTTCCAGAGCCAAAGCTTCAAAAAAAAAAACACGTGCAATTTCGAAGTAATTTAGCACAAAATCACTGAATGTTTTCATATCAGCACGGAGCATTTATTCTATTCCCTCATAGTTGTTATTCAATTAATTCAGTGTTTATGTAATGCGCGACATTTCTCTAATTTTTTTGTTGCAGATTGTCCGGACGTGGGCCCGAACACGTAATCTCCTGGTTACGAAGAAAACGCTCTGCCAATCAAGCTACTCAGCTCTGTCGGTCATAGCGCAAATTAAAGTTATAAGTTTGACCGAAAACCTTATTCTGGTTCTTTAAAACAGGTTTTTCAGCTAAAAGAAACAATTTTTAGACCTTGGGTCTATTTTTAGTCAGTAGCCAGCACCATAAGCTATAAAATTAGCCGTAAATCAAAGAAATCGATCAAGAATTGAGGGAAATTTGGCGTAGAAACCAAAAACAGGCTACAGAAATAATATATAAGGATGTTGCACAGTTTTAGAAAATATGTAACAAGAGAGTAACTTACTACCCATTTGAACAATTCAAAATGTATAATACACTTGATAAGAAATAAAATTGGAGCACACTTTGCTGAGAATTTTAAAAGACTTATCTAATTATTTTCAAGCACTCTAGAACCAATTAAAATTTTTTAACGCACTTCATTTGTATTTTTCAGTCTCTGATATTTTAGTACTTGATTGCAAATTTTTACTGTCCAGTTCTAATTTTGTAAGAAAAGCTATTTTAAATTTAAAAGAAAAAGAACTATATATTTCTCATGACAACAACTTTGCTTCAGTTGCAAGTGGGGCAAAAAACGAAATGAAATAGAGGTAGCATTCTTTTTTTTTCCGTGCTAAACAGATTGACAATATGCAGAACAAGTAAGCTACAAGCAAGCAATAACAAGAGAATTTCCAAAATGCTGCATTCGAAATTACATAAATCGCAAGATATGAAATATGTGAGTTACAAAAATTTGTAATATGGTTCAGAAATATGAGAACCATGGTTTCTACATTCTTGCTGCAGGATGTAGCAAGGAGCTGAAGTTGACATTTTTTGATATTCCTTCTCTCTACCCCCTCACATTTGTGGTTTGTAGCCGCACTTTTCCAAATTTTCAAGGTTGTAAGCACTAGAAAATGAAAAAGAAAAAAAAAAAAATCATTTCTAAAAGAAAAGTACTTTTCTTTCTTCTTCTTCTTATTTTTTTTTCTTTTTCGGAACGAATCATGTTAATTTACGGGAGTTGGGAGCCCCTAACAAAGCGGGGGCCCTAAGCTATAGCTTGCTTAGCTCGTACGTAAATCCAAGTCTGTGTACGCTCCCCCTTTTTGGGGGTTAAAATAGATGATATTTCAACCTAAACATCTAGGCAAGTAAAGTTTTTTTTTTTTTTTTTTTTTTTTTTTTTTTTTTTTACGCTGAATAGAATTAAACCACAACCTAAGCAATGTCAAAAATATTGCAAGAGTTTTGAGAGTTTTTTGCATGAAAATTTCTATTTTCAAACAAGATTAGATTAAGTTTAGCATTTTTCTGAAAAGAAAAAATGAAACGTTTTTTTATACAAAAAGCTTTGCTATGTTTTTTTGTTCCAATGATAGCTTAAAAATCCCTTATTTTTGTTGCACGCTTCTCTCTTTCTTTTCTGAGGGGAGTGCGGAGGTAAAGTTCAAATGAAGTATTTTGGCAAGTGGCATATTGTTTTATGTGCACTTCTTATGCTTAATCGAATAAAACTACAGTAAAACTCCTTCAAACGGACACCCGTCATACATGGAGATCCCTCTTAGGTAGACAGTTTTTAATTTCTTGATAGTATAGCATTAAGATTGATGTATAAAACCTCTCTTTGGTACGCACAATCTGAAATGCGGACATGTGTAACAATTAGATATTTGGTTTACAGCCGAGGCTTTAAGAAACAGAGCCAGCTCATTCCAGTTTTTAAAATTTTACAGCAAAGACTTATTAAAAAAAAAAAAAAGTTTTTTTTTTATATAGAAAACTTTTTCTTTTGGCAGCAGATTTCGAAATGCTTTATTTGGTTCATGGCCTCACTAGATGGCGCTGATACTTAAAGAGCCTTGACAATTCATGACTTTTCTTTGTTAAACCGATGCAACTCATGCATCTACCAATCAATGTCAACGTTTATAAGTTTGTTTATTTTTGATTGGACATCACCCGTTTTGACAGCAAGAGGCGCTGAGCGCAACCCCTGCATCCACCAATCAGTGGCAACGTAATGGAAACAGGGGTACTCTAGCGTCCTCTTTGTTGCATGAGTTTCAGCGATTGTCACGACCTATAAGAATTAAGTGGAGCCATGCACAAACATTCATACTGTTGAAGGTATGTTAAAAAAACAAATTGAATGAAGATTTATCAATTCAACATTATCGACTTCAACACAACTGCTGTCGACCAGTCCCGCAACCGCCCTTTTTATCTATATATATAAAAATGAATGTTTGTCTGTATGTCATCCATGAACTCAAAAACTACCCGGCAGATTTGGCTGAAGCTTTCACCGTTTGTTATTTTTGGTACTGGGAATGTTTATACACCAGTTCGAAAAAAAATCCGATCGATAGTTCCTTTTTTATTCCAATTTAAGTCACAATCCATTGGATAAATACGAATAAAATTATCGGCTGCAGAAATGAATTCGCGTGAAAGATCTCATTGATAAGAAGCTAGCTGTTGCCATTTTTCTTGAGTTTGAACAAATAAATTCTTTCTTTATTGTTTTATGGCTTTTCATGCAACGGGGGGATTTAAAACTTTTTCTATTTGATATTTTTAGCGATGGATTGATCTTGCAAACTGCGTGAGTACAAAATTTGAGTACAGTCACGGCTTCACTTGATACCTGGACCGATTATTATGAAAATTGCTGTATATATGTATTTTACCACGGAGAAGGTGCATAATATGCTCATTGAAGCCACTCGCCACCAGGTGGCACTGCAGAGTCGCAACTTCTGCCCCATTCAACCGATTGTAATGAAAATCAGTATAATGATGTATTTTTTTGTTGGCGTAGCAACGCGCGTCGGGTGCAGCTAGTTAATACTAAAAAAACATATCAGTCGGTCGGATGGGCTTGAAGCACCAAAATAGCCGAACGCGCAGGCCGAGTGCGCCACGGAGACTTCGCTACAGATGAAGTGCTTAACGTTGTTATGTAAATAAAGCTTTACGCATGCGCTTTCAAAGTAGCAGGTGGAACGCTTTTTACTTCCTTTTACAAAAATGGAAGTACTGTATTCGCGAAAAAAATTTCACTCAAAAATCGGCCTTAATTTCCATTTTACTCACCCCCGAATGAAAGTCGGTTTTTCTTTTTTTTTTAACCCGACCACACGTGGATATATGCCTAGGAACGTACAGACACCCGAAATATCCATTTTGACGATCCCCGAGTTAATTATAATGAGTTTTCTCGTGACGTCTGTATGTATGTCGCATAACTCAAGAATGGAATGTCCTAGAAAGTTGAAATTTGGTACCTAGACTCCTAGAACTCAAGAACGAAATGTCCTAGAAAGGTGAAATTCGGTACGTCGACTCCTAGTGGGGTCTAGTTGTGCACCTCCCCTTTTGTTTTCATTCGGGTGTTTTTAAGGGGGGGTTTTGCCCCTTTTTTGGGGGAAATCATTGTTAATTTCGATGTAAACTCAAGTGGTGTTATAATTTGGCGGACACTTGGCGATACATCGCCAGTCCTTTGTTCGCCAAGTTTTGTCGCCAGCTTTTGGCGATTTTTGTTTTAAAATCTGGTTTTAATTTGGCCACTGTTGTTGATATTTAAAGATTAAACTATTGAATCACATTAAAGATGCCAATAATGAGAAAATAACATTAAATTGAAGTAAAAGGAAGATCATGTGTTGCACACATCAGCTCGATTACTTCGACGTCGTTTTCTTCCAGTTCGTTCTAGAAGCCAACATTCCATGAGAATCATAGATTCAATAAAAACTTTTTTTTGAAAATTCATGGATAGAGCTGGCTTTGATACCAAACGCCTGAATTGTTAAAGTACAAGAAATGAAGAAGCACCAGATGAAAGAAGTAAACAAATTTTATTCATTTTTAAGAAACAGCATATTAAAATACAATGACTTCGATTCTTCGCTGTCGATAGTCCTGTTATCCAGAAAAGAGGGTCGTCATTACGATCAGGAGAAGTGGGAAGCTCTCTGAAGAAGAGATAACTCTAGCTTCAACTTAAGTGATGGAACAGTGGTGCCCAACCGGTTTTTTTTTTCTCGAGGGTCACATTTATACCGAACTAGCGGTATCCGCACGGCTTTGCCCGTAGTAGGAAGTTAAAAGGTCATTTGTTTCGCCTGTATATTTACAAATAATGGATGGTGAATTTCTCACCCATTTGCTATGTTCATTTGCTTGCCCATGTTACGATTCCACGTTATGATAATTTGGTAATTTACTCGTCCACGTTATGATAATTTTCTCGATTCTTAAAATTGGAATAGATAAAGAACAAAATCGAATTTTCAAAAAATCGCTTCGATGTGCTCCGGCCTATGCTACGAACTAACTTTGTGCCAAATTTCATGAAAATCGGTCAAACGGTCTAATTGCTATGTGAGTAACAGACATACAGAGATACAGACTTTCAGCTTTTTTATTAGTAAAGTAGTGGTACCCGCACGGCTTTGCCCGTAATAGAAAAATTAAAAGGTCTTTTGGTTCGTCTGTATATTTACAAATATTGCATGCTGAATTTTCTCGCGAACTGGCTTGTACCCATGTTACGGTACCACGTTATGATAATTTCGTAATTTACTCGTCCATCTTATGATTTTTTTGTTCTTAAAATTGGAATAGAGAAAGAACCATATCGAATTTTCGAAAAATCGCTTCGAGGTGCACATCTCCATGCTACAAACTAACAAAAAAAAAAAAAAACAATTATAGAACACCTTTGCTGACGTTAAGGTGAGGGATGAGGTTTAGTACACCCCTTCAGAATTTTTTAGAAATGGATGTCGTCCCCCTCCCCCCCCCCAAAAAAAAAGAGAAAAAGCTTAATTTGAGACAATCTTTAGTAAAGGGGGAGGTGGTTTGGGATTTCATAAAACGGTTAAATATATGAAATCAATCGCTCCCTCCTTGAATACTTTCTGGATCCGTCCTTGTTCTATACTTGAACGAAGCAATTGCCTGTTTGGTGATATTTTGATACTTTAAATTTTAACCCTAACTGCAGTGGATTAACACTAAGCTCCAGTGGACAGCGTTAATTTTCAACCACTTTTTTGGTCCTGAAATGACACAGTCTCACCAGTAAAACAGTCAAGTTACCGGATCGAGTTCAGCCTTGTCACAATAAAGCCTTTCCCTGCATGTTAAACATTACTAACCCATATTATCAAATTATCATGGTGTGGCGCGAGTTTCATTGTTGATACTCGCCTATTATTTATTTGAGGATGCTCCTCCTGTGTCTTCTTGGAATAAAATTATATTTTTTGTTTAAATTGCAGTCCACTTCCACTTCTTGTTTCACTAACGGGCCATCAACACAGAACATAGTTTTTGATTCACGAAGTTAAAAAATAACAACGGGCAGCGTGGATCAGCATCTGGCCCTCGATCCATGAAGACAGATGGGCATTACTGTTCCAGGACATTCAAAATCAAAAGTATTGCAAATGAAATTTATGCATGACTAAATGTGCAATTTATTGTGCCCAAGAAATGCATCACAATTTCACAACTCCAATTTAAAAAAAAACTTTTCAGCGTCAAAACTAGCATCGTTTATAATGTGGCACTGATAAGTTCAGCCACAACCTCAACAACGTTTACCCCTTCTTGGGTTGATAGGGAATTGGAATTGTCACTGAGTTGAGGGGTTACTTTCGCATAGATTGACTACGAAGAGATGGCGGATGAATTGGAAGTGGAATCAGGACACCCAGGGTGCCCCCCCCCCAAGTTCAATGGTGCAAATTTCCCCCGAATATTTTCCTCAACTCCCCCCCTTTTTGTTTTTACGTCTTTCTTTATTTTATTTATTATTATTTTTTGATAATTTTTAATTTTTTTCTTTTTAATATTTTTTATTTATTTATTCTCTTAAATGTTTTTTATTTATATTCTTTTAAATATTTCTTTTATTCTTTTAAATATTTTTTATTTATTTATGTATGTAATTATCTTTATTTATTATTATTATTTTATTAGACAATTTCTGTGCTACGCCAATGATACACACACACAAACTGAATAAATGAAATAAAAAATAAACAAAATAAAATATAATAAATACTAATTTAAATTAAAAATAAATCAATAAATGCCTAGATAAATAAAAAGCAATTTTATAAATCCCCCCCCCCCCAAAATTTTGATGGTGCAACTTGCGCCAAAATCCCCCCTTGTGGGCACCCCTGAGGACACCTCATTTTGTAATAGGTGGAATCAGTGAGTAGGCGCAAGCAGTAAATCTTTGCTTCACAAGCGATCTCGCTGATAATTTATACAGAAGATTCCCAACTATCCGAGTTAATGTGGAACACGACTAACTCGGATAATCTAAAAACTCGGTTAAAGAGAAGAGTATATAAAAAAGAAAGAAAAAAGTTAGGCATGTATTTATGCAATATATTTAACAAATATAAAATTCATACGAGGACAACACATACAATGGGGTCGTTTCCAAAATTTTAAAAGTATTTTTTTCTGAAAGAGCATGCTTAAAAAACATAGGATCTGATCATTTTTTAAATAATTTATTTAAGTTTAATATTTTTAAAAAATTACTTAAATCGTTGCGCTTTCATTGTTTACACTTCTGTCGTATGATATCGTAAATGATGAAACGCCATTCAATGTTGCCATTCACAGAACAAAATATTTAATTTCCATCTTTACTCACGTGTATTGGCAACGATATGGTTGATAGCACGCGTAGAGCGCAATTTTAATTCGCTGCTGAAACGTAGTAGAAAGATGCGCCAAATTTCATCATTTGTGACGTAATAAAGACCACGCCTTGATTGAAAAATAGGACATTTTAAAAAATTAATTAAAAAAAAAAACTGTTGGAAAAATAAAAGTATTTTCTGGATAAATGTATTTTATTTCTGGGTAAATGTATTTTTTTTTTTTTTTGCTCATTCTATCCATTTTAATGACTAAAAGTAGTACTTTTGACTGAAGGAAACCACCCCATTTATGTTATACCTAAATAGCATACTTTACCAGAATTAAAGAATTTTTACAAAAAAAGTCCTTAATTGTTTTTTGTAAAACGAAATATTTGTTCTCGGTTACAACGGAAGCTCGAATAATCGGGAACAGGAGAGTCGGGACTCTACTTTAAACACAAAATGAAGTTGTCCGTTTCCGCTTTCAGTTCATCTACCATCTCTTTCGTGATCAAGCTGTGGTAGTTTTGCGAAAATATTCCGACTCAAATTCACGCCGATATCGTGTCTTTTTTTTTACTCCCGCAAAAGAAATAAACAGTTTCAAAGTAATGGCACAACTTATCAGAGCAGCACTATAACACTACTCAGCCTCTTTTTTGAGTACAAAATATGAAATACAGGTCCACTAAACAAGTGATCAGACAAATCGTTATTCTTCTCGTGAAAGCAATCCACTCCCGGCTAAGGATTAAAATGACACGATAGGGGAAAGACACATTTGATGTTGGAATAGCTGTTGACTCTCTCAAATGATTTTAAAACTTTCATTTGAATCTAAGAATAAATAGGAAGATTTTGAAGCGGATGACACTGAGATTAAAGTTGTTTATTTGAAACGCAGCAGGAAACATGAGCAAACTGCAGCTGATTGAAAAATTTGTTTCCCTTTCTTTTCTGTTTCAATGTACATATCAGGGGTGCAGTGCAACAGACCTCCTCGTGGTGCACCCTGGATGACGTAAAATCTTTCACAGCGCTGTCCTCCCCGAGGCTTTCTATTTTTAGAGGGTTAAGTGCTTTAGCCAGTTTTTGCGTAAATGAATAGTTCTCTAGCTCGTTTTATACACACAGTTAGCGAAATGGGATTTTGCATGTAGTTCTTCCTTAGTCCTGGCTTAGGGGTGGTAATGCTTGATATTATACCAACAGTTTTATTTAGCACAAGCAGTACACGTACGGCTTTGCCCGTAGTAGAAAATTAAAAGGTCATTTGGTTCGCCTGTATATCTACAAATAATGAAGGATGAATTTCTCGCCAATAAGCTATGTTAATTTGCTCGCCCATGTTATGGTAATTTGTTCGGTAAAATGGGCTTAAAATTGGAATAGAAAAAGAACAAAACCGAATTTTCGAAAAATCATTTCGAGCGATTCACCCTATGCTACGAGTTAATTTTATGCCAAATTTCATGAAAATCGTGTGAACAGTCTAGGCGCGATGCACGTTGCAGACATCCAGAGAGACAGACTTCCAACTCTATTATTAGTAAAGATAAAGATAAGTATAAAAATGTAAAGCACGAAAGGAAGAATAATTATCTTAAGTACATATGCCACACAGAAATTTACAACAATGTGCAACTGATTTGATAAATTTGTGCTTGTATAACAAAATTTTGAACTACGTGTTTGATTTGTAGTTACTTATTGATTATCCTAATCTTTAATATACTTTAATATATAATTCAGGGATTTGAAATGCTGTCACATTTACCTTAAGATAAAATTATGCAAGTTCACTGCTCCACCCCCCCCCCCAAAAAAAAAAAAAAGTATTGAAATAAACGAGCGTATGACATAAAAATAGCTTTAAAAAACGTTTTTAAAATAATTTATCAACCTTATTTTAAAAAATAATTTTATAATCACTATTTCATTTTTGTCTCAGACATTGATTGAAAGTTTCGCCCCACCCACCAAAGATGGAGTAAGTATAATAAAAACATTTTTAAATTACCACCTTTTTAAAAATGACTAAAAAGTATAAAATAAATATCTCTAAGCCATGCATTGTCCCCATACTGAATCAGAAATTTCAACAGATCCTCCGGAAAATTTGTAAGCTGCTGATAGTTTTCAAATCAATTGTTAGATTTAAGAAGAAAAACTGTGGGGGGCACGCAACAGATACTTGGGTTTATAAATTAACTAATACTTCAATTTTGTAGTAAGTTACCGCCCAAAAGCCAGGGCTATGGCAGAAATACTTAAAATATACCATCAACTGGTGGCGAACCAGCCACCAGCTCATGTGCTTCCTATTCCGGGCTGATGAGTGCTAAAGAGCACGAAACTGCAGTCCTCGGATGGAATAACTGAGCTGGTGGTATATTTTAAGTAATACTTCAATTGTACTGTATTTAATATTAAATCTATGTGTAAAAGCTTTTTATTGATAGCTACTCTATGTACTTTTTACAGGAATGCTTTCAGGTCGTGATAACTGAGTAGGCCTACTAGGTCGTTGCCTAGGACCCGCACATTTTAAGGACTTCTAAATAGCTAAAATTATTACAGTGGTGGGCCCTCGATATATTAATTGGGTCCTGCATGTTCTTTTTCCTTTTAAATCTTACAAGTACTGTCTGACCATCTATTACATTTAAACGCTAATATCCGGTTTATAGGCGGAAATGGAAGTATCTATTAGTTTATAGGGATGTTGGTTTGTTTCAGATGTGCACTTTTGCTTCTCTATTATTTAGCCTTAGTTTTGTAAAAATGAAAATTTGCTCACAACAGCATATTTTAAATTTAAAGTGTATTTGATCCATATTCTTATGGCAAAAATTGATTTATTTATTCACAACGAAGTTTTGATCTTACCATTTTGCTTTTACGTTCCTGAACGAAATGAAAATATTTTATTTTCTTTTTGTTGTTTCCATGGTAACTATTTTTGTTTCCCCTTATTTTATTTTTGAGAATGCAATAAATGACTAAGGTACTAGTGACATTATAAAACGTGTGTATAAAAAAATCTCATCGTTATTTTTCCTTCTCCCCTGCTAGATTCATTCAGATGGAATCGTCTTTACTTGGCAGATTGCCGAATTACATACAATCCGTGGTCAAACAGTAGTTTGATAGTTATTGAAAATTCAATCACAAATTTCCTGCAAAATCTGTAAGGATTCCCGAATCTGCATATAAAAAATCATTGAAGATTGCTCATGTTGCTTGCCGTGTTTCCATTTCAAAGGTTTTATACATCTATATTACATAAGATGTATAAGTTCTGACACAACCATTTTCCAAACAACTATACAAAAGACTGTATACATTAGCATACACTTCAACAGTTCAGGGAATGTAAGTTCAACAGGAGAATAGGGTAAAATTGATTACTGAAATTTAACAGGATTGCAAGTACGTTTTATTATCACATACATTCAATTTAAGGAAGTTAACATTGAATAGGGTTAAAAAAATATTTTTTGTAACTCAAAAACATCTAAAGCAGATAGAAATCTGTATAAATAACATTGTTTTGTTGTTATAATAATACATAGATTAAACCTAACCCGAAAAAAAAATTAGTATGCCTTCTTTCAAAAGCTTTGCGTTCAACTTTAAGGTTTTCTAAAAATTGTTAATTAAAAAAAAAAGCTTTACTTGAATTGGTCAAAATTGTAGTTAATTATAGTAAAATTACTTAAAACTAAAATGTTTCTAAAGTTGTGCGATTTTTTTTTTTTTTTTGCAAAGAATTTGGGTAAAACTTCTTTTGCATAGCATTTAAGTAAAATATTTTTGCAAAGTATTTAAGAGGACTGCAAAGTAATAAAACTGTCCACAAATGATGGCACGCTTGGAAGGGGGCATGAAACTGGGACAGTTTGTGACAAGGGGGAAGGGGGAGTAACAAGAAATGTGACATCAAACATTTTGGATGAAAAAAAAAATTGTTTGTAACAATATGTTCGCGTAATATCGGGTGACACGCAAATAAAATATGACACTTTGTGACAAAGTGTGTGTGTATGGGGGGGGGGGAAATGGGTTGATAAAAAGTAGGACATCATTTATAGCCGGCCCTTAATCATTCAATAAAGAATGCTAAAGTCATTTTTACTAGAAAAAAAATCATGCTATTTACGCAACTTAAAAAATGGAGAACGTTTTTTTTTTTTTATATATATATAAATGTATTATTTTCTTTGAAAATGCTCATAGGAGGAATAAAATTAAATCTGAAAGGTTAAAAGCAAACGAAGAAATAATTTTTTGTCACCGTAATATCCTTGAACGAAACTGGTTATAGTCCACAAATGATGTGACGCTTTTAAGGGGAGAAAAGAGAAAACTCATATTTTGAAACAATATATTTATGTAATATACCGTGACATGTGACAAGTGAATGAGAGGGGAGAAAGATGAAGTGTGCCACTTTGTAAAAAAAGGGGAGGGGGGAGTAATTATGTCGAACAAAAGTGTGACATCATTTATGGGCAGCCACAATGACAAGAAATTAATTACTCTACACACACAAAAAAAAAAAGAAAAAAAGCCTTTTACATTTACATGCTCTATCTCGAAAGTAAGCAAGGACAATACTTTGTTAAAATGTGTTTGTCCTATAACAGGGTATTAAATTTCGATGGTTCGATCAACGTAGTTTTTCTTTTGCAGTTAGTGTTGCCTCGAAACTGATGAAAAAAGTTTCAGAAGCCAGATACTCTTTGCCTGAAGCAATATTAGAGCTGTAGCAAGAAAAAAATTCGTGTTATACTTTCAAATGCAGTGTTTAAGTTCTTCCTGTTTTGAGTAGACCAGTGTTTCTCAACCTTGGTTTGAAGCGGTAATAACAATGCAGGGTAACAACGATTTGGATGTCTTAGCTCTGTGACTTAAGTGCAATTTTAATTTCAAACTCGGTTTTCTCAAAAAGTCAATTTTCAAGACTCGTCTTCCTTTTGTAGAAAACTGCTTTGCATATTGTTTTGATATTATTTTTAATTTTATTTATATTTTCTTAATTATGCAGAAGTAAAACTTTTGCTTAAGGACTCATACTTTTTTCCTAAACAGCTGATTTTATGGTCAATTTTTTTTTTCATTTAAAAAAGGACTACTGGTAAAATTTAATAAACCCCAAAATAAACACAATTGCCTTAAATTTTCACTCCGGTAGATTCACAGATCTCTTGAAAATAGTGAAATTTCTAAATTTCTGTCATAAAAACATTTTGAGAAAAAGCTACATAAAGTTTAGCAGTTATTATTACGCTTGTACGGGATACTGATTCCCTTTAAGCATGCAGACACGTAATTATTGCCATTGTTGTACACAAATAAATAAAATCAAGAAAAATTCTGAAAAATAGTCACAAAATCAACGCAAAAACTATCTCAAATATGTTATTTTTTTTCTTGATATTATTTAATACATATAAGAATTTTTTTAACTTGGACAGGTAAAAATCGGACATGACCGGTCAAATTTCTTTAAGAATCGAGGCTGTTCCGCTAAACCAGCGATTGAGAAACCCTGGAATAGATCACTAAACATAAAGTTTTTATATTTATTTCTAACTTTAAATACATCTAAAGAACAAATATTTCCTGACTTTTGGACAATAGGTACCATTAAACAACTAAACCACCTTTATTCTGGATATACTTATTTCAACGAGAACCATCCATAGAGATACAACTTAACTAGAGTGCGTTCCAGGGCTATAGTTTGGCTCCACACATGAGAGCTGTTTGCAACTACTTCTCCGCGAGCTTAACGGTCTAAAGCGCCCACACTTGGCTCAACACATACCTTAGCTGCACCCTAATGTGGTGAGAAACATGCCAGATATAGAATCTCCTCCCATTTGGCTACCACTTTCTCCTCATGTTGACAGCCAGTTTCTCCTTTGCGGATAAAGAAACGCACTCTAGTTGAATCAAAGCTCCATGAAACTAGCAGCTCGGTTCTTTAAAATGCACAATATTTACCTTAATTCACACAAATATAAACTTGAAACTACCTAAATTCTCTCATAGTATTTAAAATACTGAACCAGGTATAAAAGCTTTCTTTTACAATTTCAGATAAAATACTAAAAGCAAATCATCATAAAATCTCGCAAAGACAACATAGGAGAAAAATAAATAAAGTAAAGCATTAACAATGCAAAAGCATTCTTGCACGAATTTAAATTAAAAAAAAAATTCCATTAAACTTAAACTGTTTAATTGGCTGAACTACATGTTCTGCGTTTAAATCTGTATACGTTCCTATAAAAAGTGGATACTCTGATGTAAAACTTCATCTATGTTTTTTCACTTTCGAGAGATGCTTTACTTTGAAAAGTTGAACGACGATAATAATTGAAGTTAACACTCTCCAAAAACTCTTAAGCACAATACGAACAATGGAACAACTACAGTTTCACCTGTTTGATTCTAATTTCTTCCATAATGGATACTGATTTAAAACTATTGGAGGATACAGCTATACATGATAAACTCTCGTCACAAAATATTTTTGATCCTGAATTATGCTGACTAATTTCTTTAACAGTAACTCCTATAACAATTTTTAGTTCTCAGATCTAGACAGTACTTAGTCCCTAATCTCGCTTCCCTCATGCCGACTCACTGCATACCTAGTGAATCAGTTCACTTGGTAACAAAAATGGTAATCTACGTACAGGTTTTGTTCTGACTGTGTTTGTAAGGCAGTTTTGGTTGCCATGTGAACTGGACGCTGATCTCCATTCTCTTGTCAGTGTATTTAGCGTGCGAACTCGTTCACTGGTCTTCCAAGTGAACCGTTTTGGTTACCAAGTTAACTGAGAAGCTGATTTAGTCTGGGTGAAGTGAATCCTCCAATAGAAACTCCAACCAACATGGCAGTGAATTCAGCGAGCGAACTTGTTCACCGACCATTCAAGTGAACCGTTTTGATTACCAAGTTAACTGACAAGCTGATTTTGTTTGGGTTAAGTGAATCATCCAATAGAAACTCTAACCCACATGGCAGTGAATTCAGCGTGCGAACTCGTTCACCGGCCTTCCAAGTGCAAGAGCGCCCAGACGGTAGGTCACTGAAACCTCCAAAAATTTCCTGATTCGGCAAATTTGTTTGACAATTTGGCAAAATTACCATCATTCGATGAAATTTGAAGTTCCATTCGCAAAATTCTTATCATCCGGCAAAGTTTGCAGCTCCATTTTGCAAATTGAGGATTTCCGCCCTCCCTAAAATTTAAGTCTGGAGCGCGCCTGTCCAAGTGAACCGTTTTTGTTACCAAGTTAACTGATACGCTAATTCACTCTGGGTGAAGTATTAATCCAAGTGATCTCTCCATTCACTTGGCAAGTGAATTCAACCTACGAACTTGTTCACCGATCTTCCAAGTGAACCGTTTTTGCTACCAAGACGCTGATTCACTTTCTCCCAAGTGATGTCCATTCACTTAGAAAGGAAGTTAAATCGTCGAACTGGCAAAGCTGCCAAAATTTTGGTTTCGCTAAAGATCTTAGATTCTTCGGATTGAGTTTGAAATTTTTGCGTTTTTAATAAAATTGATACATTTAATAAATATTTTAACGGTAAAACACATTTTAAAATGTTTTGCCCGAAATGGAATTCTTTTCGATAAGCAACTTGGAATGGATGCTTCTTGCATGCGCACGCTGCTTAACTAGACAAAAATATTGCATTGAGAATAATATAAAAAATGTTCGTACTCTAGCCCCCCCCCCTCCCCCACGCCTCTAAGATGCAATTTCTAGACAAAGTTTACACCATTTTTTAAGATATTGTTCCAAAAATATCATTATAGAATTTTAGATTTTTTCATGCACCATATTGTTTTACTTTATCATTTTTGAGATCAATAATCCACTATCTTCACTAATAAGCAATTACAAAAAATAGAATAATTTTTTTAAAGAAGTTATTAGTCACTTAATCTTGGGATTCTTGCCCAGATCTAGGGAGTTGGACGGCCCCAATCTTATATTTTGCAAAAAAATGCCATTGGCAGCAGTACGAACTAGTTCGTAGGCTGAAGTATCTTCCACGGACCTTATAAGATTACGGAGATTAAAGTTTTTTCGTTACCAAGTAAACTGATTTATGGCAAATGAAGTGAATAGGCCTGAGTGAAGCGAGACGAGAACCCCTGAAATTGATAACATTAAACTTTGAAAGGGTCTCGTTATGTAAGTCTCATTTTGGTCCAAAACATCTTTAAATGAATCTAGAAATATTTCGATCACCAATAACACACAAGGAAATTAAAATGTTTCGCACACAAAGTGACAGAATATTCTTAACCTCATTCTGCGAAAGAGGATGGTCCTTTGAGTGGCGATTTTTCATGCTTTTGCTTTTTATTTGCTCGATGAAATGTGTGATGTATAAGCATTGTGTGTAATATGATTTTGTGCTTAAGTTAATTTGTGTACTTTTTTGCTGTATAATCAGTTTTAATGGAGAATATGTCGCATCTGGCAATAAAACTGACGCAACTCAAAAGAGAAAAAAAAATTGAATTTTGTCATCTTGAATTCAAATTATGTTTTTCGCAATCACGAGTGTGTATGTGTGTATGTAGGCTTGTGTGTGTGTGGGGGGATGTGTGTGTGTAGGCATGTGTGTTTGTGTCGGTGTGCAGGCATAAGTGTGTGGGTAGTTGTGTGTATGTGTTTGTGTGTGTGTATGTGTGTAGGTGTATGTATTTGTGTGTGCACGCGTGTGTGTGTAGTTGTGTATGTATGCGCGTGTGTGTAGCATATGAACGCAACTTGGAGACGGTTTTCGCTATAGGAGCAACATCGTGAGGAGCCGGTCGACGGTGATGCGGCAGAGGGTGCTGGCGGGAAAATAAAATGATAGCACATCAAAACAGTCAAGTGAGAACAATAAGCAATCGTGATTGCTCAAAAAAAGAAAAAAAAAACATAGTGTCATAAAGACACACGATACAAGTGAAACTTTTATATTACAGGGAGATATTTTGATTTTTCTTCAATCACTTTTGAATAGCATAGATTGCGTTTAGCATCCATTTATTTACATAAAATTATGTACATGTGAGTCACTTTGCGTCATCCTCGTTCTTAAAGAGAGAAATTATCTTTTTTGTACACATACTAATAATGCTGCACAGTACAATCTGACTAACAATGAAAGTGGTTCAGTCGGCACAACGCTAAGCTTCCAACCCATCGGTCCCCGGATCAAGTCCCGGATAAGACGTTTCAGGCCTATTCACAACAAAGTTGTATATTTTAATGAAGAAAATGCTAAATATAATAAACATAAACAACGATGACGTTAAAAACTACTCGAAATGCATTAGTTATACTAGCGTGTTTAGACGGATGCTCTGTTAATAACCGACATCTGTACAGTACATGCGACCACGGACAACGAAAAAGAAAGAAAGCGAGAAGAGCGCTTGAGTGACTTTTCGTCACACGAGAAACAACTTTGTCAATTGCGTCCAGTGGCGGATCCAGACGATCCTGTTGGGAGGAGCGATTGAGTAATCTATTAGGGAGGGAGGGTACTAATGAAAATATTTTTTAAAAAAGTTTAAGAAATGAAGCTTGATACGTTTTTTTTTTCCTTTTTTCGAATAATGTATATCGTTCAAAGTGTTGGAATGAAAATTAAAAGTGTTTCGAGTACCAAAATAAAAAAAATTGAAAAAAAAAAGAATTTCTGCTAATATTCTGGATTTATTATCCAAATTAAACCCTTCAACTATTGATTCGTTTGAGGACTCGTGAAATATTTTCAGTAGCTAATATATATATATATATATATATATATATATATATATATATATATATATATATATATATATATATATATATATATATATATATATATATATATATATATATATATATATATATATATATATATATATATATATATATATATATAGGTCCTCAACTGTACTTTTTTCCTTACAAAAGAATCGTTGCAGTATCGAGATGCCACCTCTTTTTACCAGTTTTCGTAACGAACATAATGAAATACTAAAATTGCAGTTGTAAATAAAATTTGAAGATAGTTATGGATTTGTTTGTCGATTCAGTTGTTTAATATTCACGCATAAGTAGGAGTGTTTACAGGGTTTCCCTCGAAAGTTTTGTTAATAACACATTTTCAGACTAATTGATGGTTAATAAGAAGCAGGGAGGCTGGAAGCACCCTTCTGAAATTTTTTTTGAAATTTAAGGACATATTTTCGAAAACACAATTGTTTACTATCTTTGGTTTCTTGAAGGGAAATAATGAGATTCAGGAATTGTCTCCAGTGGTTTATAGTTATTAGAGCTTCAAAAACGCAATTTAAGATATCCTTAACGATGTTAAAAAAAGCAGGAGGTTCGGGGGCTTTCCCCTGGAAAAAAATTTCGGAATTGAAGTCCTAAAAACACAATTGTAGGCCACCTTTGATGACGTAGCAAAAGACATGGGGTTCAGAACTTTCCCCCTGAAACTTTTCGATGTAGGAGTTACAAAAACGATATTTTAAACGATCTTTCAATGATGTTGAGAAAGAAAGAGATTGGTGCTCCTTTCCGGAAATTTTTCGAAATTGAAGTCCTGAAAACGCAGTTGTCAGCCATCCCATCTTTTATGACGCAGGAGGAAGGAACGGGGTTTGGAACTTTCCATCGGATAATTCAGCTTCAAAAACGCAATGTTAGTGGATCTTCATTGATGTTAGGCGAAGGGCTCGGGATCGGGGGCTCTCCCCCGGAATTTTTTCGGAATTGAAGTTTTAAAAACGTAATTGAAGGCCCACGTTAACGACATTTTCGAAAGAGTTTTCGATTCCACCGATATTTTCAAAATTGAAGCTCTAAAAATTCAAAATTTTGGAGATCTTCGATGATATTGGCGAAAGGGGGTTGAGGGACTCTCTCTTGGAAAATTTTTGGAATTGAAGTCGAAATAAAACAGTTATAGGTGATTTTTTTGTGATGTGTTGGGGGGGGGGAGTTTGTTGACACCTTTTCCTGGAAATTTTTCGAATTTACAAAACTTTTTTTTGGGGGGGGGGGGCGATCGCTCCAAACCCCCCCCCCCTGTGGATCCGCCACTGATTGCGTCACACAAAAATTTTCCGAACAGAATTTCAAAGTAATCGCATAAAAAGTTTAACTTAAAAAAAAGCATGGAGGAAATCAAAGTTTTACACAATTCTACTACTGTTACCGGATTTATATTCTCAAATGCAGCATTACGCGTCAAAGCATGCATGATGTTTGACTTACTGACCGGTTTTCGTATTCTTAATTAAAAGTGTGCACATAAAACTCGAAAATTGTTCTTCTAAATTACGAAATTTTAGTGATGTGTCACTTTTGATTATATCTTCTGTACGTCACCACGCACCTGCCATGTAAGCTAACTTTCGGTGAATTTTCCGGCAAAAAAGACTATTTGGCTTTTAAATAAATCGTATGCTCCTCGAAATTTTCGAGTAGTGTCACCTCTGTTACTGGGGTTCGATGTGTATGTTCTCAACTATATGTATTTTTTATTTCACAAGTTACTCTTAAAAATAGATTCAGTACCAATCCATGTTCTAATTCTTTGAAAAATTGAATAGTTTGTAATTGCTTAGTTGTATTATAAAACACATAAAAATCAAAATGTTGCTTAGAGCGATCATGAAATTTCACACGTCATGAAAGCGTTTTTTAAAAAAAGCAGCAAACTATCTAAACAGTATCATTTGTCTATTTTTTAAGCAGATGTGCTCCTTCGAGCTTCGTTTTATGCGTTAACATTTATGTAAATGTTCGTTGTTTCACTTGTGTTGCATCAAAAAATGCTAGTCTTCTGTTGAAATGTATTTTTATTCTACAAAGGTAACTTCAAAAATTTCCCTGTTTGTGCAATACATACACTCATTATTCCTGGATAATTCCTCTCAAAGAACGGTAAACGTTTTCAATGTATGTGTTACATTTAAGGCATTTTAGAGGAATTATGAGTACTGTTTTACATAGCACAGCGCAAGATTATTCTAATTGTTCATGTTTTCAGAAATAACGTTTTTTGTTACCGTTTTAATATTTTGTTGCTGGCTTAGAGCTGTACTTCAAGTAGTTAAAGTTATCAGTTCATCATTATTTTAAAAATTATTTTAAATAAATGCAGAGTAATGTAAAAATTCCATTATCAGGATCACTACAGTCGAACCTGTCTATCTCAAATTTTACGGGAGAGAAGAAAAAATTCGGGATATGGAGGTTTCGAGGCACAGAGGTTTTGAAAAAAGTTCTAAAAATAAGAAATTGGAGCAATGACTCGAAAGTAAAACTTTGGAAGCAATTTTACTAATCAACAATGTCTCCTTCCTCTCAGTTTCCGAATGGATATAATAGCTGGAAAACTTACTTCTTGTACATAAAGTTTGAATTCTGGAGCATTATGTGACTGCTAATATTAAGAAAAATGGTTTTTGTCTAAAAATTCCAGTTAATAAAGATCGTTGGGGATCGAATTCAAGAAAGACACTTTAGTCGAAATTCGAGATATACAGTTTTTCAGAAAATTTCATTCGAGACAAACATGGGGGAAAACAATGAATTAATACTTTATGGTACAGGGAAAATGAAAAACTTCGACATAGAGAGGTTTTCGAGATAGGCAGGTTCGAGATAAACAGGTTCGACTGTATTATGAAATTCAAGTGTAATGTAATGTTTAAACTTTTAGCGTTTCGGTGTTACGTGATTCCGGTTGAAGTTTGGACTTGTTCAAAAAAATAATAAAGATTCTAAGTTTATTTGTTCTGATGTAATGGTTTGAGAACAGATATTAGATGTGAAAAAACCTGCTCAACATCCATACATAAAATGGAATGTTTGGGAAGAGTTCAACGGACCATCCTCCGAAGCAGCGACAGCAAAAGAAGTGTCCCTAATCTCATTTCATTTATTCAAACTCACTTCACTCCACTTGAATTAGCTCATTAGTTCACTCGGCAACAAAACCGAAAGTCTCCATTCACTTAGAAGGTCGTGGGCACAGATTTCAACCGACGAACTCATTGAACGGCTTACCAAGTGAACGGAGATCGCCGTCTTCCTTACCAAGCATATCCTTCGACAATGGTCATCCAGTCATCTGTATACTTATAGTCCGACCGCGAAAAGTTGAACCTTTGCTCCGCCCCGTTTCAGAATTGTCCATTTTCATGAAGGGGCAATGTGGAGAGAAAAGTTGGAATGGAGTTTGCAAGTGCGTCATTGGTTCTATAGATTGAATACTTCACTTCGGAATTCAAGAAAATAGCCAAAGAGGTAAAATATTTTAATTTTCTGCGGTCAAGGCAGTTCTCTCAATGGACAAGTCACATCCTACATAAGTGGGTGGGCCTTGGTTTTACTTCTTTCAGCAGTCATTAGACAGAGATAACAACGCCCCCGATAATTAGTTTTAATTGAAAATTGGCTCGAGTAGGGTTGCAGTAAAGAATGCAAGGGTTGTCATTTTTACTTTTTCGCCAACTCAACGCCGTTATTGCCGCAACTTAAATCTTGCAAGTCTAAATAATCACATGAAGAAAATATACAAGGAGTAACTTTTTTTCTTATCGCCAAAATGTTGCTAAACTCCAAAATATGGCACCTGCCCTTTCTCCTTTCGCTACCTATTTTAAGGAATGGACTCATTTTCTCAAATGATTGACAAGGGTCAATTGTTCGCTGTCGGAATATATCATACTATGACTGGCATAACATAAACACGACCGACATCTTAAAATAGAAAAAAATTACAAATATGGATGTCATAAATTTAAAACATTTTAGTGTCGGTATATTCAACTTATTTTTAACACTTCTATCGAATTAAATTTGATTCATTTCCGTATGAACTACAGAAAATCCGTAGCAGTTGGAGGGAATGTTACCAAGTGAACTAAGTCGCTGATTCACGCGGAGGGAAGTGAATAGCCAGATTAGGGAATATCTGATGATTGAAAGAGGAATGATCTGAAGGACGTCCGGGTCCCCGAAAGAGACGATCAGCACCAAGAGAGGAAGAGGCTGGGAGACGACGTTCTTTTGTTCTTAAGGCACGGTTCGATCTGAGGCGATTCCTCGTGTCACATGATCGAGCAGAAGGCACAAAACCGATTGGCACGACAGCTCCGGCGAGGTTGCGGCGGCTCTTCGGCCTTCCGCCGAATCTTCTCTGCAACAGAAGAAAACAACTGTATTACAAGAAATGGAATGAAGACAAGGCTCTCAGTGTCCCAAAAAAAACAAAAATATTTAATGCAAAAATAAGTAATTTACATAAATTCATAATCCAGGATCTCTGGTATCTACCACTACACGCTCTGAAGGCAAATCTGCTTTTTGATACAGATTAGGAACAGAACCATCCCTGATCCATCATCGCCAAAGGTATTGATTGGTAAATATAACTTGGAAAAATTATGAACCCAAAAGATTAAACCTGAGCCAATCACTAGGATCTTCGAGCGAGTCCAACGCTTTACTCATCAGGTCACCTCGGCCCATATTCACAGTAGAGTCACTACAAAGAAGGCTGCCGTGTTCACCATTTGGGATCAAATCGCGTGTTTGAGAGGTTATCCTTTCTGGTTTGAACTTTTAGGTAATGTTCACAGCGAGAAATTAGCGGAACAGAATTGCTAGTTGAATAATTCTTCGCTAATATTTTGCACAACATTTTATTCAAGCGAAATTAACGTCATGTTGTACAAGAACTGTTTGGAATGGTACAACCCGTAAACTTCACACTGAAAACACTCAAATAATAATTAAAAAAAAATAAACTCATTTTGAAACGCAAAAATCTAATCCACGGATCCAGCATATGGGATACACTAGATTTCTCTAACATTTAAACTTCCACTCATTTGGTGAGATTTGGCAGTGTTCCGAAATTTCTCCTCAATAACTTCAGCTGTTCAACAGTGAAAGATCTGATCCAAAATGCTTGATACGTCGGTTCTAATACATAGTTCTCTTAAATAACAACTTGTGAACGTTTAAAAGATGCCATCAAAATCTGAATCAGTTGCCTCATTTTCAGGCTTAAACCTCGTGCAAATCTCAGAGCAGTAATAACTATATTTAGGATGTAAACACAAAACGTATCTAACCACAATCACGTGATCATTGTGTAAGCTGAACGTTGTATCTATCCCCCAAGCTAAGGCCCCTATAACTAGGGAGCCAACGCATCCGCCATTTTGGATCAAAGTGACCGTCTGTTTTTGAGCCATTGCCATAGGGTGAATTATTAAATGACGCAAGAAAGAATGTTAAGATCATAAAAATAAGTTAATGTGCGACAGTGTACTGTGCTAGTAGTTCACAAAAAGGATTTTGTTTCTTTAAATTTCAAAATCAATAACCCAAGATAAAAAATCAATTTTATTGACGATTTCCTGGAAATCCGAAGCTAAAACTCGGCAGTGCGAAATCAGTAAACATTGTTATGTAAATTCTCGGTACTATTTTTATTGCTATGGAGTAATTTTTTTTATATACAACTGTTACATTTTTAAATCAGTTGATAAATTAATTGCTAAGATCCAAAGACGCAATGCTGCCAAAGATAGGACTAATTCACTTTATTGGATATTGAAGTGCACAATATCAGCACCTAAAAATATATAGTTACACTAATACTACTAAGAGCATTAAAAATGTAAAGAAATACTAGTTTCATAATGAATTAGCATGTTAATTAAACTACAAATAACCTAATAATAATAATATATGTAATACTTCACCAATTGAAATGTTTTCGATTTCTTGATGTTTTGTTGTTTGTTTATTTTTTTTTAAATATGTCATTCTGTAGTTCTAATAACAATTCGGGACGAAAACGAATGCATTACTCTAACATAAAATGAAGCTGAAAGGAAGCGAAGATACATCTAGTGTGGTAATATTTCTCCGACTTTTGATCCAAAATGGCGGACAGTTCGGCCTGGTATATGTAGGGGCTCTACCTCAAGTGGTCTTTAAATTTTTCAATAGAAAGCAAGTGGGAAGAAAATGGTGTTTTGCTGCAACGAAATCTGGATGATATCAAAGATTTATGAAAGTAGGGTTTTACATCATTTTTAACTACAAAAACAAATTGTTTTAAAGCATCCATTCTCATAAAGCATTTAAAAAAAGAATTAGTGTTTCACTGTAAGCAGATAGTTTAATTTCAGCATGATTAAACACAGACGTCAAGCAGGGGCGGCAAATAGGGGGGTCAAGAGGGGGCGGTCGCACCCCCATATTTTTTGCGTTGAATGATAGAAAATGGGTGAATTCAATTTATGTAAGTCGGAAGTCAATGTTCATTAAAAGAAATCTCGCTGGTTCTCAGTAACAATTTGATGAAACTCGACACATTCCCAGACTATAAAAAGTGTTTTTCGTTATTTGGATAATGACTTAGGAATTCTTGAAGTATTTTCTGGCCTTTTCAGAACATAGAAAACTGATAGAGAACTATGGTTAATTTTATTAACTAAGGAAGATATTTTCTCATATAGGCTAAATATTTCATACTTGTGTGCCCAGTGTAACGATGGTATGTCCAATATGAGAGGCTCGTGCTAAGTGGTGTTACTGCATTGTTTTCACAAGAAAATTTCTTGATATTTTACATTCACTTTACGCTCATTTTTTAATGCATATTTATTTAATGAGTGTCCACCGCTTTCTTCTGCTAGAAACACGTTTCAGCTGCTCAATGCATTATATGCTTTCAAAAAAACTTCTTAAAAATGCATGTGATTATTGAATTTAAAAAACAAAAAAAACAAATCAACAAATACCTGTTATGCGTATAATTATGCAAGCTCGGAGTGACACAAAATGGTCTTCAAGAGTTAAAACCATAAAAATATTTCTCTATAACTTCAAAGCAGTGATTTGACGACAGGTAGAATTATTACAAAACGATTCTTTCAATGATGAAAAAGCTCATGTCTTTTAGCGACTTCGTTTGAATTTTTATTCAATTTTTTTGTACTGAGGAAAGTTTTTGAAAAATACTTTACTCTATAAAAACATTTTCAATCCGTTACCCTTAATTTTCGAACTATTCAAGATACAGTTCAATCTACAACTGATCTGTGCACCACACTACCATAGTTCAATTTACAATTGAAACAGAAAATAGATTTTACGTAGATGTGTTTTTCAATAAAGCGTGAAACTTAAAAAAAAAAAAAAAAAGACAACGACAAAAATCCACATGATGATGTGAAGTCAAATATTAATTTTTTAAATTTTGTATGAAGTAATAGATTCAGTTTCGAATGAAATTAACACAAGATTTAATGATAATTATTTTTCTGTATGATTGACTCTGTATTATCTGGATTGGATTTTTGAAACGAAAAATAAAATGTTTCAGTTATGATTAAAATTTTTAGCACGAGGCATGAAAAATTACAAGCAATATAGCGACAGACTGGTTATCACATCCAGAGACTGCAGTTTCGTCCTTGTTATGGACTCATCAGTCTTGAATAGTGAATAACAGAGCTGGAGGCAGATGACATCTCATTGAAGCTGAGAGCGCCGACGAGACTAGATTATTCACTGATGAAAAATTAAGCAACCCACAATTTTTGAAGTTGCCCTGGGTGATTTTGAAGAGCAAGATATTCCTATTCCTATTCAGAGTCACAACTGACTACAACTGTATTTATGTCGAGGACTGCATACTAAGTGCCTTGCCTCCATTATTTTATATACCGATAGATGGCAGCGCCATCACCGGATCGAACAGTTAATGAGAATTTAGAACTAGTCCAGGAGCTAATAGCTACCTGGTGCTAGCACCCCCAGAAGTATCGTTTCACTTGGAGGACATTGAGACCACGAGCCTATTTAACCTCGCCCAGTCCCCTTTAATGACGACGGTGGGTCTTCGACCATCGAGGTTCGAACTCAGGACCCTCTGGCCCCGAATCCGACACTCTACCGATCGATCTACCACGGCCCCAAGAGCAAGATATAAAAAGTGTTTTCAAACATCACTTTGTTACTTCAATTATCTCAGCTAGTAGAGAAAGATTTTTTATGTCTCAGGAAGTTAGAGAATTATTTTCGAAGCACAATGGGAAAAATATTCAAACGAAGTCATACATGCATACGAGCATGAGCTTTTCCACCATCTTTTATATTTAGCTGTACTGGCAAAACAGCACGACACTGGGCACTGATAGATTAGTAACACGATTCCCTGCTCTTCCGAATTTCGAAAATCATGCATTAAAACTTTTCCAAAAGGTATAAAAACTTTAGTATCGAGATCTTTTGTATAACTTATTAGAAAGTGAATCAAAATTTAATTATTTCTAAACACTAATTTTTATTCATATTAAACCGATTTTATGACCACTTCCTGTTAGCTAATGTGTGCTTGGTACCGCACTGTGGTAGTACATATTTAAGAATCTCGATCCCCCAAATGAAATGCTGAGATGCCGCCCCTGACGTCAAGTATAGAACTTCTCACATTTGTTGACCATGATCTCCTGCTTTTATCTTGACAGCAACTTTCTACCTTTGGAATAATGAAGACACGTTATACATTGCTAGCATTGCTTGTGGTCAAAACTAGAACAATTGTGTTTTGTATGCGACCTGTTATTTTTCATCTTTGAGGTGTCGCACAAAATGTGTGCTACGCCTCCCAGGTGAAAATGTAAGTTCCTAAAAAAGTGAATTCACTGCAACTATTTAATATTTCCTGTGAACTTTTAGATCAAAATGCATAGGCTTTAACTTTTAAAATCATTACACAGTAGTAATCACTGATTGAAAACAGTTTACTGATAAACTTTAGCAACCACTGGCCATCCAAAGTAGCTAAGTATTATATTGTAACGGATTCGGTGCGACTTCCACTTTCTTGAAATGAAAACACAGTTCTTGATAAAAACACAGGAAATTTATTTACACTATGTACAGGAAAGATCTTCAACAGCTGCTAAATTATTCATCAGCAATTAAGCAATTATCACACAACACCATAAACTCAACGTTTACACACGTATTTACTTCCAAATACGAAAACAACACAGCGAAATGCCTCGCTATAAACAGAGCAAAATGCTATCAGTTCGAAATATCAATCGAAACTCAACTGTTTATCCATCGCTAACGGCTTAAATACACCGAAAAGAAATTTCTCAAATATTCCACACGCTTCTGTAAAGTAGTAGACCGTTATCAATGAAAAGAAAGAAAATAGGGGTCGTATACTTTAGCCGAATGAAAAAGGGGATGTATATTCATTACGGGAAACTATTTACAGGTTACGTTCCTACAATAATTACTATTTACAGAATTTGTAACATTGCCCCCTTCCTAAGGACTGCACGTCCCGGGCAGTACAATCCCCAGAAAGGGTGCCAAACTTCTATCACAAGTTTACAAATATACACATTAATTAATAACTAACAGATACAGAAAACACAATAATAACAAGAAATATTACTAAACATTAAAAGCAAAAATTATCTACAACTTTTATGTTATCAACCATGGTTGTTTACGTAATACTCATGAACTATGGCCATAGTATGGGGCTAACCGATCATAATGTACAACCCTAGGTTTTGCATTAGGTGATTTTTGGATCCTCACTACGACGTCATTTAGTCGGTTAACGACTTTGTAGGGTCCATCCCAATGGACTGCAATTTGGGTGACAGACCTTTCCGTCGGATGGGACTCCATAACCAAACCTTGTCGCCTTCGTTGAATTCATGTCCAGTAGACCTTGTGTCGTATCGGGTCTTCATCTTCTCCGCCGCGATGTTGATTCGCTCTCGTGCGAAGTTATGAACGTCTTCCAACCGGGCCTGGAGATCCTGGATGTATTCCTCAGGCGATGAAGGCGCATCCGGAGGACGACCGAAGACGAGATCACAAGGTAGCCGAAGCTCTCGTCCGAAGAGCATCTGAGATGGGGCATATCCGGTAGTCTCGTGGACAGCACTGCGGTAGGCCAGCAGGAACAAAGGTAGCTTCTTGTCCCAATCCTGTTGATTTCTGGATACCATAAGTGAGAGATTATTCAGGATTGTGCGGTTAAATCTCTCCACCATGCCGTCCGATTGTGGGTGTAGTGGTGTTGTCCTAGTTTTCTCAATTCCGAAAATTTGACATAGGCCCTTAAACACAGCAGAGATGAAATTCCTCCCTTGATCGGAATGAATCTGCAAAGGTGTTCCGTATCTCGAGATCCAATGTTGGACTAGAGTCTCTGCTACGGTAGTAGCCTCTTGATCTGGAATGGGATATGCTTCCGGCCATTTGGTGAAGTAGTCGATGGAAACAAGAATGTATTTGTTCCCATCAGCAGTTCTTGGTAGAGGACCCAGGATGTCGATCCCAATTCGTTCGAAAGGAGCTCCAACGTTGTACAGATGTAGCTTCCCTCTGCTTCTCTTCTTCGGTCCTTTACGAGCAGCACAGGCGTCACAAGAATGGCACCACTTCTCCACGTCATCCTTCGCCTTGCTCCAGAAGAAGCGCTCCCGAACTTTATTGAGAGTTTTCAAGACACCAAAATGTCCTCCAGTCGCACTACTATGTATTTCTTTCAGAACATCTGAAATCCTGGATCGAGGAAGTAGTAACTGCCACCTAGATGTCTTGCCGTCGTCAGATTCCCATTTCCGGTGTAGCACGCCGTTCCGTAAATGGAGTGAGTTCCATAAAGCCCAGTATCTTTTTGTTGCAGGACTGAAGATGGAAACGTCCTGCCAGCTAGGGCGTCGACTGTCACTTTCCATGAACTCTAAAATTGGTTTTATGTCGGGGTCTTCAAGTTGGTCTTTTCGAACTTGGTCATCACTCCATGGATCAGGTTCTGATGATGTTGGAGTCACTGTCACCTGATAGGCGGTAGGGCTAGTCGTTCCATACTGTTTCTCGATTCGGGAACAATAGTGGCAGTTCTCAGGACAGGGTCTCCTTGATAAAGCGTCAGCATTACCGTGAGATAACCCTTTTCGATGCTTGATCTCCATGTCATATTCCTGGAGCCGCTGTATCCATCTGGCTATCTGGCCTTCCGGATTCTTGAAGTTCAAAAGCCAAGTTAATGAGGCATGATCTGTCCGAAGCAGAAATTTTCGGCCGTAGAGGTAATGATGGAAGTGTTCTACAGCTTTCACTATGGCCAGTAACTCCTTTCTGGTGACGCAGTAATTTCGCTCCGACTTTGATAAGCATTTGCTCCAGTAAGCGATGACATGTTCATTTCCGTCAATTTCTTGGGATAAAACAGCTCCAATTCCCTCGTTGCTCGCATCAGTGTCCAGGATGAAGGATTTTTCAGGCTGAGGATAGGCGAGGATAGGCGTTGATGTTAAAGCCTCCTGCAGTCGTAGAAATGCATCTTCGCATTCTTTGGACCATCCAAACTTTTGCTTGCTCTCCGTCAGCTTATGCAAAGGTCGTGCAATGTTGGAAAAACCCTTCACAAACGTCCTGTAGTACGTGCAGAGCCCCAGGAAACTTCGCAACTGATGGATGTTTTCGGGACGACTCCAACTCCTGACCGCAGATACCTTCTCTGGATCGGTTTGCACACCCTCAGAAGAGATGATGTGACCAAGATAGTTCACTTCCCGGCGGAAGAAATTACATTTGGACGGACTTAACTTCAGATTGGCTTCCTTAAGCTTTTGCAGCACCTTCCTAAGATTTGCCAGATGTTCTTCGAAGCTGCGTCCCACGATGATAATATCGTCTAAGTAGACCAGACAGGATTCGTAAGAGAGTCCTCTTAACACTGTCTCCATAAGACGCTCGAACGTAGCTGGTGCATTGCAGAGGCCGAATGGCATCACTTTGAACTGCCATAAGCCTTGTCCAGTTGTAAACGCTGTCTTCTCTCGGTCATCAGGGTGTATCTCAACCTGCCAGTAGCCGCTCGTCAAGTCCAGGGTCGAAAACCACTTGTGTCCGGAAAGAGTGTCCAAGGTGTCGTCTATCCGTGGAAGAGGGTAACTGTCTTTCTTGGTGATTTCATTCAGCCGTCGGTAATCCACACAAAATCTGGTGGAGCCATCTTTCTTTCGGACTAAGACGATGGGAGAAGCCCAGGGACTGGATGAAGGTTCGATTACATCATTCTCCTTCATCTCTTTCAGGAGGGTCTCAACCTCTTCCTTCTTGGCGAACGGTAGTCGTCTTGGATGCTGTTTAATAGGGAGGTGTTCTCCAGTGTAAATCCTATGCTGCGTTAAATTCGTACGGCCAACATCCTCCGATGTAGATGAAAACAGATGCTTGAAGTCGTCCACCAATTGTTCCGCAGCAGTTCTTTGATCCTTCGATAAGGGTGCACTCCCAATTAACTTCGACGTCAAGGACTCAGAAGACACAGTCTCAGGGGAATTGATTCTTCTAATGATGCAGTTTACTGGAGTACAAGTTACCAACACTTCACCTTTTCGGATATTCCTTGGCCTTTCACTCACGTTGGCGACTCTCACAGGAACTACATCCTTAGAAAGGTCCACAAGCGTAGATGCTACCAGTACTCCTTTTAGGCTATTGCTTAGGTTAGGGTATTCAATGAGTCCAAATCGAAAACTATTGCTTTCTTCAAGGGAGCCAGGTATTAATGATTCTGACCTTGAGGGAATCGATAAATCTGTTTGAGCTATTATTTGATGAGCGGATTTTACATCACTTTCTGCAGGGAAAACGGCTATGTCTTCTCTCATCGAGTGCAGCTCATTAGTCTTGAAGTCGAGAGTGAAGTCATATTTCTTCAAAAAGTCCAATCCGAGAATGAAGGGGTCCGTGATATTAGCGACGAATGCCGTATGATGGTAGGTGGCATTCCCAAACACTATTTCCAAGTCCACTTTACCGTCAATCTCAATTTTGTCACCTGTCACAGTCTGGAGACTTACGCGTGGCGATGTCCACAGCAGTTTCAATCCAAATTCACGAGCCACATCTGTCCTAATGATTGTCACATTGGCTCCAGTGTCAACAATCAGTCTGCAGGGGTTCCCATTTACATGTGCGTAAATGAAAAGTCCATCACTGCCACTACTAGAAGAGGAAATCTGCAGAGCTTTAGTGGTGGCGATTTCCTTCCCTCGCGTAGCTTGGCGAGCCGGACAACCTCTTCGCAGGTGTCCTTCACTACCGCATTTCCAGCACTTCTTCTCTTGTTTCTTTTGGGCTGTTATGCTGCTCAAATGTCTTGTCAAGTCACCGAGTTGTCTCTCAAGTTCAGCGAGGTGGGACGACCTGGAATCAGACTCATCAGCTTCCTGAGTCCGGATTAGATGGCGATCCACACGGGTTGCTTCTTGGGCGGCCTCGTATCTCATCGCATACACAGCGGCAGAATTCAGGTCTTTGACATCCGCCATCCGTAGAGCTTTCTGGATTTCCGGATCTCGAACCCCGTCGATGTAGTAGTTGAGTGCCAGGTTGTCTCGAACATCCGCAGGGCAGTCGTAAAAAGCAAGATGAGACAGTCTCTCGATGTCCGCCGCAAGCTCTTGCAGGGTTTCCCCAGTTTTCTGGAAACGGGACTTCAACTGGAGTCGGCTGAAATCTTTCTGGCACTTCTCACCGAAGCGAAGCTCCAACGCAGCTGTGAGGGCGGCGAAATCCAGCCGCTGGCTGTCCGGAAGGGTCTGGAGAATGTCCGCTGCGTCACCTCTCAGGGATGCTGCAAGATGGCAGGCCTTGGTAGCAGAGTCCCATCCGTTCGCTTCCGTGCCACTATCATGAATTGGGTCTTGTACACCTGCCACGAACTTTTCCCATCAAATGTGGCCAGTTTAATGGACGGTCGAGCAACAGATGTGGGAGCGCAAAACTGTACAGAGCTGTTTTTCGCGGTCGCCAATCTCCTTTCCATGTCTTTAATTATTTCTTCTTTAAATGAAGTAAATTTCTTGTCTTCTTCTTCCAACTTATTTTCCACATTGGCGATACGCTCTTCCACAGTATCAAATTTTTCTTCCAGAGCATCAACTTTATCTCCCATGGCGGTTAGTTGATTCTCCATCATGGTTTTCATCGACGTTAGGTCACTTTTTATTTCATTTTGACTTGTAGTAATTTTAGCAGTTAAACCACTATTTAACTGTTCTTGGTTAGTCGCTATATCATTTTTTACAGAGGTGATTGCGTCAAGAAGTTGTTTTAATTGTTCATCCATTGCGCGGGTAATCACCATAAAAATAAAGTCCAAATTTAAAAAGTCTTTAAAAAAAATGTCCAAAGTCACACTTACTGCAAGAAAGTCCTGAAGTAGCCCCACGTTGGGCGCCAAATTGTAACAGATTCGGTGCGACTTCCACTTTCTTGAAATGAAAACACAGTTCTTGATAAAAACACAGGAAATTTATTTACACTATGTACAGGAAAGATCTTCAACAGCTGCTAAATTATTCATCAGCAATTAAGCAATTATCACACAACACCGTAAACTCAATGTTTACACACGTATTTACTTCCAAATACGAAAACAACACAGCGAAATGCCTCGCTATAAACAGAGCAAAATGCTATCAGTTCGAAATATCAATCGAAACTCAACTGTTTATCCATCGCTAACGGCTTAAATACACCGAAAAGAAATTTCTCAAATATTCCACACGCTTCTGTAAAGTAGTAGACCGTTATCAATGAAAAGAAAGAAAATAGGGGTCGTATACTTTAGCCGAATGAAAAAGGGGATGTATATTCATTACGGGAAACTATTTACAGGTTACGTTCCTACAATAATTACTATTTACAGAATTTGTAACAATATTTAATATTTCCTGTGAACTTTTAGATCAAAATGCATAGGTTTTTAACTTTTAAAATCATTGCAGTAGTAATCACTGATTGAAAACAGTTTACTGATAAGCTTTAGCAATCACTGGCCATCCAAAGTAGCTAAGTATTATATTTAATATTTCCTGTGAACTTTTAGATCAAAATGCATAGATTTTAACTTTTAAAATCATTACAGTAGTAATCACTGATTGAAAACAGTTTACTGATAAGCTTTAGCAATCACTGGCCATCCAAAGTAGCTAAGTATTATATTTAATATTTCCTGTCAACTTTTAGATCAAAATGCATAGGTTTTTAACTTTTAAAATCATTGCAGTAGTAATCACTGATTGAAAACAGTTTACTGATAAGCTTTAGCAATCACTGGCCATCCAAAGTAGCTAAGTATTATATTTAATATTTCCTGTGAACTTTTAGATCAAAATGCATAGATTTTAACTTTTAAAATCATTACAGTAGTAATCACTGATTGAAAATAGTTTACTGATAAACTTTAGCAACCACTGGCCATCCAAAGTAGCTAAGTATTATATTTAATATATCCTGTGAACTTTTAGATCAAAATGCATAGGTTTTAACTTTTAAAATCATTGCAGTAGTAATCACTGATTGAAAACAGTTTACTGATAAACTTTACCAACCACTGGCCATCCAAAGTAGCTAAGTATTATATTTAATATTTCCTGTGAACTTTTAGATCAAAATGCATAGGTTTTAACTTTTAAAATCATTGCAGTAGTAATCACTGATTGAAAACAGTTTACTGATAAACTTTAGCAACCACTGGCCATCAAAAGTAGCTAAGTATTATATTTAATATTTCCTGTGAACTTTTAGATCAAAATGCATAGGTTTTAACTTTTAAAATCATTGCAGTAGTAATCACTGATTGAAAACAGTTTACTGATAAACTTTAGCAACCACTGGCCATCCAAAGTAGCTAAGTATTATATTTAATATTTCCTGTGAACTTTTAGATCAAAATGCATAGGTTTTAACTTTTAAAATCATTGCAGTAGTAATCACTGATTGAAAACAGTTTACTGATAAACTTTAGCAACCACTGGCCATCCAAAGTAGCTAAGTATTATATTTAATATTTCCTGTGAACTTTTAGATCAAAATGCATAGGTTTTAACTTTTAAAATCATTGCAGTAGTAATCACTGATTGAAAACAGTTTACTGATAAACTTTACCAACCACTGGCCATCCAAAGTAGCTAAGTATTATATTTAATATTTCCTGTGAACTTTTAGATCAAAATGCATAGGTTTTAACTTTTAAAATCATTGCAGTAGTAATCACTGATTGAAAACAGTTTACTGATAAACTTTAGCAACCACTGGCCATCCAAAGTAGCTAAGTATTATATTTAATATTTCCTGTGAACTTTTAGATCAAAATGCATAGGTTTTAACTTTTAAAATCATTGCAGTAGTAATCACTGATTGAAAACAGTTTACTGATAAACTTTAGCAACCACTGGCCATCCAAAGTAGCTAAGTATTATATTTAATATTTCCTGTGAACTTTTAGATCAAAATGCATAGGTTTTAACTTTTAAAATCATTGCAGTAGTAATCACTGATTGAAAACAGTTTACTGATAAACTTTAGCAACCACTGGCCATCCAAAGTAGCTAAGTATTATATTTAATATTTCCTGTGAACTTTTAGATCAAAATGCATAGGTTTTAACTTTTAAAATCATTGCAGTAGTAATCACTGATTGAAAACAGTTTACTGATAAACTTTAGCAACCACTGGCCATCCAAAGTAGCTAAGTATTATATTTAATATTTCCTGTGAACTTTTAGATCAAAATGCATAGGTTTTAACTTTTAAAATCATTGCAGTAGTAATCACTGATTGAAAACAGTTTACTGATAAACTTTAGCAACCACTGGCCATCCAAAGTAGCTAAGTATTATATTTAATATTTCCTGTGAACTTTTAGATCAAAATGCATAGGTTTTAACTTTTAAAATCATTGCAGTAGTAATCACTGATTGAAAACAGTTTACTGATAAACTTTAGCAACCACTGGCCATCCAAAGTAGCTAAGTATTATATTTAATATTTCCTGTGAACTTTTAGATCAAAATGCATAGGTTTTAACTTTTAAAATCATTGCAGTAGTAATCACTGATTGAAAACAGTTTACTGATAAACTTTAGCAACCACTGGCCATCCAAAGTAGCTAAGTATTATATTTAATATTTCCTGTGAACTTTTAGATCAAAATGCATAGGTTTTAACTTTTAAAATCATTGCAGTAGTAATCACTGATTGAAAACAGTTTACTGATAAACTTTAGCAACCACTGGCCATCCAAAGTAGCTAAGTATTATATTTAATATTTCCTGTGAACTTTTAGATCAAAATGCATAGGTTTTAACTTTTAAAATCATTGCAGTAGTAATCACTGATTGAAAACAGTTTACTGATAAACTTTAGCAACCACTGGCCATCCAAAGTAGCTAAGTATTATATTTAATATTTCCTGTGAACTTTTAGATCAAAATGCATAGGTTTTAACTTTTAAAATCATTGCAGTAGTAATCACTGATTGAAAACAGTTTACTGATAAACTTTAGCAACCACTGGCCATCCAAAGTAGCTAAGTATTATATTTAATATTTCCTGTGAACTTTTAGATCAAAATGCATAGGTTTTAACTTTTAAAATCATTGCAGTAGTAATCACTGATTGAAAACAGTTTACTGATAAACTTTAGCAACCACTGGCCATCCAAAGTAGCTAAGTATTATATTTAATATTTCCTGTGAACTTTTAGATCAAAATGCATAGGTTTTAACTTTTAAAATCATTGCAGTAGTAATCACTGATTGAAAACAGTTTACTGATAAACTTTAGCAACCACTGGCCATCCAAAGTAGCTAAGTATTATATTTAATATTTCCTGTGAACTTTTAGATCAAAATGCATAGGTTTTAACTTTTAAAATCATTGCAGTAGTAATCACTGATTGAAAACAGTTTACTGATAAACTTTAGCAACCACTGGCCATCCAAAGTAGCTAAGTATTATATTTAATATTTCCTGTGAACTTTTAGATCAAAATGCATAGGTTTTAACTTTTAAAATCATTGCAGTAGTAATCACTGATTGAAAACAGTTTACTGATAAACTTTAGCAACCACTGGCCATCCAAAGTAGCTAAGTATTATATTTAATATTTCCTGTGAACTTTTAGATCAAAATGCATAGGTTTTAACTTTTAAAATCATTGCAGTAGTAATCACTGATTGAAAACAGTTTACTGATAAACTTTAGCAACCACTGGCCATCCAAAGTAGCTAAGTATTATATTTAATATTTCCTGTGAACTTTTAGATCAAAATGCATAGGTTTTAACTTTTAAAATCATTGCAGTAGTAATCACTGATTGAAAACAGTTTACTGATAAACTTTAGCAACCACTGGCCATCCAAAGTAGCTACGTATAAATAATTGCTTAACAAATATGGGGGCTGCAAGGTAAATGGAGAAAACAGAACAATTTACACCGTCATGTAACTTAACAATTCCGATTTCGATTTCGATTCCGAGTCACAACTGACTACAACTGTATTTTATGTCGTGGACTGCATACTAAGTGCCTTGCCTCCATTATTTTTTATACCGATAGATGGCAGCACCATCACCGGATCGAACAGTTAATGAGAATTTAGAACTAGACCAGGAGCTAATAGCTACCTGGTGCTAGCACCCCCAGAGGTATCGTTTCACTTGGAGGACATTGAGACCACGAGCATATTTAACGTCGTCCAGTTCCCTTTAATGACGACGGTGGATCTTCGACCATCGAGGTTCGAACTTCGGACCCTCCGGCCCCGAATCCGACACTCTACCGATCGGGCTACCACGGCCATAACTTAACAATGAAATACGTTTGGTAGGAATATCCTTACCTGCCACCTCCCTTTTGTTTATGGCAGTGAGGGCTTCATAAAGCTCTTTGAGTGGGTGCTTACTGGAAGGAACCCCGTGCAACCATATTAGCAGCATCCTGTAACCGTGTTCTTTGTAACTTGACTTGCCTGTAATTAAAAATGAAAAGGAAGGATTGTATTAGGTACAGTGGAAAATGAATTTTCAGTTATACTCTATGACCACGGATTGTATGGAAAGGCAAACATCCGGTTTACTCGCAGGAATGGACGTATCTATTAGTTTTCAGGGATGTCAGCGTTTGCAGATGATGTTAGCCTCAAAATCAAGCAGAATCTCATTCAAATGAGCGGAACACGCGCATCAAATTTTTACTCTCTCCCTCCCTCATTCAGATAGACTCGCCTCTTAATTGAACATTTTCCAATTCCGTACAATCCATGGTTGGGACACTACTTACTTAATATTTTTTTTTTCGGATTCCTTATAGAAGAATTTTTTCTCAGTAATTTTAAGTTTTTCAATTTCATGTTAAGTCAGTTGGGTGGGAAAGAAAACATGAGGTAAATGAAAAAATAAAGACCTGTGACCCCCACTTCCCCCAATCAACTCTAATTTGAATTCTGAAACTTTGAATTCAAATTATGTTTTTCACAATCACAAGTTGCGACAAGACCCTACTCATTGGAGTTATTGTTTCTAGAAACGGCTCCCCTCCCCCAAGCATATCCCTCCTCCTGGTTGGTTATGTGTGTAAAGTTGAGTGTGTGTGTAGGCTTACGTGTGTGCACGTAGGGGTGTGTGTTATGTGTGTAAAGGCCTGTGAGTGTGAATGTGTAGAGCATGCGAGTGTAGGACATGGACGCCACCGTTCAGTAGAAGTGGCTTCTAGGGGACAGTGCTCAGGACCAGAGGAGCCGCGGTGTGCAGCAGCGGCCCCTGGTCCAAGCTGAAAAAGGAACCACAACATCAAGGATGGTCAAGTGAGAACAATAAGCAATCGTAATTGCTTAAAAAAAATAAATAAAATAAATAAATCGATTAATTTGAATTCTGACATTTTGAATTCAAATTATGTTGTTGCAATCACGAGCTGGACAGGACCCTACTATCATTAGGGTTGTTGTTTCTAGAAACGGCTCCTGTCGCCCACGCCTACCCCTCCTCCTGGGCAGTTACGTGTGTATAGTGGTGTGTGTGTAGGCGCGCAAGCGTGCATGTGTAGGCTTGTGTGTGTTGCGCAGAGACCTGTGTGTATGCAAGTAGGCGTGTGTGTGAGTTTGTATGTATGTGAGAGTGCATGTGTATGAGCATGCGTGTGTGTAGGACATGGACGCCACCGACCAGCAGAAGCGGATGACGCGGGCCGTGCTCAGCACCAGTTTCCAGTGGTGCTGTAGAGGCCCCTGGTACATGCTGAAAAAGGGATCAAACGCCAAGGACGGTCAAGTGAGAACAATAAACAATCGTGATTGCTCAAAAAAAAAATTAATTTGAAATTTGACATCTTGAATTCAAATTATGTTTTTTCGCAATCACGAGTGTGTGTGTGTATGTAGGCGTGTGTGTTTGTGTGTGGGGGGGGGGGTATGTGTATGCGTGAGTAGGCATGTGTATTTGTGGGTAGTTGTGTGTATGTGTGTTTGTGTGTAGGGAGAGGGTATGTGTATGTGTGTAGACATGTGTGCTTGTGTCTGCGTGCAGGCTTGAGTGTTTGGGTAAGTGTGTGTATGTGTAGGTGCGTGTGTGTAGGTGTCTGTATGTATGCGTGTGTGTATATGTTTGTGTGAGTGTGTATGTATGCGTGTGTGAGTAGGATATGGACGCAACCTGGAGACGGTTTTCGCTATAGGAGCAGCATCGTGAGGCTACCGGCCGACGGTGGTGGTGCAGAGGGAGGCGGGGGGGGGGAATAAAATCATAGGAATTCAAAACCGTCAAGTGAGAACAATAAGCAATCGTGATTGCTGAAAAAACTCTACTACCAAACTGGTGGCAGTTTTTCACACTACACTGTTGGTGAGTGAAGATCGCGTAACATATAGAGAAAATTCTATAGGTTGGCGTGTTTCTTAACTATTGTGTAGGCAACTAAGCATCACCATTGTTTGTACATTACGCTGTGAAAAAAGTTGCTTTTAGTTTATTGATCTTTCATTATATTTTTCTCTACAACAGATTTGCAAATGCAAAAGCATGGTTGTTTTACTTGTCATGTGGTAGTATGCTAAAAAAAAAAAGCTCGTTATGAGTTTTGCTTTACCAACTAGTTTTGCTTTGCGATAGGGAAGTTTTCGATTTTTCAATTTTATTTTTATATGATAGAGTAACATGTATGAACATTATAGGTGAAAAAATTTTTGCGATACGATAAGTAGTTTTTTTTTTTTAAATTAATTTTTAAAGGTCAAGCGTTGTGACGTCAAATGACACAGGAAGTGACGTCGTGCGCTCTTCCTCCGTGGGAGAAGCCGAAGGACGTGCAGTTGGCTTCGAAGACGAAACGTAAGGTTTACCTCCTCGCATTTAACTCCTCGCGTGTCTGGAATATTAAACCTCTCATCCTCTCAGAAATATTCGAATATCATCATTGATGTTACTTGAGAAAGATTATTTAGATTGTGCTTAAACGAATCCGGCCTCCATAGTGAGTTCAAAAGGATTATTGAATTTCTAAAAAATAAAATATCAGGGCGCTCAAAATGTCCGTAGCGAAAACAAGGGATCTTCGTCGGAAGGCCGCCCATTAATGCCCTGTGACGTAAACTCGTGACGTTTCAGAAAAGCGCACTTTTGCTCGTGGATTTTTAAAAATTCATTAAAAATCAATCACGGTGTTTTAAAATTCGGCGACGGTGAATTTTTTAGTTTTGAGGGTCAATTAACAATACCAATAGTCAAAATATGAACATTTAGTAGGTTGCAACTTCCCTATTAAGCAGTTTTCATCAACCCTTTTAATGCTAGGGCAAATGAAAACAACGATTTTTTCTTCTTATTTTTTTCGAAGGTTAAATTTTTATGTCAATTACTTTTATGTGTATTACCACCCTGAGTTCAAAACATCAATTCATTCAATTTTTGTTTGATTTTTAGCTTGAGTTAGGGACGTTAGAGTTTGGTCTGCTTATTTAAAAACTAATAGTTGTTTTTCTAAATTGTTTCGCTTTACGTTGCCTCTTCTATTGTCGAGAGTGAAAATTTCATCACGTTTCAGCAAACTATTTGTAACTGTTTAATCATTTTTCTGCTTAGGGGCTTTTTATATATATAAATGATGTCACACTTTTTTCAATCCTTTTTGACGAGAAATTTGCTTAGGAGGCGTTACACAACAGGCGTGTGCACCTCTTGCTCACTCACGGCGTACTATGGCAACCCACATGGCATCGATGTGCGCACGAGCACAAAAACTCTTCTGCAGATTTCCCCTCCAACAAACACTAAACTCTGGATTATCTGCGAGTCAATCAACAATAAGGTACCTTTTCGCAGCAAAAAGCAAATACTGGCAGCCCCCCCCCCCCCCACCCGAAAATTAATAAATTTAACTTAAATGTTTAAAGTTTTATTTATTTAATAGATAGTCGCCCGTCAAGGTATGACGGATGAAAATTGCTTCTACTCTTATACATTTAAACAAAGCAGTTGCCTGTTTGATTGCATTTTGATAGTTGAGATTTCAACCCTAACATCAGTGGATTAACCCTAAACTCCAGTAGATGGCGTTAATTGTTTTCGTTTCTTCATTCCCCTGAAAGGACACAGTCTTACCAGTAAAACTGTTAAGTTGCTGGATCGAGTTCAGCCTTGTCACAATAAAGCCTTTCCCTGCACGTTAAAAATTAGCCAAACACATTATCAAATTATCATGCCGTGGGGCGAGTTTCATTGTTGAAACATCCGGGTTACTCGATCATCGGTTATTATTTATATGAAGATTTACTATTTTATATATCTATATCTATTTATTTATTTATTTATTATTATTATTATTATTATTATTATTTTTTTTTTTTTTTTTTGTGCTTTTTTCACTGTTCTTGTTTTGATGCTAAGTTCTGTTGTGAAAAAATACAAACACTGTTTGCAGAAAGCATTTGCATCAATACAGCCAAATTTTCGAGGCAGGAAAAATTTTACCTTATTTGTACCTCATTTTAGCCTTTTTTCGGTTTATCCGCGATTTTTATTACTCGCGGGACTAGTGCCACCCAATTCCGCGGATGCTCGGAAATTTACCGCACTACCTCCGTTTTATTACTAACAGCAGCGTTAGAGTCAAAAATTCTGGTTTATATTTGTTATTTAATCCACCTACGTATTATACTGCCGCACAGTAGGGGGAAAACGCCAAACAGCGCTTTAAAATGTTTTTTAACCTCCCTCGCTTGTTTGTTTACACAGTCATGTTATTATGGAGTTTTTTCGATTTGTTTGGGCTCAGTGTCCAAAGTTCGCAGGTTTACGCAGCTAATTCCTTTTCAGGGTCTTTCTACAGATCATTTATGACTATACCCGCCTTTAATAATAAGAAAAAAATATAGACTGCTTAAAAACATTTTTTGTAAATTCCCGCACTCATGGTTCTTCAACTTTCTAAAGGCTCCCTTCAGCTTCGTAGTGAACGAAGGCCCTAAAATTCCAGTTCTGATTGCCTAAGAGGTAGGCCTGTGCGAATTTATTGGTCCTCAATTGGTTTAATATAGGAAAAAACGAGCTGATGTGTGTATCACATGACTTCCTTTTACTCCAATTTAATGTCATTTTCTCATTATTTGTAGTTTTAATATGATTCAATACTTTACTCTCTAAATATCACCAACAGTGGCCAAATTGAAACCAGATTTAGAAAAAAAAAAATCTCCAAATTTGTCCCCAAGTTGGCGACAAAACTTGGCAACCAAAAGACTGTCGATATATCGCCAAGTGTCCGCTAAATTATAACACCACTTGATTTTACATCGAAATCAACAATGACTTCCCCCCAAAAAAGGGGCAAAAGACCCCCTTTGGAGCATCCGAATGCAAACAAAAAGGAAGGTGCACAACTAGACCCCACTAGGAGTCTACGTACCAAATTTCAACTTTCTAGGACATTCCGTTCTTGAGTTATGCGATATACATACACACATACGCACATACATAAGTACATACGGACGTCACGAGTAAACTCGATGTAATTAACTCGGGGATCGTCAAAATGGATATTTCGGGTGTCTGTACGTTCCTAGGCACTTATCCACGTGTGGTCGGGTTGAAAAAAAAACTCAACAATCATTTGGGGGTGAGCAAAATGGAAATTAAGGCCGATTTTTGGGTAAAAACTTTTTCGCGAATACAATACTTCCTCTTTTGTAAAAAGGAAGTAAAAACATTTATAAGCGCTTTTTGGCGTTTTCGGCCCACAGTGTGCCGTGCTAAACACAACTGCTGCTCAGAGCAGGAATTAAAATAGAGGGAGCAAGTGTCCAACCATTGGCTTAGCAAAAGCTGACCCAAAAACCCCCAAGTCCCGTGACTCAACAACAAAGAAGAATAGTTGGCCCGCTTTGCGTGGAACAAGCGAAAGAAACCTGATTTGGGCCGATGCTTTGATTTAAAATCTATCACGTGACATGGGGTCTTGGTTTCATGAATGAAAGTTTTTACTCCCTCCATTTTATCTCTTCTCAATGAACTGCTGCTGAGCCCGAAATGAGAGCCGGCTCACCCGTGTACTGATGCTCGATGGCTTTGATGTGCTCTTCCGTGAAGCCCCAGTGTCTGGCGAGCCGCTTCCAGTCGTGGGGCTCCAGGTAGTTCTTCGACAGCGTCCACAGGAGCTCCCGCATGGACTTCTGATGGGCCTCCGCCTGCTGCTCCCTGTGGCGCACGAACTCCGGACTCGGCTCGGGGATCTGATCCAGCGTCTCCGAACACCCGAGGAGGCTGGGCTATGAAACAAATGAGTGGCCAAACTTTTCGTGTAAACTATGATGGTTTCTTCTAACAAAAGGCATTACATAAACCATTTGTTATGATTAAACACCATTTGTTATAATTATACATCATTTGTTATGATTATACACCATTTGTTATAATTATGTACCATTTGTTACAATTATGCACCATTTGATATAATTATACATCATTTGTTATAATTATACGTCATTTGTTATAATTATTCACCATTTGTTACAATTACACATCATTTGTTATAATTATACACCATTTGTTATAATTATGCATCATTTGTTATAATTATACACCATTTGTTATAATTACACATCATTTGTTATAATTATACACCCTTTGTTATAATTATACATCACTTGTTATAATTATACATCATTTGTTATAATTATACATCATTTGTTATAATTATACACCATTTGTTATAATTATACTTCACTTGTTATAATTATACACCATTTGTTATAATTATACGTCATTTGTTATAATTATGCATCATTTGTTATAATTATACACCATTTGTTATAATTATACATCACTTGTTATAATTATACACCATTTGTTATAATTATATATCATTTGTTACAATTATGCATCATTTGTCATATTTATACACTATTGCCTATTAAAGGGGTGAAAAGTTACTTGCACATATCAATATTATTTATCGTTGGAAAGGGTAGAATTTTCCGCGTTTTACGCAATTTGTTTCAATGCTCTAACTTCATTCCGACGGCAGTTATTTACATTGAAAGAGTGTTGTAAGTCAACGATTAATCAGCATTGACTTACGTGAAATACACCGCCAGCTCAGTCATTTCCAGCCGAGGACTGCAGTTTCGTGCTTATTAGCACTATTACGTGAAATACACCGCCAGCTCAGTCATTTCCAGCCGAGGACTGCAGTTTTGTGCTTATTAGCACTCAGAGTGCTAATAAGCATGAAACTGCAGTCCTCGGCTGGAAATGACTGAGCTGGCGGAGTATTTCACGTATTTCTGCTTTAGCCCTGGCTAATGGGCGGTAATTTACTGAATATACCTTGCCTCGCGTTCAATCTTCGAGTTGAACCGAACCATTGCTTCGATCACTCGTCTGGTCTGCTAATTCTATATTAGCTACCAGTTTGTTTCGCACTCTTGGCTTCCTTAAGAGGTTTGCCATCTCCAGCTCAGTCACTTTCCTACGCCTGGCTGATGAGTGCTAATAAGCACGAAACTGCAGTCCTCTACTGGAAATGACTGAGCTGGCGGTGTATTTCACGTATTTCTGCTTTAGCCCTGGCTAATGGGCGGTAATTTACTGAATATACCTTGCCTCGCGTTCAATCTTCGAGTTGAACCGAACCATTGCTTCGATCACTCGTCTGGTCTGCTAATTCTATATTAGCTACCAGTTTGTTTCGCACTCTTGGCTTCCTTAAGAGGTTTGCCATCTCCAGCTCAGTCACTTTCCTACGCCTGGCTGATGAGTGCTAATAAGCACGAAACTGCAGTCCTCTACTGGAAATGACTGAGCTGGCGGTGTATTTCACGTATTTCTGCTTTAGCCCAGGCTAATGGGCGGTAATTTACTGAATATACCTTGCCTCGCGTTCAATCTTCGAGTTGAACCGAACCATTGCTTCCATCACTCGTCTGGTCTGCTAATTCTATATTAGCTACCAGTTTGTTTCGCACTCTTGGCTTCCTTAAGAGGTTTGCCATCTCCAGCTCAGTCACTTTCCTACGCCTGGCTGATGAGTGCTAATAAGCACGAAACTGCAGTCCTCGGCTGGAAATGACTGAGCTGGCGGTGTATTTCACGTATTTCTGCTTTAGCCCTGGCTAATCCGCGGTAATTTACTGAATATACCTTGCCTCGCGTTCAATCTTCGAGTTGAACCGAACCATTGCTTCGATCACTCGTCTGGTCTGCTAATTCTATATTAGCTACGAGTTTGTTTCGCGCTCTTGGCTTCCTTAAGAGGTTTTCCATCTCCAGCTCAATCACTCTCCTACGCCGGGCTGATGAGAGCTAATAAGCACGAAACTGCAGTCCTCTGCTGGAAATGACTGAGCTGGCGGTGTATTTCACGTATTTCTGCTTTAGCCCTGGCTCATGGGTGGTAATTTACAGAATATACCTTGCCTCGCGTTCAATCTTCGAGTTGAACCGAACCATTGCTTCGATCACTCGTCTGGTCTGCTAATTCTATATTAGCTACCAGTTTGTTTCGCACTCTTGGCTTCCTTAAGAGGTTTTCCATCTCCAGCTCAATCACTCTCCTACGCCGGGCTGATGAGAGCTAATAAGCACGAAACTGCAGTCCTCTGCTGGAAATGACTGAGCTGGCGGTGTATTTCACGTATTTCTGCTCTAGCCCTGGCTAATGGGTGGTAATTTACAGAATATACCTTGCCTCGCGTTCAATCTTCGAGTTGAACCGAACCATTGCTTCGATCACTCGTCTGGTCTGCTAATTCTATATTAGCTACCAGTTTGTTTCGCACTCTTGGCTTCCTTAAGAGGTTTTCCATCTCCAGCTCAATCACTCTCCTACGCCGGGCTGATGAGAGCTAATAAGCACGAAACTGCAGTCCTCTGCTGGAAATGACTGAGCTGGCGGTGTATTTCACGTATTTCTGCTTTAGCCCTGGCTAATGGGTGGTAATTTACAGAATATACCTTGCCTCGCGTTCAATCATCGAGTTGAACCGAACCATTGCTTCGATCACTCGCCTGGTCTGCTAATTCTATATTAGCTACCAGTTTGTTTCGCGCTCTTGGCTTCCTTAAGAGGTTTTCCATCTCCAGCTCAATCACTCTCCTACGCCGGGCTGATGAGAGCTAATAAGCACGAAACTGCAGTCCTCTGCTGGAAATGACTGAGCTGGCGGTGTATTTCACGTATTTCTGCTTTAGCCCTGGCTAATGGGTGGTAATTTACAGAATATACCTTGCCTCGCGTTCAATCTTCGAGTTGAACCGAACCATTGCTTCGATCACTCGTCTGGTCTGCTAATTCTATATTAGCTACCAGTTTGTTTCGCACTCTTGGCTTCCTTAAGAGGTTTTCCATCTCCAGCTCAATCACTCTCCTACGCCGGGCTGATGAGAGCTAATAAGCACGAAACTGCAGTCCTCTGCTGGAAATGACTGAGCTGGCGGTGTATTTCACGTATTTCTGCTTTAGCCCTGGCTAATGGGTGGTAATTTACAGAATATACCTTGCCTCGCGTTCAATCTTCGAGTTGAACCGAACCATTGCTTCGATCACTGGTCTGGTCTGCTAATTCTATATTAGCTACCAGTTTGTTTCGCACTCTTGGCTTCCTTAAGAGGTTTTCCATCTCCAGCTCAGTCACTTTCCTATGCCGGGCTGATGAGTGCTAATAAGCACGAAACTGCAGTCCTCGGCTGGAAATGACTGAGCTGGCGGTGTATTTCACGTATTTCTGCTTTAGCCCTGGCTAATGGGCGGTAATTTACTGAATACAGCATTGACTTGTTCAGGTCTATGGTGGCAGCTGGTGTCGATATTGCTTCTTCGATAGTGCGATACAGGCTATTAGAGCGCGGAAGGAGAGGGCGTAGACCGTACAAAAAGCAGATTCTCGTATATCGTAAAAGTTGGAATCGCCACGGAAATACCAACCATGGACTAAGATACAGGGGTGATTGTGAGTTCATCAAAAAATACCCGAAAGTTTCAAAGCAAGAACGGGGGGGGGGGTATAATCTTTGGCCCCTATTACTTAAGTGCTCCTTTGCCATAGTTTTAAATAGTTCTGAGTCAAAATATTGCGTGCACATTTAATTAAATTTTTATAGGATTACAAAGTTACCTTTGAGCTGGTGTTATACAAATTATCTTGACATTTGTCCATCTTAAGGGATAGTTTTCCATCTTAAGGCTCTTGCAGGTATATTTGATGAGTATTATATAATTTAAAATAAATTGCGGAGGTAGGGAGATAAAAGCGTAACGAAAAAAGAACATAATTCCGGTATTTTCAGACATGAAAATACCGGAAATATGTCCGAAAATACCGGAAATTCGGTAAAATACCGGACCACAATCACCCCTGAATTTAAAAAGGCCCTCTTTTCTGACGAAACGGATTTTGTGGTTCAGGGATTTAAACCCCAGTTTGTGAGAAGGAGCAAAGGAGAACCTCTCAATCAGCACCAAATCAATCAAGCCTCAAGGTTTGAACCCCAAACAGTGTTTTGGAGACGGAACCTTCTGTTCACATAGAAGGAAGGATGAACAAGTACCACTTATGAGTTCATATTGACCCGAAAAGGGCTTTTAACCATGTCTAAACTATGGACGAATGGAAATTGCGTTTTCCAACAAAGACAGCGTGCGATGATATTTCAAAGGGAATAACAAATTTTCTGCTCAAAAAAACTTAACGTACTGGATTGGCCCGATAATTCACCGGATTTGAATCCGAAAGAAAATTTGCAGGCTATCGTCAAAAACACGACGATGGAATAATTTTGGCTGTTATTGAGATATGGTTGTATGGTTCAAATGTTGAAACTAAAACTATATGTGCCAGCCTAGTACATTCCATGGCAAAACGTGTCAGTGATGTTATAAAGTCCCGTGGATTTCACATCAATTAATATTTTTAAATTTATTTATAGAAATAAATTTGAATGAAAATGAAACTGAATTTCATGCAAAATAATGCATTTATCAGTACTATCAAATACCAGGAGGTTTGTTCTGAGAAAATGTCAAAACTTAGCATCATTTTTGCAGCAATTTCATTGTTTCTCATTTATTTACATAAATGTTAAAACACTGAAATTTTTGAATGGTAGAATTACCTTTCTCATCTGATCTCTCTCCACTCTTATTAGCATATCTACGATTGCCGTGTAACTCCCTCTCGCTGCAATGTAGAGAGCTTTTCGACCACCCTGAAAAATTAAATCGTGACATTAAATTCAGTGCGAGTCAGTTGAATAAATTGGGAGCATGGGATGACAAGCTGCATGAATGCGCACTTCTTACTGCTGGGGAAAATATTTTAAGCACTCAATGGGAAGATAGATACAGCGTCTTTTTTTCGTATGCCGGTTACGGCCTGTCCAGATTGACTGAGTTCCAAATAAGGGAAAATGCAATCTCTATATACTGCAACTTTGCAAAAACTGCAGAAAACGAAGCTGCTCAGTTATTTGCTTCCAAGTTTCCGTGGAAAGATCGTGGTTTGTTGGTTGCAGTATCGTGACTGGCTTTCATTGGGAAGGTGTCTCAGTTTGTCAGAAAGATTACGGGTTAAGGGCTGTTCACTTATCGGCCGTCCGTCCCTTCTATCCCGTCTTTTGACGTGACGGACTGCCGACGAAAACAAGGTAGCAGTCACATACGGTCGCAGTACATCAATTACGTGTCTGAATTCACCGACACGAGAGAAGAGCGTGCTACTTGGCGGAAGTCAATGAAATGATGCCCTACTTTTGACAGCCGTCAGATATCAAGGTTCTTCTGATCGAAACCGGTCCCGATCAAGAGGGCTTGCTGCCATGGTAACCAGCAAAGAAAACCTGTTTCGGGTGGGAAAACTCGGGATGGACGGGACGGACGGCCGATAAGTGAACAGCCCTTCAGTTTCATGAAGGTTACTGTTTTCAAATTTGAAACTATTCACCTTTTGCCAGATATGTTTCTGGTACAAATGAAGCGCAATAGCTGCCCATTATTTTAAAGGAACACTTGTGAATTTATTTTACGGTGTTTTAGAAGAGCAGTGTCAACGATGAGTGTGGGTTTCAACCACTTTTGGTTTTACCATGAATTATGCGAGTTAAGAGTCAGCATTGTGACACGTACCTTTTCTGGAACGGAGAGGTCTGCACCGCACGATAAGAGCACTTCAGCAACTTCCGAATACCCGAGCTCCGCTGACAGGTGGAGAGCTGTCTGCTGCCTCTGCAATGGAAAAAATAAAGAAAACGTTTTTTAGTGTTAATGGCCCACATTGTCATTTTTCGATTCATCCACTGCACATTTTTCAAAGATGTTCTTAGTACAACTAGAGCAACCTTAAATATTTTATTCGTAGGTATATTTCAGCTGTTTTTCATGTCATTAAAATATATATATATATATTTAATTTTTCCTTCCTGCTGAAAGAGTTAAACTATAATAGAGTTAAGCTAATCTATAACAATACTTTATGCTTCTTCGTATTTTTATATGATTAGTTCTTGACAATTTTTTTTAAGCAATCGAGATTGCCTATTGTCCTCACTTTGCCAAAAGTATAAGTTAATAGCGAGGCTCTAATAAGTTGAGCCATGACTTTGATAATATTTCCCGCTTTTTGGAGAGTTTGGTGGGAAAAGGACGTGTTATTGGCGTTGATTTGAGTTGGGATCCTTTTGCAAAACTCCTCCAACACTAATTGTCCATCTACACAACTAGACCATCACCATCTCTTCTGTTGTCCAGTTATGGCTACTGCCCTCTTCATAATCAACATCAACTGGACCAATTTTCTCCGACCATGCCCAAGCCAAAGCAGTAACTCGTACTTTTGCCTCCATCTGACCTTGCACCATGGACACATCAACAACAACTACGGCAGTAAACCAACTCAACTCAGCGCCATTTACTCTTCCCTATTACCCCCGAAATAGGTAAACATCATCAAAGTCATAACTCGATTTACCAGAGCCACACTATTTCTCAAACCGCTCGAGTCTACTATCGTTGTGATTGGTTGATTTTAGGCGCGTGGTCTGTTTCAATTCAATCAAATAACTTCTACAAAAATAATCACACAATCTTGCTTTTCATTTTTAAATTTATCGCAAGTTCATATCCGTTTTTTACGTAAAAAATGTAAAATTCTGGGAAGCACTTCAAGATTTGGAAAAAATAACCATTTCATTCGATTGAATGCAGCAGTTTTTGACTTTTTGATTTAGAATACCCCCGCCCTTACAAAAAAAAAAGGTTACGCACGTACAGACATACATTTTTGGAAAGTGGTAAAAATGGATTAAGCACACCTCAAATTTGTGAAAAGTTTCACAAATCCTTTCTCCTAGAAGTATTAAGAATATTAAATACAGCAAAAAGTGAACAAAATAAACATGGCGGTGTATTTCTTGTAAAATAAAAAATTAAATAAAAAAAAAAGCTCAACGCTAAAAAAAAAATAAATAAGTCAATTAATAAATAAACAAATAAATAAGAAAATTTTAATAATCATAATGAAAGCATTCTTATTAATAATTTTGTGATTCCCATGTACACAGTTATTACATTGTTTGTCAAGCTAGACATTAGGCCAAAAGCTGAAACTAATACTTAAGATAGACAAACCATTTTCCAACAAAGCCGTTTCAAGGATCGCTAAGGTAAGTTGTAACATTTTTTTTTTTTTTTTTGAACTGATGACAAATATTCCTTTACAAACGGAGAAAAATGAGTTTGATGCAGAAGTTTAATTCACATTAATTTTTTACTTCATAAAATTTCAATAAATCTGGATGTTTTATGTGGAATATAATGCTTGAGTTAGTAAAAACAAATGTCTTCTGATTAAACTCTGGATTAGTATTGTTAGCTTGAAATTTAACATAAAATACGATAGTTCATTTAAAAACCATTTTATTTAGAAACAAGTTTAGCTTGCCGACTCTCTCTCTCTCTCTTTTTAATCTACTCGCGAAAAAAAAGTTCTTAAATTTAAAAATTAATGACTTTTTTGTATTTTAATACAGATTAGTTTCCTCGTTTGCGTTTTTTCATCCACATAGAATCTCAAAGAGAGAAAGAAACCTCCATGAAAAATTTAAGCATTTATCAAGGATTCGAGAAAGAACAGCATCAGATATTCAAAGAAATGCCTGAATACGTATGAAATATGCATAAGTGTTTCTTTTTCCGAACCAGGATATCTCGAGAGACATATAAAAGTTTCGAAATCGTTTTATTTTTGTTCCTTTGTGAACTTTCTTCGTTCCAGTAATTTTTTAGTGATTTCAAGAGATATGAATGAAACAGCACTGATGCATTCTATAGAATATTCTGACGCGCGGAATACATGACACATAGACAAAAAAAATAAATAAATAAATAAATAAACTTGTTGTATAAAGTATGTCCCAAATAAAGCGCAAAGCAGAAAAAGGGACAGAGAGAACTGGGGGGGGGGAGTAGAAGGGTTATTGAATGCAAATAGTAAGAACTGCTGAACTGAGAACCTGCATTGGCCAAAGAACCATACAAAAAGTGTAATAATGAAGACATTCAAACAGGTAGGATCTAAAGGGCATATTTAGACTTTTATGACACAAAACTATTTGCCCTTGTGCCCTGTTATTCAGATATAAAGTCTCAACATCTGCCAAAATTTTAAGAAAAGTGCCAAATTTAAAGACTTGGCGAGAAATTGAGAGAACTACGCGATTTCACCGTCTGAACGCTGCATGACATCCGCATGCAAAGTGTATGAAAAATGTCTTCTATTACTCACCGAAACTCGCTAAAGGTGAATTTTCAAAACTATTTGGCAAACTTTGGGATCTTATACTCAAATAACACGGACACGAGGGCAAATAAATAATTTGTCCAGAAACATGTATTACTGCGCTCTATCAAATTCTACTTATTTATTTTTTTTTTAATTTTTGGACTATCGGTATGGTGTCCTGGTGAGCCCTAAAGTACTGGACATGATCATCTGAAAAAAAAAATGGAAAGGATCGCCTGTACAGCATCCTAAAATATTAGAATGAATAAACTGCCAAATATTGGATTGATGGCCTGTAAAGTATTAACACTGGATAATCTGTACTGAGTCTTAAAATATTGGACTTAAAACTCCTGTAAAATCTTATCCACCTGTACTTAGTACTAAAACATTTGACTAGACAAATGGCAAAAAATTTCGTTCTCTTGAAGATTGTCAACGATGTTTCAACAAGTTTACTATATTGTGTCAGTTGAATTATATCATGTAAAAGCCGTTTTGTGACAGTAACCCAGTGCCTTACCGCTAAACAAAAAGGATCTCAAGACTTGGGGAAAACGTTGGGTTATTTGTTCCCTTTCAACAACGTCATATCTCAAAACACGGGATTTTTCAGGAGAGCGATATTAAAAATTAAAAGTAAGATATGTGGTAAAACTATATTTCAAGTTACTGATAAAAAAATTTCTTACGCATAAGGTCTTTTTCAAGAAAATATTGTGTTTTTTTCTCTGTTTTATGAAGAAGTGTAAAAAGTGTAAGTTTTCAAAAGTTGCGTTTTATTTATGTCGTTCTTGTACTAAATTTCAAAAGATACTATTTGAAGTACCTCAAAATATGTCATTACTGTTACTCATTGTGCCTCTTACAATACCGACATAAATGCAACTTGTGAGTTTTTGTATAAAAAATAAGAATAAAAAACTCTTTTTTTTGTCTGCAATACTGTTTTCTTAATAAAAAACACCTTCTTTAACTAAACGACACAGATGTTTCATGCCAAATGAATCAAGCACAACCCAAGATGCAAAATTTTTGAAAAAAAGAAAAACATTCCAAAAATACTTAAAAATGCAAAATACACTTTGCTCTCTAATGGCAAAATATTAAGCTCTATAAATGAAGGTCTTGCAGAGATATGCTACTCATTCATAGTAGCTTAAAAAAAGGTATTAACTCAAAATCGCTAATTTTTGAGGTACAAGGTCGGAACCAGAAATTGTTCAAAGAGGGGGCCTGTGATTTTTAACTTACCTCTTACTGATCGAAAGTCTTCTAAAATTGCTCCTTTTTGGAACTTCAATTTCGAAAACTTACAGGAGAAAAGTTCTGATAACACCGCCTGAGATGTCTACAACAGCGTATTTAAGACTTACGATTTTTAAAATGCTCAGCGGAAAGCCTCCTAAAATCACTAAAGATCGCCTGAAATTGTCTTTTTGAAACTTCAATTCCGAAAAGTTTCCGGGAGAGAGATTCAAAAACCATTCCTTTCCTTAACGTCGTCAAAGATGGCCTACGTAAGTGTTTTAGACGTGTTTTAGAACTTCAACTTTAGAAAAGTGTCCTGCAGCGTCCCTCAAGGGAGGGGCGATGGGGGCGATCGCCACTCCCCCATCGTATCCATCCTTATTGAGGTATGACGTTTTGAAAGGAGTGAGCGACATCTGTCACCTTAGATGCTAATATTTTTCATTTGCACAGTTTCGTTATCAAATAGAATGTGGCTTTTTCAAACTAGAAAAGTCACCGCTACGGTTGGTTTTCTAGCTTCGACCATTGAGGACGGGAGTAGTACTTACGTCGTTGGTAGCATTGACTGTGACTCCTTTCTTCATCAGCAGCTCAACCATCTGGGGATGATTCCCCAGCACAGCCAAATGGAGGGGTGTATTCCCGTGCTGCAATGACCAGGAATCATTGGATTAGGATTCAAAATACAGTGAAAAATAGTTTACGTTTTTTCACAAGGAATAGTTGGTATGCAGAAAATTAGAAATTTGCATCATAATTTTTGGTTCAAGTGAAACTATTTTTTAAAGGGCAAATTTTAAATTTAAATGGCATAAATGAATAATCGGGATGTTTCTTTCAGTCAAAAGTACACTTTTTAGTCACTGAAATTGACAGAATAAGCAAAAAAAAAAAAAAAGACATGGAACCTGAAAGAAAAACTTTTATTTTCACAAGTTACTTTTTTATTTTACCTTTTTCTGTGTCCTGTTTTGGAAGTAAGACGTGGTCTTTATGACGTTACTAGTGAAGTACTTTGGTGCGCTGAATGTTTACACATTGTTGAGAAAAAAGTTTGCCATTAAAAAGTAATATTAATAGCAACCCCAATGAGAATTCTGAATGAAGACTTTTTTGAAGCAAATATGAAATTCAGTATTGATTGCGCTATAATACTTTTATCTTTATCTAATGTCAAAATAATTGCGCTCTGCCCTAACGGCATCAGTGCATAGCATTTTATCACTTGTGGTGTCATGAGCAGAAGTGTAAAAAATGAAATTTAACCTGCGTACTGGTTAAAATATATTTTTTGAGATATTAAACTTTGTCAAATTATTTTAAAATGATCAAATTCTATATTTTTAACCATGTTCTTTCAGAAAAAATATTTTAAAAATTCGGAAACAACCCAATTAAGAAATTACATTCTTTGCAGAGCATGTATGAACTAAGTAAACAATACTTTAAAATAGTTCGTAAAATTATTAAGTAAGTCCCAGTTTTTCTTTTTTTTTTTAGAAATTTAAAAATATGATTTCTTGAACTGATAGAAACAAACAATCACAGTATATCAGACATAAACATTTTTTAAAGATAATAAATACTGAGTCGAATCAATCAATCCAAAAAGAATGTGTTTTTACATATCCACCTTAATTCCAAATAAACAATACAAAAGCTCCCGTAATTGTTTTCATTGGCTTACTTTATGTGTTTGAAAATATTTGTTTAAAGTTACAGGTACGATTTTTTTTTTTTTTTCAAAATTGCAACGCGATGTGAGATATTCACATTTAAGTATAGAACGAAAAAAATAAATGCATTTTTGTTTGCTTTATATGGAATTGACTACCTTACCAATAAGTTTCATTTTACTCAAAAATCAGTTTGATTTTACAGTACGAACTTGGCTTTCTGAAAATACCATCATGGGCTTCTTTTCTTTCTTTTTGATCATGTTACAATCATAACTTCATTCCGTGTCTACACAAAAAGTAATCCGAGCGAAAAACTCACAAGATGTTTTATTTCTTCGAACTTTTTAACCCAAAGATCATATTATAAATTTTTAGAGGCAAGGCGGACTAACAACACAATATTTCCGTTCAGATGGTTTAGTTAACGCATTCCATCCCTCCCCATACTGTTACAAGTTATTATTATTTTTTTTTTAAAGAATTGCTTAGTTTTCATTTAAAACGTTTTAAAAGAAAAAAAAATGCGTGTTTTTTTTTTTTTTTCAGTTTGCAAGCATTCCGAGGACTGGACAAAGTTTGGGCCTGCGGACTATAGGTTGTCCGCATTCCCCTGTTCTATTCTATTCTAAGCAGATGAAAGATGATGTTACGTCATAGTTATTTAGGTTTTAATAATCTTGACTATTGCAATACATGTTGAAGTTCAAAGATTTTAGAAACAAGTACAAAATTCACTGTCCGCAAAAAACGTGTATGAAAACATGAAAGCAAAAAATAACAAAAAAAAAAAATTAATATGCACTGGAGATCAAGCAAACTTTAAGAAAAAAAATGGTAGATTTTAATGAATTTAAGTCAGTGTTTGAATGGTAAACAGTAGAGTAAATGCTTCTTGATATTTTTTTTTTTTTATTATGCCTATTTTCTTCAGAATGCACTCGTATTATTTTTCTTATAATTGCTTAGCACATTGCTTGAATGTTTTGCTTTTTGTGGTTCCAGTGTCAAATACATTATAAGATAACTATATAGCACTATATTAACGAATAAATACCTATTTACTTGAAATACACTGCCAGCTCAGTCAATTCCAGCCGAGGACTGCAGTTTCGTGCTTATTAGCACTCATCAGCCCGGCATAGGAGTGACTGAGCTGAATGCGGAAAACAGTGTAAGCTACCAGTTTGACACTCTAGACTTCCTTAAGAGGTTTTCCACCTCCAGCTCAGTCACTCCTATGCCGGGCTGATGCCTACTAATAAGCACGAAACTGCAGTCCTCGGCTGGAAATGACTGAGCTGGCGGTGTATTTCATGTATTTCTGCCTTAGCCCTGGCTATAGGGCGGTAAGTTACTGAAAATACCTATGTGCTTGAAAATTAAAGGAATGAATTACCAACATTTTAATGCTGTAACTTGATATTTTTGGGCATTAAAACCATTCGTTTAATATCACTATGTTTCCATGGGAAGGAAAACGCAGTATATATATATATAACTGCAAGTTTTTCATCCTTCATTCTTTTTTTTTTTCCGATTTTAGTCATATATTGTACTTTAGTTTTATTGTATAAGCTTGCGTATTTTGTTTCCGATGAAAATAAAGTACGAAAAAAAAAAAAAAAACGTCAAATCCCAACATTTCCCTATTGTTAGTATAAAATCCAAAACGCTTTTCTTCAAATATCTCCAAGACTCATTTTTGAAGATACAGTTCTTTATTGTTACCGATCCGGTGCGAATTCCAACCTTCTTGAAAGGACGACACAGTTCTTGAGAAAAACACAGGAGATTTATTTACACTATGTACAGGAAAGAGCGTCAACAACTGCTAAATTAATCATCTGCACTTAAGCAAATATCAATCAACACCGTAATTTCAACGGTTACACACGTACTTACATCCAAATACGTAAAACAACACAGCGAAATGCCTCGCAATGAACAGAGCTAATACACTCTCATTACAACTTCTCAATCGAGACTGCCTTTTTATCATGCGGCGCGGCTATTTATAGACATCGAAAAGTTTCCACAATATTCAAAAACATTCCAGAAAATCGTAGACCGTTATCTTATTTCTTTCAATTCGCAAATTTTATCATTCAGAAATAAGGGGACCGTATACTTCGGCCGAATGTACGGGGGGCTGTATATTCATTACAAGAAATTATTTACAGGTTACGTTACTACAATAATTTTAGATGAAAGATAATTTAATAAACGCCAAATTTAGCTAGATTACGACAAATTAATCACAAAAATAATTAGTACTTACAGAATTTGTAACATTATCTTCACACGGCAGTATAGTGTTACATAGCCATCAGAGTTTTTAGTTAGCTCTATTTAGATGCATGCTTTAATAGGCCACAAAACCAGGGTGATTCTCGTACCTGTCAAACTTCTTCCCTGTTGTTTTCGACCCGTCACGTGACGGAAATAACATAATGTTCACCAATGTGATGTCTAATTGGTCATTCGTCACGTGACCGCGTCGAAAACGTCAGCGAAGTTGATCCGAGCTGACTGCGTAAAGGCAGAAGAAAACTGTCAGCAGTGTACTTACTTTTTCTCTGACATTAAGGCAAGCTCCAAACTTGAGGAGAGTCTCTACAACGTCGTAGTAGCCAAGAGAAGTGGCTATGTGCAGGGCTGTCCTCGACTTCTGAATCGCAGCCGGGGTACAGGAGAGTCGCAAAACATGGAAAAGAAAGGTGAAACCGAGAAATTTAGACGACTCAAAACAGGATCCGTAATAAGATTTACAAAAACTAGATCAAAAATTAAAAATAAATAAATTTAAAAAAAGAAAGAAAAATTAATTTGAATTTTGTCCTCTTGAATTCAAATTAGGTTTTCCGCAATCACGCGTGTGTGTGTATATGTAGGCGTGTGTGTTTGTGTGTGGGGGGGGGTATGTGTGTTTCTGTGTGCGGGTATGTGTGTTTGTGTGTAGGGGTATGTGTATGTGTGTAGGCATGAGTGTTTGTGTCTGTGTGTGGGGGGTATGTGTATGTGTGTAGGCATGTGTGTTTGTCTCTGTGTGCAGGCATGAGTGTGTGGGTAGATGTGTGTAGGTGTGTGTGGGAGGTATGTGTATGTGTGTGTAGGCATATGTGTTTGTTTCTGTGTGCAGGCATGAGTGTGTGGGTGTGTGTGTATGTGTTTGTGTATGTGTGTAGGTGTATGTATGTGTGTAGGTGTATATATGTATATGTGTGTAGGTGTATATATGTATATGTGTGTAGGTGCGTGTATGTATGCGTGTAAGTGTAGGATATTGACGAAACCTGGAGACGGTTTTCGCTAGAGGAGCAGCATCGTGAGGAGCCAGTCGACAGTGATGCTGCGGAGGGTGCTGGTGGGAAAATAAAATGATAGCACGCCAAAAACAGTCAAGTGAAAGCAATAAGCAATCGTGATTGCTTAAAAAAAAAACGGTCCCAGCTGCCTCATTTAACTGCATTAAATTGAACCTCGCGGGCCAGAACGCATACAAAATTTTAATATCTTAGAGATTCTTTTAGATAACTTAGGAAAACATGGAAAATTAAAGATAATCACAACTGCTAAAAATATCACAAATCTGAATAGGTTGGAAAAAGCCTGTGTAGGAAAAAAATCGCGCCTTTCATATGAGCAAAAGTTGCATATTCATTGAAGGAGAAAAAAAAATCTTCACCAGAAAATAGAGCAAAAGAAATGAGGAAACAAATCCCAACTGGAAAAAAAATTTGCACGACTTCAGCGCACGTTAGCAGCAGGACAACAGCTCTGCATACAGTCGACCATAAAGTTCCAGTTTGGATTATTGATATAATGGGGTGGTTTCCTTCAGCAAATGTACTACTTTTAGTCATTGAAATGTATCGAATGAGCAAAAAAAAAAAAATAATAATAATAATAATAACATGGACCCAGAAAATACTTTCATTTTCCCAACAGTTTTTTAAAAATTAATATTTAAAATGTCCGATCTTTCAAACAAGGCGTGGTCTTGATGATGTCACAAATGATGCACTTTGCCGCATCTTTCTACTGTGTTTCCACGTTATGATAATCAAGCAGCTAATTAAAATTGCGCTCTACGCTTGCTATCAACCATATGATTGCCAATACATGTGAGTAAAGATGCGAATTAAATATTTTGTTCTGTGACTGGCAATACTGAATGGCATTTCATCATTTGTGATGTCACACGACAGAAATGTAAACAATGAAAGCGCACCCATTTAAGTATTTTTTTTTAAATATTAAACTTAAATAAATTATTTAAAAAATGGTCACATCTATGTTTTTAAGCATGCTCTTTCAGAAAAAATACTTTTAAAATTTTGGAAACGACCCCACATTAATCGTAGTAAAATCGAAATAAAATTAATTGCCATTTTTCCACAATTGCTGTAAGATATCACTAAATCAGCAAAGTTTAGTGCCGTATTATATAAAAGTTGAATGAGTTAACATAGGTGGGTTGACTGAATGTGTTTCTGGCATAACAAAGGCGTCTTCTGCAGTTAGTTTCATACCCGGTCACTCTTGGCGTTACCAGTAAATGACCTTGAATGTTATGCAATTTTGTGATTTCCGAATTTTCAGAGTCAAATTATTTAGCGCATCATTCGTCAACTACAATTTCTTAATCCTTTTGGGTATTACTTCTTAGTATGTACTTATTAAAATATATACTTTTTTAGCTCACTGTTCGCGCACGAAGATCTCACAGGTCAAAGTTACAGAACAAAGACATTTTCTGAAAAGGCAACCATTGGTATTCACTCAACGTTGAATCCCGGTTATCACAAATTTGCCATTTCAACTGCGCTTGCGCGCGGACTTATTTCAAAACTCTTGCTCCAACTAATGAAAAATATTTAAATTGGTTAACATGAGATGAGAACAGATCAAAATTAAATGCTTTCTTTAATTTAGTTTTTACGCCTCGGTAAAGATTGAGTTTTGCGTCTTAATTATTAATGGATTCCGAGTCTGATTTTTCTATCAAACAAAGGCCCTTTTCAGGGTCAAATTTTTAACCTTTAGAAGAGCGTACTCGATTTGCAGCTTCACTTCCAATAAAAAGCCGAACCCTCAACCTAAATACAAATGTATAATACAAAGCTGTTTACGCCTAACGTAAAAGCCTAACGTAGACGGATATTTGTAATATTCCGATCTTTTTTGAAGTACATAACGTGTTTTAAGTTTACGTTAAATAAATATTTGCAAACCAATAAATATTGAGGTGTCATTTTTCTCTTTTCTTTATAAAGATTATCAGTTATTCATATCCGTAGTTTCATATAATGTATCCCGAAATCGCTGTGAAAATATTCTAATCGCATTCATCAATTTTTTGCGACTAGCACATCCTAAATATAAACAAGCAACACGAAATCTTAAAATAAAAAGTCCGTGCTCAAGCGCAGTTGAAATGGCAAATTTGTGATAACCGGGATTTAACGTCTAATTTGGTATTCGAGCCCAAACAGTTAGTGTAATTATGTTCTAACAGTAAGAACACAAAATAATTGCCAATGCCATGGTTCACACTCGGCGCAAAAAGTATTGACTTATGCATATTGTCCTGCTTTTCTTCAAGAATCAAGTCAAACTTCGATCTTCCTGAACTTTAATAAAAATAAATTCATGCAAAATAAAAACAACGCGTATTTAATGCTTGTATATAAAGAACATGTTTTGAAAATTTCAGCAAGGCCAAAAATATAAACTATTTAAGCCATCCTTGTTCGTAAATAGACTGGCGCTTAAACCTCTTCAAACGGCTGCTCCTAGAAGCAAGTGAACTAAAACATCAAAACGTCTTTTTTCTTTGGGGGGGGGGGAGTTAGTTCAGAAACGGGCCCGTAGGAAAAAAACTAAAATTAATTATTTATCAAGCACATGCGTGGGATTCGTGAAAATGGAGGGAATCCGGCAATACCCACTGTATCCTGTGCCCCGGGATCACAGTTATGCTCCAGCAAGATCTCCACTGCTTTCTGGTGGCCGGATTCTGCTGCCAGGTGCAGGGCCGTCTTGCCCTCCTGCGAACAAAAGAAACACTCTTTAGATTGACACATTTCAACGAGCCCAATACACTAGAATCTCATTAATCCGGTCTAATAAGAGATCCAGGTCGTCAGAATGAACAAAAACACGGATTAAACAAAATAACCTATAGCTTGACCTAGATGCATAAAAAATCTTGGGTAAAAAATCTATTTTCAATTCAAGAAAATGAAATATAATACTATGAAAGAGAAATATATAAAAATACAGTACAAATTAGAAAAAAAGTGCAGCTTACAAAAACACATTATTAAGCTAACTGGTCTTTTATTTATACAGTGTGTATGTGTACATTAAATAAATCAATTAATCACCGCTTTGATGCACAAAAATGGCCAATTACTGCAAACGCGTGTTTCGGTGTAACAAAAGAAACACCTTTTTCAATGCAAAGAAATGAGCTTTTGGATGAAACGCCATCCGAGGAAAGGAACTGATGAGTTTTTCATCCAAAAGCTCACACTTCCTGGCATTGAAAAAGGTGTTTCTTGTAGCACTGAAACACGTGTCTGCAGTAGCTTGTAATTTTTGTGCATTAAAACTTTGGTTGATTGATTAATTTATCTATCAAGCACAAAGGTATTTATTCGTCATAGATGTCAAGATGAGCGCCTAAGAAGCCAAAGGTTCCGCGAATAAAACTTGAAGGAAGTAATAGTTCTTAATAAGTAAAATAAGTCAGTCTGCATATCAGTACAAATAGAAGCATTGAAAAGAGTTAAAAACGCAGCGAGGTGCTGTTTCGTGGCTATTAAAACAAGCCACTTCGTCAGTATTAAAATAAAGAATGGTGCACGAAGTCCGAACTAACGGTCAAGTAATTCGGCTTTGCTCGTTTGATATTGATTTAACTTCTTCTCTCAAGTTTTTACTCCTCCCCCCCTTGGTGGGAATGATTTTGTGTATTTAATCATTAAAAATGGAAAGGACTGCTATGTTCGAATAATTGGACTGTTCACGATAACTGATGTTTGGATAAATAAACTATTTGTTAAGTACTGTTCGGATGATTCAAAAGTTCAGTTACATAATGTTCAGATAATTCAACAGCTAAGTTACTTAATGCTCGGATAGTCGAACCGTTCTGGACAACTGATATTCGGATAACTGGACTATTCGATTGATGTTTGGAAAATTAACTGATGCTTGGATTATTGAGCAATTTTGTTAATTAATGTTCGGACAATGCAACAGTTCGAGTTAACTGATGTTTGGATAACTGGGCGATTGAATCGATTGATGCTGGGGAGATTAAACCGGCTGGTTAAGTACACTTGGGGGAAACTGATGCTCGGATAATTAGGCAATGTAACTGATGGTTGTTCGATAAATTGAACCTCTCTGGAGTCGAGGGAGGAGGGGGAGGCAACTGATTGATGACCCCAAAAATTGGCCAATAAAATTGATTCATGTTCAGAAAGTTGAACAGCTTAGCTTGTTGAATAGTTCGGTAGGTAGAGTTACTACGCTGAGAAATATGAAGTTTTCAAAAATTAGTACATTCATGATTTCAAATTTTTTTGAAACCTTTTGTTTCAAATGTGAGTACCCATGTTTTCAAAAATAGTGTGCTGAGTTATTTCAAACTCAAAAATTTGAAATCATTACGCGTTCAAAAGTGAGCACACATGTTGATTTGAGTATTTGATGTTTCAAATTTGAATACCATGTAGTCGAAGCCATTTTGACTTGAGACATGTTCAAATCTGTGTACTTTTTCGTCATTTTTGAAATTGTTGTTTTTAGAGTACAATGTTCGGATAGTCGAGCAATTCACTGAATTGTTGTTCTGATAATTGGACGGGTCGGGAAAGTTAACGATCGGATAATTGGACATTTCGTAGGTAATTGAAGTTTGAATAATTGACGCATTATTTCAATGCAATGGAAGAAGTATTGTCTGTTTTCGAACTCCGCGACTAGCAGCTGCGAACGGTTCCAATTGAAAAAGGGGTGAGGGTTTAAGGAAGCGCACTTCCCGATGCATTCAGTTTTTGCTTGCTCGTTACTTCCTTCTTGCTATCACCCCTGTTTTGATAAAATCAGAAGAGACCTGACGCATGCGCAAATTCGAGTATGGTTTCGTGTTAAAATATCGGACAGTACCAGGAAAAGTAACGCCACTTTACCTCGTCCTTGTCGTCGACTTCCACGCCCACTCTCAGCAACCTCACCAGCACGAGATGGTGTCCCCTCTCCGCAGCGGAATGGACCGGGCTCCTGCCTGCCTGCGAAAGAAGAGAAACGAAACGATTAAAAGAGAAGACAAAAACGGAATACACTCGCTAAAGTGATCAAAACGATGAGAATTGCGTGAAGAAAGGTACTGTTTTTGTATTTTTAATGGAGTTCTCTATAGCGTGAAATGTCTGCAATTTTTACTTGACTGAATGCTGCTATTGTTTATGGTCATATTCCGCTCAGAGCTCAGTTTAAAAAAATAATAAAAAAATAATAATAATAATTTTAATTTTGACATCTTGAATTCAAATTATGATTCTCGCAATCACGAGTGTGTGTGTATATAGGGGTGTGTGTGTTTGTGTATGTATGTATGTGGTATGTGTAGACGAGTGTGTTTGTGTCTGTGTGCAGGCATGAGTGTGGGCATGTGTGTGTGTGTGGGAAAGTGTGTGTGTGCGTATGTGTTTGTGTGTGTGTATGTGTGTGTTTGTGTCTGTGTGCAAGCATGAGTGTGTGGGCATGTGTGTGTGTGTGGGAAAGTGTGTGTGTGCGTATGTGTTTGTGTGTGTGTATGTGTGTGTTTGTGTCTGTGTGCAAGCATGAGTGTGTGGGCATGTGTGTGTGTGGATAAGTGTGTGTTTGTATGTGTTTGTGTGTGTGTGTGTTTGTGTCTGTGTGCAAGCATGAGTGTTTGGGCATGTGGTAGGTGTGTGTATGTATGCGTGTGTGTTTGCGTCTGCGTGCAGGCATGACTGTGTGGGTATGTGTGTAGGTGTGTGTATGTATGTATGATGTATGCATGCGTGTGTGTGTAGGATATGGACGCTCGCTATGGAGCAGCATCGTGAGGCCGGTCGACGGTGGTGCTGCAGAGGGAGGCAGGGGGAAAATAAAATCATAGGACATCAAAACAGTCAAGTGAGAACAATAAGCAATGTGATTGCTCAAAAAATGTTTTTCCTTTCCTATTTCTTTTCTTATTTTCAATTTTAGCATGTTTTACAGTAAACAAAACAACCTGAACAATGCGTTCTTATTTTTAGCCTTAAATAAGAAGAATATTTTGTATACTTTCATTCAAACAATTGCAGTCTAGTCCAAGTGAACATAAAAAAGACTAACATCGCAAAGCGTGATGTAGTTCGGATTTCTTATAAGCTGTTTGAATCAGTTAAAGTACTGTAAATGCAAGTTTGCTGTTTCGAAAAATCTGTGCTCGCTGGTGAAAGAGAAGCAAACTTTAAAAGTTTTGCTACATTTTATCCTTGAGTTAAAAATAAAAGAAAAAAAAACGGCTTAATGGCATTATGACTTTGTGGATAAACTTACTTTGTCTTTGATGGAAATATCAGCGCCCACTTGAACCATTTTCTCGACAATCGGCATGCAGTTATTCGTAGCTGCTACATGGACGGGAGTCAATCCGTTCTGGGGGAAAAAAATCATAAACGTATTTTGTCTCATGGATCGATAACAAGTTTATTTAAGGGGTCACAGTACCTTTCAAACATTGTTTCTTAAATTTAAGTAAATTTTATATTTTTTGAAACCATAACATGCATACTTATTTCTTAATCAAAAATTTATTTTCAAAATTTAAAAATATTGGCTACTTTTTTTAAAAATTCAAAAAAATGAGGAAAATTTCAATTTTTTAAAATCCATAAGGCTTTTTCATTTTTGCACTAATTAAAAAAAAGTTGTTTGCTATAATCATCTCTAAAAAACTGTGCATTCATTTGCTTATGAGTTTATTAGAAAATTTTCTGTGATTAATTTTGTAAAAAATCAAATTTTTTTTTTTTTAAATTTTGTTTTTAAAGGTTTAACATGCTCTAAACATTTGAGTAATTTATAAAATGCTTATCCAATGCACAGTTTTGTCAAATATGTTATCCTGATTGCAAAAAGTATTACTTTAAAGCTGTATCTTTAATAGAAAAAAATCCTTAGGGATTCTAATGACATGAAAACACAAAAAAAAAACATCATAGAGAAAAAGCAATTTAAAGTTTTGCTTTTGCATAACAACTCATAGCGAGCATGGCCTAAAACCACGCATAACATTTTAAATACTTGAACTAAATCAATGAAACTTTTCCCCTGTGTTCAGAATAGTTTTTAGTATTGAAATAAGCAATAAAAATTTTTTTGATCGTTTCATCATTTTTGAGGAATTGTAACCCCTTAAGAAACAAAAATAACACCAAAAATTACACTCCGTGACATGAAATTTGCTTCTAACACTTTTTCTGCTGATTCTTTGAAATATTGATTTCCTGAATCTGAATATAACCTCCGTTTATCCCCATCACCCACCATTTTCCGCAACCACCACATCTTTTGCTTTTTACTTCAGATAATTTTGAGGTAATGATTTAGATTTGAAGGAGAAAGCTTTCATTAGTATGAGCGTTTTATTTCTTCTGAGGAGCTAAAAAGTAAAAAAATTCAAAAATATAAATATTTGTAACAAGGAGGGAGACTTAAACATTAAGCGAGGGAGGATTCTCCCTAAAGTATTTTAAAATATCATTTAAACCGGAGAATCGGCATTACTCATGTAAGCGTCGTATTCGAAATTATGCTCATGAAAAATAAAAGAAACTTTTTTTTCATTTTTATTTTTTTATACTGAACTTCACGCGTACGTTTTCTCTAACTCTACGCACTTGTTCTTTCTGCTCCTGACTTAGGCACATTCACAACAAAATTGTGTATTTGAAAGAAGAAAATAGATTACAAACAACGAGAAAACTAAACAATACTCAAAATCCGCCACCGCCAAAAACAATGAAAAACTCTATTAATTGTAAAGTTAATTTTGTTAACGCAAGTTAACAAGTTAACTTCAAGTCTGAACATACGCTTGTATGTATACGCTTTAAATGTATACGCTTTACATGTATATTACGCTTTAAACTAATGACTTGACTTGCATTATATGCTTGCTTGATTTCACCTTGAAATTAATTTCTTAAATTTATTAACAAAACTCTAACTTTATAATTATTATTACTTTTAATTGTTTTTGGCAACAGTTAAAAAACTACTACGTCACTTCCTTCCCGCAAAAAGCTTGCAGATCATAACCTCTCGTATAAGATGTTTCATTCCAACAAATCTTGAAAGTGAAGCCGTCTCGCATGTGAGCCATGTTTTAGAATTGCAGCTCTTTAGTGACGAAATTTGCTTTACAAATCAAAAATACTTCGTTTGCGTTCACAAATATAATTAAGGTTGTAATTTTATTACAAATGTAACTTGAATAAATAAAATTTAAACAGTTAGTTTCTTCACTGAAGATTTGCATCGCGACGTGCATGCAAATAAGTACGGCGGTTTTTTTTTTGGTCACGTGAATACAGTTTCGGATACGGTGCTTATATGAGTGAGGCCAAAATTCCGTTTTTATGCCTCACAGTAAGAGAAACATGTTTAACAAAAGCTTTTGATGATTTTTTAATTATTGTAAGGAAACGTTCTCTCCTAAGTTTCTCTCTTTGTTGCAAATGTTCATGTATTTTGAACGTTTCTCCAATCTCTAGACCTTCAGGGGAATGTCACTAAGTAGTTCTTTTCTCCTAAGCTAGAAAAAGTTAATAGCTATAAAATTATCGAAAATAGAAATAAATAAATGTAAAAGAAAATAAGAGGGGGCTATCTCCAGAAAACAGTGGGTGATGAGGAGGGGAAACAGTGGCCATATTTGGATTCAAGCGATCATTTTACATAAGAATCAGCAAGGATAGCGTCAAAAGCATGACTTTCTTTAAATCCCACGCATTGTTATTAATCAACAAAATCAAAAGCATACACTCACTCAAACACGCACGACAAACGTCTCCTTTTATAACACATCGAGACAATGGGGTCGTTTCCAATATTTTAAAAGTATTTTTTTCTGAAAGAACATGCTTAAAAACATAGGATCTAACCATTTTTTAAATGATTTGTTTAAGATTAATATTTTTAAAAAATTACTTAAATCGGTGATCTTTCATTGTTTACATTTCTTGCCGATGAAATCACAAATGATGAAATGCTATTCTGTGTTGCCATTCTCAGAGCAAAATATTTTATTCGCATATTTACTCACGTGTATTGGCAACGATAGGGTTGATAGCAAGCGTACAGCGCAATTTTAATTCGCTTCTTGATTATTATAAAGAGGAACGCGGTACAAAGATGCGCCAAAAAACATTATTTATGACGTTATCAAGACCACGCCTTGTTTGCAAAATCGGAATTTAAAAAAAAAAATTGAAAAATAACTGTTCGGAAAACGAAAGAATTTTCTGGGTTCATGTTATTATTATTATTATTATTATTATTATTATTATTATTATTATTATTATTACTATTATTTGCTTATTCTATCAATTTCAGTGACTAAAAGTACTACTTTTGACTAAAGGAAACAACCCCATTGAAGACAACAATGGATGTTAAAATAAGATAATTCAAATTCATTTTTATAGATTTTTCAACTCTAGCCAAATAAAAAGAAAAAAGAATGAGAGAGAGTGAGATATGGAAGTCACATAGGAAGGAAAAGTAAAGAAAAAAAGAAGTAGAACCTCGACGCGCCATTTTGAATAACTTTACAACTACAATGAAGAAAAAAGCTTTCTCACTGAGCATGAAGGATTATGATCTACATTTTTGATAAAGCATGGATTATTCATACCATCTCTCATAAAATAATAAATTATGAATTGAATTTCTCCGTCTGAAACATAAAGAAAAATGGCATGTTTTGAAAATTTAATGGAGTCGAAAGATTTCGATCTTAAAATTCCATTATCAAAATGTACGACTCGATAGTATCTCCGGATTAAAATGACTAAAATTTGTCGAAAAAAAAAAAAAGATTCTACTGATATTTTCTGTAGCAAAGAAAGTGATTAAAACTGAAATTTAGAATAGTCACCTATCTTATACAGTCGAGTCCCGATTTACGCGAGGTATACGTTCCAAGACAACTCGCACAAGTCGAAATTTCGCGTTATGAAATAGGGTTTGTGTAAAAACTTTTATAAACATACCCAATTATTTTAGATTTTTGTAAACACCACCTCAAACTGTTAAAAACCATTTCTTAACTGTACAGTACTGTTTCTTACAAAAAAAAAAAAAAAAAAAAAAACTGCATTTTTATTTCTATTTTAAATTAGAAAAAAAAACCGTTTTATTCAACATAAAATACTGCTTACGATGTACAAAATCAATGATCAATGGGAAAGAAAGACATAAAACAAACCAGTACGGCTTATAGTAAAAAAAAAAAAAAAAAAAAAAAAAAACAAATGCACAATAGTTGTACTGTACAGTAGATCCAGTAATGATATTTGTAACTTAAAAAAGTGAGGATGATGATGATTTATGCTGATGCGTGATCTCAAATTTTGAAATACTTCCTGGTTTCTTTCATTCACAATACAAGAGCAACTTCCATTTTACGTATGGAAGATTCACTCATACCTAGTTGTCGTGTTACCTTTGACGCACATTTTAGTTGAGTTTCAGAATTTCGAGAACCTTTAGAATCGAGAAACTTTAACTTTTTTTTAATTGTTAGAAGCTTTCTCTTTTTCTTTCTATATTCACAAACTTTAGATGAAACTGCGCTCTTAGATGTTATTATATTTCATCAACTTTTGCATTTAGAATGAAAACAATGAATCAAAGATGAGGAGTAATTATTTGTGGCTTGACGACTTTGGCTACAAGTAATAGAGTTGCGCAATCATTTGTTTACATTTTAAAGATACTGTTAATGTAATTTATTGTATTTTTTGTTTATTTGGCGAAATATTTCAAATTGCAAACAATTGTTTTTCGTTTTTAAAGAGTTTTTAGTCATTTTAGTTGAAGAATGTGTTTATTTTACATCGGGAGGGGGGAGGGATGAGTGGTTTTCGCTTATTCGGTGAACTGTTTTTACCTTCATCATTTTTTTGAACAATATCCTTTCGATTGCTTTATTCTTTTTCATGTGGGGGATGTTGCAGCGGGATTTCCCGTTCTTTCTAGATGGGTAGTTAGATTTTTACACTTAATATCTGAGGACGCTTTTTATCTTCTGAGTATGGCTGAAAGAACGAACCATCAAGTACGAGAGAAAAAATAGTTAATAAAACAACGGCTCAGTGGGCATTAGATAAATCAAGTTGTAATAAATATACGAATTCTGACACCATAGCAGATTAAAACATTTTTTTACTTCTTTTTTTCAACAGAGCGTTTCAAAAACTTGATAGTTTGTTGAAATTTTTTAACTTTTTAATTTATAAAGTTTGAACAGAACAACGTCTGTCGGGTCCTCTAGTCTATCTATCTATATATATATATATATGTACTTATCTATCTACACACTTATCTATCGATCTATCTATCTATTTATCTACTTATCTATCTGTCTACTTAATTTATCCATCTATCTATCAATTTATCAACTTATCTATCTATCCATCTGTCTATCTACCTGCTTTTTTACCTGTCTATCTATATAACTCCTTATCAATATATGTACCTATCTATCTACCTGTCTATATATCTACTATCCATCTCTATATCAGTCTCTCTACCTAGCTATCTATCTCTATATTAATCTCTCTATCTACCTATCTATCTATTAACCACAACCTATCTATTTATCTATCAATAAATCTATCGATCTATCTGTCTACCTACCAATTCTATCTCTATATTTATCTACCTATAGATCTATTTATCGCTTATTTTTTATATATCTTTCTCTATATCTTCCTCTATCTATTTATCTATCTATATACAAACATACATACATATCTACCTATCTATTATCTCTCTTTGTATATATATTTCTATTTCTCTATCTCTCTATCTACCTACCTGTCTATCTATCAAGAGAGATAAAGATATAGAAAGATAGATGTAGGTAGGTAGGTTAATATATAGATAGAGATATAGATATATAAAAGATAAAACTCAGTAAAAAGTGCATTGTTTGCAAAGACAAAAATAAAGAAATTATAAAATATAAATAAATAAGCATATAAAACTATCTGCATTACAAAAAAGTACAAAAATGAAAATATCTCTAAGAAACTTCAAATTTCTTTTTAAATTAAAAGAAATTTTGCCATTGTCCATTCACTGGGTTTTCGCAATTTTTCGTACCCAGTGACTGAACACCCCTCTACCTGAAAATCTACGCATTCTGCATTGACTGAAACAATTTAAATCCATAGCCTAAATATGTATACTTAGTTTTTCTTTCGTAGAGTTGAAAAACAAAATTTATCGATGAAAATAATATGTATCAAAATAATTGCTAGCACGAAAAAAGCCTTATTATTTTGAAAGAGAGAAAAAACGATTCACGGCAGTAAAAATTTCAAATTTTTTCCAGGGAAAAAATACGTATCCAAAGTAACCAATCAGGTGTCAGATAGCTTCGAATATCAATAAAGAACGCATTTGTAGTAAATTTATTCAGGAAAAAAATTTTGGAAGCTTTTTTTTTTTTTTTAAATGACGCGCTGTTCATTGACTGGGTGGTGTTCACTTATTGGTCGGTCTACCCTACTCTTTCACTGATTTGCCGTTCGACCGGCTCACATCCCCCAAAACCATAGGATTTGGTCTGTAGACACTCCAAGCACCTTAGAAAGTGTTAGATATCGCCAAAATCCGAAGTCAGGCTTGGTCTGCGATGGAATCAGCACAAGCGACAAGAAAATCTCTAGTTTTTTGTGAATTAGGGCCGTAAAATGAATCGAAAAGTGAACCAGAAGGACATTTTAGAAGCTATTGTACTTCTGTGGGCCTAAGAGCACTTCAACATTGTAGAGACTGGACATTTTCCTTTAACTCCACACCAATTCGTATGGCCAAAAAGACAAGAGTGGTGCAAGACGCATTGTCTTTAGAGTAGACGCTCTACTCGCTTGACCTCAATCCCATTTATTACACAGTATGGCCTATTTTGGAGTCAAAGGTCTACCCGAAACACACATAAAATTGAACTCTCTAAACCAATTGCTTTATAGGGAATAGGATTGATTAAAGGACTTGTTGCCCTTGAATGAAAATTTCAATAAGCAGTTACATCTCTGTATTACTGGAAAAAGGCAGCTAGTTTGAAACCAATTAAATTTATTGATTGCTAAAGGTCTCCTGATATTATTATTTTTTGTGTTTTGTTAATTTATTTGTTTTTAGTAGAGTTTCTTGGAAATTGCTTGCTTGTTTTTTTTTTTTTTTTTTTTCTTTTCTTTCCGCACATTGTAAATTTGGTTCGCACAGTCAGCAGAAACATAGTTTTGTGATCAAAGTTATGCTTGTTTGTTTTATGAAGAAGGAAAATAAATTCTTCCCTAAGGTTATTGGTTTAAGCTTTTTTGCAAAAAGTATTATTAAACATTTTTTGATCTATATGCAAATTATATTGTCATACAACTTACATTAATGTTAGACAGTATTTTAACATAAAACGGGGGGGGGGAGGAAATTACATCAGAATTTAAGCGTGAGAAATTTCTAATTACTTTTTGCTGAAAATTTCAATTAAAACCCTGAAAAAGTTGAAAAAATTTAATTTATTTTTTTTTTCAATTTTTCCGAAGTGAAAATTTACTCCTTCGGAAAAAAACGGTTTTTTCCGATTTTTTCGGAAATTTTCCGGTTTTTTTCCGACTGTTTTCATCTTTACGCATAACTCAAGAACGGAATGTCCTAAAAAGTTGAAATTTGGTACGTAGACTCCTAGTCGAGACCACACGTGGATAAGTGCCTAGGAACTTACAGACACCCGAAATATCCATTTTGACGATCCCCGAGTTAATTACATCGAGTTTTCTCGTGATGTTTGTATGTACGTATGTATGTGCGTATGTGTGTATGTATGTCGCATAACTCAAGAACGGAATGTCCTAGAAAGTTGAAATTCGGTACGTAGACTCCTAGTGGGGTCTAGTTGTGCACCTTCCTGTTTGGTTGCATTCGTATGCTTCAAAGGGGGTCTTTTGCCCTTTTTTGAAGGGAAATCATTGGTAATTTCGATGTAAACTCACGTGGTGTTATAATTTGGCGGACACATGGCGATATATATCCAGTCTTTTGGTCGCCACGTTTTGGCGAGAAATTTGACGATTTTTTTAATTATTTTTTTTTTTAAATCTGGTTTTAATTTCGCCATTGTTGGTGCTATTTAGAGAGTAAACTATTGAATCACATTAAAACTGCCAATAATGAGAAAAGGACATTAAATTGGAGTAAAAGGAAGTCATGTGATGCACACATCAGCTCATTTTTTTTCACCGTCTACATATTGGGGTCGATGTTTTTTATAACATCTTTGTTTTGCCTTCGATGTTGATGTTTTGTAATTGAACCCATAAATGTGGGGGAAAACCATGATTGAACACGAATAAAAATGCATTTATAAGGAAAGCTGCGTCATTAAATAGGGATTGCAATATCTATTCCATCAGAAAATTTATCTGTCTGAGAAGCAGACTTAGGAACACCGGATAAATTTTTCCTGCGCGTTATTTTTAACCCAAACTAGTTCTTCGTTAAACCAATTATTTCTTGTTCAAAATTAAAAACTAAATATAAATTGCCACAACTAATGCGCACTCAAAGTTAGCTATGTTAGAATACAATAAAAAGTGACATTTCAGATAAAGTAGATCATAATAATCTATAAATGATAGACAAAACTGATGGAAAAAAAAAAAAAAAAAACCAGCTTGCTCTAGTGTAGCAGTGAATGTTTTCTTAGGTTCTAAGAGTTTCAGAGGACATACAAAAACCGAAGAGAGAAAAAATTGACTAATAAAGAAAAAGCATAAAAGGGTAAAAGCATCATTCCAAGAGATGCTCCTGGAAAGCAAATTTTAGAAGAAAAAAACACAAAAACTAGAGAAATGAAAAAAATAAAAAATATATTGATTTGAATTTTTGGCATTTTGAATTCAAATTATGTTTTTCGCAATCACGAGAGTGTGTGTGTGTATGTATGCGCGTGTGTGTTTGTGTAGGCGCATGTGTGTGGGTGCGTGCGTGTGTGAGTGTACGTATGCATGTGTGTGCGTGCTGTGTATGCAATGCCGTGCGTGTAGACTTTCGTGTGTGTGTGTATGTAGGCATGTGTGTTAGTGTATGTATGTGAGTTTGTAGGTGTGTGTATGTATGCGTGTGTGTGTAGGACATGGACGCAACATGGAGACGGTTTTCGCAAGAGGAGCAGAATCGTGAGGAAACGGTCGAAGGTGATGCTGCAGAGGGTGCTGGCAGGAAACTAAAATCAGCGTAACGCCAAAAATACTCAAATGAGAACAATAAGCAATCGTGATTGCTCAAAAAAAAAAAAGTATCAAAAATGTAGAAAAAAATAGGTTTATTTAACACACTTGATGAGGTAGAAAAAAGTAAATGGCGGATCTGATGTTTCATCAGACCATATTGACGTGTGCAAAAATCTACCTTCTGGATTTGAAGAGTTAGCTCGTGGGACACTTGAAGTTTAGATAGAATTTGTCATCAAGCAGACACTTTTTTATGTGAGAAAAGTTCTAATAGTAGCTGATACGATGGAAACTTTATATATATATATATATATATATATATATATATATATATATATATATATATATATATATATATATATATATATATATATATATATATATATATATATATATATATATATATATATATATATATATATATATATATATTTGTGCAGAAGTAAAACCATTATGACTGTTTTTGTTTGACCATATGTACTATATGTCACATCCGTACAATTTTAAATTGTTTACAACAGCTCCTACGAAAAGAAATGATACAAAGCGAAATCAATGTTTTTTGAGGTCTGAAAATTATATTTTTATTTAAATGTACAATGAAGCTTGAATGGTTTTACTTCCTTTTACAAAAAAGGAAGTATTGTAATCGCGAAAAAAATTTCACTCAAAAATCGACCTTAATTTCCATTTTACTCACCCCCGAATGAATATTGAGTTTTTTTTTTCGACTCGACCATACGTGGATAAGTGCCTAAGAACGTATAGACAGGCGATATATCCATAATGATGATTCCCGAGTTAATTACAACGAATTTTCTCGTGACGCCTGTATGTACGTAGATATGTATGTGTGTATGTGCGGATATGCGTATGTATGTCGCATAACTCAAGAACGGTAAGTCCTAGAAAGTTGAAATTTGGTACGTAGACTCCTAGTGGGGGCTTGTTGTGCACCTCTTTTTTTGGTTGCATTCGGATGCTCCAAAGGGGGTTTTTTGCCCCTTTTTGCGGAGAAATCATTGTTAATTTCGATGTAAACTCAAGTGGTGTTCTAATTTTGCGGACACTTGGCGATATACCGCCAATCTTTTGGTCGCCAACTTGGCAACAAATTTAGCAATTTTTTTTTTTTTTTAATCCGTTTCTATTTGGAAACTGGTGGTGATATTCAGAGATTGACTATTGAATCACATTAAAATTGCCAGTAATGGGAAAATGACATTAAATTTTAGAAAAAGGAAGTCATGTGATAAACACGTCAGCTCGTTTTCAATAGGATTTAATTTTGGTTTTAAACGCTGAACATATTATGTTTCTGTCAACACTATACGCTCTGTCTCTGTGCTTTATGTGTTGCCTCACTGTGCCCCATGAGTGGGGTTCAGTGAGACAAAATTTTACGTTTCCTTTTTTTATATTACCTCTAAAATTTTATAAAGCAATGAAATTTTTGCGTCTCAAATGTTTGTGTACTTGAGCTGCATTACAAATCCACCTTATTTTTTTCTTATCGAATCAAAGTTTCGAAATTTCTTGAACTTCCCATTTTTAGTCTCACAGTGCCCCACCCTCCCGTACCTATATTTCTGCTTCGTTCAAATTTTAATTGTATTGGCTGCTTTTGAACTAACCCTAATATGAAGATTTTAAGATTAACTGAAATTATTGAGTGTTGTAACTCAGAAATCATATACTTATTTTAACTGAAATTATTGAGTGTTGTAACCTAGAAATCATATACTTATTTTATTTCATACATTTTAGAGATAAGCAAGCTTATTGTTTGACCACGGACTGTATGTAATTTGGCAATCTGCCAAGTAAAGACGATTCCATCTAAATGAATTTAGCAGGGGAGAAGGGAAAATAAAGATGGGATTTTGATGCACCCGTTTTATAATGTCACTAGTGCCTTATTCATTTATTGCATTCTCAAAAATAAAATAAGGGGAAACAAAAACAGTTACCATGGAAACAACAGAAAGAATATAAAGTATTTTTATTTCGCTCAGGAACGTAAAAGCAAAATGGTGAGCTCAAAACTTTGTAGTGAATAAATAAATCAATACATTTTTGCCGTGAGAATATAGATCGAATATATTTTAGATTTGAAAAATGTTGCTGTGAGCAACTTTTCATTCTTACAAAACTAAGGTTAAATAATAGAGAGGCAAAAGTGCACATCTAAAACAAAAACTAACATCCCTATAAACTAATAGATACGTCCATTTCCGCCTATAAACCGGATATTAGTCTTTCCATGTAATCGATAGTCAGACAGTACAGACATGAATCCCTTGATTAGGAAAAAAAAATATTTTATCGGATCTTTTGGATTTGTGCTTTCGCGCCAACACTTATTTGAATTTACCGAACACCCTCAGAAGTGTCTTCCCGAGCTACGGCTTCCGACCTGCTCAATGGATACATTCCTTTTATTATTTCAGGGTGGCGACAGGAACTGTGAAAAAAAGTGCCCTGACTTTTCCCTGATTAAGTTCACCAAATTTCCCTGATTTACGTTACCAATGATAATGGTTTCCTTTCTTTGCTCTACTTAAAATCCATAGTATGTTTGTATATAATGCAGTATTTTAAACGTTTTAAGTTGTGTAAAGTTGTTGAACTAAAGTTATATTTTTAAAAAATACTACATTTTTAATAAAATGGTAAAAAAAAAAAAACATACCAAGTCAATTTTTTTGGAAAATCCCCACCCACAAAACAGTGTATTATATTTTTCTTCATGGAAAGATTATAGAAAAGTAAAAAAAAAAACTTTATAACTTTATTTCCAGTAACTGCTTAGCATAAGAATTTTATGAAACTATTAAACTCACTCTTAAAAACATATGTGTATTTATGATAGAACTAAAAAGTAATTGAAATTATTTTGAACTAAATTTTCAAACAGTATAATAATTGTTTCAAGAATAACAAATAATAGTGAAAGAATAGAAGTAATGTAGTTATTCTTATATAACTAATTGACAAATTTATGCAAAGCAGATGAAACCTTCTGACATCCATTCATAGGGAGCTTTTCTCTAATCAAGAACACAGGTTTTAATAAATGAATAAAGAATTTTAACAATAAAAAAATAAAGATATTGACTTAAGTACACAAGTTAACTCTACTTCAAATGATTTCAGTATGTATCGAAAAAAAATCTTAGATTGCTTTTATAACAAACACTTTTAAAATGCAAGAAAAGTAAAAAAAAAGCAGTTGGTTAATTTCAAAATCTATATAAAAGAAGAATACAATTTGGTTTTAAAATGAAAGAATCATTTAAGTCTGAAAAATAAAACCTTTATAAACTGCGGCGACAGCAAATAGTATAAGGGTAAAAAACAAAGTTTTTTTATTTAAAGTTCAATTTTAGCAATTAAATTAAAAATGCGAAGAAGTAATAACTTTTAAGCCTTTATGAGTATTAATTCAAAAAACAAAGATTTCTTCTTGAAATCATTATTACAGTACTATAATTACTTCGAGACAATGGAATAAAGGCAAAGGAGCTAATGCATTAATGTCGGCTTCCTCTTTGTCTGTAGGGTAGTTTATTTTAAGTAGCATTGAAAGCGTGAAAGGAAACTTCAAGCTAGGTAAAATAAACAACTTTACAAACACAGAAGTAATCCTAGGAAGTTCATCCTATGTTTAATAAGTAAAATTCAATACTTTGACGTTGAGGAAAAAAGATGCACAAATATGCGGCAGTCTATAATCGGACCTCAATATTTTTACTTTTTTTTGAACAGATAATTGGCGGGAAATGCGTAGGGAATTAGGGTACTTAATTTTAAAAAGCCAAAAAAAAAAAAAAAAAAAAAAATTCCTTCATAAAATCAATTTATCCTGATTTTTGTTATTTTTTCGAAATACCCTGATATATCCCTGACTTTTCCCTGATCAATAAAGTTCCCTGATTTTTCCCTGATTTCCCTGATCTGTAGCCACCCAGTATTTAACTGAGATCGAAGTAAAAAATATATCTATAACATTTTATGTCAAAATTAGAGAAAAAAAAAGCCTGGAGTCGGAGTCAGTATGCTTTCGAACGACTCTGACTCCTTTACCTCAAAATCAGTCCGACTCCACAGCCTTGGTAGATACTATTAGTATCAAAATAAGTCAGGTTTTTAGTGGAACACCCTATATGAAATGGCTAACATGAAAAAAAATAAATAAATAAAAATAAAATACATATCCAGTATTTTCTGGAATTGGTTTGCTATCCGTCCATAACAGTTGCTATTTGTATGTAAGTAACGTTCTGTCTTTTTCCTAATTGATAAATCGATGCTAACACTTTCCTAAAACGTCGATTTGTAAAAGAAATGCAAAGATTACTTTTATGGATTTCTCATTCGTTTGCTTAGTACATCTTACTTTTAATTTTTTTATTGGAAAAACTTTAACATTAAAAAAAAATCATTTATATTAAAAGAATTGCTATAGTATATTTTCAAGCAAGTTTATGGTTATGTGAAACGAAATAAATATAAGTAATTGTTAACTTAGAAAAAAACGTTTATTTAATTTTGCAAAAAAAAAATCAAATCTTTTTTTTTAAATGATAAGTATTTATTTTTCAGCAAACTGGTTAGACAACACACATGAAATTATATTTTTAAAGAATAACTTTTTCAAACTCATGAATAACAAAATATTCAAGATTGAAAAAAATGCTGAAAAATCCTTCTCCCGATAAAATGCATTTTTTATGAGCATGACTACATTTATTAATAACATATATTGTAAGTTAAACATGTTTGGGGACTACTGTAATATTTCAACTATTTCTTCATCATTTAGTGGATGAAAAAGACAGTTTTATCTTTAAAGAATCGTTTTCGAGAACGTCTACAAATATTAATTCGTGAATAAAAATTCCAACTGAGTGTGTCGCTTAAAAAGTTGAATTAAGTTATGTAAACCTTATCTAAATATGAGTAACTAAATATTTATAACAGACACTAGAGAAGCTTTATAGTTTTCCATAGCGTTAAAAACTGCAATAAAATGTTATGATACTGTAAAATCTCTCTGAAACAAAAATAGCAGAGTCAAATTACAAGTTTTAAAACTGAAACTAATGCATGCATTTTTCAGCACCAATGGGTTAAATAATGTCAGTAGCGTCACTGGGGGGGGGGGCGGTTTTCCCCGGATGTCACCCGCCTGCGAGGTGAGACTGTAAGTGGAATTGCAAGTTTTTTTAAAATATGAAGCTAAAACGCATTTTTCAGACTACAAATTTGAAAAATTTCCCTAGGGAGACCATAAAGAGCTACTTTTTGTACATCCTTCTTGTTTCTGGGGCATTACACATGTGTTTTTACGAAGCAATGAAAATGAACGTCAATGAAGAAAAGGAGCAGATTTCCCTATTTTAACTAGCGAGCAAGCCTCACACTGCAAACAGCCTGGAAGTCACATTGCCGAGGAAAAAAACCTGATCCCACGCCAAAAAATTGCTTTTTGTATATACAGGGTGGCGACAGGAACTGTGAAAAAAAGTTCCCTGACTTTTCCCTGATTTCCCTGATTAAGTTTACCAAATTTCCCTGATTTACGTTACCAGTGATAATGGTTTTCTTTCTTTGCTTTACTTGAAATCCATTGTATGTTTGTATAAAATGCAGTATTTTAAACGTTCTAAGTTATGTAAAGTTGTTGAATTAAAGATATGTTTTAAAAAGATGCTACTTTTTTTAATAAAATGGTTAAAAAAAACAAGACTATTTTTTTGGGGGGGGGGGGAATAACCTACAAAACAGTATATTAAATTTTTATACAATGGAAAGATTATAGAAAATTAAAAAAAAAAAAAAAAAACTTTACATCCAGAAACCACTTAGCATAAGAATTTTAAGAAACTATTAAAATTACTTTTAAAAACATATGTATTTATGATAGAACTAAAAAGTAATTGAAATTATTTTGACCTAAGTTTTCAAACAGTATAGTAATTGTTGCAAGATTAACAAGTAATAGTGAAAGAATAGAAGTAATGCAGTTATTCTTCTATAACTAATTGACATATTTATGCAAAACAAATGAAACCATTTGACAAACATTCATAGGGAGCTTTTCTCTAATCAAGAACATAGGTTTTAATGAATGAATACAGCATTTTAACAATAAAAAAAAATAAAGATATTTACTTAAGTACACAAGTTAACTCTATTTCAAATGATTTCAGTATGTAACGAGAAAAAATCTTCGATTGCTTTTGTAACAAACAACTTTGAAATGCAAGGGGGAAAAAAAGAAAAAAAAGCAATTAGTTAATTTCAAAATATATAAAAGAAGAATACAACTTGGTTATAAAGTTAAAGAATCACTAAAGTCTGAAGAAAAGAAAACCTTTATAATCTGCGGTGACAACAAATAGTATAACGGCAAAAACAAAGTTTTTTAATTGAAAGTTCAATTTTAGCAATTAAATTAAAAACGCGAAAAAGTAATAACTTTCAAGCTTTTATCAGTATTAATTCAAAAACCAAAGATTTCTTTTTGAAATCGTGATTACAGTAAACTAATTACTTCGAGACAATGGAATAAAGGCAAAGGAGCTAAGGCATAATTGAAGGCTTCCTCTTTGCCTGTATGGTTGTTTATTTTACGTAGCATTGAAAGCGTAAAAGGAAATTTCAAGCTATGTAAAATAAACACCCTAACAGACACAAAAGCAATCTTAGGAAGTTCATCCTGTGGTTAATAAGTAAGATTCAATACAGTGACGTTGAGGAAAAAAGATGCACAACAGTATAATCGCACCTCATTAATTTTACTTTTTTTTTGAACAGATAATTGGCGGAAAATGCGTAGGGAATTAAGAGTACTTAACTTTGTAAAGCAAAAAAAAAAAAAAAAAATTTCTTCAAAAAATCAATTTTCCCTGATTTTTTGTTATTTTTTCAAAATTCCCTGATTTTTCCCTGACTTTTCCCTGATTAATAAAGTTCCCTGACTTTTCCCTGATCTCCCTGATTTCCCTGATCTGTCGCCACCCTGATATAGTATATTGTTTATGATAGCTTTTTCCCCTTATTAGTTTCTCCAACTTTACTGTGGACATTTTTTACTCTGAAGAAATTTTTAAAATTTATTGTTACTCAATAAATAAATAAATAATTTAAATAAATAAATTAATAAATAAAAATTAAAAAAAAAAGATTTTTCGAAGAAAATTATGAACTTTAAGCTTCGTGCCGGACACCCAAATATTTCTTGGTTCGGATAAAAAATTTTATGTAATATGTGGGTCGGTAGAGACAACATTTTATCAACTTGACAAATTGAATTTCGAAAAAAAGTTTTTTTCGATACATCCATGGGAATCTCGTGAATTCTAAAATGCACAACCCCAACTTGATGACCAGGCACTAATGCACCCCGAGCAGGTCAAATTTACATCCAGCGTTCACCCGCGTTTGGATCAACTTACAGTTTTCCGTCCCCTCAGAAAATTTCGTTGCTAGACACGTTTTAGTGTCATTCGCATACTTGGAAACATTAACTTTTTCCCATTACTTTTCCTTTTTTTGCCACTTAGTTATAATATGCCGAACATTTGGCGATTTTTCGCCAGACATGGTCGCCAAGTAAGCGATATATTCCTAACTTGGCTACAAATGTGTCGAAACAAAATTTATTTTCCGAATTTGATTACATTTTGGCGTTATCGGTGATACTCAGAGAGTTTAAAATTGTGGATACTGGGCAGCGTAATCTCTGTAAAACGCATTTTATCATCGTTTCGGGGCGAAATAGTTAATATTTTAAATGTTTTTAGGTTCCTTAATGTGAGAGACACGCCCGAATGAGGTAAGGTTATGGTGCTTTTCTTACAATTGCCAGTAAAAAGTAATAAATTGGCATAAAATGAAGTCATCTCAATTGCGTGAATGAGTGAGTAACACATTTTTTGGGAAATTCATCTCCATTTAAACCAACTTCGGGATTCGAGACTTTTTATTCCAGACATCACAAACGCACAACTATTGAGAAAAACACAGGAAAACAATTTTTTTGGCGTTTTTTAACACTGGGGAGCAACAACGAGGCGACAACGAAGAGTTGACAGTCTCATCCGGTAAAGCGAACGATTAGAGGCTTTGGGGCCGAAATGACCTCAACCTATTCTCGAATATTAAATGGGTGAGAACTTCGGCCTGCTCGATCGAAGCCCGGACGTACGGATGTGAGTGCCCAGTGGGCCACTTTTGGTAAGCAGAACTGGCGCTGTGGGATGAACCAAACGGCGAGTTACGGCATCCGATGCGAGACGCTCATTAGACCCCATGAAAGGTGTTGGTTGCTGAAGACATCACTCTCGGAGGGCCCTCGTACCTATCAATGATGTGATTTCGCCCAATATGGAACCCTTGGAGTGGTGCAGCCCCCACCCTCACAGAGCTCAACAGCGTCTCGGTGACCCCATGCCCAGGGCCACTTTTTTATTGACAGAAAAATATATACAAATACAAGTGCAAATACAATTGTAGTACATCAAAGATCAATAACAGCATACATGTGTAGGTTCAGGCTATGATAATGCGTGCAGTTTGAATGTCCGTAAATAACATAGATATTTTTATACGTGTTTAACAATGGATTTGAAAATTTGTTGACTTTGTGTGAAACAGAGATTTTTACTGAGTGTATGCATGACATTGAGAGAATAAGTTGTAACTGTAACACCACTGGAGCTTCTAATACTAGTAGTACAATTACATATAAAATAACAAATGAAAACACATAAAAACACCTAAACACCAACAGCTTAACAAGTGTGACAACACGAAGCAGAAGTAGGACATTTCCTGTATGGTTGGAAATTTGGTCATGAAATTAGGATGGACTTGTATATAAATAACCTTGCGTAGAAAGTGTATTGAAAAGTGCTGTTAGACTTCCTGTGCTATGCGGCAGTGTGAAGACTTGGGCAAGGCGGTGTGCATGCGTGACTGATGGTGGACAGCGTATGTGAAATTGTGTAGTCAAGGAGCACTCGAAAATATAATGCAATGCATCTCCTATGCTGATGCACGCACAGTTAGGAGAATCTGATAGACCGAATCTATTTAAGTACGCAAGGAATGTGCCACGACCAGTTAGGAAGATGGTGTGCAGCGCTGCGAGACACGCGGAGACAGTTTGATATTGGGGAATGGGTCATATACGCCCCGACCCGTCTCCGCGTTATCCCAGCAATACTGCCAGTCCATCATCGTTTGATGGATGATCAAATTTGAAGGGTGAGACTTGGGGTATGGAATAACCGTTTCTTCCTGCATTCCTGTGGAATTTGCTGCCATTTGGCTTGCCTGTCAGCTTCGCCATTCCCGTGGTCATTGGAGTGACCCTTGATCCAGTAAATTTCGAAGTATAAGGAGGAGCTAATAATGTTATGCTGAATGGTCTGGACCAGGGAATTTTTGTGAAAGGGGATCTTGATTGCCAAAAGTGCTGATAGGCTGTCTGAAAAGATTTGGAATGTTGTGACCCCTGTGAATATTGAATTGCCCTTGAGATGGAGAACAGTTCAGCTTGGAAGACCGTGTTGTCCACCCGTAGTCTCACCGAAACACTATGAGAAATATTAAGACCTGAGAAGGCCATTAATCCGGATCCAACTCCTGCTTGAGTTTTGGATCCATCGGTGTAAATTCCCCTAAATAGTAAATGCTGTGAGTTCAGATTATATGGATGAACACAATCGTGCGGGTCTACCTAGATTCTGAGAGCCATTTATCCGAATTCCTCTCAAATAGGAGAGGGGCATACTCAGTACCGACAAGCAAAATAGATTTGTTTTGAATTTCAAGTTGAAAAAGTCAGTATTGATGCCGAATAGAAAGCTCTATTGGTGGAAAGCCCGTAAGAACATATAGAACTTGGTGGGAAGTGGTCGAATATGCCCCCGTCATGACCAAGAGAAATCAGCGTTGGATCGTGTGAAATTTCTCGAGGAGGCGAACGCCTACGAAGCACCCCCCCCCCCCCCAGGAGGCCAGAAGCAAGGAGGATGGAGGTTTCTGCAACTATTTTGTAAAGTAATCCTTTATGTCTAAATTTCACACCCCAATTGCCCCCCACAAGAAGTTGAAGATTGCTCAATAGGACAAGAGATTTTGATTTTAAATAGTCTGCATGAGCGGTCCACTTGATTCTGTTGTCTATGATAACCTCAGGTATCGGAACGAGGGCTTCCTCATGACGTGAAAGTTTCCCGTTGGGACCGGCGCAGTTCGCTTAAGGTCCCTGGGCACCTTAAAGTGTAGGAAACAGGTCTTGGACCTGGAAGCTTCGAGACCATGATCTTCCAACCAGGAATTGATCTCTGACATTTTTTGTATATCATCTGTCTGGCGAGTAGATACTAGGAAGATTATATCCTCCGCAAAGGCCTGCACGTGTGTGTGAGCAGGCCAAAGAACCCGCAGGAGTGAAGCCACCACCATGTTCCACAGTTCCGGCCAACTGCAAGACCCTTGCGGACATCCCTTGGTTTGTTGAACTGAGCAAGAACCCGTGCTCTTCAGTAAGAAAATTTTCCTGCGTGACAGGAAATTGCGGTATGTGTTAAGAGTTGCCTCATCACACTGGGATCTCGAGAGGTAGTCCGTGATCTTGTTCCAAGGAAGATTGTCGAAAGCACTGACAATGTCCAAGGATATTAGGAGCATTTGATCTCCCATCGAGATCCCGTCTTCGATTTTAGAAAAAAGGGATGCTAGGGCGTGGTCAACAGAGCGTCCAGGTGTAAAGCCAAATTGTAAAGGATGGTGTTGTTTGGTGAGTGCTAAGTGGCTCTGGAGTCTAAAGAGCAATAGTTTTTCGAAGATTTTTGTGTCGACGAGCTGGGTTGTATGTGGGCGAAAAGCTGGCAGACTAGATGTAGGTGGAAAGTCCGTTGAGGTACTCACTCCGTCGATGCCGGTATTGGAAGTGTCCAGATTTCCAGCAGTCGGTCAAGCGCGCAACGCGGGACGAATGCACACACGAAACGCTGTGGTATGCACTGTGGAAATGGCTAAGTATTTATCCTAATATTTACCCTCCGTACGTGTTGTTGGCTTGCTGCGCAGTTGCAGAAGGGCAAAATCGAACTCTGAAGAATTGTATAGAGTCTTGAAAAACGGCGAAGTCCAGCCGAGCTAAGCCTTTTTCGTCAATCTTCCGCGGGTCGTAACTCCGCGGCCTCCAGGCCGTTTTCCTCCAAACAAAACTTTTCCGGCTGTAGTTAAAGTTCAAAGTTCTCTCATGTTAATTAAATCGTTGATTCCTACATTAAATTGGCTTCCGTGATGTATGCAAAACTTCAAACTGAAATAACTTTTGAAGTACTGGGCCGATTTGGGAAAACCAAAATTTTCCTTCATCCTTAGGGCAAGGGCTTTCAGAAAATATCACTTTCGAACAAAGTGCCTCACTCGTTCCGCAAACGCCAAGTGAGCTCAGTGGAGCCCCGAAATAGTACGTATTCAGTAAGTTACCAGTAAGTACGTATTGACTCTGTGGGAGCCGGGTTCACTGAGTTGCTGAAGACATCACTCTTCGAGGGTCCTAGTACCTATCAACGATGTGATTTCGTCCAATACGAAACACTTGGAGTAGTGCAGCCGAAACCCTACTGAGCCCAAGAGCGCCTCGGCGCTCTTGGACCCCATGCCCAGGGCCAGGAGTTTATAGAAAGAAACATATACAAGTACAAACACAAATAAAAACAAAGTTGTAAACACAGTTGTAATACATCAAGATCAATAACAGCATACGTGTATGGGTTCAGGTTATGACAACGTGTATAGTTTGAATGTCCATAAATAACATCGGTTTGAAAATTTTTGTTGGTTTGTGTCTGGCTTTCAGAAAATATCACTTTCGAACAAAACGCCTCACTCGTTCCGCAAACGCCAAGTGAGCTCAGCGGAGCCCCGAAATAGTACGTATTGACTCTGTGGGAGCCGGGTCTTCACTGAGTTGCTGAAGACATCACTCTTCGAGGGCCCCTTGTTCCTAACATTGCATTGTCTAACCAGATAGCGGTCCTCTTATGTTACACATCACCCCCGAGAGCCCCCTGTTCCCGTCACGCAGTGATTTACCAGATGGGAGTCCATCAGGAAAGTGCAGCCCCCACTTCCAAAGAGCCAACGAGCGCACCGGCGGGCCCATGCCTAGACCCGCGCTTTATTTGAAATTAATTAATACATAGATACACAAGAAATGGACATTACAATAAAAACATAAATGTGGAAAGAGAAATTGGTTATCGAAAATGTTGGTACATAGTACGCTGAGTGCGCTTGACAAGTTGTTACAGACATGGTTAAGGTGATTGTGATGCTTGTTACATTTTACGTTATTACGCTTGACAATTTTTACAGGCGATATAGATTGATGAAGATAATGTACAATTAACAAGTGTGTGATTCACATGGTATAGTGGCTTGATATATAGATATTGTTACTGTTAATGACAATAAGTAGTAAATCGTTAAGATAACAGATGACATCGTACAAGAAAAGTCCACTACGCGGCGATCTGGAACATAAATCCCTCTGACGATAAAAGATTAAAGATTTCGTTCATTCGCCGTGTGGAGTGCGGTATCGTGAGAGAATGCCTGATGCGTTCTGTTTGTTGCACAGATGGGGGACACTTGATATGATGACTGGTAGTGAAAGGACAATTGAACAAGTTGTGAGCTGCATCACCTATTTCTCCGCACTCACACAGCGGCGAATCGATGAATCCAAAGCGATGAAGATAGGCGGGAAAAAGGCCGGGTGGCCCGTTAAGAAGACGGTGTGGCAGCGACGCGATACACGCGGCGAGAGTTTTACGTTGGGGAATATTTTATGTAAACCCCTGCTTGTCTCCGCATAATCCCATCTATACTGCCAATCCGCCTTCGTTTGTTCGAGAACGAGTGATTTGAGATGTGACTTGGGAGCTGGCAACTGACTGTCCTCCTGCAAAATGGTTGACTCAGCTGATTTGTCCAAGCAGTCCGCCTCTTCGTTTCCAGCGTTACCAGAGTGGCCATTTACCAAGTGAATTGTGAAGTTCGTTGATGTGTTTAAAATTAATGTTTGTATTGGTTGTACTATGGAGTTACGATGGAAGTTCTCTTTGATGGCAAATATGGCCAATTGGCTATCCGAAAAAATATGGAAGTGCTGCGTCTTGTTGGTCTGTGTGTCTGCTATTGCTTGTGAGATCGCGAAGAGTTCCGCCTGGAAGACAGAGTTGCATCCCCCAAGTCTCGATGAAGAACTATGAGTGAGGGTGTTGCCAGAGTAGCTAACGTAGGCAGCCCCAGCGCCACCGAATGGTTTTGATCCGTCGGTGTAAAGCCGACGATATGCGTGGTCTGAGTTCAATAGTTCAATGTAGTGAAGTATGTCGAAGGATGAAAGTTGCTGGTTGGATGGTAAGAACCATTTGCTCGAGCCTTTTTCGAATGCTGAAGGTTGGAATGGATGTCCATCAAGTGTTATTTGTTTGTTTTCGACGTAAATTTTGAAAAGCCAAATTTGATTCCTAATAGTGAGCTCCAAGGGAGGGAGACCTACGAGGATGTAGAGTGCAAAATGCGATGTGGTGGCATAAGACCCTGTTAAGATTAACAAGAACCGACGTTGAATAGTGTGGATCTTGTTGATTTGCCGCGTTTCCAAAAATTGTGCCCATAGCCCGGAAGCATGTAGTAGGGACGATTCGAGCACCGCTTTATAAAGTAGTCGGCGTTGATTGAATTTTCTGTTCCAATTACCACCCGCTAGTCTTTGAAATTTGCCCAGTATTGCCAGAGATTTCAATTTAATATAATCGATATGTGCCATCCACTTTACGCGGTTGTCGAACACTACTCCCAGGTACATTAAAGTTTGCTTCCGGATTAGGTGAAAGTCCCCCATTAATAGCGTCGGAGATCTCCGTAGGTCCTTGGAACTTTAAAATGAAGGTAGCATGACTTGGTTTTGGATGGTGTCAGGTCATGCTCTTCCAGCCAGTGATTCACCCTGGCCAAGTTATAAATTTGTAACTTCGTCAGTTCTACGTGTGGAAACCAAGATAGTTATGTCATCCGCAAAGGCCTTTACATGAGTGTGGGCCGGCCATGGTAGCCACCAGGTTAGTGAAGTCACAACCAGGTTCCACAGTTCCGGTTCACTGCATGAGCCCTGCGGATAGCCTTTGTATTGCTGGATTGAGCAAGACCCGTTACTTGTTTGGGCGAAGAGCTTTCTTTGTGAGAGGAAACTCCCGTAGACTTTTTGGATCAAGTCGTTGCAACTGGGTTCAGAGAGGTAGTGCTTCATCTTGTCTCACGGGAGATTGTCGAATGCCGACACAATATCCAGCGAGATCAGCATCGTTTGATCTCCTCTCGTGATACCTTTTTGAATTTCGGAGAAAAGGGAGGCCAAGGCGTGGGCAACTGAGCGACGAGGGACGAAGCCGAATTGATTGGGATGGTGGAGTTGATTTAGGGAGAGGAATCCCTGCAGACGAAATAGCCGGAGTTAGTCGAAAATTTTGGAAAGAACGGGTAGCAGGATTATGGGTCTGAATTAGGGATGGGTCTTTACCCGCCTTGAGAAAGAGAATTACGACTCCTTCCTTGAGGGCTTCTGGAAAGTAGCCCATGGAGAGACATGTGTCGAAGAAGTCTCTCAGGAAGCGCGGAAAAGTTGAGTGGAAGATTCTCCAGATTACAAAATCCAAACCATTCTTACCAGGAGCCTTTTTGCTGGATAGCATACGGACTGCCTGATCGACCTCTCCTTGCGTAAAGGGCACGTATGTGGAGGATCTGGTTTGAGGGTAATGATTGGGGTGTGTCCTTGGAGTTGAATAAAAATGTTCTAGGATAGTTAGGCTGAAGGAATCTTCGAAGCCTGAGTTCGGGACAAGTTGATGTATGTACGTCGGGGAGAAGTCCTTTCCAAAGGAGATCTTGTAGGGTTTGCCGAAAGTGCTCTGACTTTTATTGCAAAAAGCCTTTCATGAGGTCGCCTCGGCCAGGCAAATATTTCTTCTGTACTTCGCCATGGCCCGATTGTAGACGACTATGTAATTCGCCTCCTTTGGCGTGCCACGGTTCCGTTGCATACGGCATCTAGCCGCTATGGTGCCATTTCTCAGAACAGACAGCCCCGCATGACACCATTTTGAAGGGGATGGGGTTGAAAATCCTTTCGTTTTGAATGTCAGGCTCGCACAGACTTGCATGGCGACTGTGAGAGCTGACAGGAATTGGTCGAGGTTAGCTGGGTTGGCAGAAGATCGAGAATTGCGGGTAGCTTTGTTTTGATTAGGCTTTCGAATGACTTGGTGTTATATAGTGTTTTGTAGCGGACAAAGCGAGTATTAGTAAATGACTGGTCTAATTGGATAAAGATATACTTGTGGTCACTAGCTGATAACTCATCAGAGAGTTCCCAGATTATATTCTTGTTGATGTTTTTGCAATACGTGATATCCGGCTAATCCTGACGTGGGGGGTGAGAAATGTGGGCGGAGCTGGCGGGTTCTGTGTGTTTAGAAGGTTAAGATTTTGAGTGGCTGCAAAGTCTAGGATCGCCTCTCCCCCAGCCCCATCCTTCGCATATCTGAAGGTGCGGGAATGGGCGTTGAAGTCTCCGCCTATTAAGGTCGGTGTGGGGGAGGTCGAGTTGTAAAAATCTGATAGCTCTAGGAGGAGATCCTCTATCGGTTCCGCCGGGGACGAATATGCGGACAATAGGATAAAGGCTGTATTGTCCATCGTTGCATTCATTGCCACGAAGTCGAAAGATTGAAATGCGTTGAGAATTTTTATTTTATCTGATGGGATAAATATGGCTGCGCGGCCGCTGCTCGTGATTACCTTGCCCCATGATAGGGGAATGTTGGTCATGCTACCCTTCGACTGGTACGGCTCCTGTACCAGGAAAGTGTGCATTTTGTAATTTGCCTGAAGGCTAGGAAGCAGCAAACTTGCCGCTGTTGCCCTTTGTAAGTTAATTTGAACTATTTTTAGGGATGTGGATACGAATGACGTGTACACATCCGGAGGGGGGGGGGGGTAGATAAAAAGTTTTTGAGGTCCGAATAGTAAAAGCCCAATGAATTTCAAATGTCGAGCTGTCCGATAAGGTGTTTGCAGTTGATAACTCATATTTTATTTGGGCTTTTACTTTTTTAACTAAATTGAGGAAACAAGGGCAATTGCCGTCGCTGACAGCATGATCTGTAAAGTAATTTGTCCTGTAATAATAGTTTGATTACTCACAGTTTGTGCAGGAGGATGACGGAGCGTCACATTCCCCCACTCCGTGGCTATCTGCATAGCAGCTGTAGTGCTGATTCTTCGTGCATTTTCAGGCCACGTGACCAAAGCCCTGGCACGCATAGCATCGTCGTATTCCGAGGAATTCTCTGATGCCCATGACGTGCCAAGAGATGTTGAGCTTTGATTTGTCCATTATTTTATTGAAAGCTTCAGGTGAGCATTCGAAGATCCAGTTATTGGAATCGTTTTTGCCCCTGAGTTTGAAGCGCGGATAGACCTGCTCGTCCCCGTCAGCACATAACTGTCACCGAGTTTGCCTTAGAGACCAGGATCCTCTAGTTCTGGAGGGACGCCATAAATTATTATGCGTGGTAGTCTTTTCTTGGGTAGTCTGATCCTAATTTTGTCCTTGATCGCCGGCAGTTCTGACAGGTTTTTCCCCATCTTGGTGCAGTCCTGAATTCTGGGGAAATCTACGGCGATTCCCTCTTTTGCCTATGTATCTAACCTCTGTGACCTTAATACCGTCTGATGCTGGGCTGGATCATATGAGGATTCCATCATCGACCTCAGTCTTCTTGGTGATTTTTCCTGGGGGTCCGACGGATAGACCAACAGGGTGTGCTGCTCCCTCACTGGTTCCCTGGATTCCACATTGGGATAGGTGGAGGGGGGCCGGGGGAAGGGATGTAGTTGGTGCAGGAGGGGGTGGTGTTGCATGTGGGGCTGCCGTTATCAATTGGTTAAAAGCCTGAATGGGAAGGAGGACCTCACCTTCTGTCTGTGTTGAAGTTTCGATGCCCGGAAGAGTCGATGGGCAATCGAGATTACTAATGCTATTGTCAGTAGGGTGTGTGAGCGAAGAGGCTTCTGCCGAGGGCGTTTGGTAGTCCCGCTCCATTAGTTTAGATTTTACAGGGATCAGTGAGGAGTGAACTTGTTCCTGTAGATCGAGCTTCAGGAAATGTCTATTGTTGCGGTCCCTAGCCTTAATCAGACCCTCGAAGAATTCTAGAATATCGTCGACGCCGCTATCGTAGCTTAAGAAATTGCAAGGTGGTTGCGTTTCCTGATGGAAAAAAAAAAGTTGAAGGGGCCTGCGTGAAGATCGGCTAGGTCCGTCGAAAGGAAAGAGGAGTTTGTTGAGCATGGCCTTTCCTGCTGGTTCTGTGGTGGTGGGGGGTCTAATTTCTTCATCACAGCCAGCGGTGGTAACAGAACTGTCGGCCTGTCAAGGCTGGGGATTTGCGTTTAAAGGCGCTTTGGAGACATTTCTTAGGCATGGTGTGCGCTGGGGCCGTTCACAGTTGTCTGTACCATTCACACAATTGTATACAAAAATACTTGATTACATACACAATTAAACACATTGAATATTGGCACTTATTTGCATAAAGGCACTTATTTGCGTAACAACACACAATTTAAGAAAAGCTGATACATAGGAACAACACTGAGATTAAAACGAACAAAATGAATACCCACAATATGATATTGACATGAAAATTGCAATTTTCCAAAATACACTAATTATAATCACTTATTTGTACCTATAAAAGAAACAATACGCTGGGAAAAACCGATACATAGTAATAATATTCAGAATGCGACAAATAAAATGGGTAGCCACAATATAGGTATGTTGTTACAAGTAATGATCTTTCACTATGTTAATTAGGGGGCACAAAAAACATTAAAGAACTGTTGGTTATAGTGAAAAATGGAGAGTACCAGATCTGTTTAAAAAATTTTTTCGGAAGATGGGGTTCTGATGAGTTTTGAAATTTGCCCCTAATTAGGCCAACTTATTAGTAGAATATTTTAAAACCAGGCCTTTGATTAAAAAACTAAAGAGACCAGGTACCCTCAGAATTTTGTGCTGAACAATTTAAGCACCTACAAGTGGCATTTATATCAAAATTATAAAATTGTCCCCCTGATGTATATCCTGCCACTTACAAAAACAGGTAAAATACACTGATAGAAGAATTTACAACAACACCTGCATATAAATGAAAGCCCTATGGGCTAAAAGTATGCAGTTTACCAAAATACTGATTGTATTACAGAAATTATTAAACTTTATGCCCCAGTTACCGCCCGCTAGTCTCTGAAATTTTCCTAGAATTGCCAGTGATTTCGACTTCAAATGGTCGATATGTGCCGTCCACTTTAAGCAGTCGTCGAGCATTACCCCTACATTCTAAGTTTAAACTTCCGGGCCAAGAAAAAATTGCCCATTTGTAGGCCAACAGGAGGCCACCTTACCTACATTGGAACCTTTAGGTGCATGTAGCAAGATTTGGATTTCGAAGGCACCAAGCCATGGTCCATTAGCCAGTCATTTACCGAGGCCAGGGTCTCCTTGGCAAAAGTTTGAAGGTCCTCTGATTTGCGTGTGGATATTAAAATAATGATGACGTCCGCAAAGGCCTGCAAAATGGGTGTGAGCCGGCCATGGTAGTCGCAGCAGTGAGGCTACTACGAGGTTCCACAATTCCGGTCCACTGCAGGACCCCTGCGGACATCCCCTATATTGTGTGTTGAGCAGGACCCCATGCTCGTTTGGAAATAGATCTTCCTTTGGGAAAGAAAGTTAGTTAAAAAGTTTTGGATGCCCTCGTCGCAGTTGGTCTCCGAGAGGTAGTGGCTGATTTTATCTCATGGAAGCTTGCCAAACGCTGAGACAATGTCCAGGGATATCAGAACCATTTCATCTCCTCTCGTGATATCTTTTTGAATTTGGTCGAAAAGGGAGGCCAAGGCATGATCTACTGAGCGACGAGGGGTGAATCCGAATCGGTTTGGATGGTGGAGATTATTTAAAGCGAGAAACCCTGTAGCCTAAACAACAAGATCTTCTCAAAAAATTTTTAAATAACGGGTAACAAAATGATTGGCCAGAATGAGGAAAATTGTGATGGGTCTTATCCGCCTTAAGAAAAAGAATTAGTGCGCCTTCCTTAAGGACATTAGGGAAATAACCCAGAGAGACCCCAAAAGTGAAAAAGTCTCTAAGCGTAGAAAAATGGAATGAAAGATTCTCCAGATAATAAAATCAAGTTCATCCTTACCAGGCGCCTTTTTGCCGTGTAGCATACTGACTGCCTGGTCTACCGCTCCGTTCGTAAAGGGTACGAATGAGGAAAGGTTTAGAAGGGGGCAAAGGTGAGGGAGGGGAGCTGTATGGGGTTTTGGGATAAAAATGCTGTAGGATGTCTTGACTGAAGGATTCTTCGGTGCCTGCATCGGGGACGAGCCGTGTGATGACTGAGGGGGAAAAAGTCTTCCCAAAGAAGACCTTGTATGGTTTCCCGAAAGTTGAATGGCTTCTACTGCAGAAAGCCTTCTAGGAGGAGGCCCTGGCCTGGCGTATTGCCTTTTTGTATTTGGCCATAGCCCTTTTGTAGGAAATGGAGTATTGTGTTTCCATGGGCGAGCCTCTGTTATTTTGGTAGCGGCGTCTTGCCCCTCTTGTACAATTTTTAATTGCAGTGAGGCCGACATGCCGCCAGTTGGATGGGGGAAGGGGTAGCAAATCCTTTCCTTTTGAAGGCCAGCCCTGCGCAGTCTTGCATGGCGTGGCGACCGTGAGGGCCGACAAGAATTGATCTAGATCAGATGCTGAGGACAGGGATGGCAGGAAATCGAGTATGGGAGGTAGCCTCTCGCCACATCCTTGGCATAGCCGAGGGTTCGCGAATGGGCGTTGAAGTCAACGCCTATCAGGGTTGGCATGGGGAGGTTGAGTCTAAAAAACTGGTGAGGTCGAGAAGCAGATCTTCTATGGGTTCTGCTGGGGACGAATATGCAGACAGAAGGATGAATGGCGAGTTGTCCATGGATGTTTCAATAGCAACAAAGTCCAAGGATTGAAAGGCGTTGATTATTTTTAGATTATTGGATGGGATCATGATGGCAGCTCGGTCACTTCTGGATATGAATCTACCCCAATTAATGGATATATTGGTTTTGCTGCCCTTAGATAGGTACGGCTCCTGCACCAGAAAAACATGAGCGTTCTGGGTAACCCGAAAAGCCGATACATAGTAATAATATTCAGAATGCGACAAATGAAATGGATACCCACAATATAGGTCTGTTGTTACAAGTAATGATCTTTCACTATGTTAACTAAGGGGCACAAAATTTAAAATAATTAATGAACTGTTGGTTATAATGAATATTGGAGGGTACCAGATCAGTTTAAAAAAAATTTCTGAATACAATGAGTACCTACAAGATGGGGTTCTGATGAGTTCTGAAATTTGCCCCTAATTAGGCCAACTAATTAGTAGAATATTTTAAAACCAGGCCTTTGATTAAAAAACTAAAGAGACCAGATACCCTTCGAATTTTGTGCTGATCAATTTAAGCACCAACAAGTGGCATTTACAGTAAAATCCCTCTAATACGGACACTAACGGGACAAATATTTTTGTCCGCAATAGAGAGGTGTCCGCAGGACAGGGGTTTAATAATGCTATTTGCATTGAAACTGGGGAATTAAAAATTGTCCGCATAAGAGGGTCGTCCGCCTTTGAGGGGTGTCCGTTAGGAGGGGTTTTACTGTATATCAAAATTATAAAATTGTCCCCCTGATGTATATCCTGCCACCTGCAAAAACAGGTAAAAAACACTGATATAAGAATTTACAACAATAATTGCATATAAATGAAAGCCCTATGGGCTAAAAGTATGTAGTTTACCAAAGTACTGATTGTATTACAGAAATTATTGATAAAAAAACTTAAGAATACAAATAAAAACCTTCATGAAGAGTCGAGGCATCAATTTGTAGGCAAAATGTCCAGTGCTTCCGCTGTATTAGTTCGTAGGCAAAATGTACGATCTGTTGCATCAGGTTCTCGCCAATGCCGTAGAGTTACTCTATATTCTATTCTATTCTATTCAAGAGTCACAACTGACTTCAACTGTATTTATGTCGAGGAGTTACTCTATATAAGACCGCTCTTGCGTGTGTTGATGTGAGCACCAGTCAGTCAGATAGCTCAGTGAGCTAGAATAATAACTTCAACTAGCAATAGCAACTTCAACTTCGAACTAAACGTCACTAGCTACAACACCGGTTGTCATGGCCACCGGCAACGCCGTAGACTAGCCTGCCCTCTATCGAGAGCGTGGGTGCAATAATGAAACTTTCAACACTTAATTTAAAAATATATATCTATGACATCCATGCATGAAAATCAGTTGGTGATAGTTATAAGTAATATATATTAAAATTCGTTGAGTTTTTCAAAAAATATGCACTACATACAAAGTTATTCAATGTTGAAGTTGTAATCTAAAGTCTACGGGAGTCGAAAGAGACGATCTGCGGAAAACAATGGAAAAAGTTCTCATTCTAAAAATGCCGATGTCTCAGCAACGAAGCGTCATAAACAGAAAAATCTTACGTCAAATTAATCTGCTTGGCGAGGGCTTTCCAACGATCTGGGTTTCATGATGGATTGATGTGGATTTCCGCTTATTTCGAGTATCGGAGCAGGAGCCCGGCAAAACACGTCTTTACCCTGCGAGAGAGAGGACTGCACTCCCCTTGTGTTTGTGTTAAACTTAAACATCACCAGTGTTGCCAGATGGTCAAACCCAGATTTCCCCAATTCCCTTCCAACTTTTCCCCAAAAAGCGATGTTTTCTACCAAAATTCCCCAAATGCAAAAATTATTTTTCGACTAATATTTTCATAACATGAGCCGACTTCCTTTGATCTTTTTGTCTCTTGAAAAATTCCTCCCCCCCCCCAAATAGTCACATTTTCTTATAAAGTTCCCCAACTTTTTTTTAATTCCCATTTTCGTTTTTTTTATATCTTCTTTATCTTTATCTTTCTTTATCTTCTTTTTATTTTACTAATAATAAAGCAGAAAGTCTCTCTGTCCGGAGGATGTCTGGATGTCTGTAGGATGTCTGGATGTCTGTGACGCGCATAGCGCCTAAACCGTTCGGCCGATTTTCATTAAATTTGGCACAAAGTTAGTATGTAGCATGCGGGTGTGCACCTCGAAGCGATTTTTCGAAAATTCGATGTGGTTCTTTTTTTATTCCAATTTTAAGAAAAAAACTATCATAAATTACGAAATTATCATAACGTGGAACCGTAACATGGGCACAAGCCAATTGGCGAGATACGAAATTATCATAACGTGGAACTGTAACGTCGGTACAAGCCGATTGGCGAGAAAATTCACCATACATTATTTGTGAATATACAAGCGAACCAAAAGACCTTTTAATTTTTCTATTACGGGCGAAGCCGTGCGGGTGCCACCAGTTACTAATAATAAAGCTGAAAACCTCTCTGTCTGGATATCTCTCTGTCTGTCAGGATCTCTGTGACGCGCATAGCGCCTAGACTGTTCGGCTTATTTTCATGAAATTTGGCGAAGAATTAGTTTGTAGCATGGGGGTGTGCACCTTTAAGCGATTTTTCGAAAAATCGATTTTGTTCTTTTTCTATTCCAATTTTAAGAACATTTTCCCGAGCAAAATTATCATAAGATGGTAGGGCCGTAACCAGACTTTTGTTTCGGAGAGGGTTTTACCAAGCAGATTCTTTGAAACATTTACATGGTCTATCAAATTTGGTTTCATGTGTATTCTATTGATTTTTGTTACAATAGATTATCTTGGAGGGAGGGGATGTCGCCATCATGGGCAAAACGCCATCTTGTTACATAATAAATGAATTTCTCAATAACCACCATAACCACACAATGAGTTTGTACTATTTTTCAGTCATACTAATTTCATTTCACAAATAAAATTGAAATAATAATAATAACAACAATATTATTTATGTCATAAAAAATAAGTAAATAAATAAAATAAATAAATAATGGAAAGCATTTCTTTGGAAGAAAAATTTCGGAGGGGATTTGAACCCTATAAACCACCCCCTTGCATACGGCCTTGTAAGATGGACGAGTAAATTACCAAGCTATCATAACGTGGAACCGTAACGTGGGCAAGCCAGTGGGCGAGAAATTCATCATGCATTATTTGTAAATATACAGGGGAACCGAAAGACCTTTTAATTTTCCACTACGGGCAAAGCCCTGCGGGTGCCGCAAGTCATAAATACAAGCGCCTGACCGAGAGATAAGAAATAGCCAAATTTCTTCTATATCTAATATATAGAAGAAAGTATTGGATTCGTGCAAATTTTCGAATTTCCAATTTTGACGGATTCGAACGTTTTGAGGTGTGCTGAGTCCATTTCGACTATTTTTGGAAAATGTCTCTCTGTCTGTGTGTGTGTATGTGTGTGTGTGTGTGTGTGTCAAGTCTGTGTGTGAAAAGTTTTTTGTGGCCGCTCTACAGCAAAAACTACCGCGTGAAATCGAACGAAATTTAGTACACATATGTGCCGCTATGTGAACTTATGCCCATTGGTTTTTGGCGCGAATTCCTCCAAGGGGGGTGGAGCAATGGGACTTTTTTGAGTTACTCATGCTTGCTATTCCTCAGGAAGTAACTGGCGGAATCAAACAAAATTTGGTCCATATGTTGTCATTAACAGGAACAGGTGCTGATTCAATTTTGGTGTCAATAACTCAAACGGGGGTTGAGCTACAGAACATTTTTTGTCGTCAATTGTGACTGCTGTATCTCAAGAAATAATGAACGGAATGAAAGAAAAATTTATCGGCAAGTAGCCCTTAGTGGGTATAAGAGCTGATTTTATTTTGGTGTCAACAGCTAGAAAGAGAGTAGCGCTATCGCCCGTTCTTTTTTTTCCATTGTGAGTGCCCTATCTCAAGAAGTAATACCACGTTCTGGTTGAAATTTGGAATATATGTTAATCCATATGTAAACAGGCTTTGGTTCAATTTTGACGCCAATCGCTCCAAGAGGTGTTGATTTTTTTTTTTTTTTTGCGAATAAAAATAGCTTTATGAATGCAACAATAAGAGAGATAAATCGTAATAGATTGTCGTCTGCGTATTTCTCGTGATTTTAATTGTATGGAAATGATCGGAAATATTATCTGAATGATTTAAAAATTTTAACTGTTGCCATCTTATGTTTGTTAACAAATAAAATATTTGTAATTAATTCAGGCAAGGCTTTTAAAATAACTTTCAATTTTTGCTCTTTGCTTTGCTTTTGCAATAATTCAGACATTGGGATGGTCGTCTAGTTTTTGCATGTTTAATTTTGTTTTTGTTGGGAATATTGCATATTGTCAAGCATGGGGAGGAAACAGAAAAAAAAAAAAAAAAAAAAAAAAAATATATATATATATATATATATATATATATATATAGAAGAAAGTTTCGTAATGGCCACAACATACTAGTTTTTTTTTTTTTTTTGAGTAAAAATAGCTTTATTAATGCAACAATAAGAAAGATAAATCGTAATAGATTGTCGTCTGCGTATTTCTCGTGATTTTAATTGTATGAAAATGATCGGAAATATTATCTCAATGATTTAAAATTTTTAACTGTTGCCATCTTATGTTTGTTAACAAACAAAATATTTGTAATTAATTCAAGCAAGGCTTTTAAAACAACTTTCAATTTTCGCTCTTTGCTTTGCTTTTGCAATAATTCAGACATTGGGATGGTCGTCAAGTTTTTGCATGTGTAATTTTGTTTTTGTTGGGAATATTGCTTCCTCATCAAGCATGGGGAGGGATGAAAAAAAAAAGAAAAATATAGAAGAAAGTTTCGTGATGGCCGCAACATACTAGTTTTCTACTTGCATTTACGACTCTGCTTTTGTATGTACATTTAAGCTATGATTTTTGTATATATTTATCCAGGAACATTCTTCGTCACACTTATTTTTACCTGTTTCACGTATCTACTAGTTACTCACGCAGAACATTAGTAGGAATTCCGTAGCATAATATTTCGCATAATACGAAATGCGAATTCCATAAAGTTGAGCAAAGCTAAACCAATGCTGTTTGATACAAACAATAAAAATACTACTTCTTGACGCGAATCTAAATACGAAAAAAATCCCCAGGTTTTTCCCCAAGAAAAAAAAATTCCCCAAAAAATCCCCTCAAAACCCATTTCCCCAAAATTTCCTCAGAGAGCACCAGATTTCCCCAAAATAGAGAAATTTCCCCCAATCTGGCACCACTGTACATCACTCTCCGAGGGTCCCTTGTTTCTGTCACCAAAGTGACTTGCCCATGTATGGGGCCCCCGGCCCTTGTGTTATACAGCAGGACGTTAACCATTGAAGTTGGAATACAGCTTACGAGTGTGTAACAACTCACCTGCCGAAGCACCTAACTCTGAAAATGGAATGTGCTCCAGCGTTGAGCCCATACTCGACCGCTGCGGCAGAGGTTTATGCCGCAGTGAGTAGGAGGGTCGCGATGGCGAGTACAGAAGGCCAGTCCGTGAGGACGGCTGGAGCCGCCACCGGTGCAGATCTTTAGCAAATACTCAAGTGAGAACCTTGAGGACTGAAGGTGGAGAAGGGTTCATGTGAACAGCTGTTGAACATGTGTTAGTCGGCCCTAAGGGATCGGAGAAGTCCGTTCCGAAGCGGGACGTTACTATTCGCCTAGCGAGTCTTGCGCGAGTCCCGCTGCCGACCGAAAGGGAATGGGGTTAATATTCCCCAACCCGGACACGGAGATTGGTCCCTCGGGACCCAGTGCGGCGACGCAACCGAACTCGGAGACACCGACGGAGGACCCGGGTAAGAGTTCGTGTCCCTGGAATCGGCTCGTCCGGAGATAGGGAAACTGTTCCCGTAAAAGTACCGCGGCTCTTGCGGTGTCCGGTGCGCCTCTGCCGGTCCTTGTAAATCCGAGGGAGAGAGTGTGATTTTCGTGCCTGTCCGTACCCATATCCGCAGCGGGTCTCCAAGGTGAACAGCCTTTAGTCGATAGAACAATGTAGGTAAGGGAAGTCGGCAAGTTCGATCCGCAACTTTGGGATAAGGATTGGCTCTGAGGGCTGGGGTCCGAAGCGGGTGTGGCACTGCACCAAGACAGGGCTAGATTGGAGGCGTAAGCGGTCTGGTCCAGCCCGGACCAGCGTCAGCGCCTTCCCGTGGTCCGTAGTGTCCGGAACCACCGTTTCGGCGGTAGACAAACAGCCTGATCAGAACTGGTACGGACTAAGGGAATCCGACTGTCTAATTAAAACAAAGCATTGCGATGGCCTGTGACCGGCGCTGACGCAATGTGATTTCTGCCCAGTGCTCTGAATGTCAAAGTGAAGAAATTCATCCAAGCGCTGGTAAACGGCGGGAGTAACTACGACTGACTTAATCCTTAATACTTTAGAATACTAACATTGGACTTCGAAGAATTTTAACATTGGCAAATAATACTCTGTGTGAAAAAACTTAATAACTTTGTTTCTCTTAATTTTGTTTCAATTTGTGATACACCACTGGAAGACGACGAAAAATTCTATACCTACACGGATAAGTAGGGTAAACGGGGCACAGCTAAAAATAAATAAAGGAAATTATAAATTGTTTCTCAATATTGTTACTGACCCAGACAAAGTTGGGTATGTTTGCTAGTTTTTAAATAAAGCAATTCTTTAAATATAACTAATAGTCACTAGCTTCAATTTCATCTAATTTTTACCATAGAGGGGGCCTCTATATGTATATTTCTTTACTCTATGATTTCAGGTAGGCGTTCACAAGTCCCACGAGAAGAAACTACATAGAAAATGGTGGGAAAGAAAAGTATTTCAATAAGCTTTAAATGTCCTTAAAAACGATTGTTTTTCTGCATTTTATGAGACGGCTTATTACTGGAGGTGAGAAATGAAAGCTATAAAATAAAGTTGCAAGGAAAATGTATTGGAGTAGTACAAATAAATCTCTTCAAGTGACATCGAGAGAGAAGTTGTTTCTGAAAGAACAAGAACAAATGTTCCTAGTATAGTAGAGCTACGAAGGAGTTTTTTATTTTAAATTGTTGCGAACAAATTAGAGAATGTGTTCGGGAAAATATTGTTCCTAAATAGTAATTTTGAAGGAGAAAATCAAATTAGAGTTGCCAGAAATGATCAATCATCTAGGCGTCATTTTCTATCATGGCAATATCCATCTGTACAGTGCGGGAGGTTGTCAAAAAATGACCCATTAAGTATGGCTGGGATATTTTTTTTATCGCCCATATGTCTCAGGTTTTTACCTCGCCAAAATTTAATGAATGCAGAGAGAATTTTGAAGACTTTCAAACACTATCTTTATAAATTAATTACTAATAAACCTAATGACTTTCTTTAAAGGAGATATACAGCTTTTGAAGAATGGTCAATAAATAAATAAATAATAAATCTATTTTAAGAAAAATGGCTGTATGTGTGTCGGTGTGTGTTTGTTACTCATAAAAATAGCAATTTACGTCTGATATTTGTCAAAATCAGCAGAGAGATCCTTTTATGCTCACGAATTCATATGGGGGTGGAGGAGGGGGGGTTCCCTATGGGAAGCGTAGAAAATTTGTGGAACGGAATGTATAACAGCTAATATCTCTTTAAATATCTCTTCAAATAGTGTTGAAACAAAATCACAAAATCATGATTTTTAGTTGAATTGGTCATGCATAAAAATCAGTTCTACCTCTTAATGTATACAGTCGAGTCCCGACTTACGCGAGGGATGCGTTCCAAGACTCCTCACGTAAGTCGAAATTTCGCGTTGTGGAAAAATATATGCATACAAATTTTTTAAAGCATACCAAATCTTAGACACTTATAAACACCCCTCAAACTGCTCTAAAGCATTCCTCAACCGTACACTGTAGTTTTTTACATATAGAACTTAACATTTACTGTATTTAAAAAATAAAAAATTGCTTTATTCAACATGAAATACTTTAAGATGCACAAAATGAATATCCAATAGAAAGGAAAGACACACGGAGGTAAAACAACACGGTTGGCGCAGCATGTAGTAATACTAAAACGGATGCACTATAACAGTACTGTACAATAAGATACAGTAACACTATTTAAGAATTAAAAAATGAAGATGGTGATGATTTATGCTCCATGATCAGATCGTCATTCCTATCTAATACATTTTTAAATACGGTTGCTTCGCCTTTTCTTTCATAACGTTTCAATTTGTGACAACATCTCTTCTTCCTGATATTTTTATTAATACACATTACAAGAACAGCTACCCTTTTCATAATATTTACTTTGCTAGACTGCTCTGCAAGCTTCAATATTGAAACCAAGTTCTGAACTTTTACGAATATCTTTTTGTTTTGACTTTTAATTGTACGCATGGAAGATTCACTTATACTTATTGTCATGCTACCGTCGACGTTTTGTAGTAGTTATCAAGAATCTTAGCCTTTTTTTTTAATCAGAAACTTTCTTTTTTTCCCATCATTGCAAACTTTAGATAAAAGTGCCACCAAGGTGCCATTGTATTTCATCAACTTTAATATTTAGAATGAAAAAAAATGGTGAGGTGAGAAATTTGACTGTCAGTGATGCTTAAAGGGATGTAAACACGAAACCATTCACGAAATCAATATTTAGTAGCCAATAACGAAGCTGATACTTCCTTCCAAAAAAAATTCGTATGTGGGCGAAAAATTCACGTTAGCTCTAAAATTCGCTATTTCGCGTAAGTCGGATCGCGTTGTAGCGGGAGTCGACTGTACATTTGTTTGAGTAATAATTCCTAAGAGTTTTGGGAGTATTCTTAAACTTAAGAGAAAATTGAGCTGAAAAGAACATATTTGTACATCAAATTAAAACAGTTTTCTCCCTCTTACTTTATCCATTGCATTGATTTCGAGGTTTTCTGCGTTTTCTAATAGGAAGCTTATGATTTCTTCTTGGTTGTTTTGTGCAGCACAATGGAGGACTGTTTGTCCTTGCTGAAAGAAACAGAAAGTGGAGTTAACAGCACGAAGAAAGACGCATTTGAACATAAAGAATACAAACTGCATGCTTTTATTGCAACGGTAATTCGCGCAGATTTACAAATGCACACAGACATTTACTTTGGGAAAAAATTGAATGTTCGAACCTTAGAGCAGGAATAAGTAAATGGAGGAAACTAGACCAACCAATGGCGGCTCGTGGGAAGGGCCGGAGGGTGCCTGGGCCCCCTCACTGTTTTCAGACAAAAATTTATATTTTTTTTATTTCCCCCTTTTTTGTGCGTACGTGCTTGAAAAAAAAATGATTGTAGTCTTTTCCTGCGCATAATCCGCGGATTATGTGTTAAAAAAGTGTAAAATTAATGAGGTACGGATTATACGCTGCCGCGGATTATCTGTTCTTTTTTCTCCCTCAATACCAACGCATTGAACCTCAATATTTACAGCAGGATTCGCAGAGACCGTTACCCTGCCTGTATGCTGTGTATTTTACATAGCTTGAATGTTCAGGCTATGCAAACTAAGCAACAAACAATTTAAAAAAAGCCTTCATTTGCATAAGGTTAGGCAGTTTGCTCTTTTCTTGACTGTTTCTCTTCAAGTAATTAGCGTATACTATAATGATAAAATATATTTTAAATCAAATTTAATTTTCTCTACTTAACACAAATATTTATTTTAAGAAAATTAAAATATTAAAAAATATTTTTAAAAAAATTCTTTTTTCTTTTCAAAAACCGGGGGGGGGGGGGGACAAGTGCACCCATGATCTGGCCCCCTTACTTTTTCAAGGCACGAGCCGCCACTGAGTCCAACCATTGGCTTAGCAAAAGCTGTGGCGAAGACCCCAAGTCACGTGACTCTGCAGCGATGAATATTTGACACGCTATGCGTGAAACGAGCGAAAGAAACCTGGTTTCTTCCAACGCTTTGCTTTAAAATATATCATGTGACTTGGGGCATTTGCCGCACGGATGAAAGTCTTCTCTCCCTCCATTATTATCTCTCAATGGTTCGAACTGCTTTTTCTAAGGAAGAAAAACGTATGCATGTTCAAATAAAACTTTCAATGAGACATTTAACTGTCAAACATTCAAAAATGCAATGTATTTTTTTTCTTTCATAATTAAAAGGATGCAAATTATCTTCTGTTATCTGATGTCTTTTGTTGTATCGTTTTACATTTACCTACAGCTCTGGAATTATTTTCCTTTTATGTGATTAATATGTTAATATGATCAACAGGTTAACAGGGAATTCTAATATTTGAGCCAATATCTACAGCGTAAAAAAAATCGGAAACGTTCTTAGAAAAAAACAAGGCAATGAACAGCTAGAGTGCCTAATTTAGGCCAGTGACATATCAGACAAAAAACAGAAAAGCTTCCCGTTTAAAGTCAGTACCCATCCTGAAATTAACCTGAAATCTTTTTAAAGTATTCAAAAACTTTCCCAATAAAAGCCAGTCACGTTTTTGAAATAAATCAAAAACCTTCCAAGATCACTCACTTACATATAACTCCTAAAGCATTTTACCAAATATGGCTAAAGCTCATGGAAAACTACAAGCAAATAACGAACACCTCATGTGTCGGCTGTTCTTGCTACGCTACAGTATCACTTTACCCTCATATGGGGCTCAGTCAATCTGAACGGGCCGTAATTGAGCTGAAGCACTCAATAAAACGCTGAATATATTTTGGTACTGGTAGCTAAATATACTTTTTGCGACAGTGAGGAGATGATCGAATGCGATCCATTTTATCTACCAATAGCGCAGTCAGAAATTTGCTTTGCCCAAACCAGAGGGAAAATTTTACACTACTGGTAGATAGAATTCGATCGAATCAAACACAATCGAGTTGACTGAGCCCCTTAGTTCGACTATAGCACAGAGCAGATGGGCATTGGCGAGGTAATGGAGTTATCGTTTTTGGATGTTTACAATTTCGTAGCTGAAAGAGTATTCTTCAATAATTTGTACAGCAACCCTAGTGTTTGCCACCATGTTTGGTTAAAGTTATTTGAAAGTTACTAATTTGGCAATACTTGCATTTATTTTGATATTTCAAGTTACTTTTCAGTAAGAGATTTACTATTCCGCAATTGTGAAGGAGCAATATGATATAGGCACTCAGCGAAGAGATCCAAAGAGGTACATAAAACTATTTTAATTAACTTCGTTCATCTTCAAGGGGCCTTCCAACCTGTAACTTTGACACTGTTACTTTTTTTAAATGCCATTAAACAAGACTAAAAAGTCCATTAAAATATTAAACAATCCGTTAAATAAAAGAATTAACTAATAAAAACCATTAAAACGCAAAATTATTGGACAAATAAATAAAAAGTAATTACACATGAGTAAAAACTCAATTAAGGGGGTCCGGGACACATTTTGACATTTTTTTTTATTAAATACTTTAGAGTTTTGAAATTTTTTGCACTGATTCACCATCTATTTAATAAGCAAAATCATAACATGAATATATTTTTTGAAAAATTATTTAAAATAAATTTGATATTTTTTAAAAAATGGGGTTGCTTTAAATTGCTATAACTCAAAATACTCTCGGTCAATTTTCAAATTTTTTTTCAAAAAATTATGCACGAATATCTAAGCTTTAATTTTTCTTCGGCGATTTCAAAAATATTAATTCAATGAAAAAATAAAAATATTTGAAGAAAAACTTCGAAAAATTCAAAGATACTTTTTAAAAAAATCATATTTTCGGCAGTAAACGTTTTTCAAAATTCGCCGAGTAAAATTTAAAGTAAACTGTTTGAAAAAGATATGATCCAAATTTCATTACTTTATCTTTATCGGTTCCTGACTTAGAAGTTTGAATGCAAGAAATTTGGAAAAATTGCATCATGTAGAAAAACGCATTCAAAGTTTTCGAGTTAAATGCAATATTAGTTAAATGCATGCCACAAAAATAATTATATCTTTCGTTCTAATTAAGATAGAAACAAGATTCAAACGTCTTTTTAAGCAGAAGAAAACGTAGTAGTTTTAAAATGAAAAAAAAAAAAAAAAAAAATCAAAATTTGACGATTTTTGTGTGACGTACCCCCTTAAATGAGAAAAAAAAATGGCTAATTAAATTTTAAAACATAAACAGCTCCTTCAAGTACAAGATATTCCGCCAAATAAATATATCACATCATTAAAAAAACATGAAAAAATTCTTTAAAATGAAATATCAAAGCATTAGGTAAAACATGGTGTCGAGGTAAACAATATTTTTCTATTCTCGCCAAGGTGGATAGTTAACATGTCATCAGACGCCAATGCACCCTTATTATAACATTGAGTTTTTTAACTTAAGAGGTCAAAGTACCTTTCAAACATTTTTTTAAAAATTTAAGTAAATTTTATATTTCTTTGAAACCATAACATACATACTTATTTCTTAATCAATAATTTATTTTCAAAAATAAAAAATATTGCCTACTTTTTTTAAAAATTCAAAAAGTTGAGGAAAATTTCAAATTTTTAAAATTTCTAAGACTTTTTTATCTTTGCACTAATTAAAAAAAAGTTTTTTGCTAAACGATCACTATAATCATCTCTAAAAATCTGTGCATTCATTTGCTTATGAGTTTATTAGAAAATTTTCTGTGATTAATTATGTAAAAAATCAAAGTTTTTTTTTTAAATTTGGTTTTTAAAGGTTTAACATGCTCTAAACATTTGAGTAATTTATAAAATGCTTATCCAATGCACAGTTTTGTCAAATATGTTATCCCAATTGCAAAAAGTATTACTTTAAAGCTGTATCTTTAATAGAAAAAAAATCCTTAGGGATTCTAATGACATGAAAACACAAAAAAAAAAAAAAAGAAAACCATCATCGAGAAAAAGCAATTTAAAGTTTTTCTTTTGCATAAGAACACATAGCGCACATGGCCTAAAACTGCGCATAGCTTTTTAAATATTTGAACTAAAGCAATGAAACTTTTCCCCTGTGTTCAGAATAGTTTTTAGTTTTGAAATAAGCGATAATTTTTTTTTTATCGTTTCATCATTTTTAAGGTACTGTAACCCCTTAATTTTAAACTTCCCGATCCACACGCCTTGTAATTACTCCTTTGAAAAAGATACAAGTATCTTATTCAAAACTCTACGCACGCTTAAACTGATTTTTATTTAAACTCCAGTTAAGAACAAAAAGAACTAACTCTTTTTTTTTCTCTTCATGAATAATTCGTGGCACAAGTTATGAGCACCAACCGAGGTGAGTAGGCCGAGTTCGGCCGTCACGAAAGGATGGAACGTAATTAAGAATGCGTTCCCTACCCTGTTGACAGCTCTGCAGTTGGATCCCGCTTCGACGAGCAGTTGGACGGCGTCTTTGTATCCAAACCAGGCAGCCATCAGGAGGGGCGTCATACCGTACTGAAACAAAGAGCAATTAATTCGTCACCGAACGAGATTACGTGAGGCGGGTCGCAAAATGTTTCACGTGGGGCGCAGCAAAGATATTTTTACTTCCTTTTACAAACGAGCTGATGTAAGCATCACATTCCTTTGACTCCAATTTAATGTCATTTCCTCATGACTGGCAATTTTAATGTGATTCAATTGTTTACTCTCTAAGTATCACCAACAGTGGCCAAATTGAAACCAAATTTAAAATTAAAAAAAAAATCGTCAAATTTGTCGCCAAGTTGGTGACAAAACTTGGCGACCAAAATACTGGCGATATATCGCCAAGTATCTGACAAATTATAACACAACTTGAGTTTACATCGAAGTTAACAATGATTTCCCCCAAAAAAGGGGCAAAAGACCCCCTTAGGAACATCCGAATGCAACCAAAACAGAAGGTGCACAACTAGACCCCACTAGGAGTCTGCGTACCAAATTTCAACTTTCTAGGACATACCGTTTTGGCGGTATATCGCCAGTCTTTTGGTCGCCAAGTTTTGTCGTCAAGTTGGCGACAAATTTGGCGGGTTTTTTTTTTTTTTTTTAAATCTGGTTTCAATTTGGCCACTGTTGGTGATATTTAGAGACTAAACAATTGAATCGCATTAAAATTGCCAATAATGGGGAAATGACATTAAATTGGAGTAAAAGGAAGTCATGTGATGCACACATCAGCTCGTTTTTAAAAGGTTTTAATTTAGTCTCAACTTTCACCAATGCAGTTTACGAGGAAACCGTACAATAGTGTGATACAAATTAAAAACGTGAATAAGTAGCAATCGAAAGAACACAATCAAACACGCTTTCGGGCGCATGAATAATTTGCTCTCGTGTCCCCGTTATCAAAGTATGAGGTCTTAAAGTCTGCCCAAATTTTTGAGGAAAGTCACTTAATTTATCGAGTTTCGGTGAAAAATAGTGCACACCTTTCAAAAGCGGTAAGAAGTTTTGCTACATGGTTTCATTCGGTATTAAAAATGATAGCAACCAAACGTTTAGTCAAATAATCAGAAATTGGTTTACAATAAATAAACAAATAAAAATAGAATGAATTTCGTAATAATAAAATAAGCTTGTAAGAAATAATAACAACCTTCGATTTGCAATTTTTCATTCCCTGTCACGTATCTTATTCCTGGCCGATTAGGTGCTTTTTAATGACACCCAAGCAGTTGCACAAATTAAACTAAAACTAAACCAGGGGCAAGTACAGCAGACTAAAAAAGTAGTCTGCTGTACCTGCCCCTGGTTTGACCAGTGCTAACTGAACCATTTGAAATGAAATATTGCTAGATTGTTGGATGTTGGCCAGCCTCGTCTCTTAAAACTCCTGCCCTACTGTAATGCAGTTTTTCTCCATTATTTGGATTTTTTTTTTTTTTTTTTTGTCCATTACCTTTTTTTTTTACACTGGTAAAATTTAAAAACGCTGCATTTCCGCTGGAATAACTTTCAAAGGAAGCTCTAGCGCGTTTTCCCTTCACCTGCGAGAAAATAAAATATTTCCGGTTACATTTGTTATTTTCCATGCTTTCATACAGTTCACTTTTTGCGTTTGAAAAATCTTGAGTTCTTTCTGCCCAAAAGACAGAAATTGTCAAAAGCAAAAGTACATATTGAAGCTGTCGCAAACATGAAATACGCTGTAAAATTTATTTAACGAGCAAGAATTTTGAAAATCAAAATAACGTTTAAGGACTCTGTATTTTTACAGTACCTTTTAAGCACACTTTACAATCGTTCAGAATCTATAAAAAAAAAATTAATAATAATAATTCAAGTAAATTTCCTAATTCTTCCCATCAGGGGTCTCCATCCTACGACCCGCGGTTCACTTTCGCCCCTCGAACAGATTTTGTCTGAAAGCTTACAAACTGAAAAAAAGAAAAAATCTTTTATTTGCTAATAAACTTTCTTTTAAGTACTAGAAAATCACCCGTCATGTTATGACGGGTTGCTTTTTTATTTTTGACGTGTTCAAATAGAGATTTTTAGCACTGATTAAGAAAAAATTAAATTCATCATTGCATAATGGCTTGAACTTAAAATGGACAGTCAAGTTATCTTTATTCAATGTCTGACCAGCAAAGCAGTTGCTTATTGGATCTAGTTTTGCCTAGTCAAAAAAAAGTATTTTTCTGCTTCTCAAACCTAAAGCAAAAAAAGTGATCTTATTGTAAACTAGTGGTACCCGCACGGCTTTGCTCGTAGTTGAAAATTAAAAGGACATTCGGTTCGCCTGTATATTTACAAATAATGGATGACGAATTTCTCGCCAATTGGCTATGTTCATTCGCTCTCCCATCCCACGATAATTTCGTAATTTACTCGTCCATCTTACGATAATTTTGCTCCTAAAATGTTCTCAAAAGTGAAGTAGAAAAAGAACAAAATCGAATTTTCGAAAATTCGCTTCGAGGTGCACACCCCATGCTACAAACTAACTTTTTGCCAAATTTCTTGAAAATCGGCTGAACGATCTAGGCGCTATGCGCGTCACAGAGATCCAGACATCCTACAGACATCCAGACAGAGAGACTTTGAACTTTATTATTAGTAAAGATAAAGTTACTGAATTTTAAGTGATGCAACAATGAAATAATGCCGTCTCGCAAGCTATCGCGCGAGTTTCATTGTTAGTTACTCAATCAATGATTTTGGACATTGTATGTATGAGGATTTTTAAAGCAAAGTTATCCCAGAAAATATTAGCAACCGTCACTGAGAGCTTAATTTTAAAAAAGAAAGAAAGAAAGAAAAATATCCTCTTGGGTGTATGGTGGGGGTGGGCTTGGATGGAGCATCTGAACAGCAATATTGTTAAACTGTTATCCCGCCTCGTCTAGAGTAAAAAGGCTGGCGATCCCTTGCTTCTTATGCATTTTTAATAACTTTTTTTGTTAAATTTATAAAAAGATGTCAAAAGTATGAAATTCCTTTCTTTTTTACACCTTTCAAACATTTATACTTTCAAATACACCAATGTAAGTATTTTTTCTGTAAAACTAAGTTTAAATGCAAAGGATTTTGATAAACGCAATGTTTTTTTTTTTTTTTTTTTTTTTTTTTTAACTGGTTGAAGAATTGAAACGCATTTTTATCGATGATAAAAGATATAACGTTCACAATTCTAACAATTCTAACATATCCAACATATAAATTTGTTTTTTAGGGGTTTTGTTTTCTGATACAAAAGCTTCTAAAAATTAGATTTCGAACTTATTGCAAACTTCAAAACTGTTTCTTGTTTTCATCTTTCTTTTTTCTTTTTTCACTGATTTTTCAAAGAAAGAAAGGAAAAAAGAACGCAAACAAAAGCCTGCAATGTTTCCAAATATAAGATCTTTGCATTTACTTATGAAAACTTTTTCCGGAAAGTAAAATATGAAAATAGAAGAAACATTGCAGAATGCAATCACCTTTTCTTCTTTTCTTTCTTTTTTTGCTTTCGGTAAAAAGAAAAAAGATCAAAGAATAAGGTGATGAATGTAAATTTCTGAATAGAGTTATTATTTTTTTTTAAACCGGATATTTTTTTTTTTTTACTTATTACCTATCGGCCGAAGTTCTGACATTTAAGAAAAAATTAGTCTTGCTAGTTATATATTTTGTTTGAGCGTTTTTTTTTTTTTTTTCGAAAATTCAGTAAGAGGTAGAGTTTCTATGAATGCATTTTGTGCTTTTGCGAAGAATCTGCACAATGGGGTTGTTTCCTTCAGTCAAAAGTACTACTTTTAGTCACTGAAATTGATAAAATGAGTAAAAAAAAATAACATGGCCCCAGAAAATACTTTCATTTTCCCAACAGTTATTTTTAAATTAATTTTTTAAAGTGTCCGATTTTGAAAACAAGGTGTGGTCTTTATGACGTCACAAATGATGCAATTTGGCGCATCTTTCTACCACGTTTCCACGCTATGATAATCAAGCAGCGAATTAAATATTGCGCTCTACGCTTGCTATCAACCATATCGTTGCCAATGCACGTGAGTAAAGATGCGAATTAAATATTTTCTCCGTGAATGGCAACACCACAATGGCATTTCATCATTTGTTATGTCACACGACAGAAACGTAAACAATGAAAGCGGTAAGTAAGCGATTTAAGTATTTTTTTAAAAATATTAAGCTTGAACAAATTATTTAAAAAATTGGTCAGATCCTATATCTTTAAGCATGCTCTTTTAGAAAAAAAATACTTTTAAAGTTTTGGAAACGACCCCATTTATTATGTTTTGACTGCTGCGGTTTTTTCTGTTCGATATATCTTTTCTTAACTATATCTTCTACATTTATTTTTATCTAAAACAAGAGAGTACGACCCGAATTTGACAACCCTTCAGAATTTTCAAGGCGTACATAATCGAAATAAGCTTTTAATTGCAAAGCTATTTTAAAGGTGCTATTTTGTTTTTTCAATTTTTAAAATGTTTAAAACCTTTTTTTTTCTTTTTTTGAAAAAAATCAAACAATTTCGTGATACATGCAATTTATCAGAAATCCCGGTTATGAATCCTGAGACTGCAGTTTCTTAAGAGCGTAAATGCAGTCTCAGGATAACCGGTCTGTGATAACCGGGCTGTCTGGGACATTGCATGTAGTTCAGCCTTAGCATGTGGGCGGTAACTTATTGCTAAATCTTGTGATAGTTACTGTCCGACCATCGATTACATGGAAAGCCTAATATCCGGTTTACAGGCGGAAAGGGACGTATCTATTAGTTTATAGGGATGTTAGTTGGTTTTTGTTTCAGATGTGACTTTTTGCCTCTCTATTATTTAACCTTAGTTTTGAAAGAATGAAAATTTGCTCACAGCAACATTTTTCAAATCTAAAGTATATTCGATCTATATTCTCAAGGCAAAAATTAATTGATTTATTTATTCGCAACAAAGTTTTGAGCTTACCATTTTGCTTTTACGTTCCTGAACGAAATGAAAATGTTTTACTTTCTTTTTGTTTTTTCCATGGTAACTATTTTTGTTTTCCCTTATTTTATTTTAGAGAATGCAATAAATGAATAAGGCACTGGTGACAATATAAAACGCGTGCATCAAGACCCCATCTTTATTTTCCCTTCTCCCCCTGCTGGATTCATTCAGATGGAATCGTCTTTACTTAGCAGATTGCCAAATTACATACAATCCGTGGTCAAAGAGTAAACATTTATTTTTTGGGAAAAAAAATTTCCTAAATGTAATCAGTATTTAAACTAGGGACACATTTTCAAAGAATATTTGTGTTTGATCAAATGTACTTCCTGATTTTATTTCACTTAAGCAGTTCATCTCACGCATTCCAAAATAAGAGAACTCATTTTTTCTCTTCTTTCGTTCATTCTTTTTTTTTCCTTAGGAAAGAGATAAATAAATTTTGGTGAAATTTGACTCAACGTTGTAACGATAATACGTATGAGTCAGTCTTTTTCCAAATTGTACTAGAATTTCACTTTTGTAGTTAATTAAAACTGAATAATTCAGTTGCTGAAAGTGTATTTTTATATATTTAACTCTATGCAGGAAAAAACGCACGCAAAAATTCTCCTTTTTCCTTCAAGAAAAGAAACTTCGGAGATCGAATAATTTTAAGTCCCAAGTTCAAAAAAAAAAACATTTTTTTTTATGCTTGCTTTCATTATTCAGTTTTTTTTTTTTTTCAAAATAAACTTTTTTTTCAGAAGTATACCACGTTGAAAAATATTACCTTTTTTTTATACTTTGCTAAAGTTGAAACAATTTCTGAGAAAGAGAGGAAAATAAAAGTAGATTATTCACAATCAAATTTTACATTAAAAAGTTCTCTTTTAAACTAAATTCTTCATTTTTTTTCATATTAAAGTATAATACAAAAAAAATAGCACACACATGGTGTTATTTTTAAAGAAAATATGTTTTTCTCTATGGACTGCTAATTTCAAAGATATTGCATTTGTTCCTTAGAATACGTACTTTGCTTTAAAATGCTTGTGAAGAGCTGCTGATTTGTAAAAGATCGCTCATTTATAGAGGCGAGATTATATGCAAATGCATAGGGTAGACCGACCAGTTAAGCACTATTTCATTTTTTAAAAATCCTAGTAATTTTAAATTCTGTACTATACAGATTATGATAGCTAAAACATTTTAATTGATCATTGTAAATATCTCTAAAAAATCGCGGGAACTTAAATGGTTCAGCTTCCGACTTTTTTAGGTGTTTAAAGAAAAAATGGCACAAAGACCCAGTGAATGAACACCTCGAACCAGTAAATGAACACAAATTGGTCCAGTGAATGAACATGATAAATTTTGATTCAAAAAGAAACTAAGTTTCTTTGAGATCTATCTATCTATCTATCGATCTATATAACTACTATATCTATTTATCTATCTATCTATCTATTTAGATAACTATCTATATCTATCTATCTATCTATTTATATATCGTATCTATCTATCTCTATGTCTATTTACCTATTTATCAATGTACTTATCTATTTTTCTATCTATCTATCTACTTATTTGTATCTAGCTATGTATATCTATCTATCAATTTATCTACTTGTCTATCTATATACTTATCTATCGATCTATCTACTTATCTATCTATATACTTATCTATCGATCTATTTATCTACTTGTCTATCTATCTACTTATCTATCTATCTATCTATATTTTTATCTTTCGATCTATATATCTATCTACATACTTATCTTTCGATCTATCTATCTACTTATTTATCTACTTATATATCTATATAACTACTATATCTATATATCTATCTATATATCTATCTATCTATTTATATATCGTATCTATCTATCTCTATGTCTATTTACCTATTTATCAATGTACTTATCTATTTTTCTATCTATCTATCTACTTATCTATCGATCTATTTATCTACTTATCTATTTATATACTTATCTATCGATCTATCTATCTACTTATTTATCTACTTATCTGTCTATCTATCTATATACTTATCTTTCGATCTATCTATCTACTTATTTATCTACTTATCTATCTATCTATCTATCTATATACTTATCTATCGATATATCTATCTACTTATTTATCTACTTATCTATCTATCTATCTATATAACTACTATATCTATTAATCTATCAATCTATCTATTTATATAACTATCTATATCTATCTATCTACCTATCTACTTATCTATCTATCTACTTATCTATCCATCTATATACTTATCTATCGATCTATCTATCTACTTATTTATCTACTTATCTATCTATCTATCTATATACTTATCTTTCGATCTATCTATCTGCTTATTTATCTCCTTATCTATCTATCTATCTATCTATATACTTATCTATCGATCTATCTCTCTACTTATTTATCTACTTATCTATCTATCTACCTATCTACTTATCTATCTATCTATATATATATACACTTATCTATCGATCTATCTCTCTACTTATCTATCTATATGTCCACTAATCTATATACTTATATACTTATCTATCTACTTATCTCTCTACTTATCTACTTATCTATATGCTTATCTATACATCTATCTACTTATCTATCTGTCTATCAACCTAACTATCTACCTATTTATCTGTCTGTGCATCTAAATATCTACCAATCTATTACCGTTCCTCCTAATCAATCTATTTATCTATATATCTAGCTGCTTTTTTACCTGTCTATCTACCTATCTATTTATCTATCAGCATATCTACCTATCTATATCTATCCACTAATCTACATCTAAAGGTCTATCTACCTGTCTATATATCTACCGAATATCTATCTCTATATCAGTCTCTCTACCTAGCTATCTATCTCTATATTAGTCTCTCTATCTACCTATCTATCTGTTAACCACTACCTATCTATTTAACTATCAATAAATCTATCGATCTATCTACCTACCTATTCTATCTCTATATTTATCTACCTATATATTTATGAACCTATTATTTTTTATATATCTATCTCTTTATCTTCCTCTATCTATCTATCTATTTATATACAAACATACATACATATCTACCTATCTATTCTCTCTCTTTGTATATATATTTCTATTTCTCTATCTCTCTATCTATCAAGAGAGATAAAGATATAGAAAGATACATGTAGGTAGGTAGGTTAATATACAGATAGAGATATAGACAAAAGATAAAACTCAGTAAAAAGTGCATTGTTTACAGAGACAAAAATAAAGAAATTATAAAATATATAATGAAATCTTTACTAATAATAAAGCTGAAAGTCTCTCTGTCAGGATCTCAGTGACGCGCATAGCGCCTAGACCGTTCAGCCGATTTTCATGAAATTTGGCACAAAGTTATTTTGTAGCATGGGGGTTTGCACCTCGAAGCGATTTTTTGAAAATTCGATGCGGTTCTTTTTCTATTCCAATTTTAAGAACAAAAATATCATAAGATTGACGAGTAAATTATGAAATTATCATAACGTGGAACCGTAACATTGGCACAAGCCAATTGGCGAGATACGAAATTATCATAACGTGGAACCGTAACATGAGTACAAGCCAATTGGCGATAAAATTTACCATACATTATTTGTAAATATACAGGCGAACCAAAAGACCTTTTAAATTTTCTATTACGGGCAAAGCCGTGCGGGTACCACTAGTACATAAATAAATAAGCATATAAAACTATCTGCATTACAAATAAGGAAGAAAATTAAAATATCTCAAAGAAACTTCAAATTTCTTTTTAAATCAAAAGAAATTTTGCCATTGTTCATTCACTGGGTTTTCGCAATTTTTCGAACCCAGTGACTGAACACCCCTTTACCTAAAAATCTACGCATTCTGCATTGACTGAAACAATTTAAATCCATAGCCTAAATATGTATACTTAATTTTTCTTTCGTAAAGTTAAAAAATAAAATTTATCAATAAAAATAATATTCATCAAAATAATTGCTTGCGCGAAACCAGCCTTATTAGTATTTTAAAAGAGAAAAACAACGATTCACTGCAGTAAAACTTTCAAATTTTTTTCAGGAAAAAAATACGTATCCAAAGTAACCAATCAGGTGTCAGATAACTTAGAATATCAATAAAGAACAATTTTGTAGTGAATTTATTTAGAAAAAAAAATTTGGAAGCTTATTTTTAAAAAAAAAAATGACGCGCTGTTCATTCACTGGGTGGTGTTCACTCACTGGTCGGTCTACCCTATATGTGCATTTATAATGTGTGTTCTACTTATTTATTTTACGATCCCACTACTATACTGAGAGAGAATCGGCTACTATTGAAAAACTCGAAAACTGAATGAATATCAATTTTAAGTTCACAGTTAATACGCAAAATAGTTTTTATTCGGCAGTAATTTAAAATATTAATAAGCACCTAGTCCAAGTTCCAAAGAAGTTAACTAAATGAAAACTTAAAGTATTTTTTTTTTAGAATGTTAAGTCTTATTTTAGTTTATTTAATTTATATTAAATAATTCCTAAAATTACAAGTACTGAAGTGGTTCAGATTATTTCTGCTCTTAATAAAAGGTTATGCACTAATCTTAACAGGTTACGACATTTGAAACCCTCAGAGACCCCCACACCTACCTAACTCCTTGGTGTTTTGGTTTTAAATGCGCAGATAAACCTGAGCGAGTGGGTCTCTGAGGAACAGCAAGTTACGACTGATAAGATTTAACAGGTTATGAAAACAATGTTAACAGAATACAAGATTTCCCTTCTGAATTATCTCGATCAGAAAGATAATAGAACTGACATTTGAAAAGACGTCTACCTGCTGTGAATTGAGCGTCAGTAGGAAAGAGATAATATGTAGACCAGTAGTCTGTCCACGAAGTTAAACGGTCGATTGAGTGCAGCACGGAAAGGTTATTTTCTTTGCACTGGCACTGCACATGCAGAGAAGTGAGATTTACAGAATTCATTCGTTATGTTTGAGTTTTTCGTGTTTCGATTATCGCCAACTATGCTGATTATATTTTAAAGATAAGTGTCCAACTGTGTTAATTAATCTAATTTTTGAAGCTATGTACAATGGGCTTAATAATTAAATCGGTCACCAATGGGGTCGTTTCCAAAATTTTAAAAGTATTTTTTTCTGAAAGAACATGTTTAAAAACATAGGATCTGACCATTTTTAAAATAATTTATTTAAGTTTAATATTTAAAAAAAAAAAATGGTTGCGTTTTCATTGTTCACACTTCTGTCGTGTGACATCACAAATGATGAAATGCCGTTCAATGTTGCCATTCACAGAACAAAATATTTAATTCGCATCTTTATTCACGTGTATTGGCAACGATATGGTTGATGGCAAGCGTAGAGCGCAATTTTGATTCGCTGCTTGATTATCATAACGTGGAAACGTAGTAGAAACATGCGCTTAATTGCATCATTTGTGACGTCATCAAGACCACGCCTTGTTTGAAAATGTTCGGACATTTTAAAAAATTAATTTAAAAAAAAAACTGTTGGTAAAATGAAAGTATCTTCTGGGTCCATGTAATTTTTTTTTTGCTCATTCTATTCATTTCAATGACTAAAAGTAGTCTTTTTTACTGAAGGAAACCACCCCATTTGCTAAAAGCAACCAAGCGACAAATGTGTAGTGTTGGAACTTTTTTTTATTCTATACATACATGCATACATGCTCTGAAAAGTGACACAGCTCTGAATATTATATAACGATGGTACCGTAGAGCACTGTTATACCACGGTATCGGGGGCATGTTTTGCACCGTGGTATAACAGTGCTCTACGTTACCATCGTTATATAATATTCAGATCTGTGTCACTTTTCATAGCATGTATGCATATATGGGCATGTTCTGCACCACTGTATAACAGTGCTCTACGGTACCATCGTTTTATAATTTTCAGATCTGTGTCATTTTTCAGAGCATGCATGCATGTATGGGCATGTTTTGCACCGCGGTATGCCAAATGAATTGAAAAAACTAATCTTATAGCTCCGGTTATTAAAACGCGTCTTGCTTCAATATTTTTTTTAACAATCTTCCGTAAATAATACTCCAAAATATTCTTCTGTAATAAATATTTTGTAAACAACATATTTCACAGTTCTTTAAATAATCTTCCGTAAATAATACTCCGAAATATCTTTAATGCTAAAACTTCCGTAGATAATGCTTCGAAATAATCTTCGATAATAATTCTAATGTAAAAAGTACATTTCACTGTTCTTTTAAATATTTTTCCGTAAATTTTGCTCCGAAATAATCTTCTGTAATAAATTTTAGCAAATAATACAAAATAATTAACAACAATAATATCAATATTGTTGTTATAATAACAATGTTTCACTGTTCTTTTAACTAAACTTCCATGAAATAATGCTCCGAAACAATCTTTCGCAATAAATATTTAGTAAGCAATACTTTTCACTGTTCTTTTAAATCCGTAAATAATAATCCGAACGAATCTTCAGTAAGTAATACGTTTCACTGTTCAGTAAAAATAGTTGTCAGTAAAACTCAGAACTAGTCACGAGGCTAAACAAAGCTAAGAGCATTTGATCTGAATAATCTATTCCTGAGGTTCCATGAATGTTAAAGTAAAAAAAGAGTAAAAAGAGCTCAATTGAAGTAACTGATCTTATAACTATGGGTATCGAAAAGTTTTTTACATGCAATCTTCCTTTAAATTATCTTTCGTAAATAATCCTTCGAAATAATCTTCCCTAATAAGTCCTTTGTAAATAATTCTTCAAAATGAACTTCCGTAAAAATATTCCGTACGTAAAATATTTCACTATTCAGTAAAAATATTTATCAGCAGAACTAAGAACTTGTCACTAGGCTAAACAAGGCTGTGAGCATTTTCTCTAAATAATCTGTTCTTGAGGTTGCAGAATGTTCAGATAAGAACATCAGGAGTTTAGCATGAAAAAAAAAAAGAACTCAATTGAAGAAACTGATCTTATACAACTATGGGCATCAAAAACGTTTGTTGCATGCAATTGTCACAATCTAAAACGTACCGCAGTCAAACAAGGCTAAGTGCATTTTTTTCTAAACAGTCTGTTCCAAGAATTACATACTGTTCTAGTAAGTTCATTTGAAGTTAAGCACATTAAAGTAAAGAACTCAAAGGAAGAAACTGATCTCACAACTTCAGGCATCAAAAAGTTCGTTACATGCAATCTTCGAGCACTGCTGTATAAAGTACATGGGAAATATGTATTTCGCGTAAAAACATTAAGGAATAAACAAAAGTCTGGCACTCACGCGAGATGGTTTTGTTGTTACAGTCCAAATGCAAGGTTCGTGTTCAAAAAAGTGAAAATGGCTTATAGAGTTAGATTTCTTATTTTCCTCGGAATAAAGCACACTGAATGAGTTCTTTTTTTTTTTTTTTTTCGCCTCAGAACTGGAACTTTAACATCTCATCCGTTTTTTTAAACAAAAACTTTAATAAGTAAGATTCTCGGAATAAAGTTTTATGTATGAGCTTAAGTCAGCGGGTTCATTTTTTTCTTTTTTATATGGAGATTGTTAACCACTGCGTTTTGTTACTTTTTTATTCGTTTCCCTTTTTTGGAAGAACATGGTCGAAAGTAGTGATGGCACGAAGGGGAGTTTGGCCGAAGCGCCGAATACCGAAGCCTTGACCAATGTTGCCAGATGGTCAAATCCAGATTTCCCCGTTTCCCTTCCAACTTTTCCCCAAAAAACGATGTTTTCTATAAAAATTTTCCAAATTCAAAAATTATTTTTCCACTAATATTTTCATAAAATGAAACGACTTTTTCTGATATTTTTGTCTCTTAAAAAAAAATGTTTTTTCCCCCAAATAGCCAAATTTTCTTATAAAATTCTCCAACTTTTTTTTTCGTCCCATTTTCGCTTTTTTTTTTTTTTTTTTTTGTCTTCTTTATCTCTTTTTTTTTACCTTTACTAATAATAAAGCTGAAAGTCTCTCTGTCCGGATCTCTCTCTCTCTCTCTCTCTCTCTGTCAGAATCTCTGTCTGTCAGGATCTCTGTGACGTGCATAGCACCTAGACCGTTGGACTGATGTTCATGAAGTTTGGCAAAGAATTAGTTTGTAGCATGGGGGTGTGCACCTTTAAGCGATTTTTTGAAAATTCGATTTTGTTCTTTTGCTATTCCAATTTTAAGAACATTTTCCCGAGCAAAATTATCATAAGATAGGCAACTAAATTATCAAGTTATCATAATGTGGAACCGTGACGTGGGCAAGCCAATTGGCGAGAAATTCATCATACATAATTTGTAAATATACAGGTGAACGAAAATACCTTTTAATTTTCAACTACGGGCAAAGCCGTACGGGTGCCACTAGTCATAAATACAAGCGCCTGACCAAGAGATAAGAAATAACTAATTTTTTTTTTCTACTCGCATTTACTACTCTGCTTCTGTATGTACATGTAAACTTTGATTTTTGTATGTATTTATCCAAGAACACTCTTTATCACCTTTATTTTTGCCTGTTTCACGTATCATTTAGTTACTCACGTAGAACTATTAATGAGAATTCCGTAGCATAATATTCCACATAATGCGAATTCCATGAAGTTGAGCAAAGCTAAACCAACGCTGTTTGATACAAACAATGTAACTACTAGATGTCAAGACGCGAATTGAAATACGAAAAAAAAAATTCCCGAGAGTTTTTTTTTTTTCCCCAAGTTTTGCCCAAGAAAAAATTTTTCCCCAAAGAAATCCCCTCAAAACCTATTTCTCCAAAATTTCCCCAGACAGCACCAGATATCCCCAAAACGAGGAAATTTCCCCCAATCTGGCAACACTGGCCTCGACTGCTGTATATATTGAGCTTTGGCACTAAACGTACAATAAAATGTATGCACTAATATTACGTTATCTTTAATACGATTGAAGATTCTTATTGTCAAAAAGCATTTTCAGCTTACTGATTTTTTTTGAAAATTAACATCACAAATTAAGGTATTGTGTCAAAAGAAATAGAATTCTTCAGATACCTGCTTTTAACCAACTAAAGTTGTTCCTATAATTGCTAACTAAATATACTGTAATGTACCATATTCATTCTTTATTTACTTTCAAACTAATTGCTAAATACTTATAAAATTGATTACTGAACGATTTCTGGTTCAATACACACAACTTTCAAATCTTACTAATATTATATATGCAAAAGTTTGTCTGTATGGATGGATGTATGGATGTATGGATGTATGTATGGATGTTTGTTACTCTTTCACGCAAAAACTACTGAACGGATTTTGATGAAACTTTACAATAATATAGCTTATGCATCAGAATAACACATAGGGTAGTTTTCGTCCCGTTATGGGGGGCAAAACCCCCTTAGGGGGCAATAAAACACAATTTTTGTATAAATTCTCTAATATTGGGATGAAAAAATACTTGCACATATTTACATTATATGTCCATCGAAAGCTCTGATTTTTCTGCTGATGATGGCACCTGTTCGAAATTTCTAAGTAGAATAAAAAACGAGTTATGAGCTTTTTAGATCCATGTTCGAAGGCTTTCCTCAACTCAATACAGTATTTAGTGTATCATCTCAACTCTCTGTCGATAGCGACAATTGTTGTATTGTTGACTTTCTTTGCTTTTCGTGACTGTTCAAGGCTTTTCTCAAGTCAAATCTTGAAGTAAGATTTTTGCACAAGATTGGCAAATAATACATGATTTGGCTGATGATTTTCCATTTAAACGGAACTTTAATGTAGTTAATGGTTTTTATTATTATTTATGCTGATTGAACACTTACTCATTATCCAAACAACCAGCAGATCGCCAAAATTTTTGCAGAAAGATTTCCGTAGCTGATGCATTTGGCAGTTTTTTCAACGTTGCTGTTTTTGAAGCCGAAGACTACGTCATAATGTTTCTCAGCTTTCACCATGTAAACAAAATATCGCCAATCAAAGAATTTTCAAAAGACCTTTTTTACTGTGTTAAATAATCCAGCAACTAAATTAGGCAAATCCATAAACAGCACAAAAACTTCCATTAATTTTCCTTTTTGCACAATTTCAAACAATCACCAAATTGTATTACTTATTTTGGTAACATTTCGGATGAAACTGTTTAGCGCCATTTTATGGTGACCAAAAATATCTCAGCATCTAGCGACGATATCTCTGTAACGAAAATTAATATTATATCGTTTTACAAAGTAAGGAAAGAATGGGGGAGCATCATCGAAGGTACCCCGAAACGACTTTCGCAAATTCGGTAAAATCGCACCAAGAGCCACAATGATTGAAATTTCCCGAAATAACTAAAGCAAGTATAAGGGGATTACGAGCGCAGCTACTTTTTTTTAATCACTTCGTACTTCATTAGCCATACAGAGAAGGTTTTAGACTCCATGTTAGAAAAAAAGTATCAACAGATTAATCTTTTTAAATATGAGAAGATTAATTTCATGTTTTTTAAATTTGTATATGCTTAAATATAGTGCTTTCGTTTCTAAATCAATATTACTTTGTTCTTTATACTTATTGCTATTTTAGTTTTATGGGTAAGGAAGAAACTCGATTTTTAATCACGTCAAAAAGATGTGTTTTAAATTCTTTCACTTAAAACAGAAAACAAAAGCAAGTAACGATTTTTTCTAATAATTATTACTGACCCAGGCAACGCCGGGTATTTTTGCTAGTTAAATATAAATGTCAACAATGTTCAACTTATAAGGTACAATTGAAACTAACTTTAAAAAAAAAACATTATTTGATATAATGGGGTCGTTTCAAAATTTTAAAAGTATTTTTTTCTGAAAGAGCATGCTTAAAAACGTAGGATATGACCATTTTTTAAATAATTTGTTCAAGTTCAATATTTTAAAAAAATTACTTAAATCGGTGCGATTTCATTATTTACACTTCTGTCGTGTGACATCACAAATGATGAATTGCCGTGTTGAATTCTGTCGTGTGTTGCCATTCACAGAACAAAATATTTAACTTTGCGTCTTTACTCACGTGTATTGGCAACGATATGGTTGATAGCAAGCGTAGAGCGCAATTTTAATTCGCTGCTTGATTATCCTAACGTGGAAACGTAGTAGAAAGATGCGCCAAATTGCATAATTTGTGACATCATAAAGACCACGCCTTGTTTGAAAAATCGGACATTTTAAAAAATTAATTTAAAAAAAATGTTGGGAAAATGAAAGTATTTTGTGGGTCTATGTAATTTTTTTTTGCTTATTCTATCCATTTCTATGACTAGAGGTAGTACTTTTGACTGAAAGAAACCATCCTATTGTAACTGCAAAATGTATATTTACACCATAATTTACTAGCCGAATCACAGTTCATTACTCGACCTGGGCAAAGCTTCCGCGTACAAGGCCGAAGCTTCAGCCTGGTCGAAGATTTGCCCCATTTCTAGTTGAAAGCATGAATTTGATATTTTTTTAATTAGTTTTTTTAGTTATAAATAAGTCGAATGGAATGTTTATTAATTTTTGATATCCACTTTCTGATACGTAAGATTCGAAACATAACTTATCATTACACTTAAAATCTGACAAGTCTTTAGTGATAACTGAAAAAGCTTTCCTTAAGCGGAAACTATACGAAATTTTCTGCAACATTACTGTTTGACCACGGATTGTATGTAATTTGGCAATCTGCCAAGTAAAGACGATTCCATCTGAATGAATCTAGAGGGGAGAAGGGAAAATAACGATAGGGTTTTGATGCACGCGTTTTACAATATCACCAGAGCCTTATTCATTTATTGCATTCTTAAAAATAAAAGAAGGGGAAACAAGAATAGTTACCATGGAAACAACAAAAAGAAAGTAAAACATTTTCATTTCGTTCAGGAACGTAAAAGCAAAATGGTAAGCTCAAAACGTTGTTGTGAACAAATAAATTAATTAATTTTTGCCGTGAGAATATAGATCGAATATACTTTAGATTTAAAAAATGTTGCTGTGAGCAAATTTTCATTTTTACAAAACTAAGGCTAAATAACACAGGGGCAAAAGTGCACATCTGAAACAAACCAACTAACATCCCTATAAACTAATAGATACGTCAATTTCCGCCTATGAACCGGATATTAGCCCTTCTATGTAATCGATGGTCAGACAGTAAGTTTCATTTACACCAGGAAATTTGCAATCTGTATACAAGTGGTACACCATTTTCACTGCCGTTTTATGCATCAATGCAGTTGTTTTTCATGAAACAAACAATCAATGCAACGGCGTTCTTTTGAAATAATACCACTTAATGAGAAAGGAAGCGTTTACTTTGATGCAGAAAAAATAATTGCGAGCTTTTAAAAATTAAACATGAGCAGTCATGAAACTGGTAATTAGTTTATTCATATAAATATGCCGTCTCTTAATGTGTTGGCTCACTGCCAACTATTTCTTTTAAAGAAAAACGTGAAGTAAATTAGTTAGGGAGGAATCTTGGAATGAGAAATGTTTCTCATCGACTAAATCTAATTTCAAGTTCAAAAGGCTTTCTCCGCTGAGAGAAATTGCTTCTACATCGAACCAAAAGATCTTTCCTCGTTAAATGGAGACGAAAGAAGACGGAATTGCAGTTTTAACAAATGTTTCTTTCTGCTAAAATGTTTGATATTCGACGGAGATGAATGGTTATAGACTCGTTCCTCATTCCCTGCTGATAACGGACATTTTCTTAATGCATTTATGCAGTTTTATAATTGCACTAGTGGCACCCGCACGGCTTTGCCCGTAGTAGAAAATTAAAAGGTCATTTGGTTCGCCTGTATATTAACAAATAATGGAGGATGAATTTCTCGCCAATTGGCTATGTTAAATGGCTCGCCCATGTTACGGTTCCACGTTATGATGATTTCGTAATTTACTATTCCACGTTGTGATCATTTGCTCGGAAAAAGTTTCTTAAAATTAGAATATGAAAAGAACAAAATCGAATTTTCGAAAAATCGTTTCGAGGTGCACACCCCCATGCTACAAACTAACTTTGTACCAAATTTCATGAAAATCAGCCGAGCGGATTAGGCGCTATTCGCATCGCAGACATCCTACAGACAGACTTTGAGCTTTATTATTACTAAAGAAAAGAACAAAATCGAATTTTCAAAAAATCGCTTCGAGGTGCACACCCCCATGCTACAAACTAACTTTGTGCCAAATTTCATGAAAATCGGCTGAACGGTCTAGGCGCTATGCGCGTCAAAGACATCCTACAGACAGACTTTGGGCTTTATTATTAGTAAAGATTTAATGTCTGTTTGAGTCTAAAGTTTGTTGAGTTTAAACGACCGGACTTCGCTTAATCCGGACAGTCATTTAGATTCACATATTGACGAGTAGGCGGCCGTGTTTTGTATTTTTGTATGTATTTTTGAATTTTTGTTTTGGGTTTAGTTATATATTTTATTCTCTTAAATTAAAAATACATTTTTTTACTGTGCACAGAAGTTTATTTAAGTAGCTTGGCTCAATTTTTTGGTTATTTTGCTTAATCCGTACTTTCATTAACTCGGCCGACCTTGGCCCCCTCTTATTCCGAACGAATGAGACTAAATTGTACTTTAAATAAACCAATCAGATGATGAAAATGGCTGATTTTTGGGCGGTACTTTTAGGTTAGTCATTTAGTAACCTAAATGAATATTTTCAGACATACCGGTTAACTTTTCGTTACTTCTAACGTTTTCGTTTATCTTCTTTACTAATAATAAAGCAGTAAGTCTCTCTGTCCGGAGGATGTCTGGAGGATGTCTGGAGGATGTCTGTAGGATGTCCGTAGGATGTCTGTGACGCGCATAGCGCTTAAACCGTTCGGCCGATTTTCATGAAATTTGGCACAAAGTTAGTATGTAGCATGGGGGTGTGCACCTCGAAGCGATTTTTCGAAAATTCGATGTGGTTCTTTTTTTATTCCAATTTTAAGAAAAAAAGTATCATAAATTACGAAATTATCGTAACGTGGAACCGTAACATGGGCACAAGCCAATTGGCGAGATACGAAATGATCATAACGTGGAACCGTAATGTCGGTACAAGCCAACTGGCGAGAAAATTCACTATACATTATTTGTAAATATACAGGCGAACCAAAATACCTTTTGATTTTTCTATTGCGGGCGAAGCCGTGCGGATATCACTAGTTACTAATAATAAAGCAGAAAGTCTCTCTGTCCGGAGGATGTCTGGATGTCTGGATATCTGTAGGATGTCTGTAGGATGTCTGTGACGCGCATAGCGCCTAAACCGTTCGGCCGATTTTCATGAAAATTGGCACAAAGTTAGTTCGTAGCATGGGGGTGTGCACCTCGAAGCGATTTTTCGAAAATTCGATGTGGTTCTTTTTTTATTCCAATTTTAAGAAAAAAACTACCATAAATTACGAAATTATCACAACTTGGAACCGTAACATGGGCACAAGCCAATTGGCGAGATACGAAATGATCATAACGTGAAACTGTAACGTCGGTACAAGCCAATTGGCGAGAAAATTCACCATACATTATTTGTAAATATACAGGCAAACCAAAAGACCTTTAATTTTTCTATTACGGGCGAAGCCGTACGGGTGCCACTAGTTACTAATAATAAAGTAGAAAGTATCTCTGTCCGGAGGATGTCTGGATGTCTGTGATGCGAATAGCGCCTAATCCGCTCGGCTGATTTTCATGAAATTTGGTACAAAGTTAGTTTGTAGCATGGGGGTGTGCACCTCGAAGCGATTTTTCGAAAATTCGATGTGGTTATTTTTCTATTCCAATTTTAAGAAAAAAACTATCATAAATTACGAAATTATCCTAACGTGGAACCGTAACATGGGCACAAGCCAATTGGCGAGATACGAAATTATCATAACGTGGAACTGTAATGTCGGTACAAGCCAATTGGCGAGAAAATTCACCATACATTATTTGTAAATATACAAGCGAACCAAAAGACCTTTAATTTTTCTATTACGGGCGAAGCCGTGCGGGTACCACTAGTTTTACATAAAATAAAAATTTTATAAAAAAAAAAACAGAATTAAAAAAAATTAGAAAGATCATGCTGCACTCTCCCGGCAAGCTAATGAAATAAGTTTTCTACGCTTCATTTTTTAATTTCAGAGAAAAAAAAAACAGAAATAAAAGATTGGTGGTGTTGTAGAACACAGTTCATTGCATCATTGTATCTTTCTGAAATGACTGTTTGGGAGCTGTTGAAAGTTTTCTCCTGCATAGTAATTTTCTATGCAATACGATGAATGATGGAAACCTTGTAAGTTTGTGAAGTACAAAGTAGGAGTTTTTAAACATTTATAATTACTGTTTTTCTGCTCCAAATTTGCACTACGTTTATTGCAATAGCATGTTTATGAGGAGATAGTACCCTGTATACACGCAATGTTAAGTTGAGAAACTTCATGTGCCTTTTTCACAAAACGTTTTAAAGACAGAAATTTAGCGTTTACAATAAATATCTAAGAGTCTACTGAAGTGAAATTCAACGCAATGGGGTGGTTTCCGTCAGTCAAAAGTACTACTTTTAGTCATTGAAATGGAGGAGCACATATGTGTACCAAATTTCGTTCGATTTCATGCGGTAGTTTTTTGCTGTAGAGCGACCACAAAAAACTGGTCACACACAGACGTGACACACACAGACGTGACACACACACACACACACACACACACACACACACACACACACACACACACACACACATACACAGACAGACAGACATTTTCCAAAAATTGTCGAAATGGACTCAGCACACCTCAAAACGTTCGAATCCGTCAAAATTCGAAATTCGAAAATTTGCACGAATCCAACTTTCTTCTATATATTAGATATAGAAGAAAGTAAAAAATGCTCAGATCCTATGTTTTTAAGCATACTCTTTCAGAAAAAATACTTTTAAAATTTTGGAAACGACCCCATTCCATTTATTTCGTAATTTATTAAATTTTAACCAATAGTTACTTTTTGAATGAAAAAAAAAACGCTTCTGATCACAAAATCAGCTTTTTAATATAAAGTGTGAAGCCTAAAGCAAAATTTCACTTCAGTGTAATTATGAACACACAGAGAAAATGTGGTGAAAATTTCAAAGTAATATGTGAAGTAAAATGAAAAATGATGAAATAAGATTTCTGCTACAATCTTATATCTTTAAAGGAGCAATTCTTGTGGTTATGTATAGATATTTATATTTCGTATCTCGAAAACGGCTCTATCGATTTGGATGAAATTTTGGATTTAATTGTAGTTTTGCATTCTAAGTTCATCTACATCAGTGTTTTTTCTGTAAAAACGCGATTTTTTACAAAAAACAGTTTTTTAATATAAGTCTATTAAGTTAAGCTTTGAAGCAAACTGAATTGACGCATCAGGCAGACGATTTGAAACCATAACAATGAAAATTTGTCTCTTCTCGCTTTAAAATTTTAAACATGCTTAGGGTTGCCAGGCTTGGCTGATATTGGCCACTTTGGCTCATTTCAAACACACTTGGCTGAAAACAAATTCAAAAGCATTATGTAAGTTGATGTAAGGCTTTTTTCTTTTTTAAGTGAAACTATTGCTTGACCGTCCTATTTTATTTTATTTATTTATTTTCTTTTTACACTTCAAATAGTTTAACATGTTTCTTAAATCACGCGTCTAAATTTTATTTCGAAGAAACTAATGCCTTGAGGCTGTTTATGTTTTGTTAAGACAATTGCTATCATTTGTTGGAATGGTTTGTGGATCATCTGTTTTGATGGATATCATGCTGTATGTAGCATTTTCTGGCGTATAGTGACCAACTACACTAAAAGTACTTATTCAAAAAGAAAATCTCGATTGGGATAAAATCGTGAAACGCATCATAGTATGGAAGGAAGTATTCGGTTAAAAACCGATTTCACCATAGCAAAACTGGTTTCAAGGACAAAATATTTTAATTACTGGCAAGAAAATTGTATAGTGGAAACAAATGTAACAGATAGTTTAAAGCAAAATGTTGATTTAATTACATTCAGAATCTTCTTTGTTTGGTACTTTAGTGTTATAAGAAGGTCGAGTGCTTAATATTTCGTTAACGAGAAGCTTTTCAAGTATATTTGGAAAAGTATTGAACCTTAAAAAACACGATTTGAAAAAAAAAATAGTTCTTTTAAAGCAGAGCGACGCTCGGTCGTCCAGGTACTATGATTAAAGTGGAAAAAACAGCGTAAACAAAACACACATTCTCATTAATATACTACATATAGCTATTGCATGGCTGCAATGGAACTTGAATGCTGAAATGTTTTATTTATTCTTTTCTGCTGTATTCGATTTGATTTTTTTTTTTTTTGGGGGGGGGGGGGGGGCGAAAACGCCAAAAGCGCTTATAAGTGGAGGTTTTTTTTCCCTACACTAAACCAATTGAGGATTAATAAATTTGCATAGGCCTACCTCTTAGGCAATCAGAACTGGAATTTTAGAGCCCTTCGTTCACTAGAAAGATGAAGGGAGCCTTTAGAAAGTTGAAGAACCATGAGTGCGGGAATTTACTAAAATTGCTTTTAAGCAGTCTATTTTTTTTTTTCCTATTAAAGGCCGGTATATTTAATTTCTCTCGTGTCCAACGATAGTAATAGGACGACAAAAATGAGTAATCGAATTCTCAAATCAAAAATCTGTTTTGATCAAAACCAAAAAATTCGGAATTCAAAGTTATTTTTTTCAAAACACTCGACAAAAAATGTCCTCTTATGTCCTCTTAGAAATTCATATTAATTAGTCATAAATGGTCTGTAGAAATACCCTGAAAAAGAATTAGCTGCGTACACCTGCGAACTTTGGACCCTGAGCTCAAACAAATCGAGAAAAATCCATTATAACATGCTTGTGTAAACAAACAAGCGAGAGAGGTTTAAAAAACACTTTTAAGCGCTTTTTGGCGTTTTCACCCCACTGTGCGCCGTAGGGAATGGGGCTGTTTCCGAAATTTTAAAAGTATTTTTTCTGAAAGAGCATGATTAAAACCGTAGGATTTAACTATTTGTTCAATAATTTGACACAGTTTTTAACAATTATTTTAACATTTTAATATTTTTTAACAATTATTTCAATCGGTGCACAGATTTGAATGCATTTTTATGCTTCTGCGCATGACCTCACAGGTTATGAAATGCCATTCACTGATGCCATTAACGCACAGCGCAAACTATCACAACCTGGCTACGTGGTTGGCAGCAAAGCGTAAACACTTAGAGCAGCAATGGAGTAGGCGCCAAAGTACATCACTAGTGACTTCACAAAAACCACGCTTTAGTTCCGAAATCGGACAGTTAAAAAATTAAATAAAAAATAACTGTTGGGAAAATAATATTTTTTTCTCACTCCATGTTTTTTTATTTTGCTTATTCTATCAATTTCAGTGACTAAAAGTAGTACTTTTTACTGAAGAAAAGTACTCCATTATAAATAACACTGAATACGTTTCCCTTGTAACCCTGAAACACTTATCTGCAGTTCTTTGCAAGTTTTAAGCGATTTAACTTTGTAATGTTATCTTTTACTTTATAGCACAAATGTATTTCTTTATTGAGCAATCACGATTGCTTATTGTTCTCATTTGACCGTTTTTGGTGTCCGTGCCTTTTTCAACTTGGACCAGAAGCCTTTGCAGCACGACCGCCCACCGTCCTCTGCTGACGGCGCGGCGCGGCTGCTCCGGTTTTGAGCTATCCGCTTCTCCTGGTGGGAGGCGTCCATGTTTTACACACACGCACGTTCACACACACACACATACACACACACGACTTCACACACATACACTCACACACACCTACGTACATACACACAGGTCTACGCACACACACAACTATGCACAAGTAACCGCCCAGGAGGAGAGGCAGACTTGGGGGGGGGGACAGGAGCCGTTTCTAGAAACAATAACTCCAATGAGTAGGGTCCTGTCTCAGTTCGTGATTGCGAAAAACATAATTTGAATTCAAAATTTCAGAATTCAAATTAATTTTTTTTTCTTATACTTTTATGTACTTGAAAAAGGATCCCTTTGATTACGCGCTTTAAAATGTGAAACCAACAATAACAGATGAAACATTGGACTTACTTTGTCGGTCACTTCAATGTCGCACTTGGCCTGAAGAAGTAAGCTCAAAATTTCTAAGTGACCTTTGGAAGCTGCCCAATGTACTGGAGTTCGGTCCAGCTGAAACAAACATCGTTAATTGAAATCACAAATATATTAATAACATTTTGTGAGTAGTATAATTTATAAAAGGGAAAGCATTAACGAAACATTTTCGGTACAAGTCTGAAATTTATTGTAGGTACTTTTTTTATGCATAGAATAAATAGTGGGTATAGTCATTATGAGTAACTTAGAGCCCTGTGGGTTACTTTGTTTTTAGCATGGAATAAATGGTAGGTATAGTCATTTGGAGTAATTTGAACCCTGTGGGTTACTTTTTTTAGGTATAGAATAAATAGTAGGTATATTCATTTAGAGTAACTTTGAGCCATGTGAGTCAAAATTACAGCGATTCATGTTTTTAAGTGTTCTTTGCCTTCAAAATAATGCCCAGTGCTGTATCTTCTGTTAAGGTAATAATCTCAGTTTTCCACTTTTTTTTTTTTCAAAGAACTTGGGAATAGTAAATTCAATATTTTTCTTTCTTTCTTTTTACTTCCTTTTACAAAAAAGGAAGTATTGTATTCGCGAAAAAAATTTCACTCAAAAATCGGCCTTAATTTCCATTTTTCTCACCCCCGAATGAATGTTGAGTTTTTTTCCGATCCGACCAGACGTGGATACATGCCTAGGAACGTACAGACACCCGAAATATCCATTTTGACGACCCCCGAATTAATTACAACGAATTTTCTCGTGACGTCTGTATGTACGTATGTATGTGCGTATGTGTGTATGTGTGTATGTATCTCGCATAACTCAAAAACAGTATGTCCTAGAAATTTGAAATTTGGTACATAGGCTCCTAGTGGGGTCTAGTTGTGCGCTTTCCCTTTTGTTTGAATTCGGATAATCCTAAGGTGGTCTTTTGCCCCTTTTTGGGGGGAAATCATTGTTAATTTCGATGTAAACTCAATTTGTTTACAATTTGTCGGACACTTGGGGATATATCGCCAGTTTTTTGTTCGCCAAGTTTTGTCGCCAACTTGGTGACAAATTTGGCAATCTTTTTTTTTTAATTTGGCTTCAATTTGGCCACTGTTGGTGATATTTAGAGAGTAAACAATTGAATCAAATTAAAATTGCTAATGATGGGGAAATGACATTATATTGGAGTAAAAGGAAGTCATGTGATGCACACATCAGTTCGTTTCTTTCTAATACAACTGTGTTAGAGACACTGCCTTTTGCAGACTTAATGCGATTCCTCGATATAGCATCTATTCTTTCTTGCAGCACTACTGTAGGCGGATGCCATTAAAACCCCATCATTATTTTTTAAACACCCTCTGCTATAAATGACAGAAATCTACTCATGCTATGAAATAAAAATGGGGCGCTCCTGAACATTTAGAAAGTTATTTTTCTGGTTGTAAGTATCACTCAATTTAGAAAGATAATTTATTTTACATCCCACTTCCGACATAGCTCAAAGTTATTATGAAATTGCAAGATAGTTATGAACCAAGTGAATAATTTATTTCAACCTGTTTTTATGATTTATGCTTCTTGAATTTAGATAGTTGCGGACTACTTAAGAAGTTATTTTAGTTTTATGCCAGTGGGTGCAATAACAAAAAAAAAAAAAAAAATGTGTATCGAAAGACATATGATAGAAGTGAAAAAATGTCATCTTCTCTTTTTCTTTTTTAGCATTCTGAACCGCTACTTCACTCGCACGTTTTCTCACACCATGCTCTTGTTCTTTCTATGCCTGACTTAAACATATTCACAACAAAATCGCCTATTTTAATGAAGAAAATATACTATCAACAACAAAAACACTAAACAATCCTCAAAAGCCGCTTTAATTGTTGTCAAAAACAATGAAAAATAACAGTAATTGTAAAGTTTATTTTATTAATTAAAAAATAATGAACTAATTTCAAGGCTGAACTTAAACAATGTGGATTACACTTTTTAAACGGATGGCTTGACTTGAATCAAAGAAATCTTTGAAACCTCCATTATTTGACGAGTTTAAAATGAAGAAAATCAACAAATATATGTTTGCTTTGGTTCAGGTTAGAAATTAATTTGTTAAATTTATTAACAAAACTTTCTTTTGAAACAATATTATTTTTCATTGTTTCTGGAAGATATTAAAAACTAACTGCGTCACACAAAAAGGTTCAGGTAGAATCGCTATATAGATAGGCCGACGCATCAGTTTAACTTTAGCCATTTTGGATCGGATTTTTCATTGCTGCACTGCTAGGGTTATCACAACAAAGTTTCGGATTCCGCCAAATTTGCAGAAAATAATACTTTATCTAATAAATAATTCACGTTTCGCGAAAAATTGCTCGCAATGAGAAATCACCAAATGTGATAACTTGGCAGAAAAGACAAACTCTCAAACACGCCTTCCGATCCAAAATGGATGAACTTAAGCTGAAGCATCAGCTCGTACATGTAGGGGCCTTAGATTGAGGATTAGAATTTCAAAGCCCTTGTATAAAAAGAGTCACTTCAAAAATATACATTAGTGGGGCAGTTGAAAATATAGTGAAGTTGGGAATCAAAGTTTCTGTGTATCGTAAATGCTTAGAAAAAGAGATTTAACACAATCCTAATACAGTAAAACCTGTCTACAACGATACTATTGGGACCTAAAACAATATCGTAATAGACAGGTTATCGTTATAGACAGTTTGATTATTCATGCTGACATTTTCCTGGGGCCAAAAAAAAATATTGTTATAGACTATATCGTTATACACAGGTTTTACTATAATAACTAAGCGGAAAAGCAATAACAACAGTGATCCAATATGCTTAGGAACATTATTTGTTAATTATCCCCCAACTCAACAATAACGCTGCTGGCTTTATATCAAAGAGTTAAAAGTGCTGACCATAACTTTTGTCGCTGTAGCTACTGCAAAAGATCGAGTCTCTCACAATGTTATTGGTTGTTTGGGATTCTCGTAATTGTTTCCCATTTTCCCGAGTAGACATAAATCTGAAGGTCAGGGCAGCTCCTTGTCTTAAAAAAGATTCGGGTTTTGTATTACATCGCTTAAATGATCGTTAAATTATTCGATTCTAGTAACGAAACGGTGTCTTTTATTGTACATCAAGACATTAAATGGAGCAGAAAAGCTAGATTGAAAATGGCGGTTAATGTATGTAACAGAATAAATGGAGACAACTCAATGCTTTATTATCTCAAACTTATAATAGAAACAGGAGCTATGAATGTGACTCAATTAATGAGCACATCTAGCTACATGTTGATGGTGAAGAGGACTTAAGGGGTCATAGTACCTTTCAATTTTTTTTTTTAATTTAAGTAAATTTTATATTTCTTTGAAACGGTAACATGCATACTTATTTCTTAATCAATAATTTATTTTCAAAATTTAAAAATATTTGCCTACTTTTTTTAATAATTCCAAAAATTGAAGAAAATTTCAATTTTTAAAAATCCCTAAGCCTTTTTATTTTTGCACTATTTATTTATTTATTTTTTGCTAAACGATTACTATAATCATCTCTAAAAATCTGTGCATTCATTTGCTCATGAGTTTATTAGAAAATTTTCTGTGATTAACTATGTAAAAAATCAAAGTTTTTTTTTTATAAAAGAAAAAATGGTTTTTAAAGGTTTAACATGCTCTAAACATTTCAGTAATTTATAAAATGCTTATCCAATGCACAGTTTTGTCAAATATGTTATCCCAATTGCAAAAAGTATTACTTTAAAGCTGTATCTTTAATAGAAAAAAACCCTTAGGGATTCTATTGACATGAAAACATAAAAATACGATCATCGAGAAAAAGCAGTTTAAAGTTTTTCTTTTGCATAAGAACACATAGCGAGCATGGCCTAAAACCACTCATAACTTTTGAAATATTTGAATTAAAGCAATGAAACTTTTCCCCTGTGTTCAGAATAGTTTTTAGTTTTGAAATAAGCAATCAAATTTTTTTTGATCGTTTCATCATTTTTGAGGTACTGTAACCCCTTAAAATTTCAAAACTGTAGCTACATTTTGTAACAAATGTACGACACATTTCTCTGTTTCGCTGTCCTGATGAACTTGTGCCTCATAATTGCGAAACAGATGCATTAAAAACTCACAGCAAGATACTTGCAGATATACTACTGCTAAGCACTTCGCCAATTCAGATCGGACCAATTTCAGTAGATGTTAAAATACTTGTCGCTTAATTTCCGATCTGCTTCTGCTACGGAGAATATTTTTGACATTTAATCCAGCTGTCATGTTTCTCAAAGATTGCAGCTTCGGTTCAAAAATAAAGCAATTATAACGAGCTGATGTGCACACATCACATGACTTCCTTTTACTCCAATTTAATGTCATTTCCCCATTATTGACAATTTTAATATGATTCAATAGTATACTCTCTAAATATCACCAACAGTGGCCAAATTGAAACCAAATTTAAATAGTAATAAAAAAGAAAATTAATTTGAATTCTGAAATTTTGAATCCAAATTATGTTTTTCGCAATCACGAACTGAGACAGGACCCTACTCATTGGAGTTATTGTTTCTAGAAACGGCTCCTGTCCCCCCAAGCCTGCCTCTCCTCCTACGTGTGCATAATTGTGTGCGCGCGTAGACCTGTGTGTATGCACGTAGGCGTGTGTGAGTGTATGTGTGTGAAGTCGTGTGTGTATATGTGTTAAGTCGTGTGTGTGTATGTGTGTGAACGTGCGTTTGTGTAAGACATGGACGCCTCCGACCAGGAGATCGGATAGCTCAAAACCGGAGCAGCCGCGCCGCGTCGCGCCGCCAGCAGAGGACGGTGGGCGGTGGTGCTGCAAAGGCTTCTGGTCCAAGTTGAAAAAGGCACAGACACCAAAAACAGTCAAATGAGAACAATAAGCAATCGTGATTGCTCAAAAAATGAAAAAGAAAATCGCCAAATTTGTCGCTAAGTTGGCGACAAAACTTGGCGACCAAAAGACTGGCGATACATCGCCATGTGTCCGACAAATTATAACACCACTTGAGTTTACATCGAAATTAACAATGATTTCCCCCCAAAAAGAGGCAAAAGATCCCCTTAGGAACATCCGAATGCAACCAAAAGAGAAGATGCACAACTAGACACTACCAGGAGCCTACGTACCAAATTTCAACTTTCTAGGACATACCGTTTTTGAGTTATGCGAGATACATACACATATACACACATACGCACATACGCATGTACATACGGACGTCACGAGAAAATTCGTTGTAACTAACTCGGGGGTCGTCAAAATGGATATTTCGGGTGTCTGTAGGTTCCTAGGCATATATCCACGTGTGGTCGGGTCGAAAAAAAAACTCAACATTCATTCGGGGATGAGAAAAATGGAAATTAAGGCCGATTTTTAAGTGAAATTTTTTTTGCGAATACAATACTTCCTTTTTTTGTAAAAGGAAGTAAAAATTGCATTGCAGCATTAACTTAGATGGTCGGAAATTTCAAATGGTGGATGCATATGTAATATATTTATGTGACTGCTTATTAATATGCTTTCGGTTAGTTCTAATTAATGCAGTTATCGGCGGAGCATGAAATGTGTATTTACTCTCTAAAGCTTTTATCTTAATAAGCACGGGCACAGGATTATGTCAGGTCTGCAATCAGCAAATAATTAGTTTCAAAGTACAATGAATTTATTGCATTAATGCAGCAGCATTACATAGAAGTTCCCTTAGGTCAGTGTTCCAGCTGTAAGCATAATAGGCTCCATCCTAATGAATTAGAAGGTTTCTGGTATAGGGGAGAGTGTTGTACCTTGGAACACTTTTCATATTTTAATTTTTAACTTCAATAACTTGATTCAAATTTAAAATTTAAAAGTCAAATTAAAGTAACCCAACCTATTTCTCTGCCATATATTTTTTAAAATTCAAACAGTTTGAAAATAAAATATTGTCAGCCATTTAAAGTAAGAGTTCGAAGCTGTCCCAAGGTACAACATCCTATTGTACCTTGGGACACAACCTGTTGTAAAGTAAGAAAAACCAACGTTAAAAAAAAGCACAAATTTGCCAATTACAGCAGACACGTGTTTCGGCGTTACAGGGAACGCCTTTTTCAATGCAAAAAGTAATGAGCTTATGAATGAAAAGACATCCGACAAAAGCCAAGGGCAGATAAGCATGCAGCTTAAAAGATAAAAATAGCAGATTAACCAAACACCAATGAGAAAATTGTAAACCGATCAGGAACCAATAGGAATGCAAGCAAAGGCCAAGAGCTTTCTCTTAGGTACTGAACCCAGAAAAAAAGAAATTCAATTGGACAAAGATTAAGCCAAAGCTTAAAGAAAAAGAAAATGTCGGTAACCGTGAAATGGGAAAGTCTTCACGATAAAGGAAACAGCGTACCGTAAAGCCAGGGGTACTTTGACCCTTGGGCTCAAATGGAGAAAAAGGTTCAACGTCCTCTGTCAACCTTCAGGGTGAAATTTTTTCAACATATTTTGACAGATTCCACTAGAGAGCATCAGCAAGCACTCAATTATGTATACCAAGCAGTTCTATAGCTCTACTAAACACTAAACTATACTACTAAACTATAGCTCTACTTTTTAAAGCAACACTAGTGATTCTGCGTTCCTTCACTGTAAAAAAAATTCCGAAATGTTACTGGTTATTTCCGTGGAACGTTTCGGGATTTCACACGTTTTCACCTATTTCCCTGTCAAAACAAGTATTATCACAAAAAAAGTTTCCTGAATCGCTACAAGTTGCACGCGTGCAGACTTTTCACTGTTGTGGAAAATATTTTTAGCAACCAGTTTAAAGATTGAATGAGCGTGTTTATTAAGTGTAGCGGCCTGAGGTTGCTTACGGCTTGCCCAGATTGACTAAGCTCCCAATGAGAGCGAAAATGTCAATGGATAGCTACAGCTTTGCAAGGCAGGAATTGCAGGCAAGAGATATGCTTGGTTCCTTCTTGCATAGCCGTGGTCGCTCTGATTTTTATGGAGCCTTCTTGGTAAATTAGGAAGGTTCTAATCAATTACACTAAGCATACTTAACTTTTCTAGAAGGTTCCTGGCTTTAACAGGGCAGATTTCGCACGTCTTCATAAAGTTTCAAGGTTAATTTCAGAAAGGTTACTGACTTTTAGCGGAAAGCGTTCCTGATTTTTCCAAGATATGTTACTGGAAGAAATTGGGCACGTCAGCTGCCCATTATTTTCAAGGAACGTTTCTGAATCGTTTTTACAGTGTTGTGCCAACATGTGCCTTCATAACCTCTCAAACTTCCACACGTATAAGCTGTTCGACATCAGCTAAGAGTTTTTTAAGTACCTATTTTATGAGCACTATTTAATACCCTCTGCCGTAGTATAATTGTACTTCTCATTTCTGTCTATGTTTTTTTCTTTTAAATTGACAATGACAACATATCTCTTAACATAAAAATTACGATTAATCGGCCCATCAGAAAAACTTGAATAATTCCGTGAGAGAGATTTGGAAAATTTAAAAATAGCTAAAATTAAGACTCTAAGCAGGAAAAACAAAAGAAAAAAACCTAGAATTCTCGACAACGGATAAAGAGAGAGATTGCTGGCTCAAGTCATCATGGCTCAGTTACATGGTTTTCATAATGTAAGATGAAGAGGAATTAAAAGTTACAGGAAGTTTTGAAAAAGGCTTACCCAGTTGCATCTACTTTTTATTAATATTGTTAAATTTGTTGGGAAGTTTACGGAATATTATTATTGTAGGATGGAATAAGCTCAGGTTTCCAAAGATAGAGAGAAGAAGGAGCGAATGTTGAGAGCATAGAACGCTGCAAAAAGTTTTGGAAACGACCGAAAATTTAGGATCTTTCGTTTTACGAATGGTGTTATTTTAATAAAATTATTCAACCTCCAATAGTGATGAAAAGATAACTGTTCTCCTTCGGTAATTTCTGAGACAATAACTAGGTATGAACACACATTAAAAAAAATAATTTTCCTTAAAACAAATATGTGTGTCTCAAACTTCTTCTAAAATGTATTTTTCTTTCGAATAAATATTTTTCCCTATGAACACTACGACTGGGCGATATCAGAATTTTAATACCGCGATATATCAATATATTCGATATATCGATATATTCTTGGGGGGGGGGGGGTGCAAAGGTTATTGTTCAGAGCACATTATATCGAAAAATAACAACAACAACAAAAAAAAATCCAAATATAATAAATAAAATTATTTCTCTAATTCAAAACTTTCCTGGAGGGGGGAGGGAGCAGGGCGTGTTGAGCTCAATGCATGACAAAAGTGCTTCGCAACGAAAAGGTTTTAAATATTCAATTCAATATTTTGTTTAAATCTTTCAATTTGTGCAGTCTCAATAATTTGAATGTATTTTGATGCAAATCGTATATACCTTAAATAGTTGATTTTTAGACATTTAATAGGTCGTCCTTTAAGACTTTTTACTTTTTAGTTGAGTAACATTAAATAAAATACTAATAATAAATATTTAAAGAATGCAGCTATAAATTTTGGAAACTAACACACCATACACGCGTTAAGCACGCAGAACTATGAAATATACCTTTAATTTATATGTCACTAGCTGCACTACCTGACGTTGCACGGTATACCTCGAAAATAAAAGTTTCGTCTAGGGACGCATGTTTAACAATAGGTTTAAAAAAGAAAGGGAAAAACCTTTCCCGTCAATGTGTAGAAAGCACAATTTTATGACTCAAAATTTATATTTAGACATCATTGGATTTTTTTTTTTTTTTTTTTTTTTTTTTTTTTTGTAACCATTCTGGATTTTCTGGCGAATCCCCTAAGGTGGTTCCCATACACACCATTTTGATAAAAGAAAAAACAAAAATTACGTGAATTCCTGAGCATCAAAGGACCGCTGCGCCATGTTTGGAAAAAAAATCCGACGAAAACTGAATTTGCGTAAGGAAAACCCCTCGTGGGGTGTATTCGCACCCTCCCCCCTTTCCTCATAGGTAGGCGAAAACCCCTATTACAATTCCTGACCATCAAAGAACCACTGTGCCAAATTTGGCAAAGATCCGATGAAACTGTGGATTTGTATGAAGAAATAACCATCAAAGAACCACTGTGCCAAATTTGGCAAAGATCCGACGAAAACTGTGGATTTGTATAAAGAAATCCTTTGTGGAAGGGAGGGTGGCCTGCGAACGAAAACTACCCTAAGTGAAATCTTGAGCATCAAAGGACCTTTCAGCAAAATTTTTGCAAAAATCCGACGTAAACTAAATTTGCACAAGGAAAACCTCCGTGGGGTGTTTTCGCCCCCCCCCCCCCCCACAATCCTTCATCGGTAGGCGAAAAACTCCCTATGAAAATCCCTAAGCATCAAAGAATAGCTGATCCAAATTTGGCAGAGATCCGACGAAAACTGTGGATTCGTAAAAGGAAACCCCGGTGGGAGGTGGAGGGGGGTTCCGATTGCGAACGAAAACTGCCCGCTGTGAATTCTTGAGGCAAAAATCTGACGTAAACTGTGAATTTGCATTAATAAAATCATTATTTGGTTAATTAAAATATATAATACATTTAAATCTATTATTTTTTAACGATATACACATATTTTAATATTGATTTTAAAACTACTGTTAATTTTTCTTCAGCAGATCCATTCCAAAATCCATATTATTAGGTAAATCATTATCTCATCAATGTCGTTATTTCACAAGCAATTTAACCGAAAAACGGATACGAAAATTTCTTCACTGTTTCAATTGCGGTATTCGATGACGACTCTTAAACTGAAGTCAAAAAATACCAAACAAAAGAGCTGCAATGAACTATCGACGTAACGTAAAACCGTAAGTATGATTCACTTTGCTATAATAATTACGGCTTCGAATCCGTCAATGCGTAGAACTTACATAAAAACCCTATTTTCGCGCATTCATCCCAGAACTTCCGTCAACTCGTATGTGCCGCTTGTCTGGCGAAATTAGGACATTTCAGTTGCGTTCTATTCGGAGTTGCTAGCTAAGCGAGATTTTGTCAGATCGTTTCAATGGTGCCATGTGTTATGAAGGGCGTTAATATTTTTCCTCTTAATTTCGGAATGAAAGTTATATTCGTTCAGAACTGAAAATGCTTTCTTAACCAATACACGTTCACTTTTATGGGCCCACAAGAGGCAATGTCTGCTTTGTCAGAAAGAGAGCGGGGGTCCTTGGAAGGACCCCGCTCTTGATGGTTCTAGTATAAGTTTTGAAAACTTTCATAACTCAGAAATTAGAAACATACGAAACAGAAAAATTTTAAATTAACCGATTCGGCAATTCGAGAAAAATAACTCAGCTACAAATGCAAAACAATTAGCGCTAGCCAAACAAGGCAAAGAAGTATCATCTTCTTTTAATAATAATTCGTTATGTCATATAATTAAATTATCTAGCATTAATTGTTATTCTTGTCAGGCCACAATTATTATTTAGTTTTATCAAGAACTGATAAATATCGAGCTCAACATCGTGGAAATGGCTGCTTAGAACTGCGAACTACGTAATTTGCATTAAGTTTTGACGTTTAGTAATGCTTCTTGAATTATCACTTTTTTCTACGTAGGCCAGAGTATCCACAAGACTTTAAAAACTAATTTAAAAAGAATAAAACAAAAAAGTCATGCATACAAACAAAAATTACTAGGCTTATTAGCATTTTCTACGCTACGTTGCGTTTGTTTTACCTTTTTCATCCGCCATTAGACGGTGGCTGCCGTGCCCCCTATAGTTTGTTGTAGTTGCGAATTCTCTTGAATTCATTTTTGAAATTTCAAAACAGCCGTGTGGTGTTTCTTAATCTAAACAATTAGTTTTTCAAATTAAAAAAATATATATATATTTAAACCACGAACTTACATGTCCTTTGGCGTTTAGGTCAACTTTGGATTCGAGCACTTTTTTAGTTTGCTCGACATCGTTCTTTAAGGCTGCTTCTTGTAGTTTCAACTCATTCTGAGCACCTGCAATTAAAACAAAATACATTAGTAACTAGCTGAACCATGCAAAGTATTCGCGTTCGAAATTTGCAGTACAAATATCATGTAAAGACATCCTAAGTAAAAATTCACATTCGCTACTTTGAATATGACCGGACTCAATAACTCAAATTACATTGCGATAACGCTTTTAAAATGCATAACCTGTCATAGTTCAGTATGCTTAACGAAGGCTGCATCAAGGAGTCGAAAAAGCTTATGGCATTCCTGTTGCATTGATTTTAACACCAAAGATCTTACGGGAAAAATGAATACTGTTACAAATTCTGTAAATAGTTATTATTTTGTGATTAATTTGTCGAAATCTAGCTAAATTTGGCTTATATTAAATTATCTTTTATCTAAAATTATTGTAGCAATGTAACCTGTAAATAGTTTCTTGTAATGAATATACAGCCCCCGTACATTCGGCTGAAGTATACGGGTCTCTCTTTTCTGAATGATAAAATTTGTGATTGGAAAGAAATAAGATAACGGTCTACGATTTTCTGGAATCTTTTGGAATATTGTGGAAACTTTTCGATGTCTATAAATAGCCGCCCGCATGATAAAAAGTCAGTCTCGATTGAGAAGTTGTACTGAGAGTGTATTAGCTCTGTTTATTGCGAGGCATTTCGCTGTGTTGTTTTTCGTATTTGGATGTAAATACGTGTGTAACCGTTGAGTTTACGGTGTTGATTGTTATTTGCTTAATTGCTGATGATTAATTTAGCAGTTGTTAACGATCTTTCCTGTACATAGTGTAAATAAATCTCCTGTGTTTTTCTCAAGAACTGTGTCGTCCTTTCAAGAAAGTTGAACCTTTAACAATACTTTAAAAATGATATAATAGCAGGACACTCGAATAGAGGCTCGATACCGGGACCATTCGGTCTGAATGCTCTATGAGCTGAGCTACCTAAAGCCCTCGATTCGTCAGTAAGTGAATGTCCTAATTATCCCATGAAAATTAACAAACCATCAGACAGTTTCATGAAAAGTAAAAAAAAAATATTACAATTTTAACAAGAGTTTCAAAAAGTATCTGGAATTGCACAGCAGTATTGATGAAAACATTTAAAATATATAAATAATCTTTCAATGTATTTCTATATAGTAATTTTGAACTGTTAGAACATCTTAATGCACTACACCAAGGCATCTTCACATTAAAGATAGCGTTTCATGAAAAATACGAATAGCAAAGAGAAAATATCTAGTATTTCGCACAGTGAAATGACACAGGCAAAGACACAAAATGGCGGACTGAACCCACGTGACTGCCCGCCTCCAATCGAAGTCGAAAGCGGCGCGCAGTGCATGGATCAAAGTGTGTCGCCACTTAAGAGAAGGATCCAGGTCTTTAGAGCTACCCGGCTCCCCCCTTCTGAATATCCAAGCGGATTAATTCATTAAAGAACGCATACATTAGAAGCCTACCGTGGGAAGGTAGGGCAGTAACTGCAAATTTTTCATTTTTCATTTCTGTGCATTTTTGACTTCTGCTGTACGTTAGCTTTATTGTACACTAGTGGTACCCGCACGGTTTTGCCCGTAGTTGAAAATTAAAAGGTCTTTCGGATCACCTGTATTATATTTACAAATAATAGATGACGAATTTCTCGCCAATTGGCTATGTTCATTCGCTCTCCCATTCCACGTCATGATAATTTCGTAATTTACTCGTCCATCTTATCATAATTTTGCTCCCGAAAATGTTCTCAAAATTGAAATAGAAGAAGAACAAAATCGAATTAAAAAAAATTCGCTTCGAGGTGCACACCCCCATGCTACAAACTAACTTTGTGCCAAATTTGATGAAAATCGGCCGATCGGTCTAGGCGCTATACGCGTCACAGAGATCCAGATATCCAGACAGAGAGACTTTGAGCTTTATTATTAGTAACTAATGGTACCCGCACGGCTTTGCCCGTAATAGAAAAATTAAAAGGTCTTTTGGTTTGCCTGTATATTTATAAATATTGTACGGTGAAATTTCTCGCCAATTGGCTTGTACCCATGTTACAGTTCCACGTTATGATAATTTCGTATCTTGCCAATTGGCTTGTGCCCATGTTACGGCTCCACGTTATAATAATTTCGTAATTTACTCGTCCATCTTATGATAATTTTGTTTTTAAAATTGGAATAGAAAAAAAACCACATCGAATTTTCGAAAAATCGCTTCGAGGTGCACACCCCCATACTACAAACTAACTTTGTGTCAAATTTCATGAAAATCGGCAGAACGGTCTAGGCGCTATGTGCTTCACAGAGATCCTGACAGACAGACAGACAAAGATCCGGACAGAGAGAGATCCTGAGAGAGAGAGACATTCAGCTTTATTATTAGTAAAGAATTAGTGAAGAAGCTTGCTTATTTGGTTTCTGCTGAAAAAAAGCGCGAAAAAAAGTTTAATTCCAACATTTCCCAATAGTTAGTATTGAATCCAAAAAACAATTCTTTAAATACCTCGAAAGCTCGTTGCTGCAGATACTGCCGTTTACCTACTCAAGGCTGAAGAGCTCTTCTTAAATGATTTTAAATCTCGAATTTAAGAGAAGCGGTACACTTTTATACTATGGGTCTATTTTTCGTCATTAGCCGGCACGATAAGCTTTAAAATGAGAGTTTAAATAATGAGATTTGATAAAGGAATAAGAAAGATATCGCGGACGGACAGAAGAACAGACTAGAGAAATAATATATAAGATAACTAGGGGGCTATCGCCCCCTGCTCGCTATCGCTCGCCAACCCCCGGAACTGCTTACGCAGTTCCCTGTGGATCGCTTCGCGATCCATGCTCGCTTCGCTCGCTCGCTGTATGCCAATACATTAGCCTAGCTAAAATTTTCCGTAAAAATTAAAGTTGGTAATTGCATTTAGGTCACCATCCATTTAACCAATATGAAAATTACGTTCATAATGTTAATTTGTCTGCTTTAGCCAGATTTTCGACAGTTTAACTTTGCTGTATGTAAGATGACTGCCTTGGCAATGTGCACAACTTTACCATTATAGATACAAAAGTGTCTGTCATTGCTTTGGAGAGATTGCACTTCTACCTGTTGGTCCGCGGAAGGTATTTTATTTCCCTTCTACCACCCATTGGAAAACCAATGAAGGCATTCCCCTATCCGCCACCTGGGGACGCGCCCTCTAGGGGTTACAGGCTCCCCCGAGGGATGTATTTACATTATTTACACTCTTATATATATTTACATATTTACACTCTTATATATTCTAATCTGAGAAAACTTCCTCATATACACAATTAGAAATGTCCCGTTTGGGAGCCACAACTGACACTGCTTCAAAAGATCTTGTTCTTGATAATGCCACATAGAGCTGGCCATGACTAAAAACAGGCTCAGAGAGCACCAAACATATTTTCTCAAACGTTTGTCCTTCTTGTTGTTATTCTGAATCCTTGCCACGTCACGAACAAAAAATGGTTTAACTAAAAACGCGAAAACTCGCCAAGGCTACTTTGCTTGCACAATACTAAAACTACTATAACCCTAAACAAATTTGGCGAAACCTTTCAGCTGAGAATAAAAGGAATAAAGTAAATTCTTTCTCGGTTATTCATTTTGAACTGAACTGTCGTACTGAAGCAGAGAATAGACGACGCTCAAAGCGCCTACGCGTTCAAAACAACATTGCCGATGAACATGATTGTGGAGCAATGTGTGAAGAATGCGAATTTTGTGGTGCTCTTTATTGGCAGAAAGAGCGTAATACTGCAAATAAATATACTAAATGTTGCCATGACGGAAAGGTGCGGTTACCGGCATTGTGTGACGCACCTGATCTGTTGAAGGAACTGCTGACTGAAAATTCCCCAGCCGCTAAAAATTATCGGCAGCGAATCAGAGAATACAACTCTGGAAATGGCTCGTCTTAAATTGGATTCAAGAACGGTTTCCTGCCTTCTTTGAGCTTTTCTTTGCTGATTAAGGTTGAAATGGGCCACAACCCGACTCAAACTCATCTCAAAAAAAAAAAAAAAGTTCGTTGAGTATTCTGTGATTCAAGATTTCAAAACAACGTAGAAGTTTGTTTACATGATTTATCGGCGAAGTGTTGCCAACAGAGGTTTAGAAATTCACCCCTTCATTTGCCGGCACGTAAGAGAATTATATATATAGATTATGTCAGAGTTGTTTTTTAAACTACTTATTTCAATAAAAATGAGAAATAAATGTGGAATCTAAAAATCCGTTATAGGCTCTGGCTTCATTCCTTCTATTTTTTTTATCATTATTTCAACATAAACCAATCACTTTCCCGTACAAAGGATATTTCTACCTTTCATTGTTATTGAGTTTAAAAATCTGTACCTCAAAGTCAGAACGACATAAGTCATATAATTGCTACTATATAGGTGAGAGGAAAAATGTTTGTCTAGAGAACATGCAAAAGAAGGCACGCGAGCTGTTTTAACAGTGGTAAAATAATTACAAAGGATTTTTGAGCAATCACAATTGTTTATTGCTTCCATTTGACTGTCATTTTATTTTCCCTAATATCGTCCTATCATTTTATTTTCCCACCGCCACCCTCTGCAGCATCACCGTCCACCGGCTCCTCACGATGCTGCTTCTCTCGCGAAAGCCGTCTGTAGGTTGCAACCATGTCCTACACACACGCACACGTACACAACTACACACACACACGCACACACACACACACACACACACACACACACACGCACACACATACACCTACACACATACACAAACACATACACACACGCATACATACAGACACCTACACACACACACATACACACAACTACCCACACATTCATGCCTGCACACAGACGCAAACACATATGCCTACACACACATACACATACCCCGCCCCCACGCACACACATTCATACACACAACTACCCACACACTTATGCCAGCACACAGACACAAACATACATGCCTACACACATACACATACCCCCTACACACAAACACACATACCCCACACACAAACACACACGGCTACATACACACACTCGTGATTGCGAAAAACATAATTTGAATTTAAAATGTCAAAACTCAGATTAATTTTTCTTTTTTTTTTTAGAATTACGTTCACAGGCTCAACGTCATCTCCTTATTTTTTCATGTAGCATAAGTAATAAAAAAATCGCTATATCGTGTCTTCATCATCATTATAAAGCCTGACTGATGATTAAGCCTTTTCAACGAACAGTTTTTGATTACCAGGCAACAACGTAGCAAATGTTATTACAGAAGAAAGATGTCAAAACTAACTACTAGTAACTAAACTTTTGTTTCTACGTGGTTCACTGTAGTTTAATAGCATAAAAAAATATGTTTATTGTTCTTGAAGTCTGATTTATGTAGTAGATGAATTCAAAGAGAAACATGTCTTTGTGTAGATAGGATAAATAAATACCTTTGTGCCGAGCAGTAAAGTAAGAAAAAACAACGTCAAAAAAGCACAAATTGCCAATTACAGCAGACACGTGTTTCGGCGCTACAGGGAACGCTTTTTTCAATGCAAAAAGCCAATGCAAATGGCTTTTGTCGGATGTTTTTTCATCCATAAGCTCATTACTTTTTGCACTGAAAAAGGCGTTCCCTGAAACGCCGAAACACGTGTCTGCTGTAATTGGCAATTTGTGCTTTTTTGGCGTTGTTTTTTCTTGCTTTAATGTCTTTGTGTACTGTCATTTTTTCTATTATTTGATATCCTAGAAAAGTGGATGGTAGTCCAACAAGCCATCTGATGAATATGAAAATCTGGTGTCAATTCAGTCATAAATGAGCAGGATATTTGGTTATGAACATAAGGTTGGCCTTATTTAGTGTATTTAGCTTATATGATAGAGATGAACTAGGGTGTCGCGAGGAAAGTCTATTTCGTCAAAGTGTTCCGTGAGTCGAAAAAGTTTGAGAATTCCTGCACTAATAAACAGAGAATCACAATTTTTGGACTTACATCAGCCTGGCTCTGAAGTACAGATATTACGTTTTATTTTCTAGTTAGACAAATTTATTTTTCGTGTTTTGAAAGAAATCCCATTTTGCCATCCTTTAGATACAATCAACTCAAATCTTCTAATAGATAAATTTTCGAGGTACGTTTCAGGTAGAAAACTTTTCGATAAAAACATAATTTTTTTTCACAAGGTATTCATCTCCAAAGGGGGGGGGGGGGGTGTTCGTGATCTGCAAGATAAAGTTTTTTTTTATTACAAAGTTTCTTATTACGTGAAATAGAAAGAAATGAATTTAAAGAAAAAAAATAATAAAAATTAGTTTTGCAAAAAGAAGCCTTTAAAATCCTTTCTTTTTCCTTTCATCTGAGAGCATTTCCTCTTCAATTTCCGGACGTAATAATATCAAATGAGAATACGTGCTTCAGGTGTTAAATGGTAACGTGGAAAATATCGGTGAAATTTCATTCGGAGAAAGATTTCTTTAAGTTGGACGCGTGACTTGCCTTTTGGAATTAAGTTTTTACAAAACGATTTGGGAATTACAGCGAGATTGCTTGATTTGATTGATTAGGAACAAACCAGAAGTTTAGGGTAAGTTTTCGTCTGTAGATGGCGCAGGAATATAAATCTAATTTAGGGTTTTTTGAGTTGATTCTAATCACTATTTTCCACCAGACATTGTATCTTATATATGTGTTATTCATATCACTCAACACACACGATTACATTTTTTCCCAAGAGTGCTTTGCCGTTAGTTCCAGCCATGTACCAAATATCAGCACATGCATTATTTCTTCCCAAAAAGCAATGCATTGTATTATTTCTTGACAAAGGTTTCTTCTTTTTTTTTCTTTTTTTTGAATTGAAAATGGAACAAGAACGAGCATAAGTAATAAGCGAGTACACAGAAAAAATTGCAGTTATTGAGCAATTACGAACTGTTTTTTTACTCACTTGACGAAACTTAATGTTGCTCTGATTTTTCAGATTACCACAGCGACGTTTTTTTTTTTTTTTTAAATATTTATTTAGACAGCAATTTTTGATCGTCATAGTTACGAATCGTCTGCGGTTTAATTTTATTCATCTCTTCTTTTTTTTCAGTTCTTAACTCAAGCCGACTTTACACTTTAAAAAAAAGGGGGAGGGGTGTAAAATTACGTTTTTCCAGAAAATAACACCTGGGTCATTCGATCCATCATTTCATCCCACAAAATTTAAGTGTTCCTAATTTCATATGATTGTATTGTTCAAGATGGATATCATTTATACTAGTAAGTGCTTTTTTTCCCTAATTTAACTAATCTATCTGATAGTTAAACAATGTAAAAAAAATTTAAAAGATGAAAGAAGAATTTTTTTCCTCGCTTCAAAACTTTCAAGTAGTGGTAATGACTTTTACCCATTTGTCCCCAGGCTAAATTTTCTGCATGTAGTAGCTACAGCTTCTCCATTAATAATAAGACGCATTACAGTCAGCACACTCGAGTACAACATATTTGTTTTACACAAAGTTTTGGGTGCTTCAATCATTCTTCAAAGAAATGCCTACTCGAAAGAAAGTACTTTAGAGAAAAAAAATGCTGTACTGGAGTGTGCTGACTATAATACGCCTTATTATTAATGCAGCTGTTATATACAGAAAATTTAGCCCGGGTTAAAACGGGTAAAATCATTACCATCACTTGAAAGGTTTTAAATGAGCTAAAACTCCTTCTTTTATCTTAAATTTTTTAAAAACATCGTTTAATAATCAGATAGAGTAACTAAATTAGGCAAAATGAGCACTTACCGGTATAAATAATGTCGATCTTGAACAATTAAGTCATGTGAATTTAGGAACACTTTAATTTTGTGTGATGAAATGATGAATTCTGAACTTGAATTTTGTCCAGCTGACTTGTAGTAATCGATACAGTGGATCGTGACGAACGTAACATTCAGAGACTCTGTTTCGCTGCAAAACAAGAGTTTTAAACGTAAAATAATCATTAAGTTGTGGTTTTGCAGAATTTTGTGAAATAATGGTGTGGTGTAATACTTCAACTTTGAGAGACTTTGGTGTAATACTTCATACAAGAGAACACAGTAAAAATCACATAAGTTGGTTTTTGAAACTAAAGTATTATACTGTGACGAACGTAACATTTTTGCTATCTAGAATGACATGAAGTAGTGTATTTTATATATATATATATATATATATATATATATATATATATATATATATATATATATATATATATATATATATATATATATATATATATATATATATATACATATATATAATAACTGATTTTTTCCCTGATACTCTCGGTAAAGTTCTCGGTAATGTACAGTATAAAACTATATTACCATCTAGAATGCTCTTTCGAAATGAATACAAATCACCGGAGTCATAAATCTTCATAATGAGCGAATAAAACCCAGATCGCCGGCATATTTTTCTAGTCGTAAAATGCCGTTCTTAAACTCCATCTTCATCTTAGCAGTCATAAAACCAATCCCGCAGTGACAGTCGAATGTGAATGGAATATTCACTCTAGCGCCCGTGATCTGTTACTTTAAGAATCGGAGAAATTCGAAAACTACTCTTCCTGCATGTACAAAAGGTGATTTGAATAATGGGGGGGGGGATGGAATGCTGGAAAATATTTAAAGATGTAGATAATAATAACATTAATATTGCAGAATTCGTCAGGGAACAATAGCTTAATGTAAAATATGGCTAAAAACAAAAGAAAATCGAAAACAAATTTTAAAAAGAACATACAGAACACAGATTTTTAAAAATCCAGTTTCCAGCATTCATTTAAATTTGGACGTCTTGAACTCAAATTATGGTTTTCGCAATCACGAACTGCGAAAGCACCCTACTCGTCGGGTTTCTTGTTTCTACAGATGGAATGGAATGGAAATCGTCAAGAAATTTGCACCCGTCTTATTATGACTGGTAATTTTCTAGAATAGGTAATACGAGGCATACCCATGAAAAGAGTAATAGTGATTAGGATGCAGTAGTAAAGATAAACACTTTATGCCCGATATCCACCAGTTCACTTACCATAAAGATTATTTACAGCGTATAACGTTATATATTTTTATTTCATTACCAAAACATATTATCAAATTATCAGGTCGTGGAGCGAGTTTCATTGTTGATGACGTCAGGAGCTTTTCTCGATCATTCTCTCTATTATATATATACAGTAAAACCTGTAAAGTTGATCACCTTTATAAATTGACCACCTGTCCAAGTTGACCACTTTTGTCAGGAACGGAATTAGTCCTGTCTTATATAATGAAGGAAAACCTCTCTAACTTGGCCACCTCTCTATCTTGACCACTGATATACACCAGCTTTGGTTTAAAGTATTGTAAAAAACCCTTTGTAAGTTACACCACTAGACAAAAGCATTATATTGTACTAAAAGTTTCATCAGTTGTGCCTCAAATAAGTAACCAGACATTTTAGAAAAACCTATAAATATTTATGTTTCCATCAAAAAATATTGGGCTCATGTTAAGTCCCAGAAAATGCGCATAACTTTAATAAAGAGGTATTTTGTTGAAAAGTAGATTACCATAGTTCAAAATGTACAAGAAAAAATCAAATGAAGAATTTGAGTCACTTTTGACTTGTTGTGAATTTTTAGGAATTGTTAATAATTTTAAATTTGTATGATACTTTACTCGTCATCCTGGTAAATAATGTCTAAAAATATTTAAAAAACATTTTTTCTTATTTTTTTAAAGTAATGTTAAACAATGACAGTGAGTTTAAAGTATTCCAATTAGTTAAAAAATGAATGCATGGGACAAGAAATGACAAAAAAAAAATTTCATTACTACCCTCTATAAGTTGACCACATGTCTAAGTTGACCACCAAAGTACTGCACCGCAAGTGGTCAACTTACACAGGTTTCACTGTATGAGGATATTTTCAATGAGCCTAAGGCATCGGGCTGGTGTCACGAATCTGAAAAGGTGGCGTGGTTCTGTTGCACATACCGTTAACTAAGGCCCCGTTCCAAAAAAAAAAAAAGTCATTTCTTGTCGATTCTTGGTTCCGTGGTAGTTAAAACTATTGCTACTCTAAAAAAACTTAACATTTTTATTGAAGACTATCTATGCACATATTTACACTGGTGATTAAATCATAAACATTTATTATGGACATAGCGAATGACTCGCTTTTACACAGAGCTTTTGCTCGTGTTCGAACTCTATTCATCTCTTTCTCTCTCTCTCTCTCTAAGTGTTGCCACTAAATTTTTACCATAATATACAGCGCTTGCAGCGCTCTCTAGTTTGGAATAATAAGCGGGAAGGATCGTAGAGCAGCGGTTCCCAACTTTTTTCTCTTGCGAACCTCTTTCAAAATCCGAAGGAAGTTGGCGAACCCCTTGTGAAATAAGTAATAAGTAACAAGCAAAAAAAAATAATAATAATCACAATTGCAATAATATTTGAGAGCATTTTTTAGTTTGATGCTGCCCTTTAGTGCATAACAATTATAAAAACATAACTACAAAAAAAAAAAAAAAAAAAAAAAAGACAAACATTGCTATAAAGAAACTAAAATGATAGCTAGAAAATGAATGCAAAACTAATTCATTTAAAAACAAACCAAGTGATTATTTTTTATTGGGCCTCAGTCAATTTTGCGAAAAACTTAATGGGATGGTTGTGGAACAAAAAAGCCCAAAGTTTGGCTTAAATATATGAAAATTTCCGTCTTGCATTGAATTCAGCATTTAATATGCATCTGTTTAACTCTGTATATGCTGAAAATCCTTTTTCAGATAGAAAAGTTTGTCCAAAAGGTTAATAAAATTCAAAATGTCTTTTTATAATACGACAGTATCATTTATTGGTAACACTAAATCAGAAGTCAATTAAAGAATTATCTTTAAACATAGCTTTTATAAAATTGTCTCAAATTAATAAAGTAATCTTTTTTCCAACAGTAAAATTCGAAAGGTCACTAAATTTATATCTTGTTGAAAAGGACTACGAGTCTACTTGTTTGATAGAGATATTTTGCGTGCATTAATCTTTTGAATGTTGAGGAATTTTCTTGTCTTTATACCAAATGTGCAGAATAAAATGAGTAATTATTCTTATTTGTCTTATTTTGTTTTTGAGGTACAATAAAAACGCCTATAATTAAGTCTAATGACTGCATAAAAGGTAATTTTTACTTAAAAAAATATGTTTACTTATTACAAGATAATTTTTCTGCACGAATTTCATAAATTTCTCTTTTATGTACCGAGAATATTCAAAATGCAAGGCCTAATTTCATTCATTTTTTTTTTACTGCTTACCCTCACACTGTCCTGTCGCAAGTTCCAACCCAGCATTTTTTTCTTTTTTTTTTTTTTTTTTGAGCAATCACGATTGCTTATTGTTCTCACTTGACAGTTTTAAATTCCTATGATTTTATTTCCCCTTCGCTCTCTCTGCAGCACCACCGTCAGCCGGCCGCCTCACGATGCTGCTCCTCTAGCGAAAACAGTCCCCAGGTTGCGTCACTTACTTGCCTACACTTACATATACACCTATGCACACACATACACCTACACACACAAACACATATACACACGTATACATACAGACATCTACACATACACACACACACAAACACATACACACAACTACCCACACATACACATATCCCTCCCACACAAACACACAACTACCCCCATACACACACACAAACACACATGCCTACACACACATACACATACCCCTCACACACAAACAAACCCCCCTCACACACACACAAACACACACATCTGCATACACACACTCGTGATTGCGAAAAACATATAATTTGAATTCAAGATGTCAAAGTTCAAATTAATTTTCTTTTTCTTTTTTTTTTAATGCGACGCGAACTATCCCTTCTCTTTTTCGTCAGTTCAAAGAACATTGTAATTCAGGTAATGTGAAAATTTCAGCGACAAACACTAGCGAAATCGCAATTCTACGCATTTCCAGTACACCACACTTCGTCACACTCAAAAGGTGAAGAAACTAAATGTTGAAAATCGAGCATAAATAATTCAGACGTTCGTATATGCTCCATAAAATATTTCCATAACATTTAATCGAGTTTTAAGATAAAAGCTACAGAGAAAACTAAAGCATTCGTAATTAGTATGCTTTCATTGCGTTCAAAATTTGAATCTTTGAACTTTGTCCAAAGAGTGTCGAATTTGCAAGAGACAAATAAACAAATGAAGAACAAAAAAAAAAAAAAAATTAATAAATTAATTTGGATTTTGACATCTTGAATTCAAATTATGTTTTTCGCAATCACGAGTGTGTGTATGTAGGCATGTGTGTGGAGGGGGGGTGTTTGTGTGCACGGGGTATGTGTGTTTGTGTCTGTGCGCTGGTATAAGTGTGGGGGGGGTATGTGTATGTGTGTGTGGGGGGGGTATGTGTATGTGTGCGTGGGGGGGGGGTATGTGTATGTGTGTAGGCATATGTGTTTGTGTCTGTGTGCTGGCAGGAATGTGTGGGTAGTTGTGTGTACGTGTGTGTATGTATGCGTATGTGTATGTCGGCATGTGTGTTTGTGTCTGTGTGCAGGCATGAATGTGTCGGTAGTTGTGTGTATGTGTGTGTATGTATGCATGTGTGTTTGTGTGTTAAGTGTTTGTGTGTGTATGTGTTTGTGTGTGTAGGTGTATGTGTGTGTAGGTGTATGTGTGTATAGGTGTATGTGTGTATGTGTTTGTGTGTGTAGTTGTGTATGTATGCGCGTGTGTGTAGGACATGGATGCAACCTGGAGACGGCTTTCGCTATAGGTGCAGCATCGTGAGGAGCCCGCCTGTCCACGGTGATGGTGCAGAGGGTGGCGGTGGGAAAATAAAATGATAGGACGCCAAAAACAGTCAAATAAGAACAATAAGCAATCGTGATTGCTCAAAAAAAAAAAAAACTCTTGAACTTGAGATTTCATCTCAAACAAAAATGTTAAAATTCCTCTATTACAATATCGTTTTCGCGAACCCCCTTCATACCAGGGGTTCGCGAACCACCGGTTGGGAGCCGATGGCGTAGATTTTAGAAGCATCAGCTTAAGATCAGCCATTTTGGATCGGAGCGCGTGTTTGAGTGGTTGTTTTTTTGGCGAGTTATCGCGTTTGGTGATTGTTCACTGCGAGCGATTTTTGCGGCACGTGAATTGTTTGTTGAATAAAATATTATTTTCGGTAAATTTGGCGAAACTCGATACTTTGCTGTGGTAATCTTATATCCACAACAATGAAAAATCTGGTCCAAAATGGCTAAACTTAAGTTGATGCGCCGGCCTATCTATAAAGCGGCTCTACCCTTAACAAGATGCCGAAAATCATGCTAAAAAACTTCTTTTCCAAAGCATGTTCTTTTCGGTTGGCGACATAAAAGTGCCGATTTCACAGCTTTTATTATTCAGCAGCTGTTTGTATGAATGAATCGAGAAGTAATTAAATTTTTCTTGAAAGATCTCAAAGAATAAATCAAGCACTTTTGAGAAGAGAGATAATTACCATTTTCTCTTTTCAAAGTAAATATAAACGAGGCTAACATAAAAGACTGCTTCCTTTTAGATTTTTTTTTTTTTTTTTTTTTTTTTTTTTTTTGTGCAAAACAAAACAACTTTCTTATTTATTTAATATTTTTTCTAGAATTTTAAACAGCTTTGTCTTTTGTAGAAAACTTTGCATAAGAGTTAATTATTTTTATTTAAAATTTGGTTTCTGGTAATTTTTTCCTCAATTCAGTTTTTTAAAAAAGTTCTAGCATCAATTTCAAGGTATTTTGTTGACGGAGCAAGACACGTGATGTCAAGAAGATATGACGTAGTTAGTCTTTGAATAAGATTTGAATGCCATTTAGTTAGGGGTCATTCATCGCACTTCGTTTGGCATGTTTTATTTTTGATTAGTATCGCATCATGTACAAATACATGTCGAAAAAACTGTCTAGATTGCACTTTTTATTAAATATTTCTTCACACAAAAAGGTCTTAAATTTAATAAAAGTGAACTTACTAACCATTCCAGTGATGTAAGATTCGTTATTTTATTATTTTGGAAAACAAAATGAAATCGTACGTAAGAATAGGGGGAAGGTGTTTGAAAAATCTTACATACCCTTACATGGGGAGGGGGGGGGGGGAAAAATCGCCAAAATTACCCTTACGTAATTAATGAATGGCTCCTAAGTCATTCTTGATGTTGTGATGGAATTTGGCTGACTATTCCGTGTTAATAAAAGATGTAAAAATATTATGTTAATTCGATCACAGCAACTGTGCACACATACAAAAAGGTAATCGTTTGCAAAAGAATAAAATGATTCTTACACTTGATTATCTCAAGACAACTTGGAATATAATTTAATTTTGAATAACTTAAAATCTTCATAGACTGTATTTGAACCGTCTGTTTTTAAAAGACTTCGTTTGCTTTTCAAACATAATTATTGCAAACCATTATACGAACATTCAAGTAAATGTATGACAATGTTTAAATTTTTTAACTAAATTAATAATCCTTTATTTTTAAAAATTAGTTCTAAGGTAGATGACGGGGCACACACGATGTAGGGGCACATATGAACAGTTCCCATATCCTCTCCGTAATATAAACATTAGTGAAGGGTTATTATAAGTCTTAAAAGAGGGTGTACATATTTATAATTATTATTTTGCTACAATCAGTTCTAAATTTCTTGTTAATTATTTTTCGTTATTATTGATTGATTTTTTTTTTTTTTTTTTTTTTTTTTTTTTTTTTTTTTTTTGAGCAATCACGATTGCTTATTGTTCTCACTTGACAGTCCTTGATGTTCCGGTTCCTTTTTCAGCTTGGACCAGGCCTGCAGCACCACCGCCTGCCGTCCTCCAGGCGCGGCTGTCCCCCGGTCTTGAGCTATCCGTTTCTTCTGGTCGGAGGCATCCATATACTACGCACACACGCATACACACACACGCCTACACACTCATGCCTGCGCACAGACACAAACACAAACACACATACACACACTCATGCCTCCACACAGACACAAAATCATATGCCTACATACACACACACACGTGCGTACACACACAGCACTGCATACACAACACGCACACACATGCATACATAGACAAACACGCGCACCCACACACATGCGCCTACACAAACACACACGCGCATTCGTACACACACAGCACTGCAAACACAACACGCACACACATGCATACATAGACACACACGCGCACCCACACACATGCGCCTACACAAACACACACGCGCATTCGTACACACACACGCTCGTGATTGCGAAAAACATAATTTGAATGCAAGATGCCAAAAATTCAAATTAATATTTTTTTTTTTTAATTCCTTTCCTACTAAATGGATGGCCAACAGTTAAGAGCTAGATAATATTTACAAGGGGAAACTAGTATGTTGTGGCCATCACGAAACTTTCTTCTATATCTTTCCTTAAAATTCTGCCCCCCCCCCATACTTAACGAGGAAGCAATATTCGCAACTCCAGCGCTCGAATACGCTCCCTTGCGGTGATTTACAAAACTGCTCATGAAACTAAAACATTGCCACGTTGCGTTCCACGTGTGTCTGTTGACGTAAACACAGGCAGTTTGTTCTGAGTATTTATTAACACAATCGATGTGTCTTAGATTGCTTTCAGCTTCAGAAATATTGTTTCGTCCCTTAGTAGTATTCTCGAGCTTCTCAAAATAATGTTAGTTTTCCTTACACAAGAAAACTCTGGATTAACAAACTTGGATAACGTTATACCAGGTAAAATTTTTTATTGTTTTGTGTGAATTTGCAAGAATATGGGTATTTTTTTAAAATCAAATTAATTTAAGTAACCATATTTTACAACAATATTTAGTTGGAATGGACAGTATGCAAAATATTTTCTTGAATATATTACCGTAGAACAAAATGAAAAATGTTTAACCAAGAAAGAATTTACTTTATTCCTTTTATTCTCAGCTGAAAGGTTTCGCCAAATTTGTTTAAGGTTATAGTTTTAGTATTGTGCGAGCAAAGTAGCCTTGGCGAGATTTCGCGTTTTTAGTTAAACCATTTTTAATTTTTATCATGAGTGGAATAAAATGGTAGTAAGATTACAGAATTCGTTAAGTAAAAAGAAATAATGGTCAATCAACTGAAAAGAAAACTACCACCATATATCCGTAAGAATTTTGTAGATGATTTGCATAACATGACATAATTAAATCGTAGCTAAGAAATTAGAAACATCGAAACAGAAAAATTTAAATTAACCGATTCGGGAATTCGAGAGAAAGAACTCAGCTACAAATGCAAAACAATAAGCGCTAGCCAAGCAAAGCAAAGAAGTATCATCTTCTTTTGGTAATAATTTGTAATGTCATATTAAATTTTCTAGCATTAATTGTTATTCTTGTCAGGCTACAATTATTATTTAGTTTTATCAAGAATTGATAAATATCGAATTCAACATCGTGAAAATGGCTGCTTAGAACTACGAACTACGTAGTTTGCGTTAATGTTTGACGTTTAATAATGCTTCTTGAATTCTCATTTCTTTCTACGTGGGTCAGAATATCAACAAGACTTTGAAAATTAATTTAAAAAGAATAAAGCGAAAAAATCATGCATACGAACAAAATTTACTAGGCTTATTAGCATTTTCTTTGTTACCACACACTGTAAAAACGATTCAGAAACGTTCCTGGAAAATAATAGGCAGCTGATGTGCCCACTTTCTGCCAGTAACACATCTCGCAAAAACCAGGAAAGTTTTCCGCTAAAACTCAGTAACCTTCCTGAAAAATCCAGAAATCTTCCCGTTAAAGCCTTCGTGTCACTGGAAGTTCAAAGTCATCTCTGGTAGGGATATTATTACAGCTTGGCAGCTTCCTGATTTATCAAGACAGTGCCAAAAGCAGTACTGCAAGCATGGGCAAAGCTAAGCTAAAATTGCAAGTAAGTATCAAACATCTCACTTGCTTGCAAGTCTGACAAAGCTACGAAGTCCATACTTATTCGCTCCCTTTGGGAGTTTAAACAGCATGGACAAACCGTAAACGAATTGAAGCCGATACACCTTATAAATACTCTGAATTAATCTTTAAACTGGGAGCGAAAATATTTTTTACAACTGAGAGAAGTCTGCATTTGTGCAACTTGTAGCACTTCAGGAAACTTTTTGTGAATGATACTTGATATTTCCAGGAAGGGGATAAAAACCATTGAAATCACGAAAAGTGACACGGAAATAGTCAGTAATGTTTCTGAATTTTTTTACAGTGCATGCGTTTGTTTTAGTTTTTTCGTCCGTTATTAGACAGTGGCTGCAGTGCCCCCTATAGTTCGTTGGAGTTGCGAATTCCCAACAAAAACAAAATTACACATGCCAAAATTTGACGACCATCCCAATCCCTGATTTATCTCCAAAGCAAAGAATAAAAATTGAAAACTATTTTAAAAGCCTTGCTTAAAATAATTACAAACATTTATTTGTTAACAAACACAAGATGGCAACAGTTAAAAATTTTAAATCATTGAGATAATCTTTCCGATGGGGCCGTGGTAGCCTGATCGGTAGGGCATTGGACTCGGGGCCGGAGGGGCTCGGGTTCGATCCCCGCTGGTCGAAGACCCACCGTCGTCATTAAAGGGGACTGGGCGACGCTAAATATGCTCGTGGTCTCAATGTCCTCCAAGTGAAACGATACCTCTGGGGGTGCAAGTACCAGGTAGCTATTAGCTCTTGGACTAGTTCTAAATTCTCATTAACTGTTCGATCCGGTGATGGTGCTGCCATCTATCGGTATATAAAATAATGGAGGCAAGGCACTAGTATGCAGACCTCGACATAAATACAGTTGTAGTCAGTGTGACTCTTGAATAGAAATAGAAATAGAAATCTTTCCGATCATTTCTATGCAATTAAAATTACGAGATATACGCAGACGACAGTCCATTACGATTTATCTTTCTTATTGTTGCAATTGTAAAGCTATTTTTATTCACACAAATAAAAAAAAATCAGCCCCCCATGGAGCGGTTGGTGCCAAAATTGAACCAACGCCTGTTTGCATATGGATTCATATTTATTCCAATTTTCTTCCAGAACGTACCATTACTTCTTAAGATACGGCACTCGCAATGAAAAAAAAAAAGAACGTTCGATTGCGCTACCCCCTTTTTATTTGTTGACGCCAAAATAGAATCATTTCTTATACCCACTAAGGGCTGGATACTTGTCGATAAATTTTTGTTTGATTACGTTCATTATTTCTTGAGATATAGCAGTCACAATTGACGACAAAAAAAAGTTCTATAGCTCCACCCCCGTTTGAGCTATGTCCCATTGCTTCACCCCCTTGGAGGAATTCGCGCCAAAAACCAATGGGCACAAGTTCACGTATAGGGGCACATAGGTGTACCGAATTTTTTTCGATTTCACGCTGTAGCTTTTGCTGTAGAGCGGTCAAAAAAAAACTGGTGTGACACACAGACAATTTGCACGAATCCAATACTTTCTTCTATATATTGGATATAGAAGAAAGTAAAAAGACAAAATATTTTCCTTTAACTAAAAATTGAAGTTTAAAATAATTTTGAACTTCATCATCATGTTGTTTATGAAACTTAAGCGCAATATGTAACAAAAATAAACTTTACATTATAAGATATTCTTTGTATTGCTCAGTCTTTTAAGTTTTTTCTTGTCGATACAGTAATTGGAATATGCTACGACTTTAAATTTGACAGTGAAACTTTAAAATTTGACAGTGAGTAGGGTTACACACTTCGAAAAAGATATTTTCTTATTAACAGTAACTAATCAACAGTACAATTTAAACTGTCACAATATAGGTTACCAACTCTTCCATGTTATAGGTATATACAGTCGAACTTCCATACATCGAACTTCCACAGTTCGAAATTTTCTATGTATCGAAATTTCAGCGAACATCTATGCTCATCACATAGAAACATTGTTTCTATATATCGAAAAAAAATTCGAGACATTCGTAGATTTTTTTTCACTTTAGACTCTTATGAAAAATGAAGGTTACGGGAGAAAATTATGTTCACTAATAGTTGCTACGAAACTCATAAGGAATCTGTGGTTGAGGGGTGTGTAGATAGATCGTTGTTCCGTTCTGGAGCTCTTCAATTTCCTCAAGTTTATTTCAAGTCTTAGTTGTAACCAGTAGCACTGTAGTTTCAAGCTATCCCTTTTGTCTGTTGATTATCATTCCTAGTCTTTTTAGCTTCAGTAAAAACCATTCAAGTTAAGTAGATTATTTTTTTACTTTTCTCTCGATTACACATTTTCAAAACGAAAATCCCTAATCTTGCGGATCAAGTTGAATTACTGAAGAATGAAGATGTATGAAGGAGCAAAAATATGTAACTTCTGTTAATTTTTTAATTATTAATTTTAATTTAATCCGATGCTCGTATAAATTATAAATAGGGTTTCATACACGAAAATTAGCTTTAATTTAAATGTTTTAATGGATTTTTATGGTAAAATAAGATTGTTTCCATATATCGAAATTTCTATGTATCGATTTTTTCCGGCAATTTGCTACTTCGATATATGGAGATTCGACTGTACGTATATGCTTCATATTAAAGAGCTTTTCGTTGAAATATGATGCTTGTCCTGCATTTTTCAATCTTGTTCATATGTGCCCCATTCTTGTTCATATGTGCTCCTCTGTAGGTGCACATGTGGACAATTTAAGACATTTTTTGAAAATTCCATAAAGTAAAGAAATATTTTTTAAAAGAAATCTGAAAAATAAAGGGCACAAAGAAAAGACTATGCAATCACGGGGACACATTTGCTCAGAGTAACTGATAATATTTTTTGAGAAATTAAAAAAAAATGTTTACACGTGTCCCCCTTTCCCTTAATTTTCTATTTAATTTAAGATTAAAGTCCTGGAGTCTTAAAAACATCATGAATAGCTGTAAAGACACACCAGATAAATAGTACCCGGATTCTTTGTCTTTAAAAAAAAATAATAACTACCACCTCAAATATTTCAACATGCCCTATATTTCTACATGCCCCGCTTTCCCTTAATATAATTTTATCTTTTTCCTGTTGTTCGTTTCCAGTCATTTTTATTTTTGTTATCATATATGTCAAGTTCTCTGTCATTTTAACTAAATATGTCGTAAACATTGCATCTTGATCTTAGTGGACACAAATTAGTAATTACTTTTTGCAATTTGTGTACTTCAAGGATATTAATTTATTTTCTGATGAGACGAAGGACAGTAGATTTTTTAATCGCTTTTCATGTTTTTCCATCTAGTCGACTTGGCGTTGCTGGTTTCGCTAAGTAGTTTCGGTCACTGTCATTAAAAACATTTTCCGTTTCCTAGCCAATTAACTATCTTCAACGAAATTAATTAAGATTCAAATGCTGGTTATAGAAACCAAAATAAGTTTTCAGACGTTCCTCCAGTATCATCACTCTCATAATACTGAAACTGAATTCACTTACTTCAGTGAGCACGAATTCACTTACTTCAGTGAGCACGTTAGCTGACTTCAGTACAACATGAAGTTAGGGAACTCTAAAGCGCGCTGGAGAACTGCCTGTTCAATTAATTAGTCGGAAATTGTGTAAATATAAATAAAAAACCACTACAAAGTTTGAGTGATCATGTTTTTGATCTCATGTTGCCATTTGATGGCTCCAGATTTTTCAAAATGTACGGTCAAGAAACTGGTTTGAAGTTGTTTGTAGAAAAATATTGCAAGCTGCAGTTTCTCATCATTTGTTTGAATGTTTTTATTTATTTCACCTCTGCTTCGAAATCTGCATCATCTGTTGTAAAACTTTTTTCTCACAAAGTTTAAAAAAAAAAAAAACACTCAAGACGAAACACTTTAGTTTAATGGAACTGTTCTTTGTACTAGCGTCCGCTCAGCGGTCGAAATTCGACCATATTCATTCCTGAATATTTGAGAAAACTTATATTAAATATTATAAATTTTCCGGTTTCTATCATTTTTATTTTACACTCTTATACATTCGTTTAGAATACACCTGGGAAGATATAATTTTTACATGTGCTCACAATATCAAACAGTAATTATTTATTCCAATTTTGCTTTCTGTACGTGGCGCACACTGTTAAAACCAGGAGTGCCACAGGGGTGAACGACGTTAACAAAAGTGCTAAAAGACCATTCAATAGGAAAGCGACTCATTGCGCATGCGCTCTGACTTATCGTCCAATGACAACTTCAGTTTGAATGGCGAACGAAGGAAGTTGCAACGAAATTTACTTTCACATTGAATGAAGTACAAAACTGAAAATTTCGTGGATTAATCTTCGAAATCTCGCGTAAGTAAAGGCATTTGATCATATTGTAAGTCTTAGAGCTTTCGAACATATTTAAAGTGTTTAAAGTATGTTGACAACTGCTCATTGTTCCGTTTACCTTATTAAATATTTAATATCTTGCTATTTATGTCCTGCAGAAATGTTACCTAAAACTATCTATCAGTACTATCATTACAGTCAACATTAAAAATAAAAATGTTTAAATGCCTATATATGAGCAGCCTATATACCAATGTCTATTTCTTCTCAATGAAATAACTACGTAGTGGAAACGAACAGAGCAGCAAAGGCGGGGGAAAAGAAACCCGCCGGAAAAAAATCTCTCTCACTCATCAGTGTTTGACTCAAGAGTTTCACATCGTGTTTTCGTTAACGTATCTTTCTTAGGCGTTATTGCATGAAGCGAATGTAGTTATCTACTCGTTCTTATTTTTAATCTGACGTAAAACTTGACATTGGAAAGAAGGGCTTTTAAATTAGTATTTATCTTGTACGCATAAAGATATTCAAATATCGAATTTTATGATAGGTATTGATATGTTACGCTCGATTAAAATTTTAAACGTTTATGAAACGCTTTTATTTCTCGATGATTCTAATCTAATGTTACCTAATATTCCTTCCTTGTTCATTTTCAGTACGGATCGTGCAGTAAAAGTTGTCAACAACATATTAATTATTGAGCAATCCAAGTGTGAATATAAGAAAGTTAGTGCAGCAACAGACAAATTAAAGTCATGAACACTTCTAAACTATGTTCGAAAGTTGAAATGTGATCAAATGCCTTCGTATATATAAATCAAAATAAATAAAACACAATGGTACTCAAAAACGCACACAACACGGGGGGGGGGAGGAATCTCTACGTGCCGCTGGTGAACAAGCGTTTCACCCCTGAAAGGTGCCAAACGCAACCTATAGTTTTTACAGTGTAGCATAGACTTTTAATTACGTTTTTGCGCCAAAAAATGAAAAAACAATGGAGCCAAAGCTTTTTGTATGTTAATATCAAGATGATTGAAAGAGGATATTTCGATTATTGGGAAATTGGCATGGTTGTCAAATTCTTGGCGTGAACAATTTCATTTTGTATATATGTTCCCTTATGATAACCCTAAGCAAATATATATTTCTCTACTCTTTGTTCACGTATGCAAAGGGAAAACACTTCTTGCGCAGGCATTGGTGCCAAAAGGTTGACGCCAATGGTTAAAGATCACCAATGCCTCAATTATCGAAATCTTCTCGAATGAAATGATACCGCAAAACTCAGTTTATAAGTAAAAATTCTGTGCAAAAAATGTTTTATAAAAAGTCGGCTATCATTAAGTTGCCTCTATCTTTGGCATTAGAGGTACAAAATTTCAAATGGTTAAATGAACCAAACTGGGCGACGTTAAATATGCTCGTGGTCTCAATGTCCTCCAAGTGAAACGATACCTCTGGGGGTGCTAGCACCAGGTAGCTATTAGCTCCTGGTCTAGTTCTAAATTCTCATTAACTGTTCGATCCGGTGATGGTGCTACCATCTATCGGTATAAAAAATAATGGAGGCAAGGCACTTAGTATGCAGTCCTCGACATAAATACAGTTGTAGTCAGTTGTGACTCGGAATCGGAATCGGAAATGAACCAACCCTGCTTGCTGCATTAAAAATCATCCATTCGAAAACACTGGACGTCGCAATAATGGTACAATTTTAAAAAAATTGTCTTTGTGATTTTTTTCTGGTAAAGGGTTGTGCATAGCTAATGTCGCACTTTTTTTTTCTCGACATATTTGACCTCCTTCCCTTCCCCCTTTCTCACAAAGTTTCCCACTTCACCATACCTCTCCCCTCTTCATTTATGAAAACCAGCATGACAAATGCCATTTTCATTTAAAAAAACGTGCGCTGTCACATTCTCCCCACTGTATGTCTGTCTTATCATTTCTTTCCTCCCCTTGTCACAAACTGTTACAACTTCATGAATCCCACCATAAAGCGTGACTTCATTCTTGAACAGCACCTTTCTTTGCCATAGCCCTGTGCAAATATATATTCATTCAATGCAACAAATGGCAATGCATAACATTAACCAGCAATTTCTTCACGTTAACTATGTCGCGTGAAAAAGCAAATAAAAATGAATTTTCACTAATTTTTAATTACTTCTAACGCTTTTTCTAGTCATCTTAGCGGGTTTCCATTTTTGAGCCGTAAAACGGGGGGTAAACGTTTTTAGAAGTATTTTGCACGATCTTTCCAAGCATACCAAGCTCAAAGCACTAAAATGCATTTTTCGTGTAGAAAAAGCGGTTTGAAAATGAATTAAAACTTAATGTTCCACGCTTCCAACAATGAATTTCAACAATAGAAAAAAGACAAAATTAACATTTTTGAGTTTAGCTAACTAAAAACGCTCATAACTTCTTTTCTAGTGGATTTAGGTTATTGGACCTGGGCACCCAGACAACTTCGTTAGGAGTACTTTTTAAAGACCTTTCCAACCATACCAAATTCGAAAAAATTGAACCATCCGTTCGTGTAAAAAGAGCCATTTAGGACGAAAATGCTTTTTTTTATTAATATCTCCATTAATTAGCGTCCGATTTCAAAAAATTTTATTGATGACACTAAAACTCGGCAATAACTACTGAACAATAGAGAATGAAGGAAATCGGTTCCCAAACAGAGTAGAAATCGGTACCGAAAGAAAAAGACTTGCCTATTAATATATGAAGATAAATGAGATGTTTTCTCTCCTCTAAAGTTTCTGATAGCAGAAAGAATACAAAAAGTTCAGAAGGGGATGAAAAATAGCTTTTATCTAGGCTAAAAGTAAGAAAACTCTTTCGCAGAAGTTAATGTAGTTTATTAAACACTGACTCATAAACAATGTAATAAAGAAATGCTTCGTGTCAATTTTATTGAATTACTAGTGGTACCCGCACGGCTTCGCCCGTAATAGCAAATTAAAAGGTCTTTCGGTTCGCCTGTATATTTACAAATGATGTGTAGTGAATTTTCTCGCCAATTGGCTTGTGCCCACGTTACGGTTCCACGTTATGATAATTTCGTATCTCGCCAATTGGCTAGTGCCCATGTTACGGTTCCACGTTATGATAATTTCGTAACTTATTCGTCCATCTTATGGTATTTATTTTTCCTTAAAATTGGAATAGAAAAAGAACAAAATCGAATTTTCGAAAAATCGCTTCGAGGTGCACACCCCCATGCTACATACTAACTTTGTGCCAAATTTCATGAAAATCGGCCGAACGGTCTAGGCGCTATGCGCGTCACAGACATCCTACAGATATCCTACAGACATCCAGACATCCAGACATCTTCCGGACAGAGAGACTTTCAGCTTTATTATTAGTAACTAGTGGCACCCGCACGGCTTCGCCCGTAATAGAAAAATTAAAGGTCTTTTCGTTTGCCTGTATATTTACAAATAATGTATGGTGAATTTTCTCCCCAATTGGCTTGTACCGACGTTACAGTTCCACGTTATGATAATTTCGTATCTCGCCAATTGGCTTGTGCCCATGTTACGGTTCCACGTTATGATAATTTCGTAATTTATGATAGTTTTTTTCTTAAAATTGGAATAAAAAAAGAACCACATCGAATTTTCGAAAAATCGCTTCGAGGTGCACACCCCCATGCTACATACTAACTTTGTGCCAAATTTCATGAAAATCGGCCGAACGATTTAGGCGCTATGCGCGTCACAGACATCCTACAGACATCCTACAGACATCCAGACATCCAGACATCCTCCGGACAGAGAGACTTTCTGCTTTATTATTAGTAAAGAAGAAAATCCAATTCATCAAAAAAAAAAAAAAACACTTTAGAAGACAAAAAAAATGTTTTTTTCTTTCATCGCGTAGCTAGCTGACTTGCTGTCATAAGGAGAAAAAGAAAATATTCTTGGGTATTGGAAGACTATTTACATAAATAAAATGTGTCAATTTTTCAGGCATAGGGTACTCTGCACCATGCTATTAGTATGTTGTTAAGAGATCCTCTTCATGTTAAAATGAACACCAACTTTATATATTTCAAAGATAGCACCCCCACCCTCCTTCTTTTTTATATCATCATTTAAGTTTGTATGACAAATTTTGTTTCATTTGATCCAGCTGTTGCTTTATAATTAAATTGAGAGAAAACCACCTCGTAATATTTTTCCTGTTTTTGCGCATAACACCTACTTTATGAACGGCAAGGATTTTTTTTTTTTTTTTTCAAAATATAAACCAGCCCAACAATAAATACGTTACTTACGATCGCAAATTCTATTTTTGAAATTATGATAAGAATGAAAAGTAATTTGAAATGGTATTATATTTTATTGGAAAAGCAACTAAAAGAGCTTTTAAATAAATATCCCAATTTGAGATCGAAATATTCAGTAGTCTTAATGATATGCTTAAAAATAAAAATTAAGTTTACTGTCATTTAAGGCACCGTATAGATTTACTAACAAAAACAACAATAATTTTCTTGTTAAGAACGATAAAAGTCTACGGTTCAATTGTATTCGTTCATGCATCATAACACAACGTTATTGCTTTTCAAAATAATAATAATAATAATAATAACAACAGTAGCAATAATCAAAAAAAGAAATAATCATTTAAATTTTGACATAATGAATTCAAATTATATTTTTCGAAATCACGAGTTGAATAGGATCCTACTGATTGGGGTTTTTGTTTCTGAAAATGGCTCCTGTCCCCATTAATCGACTTCAAACCTCCGCGAGTAAGCCCCCTCTTCCGGGTGGTGGCGTCCATGTCTTCTGGTTCAAAAGCCTCGAGCATGTCCTGCTCCTGGGTGGTGGTGTGAGTGTGTTTGTTTGTATAGTGGTATGTGTGTTGGCGTGTCTATATATTGGCATGTGTGTGTGTGCAGGCGTATCTGTGTGTTCGCATGCGTCTGTGTAAACACGTGTGTGTCGGCGTATGTGTGTAGGACATGGACGCCACCGCCCAGGAGGAGTGGAGGCCGGTGGAAAGTGCTGCCGGCGGAGGCCCAGGACAAGAGGAGCCTGCACCTACAGGGGCAGGTGAACGGTGGGGCTCACAGAGGCCAGGGTTCAAAAAACAAAGGAACATCAACTGCGATCAAGTGAGAGTAATAAGCCATACGTTGATTGCTTAGAAAAAACACAAGTTACGAAAGGTACTGCAATGTCTTCAACGAAACATGAAACGAATATTTAAACGAGATGGACCGACTTAAACTAGTATTAAAATTTAAACTCCAGTCTTGGAAATCCGGTAAATATATTTTCAACAATCATCTTTAACTTAAAGCTCGCTAGTTCATTTTGACATATTGATTTGTGTACATATAGAATAAAAGATAAGCGGATTACTTGTTGCTTGATTTCAACATAAAGTTGTCGAGTGGGAACGTACCTATAACATCTCTCAACAGTTCATTAAAGCATGTATTTTAAATTCAAGATAGAGCGTCAACAAAGTCTTGTTTCATGTCGTGCCAACACAAAGTGAGCTGAACAGATTCGTAACCAGATTTGTTTTGAGGAGGGTTTTACCAAACACGTTTCTCGTGAAATCTACATGATCAATAAATTTGACTTCATTTGTATATTCTGCAATCGTTTATTTAAATAAAAAGTGTTGCTTTAAGGACATCAACATGACCAAATGCAAAATAAAAATAATAAAAAACAAAATATATATATATTAATTTGAATTTTTTTCATCTTGAATTCAAATTATGTTTTTCGCAATCACGAGCGTGTGTGTGTATGAATGCGCGCGTGTGTTTGTGTAGGCCCATGTGTGTGTGTTTGGGTAGGCGCATGTGTGTGGGTGCGTGCGTGTGTATGTATGCATGTGTGTGCGTGTTGTGTATGTAGTGCTGTGTGTGTACGCGCGCGTGTGTAGGCGTTCGTGTGCGTGTGTGTATGTAGGCGTATGTGTTTCTGTCTGTGTGCAGGTATGAGTGTGTGTTTGTGTCTGAGCGCAGGCATGAGTGTAGGCGTGTGTGTGTATGCGTGTGTGTGTAGGATATGGACGCAACCTGGAGACGGTTTTCGCGAGAGCAGCAGCATCGTGAGGCCGGTCGACGCGACAGTGGTGCTGGCAGAGGGAGGTAGTGGGAAAATAAAATCATAGGAATTCAAAACAGTCAAATGAGAACAATAAGCAATCGTGATTGCTCAAAAAACGCACCTATTAAATGAAGGAAAGAAATCTGATGTGTACACAGTATAAATTCAAGCCTGTTCAATATTCGATGTTTTTTTTAATAACTCAAAAGAATAGATTCGTGTACTCTTATTCGCACATTTAAGTGATACTTCTTTCATTCATATTTCTTGGGGGTTGTAGGATATGTTAAACACAGAGTTTTGCACTATCAAATATAAAGAATTTTGGTGTTTTTGTTACCGTCAGGTATTTAAAATTCGAAAGAAAACAATGTATTGTTTTGCATGAAAGGATGTTTGCAATGTCTACACAATAAAAATAAATACTGCAAATAAAGCACTGAGTTTGTACAATTCTTCAACAATGATGATTTCATTTTTCAAGTGAAAATTGAAAAATAATTGAAGTAATTAAATTAAATAGCATTTTTTTTTTCGGAAAGAGGTATAACAAAAAGCATTTTTTTGGAACATTTTTGAAACATTTCGAAGAGGGTTTGAACCCTAAAAACCCATTCCTTAAATACGGCCCTGAAGCTAAATACAGGGTCACTACAAGTGATTCTTTCACTTTCGAAACGGTATACATTCAGAATTATGCCACGTGCAACAATGAGAAATGAATAAAAAACTAGCTATTTGAAAAACATTTTAAACCCAAATTCTTAATGTACCTTTCACAACAAGGACGGATCCAGAAGTTTTTCAAGGGATTGTCAATTGATTTTTATTACTTACTTTTCACAAGGAGTACTGATTTTAAAATATTGATCACACAAAGGTTTTGAACTTGCATTCCAAAACAGCTCCAAGATATAGTCCCAAACACGAACCTCTTTTCTCCCAACATGAATGAAACTCGTCTACATTTGAGTTTTTGAGGACTTCATTTTCGAAAAATTTCGAAAGATTTTCGAAAGACACTCAATTTTGAATTTATGATTTTTCAAACATTATTGTACTTAAGTGAAAGGATAAATTTCAGCGGAAAAGAATTTGTACTCTTTTATGAATCACGAAAGCTTACAAAAGCCTGGATAAGGGTGGTTCTTTTCAGTCATAGGTATGTCACTGCTCCTTTACTACATATTTTACCAAACTGGTCAAAGCAAAACGTTTATCGTAACTTGTAAACCGTTGCCAAAATCAATATCGCTGAAATTTAAAATTTATTGTTCAATTTTTAAATGAAGCAATTAATTAAATGAGACTAATAGTTACATTAAAATGAAAACAAAAACCCACCAAAAATGAACAGTCGTAATCATTGACACTAATATGTTTTAACCTTAATGTTTGATTTTCTTTTCTCTCTATTTTATTTTTTCCTTAACTGTTGGATCTGTTTTAACCTTGAGGTTTCAAACAGACATTCACAATTCCAATGGTCTGAGATCAGCGGAAAAAATTTGGTGAATAACCTCAAACTTAATGAATTTTGTAATTGCGTTAACCAGGTCACAGTACGAGAGCAGTACTGTGTACGATAGCAGTTTTGTTATACTTGATGTGTTGCAGTTCTAGTTTGCAAGCATTTTAATCTTTGCTAAAAATAACTAGTATGTTGTTGCAATCACGAAACTTTCTTCTATATCTTTCTTATAATTCGGATTCCTCCCCATGCTTAACGAGGAAGTAATATTCCCAACAAAAACAAAATTACACATGCCAAAACTTGACGCTCAAAAGCAAAGCAAAGAATGAAAATTGAAAATTATTTTTAAAGCCTTGCTTAAAATAATTACAAACATTTATTTGTTGACAAACACAAGATGGCAACAGTTAAAAATTTTAAATCATTGAGATAATATTTCCGATATTAAAATCACGTGATAAACGCAGACGACAGTCTATTACGATTTATCTTTCTTATTGTTGCAATTATAAAGCTATTTTTATTCACACAAATAAAAAAAACTCAGCCCCCCCATGGAACGATTGGCACCAAAATTGAACCAACACCTGTTTACATATGGATTTATATTTATTCCAAATTTCATCCAGAACGTAGCATTACTTCTTGAGATATGGCACTCACAATGGAAAAAAAAATAACGTTCGATTGCGCCACCCCCTTTTCAGCTGTTGACGCCAAAATATAATCATTTCTTATACCCTCTAAGGGCTACTTGTCGATAAATTTGTTTGATTGCGTTCATTATTTCTTGAGATACAGCAGTCACAATTGACGACAAAAAACGTTCTATAGCTCAACCCCCGTTTGAGCTATTGACACCAAAATTGAATCAAGACCTGTACCTGTTAGGAGCAACATATGGACCAAATTTTGTTTGATTACGCCAGTTACTTCCTGTGGAGTAGCAGTCACGCAAAACTCAAAAAACGTCCCATTGCTCCACCCCCCTTGGAGGAATTCGCGCCAAAAACAAATGGACACAAGTTCGCATAGGGGCACATACGTGTACTAAATTTCGTTCGATTTCATGCGGTAGGATTTGCTGTAGAGCGGCCACAAAAAACTGGTCACACACACACACACACACACACGGGCACACACACACACAGACAGACATTTTCCAAAAATGGTCGAAATGGACTCAGCACACCTCAAAACGTTCAAATCCATCAAAATTCGAGATTCGAAAATTTGCACGAATCCAACACTTTTTTCAAAACATTAGATATAGAAGAAAGTAAAAATGAATAGTAATTTTAAAGTCAAAAAATATTACATTTGTATTAGTCTGACTATTTTTCTATCGATATTATTTATGTAGTCCACAAGAAGCTCACTTTCGAGTAAACTCGCAGATTTTAAAAGAGATTTAATGCATATCACACAAAAACTGATGGTTCATTTTCCTTAAGGAAGAGAAATAGCTGTTAAACAAAAGTTGAGTGCTTCAAAACAAAGAAAAATAGTAGGAGCATGGAAACGAACTGTCACGTTTCATAAAAATCACGTGATATTCGTGGCATGAAAGTGAAACAAGTGGCACTCCGAAATGTATCGCAGCGATTAACGCAAAAATGAAACTTGCGGAGCACACCCCTCGTGATATCAGTTAAAGGCTCTCGCTCTTCCTTTTCAGACGCGAAAGATGTCATGTGTTGCGCCCTCGAGTGCTTCCCGACATTCAGCCCGAAATCCACTTTACCATGATCGTGAATTATTTATGTGAAAATGAATTTAAAAAACGGTTGATTCCGGGGTAAAGATCGATTCGCGTTTTAAAAATCGAGACCCAGATGAAGTGGTTTCGAAGAGACCAAATGAAACATCTAGAAGAAAAGGGGTGTAAGTGCTAAAATTTAAAAATTTGGAGATACAGTAGAACCTCCATTAAGGGACACCTCCGAATAAGGGACATCTCTATTTAAGGGACATTTTTTCTGGTCCCAGTCCCTTTGAATAGGGACTTCCATGTATTTGCCTCTAAATAAGGGACACTCTGTTTAAGGGACAGTTGCAAAGCCAAAATAATGTAAAAGCGCATAAGAAATAGTGAATTTTTCTGGAATTCAAGTTTTACTTTTCCTCTAAATATTAATTGAGGTAAGTTTGACATAAACATATGTGAAGGAAACAAGTAATGTATTGTAAAAAAAAATGCTGAAATTAACATGCATGATTTATCCTCTCAAAAACTTATTCAAGTAGGTTCAACCGACGGAGAGTGCACAGCAACTAATTAGCTTTATATACTATAAAACGTAAAATTTGAACATTAATTGTAATTCACATAGTATTACATTGTAAATTACATAACATGAAGCAAATATATGTAACGAATTACACTTCAAAATTATTTCTGTATGTTACAAAACTTTGTCATTACAAATTTTTTAAATTAAAGTTTAATTAATAAAATAATATAAACTTAGAAATTGACTTTTATTTAGCATATATAAAACATTTTCAGTATTTAATTATAAGTCAATGTTTATTGTGATATTATACTACTAAGTACACAGCATACATCAAATCATCCACCTCCGAATAAGGGACACCTCTATTTAAGGGACAAAATTTATGGTCCCCATAGTGTCCTTTATTGAGGGGTTCTACTGTAATTGGTGCGAATGGTAGGAGAAACTCTCCAACGGTTTGGGGCGAAAGATAGACTAAACTCTCCGGTACTGTGTGACCATCGATTACATGGAAAGGCTAATATCCGGTTTATAGGCGGGAATGGGCGTATCTATTAGTTTATAGGCGTATTAGTTGGTTTGATACAGATGTGCACTTTTGCCTCTCTATAATTTAGCCTTAGTTTTGTAAAAATGAAAATTTTTGCTCACAGCAACATTTTTTTAATCTAAAGTATATTCGATCTATATTCTCATGGCAAAATTTAATTGATTTATTTATTCACAACAAAGTTTTGAGCTTACCATTTTGCTTTTACGCTCCTGTACGAAATGAAAATATCTTCTTTTCTTTTTTTTCCATGGTAACTATTTTTGTTTTCCCTTATTTTATTTTAGAGAATGGAATAAATAAATATAAGGCACTAGTGACGTTATAAAACGCGTGCATCAAAATCCCATCGTTATTTTTCCCTTCTCCCCTGCTAGAGTCATTCAGATGGAATAGTCTTTACTTGGCAAATTGTCAAATTACATACAATCAGCGGTCAAATAGTAGGTGCGGCTATACAGCATCATTTAGTAAATCTTGTCCATGTAAGTCTGCTATTGGCTTGCATTAGTTAAAGGAAATTTATGATAGGATTTATTATGCAGTACGCTCCTTCAAAGTTTCTGTGCTTATCTGAATTACTTGTTGACAACTTATTTCTACAGTTGGACCCCGGTTTAACGAACTTCTATTTAACGAGTTCCCTGATTTAGCGAAATTTTCTTTTTCCCCAACTAAAATGAAGGAAAAAAACCCCTATTTAGCGAATAAAAGGCCACGAATTAACGAATTATTTTACCAGCCGATATTTATTTATTTATTTATTTATTTTGAGCAATCACGATTGCTTATTGCTTTCATTTGAATGTATTGATGCCCTATGATTTTATTTTCCCACGAGCACCCTCTGCAGCATCACAGTCGATGCTACTCCTCTTAGAGTAAGAGCCCATGGGTGCCAGACATACGTCATAGTATAAAGGCCCAAAATTTTACTGCGTAAGCGCACTGGAGCAGGTATGAAGGGTTCGCTATTAGTTAAGCTGACTCGCGCTGGCTTTGGCGGGCAAGAGGTAGCAAAGGCGCGAAAAAATGGTGAACAAAAACATCATAGTATAACGCGTGATTTTTTAATATTTTATTAGGGGTACTATTACGAGTTAAACTTTACAAAGCCAGACACTTAGCATGCTGGCTTTGCGCAACCAGACACTTCAAAGCAGGGGAAAAATGGTGCACAAAAACATCATAGTATAAAGCGCGATTTTTTTATATATTGTAAGGGGTGCTACTAGGAGTTACGCCTTACAATGCCAGACACTTCGCACGCTGGCCTTGCGCAGCCAGACACTTCGAAGTTAGGAAAAATCGTGTCCAAAAACATCATAGTATAAAGCGTGATTTTTTTATATATTGTAAGGGGTGCTACTAGGAGTTACGCCTTACAATGCCAGACACTTCGCACGCTGGCCTTGCGCAGCCAGACACTTCAAAGTTGGGAAAAATCGTGTCCAAAAACATCATAGTATAAAGCGTGATTTTTTTATATATTGTAAGGGGTGCTACTAGGAGTTACGCCTTACAATGCCAGACACTTCGCACGCTGGCCTTGCGCAGCCAGACACTTCAAAGTTGGGAAAAATCGTGTCCAAAAACATCATAGTATAAAGCATGATTTTTTTTTATATTTTGTAAGGGGTGCTACTAGGAGTTACGCCTTACAATGCCAGACACTTCGCACGCTGGCCTTGCGCAGCCAGACACTTCAAAGTTGGGAAAAATCGTGTCCAAAAACATCATAGTATAAAGCATGATTTTTTTTTATATTTTGTAAGGGGTGCTACTAGGAGTTACGCCTTACAATGCCAGACACTTCGCACGCTGGCCTTGAGCAGCCAGACACTTCAAAGTAAATCGTGTCCAAAAACATCATAGTATAAAGCGTGATTTTTTTATATTTTGTAAGGGGTGCTACTAGGAGTTACGCCTTACAATGCCAGACACTTCGCACGCTGGCCTTGCACAGCCAGACACTTCAAAGTAAATGGTGTCTAAAAACATCATAGTATAAAGCGTGAATTTTTTATTTTTTGTAAAGAGTGCTACTATTAGTTACGCCTTACAATGCTCCGCCCCTGCTTTTCGTCTAGTTGCATTACAGAATTGTATTACTACTCACCTTCAAGATGGTCTAACCCGCTTAATGGAATACTCAATTTTCAGCGAAAAATTATTATAATGAGTGGGATATTCCATTAAACGGGATTTAAATAATAGACATCAACGATTTGGTACATTTAAAATGTATTATTCATTTTTAGTTTTATATAGTACAACTTAGTTAGCCAAAACTGTTTAATTGGCATGGAAAGCAAGTGTTACATAATCTGAAGAGAAATATTCAAAACAAAAACAGTCGAATTAAAAATTAAAACAATATCAGTGTAAAATGTAAAAGTTTTCAAGCAGAAGTCCACTCTTTTGTAAAACAAACTAATTGGTATGAAGAAAACTTATTTGTAGAATCCTTACATTGTTCTGGTAGCTAGAACACATTTATGAAGAATGCAGTTTGAGATATTTGACGTTTTTAATAGATATGAATGGAAAATACATTCCAAAAATACTAAAAAATGTGTACAGAGAGAATTTTTGAATATTTTCGTACTGAGTAAAATTTACTAATTTCAGTCTACTTGTCGTAACTACATTCAGTAGATTTTGAATAGTAAACCTAAATGATAATTAAATTTCTAGTTCTAAGCTTCTACTTTTTATTGCTATTTAACAAAATGGTTTTGGAACATAAATTATTCTACTATAATAAATTAAAAGTTAAAATTTCATAAAAAGTGCTAAAACTTTTTAAAATATGATAGAAATACAATCTTGCATTTCATGCAATCTTTACATTGTATTTAAGCTAAGTTGTAATCAACTTCGTTTACCTTAAAACAGTAGATGTTTAGTAAAATTAATATTTAACAGATATCTGCCAATAATTTAAGATTAAATGATTTTTGATGAAATATATATGTTAAGTCTAAACTATGACCACTTTACCCCATCTAATTATTCAAAATATCGCATAAAATGAATCTAGCTTAGTGTTAATGCAGACGGATTCTTGAAAAGTATGCCTTCTTCCTGCACTGCCAATCTGTTTAGAAATGGAGTTTTCTAGTGGTGTATAACAAGTTAAAAGTCTGGTTTTATCGAAAATTCAAGAAAAATACATTGTATATTTATTATTCATCGTTGTAGTCGTTATGTTCAGTTTCTTCATCACTACTACACCAGTTCACATCTTCATTATTTTCGACGGCCTCTTTGTCAGTTTCTGTAAAAATATAAACTACGTTTTACAATCGTGAATATTTACGGCAGTGGTTTCCAAACGTTTTGTACCCTCACGCCATTTCATTCACAAAAATGCGCTGTCGACCTTCAATTTCATAAGAATCTGATTTAATAAATGCTATCCCTGTGTTAAAATTTTATTTACGGATGTTTTATTAGAAAACACCACGTTTCAAAATACTTTGCAAACTTCTTACGTATAGCATCATTTTACAGGGTTTTTTTTGGCGAAAACTAAGGGACAATTTCCAATTTGGTTATTTTGCCGGCTTGGTTATATAGCGTCTGGCTGCAAAAGCCAGCGTGCGAAGTGTCTGGCATTGTAAGGCGTAACTAATAGTAGCACTCTTTACAAAAAATAAAAAATTCACGCTTTATACTATGATGTTTTTAGACACCATTTACTTTGAAGTGTCTGGCTGTGCAAGCCCAGCGTGCGAAGTGATTGGCATTGTAAGACGTAACTCCTAGTAGCACCCCTTACAAAATATAAAAAAAATCACGCTTTATACTATGATGCTTTTGGATACGATTTTTCCCAACTTTGAAGTGTCTGGCTGCGCAAGGCCAGCGTGCGAAGTGTCTGGCATTGTAAGACATAACTCCTAGTAGCACCCCTTACAAAATATAAAAAAATCACGCTTTATACTATGATGTTTTTGGACACGATTTTTCCCAACTTCGAAGTGTCTGGCTGCGCAAGGCCAGCGTGCGAAGTGTCTGGCATTGTAAGGCGTAACTCCTAGTAGCACCCCTTACAATATATAAAAAAAATCGCGCTTTATGCTATGATGATTTGTGCACCATTTTTCCCCTGCTTTGAAGTGTCTGGCTGCGCAAAGCCAGCATGCTAAGTGTCTGGCTTTGTAAGGTTTAACTCGTAATAGTACCCCTAATAAAATATTAAAAAATCACGCGTTATACTATGATGTTTTTGTTCACCATTTTTTCGCGCCTTTGCTACCTCTTGCCCGCCAAAGCCAGCGCGAATCAGCTTAACTAATAGCGAACCCTTCATACCTGCTCCAGTGCGCTTACGCAGGAAAATTTTGGGCCTTTATACTATGACGTATGTCTGGCTATCATATGCTCTTGGACTATCTAGCGAAAGCCGTCTTTAGGTTGCGTCAATATCCTACACTTACACGCATGCATACACGCACGTACAGAAACGCACAAACACATACACGCACATACATACACCTACTTACATACACTAACACATACATACACACAAACACATACACACACACAAACACATACACACACACAAACACATACACACACACAAACACATGCACACACACAAACACATACACACACAAGCACATACACACACACTAACACATACACACACTCAAACACATACACACACACGCATACATACAGACACCTACATACACACACACCTACACACAACTACCCACACACTCAAGCCTGCACACAGACACAAATACATATGCCTACACACACATGCACATTCCCCCCCCCCCACACACAAACACTCATACACACAACTACCCACACACTCATACCTGCACACAGACACAAACACACATGCCTACACACACATACACATACCCCTACACACAAACACACACGCCTACATACACACACACACACTCGTGATTGCGAAAAACATCATTTGAATTCAAGAGATCCAAATTTAAATTAATTTTGTTAATTTATGTTAGGATATATTGGATTGTTCTCCAGATAATACACGACCCATCTTGTCCGAAGCAGAAAAAGACGTTTCTTGGAATCAGCAATTTTTTACGGGCGAGAAGTCAACCAATATATAACGACAGTGATGCAGAAAAGCGGCAATGAAACTCCCATTAAAACTGATACTTTTTTAATGCTTTTACACGGAATGGAAACTTTAAAAACATATCTCATACAGCAGGCTGTAAATGACACAGTATTTTTTTCTCTCCGTAAAGTCAATAGAACTATTTCGTATCAAGTATCAGTTAACTTACTTAAAATACACCGCCAGCTCAGTTATTCCATCCGAGGACTGCAGCTTCGTGCTTTTTAGCACTCATCAGCCCGGAATAGGAATCACATGAGCTGGAGGCGAAAAATCTCTTAAGGGAGCCAAGAGAGCCAAACAAACTGGTAGCTAATGCAGAATTAGCAAACCAGATGAGCGACCGCAGCAAAGCATCAATGATGCTTTGTCATCAATCTTTGAGTTGAACCGCACCATTGCTGCGGTCGCTCATCTGGTTTGCTAATACTGCATTAGCTACCAGTTTGTTTGACTCTCTTGGCTCCCTTAAGAGATTTTTCGCCTCCAGCTCATGTGATTCCTATTCCGGGCTGATGAGTGCTAAAAAGCACGAAGCTGCCGTCCTCGGATGGAATAACTGAGTTGGCGGTGTATTTTAAGTATTTCTGCCTTAGCCGTGGCTTTGGGGTGGTAACTTACTACATAATATCAGTTAACTTGTCAAATATCTATTACTCAGTACGTTAAAATTTCAAATTAACTGGTGTGTAATAAGTCGCGGAATGCTGAATAAAAAATGTACACCTTCTAGTTATGGATATCTTTGTGTACTGTTTGACTACGGATTGTATGTAATTTGACAATCTGCCAAGTAAAGTCGATTCCATCTGAATGAATCTAGCAGGGGAGAAGGGAAAATAACGATGGAATTTAATGAACGCGTTTTATCATGTCGCTAGTGCCTTATTCATTAATTGCATTTTCAAAAATTAAATAAGGGGAAACAAAAATAGTTACCATGGAAACAACAGAAAGAAAATAAAATATTTTCATTTCGTTCAGTAACGTAGAAGCAAAATGGTAAGCTCAAAACTTTGTTGTGAACAAATAAATTAATTAATTTTTGCCGTGAGAATATAGATCGAATATACTTTAGATTTAAAAAATGTTGCTGTGAGCAAATTTTCATTTTTACAAAACTAAGGTTAAATAATAGAGAGGCAAAAGTGCACATCTGAGACAAACCAACTAACATCCCTATAAACTAATAGATACGTCCCTTTCCGCCTATAAACCGGATTTTAGCTTTTCCATGTAATCGATGGGCAAACAGTAGTTACTTATTAGAGCTTTTAGATAAGGTTAGTTTTTTTCCTCACCCCGATATTACGAATAACCCCGAATAAGCGTATAAAAGTTTCAGTCCCAATGGATTCGTTAAATCCGGGTCCGACTGTACTTGTGAAATACATAACTTTATTCTCTAACAAGCAAGGCTACGGTGTTAATTTCCTAAAAAAATCTTTTCAAAAGCCTTCAAAAATGCAAAGAAAAAAAAACATACACACAACATTTCGCAGACAACCCCATGTATTCATTTGAATTCTGAAATCTTGAATTCAAATTATGTTTTTCGCAATTACGAATGACGATGGGAGTCTACTCGTTGGGTTTCTTGTTTCTACAAATGGCTCCTATCACAATCATAATTGCGAAAAACATAAGTTGAATTCAGGTCGTCAAAATTCAAATAAAGGCCAGGCGCTGGATACTGGATATAGTGTCTAAAGGGGCTTGGGCAAAGTTGAGACCGTCGGGTAGAAATGAAATCCACCAGACGCCACCGGCCAGGAGGAGAGACATGGGCGCTGAGGACGGGGAAAAGTGCTGCTCACGGAGGCCCAGAGCTCAAATCTCTCCCAGTACGCCTACTTAATTCAAGTGAAAAGAATTAGCAGTTCTAGATTGCTCAAAAAAACTGGGGAGGCAATCGAAAACCACCTTAAAATGAAAAAAAAAACGCCCTTTACAATTAAGAGGAAGTATTAGCTATGATTTTTTTTAATTATGAAATCGTGGCTTGCATTTTTAAATTAAAGAAAAAGAATATGCGTTTTAAAAAACGTGTAATAATTGAAATAATAATGAAATTTATCTATGAGTAAAACAAAATGTAAGTTAATATCGGATGAAGAAAAATAAGCATTATAAGTCTTTACGTCTAAAACGCATTTCACTCAAAACTTTCAAAAGTCCACTTAAATTCCTTTGCTTCTCACTCCGCGTCAAATTAATTTGCTCTTTGAGATGAATTCCCATTTTGATGTATTCGTACTTCTTGCCGGAACCGTCAAGTTTCATTAAAAGTTATGAATCTAGTGCTTCATTAAAAGGAAAGCATTTCCAATTTGGCAGGGTGTTTCAATATTTATTTTGTGCTTTGCAAAGTTGTGTAGGGGCACCAATATAATTTTTTCCAGATGGCACAGGGATGGTTTTTCTTCTTCGAATATTGGAGGGGTGTAGTGTGCTACGAATTGCCGTAAGAGGGCGTATTCCGCACCTATTTAAGCAAGTTGTCTTGTATCTTTTGTGTTATGTTGCTGTTGTGTGATGGTGTTATGTTACATCAGTTGAAGGGAGCCGCCAACCCTCACAATACTGGCAAGAACGAGAAACTGCTTCGTTATCTTCATTCTCTTTTGAGTTTTAAATAAAAGTTAGTTTTAAATTAGTGTTGTGTTTGGAACCACCGATAAAGCTACAAGTAATAAATTTTAAGTGAAACTGATCTCTTTAAAAATAGATCGTCTCCAGGAAATTGGAATATTAAAATCTGTGGCGCTATTTGAGGATGATTCTTCTAGCCATTTGAATCGTTTATTTCAGAAATGTCGTAAGTCCCAATGGATTTCAGTAGGACTTACGCTCTTTCTGAAATTATCGCTTCGTTTAGTCTCATATGCATAGCTGAGGAATCGAAGGAAGAATGACCGACTCCTACTTTTGGAATTTTAAAGCCCCGACTCCGAATCCTGATTTATTCCAAAAACGTAACAGGATTTTTTTGAGAAGGTTTCTGGATTTTTCAGAGATATTCCAGGCTAATTTCAGGAAAATTACTGACTTTTATCTTTCCTGTTTTTTGTCAGATACCTTACTGACACAACTTAGGCACATTGGCTGCCCATTATTTTTCGGGAACGTGTCTGAAATTTTTTTTATACACTGCTAGAGATCTAAAGTAAACCTCTCGTCATTTGCTGTATGATATTTTTGCTCTACTGGTATAAAAATGACTAAATAAATTATAGGTTTTTGAAGCTGAGGCTCCGATGAAAAGGAAATTTATCTGATTTGTTGGGAAATAATAATTTAAACCGCTGAAAAAAATTACGAGTAGGACCATTCAGTTCCGCATTTTTCATTAAAAAGTGCTAATTTTAAAAGGTAACGAACAATGTTTTTGCTTAAGAAATCATGCACTACGTTTGTGATTTCTTGAGAAACAAAATTTTGTTCATTACCCTTTTAAATTACTATTTTTCATCTATACGTTGCCAGGTGCGGAAGAAAAGGACAGTTTAAAGTGGCCCCAAAGCGATTTGGAAGGAATCCCTGCCAATAAGGCAAAAAACCGCTGCCGAAAACCCGTTCTACCCAAAACTAGTTCAACCCGTACTTCTATCCAGGGCTGCGGAGTCGAAGTCGAAGAATCGGAGTCATACTGATTTTGGGGAAAAGGAAGGTGAGTTGGTGTCGGGAGTCGAAGGTTAAACATTCCGAGAGTTGGAGTCGGAGTCTGTCATTTTCCCTCAAAGCTCGCAACTCTGCCAGTGTTGCGAAGTCGGAGTCGAACTGATTTTGGGGATAAAGGAGTCGAAGTCGAAGCTGGAGTTGGCCATTTTCCTTCCGATTCTGCTGCCCTGCTTCTACCATATGGCAACTGTTAAAGCGTACAGGTACCATCAACAAATTTAACATAGTGAATTGATTCACCGCCTGAAATCCTTTACTGTACTGATTCCAATGTCTTAAAGAAGACCAATTGAAAATCCGAAGGGGATAGCTTCCCTTTTTGCCGATTTTGTGGTTTACAGTAAACGAAATGAAGAGATTTTTAACTATGTTTTACATTGTTTATGGCATAAAAGTGAAATTGGCTTGTCGACCGACTTGTGTAGTGCTCAGAGAAGTCTGACGGCGATTGGCAAAGTCCTGACTTCCTAATCCCGCTTCGGGCATGAATGCAATTTCTCTGTCTTGTCCTTCCTTTGTGTGAATGTGTTGTCGTGCTGTGAATGGTTGCCTACCTTATGAACGGGTCCTTATGGCATGTGTGAACTGAAGAACTCGGGATTTACACCAAATTACGGTACAGTTGGAAAAGTGCAGCAACGCACCTCAAAATGTTAGCCTAGCTGGCACAAGACAAAAACAACATTCATGTGGATTTGATTGGAATTGGAATGGAAAATATAAAATTAAGGCGGACTGGTTACTTCATACCGAACCTGGTTACAGTGAAAACAGCTCAATACAAATTATTTTTATCCTTGAATAATTCGACAATACTGATAGTTTTAAAAAGAAACCAAATATGAAGTCCTACACCGAGAGTTATGCAAATGGAAGAAACATCTTTTGGAAAAATACTCGGACAGAGCGTAATATATGTATTTCGCTTCTCCTGTGTTTTTTGTTTTTTTTTAAGTTTAAACAATAAAAATTCTGTAATTCTATCCATTAAATAAAAATATCGGGTAGAACGTCCGAAATTCGAACGCACTCCCATAGTCCCATGAGGTTTTAATAACTGCTCTTCAGTTTGCTAAGGAACAGATACAATTAGTGAAATAAATGATTACATATAATGATTAAAAAGCGAAGCCATTTTTCATTAAATGGCGTACTACCTTATCGAAAGGTATTTTCTTCGTTATTTTCAAAAATCCAAACAATTTGAAAATCCGAACTACCTATGATCCCAATTTTCGACGTACTTCTGCATTATGATAATTATCAATACCATTTTCAAATGTGAGCATTTTTTTGAGCAATCACGATTGCTTATTGCTTTCATTTGACTGTTTTTGATTGTGCTATCATTTTATTTCCCGCCAGCACCCTCTGCAGCATCACCGTCGACCGGCTCCTCACGATGTGCTTCTATAGCGAAAACTATCTCCAGGTTGCATCCATATCCTACTCACATGCGCATACATACACAACTACACACACGCACACACACATACACACACATGCACAAGCACATACATACACACATACACACACACGCATTACATACAGACACCTACACATACATACAGACACTTAATTTGAATTCAAAAGGTCAAAATCCAAATTTTTTTTTTCTTTTTTTCCATTTGGATGTGAAATTTTTAAATCGGGGAGAAACGAATAAGCAATGACGCGTAAAGAATTATTTCTGCATTTAAGTTTTATATTTTCTTCTTTTATTCCTAAGCTCCCTTTCCCTAATTCACAACAGCAGTCGTTCGTTTTTTCTCTCACGGTAATTCATATTTACGATGCTGAAAACGGAACGAAATTAGATTACATGAGACTCAGAGGGAAAAATGGCTTTTTTGCGCAATGTCATTTATTTATTTTTTGCTTCTTTCGGAACACAGAGTTCAGCATCATTATTATTTTCATTTTCATGACTTGTTTTCCGTAGAATTTTCTGAAGAGACAACTCTGTTACGAAATTAAAATTATCCATGCGAAGAACACAGAAATGAAGCTTTAGCAAAGTTTTCGTTGCGATTCCGTCTGTACTTCAGGTGTTCCACAAATGATGACTCAGTTCTTGTGAAAACACAGAAAGTTTTACGATATATTTTTTTAAAAAACTAACGCCAAAGAAATAGTGAAATTCTGTTGATGACACTGGCCTGTGTGCAAGACACCCCATAGCACTTACAGCTTTGATATTTTGTACAAAACTACTTGGAGCCCCAGGGGTTAGCACTTGGGGTATTTTATTTCAAATTTCGAATTAGTTTATTTTAAATTCATTTTGTAAGGTAAAATTTCCCAAAAATTGTCTTTTTGATAAATGAATGATTTCTCGCATCCACTACCGATATAAGGGTTCCTATTTTCACGAAAGTCCTAGGTTCATTTCAGTTCAAGATCGGAGCAAAAGAGCAAAACTACTAGAGACCACGAATTTTAAAGCGACTTTTCAAACGTACAAAACTGCCGTTTTGCGATACTCAGCAGCCCCTTAAGCCTTGGTTTCCTAGGAGCGAACACTCTTAGCGTCAGCGTCGCTCCTCGCCGAGGAGAAAACTTGATTCTTCTGCGCATGCGTGCCCGAGCTCAATCGACGTCGTGAATGGCCACGCCGGAATCCACTTGACTTTGATTTTAGCGTTACGACCAGGAGTGACGTCGAAAATCGGCGATCCGCTTCTAGGAAACCAAGGCTTTAGCATATAGCTGTGAAAGTTGGTACAGTTCGGTTGGAACCCATAGAAACGTGTTGCCGTTCAAAGTGCTTTTCTTTTCACTTTTGAAAAGAAAATGCTCGGTTATTTCAATCAAGTTCTTTTTGTCTTCGGATGGGAGCGGGACTGTGTTCTAATTACGAGCTCCACTTAAATTCTATTTTCTACAAGAGAGAAGGGGGAGGGGGATTTTCATTTTGTTCCAAACGGCCCTTGTAACTCGTTTCTAATCATATCCTTTCTAATAGACGGTTTAAATATTTGCGAATTAAATAAGGAGGGTTGGAGGAGGGTTGGAGATTGTCAGCGAGCAGGGAGCAGTGTCCCCTAGTTTATATAACTATTACAAAGAAAAGTCGTTAATAACTGATGAAATATCTAGCAATTAATGCAAATTCAGTTGACTCTCCCAAACCCTGACCGATAATCGGCAATATTTTTATATTTTAAAAAATAAACTATCGGCAAAACCCACGCAATTGTTCCTCATTGCATGAATGACTGGTATTCACGCAAGTCATTTCACTTTTTTACTGAAGGTCATCTCAATGCATATTATTCCGAAAAATAACGAAAACCGCCCCCACAGAAATACTTAGGTTTCTCAAAAGATGGCCGAGGGGCGGGGGGAGGGAGGAGGGGCAATTGCCTTATCTTGACCCCGCGAAATGATGAGCCTGTATGTATTCAGCACTTTTGACGCACCATGTTTCAACAAAATTGACTTCCGGCCATCCGCCACATTAGTTCGAATTTTTCACAACCTACTGTATTATCAAACACCGGCAAACGCGCATTTACATTCAAACAAAATAAAACGTCGAAGGCCAACAGGCGACTGAAACGCTTTTTCTGAGTTAAAGCGTTTAACGTGTTTCCAACATACACTGGGAATTCGAAGGGACTAAATTTAATTTAAAAAATTGAGGAAACATGGAAGTTTTTCTGTTTCAGTTTTCGACGAGTTCCTCTGATATGGAGTTTAGTCCTTAGTCCATCGTCTGGACATCGCAAATGAATACAGTCGAGTCCCGACTTAAGCGAGGGATGCGTTCCAAGATCCTTCGCGTAAGTTGAAATTTCGCGTTGCGGAAAACAGTATGTGTAAAAACTTTTATAAACATACGCATACGATTAAAGACACTTGTAAACACCACCTCAAGCTATTAAAAACCATTTCTTAACTACACATTACTGTTTCTGAAATAAAAATTTGATTTTTTATTTATTGTATTTTAAAAAAATACGTTTTATTTAACATAAAAAACTGCTATGATGCACAAAATCAATGATCAATGGGAAAGGAAGACGTAAAATAAAATACAACGGTACGTACATTTTGTAGTAAGAAAAACAAATGCACTATAGTTGTTGAAACTTTCTCTTTTTCCTTCTATCTTCACAAACTTTAAATGAAACAGCGCCCTTAGGTGTCATATTTCATCAACTTTCCCATATAGAATGAAAAAAGAAAAAAAAAAGGAAAATGAGGAGTAGTTATTTGTATAAGCGATGTTCAGACTAGTATGTGTGGGAACTTCCGCTCTTAGTGATGCCAATGGGATGCTATTCACGAAAAAAACTCAATTCCTTTCGGAAAATTTTCGTGTTGCGGGTGAAGAATTCGCGTTACGAATAAAATTCTTTACCGAGGGAAAAAATCGCGTTATAGCCATTTCACGTAAGTCGGATCGCGTTGTAGCGGGAGTCGATTGTATACAGACACATCCTTATTCACACGGCCAATTCTTTATTATACGTGAAGAAGAGGTATCTTTTTTTTCTTTTCTTCTTAGACGCAACGACAATCCCTTCGAAACAGAATTCTTTATTGATCAATCGCGGATTCGGCTTTTTATTAATTCAAGGCGTCATTTCATTATTCATTTGCTGTGCTTGCATGATAGTAACAAAGCTACTAAGTTAAGCACAGAAATCGAAATAAAGTCTTGTAACGTTATATCTTAGCAACCAAACATGTTTTCTCATTTCTTCTAGATAAATTTCAGATTTGAATTGTGTACAAATTAATACTTAAATTACTTTAAGCTGTAAGTGCATGTCTACGTTAAAGGGCGTCCAGATGCTACTTCGCTGTATTTAAGCATCTCCATGTACAATATGTTATGAACTAACTGCGTTGCCCGGCTTTGCCCGGCCTACCTTGAGAATAAAAATTGTGTCAAGTGAAGTATATGCAATAACCAGGCTTAAATGAAAGAAAAAAACACCATTATGCAAAATTTTCCCTCCAAAAACAATGGCGACAGATATTAAAATACTTTCTAGAAATTAAAATAAAATGAGAAAGATAAATTTTAAAAAAGCGTAACCATGGAAACACAAAATAAAATAAGTTTAAGAATTGAAAATGAGAATGATGGATATAAACAATGGATTCAAAAAGCGTTACCGTGGAAACGCAAAATAAAATGGTTAAAAACTTGAATAGAGAACAGATTTTTGAACTTCATTTAATTCGCTTGTATCTTTTTTTCTAATTGAGATAGAGAGTTAAATTTTCGACTTTAAGTCGAGTTAGGTCTATAGTAAAAAAAGTAGCTCTCTCCAATGCTGTCAAAAAGGAAACTGTGGGACAATTTCTTACTTTTTATTGATGCATTTAATGAAGAAAGTAGCGCCTAAATTTCAACTAAGCCTGAAAAAATTCGAGCTTAAAACGCGAATAACTCCCGCCGTAATTAAGTTAGCACGTTGAAACAAATTGCATAGAACGCGGAAAATTTTACCCTTTCTAACAATACATCATATTAATATGTGCAAGTAATTTTTTACCCCAATATACGGGAATTTATGTGAAAATTGAGCCTAAATTGGAATACAAAAAGAACTATTCATCGATTTTTTTTTTTCCGAATTGGTCTGCAAACCTTTTCAGGACTTAAAGGAACAAACTGTGAAAATTTCAGCGAAATCGGCCGGGTAGTTCTCGAGTTTTGCGAGTTCAAACACACAGACGCATTTTGTCGACTTCATTTTATACTATGTAGAGATTAAGCGATATTTAAATTTAAAATATCATAATTTGCAATAAGATTCACTATGGTTTATATACTACTTTCTGATTTGTCCTAAACTTCTGTAAAATTTTAGAATGATCTATTTCAGGGGTTCTCAAACTTTTTTCATTTGCGTGGAGGGACAATCGCTCCCGCCTGACCCCATAAAGGACGGACCTGTTTGTTAAACTAAATACACATTCTCTAGAAAAGTACTGTTTATCAGAAAGTGTCCTTATTTTGGTTCAAGGACAGGTGTCTTCCCATAGAGTACAACACTCCATATACGCCGTATACTCTCAAACATATTTTAGACACTTAGCGTATACCCTCAAGCTTCAAAACTTTTCATATTATGACATATTATGTATATGATCGCAAACATACAGTAAAGACCGCTTATTAGAATATCGGTTAAAAGAATATCCCGCTTAATATAATACAATTTCAATGCATCAAACCGCTGATGTCCATTATTTTAATCCCGTTTAATGCAATATCCCGCTTATTAGAATAATTTTTCCTGGAAAATTGGCTATTCCATTAAGAGGGTTCGACTGTATCTCTACATAGTATAAAATGAAGTCCCCAAAAAGCGTCTGTGTGTTTGAACTCTCAAAACTCGAGAACTACCCGACCGATTGCGCTGAAATTTTCAGATTGTTCCTTTAATTCCTGATAAGGTTTGCAGACCAGTTTGAATAAAATTCGATTAATAGTTCTTTTTTTATTCCAATTTACGTCCAATTTTCACATAAATTCTCAAATATGGGGGTGAAAAATTACTTGCACGTATTAATATTACATATCGTTAGAAAGGGTAGAATTTTTCGCGTTCTACGCAATTTGTTCCAATGATCTAACTTAATTGCGGCGGGAGTTTTTTACGTTTTTAGCTCGAATTTTTTTAGGCTTAGCTGAAATTTAGGAACTACTTTCTTCATTAAATCCATCAATAAAACGTGAAGGAATTGTCCCACAGTTTTCTTTTTGACAGCATTGAATAGAGCTGCTTTTTTTACTCCAGATCTAATTAGACCTTTGGTCGAAAGTGTAACCTTCTATCTCCATTAGAAAAAAAGTTACAAGCGAATTAAATGAAGTTCAAAAATCTGTTCTCTATTCAAGTTTTTAACCATTTTATTTTACGTTTCCACGGTAACGCTTTTTGAATCCATTGTTTATTTCCATCTTTCTCATTTTCAATTCTTAAACTTATTTTATTTTGTGTTTCCATGGTTACGCCTTTTAAATCCATCTTTCTCATTTTATTTAATTTCTTAAAAGTATTTTAGTATCTGTCGTCATCGTTTGGCGAGGAAACTTTGCATGATGTTTTTTTTTTCTTTAATTTAATCCTGGTTATTAAAGATACTTCACTTGACGGAATGTTTTTTTTTTTTTTTTTCAAGGTAGACTGGGCAACGCAGCTAGTTGTGCATAACTGATTACTGTTAGCATACCCTCAGAAAAATGGATGGGAACTTAACTGATCAAGGGTATCTCATCACTCTACTCATGTACCACAATGTTATTCCGAAAGATTTAGCAACGAAGAAATGAGGAGCCCCCCAGATCTGAACTGTACTCACTATAAATGGTGAAAAAATAATGAGTTCAACACTTAGGCGCGGATAGAAGTCCCTTCAGGTGCCCCATTCTTGGCGGCAATCGGGCCTAGAGAGCGAACTATCGATCAGGATTCGAAGCTTGTTGGCATGGTGACTCGCAACTACCCGAACCTCTCCTCGTCGTGGAGTATACTACACGTTGTGAAAGCATTGGGAACAACTTCTGTTTCCCAGCAATTGTTTCGTGGACTTTTGTGTTTCGTGCGAGGAAATGCAGCACCTTGGGCCTGCGTTTCGAGTTTCCAACTCTTAATTTTCCAATGCGTCCATGTTGATTAAAGCCGTACTTTTATAGCTGTTGTTTGTTTATTGAGCACTAGTGGCACCCGCACGGCTTTGCCCGTAATAGAAAAATTAAAAGGTCTTTTGGTTCGCCAGTATATTTACAAATAATGTATCGGGAATTTTCTCGCCAATCGGCTTGTACCCACGTTACAGTTCCACGTTGTGATAATTTCGTATCTCGCCAATCGGCTTGTGCCCATGTTACGGTTCCACGTTATGATAATTTCGTCATTAATGATAGTTTTGTTCTTAAAATTGGAATAGAAAAAGAACCTCATCGAATTTTCGAAAAATCGCTTCGAGGTGCACACCCCCATGCTACAAACTAACTTTGTGCCAAATTTCATGAAAATCGGCCGAACGGTTTAGGCGCTATGGGCTTCACAGACATCCTACAGACATCCAGACATCCAGACATCCAGACATCCTCCGGACAGAGAGACTTTCAGCTTTGTTATTAAAGAAGTTCAGCGTAACAGATCGAAGGTTTCAAGATTTCGTACACTGTTACTATTTATTTGATGTCTCTTATTGAAAAAACTTCTCAAAATGCGCATCAAATATTGAAACTATTTTCAAGACTGGGCGAAATTTAAAAAATGAAAAAGTTGTGCCTCTTATATTTTAAGGCTTGAGAAAAACAATTAACCTTTACTAATAATGAAGCTCAAAGTCTCTGTCTGTCTTTCAGGATCTCTGTCGCGCATAGCGCCTAGACCGTTCGTTCAATTTTCATGAAATTTGGCCCAAATTAGTTTGTAGCATGGGCGTGTGCACCTAGAAGTGATTGTTTGAAAATAGTTCTTTTTCTATTCCAGTTTTAAGAACATTTTACCGAGCAAATGATCACAACGTGGGCGAGAAAATTACGAAATTATCATAACGTGGAATCGTAACATGGGCAAGCAAATGAATATAGCGAATTGCGAGAAATTCATCATCCATTATTTTTAAATATACAAGCGAATTAAATGACCTTTTAATTTTCTACTGTAGGCAAAGCCGTGCGGGTACCACTAGTAAATAATAACGCAATTAGTTACCTGGTGGAAAGAACTTTCTCTTTTGCGGTTCTATTTATTGAAAAAAGTTCCGTCAAATATTATTTTTATACTAGCTGCGTCGCCCGGCTTTGCACGGTCCACCTCGAAAATAAAAGTTATATCAAGTGACGCGAGTTCAACACTCAGGCTTGAACCAAAAAAAAAAAAAAAAAGTCACTGAAATTTTGCGGCAGATTGAGGCAAACCCCAAAAAGTAAACATTTTAAATCCCCTGATTACAGGAAAAGCCTCAAAATAAAAACAAGAATTTTACCTGTTCATATTCGAGAAAAAAAATGGCAACAGATCTTTCATCTCAATGATTTTCATCACCCGCTATACATTTTAATAAAAGCATTGTTATGGAAAGTTGAGATGAAGCACTGAATAATAATTTGAATGGAGGAAAGCCTTCGAAAAATAGGGATTTGATTTTGAAATCTAAGAGTCATAATTAATAGTTTTTAATTGATATCTCCGCTAATTATTATCGGAGGATTATGTTAAATAGCCAAACATGAAGACGGGAAGATGACGAATCCATCGATACCTGGTTCGATGGTCAGTTCACTGTCGTTCGGGAGAAGAAGCTTGGACATAGATAGATAGATACTCAGATTTTATATGTATAAGATTTATTTGTGTGTGCTGTTCCGTGATGTCTAAGAGACTCCATAGCACCTGCAGCTTTGAAGTTTGGAGCAAATCAAATGGAAACCAGAGAGTGTGCACCTCAGTGCACTGTTTTTTTCTTTTTCACTTCGAGTTTTTTGTTTTTTTTTTTTGAGCAATCACGATTGCTTATTGTTTTCATTTGACTGTTTTGACGTAATATCATCTTATTTTCCCGCCAGCACCCTCCGCACCATCACCGTCGACCGGCTCCTCACGATGCTGCTCCTATAGCGAAAGCAGTCTCCAGGTTGCATCCATGTCCTACACACACGCGCATACATACACAACTACACACACACATGCACACACAAACACACACACACACACACAGAAACATACACAAACACATACACATACACATACACACTTGCGCATACATACACACACAACTACCCACACACTCATCACACTCATGCCTACACACAACTACCCACACATTCATCACACTCATGCCTGCACACAGACACAAACACATATGCCTACACACACATACACATTCCCCACCACACACACACTCATACACACAACTACCCCCACACTCATCCCTGCACACACACAAACACACATGCCTACACACACATAAACACACATGCCTACATACACACACATACACTCGTGATTGCGGAAAACATAATTTGAATTCAAAAGGTCAAAATTCAAATTAGTTTTTTATTTTTCAATATTCATTCTTTTTTTTTTCTTTTTTTTTTTTTTGCAATTATTATTCTAACATTAAATTACAGATTAATTTACTAATTGGGTTGCGAAAAACTCCCATGCTACTAAACATTTTCCATCATTCAAAGCGCTTTTTGTTTTCTGCACAAGATGAAATTTGTCCCAAACTTCTCATTTGGTCAGAATAAGACATACGAGGGTTTCTATTTTAACACAAGCTGCCACGCACTCAGCTACAGAGCAAAATATTACAAGACGTGTTTGGAAACCTAGACTCTAAAAAAAAGTTTTTTTTTTTTTTTTTTTCAATTTTTTTCCAGCAAGAAAAAATTTTCAGACATAGGTCTCATAAAAGTGAGTCCGATGCTCTGGTTTTACACCCAAAAAGTAAATTTAAAACAAATCCCGCGAAAAAGAATCGTTTTTGATGATTTTTTAAATCATTTACCGCTCATGAATACACCCAAGAGTCTTCGAACTTGCTATGTATGGTCATGCCTTGGAACTTTTCACGTCTCTAGCGCTTAGAAGAATGTTAATAAATAATATGATTTACCCTTCCTCTTTCAAATAAAACTAATGGTTATAAACCCTTCAAAAACTGAAAAAAAAAAAAAAAAAAAAAAATTGAATTTTTACATCTTGAATTCAAATTATGTTTTTCGCAATCACGAGTGTGTATGTATGCGTGTGTGTATGTGTGTGTAGGCATGTGTGTTTGTGTCTGTGTGCAGGTATGAGTGTGTGGGTAGTTGTGTGTATGAGTGTTTGTGTGTGGGGGGGGATGTGCATGTGTGTGTAGGCATATGTGTTTGTGTCTGTGTGCAGTTGTGTGTATGTGTGTGGGTAGTTGTGTGTATGTGTGTGTATGTGTTTGTGTGTGTATGCGTAGATGTCTGTATGTATGCGTGTGTGTATGTGTTTGTGTATGTATGTGTAGGTGTATGTGTGTGTATGTGTTTGTGTGTGTATGCGTGTGTGTATGAGTTTGTGTATGTGTGTAGATGTATGTGTGTATGTGTTTGTGTGAGTGTATTCGTGTGTGTGTGTGTAGTTGTGTATGTATGCGCGTGTCTGTAGGATATGGATGCAACCTGGAGACGGCTTTCGCTATAGGAGCAGCATCGTGAGAAGTTGGTCGACGGTGATGCTGCAGAGGGTAGCGGGGCAAAATAAAATCTCAAAAATGGAAGGTGCGATTTCCAAAAAATAGAGGGTGATGAGGGAGGGAAACGGTAGTCATATTTGGTCTCGACGCTCATATTACTTAGGAATCAGATTTTCAAGGAATGGTTTTTAGTGCAGCGCAATGGAAATTTATGATGAACAAATATTTAGTGAGAGCAATTTTTTTTTCAATTGTTAGAAGAAATATCTAAAAATGCAGTTTTTGTATGCAGTTGTATTCGTTGTCATCTCCCCCCCCCCCCTTCCACAAGAAACTTTTAACTGACACTAGTTTTTCAGGTATTCTGCTTAATCTGGTATTTATTTTTCCCCAAATTGCTGGTATAAGCAGTTGCTTCACATACGACACTACACAGGGCCGTACGAAGTGCTGACGGAGCCCGGGACGAAAGTTTCCTGGCGCCCCCCCCCATACACACATTCATTCTTTGTAAAATAAATAAAAAACAGTTCATCCTAATACGTTTTTTACCTTCCTGACGCAAATAAAATATAATCCCCGTCAAGCCCTTGAACGCGAGATTTCAAATGTAAAATATTGACTTGGAAAATATTACGTAAGAATGGGTTTGACCCCCCCCCCCCAGCAAATATGGGTACGTAGAGATTTTTCCAACCCTCCTCCCTCTCGTGACCCTTACGTAATTAATGAATGGCCCCTTACAACGATCTTTAGGGAACCGAAATTTTTTTTCGTTTTAATGGGAATTTCGTTGTAATGCAATTCAAACTAGAACACCTATAAAAGGACAGGCCGATTTATCCGACATTTTGGTTCCAAGACAGCTTTGGATCCAACTCTGTTTCAAGTGTTTATAAATACGTTATGATATTTGCTGGTTGCTATGTCGTAAAACAATTGATGTTAAGTTGAGTAAACTGTCACTGAAAGTAAATCTAGAAAGATAACTTAACTCACAAATTCAACAAAAAAGTTTCAGGAAATGTTTACTGTAATGAACGTCATTTCCACACCTAATTTGTTTTTAACTTGAATTAATGAAATCTTTTTCATTTACAGAATAGAATAATCAAACATCTATCGGCAATTCAGCTAAAGCTTGGACACTAGTTTTCTGCAACGAGGCGTTTTTACAAAAACTAATTTTGTGTCATATCAATTATGGATAGAAAATGTCGGATGAGTGAGTTCCCCTTATGTAGTGGCCTTAATTCAAACAATGTAATGGAAATTCACGGATCTGAATATTTATTTCGTCGAAACGGATGCGTCGTTAAGATGCGTTTACATGAAATTTGCAACGATTTCAATAATTCTTCTTGACGATGAAAAGAAAGATCATTTAACAAAACGAATTTCTAAAAAAACGAGCTGATGTGTGCATCACATGACTTCCTTTTACTCCAACTTAATGTCATTTCCCCATTATTGGCAATTTTAATGTGATTCAATTATATACTCTCTAAATATCACCAATAGTGGCCAAACTGAAACAAAATTTTAAAAAAAATTAGAAAAAAATCTCCAAATTTGTCGCCAAGTTGGCGACAAAACTTGGCGACCAAAAGACTGGTGATATATCACCAACTGTCCGACAAATTTTAACACAACTTGAGTTTACATCGAAATTAACAATGATTTCCCCCCAAAAAAGGGCAAAAGACCCCCTTAGGAACATCCGAATGCAACCAAAATCGAAGGTGCACAACTAGACCCCACTAGGAGTCCACGTACCAAATTTCAACTTTCTAGGACATCCGTTTTTGAGTTATGCGAGATACATACACACATACGCACATACGTACATACGGACGTCACGAGAAAATTCGTTGTAATTAACTCGGGGGTCGTCAAAATGGATATTTCTGGTGTCTGTACGTTTCTAGGGGGGTTCCTAAACTGGTTAAATCACTTAGTGATAGGTACAGTGGGCCCCCGGAGAGTGAAGTGTACGTTTCTAGGCCTATATCCACGTGTGGTCGAGTCGAAAAAAAAAACTCAACATTCATTCGGGGATGAGGAAAATGGAAATTAAGGCCGATTTTTGAGTGAAATTTTTTTCGCGAATACAATACTTGCTTTTTTGTAAAAGGAAGTAAAAAGGTAACTTACCCCATGTTTTTTACCATACTCTTTGCGGGAAAATCATTTTGGAAAAAATTTTGAAAAAAAAAAATAGAACCGACTTCAAAATTGCTCTAAAAAGTGAAAAATAATTTTATTCTTTAAACACCATCGATAATACTTTTAAACATAATTTTTGAAGTTGGCGCAAAAACGATCGATAAAATCATTCACAGCCATAACTCAACTACAAGTATAAATTTAACCAGGTCCAGTTTCTTCACTACCAAATGCATTACGCATTGATGACAGCATATTTGAGTAACGATATAAATGTTTCGTTCCTAACTTTGGATGATTTTTTGATAAAAATATGAACGAAGCATGGTTACAATGGATTTTACTTTTTGTTTTTGCGCCAACTTCAAAAATTATGTTTAAAAGTATTATCGATGGTGTTTAAAGAATAAAATTATTTTTTCACTTTTTAGAGCAATTTTGAAGTCGGTTCTATTTTTTTTTTCAAATTTTTTTCTTTCATTCTTTTTAGTGTAAATGTAGATATTTCGGTAAAAGTAAGAAGTTACCTAGTAAGAAGTTCGGCCCTATATCACTGTATTGCTTTAGAAAAGCCTTTATTCAAAATTATCATTACAATTACTATTAATGTTACTCTTATATGGCACCAAACTTTTATAACAATGAGTTTCATGTTGTCGCGTAGATGAAGATAGCGAAGCCAATGTGAAAGCCAAATGAAGCGAATACTCAAGCGACTTGGAAAGATACAGAAATTAATAGAACATTCGAGAAAATACGGGAAACAGTAGAAACGAAATTTTAGTAAAATTCAATTTGTCCTAGTCGGGATTTGAACCCGGGTCGCTCGTGTGGGAGGCGAGAATTCTACCACTGAGCCACCGTTATCCACGGCTGGGAAGTGCGAACTTCGCTACAATATCATTTTAATCATTTAATAGGGAAATTGCATAAAATTTACTGTTTTTTGCCCATAACTTTTTTTCTGAAGAACAAATATGGTCAAACAAAGTAATGGGACCTAAGTTGAGCCATCCCCTATTCATCGAAAAAAGAATCATCAAAATCGGTTCACTAGGTGAGACGCTATGAGTGGACAAACAAAAAAAAAAAAAAAAACATACATACGGTATGAACTGATAACCGCCTCCTTTTTGAAGTCGGTTAAAAAACATACATACGGTATGAACTGATAACCGCCTCCTTTTTGAAGTCGGTTAAAAAATGGGAAACATCTCAACTGAGTGAAATCTGGCAATTAAATGGGAAACATCCCAACTGAGTGAAATCTGGCAATTAATTCTCAGTCCTTGTTCTTTAAGCTTTGCATTACTCTTCACTTTCATATTCCACCAAATATTGTAAAATGTAATGCGAATGAATGACGGGGTAATAAAAATTGATAGAATAGTATCATACAAAAGTTTTTGTGCGGATTTAAAGAAATTGAACTTGCTGCGTTTTTACTACAGTTAAATAATAAAATTTTGGCTTTCTGAAATTGCATTTGAAAGTAACATAGAATGGGCGAAACGAAACGTTCAAAGTAACAAACGTTTTGATTAAATGGATTCAAAAATACGGAGGGCATTTTCACATCAATTTTATATGAGGATTACTCAGAAAATAGGACGTTTTCTTCAGAACAAAACCTTTATCTGTCACTTTTTCGATTTCTGATTCGTTTACGCTTGTCACGATATTTTATTGGACTTCTGAAGGTTTTATATATTTATTTATTTACTGTCAAACGAAAGTTTCATAAGCAACATATTTTCGTTTTTGCCACTGGAAGCTTAAAATGTATTTTTTAAGGATTGTTTTTGGAGTAAATACCGGTATATTTAAATTTGTTTTTGTTAACTCGGTTCCGAAAACTTTCTTTCTTCTTCTTTTCATTTCTTCCTCTTTGTTTTTCAAGTCGATTTCGAAAATCAAATTTCTTTGTTGAATGTCTGTATTTTAATTGACTCTCAAATTCAAATTAAGTTTTGCATGCATTTAACACAGAAAAGAGATCCATTCCTCTTGGCTATTTACCAACAGGAGCAACCTTAAACAAGCTGGAGGTAGCTTTCTTGAGAGTGCACTTGTCTCAAACTTGCCAGTGGCTGATCCTGACTGATGAATGAGTGCAAAACGCTTTTAAACCATTCTTAAGAAATGAAATGTTGCACAAAATCGCTCTTGTGGAATAAATTTGAGACCAGCTTCGCATCTTTCAGGTTCTGGCTTCGAGTGCATGTAAAGCGTCAGCATCGCGTTTGCAACCATATACATAATCAGTAAGTTACCGTCCTATAGCCAGGGCAGAAATACATCGCCAGCTCAGTCAATTCCAGTCGAGGACTGAAATTTCGTGCTTATTTTCACTCATCAGCCCGGCATAGGAAGTGACTGAGCTGAAGTTGGAAAACCTCTTAAGGAAGCCAAGAGTGCCAAACAACTGGTAGCTAATAAAGAATTAGCACTGACCAGACATGTATTTCATGTATTTTTGCTTCTGCCTGGGTATAGGGCGGTAACTTACTGAATATACCTGCATTGCCTTCAAAATTCGAGTTGAACCGAACTATTGTTTCGGTCACTCGTCTGGTCAGTGCTAATTCTGTATTAGCTACCAGTTTGTTTGGCACTCTTGACTTCCTTAAGAGGTTTTCCACCTCCAGTTCAGCCACTCCTATGCCGGGCTGATAAGTGCTAATAATCACGAAACTGCAGTCCTCGGCTGGATTTGACTGAGTTGGCGGTGTATTTCACATATACATATGTTCCTATATCAGTTTTGCTCCTGTCGCTCCATCTCACACCCCTTGAAATTTTGCTCTGCGACTCCCTGCGCAACTGTTAATAGATTTAATGTAGTTTAAAACTCGAAGGAAAAACAAATGTGAAGATAATTCCTCACAGTAGACAATCGTGTATATTTCCCACACACTGATTCGCCCCGTATAGTAATAGCTCATGAGTGCCAGTCCTACGTCATAGTATAAAGGCCCAAAATTTTTCTGCATAAGCTCACTACAGCAGATAAGAACGGTTCGCTATTTTTTAAGCTGAGTCGCGCTGTCTTTGGCGGGCAGCAGGTAGCTAAGTTGCGTCAAAAACTGAGTCACTCCATGTCAAGTGACCTCGTCGTCCCCACTCGCCCATCTTCGATTTGAATGAAATTTTATAGAGGTGCAAACGTGCCTTTGAAACTCACCTACACACATTTTCAGCTTAAAAGACCTAAATCATGAGGATCTAGGATCGATTAATGAAAATGGCTCCAAAATGGCGGATCAGCACCGTGAAACGAATTGCCGGGTTTAGCACGGTTCACCCATTGGAGGCCATTTTGGAGCCCTTTTTTTTTTTTTTTTTTCTTTTTGAGGTGTCCTAGGTCCTAAGGATATGTGTCTTGGAAGTGGAAACTTTGCATAGGTTAGTTTCAAAGGCATGTCTGCACCTCTCTAGAACGTCCTTCAAATCGGAGATGTTTGGATCGGGACCGCCAGGTCACGTGACATGAAATAAATCTGTGATGTTTAGTTTTTGCAACAATTTTACGCAATTTTGCGATTCTGTTTCCTGCCAAAGCCAGCGCGACTCAGCTTAACTACCTTTCTTACCTGCTGTGATGGGCTTACGCAAAAAAAAAAGGGCCTTTATGCTATGACGTAGGTCTGGCACTCATGGTCTCTTGGACTACCATAAAAGGTGTCATCTGGTGCACACTGTATCCCTGCACCCGTTTAATGACACCCTCATTGTTACTGGTTCTATTATTATAAATTTCGCTCAAATATCCTCAATTACTTTTTTGGAACAGTTAGAAGTGTTTCATCTCCCCCCCCCCCATTCCCCAGTTACTTTCTTAGCCAGTAGCGTAGCTATGGGGTCTAGCGCCCCTGGCAAACTAAAGAAATTGCGCCCCCCCCCCCCCCAGGGTCTCCCACATAGGAAGGTCATTGCGACCTCCATAAACATATTTTTTTTTTGGGGGGGGACATTTTGATTAATTGATTCGACAAATAGGAGGCAGCAATGTAATTTTTTGTATTGTTTTCTTTTTTAGAATTGTTTTCAATGATGCCCAATGTTCCTTCTCTGTAGATTTTATGTATATGTGTAGACATATATCCCCCTCTAACTCTTTTTTCTTGCGAGTTTCTTTTTTTTTTTTTTTAATCAGTCGAAATGCCGCCCCCCTGGCTGCTGCGCCCTTGGCGAGAGCCACTCCTGCCAACCCCTAGTTACTCTACTGTTCTGAGCAACAAATTAAAACTCCCCCCCCCCCCCCGCGCTCCGATAAGTCATCTTAGAATGAATGTACATTCATTTGATAACAATAAAACCTGCTTTAAAAATCATAGCTTATGATTTTTTCTAGCAAACATCATATCTATTATTTTAAAGATAGAAAACCCAAACTACTCGTTAAAGAATTGATAACTAAGTATCATTACTGAAAGATATATTTGGTGAAAATAGTAGAAGAAAAAAAAAGTCTCACTCTGAAAAATAACACACTAACAAAATGAAATCATTTATACACTAAAGTAAAGAACTTGTGCTATTTAAAAAAATAAACAACTTATATGCTCAAATTCATTGTTTTAAATGCATTTTTATCAATTACGAGCTTTTTTGTGTTAGAGAGCAGAGCAGCGGAGCGGGCTCTTACTGGTATTAAATTTAATTTAGCTACCAGTTTGTTTGTACTCGTAACTTCAATGATATGACAGCTGCCTCTAACCTGATCATTATGTATTCAGTATGAAACAAGAAGTTCCGTCTAGAACTATGCGAGCTTACTTTCCCGTATACCCATACTACTTTCTAGTACCTGATCAATATTCTCAAAAATAGCTAAAATCGCAAATTGTTTCAAACATATTTTTCCAATATTTTAAGCTAATTTCTAGGAATAAAATATCCCTCACTCATCTAAAAAAAACGAACAAATAAAATAGCAGCACCTTTTAAACAAAGCAGCAAAACACTATTTTCCATTAAAAAAAAATTCTTTAACAGCTTTCAAAACGAAAAAATAATAATTAAAATTAATAAGCTCATTAAAATAAATACATCATATCAAAAAAAAAATCGTTTTTTTCCCCTGTTGCCAAAAATAATTTTTTAAATGAATTAATGCACTTACCAAGATAAATAAAAACAATAAAATGTCAACATAAAGCAATTCGCAACTCCAATAAACTATAGGGGGCGTTGCAGCCACTGTCTAATGGAGGATGAAAAAGATAAAACAAACGCACGCTTTAACTTATAACTATTACTTTGAAGCTTAGTGAATGACAGAAATTTTATATCGTGTTTGTAGGAAGCTTTCTTTTGTTTTCTTCTAAAATCACATTACACAACAAACTGTCTAAAGCCTGTAATTTACCCCAAAGAAAACACGTGGATTGGAATGTTTTACCTTTTTCGACAATATTGTTAATCACCGCAAGGTAGCGTATTCAAACTCTGAAGTTGCGAATACTTTTCATTGTTTAAAAAAAAAAATCGTCTGCGCATATCTTTATGTAGAAACATAAATGACTTCGAGTTTATTCACCGAAAACTGAATACCCAAATTAAAACTTTAGCGTTAAAATAAAAACAAGTCATATCAACAATAATTATTTCACAGTTAAAACCATAGCGTCGGAGTCGGAGTCAATCTCATTTTGGGATAAAGGAGTCGGAGACGAATATCCAAGAATCGGAGTCAGTAATTTGTCCTCCGTGCATAAATTTTTGCCAAAGCTACGAAGTCAGAGTCGGAGTCCGATTAATTATCGGGCACAGGATTCGGATTCGGAGTTAGGTGCCCCTAAATTCTCGGAGTCGGAGTCTGGAGTTTGGCGTCAAGAATTATTGCCAACAAAATTTGTTTGAAAAAAATCCGCCTTCAAGCACGGAATCTACATTGACTTTCAGTTTCCCCGTAGGCGCTAATGTTAAGGGATTTGAACTGTTCAAAATTGAGCAAAAAATAGTTCAAATCAAAAAGTGAAATATGGGAATGAGGTGTCCTTGCCAAGATCTTTCGAACAAAAAACAGTTTGTTCGAATCGGACTATTCATTCAAAAGTTATTAGGGGGGGGGGGAGACAGACAGACCGACAGACATTTTTCCCCATCTCAATACCCTTCTTTCCAATTTTTAACTTTTCGATATTTATTTAATTATTTTACTTATTTTTGACTTTTTTTTTTTTTTTCGCGATTTTTTTAAGATGCATTAAGCCTTCTTTCATGCTTTTTTCTTCTTTTTCTGACTTTTACTGGAAAAGTAGGCTAAAAAAGGACGTAACCGCTGTGGCTGGAATGCTGGATTACATAACCGCGCTGTTGGTATATCGCTTTTTTTTCTCCTTTTGTTTATTTATTTATTTATTTTTGGCAAAGAATTTTTATTAAGCGAGCAGTTTTAATCATTCTTCTGCAAAAATTACAATAGCCATCCCCCATAAAATCCGACTAAAATCAAAAAGTCAATGGAAATTCAATTCGACAGCCAAAGTCCTGATATTTTGAACTACATTACTTTATAACCCAGGCTCGCCATTTAGTGTGGGCGTGGCTTTTAAAAATTAATGTTTTTAATTTTTAAAAGCCCAATTGCGACCATAGGTAGTTCGGATTTTCGAAAATAACATAGAAAAAGCCGTTTCTGAAAATAGTATGCCATTTAAACATATAAAATGGCTATACGATATGCATGACATAGCATACCCTACAGAACATGACGCCACAATCAGTAATTCCAATTTTTAACAAAATTTAACTCTAATTGTTTATTGAAATGAAGGAAAATTTATCAAATTTTCATGGCAGTGCGTTCGGATTTTTTACGATTTGGATTTTTTACGTTCGAATTTTTGACGCTCTACTGTATGGTTAAATAAAAAGAGTCATTGGCTTTTCCTTTTTAACTCCCAAGCGTAAATTTTTATAACTAAAATCTTTTTCTTTTTTATTCAACCGTTTACACTTTACACGCGCTCCATGAACATATAAACTTTCTCAGAATTATTCTTTTACAAAACGATTCAAGTACTTTCCTTTGCGTGAACACTTTAATTTATCTACAACCAATTCCGTTATTGCATCGCCAAACAATACAGGCATCCAATGCAGCTGATATTCGTACTTTATGAAAAAATAGGAACATAAAAGTCATTATCTTTCAGTTTTAACTGCTACACGTGCACTTCAATGACTACATTTTTACTTTACAAAATGTAGCACTTAAAGCTCCCTGAACATTTTAACTTGTTTAGAATTAATTTTTACAAAATAATTGGCATTTTCATCTCCATGAACATTTAACTTCCATAGAATTATTTTTTTACAAAATGATTAGCACATTAACTCTCCCAGAAATTATTTTTACAAAATGATTAGCATTATCATCTGCGTGAACATTTAACCCATACTGATTTTTTTTCTCAAAATGATTAGCACTTTCAACTTTATGAATATTTAACGCATAGAATTATTTTTTTACAAAATCATTAGCATTTTAAACTCTCAAATATTAACTTGACAAAATGTTAGCATGTTCAGTTCTGTAAACATGTTAACTATTCCAGAATCAATTTTTGCAAAATGATTAGCATTGTCATCAGCGTGAATATTTAACCCATACAAATATTTTTTTTCTCTCAAAATGATAATCACTTTCAGCTCCATGAACATTTAATTTGCATAGAATTATTTTTTTACAAAACGATTAGCACATTCAGCTCCGTGAACACATCAATTTTCCCAGAATTAATTTTACAAAATGATTTGTATTTTAAACTCTCAAAATTTAGCTTGGAAAAAATGATTAGAATTTTCAGCTGCGTGAACAAAGCAACTATCCCAGAATCAATTTTTGCAGTTGCATTGTCATCACCGTGAACGTTTAACCCATACAGATTTTTTTTTCTCTCAAAATGATTAGCATTTTTATCTCCGAGAACATTAAATTTGAAAAGAATTAATTTGTACACAATGCTCAGTACTTTTAGCTCCATGCACACAGCAATTTTACCAGAATTTAATTCTCACAAATTGACAGGACCCTTTTCGGCTCCGCGAAAATTTTCAACGTACCAGAATCAATCTCCGTGATCGCATCGCATGACCATGCAGGCATCCCCACCCCATGCAAGAGAAAAACAGAACGAAACGTGCTTTTGCCTTACTCAAAACGTAGTGCTTGTATCCATTTTTGGTGTACATCCTCATAGCACCGCTCCCGCCATTTCCACCGCCGGACTGGAGTGTGGAGAGTCGGGCCGCGCTGCCCGGAATAGCTCACGTGACCGGGCTGGGCGGAAGGAAGCGAGCGAGCCCGGACGGCACGACCCCTTCCGGAAGCGGAAGGCTGCAAATTAATCGGAAACGCTTAAAAAATTACCCCAGGGGAGCGGCCTGCAGTTTTCGAAACATAATACGCACCTTCTCTCTTTTTCTTTCCTTTCTTTTAAAGAATTGTTAACTTTTCGCAGCTTTTATGAAACACACTCAGAGATTGAAAAACAGTAATCTTAAAGTAGTTTTTTTTTTTTTTTTTTTCGCATTTAGCCTATAATCGATTGTTTCTAATATTAACCAGCTTGTCTACCGGTCACGAGCAGGAATTGATATCAGACTCGAATTCGGGGCTTCTAAATTTAGCCGTCAGCTTTATTTTACGAGATGTGAGCATAATTACATTTTTTACTTATCTTCACATTTTCGCATTTAGCTTACAATTAATTATTCTTAATATTAACTGCACAGATTGTGGGAGGTATGAGCGTAATTAAATTTTTGATCATATTACGTGAGATGTGAACGTAGTTAAACTTTTCGCTTCTCTGTCTAATCTTTCACTCTTATTTTTCGCATTTATCTGATACATAAGCGTTTCTCCACTTTTTTTGACATATGAACCGACAAAAACATTTGTAAAAATTTCGCAGACTAATAAGTTTTTTTTTTTTTTTTTGCAAAAAGAATTTTAAAAAGACTCGAAAGCCGATGAAAACTTGAGAAAATTTTTGAAAACCGGTGTGGTTTTTTTTTTCTTTATTTACTAAGTAATAACAATAATAATAATAATAATAATAAAATAACAATTGGTATGTCACAAAAATTTTCAATGTAAAGACATATTTTAATAGTTATAAATAAGTAAATAAACATTTGTGAGAATTAAGAAAATTACGAAAATAAATCACAAAATTTCCTTACAAAATAAAAATGTCGCATAGGATGTTCTTATTATTACTATGGTACTAAGAAAGAAAAATTTTTCAACGTAAACGACCAAAAATCTATGAGGACCGGCAAAAATGTTCTGCGGACTAGTACCAGTCTGCCAGACCACCAGATTATGTAAGTGTTTCTACTGGTCAGAACATGTGAAAGGTGAGCATAATTAAACTTTTCGCTTATCTTCATGATCTCTCACTGACATTTTTCGCATTTAGCCTGCAATTTATTGTTTCTAATATTAAGCAACGTGTCTGCTTTTCTTCACAACACCCCGACCCCACCTCTCAGCTTTCTGCCCTTAGATTTCACCGTCCAGGCTCAGGAGTTCTAAACTCAACAGTCTGCGTAATTCTGCAGTGTAAAAAAAAAAAAAAAAAAAATCCGAAACGTGACTGATTATTTTTAGTGGAACGTTTCTGGATTTCAATAGTTATCGTCAATTTTTAATAAAAATCAAACATCAAAAAAAGTTTAATGAATCGCTACAAGTAGCACAAATGCAGACTTATCATTGTTGTATAAAATATTTTTATCTGCCAGTTTGAAGATTAACTGAGCGTATTTATTTAGTGTAACGGCTGTTATTCAACAACGGTCCGAACAAATTGATTATGCTCCCAAAGGGGAACGAGCAAGTCTCTAGATTCCGTAGTTTTGCAAGAATTGCGAACCTGCCTTAACTTAATATATCTACATAGTATAAAATGAAGTGTCCAAAAAGCGTCTGTGTGTTTGAACTCGCAAAACGCGAGAACTACCCGGCCGATTTCGCTGAAATTTTCACAATTTGTTCCTTTTAAGTCCTGAGAAAGTTTGCAGACCAGTTCGAAAACAATTCGATGAATAGTTCTTTTTTTTATTCCAATTTAGGCCCAATTTTCACATAAATTCCCGAATATGGGGATGAAAAATTACTCGCAATTAGTAATATTATATAGCGTTGGAAAGGGAAGAATTTTTCGCGTTCTACGCAATTTGTTCCAACGCTCTAACTTAATTGCGGCGGGAGTAATTTAGGTTTTTAGCTCGAATTTGTTTAGGCTTAGCTGAAATTTAGGCAATACTTTCTTCATTAAATTTATCAATAAAAAGTGAAGGAATTGTCCTACAGTTTTCTTTTTGACACCATTGAAAAGAGCTACCTTTTTTACTCCAGATCTAACACGACCTATGGTCGGAAGTTTAACCCTCTATCTCCATTAGAAAAAAAGTTACAAGCGAATTAAATGAAGTTCAAAAATCTGTTCTCTATTCAAGTTTTTAACCATTTTATTTTGCATTTCCACGGTAACGCTTTTTGAATCCATTGTTTATTTCCATCTTTCTCTTTTTCAATTCTGAAACTTATTTTATTTTGTGTTTCCATGATTTCGCTTTTTAAATTTATCTTTCTCATTTTATTTTAATTTCTTAAAAGTATTTTAATATCTGTCGTCATTGTTTGGAGGGGAAATTTTGCATGATGATTTTTTTTTCTTTTATTTATGCCTGATTGTTGAATATACGTCACTTGACACAATTTTTGTTTTCAAAATAGACCGGGCAAAGCTGGGCAACACAGCTAGTAATTAAATATAAATTTTGCAAACGGAACCTGCAATATAACTCGGGCTATGATAGCAATTTGTCAAAAAGGAGCAAAGCAGGCTTTGTTCCAAAGTAGTCGGGTGACAAAATTAGTATTTGTACAAAAGCCTCGATGCCGAAAACTGATGACCAAGCTTTTGATGTGTTGCCTGATTGATATTTGATTATTTTGTTCCGTTAATAATGAAGATTTAATTAACACAAATTAAAAACAAATGAGGTTTATTACAATAAACATATCATGAGACATTTTTGCTGAATTTGTGCACTAAGTTATTTTTCTAGATTTCCCTTAATCGACATTTTCCTCGACTTATCACCAATTGTTTTATGACATAACAACCAGCAAATATTATAACGTTTTTATAAATATTAGAAATACGGTTGAATCCAAAGCTGGCATGGAAACAAAAGACGGCCTGTCGTTATCAAGGGGTTCTAACAGGAAGGTGCCAAGCTATTATTTTCAACTAAAGTGTTCTCTGGACTTTCCAGAGACATGACTTACTTTAACCGGGGAGATTTATAAATCCTTCCGAATTGTTTCAGAAGGGGTTAGTGAATTTTAACAGAAAACGTTTCTGTTTCTTGCAAGATATGTAACAGTCAAGGGCGCCCATATGCAAAATTTTAATGGGGGGGGGGGCTCAGATATTTCTCCCATGATTTAGCAGAATATTTTCCCCATGGAAACCGATTTCAGTACAGATTAGAGATATTACAATTTGACATTTTTAATAACTTATTCATTAATGGCTGGAAAAGAAATTTTTATACATTTTTGCAAAGAAAAAAGCACTAAAAGCAAGGAAATTCTCATTTCTAAGGGGGGCTCAAACCCCCCCCCCTTGCCCCCTATATGGGCGGCCTTGGTAACAGTAACAAATTGAGCACGTTAGCTGCCCGTTATCCTATTATTTCAAAGGAACGTTTCGGAATTGTTTTTACAGTGTGTGAGATGTGAGAATAGGGTGGCCCAAAGCGGGTAGCCCCCCCCCCCCCCACGTGTGTAAACGGCGACGCATGCGTACGTCGTGTACGCATGCGTACGTCGTGTTTACATGAACACCCCCGAGTTTAATCAGTCCCAACGAAGCAACAGTGAAGCGGCATGGCGCAACCAGGCTTAAAATTTAAAAAATGATACATTTTTAAAACAAAATGAAGTTTTGTAACTTGTGATTAGTCGAAGGCCAGCTTATTTTTTTTTTTTTTTTATTGTAAATAATATTACGTTCTTTTAACACCATCCTCCTACAAACTACGATGGTCATTTCTTTTGTTTCTTTTTTAAGTTTAAGGTTATAATTATTGAAATGAAAAACGTGCCTTCGGGAAAAGTGGGTGTAGGATTTGGTCATATATTAATTTATAATTTCTTGACTCGTTTGCTGACTTAGATTTTCTATTTCAATTTATTTTTTGGGATGGCAACTAATTTGTCTATTAATTTAATCATTAATTTCTTTATGTTTTGTAAACAAATGTGCTGACTTTTTTTGAGCAATCACGATTGCTTATTGTTCTCACTTGACTATTTTTGACGTTCCTATCATTTTATTTTCCCACCGCCACCCTCCGCACCATCACCGTCGACGGGTTTTTCACGATGCTGCTCCTATAGCGAAAGCCGACTCCATGTTGCATCCATATCCTACACAGACGCGCATAAATACACAACTACACACACACACGCATGTACACACACAAACACATACATACACATACACACATACACACACGCATACATACAGACATCCACACATACACACACAAAAACATACACACAACTACCCACACATTCATCCCTAAACACAGACACAAACACATATGCCTATGCACACATACACATACCCCCCACCCACACATTCATACACACAACTACCCACACACTTATGCCAGCACACAGACACAAACACACATACACATAACCCGTACACACAAACACATACCCCCCCCCACACACACACACACACAAACACACACGCCTACATACACACACTCGTGATTGCGAAAAACATAATTTGAATTCAGGATGTCAAAATTCAAATTAATTTTTTCATTTTGTATATATTTTTTTATAATGGCAGGTAGCTAGTCAATTATTTTAATAATTTATAACTTCATATTTGATTGGCAACTGTACCAAATCACAATTAGTTAAGCTTGTTCACTTTGAGCTCCCTGAGGGCAGAGCGGATTTTTCAAATGTTTGTAAAGTTTGATAATAAACATATATTGGGTTTGAAATAATACAAAAATCGCTTTTTATTTTGAAGTTCAAGAACCCTGCTAGGAAATAAAACCGAAATTGTTGCGATAAAAATAAAAAAAACTACAATTTTCGAGCGTTCTTCGAAAACCTACCCGCATTGGCCCACCCTCTGCTAGTTAAATATTTCACGTCGATTTATAAATTTTCACTTTTTTTTTTTTTTTTTGCATTTAGCCTATACACAATCGATTGTGTCTAATATTACTGGTCAGTTTACCTGAGATGTGAGCATAAATATATTTTTGGTCAGATTGTGTGAGATATGGGCTATAAGTAAAACTTTTCCCTTCTCTTACTAATCTTTCATTAATAGTTTTCGCTGTTAGACTACATGTAATACTCGATTGTTTACAAAAAATAGCAGAATCCCCTGTGTCTACTGGTTAGATTGTGTAAGATGTGAGCATAATAAAATTGCAGGTGGGATTATGTGAGATGTGAGCATAACGAAATTGTTGGTCAGAGTGTGTGAGGTGTGAGCATAATAAAATTGTAGATCAGATTGTGTGATATGTGAGCATAAGAAAATTGTTGGTCAGATTGTGCGAGATGTGAGCATAATAAAACTGTTGGTCAGATTGTGTGAGATGTGAACATAATTATTTTTTTCGTTATCTTTCTCATCTTCCCCTTTTCACCTTTAAGTAATAATCGGTTGTTTCTACAATTAAATACTGAAAAAACGTGTACTAAACGCTAGTACAGTGGCCGCCGCTTATATAAATCACATTTGTTCTAAGCAATTTTGATTCCACAAAGCGGCTGATTCAATAAAGCGGCTAATTCAATAAAGTTGAATTTTATTCTGTTTTTGACAATTTTATTCATTAAAGCGGCTGATTCAATTAACCACTGATTCAATTAACCGGCGTCCATTACAGAGCAAATTATCTATATATATAAAAATGAATGTTTGTCTGTATGTCATCCATGAACTCAAAAACTACCCGACAGATTTGGCTGAAACTTTCACCGTTTGTTATTTTTGGTACTGGGAATGTTTATAGACCAGTTCGAAAAAAATCCGATCGATAGTTCCTTTTTTATTCCAATTTAAATCACAATCCATTGGATAAATACGAATAAAATTATCGGCTGCATAAATTAATTCGCGTGAACGATCTCATTGATAAGAAGTTAGCTATTGCCATTTTTCTTGAGTTAGAACAAATAAATTTTTTCTTTATTGTTTTATGGCTTTTCATGCAACGGGGGGATTTAAAACTTTTTCTATTTGATATTTTTAGCGATTGATTGATCTTGCAAACTGCGTGAGTACAAAATTTGAGTATAGTCACGGCTTCACTTGATACCTGGACCGATTATTATGAAAATTGCTTTATATATGTATTTTTCCACGGAGAAGGTGCATAATATGCTCATTGAAGCCACTCGCCACCAGGTGGCACTGCAGAGTAGCAACTTTTGCCCCGTTCAACCGATTGTCATGAAAATCAGTATAATGATGTATTTTTTTTGTTGGCGTAACAACGCGCGTCGGGTACAGCTAGTAACTTATAAAATTAAAATTTTTAAAGCATGAGAACAGTATTAATCATTAATGCATAAGAGTTACTGAACTGATTTAAAAATTCTGAATTCCGACGTGAGCTAACTGTCTACAACTTCTATTACTGCAGCTCAGTCCACTGTTTCTGGTCAAAATGAACTAGTACGCAACTAGTTCTGACATTATCTGTAGAAGTTGAATTTAAAAACAATATATAGGTACCCCACATTAGGATGTACCGTCATATTGGTGTCTTTATCCTATGTTTGTTATTCGTTACATTAGTTTAGAGCAAAAAAAGACCTCGAAATTCAATTGCTTAAATTTCGAAAATGTAAGAAAAGACAGAGCGATCAATTTCTTACGCTTGAGTGAAAGGAAACTTAAATCGATAAGTTCAATCGGAAAAATAAATTTATAAATGCTGCTTCACATACTTACCTCTAAATCTTTAAAAAAAAACATATATTTCTTAAAGGATTGCTTTCTATCTTTTAATGGCAGAAGTTGTACTTTTTTTTTTCTTTCAAAAATATTGCAGCTGTTAAATAAGCCACTCGTCGACTTTGACTTTGATAATTTTGAAGTGGAAAAGAAAATTGAGTATTGCACCTAAATTGAGTTTGAGTTTCAGAAGTTAAGATCAAAAGAAGAAAGTGTCTCCAACTACTTAAAAAGTTATTCCAAAATTTTGAAAAGTTACCAGATGAATCGAGACTAAAACTTTAATAGAAAAAAAATATTCTGAATAAATATTCTCTTGAGCAAACGTTAAAGAAATAATATCAAAAATAAGATAAATATCTTTATTATTATTATTATTTAAGTAATCTATAAATGCCTTTCTCTCACTAAATTTCCGGACGAAAAATTTCATTTCGGTAAAAATAAAAACCCTTTTCTCCAAATAGCTTTGACATTTTTTTCGGCAATGCTTTTAGCACCTTGCGTCTCTTAAAAAAAAAAATGTTTGTTGTCGAGATGTTTGCTTTGATTATATATATTTTTAGGAGATTAATATTAAAGTAGTATTGCAGATGTTTAAGATGATCTTTAGGAATGCTTTTCAAAGCGAGTAACAAAGATTAATAGCAGAAAGCATCATTTATAAGTTTTTCGAAAATATTTGAATATTTTCTTAGCCGCATGTGATGAGTAGGACTCGACCGATGCATCGGCCTGGCCGATGCATCGGCGCCGATGGTTCAACAATTTAACCATCGGCATCGGCATCGGTGGCCGATGCTAAATAGCAGGAAACATCGGCCCATCGGCCTTAAAAACATCGAAAAACCGATGGAATTGCCCGATGTTTTCGAAAAAAAAAAGACCTTTGCTGTTTTTTACTTTTTAATGCAAAGTAAAGGGAGTTATTGTTTTCATATAAAATTGTACACTTAAACTTCAGTATGAATTTCTATTTTAGTCACCCCTGAAAGAGTTTTTAATACTGCATTCAGGAACCAAACAAGTTAATTATTGCGTTGTTTCTTGCGGCTGGATGTACTATGTATCTCTTATAAGGCATAACTTAAAAATGGTAAGCTGTAGAAGGTTAAAATTTCGCATGTGGGGTGTGCGTACGTTCCAGTTGTGCACTTCCCTTTTTGTTTCCGATCGGTTGTTCTAAAAAACCTATTTACTCATTTTTTTGTGGCTATTAATTACTTATTTCAATACAAAACTAATATAGCGTCTCAGACTGACGATCATTTGGTGATTTGTCTATAACAAAAAAATCGACGCACCAAGAAGGAGTGATCCGATTGAGACGAAAATTGGTGGATAGGAAGACAATGCACAGAACAGTAAATGATTAAATTCTTAGAACAATTGAATAATTTATGTCACAATTACAGTAACAAGTTCAATAAGGTATTGACTCGCCTCTAGCCTAGATACCAGCTGAAGCATGACGTGGGAAACACCGATAAAGCTCCTGGAGGTTGCCCTGCGGTATTTCCGGCCAAATTCGCTCCAATTTTCGGACGAGGTTATCAACATTCCTTGCCATATGCAATCGGCATCCCATCATATCCCAAACATGCTCGATGGGAGAGAGATCTGACGATCTGGCAGGCCACGGAAGAGTTTGACAAGATTGCAGACAGTTTATAGCAACACATGCCGTATGTTACCTGATATTGTCCTGCCGAAAACCAGCCGAGGGTACTGCAAAAGGAACGGTAACAAAACAGGTCTTAGGATGTCGTCGACGTACTACTGTGTAGTAAGTGTACCTCTAATTATGACCAAAGGGGTCCAGTTATCAAAGGAAATGGCACCCCAGACCATAATGCCTTGTTGAGGGACAGTGTGGCGTGCGAAAGTGAAACCAGGATCCCTCCTCTGCCCTGGGTGTCTCCAAACACATCTTCGATGATCGTCATGACACAGTTGGAAGCGGGATCCGTCGCTAAAGACTGTACAATACATCCCTAGTCGGCTCCATTCCAACCTGATCGAGCCATGCACCACTGTAATCTGGCTCGGCAGTGTGTAGGCGTCAGTGGCAGGTGGCGTAACGGTCGGCGCTAGCGTAGATTTCGTTGTTGTCCCAACCGTCTGTAAATGGTCATAATGGACACTATTGTTTGAGTTGAATGTCTGATGGTTTATAGAGATGAAGGAAGCACTGACAGCTGATCGGACAATCACTCTGTCATCACAATCTGTTGTGACCCTAGGTCGACCGCTAACATCCTGACGCTGAACTCTGCCATTTTCCACCCATCCTCGCCAGCATCTTCGAATCGCCTCATCGCTTCGACTCAAATGACGAGCGATTCTCCGATTTGACCAACCGGCCTCTTTCAATCCAATGATATGACCTCGTTTAAACTCTGACAGTTGCTCGTAATGAGCACGAACCATGCGGCGAAGTATTTTTAAGTTGTTGAAAGGTAATCTGAATCGCAATCAAACCGAAAGTGTTAATAACTGTAGAATAACTGCTCTTTATATACATCTGCTGGATGCGCAGTTTTGACGCGCTGGTGATCAAACTATTCATTCATTGGACACCAAATTTTAATCATTTGCACATCTGGTCAAAACAATCATGCATACAAAATTTCAAAGCAATCGGATGATTGCTTCTTGATGCGTCGATTTTTTTTGGTTTTAGAGTGTATATTGCCGAATTGGAGCCCATGGAAACAAATATGAGATGGCGAAACCGGTTTTCGTGTTATTTTGTTAGATTCCCGTTGAACCGACGGTAACTCTTAGAACACTTGCGTGCCCCCCCCCCCTTCCTGTATTTCTGAAATTAAACTCTGGTTGCACATCCGAGTTGCTTAAAACTAACACCATTCATAAAATTAGAGATTTTTTTTTTCAAACTTAATCTATTGTTTAGGAAGAATTTAGAGCATTAATGTAAGAAATTGATTAAATACGTTTTGAATGGTGACATAATTCGAAAATCAAAGGAACTTTTGAATTTTTTCTTCGGAAGTGCTGAAGTCGACTCAGAAACTCTTCCGAGGCGTTGGTGGTAGCGGTTCTGCGCTAAACAAATGAGGCCGAAATTGGGAACGAAGTTTAATGTTGTGAGCTACTCCAAAATCAGCGGGTGACGCCCCTCCCTCGTCGTTTCAAGCATTTCTTAAGTATTTAGCGATTATTTATTTTGCTCAAGAAATGTCATTTTGCTTATTTCTCATTCTTGTTTCATCTTCATTTCGTAATGTACCATCTTTTTTGCATCATTTACAACGATCGATTTTTTTCTGTTGTAAGTAACTATTTTCATGTATTTTTATAAAATCCATGCACGAGTTATTTTCGTTTTCATAATATTTTTAATATAATGTTATAGAAAAGTTTCAAGGATTTTCTATTAAGCAATTTTTTAAATTTCAGCAAATTATTGTTGAATTGAAAAATTTAATTTGAACTTGTTTGTAGTGCTTCATAAAAGGTTTTAAACAATCAAATTGTTCAATACTATGTGTGCAAACTTAGATCAAGTAGTATATGTATTCAGTTATTATTAACTTGGAGTAAATATCGAGTTTGTTTATTGTAGCTGCGTTTTAAGAACCTCACTCTTTTCATGGCTATTTCTTTTTTCAGAAAAATTTATGTCACTCTTATAGCTTTTACGAAAAATGCAAATTTTTCTATTCATTAATTTTAAATAAGTATAAAAATATTCCTATTATGATTTAATATTGTAATTTATCTGTTACCTTTTTTGTTTAATTTCATGACTAAAAAATGTCTACGTGCAATCTTTCCACTTTAATTGCGTAATTTGTTGACGGTTTCATATTTTTATTCTTAAATTTTTTTTTGAATGATTAAACAACATAATTTAAAATTTTTTAACTATGTATAGTGTAAATAATCTATACATTATTACAATATTGCTGAAATCTTAGTTCACTCAAAAAAAAAAAAAAAAAAAACAAATCAGTTAGTTATTAAACAGTGCCTTATTTTAATTCTTTTTCTTTTCTTTTCTTTTTTTTTTTTTTTTTTTGCTGTTGTTCTTTCTCTATTATCAAACAACAGTCAAAAAAGAGAAGCATAACTACATCCTATATAGATTGTACATAGTACGATCCAAAATTTCGGGGAAAAGCTGTATAAAACTTTACCCAGAATAGTTCACATTACCGAAGCACATCCACCTTCAAAGGGTCACCTTGAGGGACTACGTACTTCTGTCAGTGTTCATATAACTTTTGGAAACGCTCCTGGAAGCCTTTTTTGCAACCTACTATGATGCAGCTTTATTTTCTCCTGACGGAAGAAAGCGGCGTCCATGCAAATGTTTCTTTGCTGGGAACAGGTAAGAGTCACACGGAGCTAAGTCCGACGAAACGTTATGTTATTTGTTTGTCATATCAGAGCATTGATCAATCAAACCATGCATCCTCAACATGAAAGTCGCCTTCTTCCCCACGTTGAAGTTAAAGCAGCAGCGCAAGAGGCTTTACAGGAGGTTCCGAAAAATGGCTGCCAGGAGTGCTTTTAAAAGCTATAAGAACGTTGGCAGAAGTGCATAGTCGTTCAAGGTGATTATTTTGTAGATAGATGTGCTTCGGTAATGTGAACTATTCAGGGTAAGGTTTTATACTGCTTGCCCTCGAATTTTTAGATCATACTACGTACGTATGAGTTTTCAACTCACTATTTCATAACGTTTCTGAGTGACGCAAGTTTTCGCGTATGAAGACATCACAAGAGAACTTGCGATAATTAACTGAGGAGGTGTTAAAAATGGATATTTTGGTCATCTATATGTTCTTTGGTACATATGCGTGTACAGATGTGCCGAAAAAACTTGTGAAGTTTAAATTGGGTAATCGTAAAATAGAAATTTGATTACAAGTCCTTATTTGTAGAACTTGAAGTGAATAAATGATCCTTTAAATCCCTGACAATCTTATCAATTTATTTCCGTTAGATTTTTTTTTTGCCATCGGCCAACGACATCGGCCATCGGCCATCGGCAATCGGCCATTTGGAGAAAAACAATCGGCAATCGGCCATCGGCCATCTTTGAACAATCGGCCAACAATCGGCATCGGCCCATCGGCCAAAAAATGCCATCGGTCGAGCCCTAGTGATGAGATATTTTTTTATTGCTATTAAATTCTTTGTTGCTTTCAATAAAATAAGCTTTTATGAAAAACTAAAAATTAAGAATTAAATAGACACATTTGTGCTTGGAAAGTAAAATAAGATGTAATAATGCCTAATACATCAGATCTTGGTTTTAGAGAATCTTTACATCTTTTGAAGAATAGTTTTGATTTAATTAACGATCTTAAAGCTATACCGTATTTTTCTGCTGTCTGGCTTCCATTTTTATAATTTTGTATTTGTTTTTTTAATTTTGTCATTTTCCCCATCTATTTCTATCGATCTTGCGTATTTTTTACAAGTTTTCCCATTTATTTTTATCTGTCTTGCTTAGATTATTGTTTATTTGTTTTTGTTTTTGGAACGCAGTTGGGGGGGGGGGGGGTCTTTCTTCTATTTGTCTCTATTTTTCTTTATCCGAAATTTTGTGTTTTGTTCCATTTCCTGAAGTTTTTTTTCTTTTCTTCTGCCTTTTTTCTTTTCTTGTGGTTAACGGTGGTTTTGTAATTATTTTCTTCGTTTTTAGTTTTCGTGGATAAACCTTCTGCTAATCCTGTGAGAAAGCTTTTGGACATGGTTTGTTTTTCCATTGGTTCTTTACAGAAGCGGATACAAAGGGAGGGTCATGGGGATCATGACCGTTGGCAATATCCGTCCACATTGAGTTCAAACACTCTATACATAAAATGTAAACGATTACAGTACATTTTCAACTCGTTAATTATTTTTGAAAGTAAAAATTAGAGTTACTACTTCGTTTCACTGCTTATAAAATTAATTTACAACGTTTATTCCCAATCAAGTGTCTTATTCCTGGCCGGTTTGGTGCTTTTAATTGACAATTGACCCCCAAGCAATTTCGGAAATGTTTCGCACCCAAACCGTACGTTCGTTCATGGGGGGGGGGGATCATTCTTTAGCATGATCCCCTCTAACATGGTTTTCTGTATCCGCTCATGGTCCTTTATTGGTCTTAATTTTCTCATTGGCAGTCTCATAATCTGCTATTTTTACTCTTTAAGCTGCTTACTTTTCTACCTCATTGCTTTTTTCGGATAACCTTTTATCCATAAGCTCATTTCTATTATTGGAAAAGGCAATCCTTATAACGCCGAAACACGTGTCTGCCGTAATCTGCAATTTGTGCTTTTTGACATTATTTCTTTCTCCACTTTTCAGCACAAAAATATTTATTTATCTTATTCAGTCCAGATTCCAACTTTTTAGTAAATACTTTTTACCCAAAAAGGTTAAATATTTATTATAGTGACTTTAATCACGATTCCAATGAGGTAAGATTGTTATTTCATTAATTTAGAAAACAAAATGGCATCATACGTAAAAATAGGGGGGAGGGGTTTGAAAAATCTTGCCTACCCTTACAGGGGGGGGAGAGGGTCAAAAAGTGCCTAAGTCATCTTTACGTAATTATTGAATTTCCCATAATAACTAACTAGCGGAGGAACCCAAAGGTCCCTTAGAAACCACTTTGTAAAACACCCTAAACTAGTATGTTGTGACCATCACGAAACTTTCTTCTATATTTCTCTTTTTTTATCTGATCCCTCCCCATGCTTGATGAGGAAGCAATATTCCAAAAAAAAAAAAAAAAAAAATACATATGCAAAAACTTGACGACCATCCCAATGTCTGAATTATTGCAAAAGCAAAGCAAAGAGCGAAAATTGAAAGTTATTTTAAAAGCCTTGCTTGAATTAATTACAAATATTTCACTTGTTAACAAACATAAGATTGCAACAGTTAAAAATTTTAAATCATTGAGAAAATATTTCCGATCATTTCCATACAATTAAAATCACGAGAAATACGCAGACAACAATCTATTAAGATTTATCTTTCTTATTGTTGCATTAATAAAACTATTTTTATTCGCAAAAAAAAAAAAAAAAAAAAAAGAATCAACACCTCTTGGAGCGATTGGCGTCAAAATTGAACCAAAGCCTGTTTACATATGGATTCACATATATTCCAAATTTCAACCAGAACGTAGCATTACTTTTTGAGATAGGGCACTCACAATGGAAAAAAAGAACGGGTGATTGCGCTTCCCCCTTTTTAGCTGTTGACACCAAAATAAAATCAGCTCTTATACCCACTAAGGGCTACTTGCCGATAAATTTTTCTTTCATTCCGTTCATTATTTCTTGAGATACAGCAGTCACAATTGACAACAAAAAACGTTCTATAGCTCAACCCCCGTTTGAGTAATTGAGACCAAAATTGAATCAGCACCTGTTCCTGTTAATGGCAAGATATGGACCAAATTTTGTTTGATTCTGACAGTTACTTCCTGAGGAATAGCAAGCACGCGTAACTCAAAAAACGTCCCATTGTTCCACCCCCTTGGAGGAATTCGCGCCAAAAACCAATGGGCACAAGTTCACATAGCGGCACATATGTGTAGGAAATTTCGTTCGATTTCATGCGGTAGTTTTTGCTGTAGAGCGGCCAAAAAAACTGGTCACACACAGACGTGACACACATACACACATACACACACAGACATTTTCCAAAAATAGTCGAAATGGACTCAACACACCTCAAAACGTTCGAATCCGTCAAAACTCGAAATTCGAAAATTTGCACGAATCCAATACTTTCTTCTATATATTAGATATAGAAGAAAGTAAAAACACATTAAAAGCAGTAGTGTAGGTCGGAAAAAATATTTGGAGTCAACTCACCAAGAAGTTTTGGGGGAACTCACGAAAAGAAAATGTGGTTTGGAAACAAGTTACATTACATTTATGGTTATTTTCACAATAAAAAAAAAATGGCTGTCGTGTGACTGGCCGATAAAAGATATACTTTTACTAAGGGTTGGTTATTGAAGGACATATGCTATAACTGCAATAAAATTATTGCGATAAGATTTCTGCATACACGTGGTTGCAAGGAATCCCTTTTTTGATACAAAATAAGTGAAGTCATGGATGAAAAGACAGTCGACAGAAGCTTTTCGGGGTTCCTTGTCACCCCGAAACCCGTGTATGCAGTAATCTGGAACTTTTGAACAATCAGGGTCAGTTATCTCTGGAACGGTACATCCTATCGAGTTGAAACTTGTTTTAATCCAGGGATTCCCAATCCATGGGCCGCGGCCCACTTGTGGACCGCTAACTGGGCCTTGGACACTGATCGAGAATTTGAACCAAAAAAATCCCTGGGTCTGAATTTCCGTTTTTTACTTTCTTCTATATCTAATATAAAGAAGAAAGTATTGGATTCGTGCAAATTTTCGAATTTCGAATTTTGACGGATTCGAACGTTTTGAGGCGTGCTCAGTCCATTTCGACTATTTTTGGAAAATGTCTGTCTGTCTCTGTGTGTGTATGTGTGTGTGTGTGTATTTGTGTCACGTCTGTGTGTGACCAGTTTTTTGTGGCCGCTCTACAGCAAAAACTACCGCATGAAATCGAACGAAATTTGGTACACATATGTGCCCCTATGTGAACTTGTGCCCATTGGTTTTTGGCGCGAATTCCTCTAAGGGGGGTGGAGCAATGGGACGTTTTTTGAGTTACACGTGCTTGCTATTCCTCAGGAAGTAACTGGCGGAATCAAACAAAATTTGGTCCATATGTTACCCCTAACAGGAGCAGGTGCTGATTCAATTTTGTTGTCAATAGCTCAAACGGAAGTTGAGTTATAGAACGTTTTTTGTCGTCAATTGTGACTGCTGTATCTCAAGAAATAACGAACGGAATCAAACAAAATTTTTTTCACAAGTAGCCCTTAGTGGGTATAAGAGATGATTTTATTTTGGTGTCAACAGCTAAAAAGGGGATAGCGCAATCGCCCGTTCATTTTTTTCCATTGTGAGTGCCCTATCTCAAGAAGTAATGCTACGTTCTGGTTGAAATTTGGAATATATGTGAATCTATACGTAAACAGACTTTGGTTCAATTTTGACTCCAATTGCTCCAAGAGGTGTTGATTTTTTTTTTTTTTTTTTTTTTTTGCGAATAAAAATAGTTTTATTAATGCAATAATAAGAAAGATAAATCTTAATAGATTGTTGTCTGCGTATTTCTCGTGATTTTAATTGTATGGAAATGATCGGAAATATTATCTCAATGATTTAAAAATTTTAACTGTTGCCATCTTATGTTTGTTAATAAATAAAATATTTGTAATTAATTCAAGCAAGGCTTTTAAAGTAACTTTCAATTTTCGCTCTTTGTTTTGTTTTTACAATAATTCAGACATTGGGATGGTCGTCAAGTTTTTGCATGTGTAATTTTGTTTTTGTTAGGAATATTGCTTCCTCGTCAAGCATGGGGAGGGATCAGAAAAAGGAAAAATATAGAAGAAAGTTTCGTGATGGCCACAACATACTAGTTTTTTTGAGCATTCACGATTGCTTATTGCTTTTACTTGACTGTTTTTGGCGTCCCATCATTTTATTTTCCCACCGCCACCCTCCGCACCATCACCGTCCACCGGCTCCTCACGATGCTGCTCCTATAGCGAAAACCGTCTCCCGGTTGCGTCAATATCCTACACTTACACGCATACATACACGCACCTACACACACACCACATATACATATATACACCTACACGCACAAACACATACACACACATACATACACCTACACACATACACAAACACACACACACACGCACACCTACACACTCACATGAACACAACTACCCACACACTCATGCCTGCACACAGACACAAACACATATGCCTACACACAAATACACACACCCCTCCCCACACACCTACACACATACACACAATTACCCACACACTCATGCCTGCACATAGACACAAACACACATGCCTACACACACATACACATACCCCCTACACACACAAACACACATACCCAACACATACAAACACACACGCCTACATACACACACACTCGCGATTGCGAAAAACATAATTTGAATTCAAAATGACAAAATTCAAATTATTATTATTTTTTTTTTTTTTTTTGAGCAATCACGATTGCTTATTGTTCTCATTTGACTGTTTTGATGTCCTATCTTTTTATTTTCCCACCGCCACCCTCCGCACCCTGTCACCGTCGACCGGCTCCTCACGATGCTGCTCCTACAGCGAAAGCCGTCTCCAGGTTGCATCCATGTCCTACACACACGCGCATACATAGACACACACACACGCACACACACACACACACATACACACAACTACCCACACATTCATGCCTGCACACTGATACAAACACATATGCCTACACACACATACACATACCCCCCCCCCACACATACACACATTCATGCACACCACTACCCACACACTTATGCCAGCACACAGACAAACACACATGCCTACACACACATACACATATCCCTACACACAAACACACATACCCCCACACACAAACGCCTACATACACACACTCGTGATTGCGAAAAACATAATTTGAATTCAAAATGTCAAAATTCAAATTTTTTTTTTTTTTTTTTTTTTTTTTTTTTTTGTGCGAAAATTCGCTTTGTGATGAACCGTCACTCAAAAGCTCTCCCTGGCTCACAGCCAGTAAGGAACTTAAGTATTATAATGTTTCATGCTTTTTAGGAACTTTTCCTTATACAGCAGAAGACCGTTATAACGCACACCTTAGGACCAGAGCTTTTGCGTTATACAGGTTTTTGCGTTATATAGATCATTTCAAATTTTGAAAGTAATATTCAGAATATATCTATATAAAGTGAAGCACCGTTTTTACGTTTCTCTTTTATACGTTTTTCTCAATTATACGTTTTTAAAATTGGTCCCTGCAAGGTCTAATACACATTAACCTATACCTATTATACGTTTTTTCGTTTGAACGCCTTTTTCATACAGTCCCTTCAAAAACGTATAAATGGTGCTACACTGTATTAGCACTTCAGAATGAGTTTTATCTGCAATGAGTATTAAAGCACCAATATTACAATTAGTTATTCACAAATAAATGTGTTTCACAATCAAAAGAAAGTACATTATCCTGCACTTCTGCTAGCTTCATGGTTTGCATGACAGCTGCATTTTCAAGAGTCATCTGGTATTTTCTATTTCCTGTAAGTATTAATTTTCCTTTAAAAGCTTTGAATTAAAATGGAAAGATGAAAAACTGTTTGAAAATTTAATTTGTCTTACAATTTTTATGCTTGCAAAGTAAAACAGAGGGATTTTTTAAACTTAAAAAGATATTGTTTACTTCTGAAAAGTTGTGCGTTTTATAGAGAATTGCATTATAGGTTGGCGTTATAATGGTCTTCTACCGTAATTGAAGATGAAATCTAATGAATCTCTCAGAAATTCCTTTAAAGACCATTGCCAAAGAAACTAGTATTAGGTTCAAGTTAAAGATGCTTCTTCTTTGTTGAACTGGCATGACTATCCAGTGAATTGAGACACTCAAGAGGCTTTTATAAGCAGTTGCCCCCCCCCCCCGAAAGTAAATTTTGGTTACACAAGTAATATATAGGGTTAAGTGGGCCTTAATGGTGTTTTTTACGAAATTGATGGGCCGCAGAACTAAAAAGGTTGGGAACCGCTGTTTGAATCGATTCAGCGTCTAATCTACAAATCTACTATTGCTAAGGTACACTTTTGTAAAGTCGCTTTTGTATGTCAGTTTTTTTTTTTTTTTTTTCAATTCACTCCTTTTGCCATAACGTCCCATAGGAAGCACAGCTTCAACAAATAGTTCGCGCAATAGCGTCCCTCGTCCCTCCTCCAATAGCAGCACTGATTACAACACTAAAAAAATTCCGAAACATTACTGGGTATTTCCGTGTTACGTTTCGGGATTTTAATGGTTTTTTCCCACTTCCTGGAAAAAACAAGTTTCATTGTCAAAAAGTTTCCTCATTTGCTACAAGTTGTACGAGTGCAGACTTTTCACTATTGTGAAAAATATTTTTAGCCCCCAGTTTAAAGATTTACTGAACGTATTTATAAAGTGTGCCGGCTTCAGTTCAAGTACTGCCCGTCCTTACTAATTAAGCTCCCTACACTGTAAAAAAATTCCGAAACGTTACTGGTTATTTCCGTGGAACGTGCCGTGATTTCATAGGTTTTCACCTATTTCCCTAAAAAATCAAGTATCTTCGCCAAAAAGTTTCCTGAATTCCTAAAAGATGCACGAATGCAGACCTTGCGCTAGTGTGAAAAATATTTTTTGCTACCAGTTTAAATATTGACGGAGCGTGTTTATTAAGTGTATCGGCTTTAGATTGTTTATGGCCCGTCCGGATTGACTAAGCTTCCAATGGGAGCAAATAAGTCACTGGATAGCTACAGCTTTGCGAGGCAGGCAAGGAATATGCTTGGTTCCTGATTGCAATTTTCGCGTTGCATGGCCGTGGTTGCTCTAATACTTCTGGGGCTTTCTTAGTAAATCAGGAAGGTTCTAATCAAATAAATTAAACCTATTTAATTTGTCTAGAAGGTTCACGACTGGCTTTAATAGGGGAAATTTCTTAATATTTCAGAAAGGTTACTGACTTTTATCAGAAAACGTTCCTGGTTTTTGTAAGATATGTTACTGACTGAAATTGGGCACATCAGCTGCCTATTATTTTCCAGGAACGTTTCTGAATCGTTTTTACAGTGTAAGGGAACGAATAAGTATGGACTACGTTGCTTTGTAAGAATTACAAACGAGTAAAATTCTCGTTACTTACCAGTAAGTCTGGCCTATTTTTGGCCATGTTTGCAATAATGCTCTTGAAACTTCCTTGATGAATCAAGAAGAGATGCCGAGCTATTCTATCATACCTTCCTAAGTTTACTCTAATTTTCCAGAGACATGACTGGCTTTTAACGGGAAGATTTTTCAGGAGGCTGCCAGGATAATATCAGGACGGTTACTAAATTTTAGCGGAAATGTTCCCGGATTTTGCAAGATATGTTTCTGGCAGAAGTTGGGCACATCTCAGCTGCCCGTTGTTTTCCAGTAACGTTTCTGAATCGTTTTTACAGTGAAGCAATGAATACTTCGTTGCCTTTATTTTTTCACTTCTAGGGAACGAAAACCAAGAATATCAACTCAATCAAGAAAAGTAATTGATATCCAATCTCTTTAATAATATTTTGCTTCGATGTGCTTAGTTCATGCGCAAGTAAAATATTCCTGAAATTTATCGTCAAATTTATTCTTGCTCATATCACTTATATTACCATTGAGCACTTCATCATTCTGAAATAAACAATGCTGATCCATTAAATTCTGAATGATTCATATTATTTATAACCCATAATGATCATTAATTTTCCGAAATTCAGGAACCACTAAGTCATTCTGACAGAACCATCGTGCTCCCGTCAGATTATCGATATTTTACCATGTGTCCATGATTAATACAGACACCAGTGCTTCTTAAACATTATTTACCTATGCCTTTCTTTCATTCAGTACTAAACATGGGTTTGAAGTTGCCTATTTTAGCTCAAATTTGAAGCATACATTTCTATCTTCCCTCCTTTTCATGAATTTATATCACTTTTATTTTTCTTTCTCATTTGAAGAATAATTTAATAGGATGCGAAATGCGAGTATATGCATGTTCGCAGGAAATTTACATGTTCAACGCAAAAAGAGCATTTTCAGGAAATTTTTGTTCAACAAGAATAAAATTTTGTTTCTCGCGACAATTAAGCATATCTACATAGTATAAAATGAAGTGTCCAAAAAGCGTCTGTTTGTTTGAACTCGCAAAACTCGAGAACTAAGCGGCCGATTTCGCTGAAATTTTCACAATTTGTTCCTTTAAGTCCTGAGAAGGTTTGCAGACCAGTTCGAAAACAATTCGATGAATAGTTCTTTTTTTATTCCAATTTAGGCCCAATTTTCACATAAATTCCCGAATATGGGGATGAAAAATTACTCGCAATTAGTAATATTATATAGCGTTGAAAAGGGAAGAATTTCCCGCGTTCTACGCAATTTGTTTCAATGCTCTAACTTGGTTACGGCGGGAGTTATTTATGTTTTTAGCTCAAATTTGTTTAGGCTTAGTTAAAATTTAGGCACTACTTTCTCCATTAAATTTATCCATAAAAAGTGAAGGAATTGTAATACAGTTTTCTTTTTGACACCGTTGAAAAGAGCTACCTTTTTTATTCCAGATCTAACTCGACCTATGGTCGGAAGTTTAACCCTCTATCTCCATTAGAAAAAAAGTTACAAGCGAATTAAATGAAGTTCAAAAATCTGTTCTCTATTCAAGTTTTTAACCATTTTATTTTGCGTTTCCACGGTAACGCTTTTTGAATCCATTATTTCCATCTTTCTTATTTTCAATTCTGAAACTTATTTTATTTTGTGTTTCCATGGTTACGCTTTTTAAATCCATCTTTCTCATTTTGTTTTAATTTCTTAAAAGTATTTTAATATCTGTCGTCATTGCCTGGAGGGGAAATTTTGCATGATGATTTTTTTTTTCTTTTATTTATGCCTGATTGTTGAATATACGTCACTTGACACAATTTTTGTTTTCAAAATAGACCGGGCAAAGTCGGGCAACGCAGCTAGTTTTTATATAAAACTATTCATGTAGTTAGATAACAGACGTTCACATTCCCATTTAATTCCTTCTCTCTCAATTTCTCTTTCTTTCTCTCTTTTTTTTTTTTTTTCCTTTTTGTGAGTCACAAGTGAAATGCAAAAAGTTTTAATTGCTAGTTTTTGCGAGGGCGTCAATAAGTTAGAGCATTTCTTAAGCACAAAGTGCTTCACTGAAAAAAAAAAAATCGAAACGTGTGTGAAAAATAATGGGCAGTGTTGCACCTCATTTCTGCTAATAACATATGTTTAGGAAAATTTCCCGCTAAAAGTCAGCAACCTTCTTGAAATCGGGGGTGCCCATTTAGGGTGGTCATGGGCAGACTGCGCCGCTGAAATTCTTAGGGCTAGGGGTGTTTTAAGATGTATTTTCCTCTGTTTTGGGGGCTCCTTCGTGGTATTGGTGGGGGGGAGGGATCCTTGCTCTTAGGGATGATGGGCACCCCTCCCAAAATAAACCTGCAATCTTTTTGAAGAACTCCGAAACCTTTTCAATAAATGAGTCATATTTGTAGAATAACTTAGGGACCTTCATTGAAAACGAAGATATGTTTATGATATACTAGCAGTACCCGCACAGCGATGCCCGTGCTAAAAATTTAATGGAAGTCCGTTGAATTAAAAAATTGACGCCACCTCCCTCTCTGATGTAAAATCATCATTTTTCTTTGTATAAAATGCGTACACACCTCTTCAAAAAAAAAAAAAAAACTATTAAAATTTCTTTGGAATTTAAAACTTTTCGTCAAATCATTAAATTAGATTTAAAGTTTCTTTAAAACTTTATTTAGCGAGTGAAGCGGTTTTTACTGCAATTCAAAATATTTCGCCAAATAAACAAAAAAAAGACATCAAATAATATCTCTCAAATGTAAAAATAGTTCCGCAACTCTATTGTTCATCGCCAAACTCGTCCAGCAACCACACTCTCATAATCCATCCGTCTAACAGAAAAAAAAAAAAATACATACCGTGGAACATTCAAAAATCATCGTCAGAAAAAAAAGAAGAAAATGTCGTGCATTTCACTCGGATATAAACAAATCAAAAGTTTATTTTCTTTCAAAACAAATCGCCAAAACAATGAATTACATTTACCGTTGCTTTAAAACAATAATCCTAGACTGAACTGCTCAGCGCCTAACGCGCCAAGCGACCACGCTACCAGAACCCAGCCCTTTCGCGACTGAAGCGGATATTTTTTCTTTAGCAATTATAAATGTTTCGCCAAACAAACAAAAAAGTATAAAATCACATTAACAGTAGTTTTCAAATCTTTATATATTAAGAGCTGCGTTGCCCGTCTTTGCGCGGTCTACTTTGAGAATAAAAATTGTGTCAAGTGACATATATTCAACAATCAGGCTTAAATAAACGAAAAAAAAACACCATGCAAAATTACCCTTCTTTACAATGACGACAGATATTAAAATATTTTTAAGAAATTAAAATGCAAAAAATGGATTTTAAAAGCGTAACCATGGAAACACGAAATAAAATAAGTTTAAGAAATTAAATGCAAAATAAGGAAAGAAACAATGTATTTAAAAAGCATAACCGTGGAAACGCGAAAATCAAATGGTTGACAACCTGAATCAAAATGCCATTTTTCGAATTTGATTTAAAAACGCTTGTAATTTTCTTTTTCCTTTGAAGATAGAACTAAGTTTTTCTACAATAGGGTCGAGAGAGATCTGGAGTAAAAAAAATGTCGCTTTTTCCAATGGTGTCAAAAGGAAAACTGTGGGACAACTACTTCACTTTTTATTGATAGATTTAATGAAGAAAGTAGTGCCTAAATTTCAGCTAAGCCTAAAAAAGTTCGAGCTAAAAACGCAAATTACTCCCGCCGTAATTAAGTTAGAGCTTTGAAACGAATTGTTTAAAACGCAGAAAATTCTACCCTTTTCAACGATATATAATATTGATGTGTGCAAGTAATTTTTCACTCCCATATTCGGGAATTTATTTGAAATTTGTGCCTATATTGGAATAAAAAAAGAACTATTTATCGGATTTTTTTCGAATTATAGCCTATGTTTCTCAGTGAGAAAGCACCTTTCATAGAGTGAAGGAATTTTTCAAAGAGGTGCAGTGGTTCCGGAAATTTCTTCGAACATATAAACACACAAAAATCCGCCGTCTCACTTTATAATATTATATGTTATATAAGTACAAAAAAAAAAAAAAAAAAAAAGCGAACCGGAAAAAAAAAAAAATAAATGCAGTGTCTGGAATACATAAATATTTCCTCGGTGAAGAAAACAGTATATATCTCCCTTATGTAACTTTTTTTTTTTCCACCTTTCTTTTCACTCAGTTTCATTTTTGATTTTAAATACTTGATCGCAATTACTTCGTGACGTTCCGCTATAGTTCAAAAATGTATTTAAAAATGAATCTTTTGGAGCCTTCTTTTTAAACTATTTTTTATTGATCCAAGACGTATTATGTCTGATTTATTAAATATTCAGTGGCGCTCTCTCGAAACATTAGTTTAAAGCTAAGAAGCATCAAATGGTGTTTCCGTCAATTTCAATTTTATTTCATGCATAAAAGCAACTTTCTGGTGAAATTCTTCTTCGTTTTTGCTGGATAAGAATTTTTTTAAAAAAAATCAATGGTTCACGAAAGAAATATTTCTTGCTGAAATTTTTCTCGGAGGATAAAACTCGAAAATAAGAACATAAAACGACAGAGTTCAAAAATCCCCTCAAATACAGTTCGATGAAAAGACGAGGGAAATACATTTTGAATCACTTTAGCGACTTACATTATAATCCTGTTCTACAAAATGCGATATATATGGCTCAATTTATTTCTCCTTTAAGTGCTCATCTTGAAAGCTCTGATCCTATTATCTGTTTAAATGTTTTACGTTCCCCGGGGCTTTTAGCGTTTGATTTACTTTTTAATCTTTAAGGACACGTCGTTTTGAACGCATTTTAAGAACAATTCTTAGCAATCCGAGCTCCCAGTAGATATTTATTTCATCCTTAGACAGAAAAAGGACAACAATGCAAAAAAAAAGACTATTTTAACTTAAGTTTAAAACTGGAGAAAAAGGACATGAATTCTAAAGATACGGACTTTATTTTAACCTTTAAAGGTTAAAATTAGAAAAAGGACATGAATTTTAAAGGTACGGACTTTATCTTAACATTTAAAGGTTAAAATTAGAAAAAGGACATGAACTCTAAAGATACAGACTTTATCTTAACCTTTAAAGGTTAAAATTAGAAAAATGACATGAATTCTAAAGGTACGGACTTTATCTTAACCTTCAAAGGATAAAATTAGGGGTATGATAAGAGCGTGAGTCCGCTTTAACGCTCTTCTGAAAAGTAGGGACAGAGTGACTTACGTTAGTCTAGACTAGAGTAGGGCCTCTTTTGGGATCTGGCCGCCTTATCAGTCCCCAGTGGCGGATCCAAGGGGGGGGAGCTAAGGGGGCTGTAGCCCCCACCCTTGAGGTCCAAACTTACACTAGATAAAATCGAAATTTCAGAGACTTTTAATACTGCAATACATTTGAGAATTTAAATGTGCATTATATTTAAATAAACTATTATATATAGTGCCATGTTAATGGAAGGAGAGAGGGGGGCTGTAACCCCTTCTCCCATTTGGTCAAAATTAAAAACAAATTAAATTGTGATCTGTAATGGAATGGAAAGACTTGGAGGAAATAGTTTCGTTCTGCAATCGTTTTTTTTTTCCATTTGAAAGTTATTACTTTCAAATTAAACCAGCCATATATATTTTACTTCGTTCCCAGACTAAGGGTGCTGTAGTCCTCCCCCCCCCCCATGAGGTCAGAAATAACCCTAGACAAAACCCAATACTTTTGCAAATTTAAATATGCATTATATATACATACTATAAATATATACATTATATACGGAGGCGTGTTGATGTTAGTTGGGGGGGGGGGCTATAGGAACAATAACCTCTGCTCACATTTGGTCAAAACTTACAACAGATCACAATGTGATTTGCAGTGGCATGGAAAGTCTTAGAGGAAAAAACTTTGTCCTGCTGTCGAAGCTTTTTAAACTGAAGTTATTAGTTTCAAATTAAGTCATATATTTTGCTCCATTTGCTGGCTAAGGAGACTGTAGGACTTTCCCAAGGTCAGAAAGTACGCTGGATGAAACCGAATTTTCGGAGATTTTAAATACTGCAATACTTTTACAAAAAGCCCTAAAACTGTTGTTAGGCTTCTAATTTCGGAACATTTTCACGGGTGAACCCCAGCTTTCCCTAATGTCATTAAAGATTACCTAAAATTGCGTTTTTAACGCACTATTTTCGATTATTTCTAGGGGACATTTTTTTTCCCCCAATTTACTCTTATCTTCAGCCCTAAATTGGACAAACATAGAATAAAATTTTATTTTAACTTTTCAATTTCAAACTACTTTTTGTGTGAAACTTCTCTTCCCTATCTATTTTTATTGTCGCTTAAGTAAGATTTAAAATATGTTTTTGAGACGGAGAAGAGCTCCCGAATCTCCTTCCCCTAACGTTACCATCTTAATATTGCTTTTCTCAGTATAGTAGGGGGGGCATACTACATTCCGTGGGAAATTTCGTGAGGAAATTGTGAGACCAATTCTATTATATTCCTTGTGGCCTGTGTAACTATTCCTCACCAGGTGTTTTGCTTGAATTTGTGTCAGACGGCCTGTATGACGTCATCAATCCAAGATGGCGGATGTAATGAGTTTTTGCAATTATGACTCAATTTTTGAGTATTTTCTGATAATTTTCTGGTGAATTTGCTTGATTAATATTCTGTTACTTTTCTTATTATAAGTTGAAAGTAAAATACTTAATTTATTTATTTAATAACTCATTTTTAAAAAAAAATTCTGAAGTCTTCATTTTTGACTTTGGCATTCAGAATAAGCTAGTTTAAAAGTACTTCCGGTGAGTTTTTGCCGTTAAAAATACTGTTAATTTTTAGGCTAAAATCATTAAACATTAATACAGTCGAACCTCGTTAATTCGAACACGCTTCTAACGAATTACTGCTACAATTGCGATCCCCGTCCTACTGCACTAACACTTAAACTTTTTTTTTCAAATAAAACGAGCTACTGTTGAGACAAATTCACCTTTAAAGTCCATTTGAATTCGTTTTAACAAGGTTCGACTGTATAATCGTTTAAATAAATTGCAGAAACTGGTACATGTAACTAAATATATTTTAGGGGAAAATTTACCAACAGTTATCTCCATGGATATTGGATTATACAAACCAATTTTAAAACTTGCCCTGTCAAACAAAAACTTGTACAGGTCTTGACGACAATTTGACTGTTATACGGTGAATCTGTAGGGTCAAAAATTCTTGCAGGAAAGTGTGTTAGACGGGCTACAGAAGCACATTCTGCATTAAGGGTTGCACTATTTAAATGTTACCTCGATGCTTTTTATACACACTATGAAGAGATGATATTTCTATGCGATGATTGAATGCAAAAATTAATTTCTTTCAAAAAAAAAAAAAAAGTATGGTGAAATAAAAGAACTTTCCTCAAATATAATGCAGATATTACTAGATTCTAAAATACATGAAAAAATTAAAGATTTGAGGACACAGAATCAATTGGAAGACCAACATTTAATTTTGCTTTGTTATACATTCCATATCATGGATATTGGATACCATGTTACTTTTATACGGTCTGTTAGATCAGGAAATTGGGAATTACACATTTCTTCATTCGAAGGTTTCGTTCCCTATTTCTTTGCTTTGGATTTAACAAATTATGCAAGTATGATATCATGGTACTTGACTAATATGAAGCGTCTCAAAGTAAAGCAATAAAATCTTCGGAATGAATTCATGGAAGGCAATTGGGTTGTTAAAAAGTTTTTTGTACCGTTTTTTGCTTTAAGGTCAGACGAAGCTTTGGAGCAAGAGAAAAGGAGTATGAAAGTAATTGGTAGAATAATGAATACATAACTCAATAGAAAAATAGTTTAGCGTTAAAGAGTAAACATTATCATTTGACAGGTTCAAGAGGAAAGCGACTACACTGTAAAAAAATTCCGAAACGATACTGGTTATTTCCGTGGAACGTGCCGTGATTTCATAGGTTTTCACCTATTTCCCTAAAAAATCAAGTATCTTCGCCAAAAAGTTTCCTGAATTCCTAAAAGATGCACGAATGCAGACCTTGCACTGGTGTGAAAAATATTTTTTGCTACCAGTTTAAATATTGACGGAGCGTGTTTATTAAGTGTATCGGCTTTAGATTGTTTATGGCCCGTCCGGATTGACTAAGCTTCCAATGGGAGCAAATAAGTCACTGGATAGCTACAGCTTTGCGAGGCAGGCAAGGAATATGCTTGGTTCCTGATTGCAATTTTCGCGTTGCATGGCCGTGGTTGCTCTAATACTTCTGGGGCTTTCTTAGTAAATCTGGAAGGTTCTAATCAAATAAATTAAACCTATTTAATTTGTCTAGAAGGTTCACGACTGGCTTTAATAGGGGAAATTTCTTAATATTTCAGAAAGGTTACTGACTTTTATCAGAAAACGTTCCTGGTTTTTGTAAGATATGTTACTGACTGAAATTGGGCACATCAGCTGCCTATTATTTTCCAGGAACGTTTCTGAATCGTTTTTACAGTGTACATGAAGATGTGCAATGTATATATAGTGCCATCAGAGTATCAACAAGCCCTATAATATATGAAGGAAGTGAACTTATTAACACAAAAAAGTCTGAACATAATGAAGCCATACAAACAGCTGTATTTAAGGCATTTTAAGCACACTGTAAAAACGATTCAGAAACGTTCCTGGAAAATAATGGGCAGCTGATGTGCCCAATATCTGCCAGTAACATATCTTGCAAATTCCAGGAACTTTTTCCGCTAAAAATCAGTAACCTTCCTGATATTATCCTGGAAGTCTCCTGAAAAATTCCGAAATCTTTCCATTTAAAACCAGTCGTGTCCGTGGAAATAATATCTTGGCATCATTCTGATTTATCAAGGAAGTTAAAAGAGCATTATTGCAAACATGGCCAAAGCTATGCCAGAATTGCAAGTAAGTAACGAGCATTTTACTTGCTTGCAAATCCTACAAAGCAATGCACTCCACACTTTTTCGCTCCCTTTGGGAGTTTAATTAGCATGGACGGGCCGTACTTGAACTAAAGCCGATACACTTTATAAATAAGCTCAATTAATCTTTAAACTGGGAGCTAAAAATATTTTTCACAACAGTGAAAAGCCTGCATTCTTGCGACTTGTAGCAATTCAGGAAACTTTTTGTCAAGAATACTTAATTTTTCCAGGAAGTGGATAAAAACCATTAAAATCCCGAAACGTGTCACGGAAATACCCAGTAACGTTTCGGAATTTTTTTACAGTGCAAAGGCCGTGACATGTACGCCACTTTCAAACGAGAGAGAATTAAAACTGAAAACACAAATTTCTGGGCCCCAATGAAGAAAGAAAAACTAAATCTATGTAAAAATAGCACGAAGAAAGTTGCAACAAATATAGCTGTCACTGTTCTACAGTTAAAAACCGATCGTTATTTAAACTTCTGCTAGTTGTATCGAGGAGTCGAGCAGATATTGATTTAAAAACAGCATATGAATTTTAGGCTGTTTCACAGTCTACGTTTAATCTGGATGGGTAGATAAAATTGCCCCAAAACAAATCAAAGTTAATGAAGGTTTTAGAAGAATGTGGCTCAGAAAAAGTAGACAGCAGCATCGAAGATTTTTTGCCGAACACCATGAAAGACTCAAGCATACCGAAGCAAATGAACAGAGAATCACAGTGTTGCTGTTCTTTATGGAATGGCACAGCTACAATCATAGAAGAAACCAAAGCAAGTGAAAAGATGTAATGATTCAGCTGCAAAATTTAATAATATTTTCAAGGAAATTCTTTTAAATTATGATGAAACACACTTAGTGTTTGACACATAAATTGAAAACTCGCTAAAATCTGCCAATCTGCCATGCGGAAAAAAGAAGTACATTAACACCCATTGAGTTCAAAATAACCGATTGCACTAATATTAAAAACGTACAAATGAAGACCCTACTTTCTCATGTAAAAACAAAGGATAACTTAATAGCTTATCTGGCGGATAAAGCGTTAATATATACATGGAGCATTGAAAAAACCTAATCGTTAGCTGGAGAAATGAAGCTAAATTATCATTAAAAGGTGATGTGACTGCAAAGCAGTCATGGAGAGGCGGATGTTAAAATAGTACTGGACTATCTTTATGCTTTTAGAGAAAGAGCAACCAGTACTCATATATATTCGCCTGACACCGATGTATTTTTGCTAGCATTGTTCTGGTTAAAATCATGTCACTGTACATGCACATTTTTGACTGGGGTAGGTAGCAACCGAAGAATAACCAGCATTATGAATGCATTAGGACTAGATAAAACAAGAGGAATATTATGACTCTATGCTCTGTTAGGAAGTAACATAACAAGCTCACTTGCTTAGAAGGGAAAACTTTCTTTTTGGAAAACTTATAAGACGGCTGACAAAGATACTCTCGACGCTCTGACTCATCTGGGAGGTCAAATGAAGAATTCGGTACAAATGATAAAATTGTTATTGAAAGAAGGCTTTATTTGTTCTGTATATGTGCCCCGACAAAGATTTCTGATATTGGAGAATTTCTTTGGTTCATGTTTTCCAAGCAGAAAACTCAAAATGAAAATTTGCCTGCTGCAAGAGCATCTTTGGTTCCTTACATTTTAAGAGCGCATTATCAGGTATTGGAAAGGCGTCTTGCTGACCAGCAGCACCCGAATTTAACATCACGTCAGACTTCAGATGGGAAGAGAAAGACAACTTCTATGTTCCAGTTATGTGTACAATTTTTTGTGCTTCTGAGTCCATTTTAAAACTATTTCAATGCAGCTGCATAAAGGGAAAATGCATTGTTTCATGCAAATGTAAATCTCCAAATATTTCATGCACTGAACTTTGTGCGTGAAGATGATGAGGACTTATGCGAAAATCATAGCCAACAAAGCGATATTGATAACGCTTCAGATGAAGATCTTTAAGTAAGAACTGTTTGTTTACCTTTAAATCTATATTTTGAATTAAAAGCAGAGTTTAGATAATGAAATCAATCATTCATTACTTGAGTACATAAATAAAATTATCATTATATCTAATATTATGTAACGGAAGTAATTTTTTTCTCTATTGAAAAAAAAATGCTTCTTATAACCCCGAAACGCGTGTATGCAAATTACTTTACAGGTTGTTTGGAATAATAAATTTGATTTTATCGTACAAAATTTCCAAAATATTTTTTAACTGTTACTGGTTACTAAAAATCTGTATCTAAAAAAAAAACTAAATGGATAACTTAATTTAAATTGGCAATTAGTTTTCAAATTTGAAATATAATAGTATTAAAACCTAAAATATATAAGATAAGTTGAAAAAATGGAATAATATGCCTCAAAAATCAGTTAAAATCGAAAAATTTCATCAATATCTAGTGCAGCCGCCATCTTGGATTCATGACGTCACACAGGCCATCTGACACAAGTTCAAGCAAAACACCCGGTAAGGCATAGTTATATAGGCCATAAGGAATGTATTAGAATTGGTCTTACAATTTCCTCACGAAATTTCCCACGGAAGGTTTTTTTCTTTAAGTATGCAATTGGACTAGTAGGTCTGAGAGACCTACTGATTTGTGAGCGAAAGGTCATACGTAGAATCACTGGTCCTTTGAAGGAGGGTGATCAGTGGAGAGTTGGAACTAATATTGAAATTGAGAATATCCTTAAAGGAAAAAATACAGTTCGCTTTATAAAAGCCCACCGTCTTTCATGGCTTGGTCACATTGAGCGAACAGACAATAATTTTAGACTGAAAAAGATCCTGAAATGGAAACCCTTGGGAACCAGGATCAGAGGACGACCTAGAAAGAGATGGTTGGACGATGTTCTTGCAAGCCTGGAAACAATGAAGATCCGCAGATGGCGGGAGAAGGTCGGTCAGAGGGCGGTCTGGAGCAAAACTGTGGATCAGGCCAAGGCCCATAACGGGCTGTAGTGCTACTTGAAGAAGAAGAAGAAGAAGAAGAAGGATATTGCTTTTCTAGCTTTAATGTCGAAAATTTGTAGGGAAAGTCCATAAACACTCTCCGTTCCCTTAATACGACTAAAAAAAGTTCCATTTTTAGGCCTTCCAGCTTGAAACATTTCCTTGAGAGACAACGCATTCCATCAAAATATAACCTAAAATTGATCCCCTTCATAAGTTAAATTTTAACTATGTAGGATCCTTAGTTTCAGAAGGAAAAAAAACATCAGTTTAAAATAGAGCTTCTCGAAGAAAGGAAACAGTTTTACTTAAAATTCTTTTAGAGATAAACGCGAGCGAAATAATTTAATTGAAAATGCCCCGCGGCTGGAATTAAAAGTCACGCAAGAAAGAATCATGCGTGCCTTTCAGCATTGTGCTCGAAATATAATAGAACTAGAACAGATCGACCCGCCGCCATTTTCGTTCTTAAGAGCTCGGGATCCAGAATTGCTTCAAAAATACAGAAGCTCAGGGCCGCAAATAGCCCTTGTCAGTTATGTCGCCGGGTCCCTTCCGCCCCCCCCCCAAAAAAAAAAAGAAAAACAGAAAAGGGGGCAGAAAAGAAAAGGGAAAAAACAGGAAAAAAAGGGGGGAGTAAAAAAATCACACAACTTCATTCTAGGAAACAATTAACTCTATTTTAAGTACCACTGCAGTAAAAACCAAAAGAGTAAATTTTACTTAATCTTTATGTTTCTTTAATTCGGACAATGATTCCCCCCTTATCTTTCTTCCTTTCTTTTTTTTCTCTCTTTTTTTTAAGCAATCACGATTGCTAATTGTTTTTATTTGACCGTCCTTGATGTTTGGTTCCTTTTTCAACCACACCGTCCTCTGCAGGCGCGGCTCCTCCGGTCCTAAGCACTGTCCCTCGGAATCCGCTTCTCCTGGTCGATGGCGTCGTCCATGTCCTACGCACACGCACGTACATACACCCCCCGTCCCTCCATACACACTCACACAAACACACACACAAGTCTACGCACGCACGCAAGCCTGCACATACACATACACAAATATACACACTTAACAGCCCAAGAGGAAGGGCAGGCATGGGGGGATAGGAGCTGTTTCTAGAAACAATAACTCCAATGCGTAGGGTCCTGTCGCAGCTCGTGATTGCGAAAAACATAATTTGAATTCAAAACTTCAAAATTCTACTTTTTTTTTTCCGTCAGCGTCGCCGGGCCCCTAGTTTCCGACTAGGCTGACACGGCCCCTCGTCGGGCCTGAGTAAGCTGTCATCAATCCGGACCCCATTAAATTGGACTTCGTTTAATCCGGAGAAAGATTTAGATTTACATTAGTCCAGAGCAGTTTTGTAATTTGAAAGCAGATTTTATGATGTAGAAAGCAGATTTTATAATGTAGAAAGCAGATTTTATAATCTAGAAGGCAAATTTTATAATCCGTAAAGCATTTTTTTTACAACCTAGAAAAGATATTTTAGTTCGTAATAACAGATTTTCTTAAAAAAAATACCAAGCACTTTTCATAATGCACTCAAAAAGACAAAATAACTTTTCTGGGTCAGAAAGGACAATTTAAAAATTCCTGTAGTTTTCGAAAATTCCAAGAAAATGACACCACAAACGAAGAAAAATGCGGCTCAAGTCATGAAGAGAATTTCTTATCATTACCTAGCTTTCAATCATAACTTTGAGCATTGAAACATGCATATTTTTCTTATTGGGAAAGTTTGATTTGAAATGACTGGAACCGCACTTTTCTTCGTTTGTGGTGTCATTTTCTTGGAATTTTAACTACATTTCTTGGTGTCATTTTCTTGGAAACTACAGGAATTCTTAAACTGGCCTTCCTGACCCAGAAAAGTTATTTTGTCCTTTTGAGTTATTTTGTCCTTTTTACCGAGCATTATGAAAAGTGCTCGGTATTTTTTCAAAAAATTCTGTTATTTTATTTTTTTTAGTGTAAATGTATTTCCGAAATAGAGTAATTTTCCCCTCCCGAAACTTCACCTTATTTTTTCACATAAATGTTCGGTACTAAAAGGGAAAAAAACCTATATGCGTGTTTAAAACTTTAAGCAGTTGGCACTAAAATTTAATCCTTGTTCCTCTCTAGGATTTATGCCTGCTAATCTCATGCTTGCTTCAGAGAAGCATTGATTCAAAATTTTCATTATGATTGCTTTTAACATTACATTTGTTGCAAGGCAACAAAATTTGTAACAATGGGTTTTATATTTAAACATTTAATAGGGAAATTACATGAAATTTGCTGTTTTCCATCCTAACTGAAATAATAATTTTATTTTAGAAATTTAATTTTTCAGCGCTAAGCTGTACCTTAAGATTAAGCAAATCATTTAGTGAAATCCCGAAGCCTCTAAATTTTCTAGTTGCAGAGATATAAGCAATACCGGTCCTCAGATTTCTCCGTGACAATCAGGTCAAGTAAAATAAAAGTGCTTAAAAAAGGAGATTTTGCAAAGTAGAAAGCAGATTTTGCCCTGCCCTATGTGACGTTTCAGCGTTTTGAAATGTCTCCTACAACATTGACAGCGATTTTAAAGCGAAAAACGTTTGTGAAACGAAAGGTTACCTAATATAAACTACTACCGTGTATCTAAATCAAACGTCTTCTAGCTAAACTTTAAGATTACAGTAAACCAAAAGTAATCCTTTCAAACTTTTCAAACCGAACTTCGCTCAATCCGAACAGCCATTCAGATGCACATGCTGTATAAATACAAGGTGTTCTCAAATAAGCGGACGGTTTTCAAATATTCATAACAGGAGAACAGTTATGGTCATGAAAACAATTCTTGCACAGAATTTTAACGACAGGGCATAAATTTATCCTCCCTGAATTCCGGATTTTAGTTCAAATTTTTCCCGACAGAGAGCAAGCCCACATAATCGAAGGAAAAATATTTTTTATTGAATGAAGCAACATTACAATATTTTTAAAATGTCCATCGTCGGCTGCATTTACATATTGGTTGACCAAGCGGTTTTCAAGAAAGTGTACCGAGAAACTGCTCAAGTTTCAGAAACAACTGTTGAAATTTTTCCTCTCAGATTTTTCGTTTTAGTTCGAATGCTTATCAAGGATGCAGTACATCGCGGCAAAATCCTCCAGCTTTCGAGCCCCAAGCAGAATACTTTAGGATATTCTGCAACGTAAAATCAGTAGACCAAAATTGTTCTGCAAGTACTTGAAGCATTGTACGCAAAAAAAACGTGACATTTTCCACAAATTAGGTGCCGAAAATCAAAATTGTTATCCAAAAATAGTTTATTTGCTTTCTAAAATGCATAGAAAGAGCAAAGATACAAAATTTTATTGAAATCCGATCCTAGGCGGCAAACCATATTTTTTTGTTTAATTTTACATGGCATGAAGGATCAATTAAAATAATGTTACTAAATAAATAAATTACTAAAGTCACAAATAAAATGAGTCGAGTTTGGGTTGCATATAATAAAACATTTCAAAACTTTCTAAATAATTGAAATATTTCCTGGATGCAAAGGGATTGAAATCTCAAACAAGACACGCAATTTGTAGCGGTTGACGTGTTTTAATGTTGGCATGTTTCTAAAACATACGTCTGTGGCCGATATTGCAGTGGACGAAGATCGATTGGGAAAGTCCTACAAAGGACTTATTGAATTCAACATTGCGAGCGTTCCTTCAAATTATCGTAATTTGAGAACATTTTAGGTTTTCTTATTAAGAAATCTGCAGAACTTCTTTAAAATTCTATCCTGAGTGTGAAGATATTTGTAGAAAATTTACAGTTTCGTCAGATTTTCCGCACCGCAGTTTCTGCAGACTTTCGGCACCGCAGTTTTTGCAGACTTTCGGCAACGCGGTTTCTGCAGATTTTCTGCACCACGGTTTCTGCAGATTTCCTGCACCACGGTTTCTGCAGATTTTCTGCACCGAGTTTTCTGCAGATTTTCTGCACCGCGGTTTCTGCAGATTTTCTGCACCGCGGTTTCTGCAGATTTTCTGCCGAAATTTCATTGAAATTTGCAGAATTTCTGCAGAAAATTTATCAGTTTTCCTCTCACATTTGAACAGAATTGTTCTGCAGCTCAGGCATCTGTTCTGCGACGTACTTCACAAATTTAGTAGCATTCTGCTTTGGGTAACTTGAAGAAATAATCAGTGAAATTCCAATGATAGTTTTAATTTACAGAAAATGTTTGCTAATTTCGTCCTATATGCAGTAACAACCGACTATGTACGTTTTGAAGAGTTGCGGACTTGGAGGGAAAATGACCGACTCGGAGAATTTTAAACTCTTTGACTCCAGCTCCGACTTCGCAGCCCTGAGTGGAATCACTTTTTATTTGGGAACCAAAATGGCCGGTGAGTCCGTTCCACAAATATATTGGCCATAAAACAAAAGCATCTGGGTTTTTTCCCCCTTTTTAAACATTTCCAGCATAACTTTGCGTTCTTTTGTCCTTGTTTTTCATAGCGCATATTTAATTAATTCTTGAAAATTGAAAAGACGTTTTAGAAAATCAGATAAACTTAAAATAAATATTAGTTTTAGCGAGAAAAATAGCTCGGATTATTTGTATAGTCGGCAACTTAAAAACGGTTGCAAGTGATGTGAAACATGCACTATATATTCTAATTTCTTTTGTAAATGTCTTTCTTTGTTTACGATTTAAATTTTTATTTGATATAAAAAAAAATCGCCTTTATGAAATACTAGCTTTTACCCGTGGCTTCGCTCACGTTGATGTAGTTTTTTTCAATTGATTCAAGTTAATGTTCAACACAGAAAGAGGTAAAATAGTTACCAAAAAAATGGTTTCTCCCCAGTTTCGCCGACATTTAAAATGGCCACCCCCTTTAATATATCAAAAGACGTGATGAAAACTGAAAATCATGGGAGGGGGGGGGGAAACTGGGAAGACAACCAAAAAATCACACAACATAAATCAAGAAAACATTCTGGAAAATAATCAGCTAAATCCATGTATTATTTGCCTATTTTGTGCAAAAAATCTTACTTTAAAATTTAACTTAAGAAAAGCCTTGAACAGTCGGACGAAACGCAAAAATAGTGAACAATACAACAATTGTCGCTATCGACAGAGAGTTGAGATGATACCCTAAATACTATTTTGTGTTGAGGAAAGCCTTCGAACATGGAAGTAAAAAGCTCATAACTCGTTTTTTATTCTACTTAGAAATTTATAACAGGTGCCATCTTCAGCAGAGAAATCAGAGCTTTCGATGGACATATAATACTAATATGTGCAAGTATTTTTTCATCCTCATATTAGAGAATTTATACGATAATTGGGTTTTATCGCCCCTAGGGGGGGTTGCCCCCCCCCATAACGGGGGGAAAACTACCCTATGTATTATTCTGATGCATAAACTATTTTATTGTAGAGTTTCATCAAAATCCATTCAGTAGTTTTTGCGTGAAAGAGTAACAAACATCCACATACATCCATATACACAAACTTCCGCAAATATAATAGTAGTAAGATACTCACGAGGATAAATTTTCGAGAAATCGCATCGCTGCGTTAAAATTAAAACTAAATTTAACGAAATCATTTTGCCGTTTTTCGTCACTACACTGTACCCATAAATCCATATTTTCGCAACAAGATTTGAAATTCAAATTATCAATCAAGTATCAGGATCATTAAGGTTGAAATTGTTGTTTTTTGGGAAACGATTTTAATGTTCTTCCCCCTGTAAAAACCATTTCGAAAAGTTCCTGGAAAGTAATGGCCAGCTAATGCGCCCAATTTTTACCAGTAGCACATTTTTCAAAAAGCAGGAACGTTTTCCGCTAAAAGTCAGTAACGTTCTTGAAATTATCCTTAAACCTTTCTAAATAATACAGAAATCTCCCCCCAGTTAAAGTCAGTCACGTTTTTAGACAAAACTTAAGTAGGTTTTAATAGCTTGGCACCTTCTTGATTTACCAAGAAGACTCCAAATGCGTAATTGCAACCCTGATCAAAGCTGAGACACAATTCCAAGCATCTCACTTGTCAACAACTGTTACAAAGCTGTAGAATCGAGGGACTCGTTACTCATTCGCTCTCTTTAGAAATAAATATAGAAGCAAATTAAATGCTGAACTTAATGTAAAGCTGACAGGTACTTGAGCCAAACTTTGAGCTTCTTTATTTCACTATTGCATTAAGAGGTTTTTCAAAGTTGACTGAATTTCAACAAAGAATAATTACTGGATTTGTTCTTTGTTTAATTTGTTTTGAATTCCTTTTCTAGCTATTATTCTAGGTTGCAATATTCGTATTTTGCAATTATTTGGTTTTATATTTTGCAATCATGTGTTCGTTCTTGTCATGAACTATTGAGCAATATAACTAAAAAAATTCTCCCAAATTTAGTATCAGTTTGGTTTTTTTTTTTTTTTTTTGCTTGTTACTATAATTTTAGTGTTATTCTAGTCTTTGCTTGTTGTATTATTCTAGTTTGTAGGAATATTCGTATTTTGCAATTATTTAGTTCTATATTCTGCAATTATGTGTTCGATCTTGTCATGAACTATTGAGCAATATAACTGAAAAAATTCTCCCAAATTTGCTATCAGTCTGATTCTTTTTTATACTTTTTTGCTTGTCACTTATTTCTTAATTCACAAGGGGTTCGCCAACTTCTTTCGGATTTTAGAAAGGGTTCGCAAAGAAAAAACCGCTGGTCTACTCGAATGGTATTAATTAATATTGGATGGGCTTTGCAGCGCTAGCTGTCTTCGTTATTAGCTGTCTTGATTATTAGTTTTATTAAAATTATTTTACTTTTATTGTTATTAAAAAGTATGGTGAAAATATTTAAAAAACAGATGTAGGCACCTGAAAAGATATGGCTGCACGTACGCGTGTTAGAATGAATTAAATTCTAGTATTGAGTGCAAATCTCATCAAAGACTGTAAACACAACGATTAGCACACATCCCCTTCCGAATACAATTAAACGCTGAAACAAAATCACAGCTCGAACTGTGCGTAGCCACAGAGATGAACAAACCACACCTGACTGACAACAACTGATATGCAGCTTCTATGTGGATAACTTTGGAAGGTGAATTTTAGGGTTACCTATTAGTTTCAAAAAGCAGCCAAGTTTGGCGATATTTAATGATTTCTCTCCAAATTTGGCACCATAAGTGAGTCGTCAAAAATGACACCAACTTCGCAGTATTTCCTGATTTTTCGCCGAGCTCTTAGACTGGGACTCGGATGTCAAAGGTGCAAGTGCAAAGCTTAAAATTCAAGACACAGGAAATTTTTCAAAAAACAAAGCAATTTAGAGTAAAAATTAATTTAATAAGCACCGAGTTAGCAAAATAAAAACAAAATAAACACATAATACCAGAAATATAACTGTAACAGTTCACAACATTTGTTACAATTACAGTAACAAAATGTTATTAATAATCACATCGTAGAATTTATTCGCAACTCATCTTTAGCAATATTATATTACGGTGAGCAAGACTTGGAATTAATCTGATTTCAGAAAATACTTTGAGAGACCAACCACTCCAGTCACTTTAAAAGCATCGTCGGATGAGCGTTGTAACCCTCCGCGCGTTTTAAACGCTCCAGTCAGGAAAGAGTTCGGCAATTACATGAAACTAATTAGAGACAGTAATGTTCGGTCTCTCCGCTTAAAATAATTATTCGAAGCTCAAAACAAACTTCGTTTTCCTCTGCTCTGTTTTCTCAGTTAATTAGAATTTATCAAATTAATTGCCTTCTGAGGCAAAAGTTTTTCGCTAGGAATTAAGTTCATTTTTCGTAACTGCGAAGTATATAGTGTAATTGTATAAAATAGTTTACGATTTTTGGCTAAAGTCTCAAGCAACATCACAAATACGTTGTAATCTTTTGAGAGCTGGAAATACATAAAAAGGAAGAAATCAAAGGGCACTTTTTAAAAAGGGAATACTTTTGAAAACAATTGCGTTGTTGGTTAGTGCCATTTCCATTTACATTATTATTATTATTATTTCTATTACTTGAAGAAAAACAAAGCCTTACATGTGTGTGACGAGAGTATGTCTTGCATGTGCTTTTATCAGATTTCACGTCTTGGGTTAGTACTTTCAAATCAGCTTATTGTTGTATTTTAAAATCTTTTATTTACATTTGATGCAGATGTCTCAGAGACGTCGTTTGCCTGATTCGGTAAGGTGGCGGGCAGTTGCATGGATAGAAATGGGATTGTCTCAGGCTGATGCTGCTAGACGTCTCAATTTGTCTCATAGTTGTTCAGCAACTTTGGAATCTATACCAATCTGAAGATTCTGCGTCCAAAAGACCTGTTCCTGGCCGACCACAAGCTACAACACCTGTAGAAGACCGTTTTCTATATTTTTCGGCCCGAAGGAGAAAAACCACTACTGTGCCGCAGCTCGTTGCAGACCACTTTGTAGCATCAGGACGAAGAATCTCTACCACTGCGGTGCGAAATCGTCTTCACAATGCAGGTCTCTATGCAAGACGACCAGTTGTATGTGTTCCCCTCAACGGACCACAGCGAAGGATCCGCTTATGCTTGGCAAGAGAACATGATTCCTGGACCCACCAGCAATGGGCTTCTGTGCTGTTCACAGACGAGTCCAGATTTATATTGGAGAGTGATTCAGGGCGTCTACTTAGAGAGAATAGTGCACTAGATGCAATCAATCCAACACTGTTGAAAGGCACTGTTATAGTGTTAGTGGGATCATGGTTTGGGCAGGGATCTCGCTCGGTGGTCACACTGACCTGCATGTGTTCCATGGAGGAACTCTGACTGGTCTGAGATATCGGGATGAAATCCTTGATCCATATGTTCGCCCATGCTGGTGCTATTGGTAATGACTTCATTATGATGGATGGCAATGCATGACCTAATCAAGCTCGAAATGTTGAAGAGTATCTTGAGGACCAAGGTTTGGAGCGAAATGGCCAGCTCGATTTCCAGACCTGAGTCCGATAGCACATCTTTGGAGCTATCTTGACTGAAAGGTTGCTGCTTTAAATCCTCCTCCAAGGTCGTTACATGAGCTGGAACAAGGCTTACTCTGTGTCTGGTCTTCGCTTCCTACTTCGGTGTCCGACAACTTAATAAACATCATGGAAAATCGATGCCGCCAAGGCATTCAAGTTAGGGGGGACACATTCCTAATTAGAGCCAATTTTTGTATTGTTTCTATGACATTTTACTACCTAATAATGTGATGTTCTGTTTTCTTCAGGAAAAGATTTTTCCGCAAAGATTGCTTTTTTTTTTTTTTTTTTTGTCATAAATCGTTTTTGCCATACACTTTTACGAATTTCTATGATGCATTCAATAAAAAACTATTTAATGCACATATCCTCCAAATTTTTTGTTTCTACATTCATTCATTTGCAAATTATACGCAAAAAAAAAAAAAAAACGGTTGTACTTTAACGTTTTGAGGCCAGTGTATTTACATTTTTGAACGAAAAGCGTTGAAAGATAATAATTATCGTCCTTAACTTGCTATGAATATCTACTATATATTAAAATCTGTTCGCGTCCGTCTGTCTGTCTGTCTGAAGATCGATCTTCTCGAGAACCGCTGCGAATCGAGAGTCAAACGAGATACCGATCAATTCGAAAATTTCCAAAGAAAACAATAAGACCAATCTCGTAATTGTGCGACTTTAATTAGCGGAGATATTAATTAAAACGTTAATTAACATAACGATATTCAGGAATTTTTATTTCTTTCCTGTTGCCATTTTGCATATGGATGAGCAAGTAAAATTCTAATAATTCTTTTAAAAGCGATTTTTTGGCTGCTGTCCAAATCTTAAAACAATGTGTCCATCTACATTTTCATTTTAAATTAGTTTAAAATTGGTTGCACTATTCGGACAAAGCCTTTATTTTATCGTCTGTCTTTTTTTTAATTTTTACATTCAACGTTCTTAATTTTTTTCAGCATAGGAAAGTTGTTTCTTTAGCTATGTTTATTGATTGTAGTGTAAGTTTATCATTCACCAGCCTCATATTTTGGTACATTTAGGATGTGTGACTAATTATGTTTTTTTTTTTTTTTTTTTTTTTTTTTGGACCTTTTTCCGTTACATGAGTGAGTTTTCGAATTGTAATAACTCTCTTTTCCCTTCCTGTTTCTATTTTTGAAATAAAATTTGTATCGTAAAAAGAACATGTTAAATTAAGATTGTTTGGATTTCTTTAAGTGAAACAGAGTTGAACAAAACAAATTGTTTTTAAAGATTTTAACTAAAGCTAATTTGGAATCTGATGACTTGGTAATAAATTAATGCTTATTGGTTTTTATTTAGTCTTGGTGCTTTAGTTTCACGTAATCAACTAAAAAGTGTGTGTCATTTTATGTAAAAAGCCGATTGTAATTGTACATAAATATTTTAGATATAGTCTATCGGATGTAATTCATTTTAATGTGAGCACAGATTATAGTTGATAATGCATATATTTTCATCTTTTGTGATAATTGAAAATGCTCATAACTTGTATCATTGATAACTATGATTAACGTTAAAGAGATTTTTGCCAAAAATATGCTCTACTGGTGTTTTGCAAACCTTGCATTACGCGTATTCATTATTTACTCCTTAGCGCTTTAGAAACTGTCAGAGTAATGCAAAAACATCAATTGGACATCTCTTTCATTTTTTAAGTAGCCCGTGCAACGCCGGGCACGCATCTAGTAATCATTAAAATTTGTAAAACGTGTGAACAATAATGTCATATTTTTCAACAACATTATGCAAAATAATCTGTTCAGTCTTTGACTTTGTTCTAAATGCCTATTTTTAACCCCCGACACACAAAGGAAGGGGGTTATAAGTTTGACGTGTCTGTTTATGTGTCTGTGGCACTCTAGTGCCTAAACGGATGGACCGATTTTGAAGAAAAAAAAAGTTGTTCGAAAGGGGAGTTGATCGAGAGTGTTCTTAGCTAGGTTGCGTCTTCGGATGGCGCTAAATAACGAAGATATTAATTAAAAACCTCTTAGAGGTTTTTTACGATTTTTGCAGTGAAAATATAGTTAAAAAATTTTAAAATTTAGTACCAAAATGAAGAGTATTCTTTTCTGCGTCTGATAGAATGTGTTTGGAACTTCTATGTTATAAAGAATTTGAACTATGATTCTTTCTAAAGCAGATGTTAAATACGGCTAAGCTTTTATTCACCAATTCGTAACCAAATTCATTGTGTTGGCCGACAAGGAAATTAAAAGCAATGGTTCAAAAATTTTATCTGCTGCCAGTTTCTATTTGTTAACAAATAAAATACTTGTTATTGATTTTTTAATAGTAGAAGGTTTTTAAAAAGGATTTTCAATTTTTTCTCTTTATTCTACATTTTCAATCCAGTCGGGGATTTTTAAAATTTTTAATTTTAGTTACTTGTTGTAAAAATGTTGATAAGTAATTTCTTCAGTAGTTGTTGATTGAAATTTTGAAACACTTTTAGTTTCTTTTTTATAACTTTTCACCAAAACTTGTTTCTCGAAACTTCCGTGTCTCGAATTTTTCTTCCCTACCGTGAAATTCGAGATAGACAAGTATATTGATCCAGCGACGGCATTTCTGTTCCTGACACGTTCGCATCAAGGTCTGATTCTGAAAATGAACGTCCATTACAACCGATTGTGTTCTGTACACAGAAAGGGGCTTTTCAACAAAGCAGACGAATAATAAGATAAGCTCTAGAAAGCGGGCGAAAATCGTTTTCTTAAATAGAAGTTGGTCACGTGACACTGCGAACGCAAGGAGGCACCCCCCCCCCCCCCCATCTCTGCAATCGATGTTTTTCACCCCCTCGGAATTCAAACTTAATTGCTTTGGATGTTAAGTCGAACTGTTCGAATAAATCACGGCTCAGGGAAATTAACTGATATATATTTTTGAAAACCGTAATTAAAAATTTTGCACATGTCGGGGAAAAGGATGAACACACAAGAAAACAAATTAAAAGTGCACATCTTCAGTGCTATATCTTATAAACAATGCATGATTTAAAATTTTAAATCAAGGTTTAAGTTTGAAGAACCCTTTGAGCTTATGATTTCTTGATAGAACCTATTGATCAAAAAGCAGAAAAAATAGGATTCAAAGCTCCATTCAACTTAAACTTATAAAATTAATGTAGAGTCTTTATTTCATTACAAAACAAACATCCTAATAAGATAATGAACGTTAAGATAGCTAATAGGTTTTTTGAAGTGGAAATTTTTATACAAGGGATTTGAAATCCTGATCCGCGACTTTTTGTGCGACGGAAGTGACGTAGTTGTTTTTTAATTGTTGCCAAAAACGACAGAAATTACGCAGTAAGTTTTCTTATTAAACTAGCGTACCTGGGGTACTAAGAGAATACCATTTTATGAAATTTTTTGAAGAAATAGAAAGAAAGCGAATTGCTTTGAAAATTGAACAAATGCTTCTCAAAACAAATTTTCAGCGAAATATTTTATTTTCACGTCCATACTTTTCTTTTCGTGAACATGATTCAATCACTAAAAAAATATTGACAGTTAGCAACTAAATATTCATTAAATTTAACATTAAATACAACTATCAAAAGTTTATTGTTGCAATAATCTAATTATATCATAGTCCCTGTTCGTGCTATTTTATCACATACTAGTGGTACTCGCACGGCTTTGCCCGTAATAGAAAAATTAAAAGGTCTTTTGGTTCGCCTGTATATTTACAAATAATGTATGGTGAATCTTCTCGCCAATTGGCTTGTACCCATGTTACGGTTCCACGTTATGATGATTTCGTATCTCGCCAATTGGCTTGTCCCATGTTACGGTTCCACGTTATGATAATTTCGTAATTTACCCGTCCATCGTATGATATTTTTGTTCTTAAAATTGGAATAGAAAGAGAACCACATCGAATTTTCGAAAAATCGCTTCGAGGTGCACACCCCCATGCTACATATTAACTTTGTGCCAAATTTCATGAAAATAGGCCGAACGGTCTAGGCGCTATGCCTGTCACAGAGATCCAGATATCCTTCGGACAGACAGAGAGACTTTCAGCTTTATTATTAGTAAAGATTTCCAGAAAAATAACCCGTTTTCTGTGAAAAAAAAAATTCTGTATATTTATAGAAAAGTCACTGACATGCAATATACCAGGCATCGCTCCCCCCCTCCCCCGGCCGGAGTGTCTCTTGTTCCTCTCTCGCCGCGATTCGGTCCGGTTATCATATCCAGAGACTGCAATTTCGATCTTATTAGAACTCATCAATCTGGATGAGTGAAAAACCGAGCTGGGGGCAGACGTAATCTCATTGAAGCTGACAGTGCTAACAAGCTGGTAGATAAAGTAAGATGGAAGATAATTTTACTTTTTCTACCAGTTTGTTGGCACTGTCAGCTTGAATGAGATGACATCTGCCCCCAGCTCGGTTATTCACTCATCCAGACTGATGAGCTCTAATAAGAACGAAACTGCAGTCTCTGGATGTGATAACCGGGCTGCCTGGTAGCTGCATGTAGTCCTGTTTTAGACCTGGCTTAGGGGAGGTAACTTGCTGCTAAAAGTCACTTTTTTCTCACAACTGTGAGAAATATATTTGAAAAATATTTTCACATATTTTCTAAACACATTTACGAAAATGTTATTCATGAAAAAATATGAATGACATAAGCAATTATAACTTCCTGACTTGTGAAGAGCAAGTAAACTAATTAGAAAACATCCAGGGGTGATGATAGTAGACTCAAGTATAACACTGTAAAAACGATTCAGAAACGTTCCTGGAAAATAACGGGCAGCTGATGTGCCCAATTTCAGCCAGTGACATTTCTTGCAAAAATCAGGAACGTTTTCCGCTAAAAGTCAGTAACCTCTCTGAAATTATCCTTGAAACTTTCTGAAAGATTTGGAATCCTCTCCTTTTAAAGCCAGTGATGTCTCGGGAACCTTTTAAGAAATTAAGTAGGTTTATTGTGATTGACTAGAACCATACAATCTCAAGAGGCATTAGAGCAACCATGGCCATAGCTGTCACTCAAAGCTGCAGCTATCCAGTGATTTATTTGCTCCCATAGGGAGCTTAATCGATCCGGACGGCTGTAATTAAGCTTAAAGCCGCTAACCTTAATAAACAAGCGCAGGCAATCTTTAAACTGGTAGCAAAAATTATTTTTCAGACCAGTGAATGTCTGCATTCGTGTATCTTTTAACAATTCAGGACACTTTTTTGCGAAGATACTTGATTTTACGGGGAAATAGGTGAAAATCTCTGAAATCCCGAAACCTTCCACGGAAATAACCAGTAACGTTTCTGAATTTTCTGAAGGCAGTGTGAAATTTTCGGAAAATACGTGGATCTCCCCCCCCCCTCCCCCCCCCCCCCCCCGCCCCTACTCTCCGTAAAAACTCTTCAAGTATGAAGGCAAAAATCATTCAAAAAGAAAAAATAACATTTTTAAAGTTTTTTTTTTTTTTTTTTTTTTTTTAAATCAGTTTTAGAATGTGTTGTCAGCACAAAATTTTCGGAAACGGCAACCCAAAATTTTCAAGATTTTCGGAAATTTCGGATCACAAACACCCCTGCATCTAACAAATTCATACTTATAAAAGTTATATTTTTGTTTTTATCGGCTAATTTTCATGTTCATAAAAGTTATCCCATTTATTTTTTCAAGCAAATTTGTACAGTTAAAGCTATCCTGTTTTGTGTTAATTCTAGCAAATTTCTATATTTATACGAGTAAAAATATATCCTTTTTGTTTTTTCCAGCAAATTTCCATATTTATTAAAGTTATCCTTTTTCTATTACTCATAGCAAATTTTCCTATTTATAAAAGTTATTCCTGTAATTTTTTCGAGCAAATTTTTAAATGTATGAATCCCTTTATGTTTATACTACCCTCATAAAAAGTATCATTTTTGTTTTTCCTTCCCTTCATCGATTTCGTAACCCATGGTTCACCTTTTCTGATTTTCGATAATAATGCTTTCTTTTCTTTAAAGCAGTAATACTACTTCCAATATAGATGTCAGCTGCACTTACATTTCAAGAAATCTTTGACAGTTAAAGTACAATATTTCTCCCCAGTCAGACCGTAAATGGAAGTATAAGAGTGACATTTACGATGTAAGTCACTAAATGAAGTGATTAGAATGTCAACTCAGCTACTCTGTTTGAGGTTCCAGATTTCATTTGAACCTACATCGATCTTTTGATTTTTATAAATTATGTCATTACTAATGATGTGCAATATAAAACGAGCTGATGCGTGCATCACATGACTTCCTTTTACTCTAATTTAATGTCACTTCCCCATTCCTGGCAATTTTAATGTGATTCAATAGTTTGCTCTCTAAATATCACCAACAATGGCCAAATAGAATCAGATTTTTAAAAAAAAAAATCGCCAAATTTGTCGCCAAGGCGACAAAACTTGGCGACCAAAAGACTGGCGATATATCGCCAAGTGTCCGACAAATTATAACACAATTTGAGTTTACATCGAAATTAACAATGATTTCCCCTCAAAAAGGGGCAAAAGACTCCCTTAGAAACATCCGAATGCAACCAAAAGGGAAGGTGCACAACTAGGCCCCACTAGGAGTTCACGTACCGAATTTCAACTTTCTAGGACTTAACGTTTTTGAGTTATGCGAGATACATACACACATACGCACATACATACTTACATGCGGACGAAACGAGAAAATTCGTTGTAATTAAGTCGGGGGTCGTCAAAATGGATATTTCGAGTGTCTGTACGTTCCTAGGCATATATCCACGTGTGATCGGGTCGAAAAAAAACTCAACATTCATTCGGGTGTGAGCAAAATGGAAATTAAGGCCGATTTTTGAGTGAAAATTTTTTCGTGAATACAATACTTCCTTTTTTGTAAAAGGAAGTAAAAAACAATCGGATTGTATGGAATTGGCAAACATCCAGTTAAGGTGATTCCATCTGAATAAGGGGGGAAATAAAAATATTATGCGCGTATTCCGCTCATTTGAATGAGACTCTGCTTAATTTAGAGGCTAACATACATCTGCAAAATCTGACATCCCTGAAAACTAATAGATGCTACCATTTCCGCTTGTAAACCGGATGTTTGCCTTTCCATACAATCCGTGATTCGACAGTATTAGAGACTATTTTCAACTTAAACGTCCGGATTCGCAACTAAACGCGTTAAAATGATCTAAAACGGTATGTATAATAAAGTTCTTTTCGTAAGATATAGGTATTATACCTTTTAAAAGAGTAATCTTACGTACCATCAGGTGTGTTCCCTCCCATAGGGTTTACTCTATACACGCCGTATACTCTCAAAAATGTTTTTAAAAAATAGCTTATACCCGCAAGCTTCAAAAATTTTCATATTATGAGACATTATGCACATGATCGCATTCACATATTGTCTTACGTAATAGATTACTGCGAGTATACCCTCAGTAAAATTGATGGGAACATCACTGCGTATCATAATATGAAATACAGTCGAGTCCCGACTTACGCGAGGGATGCGTTCCAAGACTCCTCGCGTAAGTTGAAATTTCGCGTTGTGGAAAAATATATGCATAAAAATTTTTTAAAAGCTTACCAAATACTTTTAGGCACTTATGAACACTCCTAAAACTGCTCTAAAGCATTCCTTAACCATTACAGTTTCTTCCATAAAACACTGAACTTTTACTGTATTTAAAAAATAAAAAACTATTATTCAATAGGAAATACTTAAGATGCACAAAATGAGTGACCAATGGAAATAAAAGATATAAAATAAAAGAACACGGTACGCACTGCAAGCAGTAAAATTAAAATGATGCACAAAATAGTACTGTGCAGTAGATACAGTAGCAATATTTACGAGTTAAAAAATGAGGATACTAGTGATGATTTATGCTCCAAGATCAGATCGTTATTCTCATCTAATACATTTTTAAATACGCTTCACCTTTTATTTAAACCGTTTCAATTTGTGGCTACATCTCCTCTACCTGATCTTTTTATTAATCCACAATGTAAGAGCGCGCGTAGCTTCCATTTTCATAATTTTTACTTTGCTAGACTGCTCTGCAAGCTTCAATATTGAAACTAAGTTCTAAACTTTTATGGACATCTTTTTGTTTTGACTTTTAATTGTACATATGAAAGATTCATTCATACTTATTGTCGCGCTACCTTCGAAGCTTTGGAATTCTTCAAGCATATAGAGAATCTTAGCCTTTTTAAAAATTTTTATCAGAAACTTTCTTTTTCTTCACATTTTCAAACTTTAGATGAAGGTAACACTAAGGTGCCATTATGGTTATTTGATGCACTAGACTAGTTTGGCGTGAGAACTTTGGCTGCCAGTGATGCTGAAAGTGATGTAATAACATTCACAAAATCAACATTTAGTAGTCAATAACGAAGCTGATACTTCCTTCTAAAAAAATTCATGTTGTGGGCGAAAAATTCGAGTTAGCTCTAAAATTCGTTACTCGTGAAAAATTCGCGTTATAGCCATTTCGCGTAAGTCGGATCGCGTTGTAGCGGGAGTCGACTGTATTTACTTTCTAAAAACAAAATTTCGTACTTGAAAATTGATTTGTATGCGTTGGGGGTGGGGAAATATTCCACTCTATCGACCGCCGTCTGCTGGAAAAATCTGTAAAATAAAGTCCTCTTATTTCTCGCGATCCACTCAAAGTCACGTTCTTCCTGAGTACTTATTATTTCATGAGGGAACAAAAGTTCGAATAACGAGCTCTGTAAACAAATCAATGCTGTTCTATTCGAAGAAGTCGGGCCCTTCGAATAGAACAGGCTCTCTGTCAGAACGTTTATATTTAACGCGCTGCGACAAGCAAATTTAAGTAAATTTGATTACAGTTTTTTCAGGCGGAGTACAATGTATCAATTACTACAAGCTAGCTGGACAAAATTCAAGTCAGAATTCATCATTTTATCACACAAAATTAAAGTATTCCTTAATTCACATGATTTAATTGTTCAAGATGGATATTACTCATACTGGTAAGTGCTTTTTTTACCTAATTTAATTACTCTAATAATTAAACAATATAATATTCTGATAATTAAACAATATTTTTAATAAAAAAATAAGGTAAAAGAAGGAGTTTTTGCTAGTTTAAAACCTTTCAAGTAATGGTAATGATATTTACCCGTTTGTACCCGGGCTAAATTTTCTGTATATGACCGCTGCACTTTTACCATTAATAATAAGGCGTATTATAGTCAGCACACTCGAGTACAACATTTTTTTTTTCTCTAGAGTACTTTCTTTCGAGTAGGCATTTCTTTGAAGAATGATTGAAGCACCCAAAGTTTTGGGTAAAAACAATATGTTGCACTCGAGTGTGCTGACTGTAATGCGTCTTATTATTAATGGGAAGGCTGCAGCCACTACATACAGAAAATTTAGCTCGGGTACAAATGAGTACAAGTCATTACCATCACTTGAAAGTTTTGAAACGGGCAAAAAATTCTTTGTTTATCTTTTAAATTTTTTTTTACATTGTTTAACTATCAGATAGATTAATTAAATTAGGGAAAAAAAGCACTTACTTATATAAATAATATCCATCTTGAACAATAAAATCATATGAAATTAGGAGCACTTACATTTTGTGTGATGAAATGATGTCTGCAACTCAACTGATTTATTCTATTACAAACGGATACTTACCTTTGAACCTTATTACTCACGTGAAAGAAGGTATTTAGACATAAACAAATAAATAAATATCATACTTTATATACACCGCCAGCTCAGTTATTCCATCCGAGGACTGCAGTTTCGTGCTTTTTAGCACTCATCAGCCCGGAATAGGAATCACATGAGCTGGAGGCGAAAAATCGTGGCTCCCTTAAGAGATTTTTCACCTCCAGCTCATGTGATTCCTATTCCGGGCTGATGGGTGCTAAAAAGCACAAAACTGCAGTCCTCGGATGGAATAACTGAGCTGGCGGCGTATTTTAAGTATTTCTGCCTTAGCCCTGGCTTTAGGGCGGTAACGTACTACAAAAAAAAAAAAAAATAAATAAAATAAATAAATATCATGTTTTGGTTTATTGTTTACATTATCCCAATACCAAAGTTTAAAATTTTGAACATGACTTTTGTCCACCTAGCTTGTACTAATAGAAACACTGTGCGGAGTATTCTTTTTTACTGAAGAGTAACGTTGCACTACTTCATATGTTTGGTACATACAGGGTGTTCTGAAATAGACTGACTGTTTTCCAAAAGTTATAACAGTAAAACTGAAAATGATAAAAGAAAAATCCCTGCAGGAAATTCATGTGGCGAGCTGTAAATTTATCCTCACAGAGTTGCAAATTTTAGTTCAAAAATTTTCCAATAGATGGTGCTGCTGGTTGTAAACCCGCAAATCAAAAGAAAGACACTAAATTATACCATACTTTTTCGAAAACTGTTTTTTAAGGACAAAATTGCTTAAAAGTATTTATAAATGTCTACCGTCCATTGCAATCACACGTCGTAATCGAAGAAAAAATCGGTTAATTTGAATTCTTCCTTTTTGACTTATGAGCTTACTATCTGAAGCGTCATCTGTTGAAAAAAAATTGAACTAAAATTTGGAACACATGGAGGAAAAACATTTACGGCTCATCACATGAATTTTCTACAAGAATTTGTTTTTTTATCATTAACTGTTTTCCCATTACAAATTTTTGAAAACAGTCAGTCCGTTTCTGGATACGTGCATGGCTTCCAAAAAATTTAAAAGCTCTAATGCTTCATTCTTATGACAAAGGTTATTGTTACTAGATAATTTAAATTTCATGCAAAAAGTTTTATTTCAAAGGTCATTTTATTTCACAGTTCTATTTAAACAGACAATATTGTCAAGCAAATAGAAAAATCGTTGTGCCAATAAACTGAAACCAATTTACCAAAGTAGGGATTCCCAAACTTTTCCCATTCACGGAACTCCTTGCGGAACACTTGTCAAAGTTTCCGGAAGTTCTAAGATTCCGTGGAGCCTAATCTAGAGACGTCTGCTCCACAGTTTCCAGGATCTCGCTCCTCTACCTTGACCGTATTTCATTTTCTTGAGTTTCTATATTGCCTCCCGAACTTCGATGTAGCCTAATATTGCGTAGAAAAGACACAGTAAAAATTACCGGATGATTCACCTTCTTTACTAATAATAAAGCTGAAAGTCTCTCGGTCCGGAGGATGTCTAGGTGTCTGCAGGATGTCTGTAGGATGTCTGTGACGCGCATAGCACCTAGACCGTTCGGCCGATTTTCATTAAATTTGTCAAAGTTAGTTTGTAGCATGAGAATATGCACCTCGAAGCAATTTTTCGAAAACTCGATTTGGATCTTTTTCTATTTTAATTTTAAGAATATTTTCCAGAGCAAAATTATTATGAGATGGACGAGTAAATTACCAAGTTTTCACAACATGGAACCATAACATGGGCAAGCTAATTGGCGAGAATTTCACCATACATTATTTGTAAATGTACAGGCGAACCAAAAGACCTTTTAATGTTCTACTACGGGCAAAGCCATGCGGGTGCCACTAGCAAAGATTAAGGGTGCTTAATAGGGCTACCGATTTGGGGATTTTGGACCCACAGCTCGCTGTTGGAGTTAGAATGAAAGAGCGAGAACTAAAATTTCAATTGTCTACCATTCGATGTCTCTGCGTGTTATCAAATGTCCCCGCTTGTAAATTTATTATTCCGTTAGTCAAAATGGCGACCGAGGGAGAGGTGACTTAGTAGTTTAAGATTAGCCCCCCCCCCCCTCAGGTCGCCTGGCCTAACACCATGTAATTTTTCACTGTGAAGTTATGTGAAGGATACTGTATTCATATCCTCCTTACCTGCTTATCTTGACGAATTGAAAAAAATGAATCTTTCCAGTTATTGCTTCCATGATTGCGTAAATACAACAACGCGTAACGTATGACACGAGTTTGAGCACTGGTGTGATATCGTTTGAGCATCCGCACATAGAACATCTTTAGAACGATTTAATTACGTGAAGAAGTTGTCGCTTTTGTGCCATTTTTACTCTTAAAACGAGCTGATGTGTGCATGCACATGACTTTCTTTTACTCCAGTTTAATGTAATTTCCCCATTACTTTCAATTTTAATGTGATCCAATTGTATACTCTCTAAATATCACCAACAGTGGTCATATTGAAACCAAATTTAAAAAAAAAACATCGCGAAATTTGTCGCCAAGTTGGCGACAAAACTTGGCTACCAAAAGACTGGCGATATATCTCCAAGTATACGACAAATTATAACACCACTTGAGTTTCCATCGAAATTAATAAGGATTTCCCCCCAAAAAGGAGCAAAAGACCTTCTTAGTAGCATCCGATTGCAACCAAAAAAGAAAGTGCATAACTAGGCTCCACTAGGAGTCTACGTACCAAATTTCAACTTTCTAGGGCATAACGTTTTTGAGTTATGAGATACATACATACGCACATACGTACATACAGACGTCACGAGAAAATTCGTTGTAATTAACTCGGGGGTCATCAAAATGGATATTTCGGGTGTCTGCAGGTTCCTAGGCATCTATCCACGTGTGGTCGGGTCGGAAAAAAAACTCAACATTCATTCGAGGGTGAGAAAAATGGAAATTAAGGCCGATTTTCGAGTGAAATTTTTTTCGCGAGTACAATACTTCCTTTTTTGTAAAAGGAAGTAAAAATACACGTTTGAAAACCCACCATTGTTCTTGATACACCCTATATCGTCGCCTCAGAGCAACAGTAAGACATCTAATTCCAGGAATAACAGTAAGATATCCTACTGTTGCTCTGAGGCGACGATATGTCAAGTCGGGATTTTCCTTCATGCTTTTATCACCGGGAAATTTCATTGTGGTCAAATCCACTATAGAAATACTTGCGCAGTCAGCAGCTTTATATCTTTCAAAACTCAAAAAGCTGAGGAAGTAGGAATCTCTCCACCTATTCAACATGACGGGGGAGGGGGGGGGATGTAAAAACTCCGTAAATATATATCCGTTGCTTTCGAAGCTGGTTTCATCTCGGAGAGGGCAATTTTGAAAAGATCATGTTTCCTGACATCAATTGAAAAAGAGAGAGAAGGGTGATTTTTTTCCCTAGAAGTGGCACAATGGATGGTTTCATCAGCTGCTTTTAGTACATTCGAGAAATAACAGATGGCGCTCTGTCACAAGATCAATAAAATGAAAGATTTGTTTTGCTTATAATTTAAAATCAATATTTCTGAGCAATATACATACATGATAAAATATTTCTAATCTTTTGCATTTGCGCTTGATACTAACAATATTGAATCGATGCAAAATTTTCACTTACTGCCGTCTTAGAATTTCAACAGGTGGCGCTGCCTTAAAGATGATCAAATTTCCTACTGGTTGAATGGTTTAACCAGGGTTGCCAGATTTAAGAACAGTAAATACGGGACAAGCTTCTAGGAGTGAAAGCGGGATGGGGGGATATTTTTGAGGTTTTTGGCAATTACTGGATCTGGTATATTTTTAAGGGGTGCTTTCCGACGTAGAATGTCTCTTCATGATAAATCTGAAAAATTCAATCGTAACAAAGTATTAAACCTTACAAAATGTCGCCGATCTAAGTATAGAAATCGTTTTCATTGCGATTGACGACGCATGCGCAGAGATATATTTCCAACACTAGTCAATGAGCAAGGAGGAAGTAATCATTCGGCTCCTCATGGTCTGCCTCCAAAACGAAAATAATTTTTGCGTTTGTTGCCACATGATTTTCTTATTGCTCTTTATTTCACATTTTGTGTTTTACTACTTTATTTTTTTCCCTTAAAATAATGTTTCGTTTCGTAAAATATTTTTATTAGTCAGAATACGGGACTTTAGCCGTCCCGTATGGAAGTTCCCCGGGACAATTTTTCAAAATACGGGACTGTCCCTTGAAATCCGGGATGTCTGGCAACCCTGGGTTTAACAGTTTTTGAGAGTTAGCAAACTACTTTCACCAGGGGCGCCCACCTGGGAGGGGGGAAGTGCCGACTGTGCCATTGAAATTTTTAGAAGGGTTGTTTTCAGGATTTTTTTTTTTTTTTTTTTTTCATTTTTCGGTGGCTTCTTAGGCGATGGGTGTGATTGTGGTATTTTTTTTTTTGGGGGGGGGGGGATTTGCCACTGCTCTTGGAGGTGGCGTGCACTCCTGCTTTCTCATCACTAATATTGAATCAATATACCAATTTCTCTAACTATGTATGCATTTATTTATGCTTTATCTGTTAAAATGCTAATGATGTACGATGCTACGTTACCAGTTATCAGGACCGTAATTTGGACAGTGAGGGGGAAGGGTGAACCCCCCCCCCCCCCCATCATAAAAACATGATGTAGTTATGCATTTTTCCTTGCAATTTGATGCGTTTTTCCCTCAAATGCATTGAATTCTTACCCTTCCCCCTGGAAAACCTTAAAAAAGACTGCTAGCTGACGAAGAAGAGCGCTCCTCAAATTATCCTCGAGCAAGAGAGCTGATTCCCTTATTTTAAATACAAAAATGATATTTACATGAAAGATATTTTTGTATTATTTAGTGTTATAAGCGTTTGTCTTCTCTGCATAGCTACGAAACTTTGAAGTTCGACGGTAAGCAGAGTTATGTATTTGGGAAAAATATTTTCTTAATGATGCAGTTACTATACATTTTAAACTGTTACAGTGTTGAATACAAATCCTTCGATGTAATTGGATTTTCGTATATGTTTCAAATTAAAGAAGAGCTATCAATGAAGAAACTAGACGACTAGAGAGTTAAGTCGTCTGCTACACTAATATGGAAAATAAAATGAAAACAATTCAAGACGAGCAAGGCAGACGGATAGGATTATTTTCGTAGTTTCATATTAATTAAAATTTTCACAAAACTCTAAATACAAAAAAAAACGCATTAAATTCCAAGTTAAAACATTAAGGATTGTTTTCATGTTTATTCAAATTTTCACAAACTCTTAATACAAAAAAAAAAGCGCATTAAATTCAAAGTTAAAACTTTCTCTTTAAAATGTGCTTTAGACTAATTCTTTTCCCCAATTTATGTTTATGGTTTATAAAAACCGTATAAATTTATTTTCTGCAATTAGAGATCGTAATAAAATGATACCCTTCGTCGTTCATGAACGAACGAGTAGAAAAGCCTTTTTAAAATGAATAATGTAGTACGATTTCCCAAAGAATGAACGGCCGTTCTTTTGAACAATGAATAGTTCACTAGAAGTACACTTGTTATAACTTCTTATAATGAATAATGTAGTACGATTTCCCAAAGAATGAACGGCCGTTCTTTTGAACAATGAATAGTTCACTAGAAGTACACTTGTTATAACTTCTTACAATGTAACTAGTTTATATTTTTTATAATTAAATTAATTTATAACTTTAAACTAATTTATGTTTTTATTGTTTAATTGATTCACAATTCTTTAAAATTTATATAATTTATATTTTTTTATAATTGGACTAAATCATATTTTTCAATTATTAATTTTTTAATGAACTTTTGAATGTTTGAATAACCTTTTTAAACGAGCGAGTTCAACGTTCTGATAAGAAAAAGACCAATCATCTGATCAACGGATCATTAAAAGTAACGACGCTACCCATGCCTATTGGAATCACTACCCGTCGCTTTATCGCCAAATGAAATTCAACTAGCTAATGTGTGCATCACATGACTTCCTTTTACTCCAATTTAATGTCATTTTGTTATTATTGGCAGTTTTAATATGATTCAACAGTTTGCTCCCTAAATATCACCAACAGTGGTCAAATTAAAACCAGATTTAAATACATATATATATATATATATATATATATATATATATATATATATATATATATATATATATATAGATATAGATATATATAAAATAAAAATAATCACCAAATTTGTCGCCAAGTTGGCGACCAAAACACTGGCGATATATCGTCAAGTGTCCGCCAAATTATAACACCACTGGAATAAACATCGAAATTAACAATGATTCCCCCCCCCCAAAAAAAGGGGCAAAAGACCCCCTTTGGAGCATACGAATGCAACCAAAAAGGAAGGTGCACAACTAGACCCCACTAGGAGTCTACGTACCAAATTTCAACTTCTAGGACATTACGTTCTTGAGTTATGCGACATACATACACACATACGCACATACATACGTACATACAGACGTCACGAGAAAACTCATTGTAATTAACTCAGGGATCGTCAAAATGGATATTTCGGGTGTCTGTACGTTCCTAGGCACATATCCACGTGTGGTCGGGTTGAAAAAAATACTCAACATTCATTCGGGGGTGAGAAAAATGGAAATTAAGGCCGATTTTTGGGTGAAAATTTTTTCGCGAATACAATACTTCCTTTTTACTTCCTTTTACAAAAAAAGGAAGTATTGTATTCGCGAAAAAAATTTCACTCAAAAATTGGCCTTAATTTCCATTTTTCTCACCCCCGAATGAATGTTGAGTTTTTTTTCTACCCGACCCCACGTGGATATATGCCTAGGAACAAATAGACACCCGAAATAGCCATTTTGACGACCCCCGAGTTAATTACAACGAATTTTCTCGTGACGTCTGTATGTACGTATGCGTGTGCGTATGTGCGTATGTGTGTATGTGTGTATGTGTGTATGTATGTCGCATAACTCAAAAACGGTATGTCCTAGAAAGTTGAAATTTGGTACGTAGACTCCTAGTGGGGCCTAGTTGTGCACCTTCCCTTTTGGTTGCGTTCGGATGCTCCTAAGAGGGTCTTTTGCCCCTTTTTGGGGGGAAATCATTATTAATTTCGATGTAAACTCAAGTGGTGTTATAATTTGTCGGACACTTGGCGATATATCGCCAGTCTTTTGATTGCCAAGCTTTGACGCCAATTTGGCGACAAATTTAGCGATTTTTTTTTTTTAATTTGGTTTCAATTTGTCCATTGTCGGTGATATTTAGGGAGTAAACAATTGAATCACATTAAAATTGCCAATAATGGGGAAATGACATTAAATTGAAGTAAAAGGAAGTCATGTGATGCACACATCAACTCGTTTGTAAAAGGAAGTAAAAATTGAATCTCCTTTTAAAAAGCAATGAACAGAGCACTGAGCAATTTTCTAACAACGAAGAAATATCGTCGGAGACCCTGAGGAATCGTTGAAGTCAATGTAGAAAGCAGCAATAAAAAACCCCTCAGTGATCTGTTTTCTCTGGCGTGGGGCAGGACAAAGAATCGGATGAGATCACTTTAATCACTAATCCAAGAAGCAAACACGGTTCGGAAAGAAAGAGGATTATTCCAGCAGCAGCCATTTCCAGGGCAACAAGCTTACGAAGAGAATTCTATTTTCTATAATACGTCCGAAAAAAAAATGCCTCCTGTGTTTTTTAAACCAGAAATGATGAAGTTTGTTTTTGAAGGCTTAGGAGATTAGGACTAGAACAACTATTGGCAGCTCAATTTATTGTCGGTGAGTTTCTTTAAATGCTGCCCTTGATCCTTTCCTTACCCATCTCATTGCAATGCTGTAAATTCTAAAATGTACTTTATCTGTTACGAAGCTCACACTGGGTTTCATGTGTAGTTCAAAAAATGTGTGTGTGTTCTTTGAAATTATTGTATGGAGAATTCAGAATGACTTCAGGGAGAATTTTCCGTCTTATAGTGGAATGCTATTCGTCTGTTTTAAAACCTTATATCTTTAAACGAGCAATTCTTGTGGCTGGATACATAAATACGTGATTGCGAAAAACATAATTTGAATTCAAGAAGTCAAAATTCAAATTAATCTTTTTTTTGAGCAATCACGATTGCTTATTGCTTTCATTTGACTGTTTTTGGCGTCCTATCATTTTAATTTCCCACCGCCACCCTCCGCACCATCACCGTCGACCGGCTCCTCACGATGCTGCTCCTACAGCGAAAGCCGTCTCCAGGTTGCATCCATGTCCTACACACACGCGCATACATACACAACCACGCACACACATACACACATACACAAACACATACACACACACATACACCTACACACATACACAAACACATATACACAGGCCTACTACGGCGAGAACTTTTGCGGATATTGCCTCGAAGCCTGTGCCGCACTTAGCCGGCGACCTCTCCCGCAAGCCACCGATGTTTACTGCGGTGGTTAAGCCTCTGAAAAATCAAAAACCGGAAGAGTTGAAGAATCAGCTTAAAAGAAGTTTCGATCCTGAATTGCTCCAGATCGGCGTGGAAAGATTAAAAATAATTAACGGAGGTAAGATTCTGATAAGCTGTAAAGACAAATCTGATCTTGATAAACTTGGTGATATAGTCGATGAACAATTGGGCGGTGAAATGAGTATTTCTAAAAATAAAAAGTTTCTTCCCCAGATTATTATATTTGATTTACCTGAGGAAATAGAAATTGATAATGCTGAAACTATTATTAAAAACCAAAACCGAGATGTACTGCAGGGAGAAATTTTTAATGTCAAATTTATTAGACTGATGAAAGGAAAAAACACACGCTATATGATTGCTGAGGTGTCTCCAGGGGTTCGAGAATTTTTTCTTCAAAACGGAGTTAAAATTAAATGGTCAAACTGTAATTGTTCTGATTATATATACGTTAAGAGATGCTTTCAGTGTAATAAGTTCAATCATGATTCTACCGTGTGTAGGTCTCAAATTACATGCCCAATCTGTTCCGGATCCCACTCTATGAAAGATTGTTTTGAAAGGAATACGTTAAAATGTTCTAACTGCATTAACTATAATAAATATGCTAGAGGTGGAGACAGACTCGATGTAAACCATGCTGCCTTGGATAGAAAGTGCCCTTCTTATATTATTCAGCGGGAGAAAAAGAAGCATAATATTGATTATGGGTCATAACGCCTTATTTTTGGGTTACCGGTGTTTGCAGATTAATCTTCAGAAATCTCGTAAGGCTGTCTTTTTTTTAACTGCTTTTATTCGGGAAAGCACAACGGATATTATTCTTGTTCAGGAGCCTTATTGTATAAACAACAAAGTTGCTGGTTTTCCTAAATCTTATAGAATTTTTGAATCTGGGAATGGTTTAAAGAGAGCTGCAATAATTGTTGTAAATAAAAATATTGATGCTGTTCTTATTAGCCAGCATTCAGGCGAGGATGTGATTTTAGTGGAGTTTGTGGTTAATGATAATCATTTTTATGCTGCTAGTGTTTACATGGATTTTAATAGAGATATAAATTTTGATATTTTAAACATTGAGCTTGTCACTGATTTCTGTAGGAAGAATTATCTGCTGCTAGCAATGGATACTAATGCTCGTTCTCAGCTATGGTTTGATTCCTTGACTAACGCTCGGGGTAGAATCTTGGAGTCTTTTTTGGCTTCTAGGGGTCTATGGATTGTCAACGAAAATTTGTGTACCCCATCCTTCTGTTCACCGAATGGACAGAGTTTTATTGATTTGACTGTTACCTCATCGAATTTTCAGCATTGCATTTATTCTTGGACGATCATGGAGGAAGAAAGTTGTTCTGATCATAGAATAATTGCTTTTATTATTGCTTTTAATAATTTACATTCCTCTTGCTCTATTTTTAGGCCGCTTAAATTTATTTATGACAAAGCAAATTGGTCCATCTTTCATGAATCACTTCAATCTGAGTTTAAATCTCTGTTGTACAGCTCTTGTTTAAATTTTAATCATGCTGATTTTCAGAGTCTTGACATGGAGTTGGGGAAAGCTGTCAAGGGGGTTCTCGATTTTAATGATTTCGTCTCTAAGTACATCAACTGTATCAAGAATGCTTGCAGTCGCTCCATGCCAATAATTAAAACTAACTCACAACATAAAAAAACGAAAATAGTTCCGTGGTGGAATAATGAATTAACGGATTTAAGGAATCAGGTTAACGCAAAAAGAAGACTTTATTAAAGAACTTATAATAACTTGATGTTAAGAGATTTTAGAAAGACCGAATATTTTAATTGTAAAAAGCTTTATTGCCAAAAAATCAAAAAGGCAAAGACCCAATCGTGGAAAGACTATTGCACTGACGTCGGTTCACAACCCTGGACTATTTTATATAAAATTGCTCGTGGCAAACATAAAAATCAAACAGCTCTAACAACTATTCAAACTAGTAGTGGTGGTTATACTACGGATTTCGACGAAACTCTGAATTCATTAGCAAACCATTTTGTTCCATTTGATGACAGGAAATTGGATCAACCACATCATACTAGACTGAGGAAACTCGTTGATAGTCCTATGGACACTATAGACGACTTAAATTTTTCCGAGGAAGAGATAAAATCTGTTATCAGTAATATGAACTCTAAGAAATCACCCGGTGAAGATGGAATCTCTAGCAAAATCATTTCGGAAGTGTTGGAGAGATTTCCTAAATTTGTTGCTGCAATTTATAATGAATGTTTATTAAGAGGAATCTTTCCACGGGTTTGGAAGCACTCTTGTATACGATTTTTTACAAAACCTGGAAAGGAGTCATCTCTCGAGCCTTCAAAATTTAGACCAATAAGTTTGCTCTCTGTCAGTGGAAAGGTTCTTGAAAAATTACTTATAGAAAGAATTATGCATTATTTATACTCAAATAACAAATTAAGCCCTAATCAGTATGGTTTTACTCCCGGTAAATGCACCACTGATGCCATCTTTAAGGTTACTAATTTTGTGAAAGAAAGTTTAACTAACAATTTACAGGTTCTTGGTATTGCTTTGGACGTCAAGGGGGCGTTTGATGCTGCTTGGTGGCCCGCTATTTTGAATCAACTTAGAGAGTTTAACTGCCCCAAAAATTTGTATCTTCTTACAAAAAGTTATTTTTCAGATCGTTCAGCTTGCCTTCGCACCTTAACAAGTTGTATAAGAAAAATTGTCACTATGGGCTGCCCTCAAGGCTCTTGCGGTGGTCCAGGTTACTGGACAATTTTCTATGATTCGTTGCTTAGATTGGACTTTCCAAAGTGTGCTGAAATTGTGGCATTTGCAGATGACCTTTTCTTGTTGATTAGTGCCAAGACAGAAACAGAATTGGAAGCGTATGGTAATATATGTGTGTCAAAAGTTGTGGACTGGTCAAACAAAAACAAGGTTACATTTAATTCTGAAAAATCAAATATTATTATTTTCTCTAAGAAAAGAGGAATAAATAACATAAATATTTACATGGACGGCAACTTCTTAAAAAGTGTTAGCGAAATGCGTTACCTTGGTGTGATCATCGATAGGAAACTTCGTTGGAAAGCACATATCACTGACTTGTTTAAAAAAGTTAGTGTAGTTCTGAATTCGCTATCAAGAATGGCTAGGGTAACCTGGGGTATTGGTTCAAAGGCTCTGAAAATCATTTACGAAGGAGCAATAATACCTTTGATGACCTACGCATCGCCGGTTTGGGTCGATGCCTTGTCCTTCGATTACAACAAACGAAGGTTAAAGACGGCACAAAGATTAATTGCCTTGAGAATAATCAAGGGATTTCGTACAATTTCTTATGAAGCTTCTTGCGTGATCGCGGGCATTATACCAATTTGTTTGAGGATTCAGGAGAACACTGAAATTTACTATAGCATTAAACTGAATCCTCAGAAGGCAATTGAACCGGAACTCACCCCTGATCACTGGACTCACCCTGCTAAATTTAATACTCTCAACCAGGTTGTTAATGGGGAGCATTGCATTAATATTTTTACTGATGGTAGCAAAATAAATAACAACACAGGTTGTGCTTTTGTGATCTACCATTGTAATACCGAAATTAAAAACAAGCAATTTAAATTACATTCTAATTGTTCTAATAATCAAGCTGAGGCTTTTGCTATCCTACAGGCTTTAAATTGGATTTCATCTTCTGATAATTCTTTATATAGGAATTTTAATATTTATACTGACAGTCAAATTCTAATTTTTAACCTCCATAATAAAAAAATGCCATTCGGAGATAATTGAAAAAATTCGTCATGTTCTTTTAAGTTTATATGAGAAAAATTTTACTACAGACATTCAGTGGATCAGGGGTCATGCAGGAAATCGTGGAAATGAAAAAGCAGACGAGCTTGCCAAGTTAGCGGCTCAATCAGAACTCCCAATTAGTTATAAAAAGGCTCCTAAGAGTTTCGTTTCAAGACAGATACACGAAAAAATTATCGACTTGTGGCAAAAAGACTGGCTTATTACTCAACATGGGAAAATAACTAAAAGATTTTTTCCATCTGTTCATGAGAGATTGGACCAAAATCTTAATCCCTCATTTATACTCACCCAAATTTTATCTGGACATTGCAGAACAAGAGAATATTTATTTAGATTCAATCACGCGACCTTCCCTCTGTGCTCTTGCGACCTGAATGAACTTCAGACTGTTGATCATGTTTTATTCTTTTGTCCTCAGTATGACTTTCTTCGATATGAACTTTATAAACAAGTTATAACAAGTGGACTAACGTGGCCTCCAAAACTGAAAAATTTGCTTGCACCTGAGTACATTGTGCAATTCCTGGAATTTATTCACAGTATTCCTTTTCTTTGTCTTTGAATTTTGCAATCTGTTTTTCATCTTTGTCTGTCGCTGTAAGGACACCTGATTTACGTTTTGTTTTCTATGCATCTTTAGCTGAATGTAATAGATTGTGGATGCATGTGGTATGACCCGCGTCATGGAGCATGATGTAAATAAATTATTTAATTAAAAAAAAAACACATATACACACGCATACATACAGACACCTAGACATACACACACACATGCACACAACTACCCACACATTCATGCCTGCACACAGACACAAACACATATGCCTACACACACATACACATTCCCCCCCCCCACACACACACATTCTTACACACAACTACCCACACACTTATGCCAGCACACAGACACAAACACACATGCCTACACACACATACACATAACCCCTACACACAAACACATACCCCCACACAAACACACACGCCTACATACACACACTCGTGATTGCGAAAAACATAATTTGAATTCAAGATGTCAAAATTTAAATTATTTTTTCCTTTTTATTTTTTTTATTTATTTATTTATTTTTTTTTTTTTATTTATTATTTTTTTTTTTTTTTTGTGAATAAAAAATAGCTTTACGATTGCAACAATAAGAAAGATAAATCGTAATAGACTGTCGTCTGCGCTTTTCACGTGATTTTAACTGTCGGAAAATAACCAGAAAATTGCAATGATTTAAGCTTTTTAACTGTTGCCATCTGGTGTTTGTTAACAAATGAATGTTTGAAATTATTTTAAGCAAGGCTTTTAAAAAAAATTTCAGTATTCATTCTCTGCTTTGCCGTTGAGATAAATCGGGTATTGGGATGGTCGTCAAGTTTTGCTGCGTGTAATTTTGTTTTTGTGGGGAATATTGTTTCCTCATCAAGCATGTGGAGAGATCAGAATTACAAGAAAGTTCTAGAACAAGTTTCGTAATGGCCACAACATGCTAGTTATGGATAACATGCTGTATCTGGGGTAAAGTGAGCAACTACCCTAAAAGTACTTATTCCAAATGAAAATCTTGATTGGGATAAATCATGAGTCGCAACATAATACAGAAGGAAGTATTGGGTTAAAAACCGATTTCAACATAGTAAAATTGGCTCCAAGTTCAAAATCTTTTAATTAATGACAGGGAAATTTTATAGTTGAAGCAAAAATGTGACAGATAGTTTAAAGCAAAATGTTGACTTAATTGCATTCAGATTCTTCTTTGTTTGGCACTTTAGTGTTATAAGAAGGTCGCGGCGCATTGTCAATATCCTAGCAATTTTTTCATATTTATTGTCGCCTTGGTTGGTCTTAAAAACTATGTACTTTTTTTGGCAATACCATGCGTTAAATATTTATACGAAACTAGCTCAAAGCTACTCGACGTTAAATCCCGGTTATCACAAATTTGCCATTCCAACTGCGCTTGCGCGCGGACTTTGCTGATTTCGAAACTCTTGCTCAAACTAATGAAAAACATTTAAATTTGTTAATATGAGATAAGAAGAGATAAAAACAAAGCTGTTTTTGATTTAGTTTTTACGCCTCGGTAAAGATTGAGTTTTGCGTCTTATATATTAATGGATTCGGAGCCTGATTTTTCAATCAAACAAAGGCCCTTTTCAGGGCCAAATTTTTAACCTCAGAAGAGCGTACTCGATCTGCAGCATCACTTCCAATACAAAGCGGAACCCTCAACCTAAATACAAATGTATAATACTAAGCTGTTTACGCCTAACGTAAAATATCCGCAAAAGACGGATATTTGTAATATTCCGATCATTTTTGAAGTACATTTACGTTAAATAAATATTTCCAAACAAATAAATATTGAGGTGTAATTTTTCTCTTTTCTTTATAAAGATTATCTGTTATTCATATCCGTAGTTTCAATAATGTATCCCGAAATCGCTGTGAAAATACTCTAATCGCATTCATTAATTTGTTGGGACTCTAGCACAACCTAAAAACAAGCAACACGAAATCTTAAAACAGAAAGCCCAAAAAGCTAAGTCCGTGCGCAAGCGCAGTTGAAATGGCAAATTTGTAATAACCGGGATTTAACGTCGAGTCTCAAAGCTTCCTTAGGTGGATGTCATTTGGGAGGTACCAAATCTTCGGGCAAGTTTTAATTGGCACTTGAACTTGGCAATTTTTATATTGCACTATAGCAAGAAGTAAATATTAAGTCTGACAAAAAAATCCCCTTGAAATTTTAATCTCTTTCGCAAATTACAAAATCACTTCAAGTTGAGTCGATATTTACGCAGTTATATCATAGATAATTTTGATATTTACGGCTTACTGCAATGGGCAAAGTCTGATGATATATATGTGTATTTATCGTATACTACAAGATGGGGAACGGGACCTTCCTGTTTTGAAAATGAAATAAAAGATTTTACATTCCTAAAAAATTTTTATTATTATCTTTATCCTCCAGTGGCGCACAATGGAATTTTCCAAGGGGAGGGTCCAAGGTCGAAAGCTTCATTCTCATATCATACCCCAATTCGCCATCAATTCAAATATATTGACTTGATTTTATCGATTCCTGAGAACGAAAAACAGTAAAAATAAACTATTGAGTAAATTAACTATTGAATTAATTAACGGTGATTTTAATTAGCATTATTTAATGAAATATACTTAAATAAAAAAACCAGAAAGCAAATATTTTACGGTTTTATTTTTCTCATTATTAAAAAATGGATTCAAGTTCAGAAAATCTCATTTTTTTTCTGTAATTACAAAACTTAAAACATGAATATTACAGTGTATTTATAATCCTGCTTGTTATAGGAAAAGTACACAACACTTTTTAAAATCTTTTAACATGAGGATTTTCTTTTTTCACTTATTAGAACTGAACTAATTGTCACCTTTGTTTGAAATTAATCTACGTATTAAATACATAGAATCGTAATCAATCGGGAAAAAAAAGCAAGACCTATGGGAGGGGTCCGGACCCCCTGGACCCCTCCCTTGTGCGCGCCACTGTTATCCTGTTATACATAATGGGGGATTATTCTTTACACTGTTTTGAAAACAATATCTTGTATATGTTGCCCTCCATTGTCAAAACACTGATTCAGTCGAACTCGTTAATATTGGTTAACTCTTTGGAACATGTCGACCGGATATTGGCTGTTCCAGCTCGCATGAGGTTCTTCAGCTCTTCCAGGGTTCGTGAACGATCGTTATAAACCCGCGATTTCAGATAAACCCTCAGGAAATAGTCACTGGGGGCTAAATCAGGCGAGCGTGCAGGCCAGTTTAAGTCCCCATTCCGAACGAGTGGGTGTTAGAAACAGGGCCCGACTAACTGAAAGTGAGGCCCTAGGCCTACAATAATTTGGAGGCCCCCTGAAGACTCTATAGCGGGATACTGTGGTTACAGGTTTGGTCCCCGTCGGAATTCATTTTTGGGGCCTCTTTGTATATTCCAGAATCACGTAAATCATTAACCATGTGCATTTATGAATCCCTTCAGGGCCCCTCATAGTTGTCACATGGTAAATTTGCTAATAGCAGAATGAATAAAAATTCTCCTTTAAGGAAGTTTTTGGTGATTAATAAGTTTTTATTATTATTATTATTATCATTATTATGCATAATTCCTTAGGAAATTTGAGACCCCTTCGGAAGATGGGCCCCAGGCCCAGTCCTAGTTGGCCTGTGCTATAATCAGGCCCTGGTTAGAAAAATACGCCTCCACAGTAAAAGAGCGATGCTGTCTCGATCAAAGCATGATGGCAACTGAAATCATGATGTTTCAACACGATCTTTCCGTTGAACCTCAACCCACCACTGTGTAATGCTCCACATTTTTTGCGCATCAAATCCAAAAAAGGAAGTTCCCGCTCCCCACCCTGTATAACACATCTACTTTTTATAAAGCTTTTTATTGTAAAATAATGTACCGCCAATTTTAGCATGGGGAAAGCAATTTAGTGGAGGGGGGCAACAAATAAATTTCGTGCCCAGTGTCTTCCAAAATCATAGTCGGGACCTGGGAGGGAGGGAGTAACAAGAAGTGAAACAACACGTACTTCCGATTCCGAGTCACAACTGACTACAACTGTATTTATGTCGAGGACTGCATACTAAGTGCCTTGCCTCCATTATTTTTTTATACCGATAGATGGCAGCACCATCATCGGATCGTACAGTTAATGAGAATTTAGAACTAGTCCAGGAGCTAATAGCTACCTGGTGCTAGCTCCCCCAGAGGTATCGTTTCACTTGGAGGACATTGAGACTACGAGCATATTTAACCCATTCGATGACCAGCCTGAAAACCCTTAACGCGCATGCCGCAAATAACGAAACGGAGTTGCTTTTTGCTACGTTGTAATAACACTTTTCTCCCCATTTTGCTATCGGTATTTTAATGTTGTTTTTGCTGTTCAGCTTGCATTAGAAAATCGCTTCGCTTTATTTGTTTTTAAGCGCTGAATTAAATAGTGCAATAAAATACAAGGTTGCTAATATGTGCTGAAATATTCATACATTTACGCAGTACATAACAGGAAAATAAGAAACAATAGAGGATTGGACGAAAAGAAATTATTTTCATAACACTAATTATTTTATTAATTTATTTTTCTTTTTGCTTTTATCTCAGTATATCTTTTTTTTTCTTTTACTGTTAAACGTAAGATGATCTATCTTTCAAAAGGCCTCAACAAAACATTCTTCAAACAATTGACTGATCGATCCAACGTGTGAGCAAGCGGACAAAACGCTGAATGGACAAAAACGCTTTAAGTGTGGGAATGATATTCTAAGAGGATAAAAAGTATTCTTCGGTGCCTTTTGATATATTGTGACACTTCAAAACGACCAATAAACACAGAACCCTTTGATGGCAGGACTATGGTCGTCTTTTATCGTAATTCAGGTGACTTTTAAATCTCTTCTGAATGCCCAGATATCAGTTGCTCAAGCGTGGGAAGTATTTTAAAGATAAATGATTACAAAAGATCAAAACTTGCGGCTAATCCCCTATTTCCCTAAAGGATACTTTTGTGCATGCAACTAAAAGCCCCCAGCTGAGAGAGGAATAACTAGACCGACTGGGAGGTCTGTATTCTCCAAGGACCCTCTTTGCAAACATCCGAGCAAGTTAGTTCCATTCAAAGAATGGTCAGAAGGTTTTAGTGTTTTGTGGTCAACCCTTCCACATTATTTTCTTACAACAAAACAGTTTAGCTCAGAAAGGAATTTCAAAGCAAGCTTTTATGCTTATATGACGGAACATGTCTTTAGAAGGAAAAAAAAAAGGAGATCTTGCTTGAAATCGAGTCGGATTTTAAATCTTTTTTTTAAACATACTTGGATAAATTTTAGTTAGTTTCATAGGATTATTTACTAATTATGGCAATTTGATTATTGAAAAGAAACCAAATATTTAATTTATATTTTTAAAATCTCATAAAAGAAGGTACAATTAAAACATTGGAGCTATTTTAAGACAGTAAATAAAATCTGAAAAAGAATGGGAGAAAAGGAATGTTTTGTTTCTTATGAGTAAAGCGTACAAAAAAAGAACTCAAGATATTATCATTTTATTCGTACTGTCGTATCTGTTTTATGTTTTACATAGTCAACTTTTACGTATAGTCAATGCGGTCGTCTTTTTTTTCGTGAAATAAAAAATATTCAAAACCGTATCACTAAAAATCCATCAAAGGGTGCCGCGAATATAAAAATATATAATTTACGTTTCAAAATATCATGATTTAAAAATAAATAAGCACTAAAAAATAATAATAGTATACAAATAAATAAAAAGCGTAGTAAACACATTATAATAATTAAAAAAAACGTACTCGTACAAAATTAAGATACGTAAGATAATTTTAAAAAAATATTGTGTAAAATAAATTATAAAATTTGAGGATTATGAACAATTTAGTGAAGGATACTTGCGTAAGAAGGTGGATTTTTGATAACAAGAAAAACATATTTCTGTTTATTTGCTTCATTCAGGCATAGAAATATTGATAAATATGTAAGGAAATATTTTCACACTTGTTCATCAGGAGTTCAAATGCCAGAATGCTAAGAAACAAAGCTTCCACGAAAAGATAAAAATATAATGCCTGATTATTTGAAGCATTATACGTGTCCCATCAAAGAGTACTTGAAAAGTTAATATCTTAGTAAAATAAAATAAATTACAACAAGTTCTGTGAAATACTATAAGTTACATCCCTTTTGTCTAAGAAAAGAGCTTGATTACCGCTCCACTAAAAGCTCCAGAACCCAACAGAGAAGCGCAATAACAGGGTTCTGCTCCTGGAAGGATCGCCGACACATATTCGGCCGAAGCAAAAACTGCTAGAAACGCCGTGACGACACAGGATCGTCGAGGGCAGTTAGGAACCATTTTCTTGCGACGAGCCTGAATCGGCCGGGGCAGTATTAACACAAACTGCGCGGCCGATCCTGTATCGGCCGGGGCAAGGAATGGGTTAACGTCGCCCAGTCCCCTTCAATGACGACGGTGGATCTTCGACCATCGAGGTTCAAACTCAGGACCCTCCGGCCCCGAATCCGACACTCTACCGATCGGGCTACCACGGCCCACACGTACTTCTTATAGCGATATGCTTAGAAAACACAGCGTGACATGTGACAAGGAGGAAACGGGAAAGGGGGTTCAAATTTTTTGAAAAAATGTGACATCATTTACAGACAGCCCCTGGTGTCAATAAATTTCATCCTACCAAAGTTTAAGTAATTGTAAAACGCTTGTCCGTAATGAGGCAGTGTTACCCATGTGTGTACGACGATAATAAACAAAATTTCTAACAAATGAGACACTAAAGGACGGTTCCGCAAAAAAAGCAGAAAAATGTCCCACGCGTGACAAATGTATATTTAGTATCAAAACGTGTCATAAGTCATTTTTATTTATTTATTTATGATCTAGAAAGTCGCCCGTCACGGTATGACGGGTGAAAATTGCTTCTACTCTTCTAAATTTAAACAAAGCCATTGCCTGTTTGGTGACATTTTGATAGTTGAAATTGTAACCTTAACTCCAGTGGATTAACCCTAAACTCCAGTAGGTAGCGTTCATCGTTGACCGCAGTTTCGTTTCTTCATTCCCCTGAAATGACACAGTCTTACCAGTAAAACTGTTAAGTTACCGGATCGAGTTCAGCCTTGTCACAATAATGGCTTTCCCTGCATGTTAAACATTACCAAAAAAAATTATTAAATTATCATGCCGTGGCGCGAGTTTCATTGTTGAAACACGCGGGTTACTCGATCATCGACTATTATTTATTTGAAGATTCTTATTTTATTTTATTTATTTTTTGCCTTAGAAATCACCTGTGTATGTGTGGTTTCTTAGGAAAAAATATTTTCGTTTATTACTTTTTAAACATTAGTTTTGACGTGAAATACAGAGCTGTCACGCGTGAGACAAAATCTCTGATTTTCTGTGAAATGGTGCAATATTTGTTTCTATTTGAAACGAATGCAAAAAAAAAAAATAGCAGAAAAGCAAAGTAAACATTAAATATATAGTCAATTCGCGATAGCTCGAAGTCCGATAACTCAGATATTACTATAACTCGAAGTTTGTATGAAGTGCCGACCTCTTTGTCTTTAATTCCTTGCTAATTATTCTCAATATCTCGAAGTTAACTTCTTTTAACTCGAAGTTTATTTCAAGATGACTCGAAATTTGTTTCGAAGAACCAAAAAAAAGAAAAAGAAAGAAACTATGAGAGAAAAATTAATTCACCTTCACTTGCAATTTCTGCACAATAGACCTCTATGCAAAAAGAGAACCTGTTGAGTCAATGTGCGATAAAGGAGTTACACGTGCGGAAATGAGTTAGCTTGTTTTCTCTTGTTGTACTGTACTGTTTTCACTTTGATGTTTCTGAAAACTACGAATTTGCTTTTAAGCTGTCAAGTTAACTAACTGATTGTATCTGTAGTCAAAGGCGGGCCTAAGTTAAGATGCGTTCCCCTTCATTCTTTAGTTCGATTATTTGCTGATAAGTTCCTGAGAGACAGAGTGAGTTTTCTTTACTATTTAAGATGTCTGAGCAAGTACTCTGTCAATGATATTAAAAAGAAAAATGGAAACTTCTAAAGCGGTAGAATCACTGAACCCGAATTTGAAACGAATGAAGATGTGCACCTTTTCTGAAGTAGAATGAGTTCTATTCAAGTGGTTTCAGCAGTATCGAAATCAAAACCATGCTTTTGATATTTGTTCTCTCAGTATTTTTGACTAAACTGCGCATATTTTGCTTAAAAACTTTTAAATTCTGTAATTTTGTCTGTTATATGTAGATATTAATTAAAATATTCGATGATTTTTAATATTAAAATGTCAAAAACCAAAACTAGCGGTAAGTCAAGCTTCCGATAAGTCGAAGTTTTTCGTCGGTCCCTTTAGATTCGAGTTATTGCGAATTGACTGCATTTTCAAAAGTTTCGAAGAAAATATTTCTAGAATCAAGAACTCTAAAATTGGTGGCAAGAAGTGTGTATTACACATGATGAGTAAATTTCAATTAAAAAAATACCAATTGAAAAAAAAAATTAGAAAAGAAAACATTTTGCTTAATCAATCTCAGGAGTAACGTACTGTCATTAGGTCAACAAACTTTAAACTGTCAGCTCTTATTAAATTATACATATATGTGTATGAAATTATAAGGAACATTTACACCAAACCGTCCCACACGTGACGACGAAATCCCCCTGTAGTTATTTCTGGAAAACGAGCTGATGTGTGCATCACATGACTTCCTTTTACTCAAATTTAATGTCATTTTCTCATTATTGGCAGTTTTAATGTGATTCAATAGTTTACTCTCTAAATATCACCAACAGTGGCCAAATAAACCAGATTAAAATTGAAAAAAAAAAGAAAATTTAAAAAAAATCGCCAAATTTGACGCTTTGTTGGCGACAAAACTTGGCGACCAAAAGACAGGCGATATTTCGCCAAGTGTTCTCCAAATTGTAACACCACTTGAGTTCACATCGAAATTAACAATGATTTCTCCCCAAAAAGGGGCAAAAGACCCCCTTTGGAGCATCCGAATGCAACCAAAAAGAAAGGTGCCCAACTAGACCCCACTAGGTGTCTACGTACCAAATATCAACTTCCTAGGACATTCCGTTCTTGAGTTATGTAACATACATACACACATACACACATACGCACATACATACGTGCATACATACGTACATACAGAGGTCACGAGAAAACTCATTGTAATTAACTCGGGGATCTTCAAAATGGATGTTTCGGGTGTCTGTACGTTCCTAAGTATATATCCACGTGTGATCGGGTGGAATAATAAACTCAACATTCATTCGGGGGTGAGCAAAATGGAAATTAAAGCCGATTTTTGAGTGAAAATCTTTTCGCAAATACAATACTTCCTTTTTTTTTGTAAAAGGAAATAAAAAGGGGGAAAAAACTTCTTCGTGAAAGAACTTTCAATTAAAGTTTTTCCATATGAAGTGTTTTTCGCTTTGTTTTTTTAAACGTTTTGTTTGGAACACATTCGTGATCGTGTGGGAGAAAATTTTTCAAATTTCGAAACTTTTGATTGCTTGACATTCCAATCGATTTCCCTACGTGTTGCCAATTGTGAAACTCAATCACCACCGACCTCTCTCCGCACATGAACGATGTTTACAAAAATCCGTGCACCGGCGGGGCGCACAGACGTGCACTCTCTCTTTCGGCCGCACACGAAGGCCCCAAATCTGCAAAGGCACGATAGCATGGAATAAAGATTACCTTTCGGACTTTGGTTCGTCCTTGCGGATAGATTATCCACATCGACAAAGCGGCTCGAACCCAGCGAAGATCTCTTGGAGCGGCGATCGGGCGATTGTGTGTGGCATCGGTCCTCCATTTTGCATCGTCCCTCTCCCCTTCCGCCCGCCAACCCCCGTCCGGTTCCATCGATCCGGGAGCTCCCGTGCCTCTGCGCGTGCGCGAAACTGACATCTGGTTGTACCATCTTTTCATTTTCTGTTTTTCAGGAGCCGAGAAGAACATAGCAGCGATTTAGAACAGTACGTGTAAGGGGGACTGTGATAGTGCGGTCGAAATGCTTGATTTATTTAACGCTTCCTGTACTTTATTGTCACTGGTTTTATGATTGTCAGTTTTCGGACTGCCTGAACTTAAATTATTGGAAGGGGGGGGGGTCCTAATTTACCGAGCGAAATTCCGAATAATAAAATACGATCACACGCAGAGAGTAAACGAGCTGATGTGTGCATCACATGAATTCCTTTTACTCCAATTTAATGTCATTTCCCCATTATTGGCAATTTTAATGTGATTCAATTGTTTACTCTCTAAATATCACCAACAGTGGCAAATTAAAACCAAATTAAAAAAAAAAAAATCGCCAAATTCGTTGCCAAATTGGCGACAAAAAATGGCGACTAAAAGACTAGCGATATATCGCCAAGTGTCCGAAGTATTATAACACAACTTGAGTTTACATCGAAATTATAAATGATTTCCCCCCAAACAGGGGCAAAAGACCCCCTTAGGAACATCCGAATGCAACCAAAAGGGAAGGTGCGTAACTAGATCCCACTAGGAGTCTACGTACCAAATTTCAACTTTCTAGGACATACCATGTTTGAGTTATGTGAGATACATACACACATACACATACGCACATATGCACATACATACGTATACATACGGACGTCACGAGAAAATTCGTTGTAATTAACTTGGGGGTCGTCAATATGGATATTTCGGGTGTCTGTACGTTCCTAGGCATATATCCACGTGTGATCGGGTCGAAATAAAAACTCAACATTCATTCGGGGGTGAGAAAAATGAAAATTAAGGCCGATTTTTGAGTGAAAATTTTTTCGCGAATACAATACTTCCTTTTTTGTAAAAGGAAGTAAAAAGTTCCGAATATAGAGTACCTCTTGTTTTTGTTACCTATGACTGATATGATTTGTTGTTGTCGTATGCCAACCAGGCTGGCAATTCAAGGTGCGCTACTTCATTTTTCCAACTGTACCGTAATTTGGTGTGAAGTCCGACTTCCACAGTACACACATGCCACAAGGACCCGTTTATAGGGTGGGCAACCATTCACAGCTTAGCAACACATTAACACGCAGGAGAAAGAAAGTACATTGATGCTCGAGCAGGGATTCGAACCCAGGACCTTCCAATCGCAGTCCGACTGCTCCGACCACTAGACAAGGTGGCCAGCAGTGACATGATTTAAAAAATAGTAATAAAATTGAGCTGATATTCAGGACTCTGGTCTTTGGATCATATCAGTTTAGGAGTTTAAAGCAAAAGTTTTACATATGAGCTTCAATTTCGTGAAAGTCCGGAACAGGTATGTTTACAACGGATGTCTCCTTCTTGGGGTAACATAAAAATGACATCAGAAACTAAGTGCTTGCATTTCATAAATCAACTATATCATTGAGTCTCAAAGTGTCCATGCAAGTCTCCAAGGGGCTCCTATCAACAAAAGAAATTATTTGGGGAGCATGAGATGCAAATAGGGACCTGCGAACTTAGATCCCATATAGGCAAGTTATCACTAAACTTTACCAGGAAAAAAAATTGTACTTAGGCCAGATCTGCGCACCTGCAGACCGGGGGGGGGGGGGGCAAATCACTGAAGGATCCACAGCCCAAGAAACCAAAAAAAAGAGGAAAAGAAATGAAAAAACCTGCTTTCAGATTTTAAAAGTCAAAAATTTTTTTGCAATGAATTAGTAAAATTTTGAGGAAAAATAGAAATTCAACGCATAAGAACAACAGCGTATTTGAATTTCAAAGAAACTTTTTTAAGCAGGGAAAAAAAATGTACGAAAAGAAATAAAATCTGAAAAAGTAATGAAAAATGCACAAAATGTGATTCTGTTACAAACATAAAATCCCCATTGTTGAAATTTTATGTAGTTCTAAATATGAATTTAAATGCCATTCATACAAAATCGAGCGACTTATCAGGAAAACCAACGAACATTCTATAAGGTCTTGAGCATTCTATAACGAAGAAAATATACAACCTTTCATGTAATTCCGAGTACAGAACAATAAGAAGGAAAGGTATATTAATCTTCAAAATTAAACATATGGGAACAAATCATTCAAATTACAGTACAACATACTGCAGAGCAGGACCAAAAAAAAAAAAAAAAACGCACAACACTGAAAAATTAATAGTGGTAAATTGATAAAAGATCTGAACTTCAGAAAAGGGACTTAAAGCATTCAAAATTCCCTAGAAATACGTAGGGAATCGGTCGAAGAATTTTCCGAAAAAATGCTTTCACTTTCTTTGGATTAACAAAAATCTTATTAATTTCGGTTCACCCACAGAACAAAAATCAAAAAAAACTTTTAACATTAAAACATATAAAAGAAAATTAATTAAGGAGGCAAAAATGAATTCGTAGAAAACTTGGGGATGACTTGTAGTTGGTTGTCGCTGGTTGGTTGGTTGTCTCTGATCGTGAATTCCTATTGGTTGACCTATTTGGCATAAATACCGGCGACCACGTAGCACATGTTTAGTTCTCTACGACTTTCTGGTTGTGTGCTGAGTTTTGTATACAGATGAAGAAGCCCTATTGTAGCCTTGAAATTGTTATATGCTGTATTTTCTTGAGAATGTGTGCTTTATTTACGTTGATTTTTCAATTTAGTCAAAAATCACTCGTTTGAAAATTTACTTTTGGTACTTGTGCAATTTGTACTTTTGTGCGAGGGGTAAGCAATCTAGTGGTCGGATAAGGACCCTGCTGATATTTTGCAGAGGGCCCAAAATTTATAGATCTGGCCCTGATTGTACTACTAGAAAAGCTCTAGAAAACTTGGGCGTCCATAAAGGTTTCTAAAAGTGATACAGCTCCTTCCTGAGTATACTAAAGAAGAAGCTGCATCATTGCTAGAAAGGTTGACGGAATCCCAGTTTAATAGATATTTTTTAGCAGCACTGCAGTTATTTTTTTCTTCCTTACAATGTAGGCAAAAGCTATAGAGTACACAATTTTTTCAACTTTATACTTATGTAATAGTTATTTATGTACAGGGTGTTCCAAAAATGACTGATACATTTGAAAAATAAATAAAAACTGAACGGGCAGCGATAAAAAAAACATACCGTTTGTTGCATTATGCTTGGGACAACAGTAAATTTTCAGACAGACAAATTTTCAAAATTAGTTAATGTGCCCCAACAGATGGTGCTGCAGGTATTTAAAGGAGACTGCAAGTGTGTCTATCTGAAACGAAACTGTTTTTCCAAGTATATTACAGTAAATTTTCAGACAGACAAACTTTCAAAATAAGTTGCTATGTTCCCCAACAGATGGTGCTGCAGGTATTTAAAGGCGGCTGCAAGTGTGTCTGTTTGAAAATTTACTGTTTCTCCAAGTATATTGCAAATAAACAGTGTAGTTATGTCGCTACCCGTTTAGTTTTTATTGGTTTTTCAAAGATACCGGTCATTCTTGGCGATCTTACGGACTGCGTTTTTTTATACCTTTCAAAATACCTGCAGCGCCATTTGTTGAGGATAAGTGTAACTAATTTTCAAAGTTTGTTCGTCAGAAAATTTATTGTTGTCCCAAGCATAATGCAACAAACGGTATGTTTTTATCGCTGCCCGTTCAGTTTTTATTGATTTTTTTCAAATGTATCACTCATTTTGGGAACACCCTGTAATTTGAATACAAAATTTTAAATGACAGAAAAACGAGCTCCTTCAAAATAAGACTTAAAATTTGGCTTTAATTTAGAGAAAATAAAGTTTCCTGTCTCTCCTCTCTTTGTGCACAATTATCCCGCATTGAATATCCATTGGTCCTATCATAGCATTTTCGTCTGTGACAGAATACCTACTACAGTGAGGTTAGGACAGAAGAGATTTAAGGTAAGGTTACATAAAAATAACCGAAGTGCCGAATTAATTTTATTGCAGAAAATTCAATATGACGGGAGCAATTGTTTTTTCCCTAAATGGTATTCTCGAGCTTCTCAAAATAATGTTAGCTTTCTTTATTTCCCTCTAAAAAGTGAGTTGATTCTTGTAAATGGCGAAAGCTTAAACACAAGAAAACTCTGGATTTACAAACTTCACATTTCCATGAAATAACCAACGAATATGCTCGTCTGTTCGATGCATTTTATTTATTTATTTCATTTCATTTCATATTTTTTTTCTTGAAAGATTATAACGTTATACCAGGTAAATTATTTTCATTGTTTTGTGTGAATTTGTAAGAATATGGATTTTTTTATCTTAAGCGAGAAAGAAGGGTTTGATAGCATCATCAGAAGATTAGGGCTTTCATCCCCGCCTAGTTTAAAAATAATTAATTTAACGAACCTTATTTCACTGCACTTTAGTTGGAATGGACAGTATGCAAAATATTTTCTTGAATATATTATCGTAGAACAAAATGAAAAATGTTTAACGCTGAGAATTTTCATCGCTAAAATAGTGCACCAACTTGACTTTATTGATTACATTATCAGATGAAGAGTTTCACCAAAAATTTGTTTGGGGTTATAGTTTTAGTATTGTGCAAGCTAAGAACCCTTGGCGAGATTTCGCATGTCAGTTATAGACCATTTTTATTAGCCTACTTTCCCAGTAAAAGTCAGAAAAAGAAGAAAAAAGCATGAAAGAAGGCTTAATGCATCTTAAAAATATCGTGAAAAACAAAAAAAAAGTCAAAAATAAATAAAATAATTAAATAAATATTGAAAAATTAAAAATTGGAAAGTAGGGTATTGAGATGGGGAAAAATGTCTGTCGGTCTGTCTGTCTGTCGGTCTGTCTGTCTGTCCCCCCCCTAATAACTTTTGAATGAATAGTCCGATTCGAACAAACTTTTTTTTGTTCGAAAGATCTCGGCGAGGACACCTCATTCCCATATTTCACTTTTTGATTTGAACTATTTTTTGTTCAATTTTGAACAGTTCAAAAAAACTTAACATTAGCGCCTACGGGGAAATTCAAAGCAATTCCGAACTGTGAGGCGAATTTGCTTCAAACAAACTTTGTAGGAAAAAGCTTTTGATAAAAAACTTGTATATAAGATATCTTTTTGATTTGAACAATTTTCCGTTCAATTTTGAACAGTTCAAATCCCTTAACATTACCCCCCCCCCCCTACGGGGAAACTGAAAGTCAATGTAGATTCCGTACTTGAAGGCGGATTTACTTCAAACAAACTTTGTTGGAAATAGCTCTTGACGACCTACTCCCGACTCCGACTCCGAGAATTTAGGGGGACCTGACACCGACTCTGACTCCTGTTCCCGACAATTAATCGGACTCCGACTCCCCGACTTCGACTCTGACTTCGTAGCTTTGGCAAACATTTATACACGGAGGACAAATGACTGACTCCGATTCTTAGATATTCGATTCCGACTCTTTTATCCCAAAATGAGATTGACTCAGACTCCGACTCCGCTGCTGTGGTTTTAACTGTGAAATAATTATTGTTGATATGATTTGTTTTTATTTTCACGCTAAAGTTTTAATTTAGGTATTTAGTTTTCGGTGAATAAACTCGAAAAATATGCGCAGACGATTTTTTTTTTTTTTTTTTTGACAATGAAAATTATTTCTTTAAGTTGACATTTTATTGTTTTTTTTTTATTTTGGTAAGTGCATTAATTCGTTTAAAAAATTATTTTCGGCAACAGGGGAAAAAGAAACGATTTTTTTTTATATGATGTATTTATTTTAATGAACTTATTATTATTTTTTCGTTTTGAAAGCTGTTAAAAAACATTTTTAATGGAAAGAAGTGTATTAGCTGCTTTGTTTAAAAAGTGCTGCTATTTTATTTGTTCGTTTTTTTTTTTTTTTTTTTTTTTTTTGAAGAAAAGTAAGGAATATTTTATTCCTAGAAATCAGCTTAAAATATTTTAAAAAATATGTTTGAAAAAATTTGCGATTTTAGCTATTTTTGAGAATATTGATCAGGTACTAGAAAGTAGTATGGGTATACGGGAAAGTAGGCTCGTCTAGTTCTAGACGGAACTTCTTGTCTTTTATCATGTGTGGATGAAAATGGTAGAAAGATTACAGAATTCGATAAGTTTAAAGATGTAATGGAAGACCAATAAAAAAAAAAAATACCACCATGCATCCGTGAGAATTTTATTGATGATGCATGCTAGAATTAAATCATAATTCAGAAATTAGAAGCATACGAAACAAAAAAAATTAACATTAACCCATTCGCCTAATTGAGAAATACCTCAGCTACAAATGTAAAACAATTAGCACTAGCCAAGCAAGACAAAGAAGTATCATCTTCCTCTTTTGATAACACTGGTAAACAAAGGTTTTGTTACATGAAATATTTATAGTATTCTAATGGATACAATGAAAATGTAGTTCCATCAACAATTGATAAATATTGAATTCAACATCGTGGAAATGGCTGCTTACAACTACGAACTACGAAATTTGAGTTAATTTCTAATGTTTAGTAATGCTTCTTGAATTCTTATCTCTTTCTACGTGGGCCAGAATATCCACAAGTCTTTAAAAAAAATTAAAAAGAATAAAATAAAAAAAGTCGTGCATACAAACAAAAATTACTAGGCTTATTAGAATTTTATACACTAAGGCGTGCGTTTGTTTTACCTTTTTCATCCGCCTTTAGACGGTGGCTGCAGTGCCCCCTATAGTTTGCTGGAGTTGTGAATAGCAAAACTTCATCTAAATATAAAATTTCCAGATTACTAATTCCGATCATTTAGGTTCCTAAAGCAAAAATGAGAACTTTACAAATGCCTTTTAGTTTAAATGCTAGATATACTTGGCATATTCACTGTTTAAAAAAATCAGTAACGCACCGGGGAAATAATGGGCTGCTAATTTGCCTAATTCCTGCCAGTAACATAGTTGGCAAAAAACGAAAAACAATTCCCGCTAAAAGTCAGTAACCTTCCTAAAACTAATCCGAAATCTTTCTGAACATTTCAGTAAACATACTTGCAGAAGTCAGTCACCTTTGAGGAATAAATCAGGACTTTTCAGGAAAGCAGTGGACCCCTTCCTGATTTACCAAAAAGTCTCCTAATTTATTTTAGAAAAATGGCCGAAACTACGGCAGAATTTTAAGCGAGTACTGTACAGCTTATTTGCCTGCAACTCTTGCACTGCTATCACCGGTATTCTCCACTCCGGTTAAAACTCGGACCAAGGGCCCTACAACGTAAGTAACGTTCTATTCTGGTGACGACGTTTTCTCCCTCACGAAAACCGAGAACAACCGAGAAAATAGTCGGTTCCTCCCATTTGCTCTTACCACCATTGTATCGAGTGAGTATTTTGTCCCTGTTTCCAGCGTTCCGAGAACTACTCGTGACGCGGGAAAGGAATCTCTTCAGTCGGACTGGAGTTCTTTTTTCCTACGGCAAAAGAGGCTTGCAACTCCGTTTCCCACGGCATTTGCGGTTTCTCGCACTAATTGAGTTTTTTTGTCCACAGCAACGGGGATCCGCAACTTCTAATTCCACGGCGTTTCGGGATCCGAGGAGTTATCTCATGGCCAAACAAATTGGCAGATACATTTCTTGATATGTCATAACCAACCTTTTTTTTTCTTTTGTGTTTACGCATTTTATTAATTTTATTTTTGGCTTATTTTTTTCTTTTGAAAATATTATTTTTAAAGAATACTTTGAAATGCAAAGTGCCTCTTTGTTTGCCTTTTGTTTAATATACGTCAGTTTTCAAAACTTTTTCACGGTAAGTAAGCGAATAAAATTTGACAATGGTCTAGTTTAAAGATTATTCCCCCCCCCCCCCTAAATTGTTGACAATGTAGTCTCATCCTTACGATTATGTTTCGTATAATTAGAAATGCCGATTTGGGAAGTACGGTTGCTATAGTTTGAAACTAGTGACTGTTAATCTTCGTTTAGACCAAAGAATTCTCTTTTTTCATGAACTTTCATGCGCCACATATTTGTTTTGATTTCATGATTCTGTACAAAGCCTTGAGAAAGGTGGAATCTTTATTAATTAAAAAAAAAACTAAGCAATTGTTACATTTTTTGAAAAAATAAACGATGGACTCGCTCTTGATTATCTTTCAAAAGCTAAACAAACGGCTTTTAAGAACCATTTGACAGAATTTATTTGGTTCATAATGACCCCACTAGAAACCGTGAAAACATTATACCTATTAACGCAAAAACAAATCTATTGTTTAATGGCATTAACTCTTACGGACCAAGATTGTGGACACCTTACCCAATTTTTTAAAAAACCATTAATAATCGAAATTTGTTTAAGAAAAGGCTAAACAATTTTATACTCAATTCTATTGCAGTCAATTTAGGATAAAGTAGCATATTTGTAATAGTATACCTGGGTTCCGTTATAAAATAGACGTACTTTATTGCATTACTTGTGTTGTGTTTATGTGTTCTTTGTATGATTATGCATTTATTTTTTGTTTATTCTATCTTATGTTATAAACTGGCCCTAAATTAAGTTCTTTTTTGAGTGGTGAGAGCTAGTTAGGCTACTGTTATAGTTTTTACTCCTATCTACTCAATCAGAGATTTTCAAATAGACAGGGTGAAATATATTTTTTAAAAAAAGGAAAAAAAACCCTTTTTTTATTTAATGCAAATTCGAAGAATAATGGATTAATAATAAAGCTGGGGAATTCAAAAACTATCATTTTGAATTGACTACAATGCCCTTTCTCATTACTTCTAATGAAAAAACAGTGGTCCAGCAAATCAATTTGGCTAGAATAGTGTATAACTTAACATGAAAAGTGCTGTGGGATTTAAACTTTATTTCTTTTAATTAATTACATGGAAAGTATTTCGCGTTGATTTTGTACTGAGGTTACAACAAAACAGTGCGTAAACATAGTGCGGGAAAAAAAAAAAAAAAAACTGAATGCAGTTTGATTCGAAAAATAAAGCTTGATATTTTATGAAATGTAAATAAAAGATATTTGGTAGGTGAAAAATTTCTAAGGATCTTGAGGTTCTATTAAAATGACCAACATTCATACCCTGCTATTTTTTAAGACAAAATTATATGTACAAAAAATAAAGGGGTGGGGGGACTGTAAAAATATTCTCAGTTATTAGAAAACGTCTATCTGTAGAGCAACGTTGCTTAACGTCGCAAAATTGAATCCAGCAATATGCATGTCAAAACTATCAAAACATGTAATTTAAAGGCAGAAACACCAATATGTAAACCAAGAAATGAGTCATTTCTCGCGATCGAAATTGTTAAAAATGTATCTATTTGACCTCATCATAATTAATGTTCATTTAAAAACATCCATATTCGGGGAATGAGCCTAAGAAAAATATGTTCGTTCCACTTTATAACGAAACATGTTCATAATATTTTGAAACCGAAGATATTTAATTTAAATTACTAACCGATTTAAACAATGCGTCAGTGTTTAATGAAAACCATGTTCCTATAATAATGTTACTATTATTAAAAGTAATTTGGCTGTAATATTTCCTAGACTCCTCTTGCAAAATTACAAGCATTAGAAATCCCACAATTGCAAAATTTCCATCACAACGCAAGTGTAAACAGTCACCGCCATCTTGACTAGGAAGCACTTCTCACCTCCCGAGAAAGCGAACTCACCACCTGCCACCCGGGTGAAAACGAGAATGCTCCTTCTCGGCAGCTAAAGTCGGGAGCAAGACGTTTAGGATAGCTTCATGGTAGGGAGAAATGGTGCCTCACGGAAAGTGACGTCACGCAAGACGAAAAACTGGTTTTCTGACCAGTTTCTCGTTAACGACTCCCTTCTAGATATAATCATTGTAAGGCCCCTGGGCTTAAACCTCGAAGTTGAAAAACTACTCTATTCTCCATCCCGGTTTGGCGTTAAACTCGGTCACGGAACGCCCACTTCCAGAGCTCGGCTTGTAACCGCTACCAACGCTACTTCGACGGTTTAAAACTAGATTTCCTTCCCATCACTCCTTTGTGAGCAAACAAAATGGACGACGGCTGTTTGGATTATTTTGAGTGATTTGCAAATGCTAGAAACTATTGATAAACATTCGCTAACATGACGTCAGAGAAACAAAGATTAATCACAAAATTTAATCAGAATTAACATTCGTAATAGGTGTTATCAAAAAGTACGGCCGAAAACATTAATGCAATGATCAACAGAATGGTGCGAAAAAAATCATTTTCTTTTTATTTCCACGCCACTGTAGCGCGGAAAAGTTGCAATTGGTAAGCATTTTTTTTTTTTTTTTTTTGAAATCTGATTTATTTCTGCCGCACCGTTTCTTCGTATTTTAAACTTTCGCCTCAATTAACAACAAAAACGTTACAAAAGAATACTGCATGAAAAAATAACTATTTGGGGGGGAGGGATTAGAGGCCACTTCTGAGAGAATATCTTAGAACACTTTCGTCCCTTACAAACTATCCTTTATCAAATAATTTCTGGAACACGAAAACTTATTTTTTTTTTAATGCAGCATTGCTCCAATTTCAAAATGCAGGTCAAACAATTTTTAAACCGCTAATAGATTTTTAAACAAATTCTTCCCTGAATTACAGTCATATAACGTCACAACGGAGCTTTTATAATTGCTAAAGTTTTGTTTTAAATTTGTGAAAAATGTGGCAGAATAGCACTTGCCATTATTTTTATGAGTTTGGGGAAAATGAAAAAATGGTCTGAAGCAAAATAATCAGGAGTGCTCACCTCGGTTGTGGGAGGACGGGGGGCGTCATGGCGCAGAATATGCCATGAAATTTTTCGGGGGGGGGCTGTTCAAGGAATAATTTCTTCTTTTTTTAGAGGGGTCATCCAATTTGGGGGGTCTTTGAAGTGTTCGGGAGGAAGGGGTGTGCCCTTGCTCTTAGGGAGGGCGGGGGCACCCCTGGAAAAATCAATTACTTTTCTTAAACAGTAGTACCTGTTGCAACTTTTTTACTCTAACAAGGTATCTTGTCCAACTGAGAGACTATGAATTACATAAATAATTCCAAGACAGAAAATGACAGAATGAAGTTGAATGTTCCACAAAATTTCAATGCGCAACACAATAATACCTAAACGAATTTAAAATTCTCTTTGTTTCAAATAATTATAAATAAAACGGTTCAGGAGATTTTTAACTGCAGAAGAAATTACTATTACTAGCTTCATGAACACATTAATGTGGAAAAATATTCTCAATGGATGAAATAACATTTGATTTTATGCTAGGGAATGTAAATATAGAAGCAATTAGAATGTGACTTTATTTTTGCATACAAACACGCATGTAGTTACAAGACAGGGGATGAGAAAGAGCTTTGAAAAGCAAGTGATTGTAAAAATTAAGGTGTGAATGATAACAAGGAATTTTTACATGGGCGTCCATATGCAAAATTTTAAGAGGAGGGGGGGGGAGAGACTCAGGTATTTTCCATATGTTTTAGCAGGATATTTTCCCGCGGAAACCGATTTCAGTACAGATTTTAGAGCGAATAAAATTTGACATTTTTACTTATTCAATAATGGCTGGAAAAGAAATATTTTTACATTTTAGCAAAGAAAAAAATACTAAAGCAAGGAAGTTGTAATTTCTAAAGAGGTGGGGGGGGGGGCTTGAGTCCCCACTTGCCCCCCTTTCCCATATGGGTGCCCTTGAATTTTTGGATGATAAAAATATAAAATTATTTTTTCAACTTTTAGAAAGGACTATATTGTTGGGAAAAATAAGTTCTTCACATGGAAAACGAATGCAGGGCAAAATTCAGTTTATGAATTTGCCCTGTGTCGTTTATATTAATAAGTTTATGGATTTTAAAGACAATAAATGTTAACAAATGTTTCATGAAATGGAACAGATGGAGGGGGGGGGGGATCGGGTTCTAAAGCTAATACATTGTAACAAGTTTTTAATAATATTATAGATTATTTTTCTTTTCCATGTTTTTAATTCTTTTCTTTCTTTCTTTCAAATGCATTTACAACATAGTAGAAAATATTAAGCTTCTATATTATTCAAAAATGTTTACTTCACACAAGAAAAAAAAACATTTATGACTAACAGATTTTCAATATTAGAAAGAGATTAATATATTAATCAGTAGCGTATCTAGATTGGGGGGGGGAACAACAGTCTGCCCCGGAATTGCATCCAAAGTGGATTTCAAAGTTAGTAAAATAAATAAATTTTAATTAATTCTCTGAAGTTTTCCCTTTTTTTCTCAAATCATATTTAATTCATTAAATGTCAACGAAAACAAAGCACAATATTGCGCTTGGACGGAGCTCGTTACATATGCGTCTAGGGCAAATTTTACATAAAATTTATTCGTAATTATTAAACTCGTTTTTTTAATAGTTACAACGCCAAAATAAAAATAAGTTGTTGTTTCTAAAAAATAGCACGAACTTAATATTTACATAAAACATCTTTTGGAAAGAGGTGGGTTGGGATTTCGTAAATTACAGCCCGGCCCAGATGAAACCCTTGCCAAGAATGTGACTATATTATTGAATTAGTTTTTATTTCATCTTGATTAATAACAAGATGAAAAAAAAAGCATTTAATTATAACAAGATAAAAAACTTTTTACGTTTCTATACAGAAACATTAAAAAAATGCATTAATGTCTTTAAATTTCAAATTGAGTCTAATAAAAAAAAATTGCATGAACTAGATCCATTTTGCTACTCCCAATTCTTATTTATGTCAATCATTCTTCTGCGCGCGAATTTACTACCAGGTGGAATGCAGTCATGTAGAAAATGTCACGTGAGTCACTCTACCCAATGGTAACAGCCGTTTCATTTCTCCTTCAGTTAAAACTCGGCTCCCCTAAATCGTGCTTGAAATGACTTGAAGAATACGCACCGCGTTCGAAACTAGTTTTCCCTTAGGTTTTGGGGAGCCGAGTTTCATCTCCGTTCTGTGACGGTATTGAGAATACGGCCGTATATATATATATATATATATATATATATATATATATATATATATATATATATATATATATATATATATATATATATATATATATATATATATATATATATATATATATATATATATATATATATATATATATATATATATATATATATATATATATATATATATATAGTACATAGAGACTGCATTTAGCTCTTGTTTGGGGCACAGTTTATTTGGTAGGACCATAACAGAACTGCAGGTGAAATACTTGATAAAGAATAAGATATTTTTTTTTTCACTTGTTGCTAGCTAGAAATATTGCCTGATCGATAAGATGTCGGACTTGTTACTGGAGGATCCCGGGTTCAATGCCAGCTGATCGAAGATCCTCTGCTGGATCTTCAGATGCTTCTTAATGGCAAGTTGGGGAACACTTTAAATATGCTCGTGGTCACGAAGTCCTTCAAGTTCCCTTTCTATAATTTTAATGTGCATTTTAGAAATTCCTCTTTTAATGGAACTGCTTGCAGTGTGCAGTTCCCTGGGATTGGTGAGCAACAGCAAGCAGGGTGCGGTAATCTTCTAGTAATAATAGAAAATTACAGCAATGAACTTTAAATAATGAAAAAATGTTACACACGTAGGACGGTTTTAATAATTTAATGATGTCTTGTAGCAAAATTTGCAGTAGAACAGAATCAAATCATTTGACTCCCGCCCATGGGCGCCCATATGCAAAATTTTAAGGGGGGGCGGGCACAGATATTTTCCCAATGGTTTAGCAGGATATTTTCCCCATGGAAACCCATTTAATACAGATTACAGTTATTAAAATTTGACATTTTCAATGAGTTATTCATTAATGGCTGGAGAAAAAAATCGTTTTACACTTTTGCAAAAAAAAAAAAAAAAAATACTAAAAGAAAAGAAGTTTTAGTTTCCAAGGGAGGGGTGGGGGCTTGAACCCCCACTTGCTCCCCTATATGGGCGCCAATGCGTCCCGCCCTCTCCCACTGCAATAAATCATGTGTCCATAGCGGATGCAGTGCACTAAGCTACTAGTCATTTGATATTTGGAAAGTAGATTCGTAGTTTTTCTTGTACGGAATAGAATGTTATGTAATCCTGGAAAATCCCGATTACCTATTTTAAAAACAGAGAGAAAAATAACCATTCTACCGTCGGGAAGATTTCAATTGGTAAAAAATTACTCCAATCCCCTGAAAAGAAAACAAAAAGCCCTTTGTTAAACTTGAACCACAATACATAAATCATAAATGCACATTTTAATTCAAGAAAAGTCTTCCTGTATTCGCAAATGGAAACGACAATGCAGGAAGAGGAGAAACCTAGTACCTTCAACTCTCATCCCTTCTTGAAGAGGAGAGCCTTCGAGCCTATGACTCTCATCTTCTCTGCGCGAGTACACGAACTGAAATGAAATAAAAAGAAATGGAGTAGAATAAAGAATAAAAACAAAAGTTGTTGTGTAGTGTAATGTGCATGGTTTTGTATAATTTTCGGTAAAACGGTTAATCAACTTTATCGTTTTGTTTGATTTTTCAAAATATGTTTGAATTCCCCTCCTTTGTGTACACGTTCTTCATTTCATTGTTCCTTTTTTTCAGATCAAAATGAAACTAACTCGAGTGCTTTTTTACGCTTCTAAGCTGCCTATAAATTACTCGAACTTCCCTCAGCGCTACATTGATCGATCCATGGAACAGATTGAATTTAAGACAGAAAAAGCTCCCCAGTTTCAAGATAAAGTAATTAAACGGGAAGTTTTTACGTACGGTATGCACAGACCATGGACAAAGGAATTCTACGAAGAAAATTATCCCGGGAAACGTGTGAGGAGGGATGTTGTCGAACCGATCAAAGATTGGCTCATTTATAGAGGTGATAAGGTCAGAAAATTTGTTTGTGTTCTGCATTGAATTGTTTAGGACATGTCTATGCAGCATGACTTTTGTTATTCGGTTTTCATGCCACTAAAGGGATCTTAGTTTTACATGTATTAGTTCATTTGGTTCGCCACTTGACCTGACGATTTGTTTACATTCCTCTGATTACTGGGAAAAATAATGTTCATGTCTTTGCCATTTTTAATCTCTTCATTCTGATTTTACAGTGTAATTGAACTATTATTATTCATTAATGGCACTATATTTTTATTTGGAGATTTATTTGATATTTTGATTGAGCTCTTAATATTTTTTGTTTAGTTGGTGGACAATTTCATATTTTAATGCTTTATTTTAGTTATTTAGTGGTATTTTTAATTTTTTAATCGATCTTTCAGTTTTGTTTTTTGACTTGCTTCATTTGAAAGTGCATTAAAATGACAAAGTAGCGTAACCTAATGCCATCAAATTTGGGTAAATTAGCTGATGAATTAGATGACAAGTATACACCATGGACAGAAAAGTTCCATACATTCTGAATTTTAAATTGCTTGAAATCAATACTTGATCTTACTTCCAAACTAATATATAAGTAAATCATAGAACAACAAACCATTGAAATAACTCATTTGAGGACCTAATAAAGCACACACAGCAATTAAAATTAAATTATTTTTGCATTTAAAAAATACTAAAATAGTGAAGCAAGTCAAAATCACTTTGCCTGTGACAACTAACAAAGTCATGGGAAAGGAACAAGAAAAATGTAACACCTGAAAACTTCATTTTAACATCTGGAACAAGTAAAAAAAATTAAATGAAAGTACAATCTTTAAAACTTTGTTTCCAACTTTGAATTCAGACATTATAAAAAGGAATTTTCAGTGCTTTCCTCAAATTAATATAAATATTCTTTGTTTATAAATTAGCTAATATTTGCCTGAAACGACCAAATTCATTTAAGTTTCCAACAGCTTGTGAAGCTGAGTTTGAACTGTATCCTGGAAGTTACGTTTAAGTTTAAGATGTATCAAGCAAATGCATGGTGGAAAGGTTTGAGAAAAACTATAGTACAGCCAGACCTGTCACTAGGGCAATTGAGGGGGGCGTGGAGTTATTTGACCAACCCCTTCAGATTTTAGAAGCACTATGAAATTAGGCATTTTTGTACATATTTTGGTGTTTTCCCCTGATATAATGTATTGAACTAATGACAAGCCTGTTCCATGGGAATAATTAATCCTCATAAATAATAGCAGCATTATTTCAAACTGAAAAAACTATAGTTACATCCTAAAGTTGCAAACATTTCTTAAATTTCATTTTTTCCCCTTCAAAAAAGCTCTTTATTGGTACCAAACAACCGTTCACTAAAAATTTACAAATTACTGCCTTCTGTATTGACAATTTTCTTATGTCACAGGCGTTCATCCGATCAATCCTCGAAATATCGGTTATGTATGATGTTAAAATGGAAGAATATATTTGAGTTGAACATTATTAATGTAATTATCTGTAGAAATGCCGGCAAGTAACTTAAAATATTAAAAATTAAAGTCATCAAAACGTTAGCAAATTTTATTTCTTCTAATCAGTACACAATGTTTTGACTACACACTAACAGCCATGACAAGTTGGTTAGACGTACTAGTAGTTAAAACACAGAAGTAGTTTTTTTTAATGTATATTAAAGTTGAAATATTATGCTTATATCAGGGTTCGTCCTTCCTGAAAAAAACCCTTAAGAAACCCTTAATTTCATCAAGCAAAATTAAGGTCCCTAAAAAAACCCTTAAAAAGTCCTTAATTTTCTGAAAATTTTCCTTATTTTTAAAAACTACATGAAGTTCGGTCCCCGTTTTCTTTTTCTTCTATTTTCTCACCTCAAATCTTTATCCCCTGCGATAACGGTCAAAAATGTGTGTTTAGGACACATGCCAACGACGTTTTTTGCCGAAAATTGCATGCCTTGTTTGAGATTTCAATCTTTTTGCATCCTGCAAATATTTAAATCATTTTTAATGTTGGAAGGTATTTTTTACCATATGCTACTTTATATCTGCTTATTTTATTCACTATTTCAATAATATTTTTATTTCTTAAATTTATCTTAGAAAAAATGCAAAAGTCAATCAAAAAAATCTGTTGTAAAATTTTCCTTAACAAACAAACCTGATTTTAAAATTTATGTTCTCATTTTCAATACCTTAATTTCCAATGTTTTTAGTTGAAAGAAATATATTTTTCTCTAAAAAATAAAGAAACATTGGTATCATTGAGTGATGCAGCCAATATTGAACTCTGGCTCCTTCAACCCTTAAGTTGAGGACTTGGGTGTTAGAAATTGCTGCCTCTCTTTAAAAATTTAAATTTATGTAGAAATAAACAAACTTGCAAGAAATGGTTCAGTACAGCAAATTTTTACAAAATGGGATGTTAGTAACAATAACGAATGACAAGCAATAACAGGCCCGTGTCCAGATTTTCATAAAGGAAGGAGTTTTAGTCTTACCTGTGGGGGGGGGGGTGATTCTCTCTCTCTCTCTCTCTCTCTCTCTCTCTCTCTCTCTCTCGACTCTAGGGGTATTTTGATCTCATCCCTTTTCTGCATGATTTTAAGATTTTTTTTTCTTTGAATTTCCTCCTTTTTGCTCTCTGACCACTTTCATCCCTGTGATGTATGAAACTTTGAAACATAATTGATGAGGGGACATCCCAATCAATTGCTTCTCTCCCTGCATTTTTGAAACAACATTATGCATTTGTGTTTGTGTATGTATAATATGTATCAAGTACTTTGCACCCTCCCCCAGTGGAAAACTTTAAAATGGTGTACCTAAAGCTGTCAAATCATTTCCGATGTGTCCTTAAATTTTTTTAAAAAGTTCTCAAAAAGCCCTTAATTTTCAAATTTAAAAATGAGTATGAACCCTGTTATATGCTTATATTTAACAATTTTTTGTGTTCAAACCATTTTAGGTTGAAATTTTAAAAGGCAAAGACAAAGGCAAACAAGGTCTTGTAAACTACATTGTTACTGAAAGAAATTGGGTGACAGTAGAAGGACTCAATTGTGTAAGTTTGCTTTTAAGTTATTTATTTTTATTATGAACTGTGAATTTTAATCTTTTGTAGGATTCTAAATGCTTGCTTAATATTTTCTTCTTTTGGTGTTTTTCTGTTAAAAGTACATCACTTGATACAATTTTTATATTTGGTGATTTTAATTCATTTATAATTATTGCAAACTAAAAAATTAGTTTGTTGGCGACATTCAACTAGGCCGGTTTCTGAATTCAAGAATTGTCATATACTTGTAGATACCACTTGTCACTTAAGCCAATTTTCTGTTGTAGCCAAGGTAGAAAGTAAACAACTGGCGAAGCCAAATGACAAAAATACCTTTTACGGAAAAGAACTCTCATTTTTTGTGTTGACATTAGACCTGAAAGTTTTTAAATTTTTATTAGTCACCATTGACCTGAACCCCAAAGCAGAATACAACTAAATTTGCGACGTACATTGCAGAACAGATGTCTGAGCTGCAGAACAATTCTTTTCATATGTGAGAGGAAAACTCAAACAAATTTTCTGCAGAAATTCTACAGATTTCTATGAATTTTTGGCAGATTTTCTGCAAATATGTTCTAACTCAAGATAAAATTTTGCACAACTTCTGAAAATTTCTTTAAATTAGAAAAGAATCCAGATATCTCGGAAGTTACAATAATTCGTCGAAAAGTTCGCAAAAAATGTTGAATGTGATAAGTCATCTGTAGGAACTTTAAATTTAAAGAAATCTGCAGAATTTGTGCAAATTTCTATCTTGAGTTGTAGAAAATTGGCAGTTTCTGCAGAAATTTCATATTCTAAATCTGAAAAGGTTCTGATTTTCTAGCGTTTTCGGTTCCCCTTTTCCTTATTTTTCCCAATCGACCTTTATCTACTGCAATTTCCTCCATAAACGTATGTTTTGGAAACATGCCAACATTGAAACACTTCCATCGCCGAAAATTGTGTGTCTTATTTGAGATTTCAATCCTTTTGCATCCTAAAAATATTTCAATTGTTTAGAAAGTTTTGAAATGTTTTATTATTTGCTAAACTAACTTGACACATTTTATTTATTATTTTAGTATTTTTTTCAAACATTGTTTTAATTCCTTTTTCATGCCCAGGGTTCGTACGTTTTCATGGAAAACCTGGAAAGTCATTTGGGAAAAAAAGGCAAATTTCAGACCTGGAAAAGTCACCAAAAATTAAAATTTTCATTAAAGGTCATGGAAATTTATTTAAAGTCATGGGAAAATGTCCTGTGCAAAGAGAAAGTAACAGTAGCTAAAAGAGCATTAGAAATCTTGAGTAATTTAACAGTACTGCACAGAAAAGCTAGTAAAACTGGAAAATTGAGCAATCCCAAAAACATTTGAATTTTAAAATCTCATTGCATCCACTTCTGTAGCAGCCCTTCGTCTTTTTTTTTTTTTTCGCAATGTGATTTTATTGCTCAGACATCACTCATTTTGAATTAACCATTATTTTCAGCACTTTTTTCTCTATAGTGGCGAACTTGCACGTTCTTGATTTTGCCATGCCCACTCAAAAAAGGCGATTCAATTCAATTGCATCCTAGTTTGTTTCCATTACTCGTAATAACTTTATTATTAAATTTATCAAAGTGTATCTTAATTTGTTGAAGGTTTTGGAAAATAAAGATCTTTAGTCAGTCGATAGAATACAGAAATGGGGAATTCTAATACTCTAACAGGGTTCGTACGGGTCATGGAAATCCTGAAAAGTCATGGAAAAAAAATAACAGAATTTCAGACCTGGAAAAGTCATGGAAAATTGAAATTTTCATTGAAAGTCATGGAAATTTTTTTTAAGACATGGAAAAATGTCCAGGACAAAGAGAAAGGAACAGTAGCTAAAGGAGCATTAGAAATCTTGAGTGATTTAACAGTATAGCACATAAAAGCTATTAAAAGTGGAAAATTGAACGTTCCAAAAATCAAATCTGAATTTTGAAATCTCATTTCATCCACTTCTGTCGCAGCCTCTTGCCATTTTTTGCGATGTGATTTTACTGCCTGGACATCATTTATTTTGAATTTTCTGTTATTTTCAACAGTTCTTATGTTTCATATTCTGTAGTAGCAAAATTTCACGTCCTTAGTTTTGCCACGCCCACTCAAAAAAAAAAAAAGCAATTCAATTGCATGCAAGTTCGATTCCATCACTCCTAAGGCCTTCATTATTAAATTTATCAGAGTTTATCTTAATTTGTTGAATGTTTTATAAAATAAAGATCTATAAGTCAGGCGATAGAATACAGAAAAAGAGGAATTCTAATGCTCTAAAACAGTAGTGCCCAACATACGGCATGCAAAACTAATCCTATCGACCCACTACTACGTTCAATGTCGGGAATTAATAGTATTCTGGAATTTCTGAACCTATTAATTTATATGCATTTGAAAATATGCAAATTTTTAAACAAAACAAATATATTTTTGAATCAGAAGATTGATTCATTACTGAATTTTTTTTCAAAAAAAGATCTGATTTAGAAACATAAGGAACTAAACTATGTGGCTTTACTTTAAAGAACCAAAATACTGTCAAGTTAAGTGGATGATTAAAGGCACTGTTGACACTAAAAGGTAACTTTTGAAGCAAATTTATTGAAACTTAGTGATGACTCGTTCAACCTTTGCCCCATTCAATATCATTCTGCCTGTTTTTGAAAAAATATCAGACATTTAAGCATTATCATATTTGCTTCACTGCATTTTTACTTTACGAAAATTTATATGTTGAAGACAAATAAGAATAGTTTAGTTTTTTAAGTGTGCACTTATATTTTTTCTATTACGAGTAAGTGCTTCAATAAGGCGGTGGCATTCATATAGACGTTTTGCTAATGCTCATTTCCAAATATTACCAAGTTTGAGATTAAATAGTGCTATTCTCTTCGTATAACGAGGTCATGAAAAAGTCTTGGAAAAGTCATGGAATTTTTTCATCCAAATAGAGTATGAACCCTGAAACAATAGTTACCAACATACTCCTCACAAAACTAATCCACGCGACGCACTGCTACGTTCAATGTCAGGAATCAAACACTAAGTTCTCTAATTTCTGAGAATATTATCTGTGTATTTGAGAATGTACAAGTAAGTAAACAAGTACATTTGAATCAGAAGATTTATTCACTACCAAATGTTTTATTTAAAAATAAATAGCTACAGTAGGCGCCGCTTAATGTGATAACTTTGGGACAAACACAGTTTGATAACAATAACCGATTGATAACAATAACCGAAAAGAATCAAGGACACACAAAACAATGATTTTTTTCAATCAAAATGCATTTATTTTTACAACTGCAAATGAAAATTACAATAACTCAACTAAATGCAGATATAAATTATAAATTACTAAATTAGCAGAATCTAATAGCTCTTTTTATTCCATCGACTTAACCGTCCGTCCAATGCTACAAAGTCTTTTTTTCCTCTTTTAAGAGTAAAATATGATTTTTGTCGCATTAATCAACTTTTCACTCGCGCATCCTTTTCCCTGACATTGGTAAATCATAATTTCAAAGCAGATTCAACTTCACCATTTTCTCCAACACGGCTTCGCTTGTTGTTTAAATTTTCATTTTGTTTTTAATCTCATCTCCAATTTTTTAGTAACTTACGTAATGGCTGAGAAATGTTTACTTATTCTACAGCATCTTTGATTCATCAGGGTCAAATTGTCAATGCATTTTAAAATGTCAATTTTTTTCTTGACAGTTAAATTATTGTGCTTTTTCTCCATGGCTAAAATGTTTGATCATTTAAAAGTGAAGTTTTTAGTGTAACTGAGCAGGAAAAAAGAAAATCTGCTTTACCCATAAGAAGTACCGATAAGAACTTAGTAATTTACTTTTTGAATGCTAAAAGAAGACATTCAAACCGTGATTAAAATTTTCCCAGTTATTATTTCCAACTGCAATTGAATTTTGAACAGTTTTTTCTGCATGTAGCATCCTTAATGGAAATTTCGAGATTTTGTCGTCAATTTTTAAGCAATTATCAAAATTCAACCTTGAATTCCTTTAGATTTGAAGTAGCTTTATTATTCTTCATGCTCCATGAATTGAGATATACTCGTGTAATACATAATACACATTTACATGTAATGTAGCCCCATTTTCAGATTGAAGTATGAAAGATTTACTTATATATGAATTATTTTACTCTAATTTTACTGTCTTCTTTCATTTAGCAAATTTCTTAGAGCATTTTAAAAATCAAATGCAATTTGGTTAGATGTAAAAGGACTTTTTCTGAACCTTTTAACAGGTTAAGCAATTTTTATTGTGCATACAAAGTTAAATAGTTAATTAGGTATACTTAAAATCAAGTTTGAGCATGCATATTCTAAAAATATTTGCAATTTTATTAAATTACTAGCTGCATTGCCCGGCTTTGCATGGTCTACCTTGAAAATTAAAAGTTAGGTCAAACGATGTGTGTTTAATAATCAGACTTCAATTAGAGGGGGGAAAACTAATATTTCCATCAAAATAATCATTCTTAAAGAAAGAAAACTGCAAATCAAAAATTAACGAATAAATTAAACGCAACCTTCCATAAATACAACTGAAATTCTTTCAAAAAAAAGAAGATAAATATCCAAATAATAATCAAAAAGGGAAATTTTTACCTAAAAACAAAAACAAATTTTTATTTAGTCACAGCTGAGAAAAAATAGTGGCAATCTTCTGAACGCTAATTTAAAATAAGATTGCGCAAACGATTGTTTTCCGATATGAAAATAGAGTTCCATTAGGCTTAAAAGTGCTTTAGGCTTGAAAAAAACCCTACGTTCCTTCTCTACTGCCCAAGTACCTCCCTGCCAAATTTGGTCCAGATCCGACATAAATTGTGGATTTGTATAAGGAACATACACACATATTCTTTGTTTTATTTATATAGATTGTTATTTTTAAACAGTTTCTTGCTTTTGTTTTCCAGGAATATAAATATATTGGAGGCTATCAAGGCATGCCGAAATCAATGGTAAAGGAAGAATTACCCCTTTTAGTTACTTCTGAAGTCGCTCTTTTGGATCCTGTTGATAAGTATGTATTCTGAGCTCTTGAGTTTCATTCTACTTTCAAACCTTTATTTTAAAAAATTTGTAAAGAAATATCATGAATGTTCAGTGTGAGCTTTCAACTAGCATTACATTATGTTACACTCCAGGGTCCCCCACAGGGCTTTGGTTTTCAATTGAGACAATGGGTTCTACAGATTTTATTCAAAATTCTTGTATTTTGGGATTGTTCATGAAAAAGATATGCATTAATTTATACAAAAAGAAATATTTTCCAATAAAACATAATATTTACACTAAAATTGAGTTTTTTGGCTGTGCAGTCTAGAATGCACATGCTTAATTTTTTTAAAAAGCCTGCATTGGTACAAAAAACCAGAAAAAGACATACTTCTCTGCTCCTTTTCTTTATGTTGAAAAACTTTCCTGCCAATCTTTACTATCTGTAGAATTGTCTCAACTCAAGACATTAACAAACATCTTTTTTTCCTCTTTTTTGTGGTAGACGATTTGTACACCCTTTTCAGGGTTGCCACGCCACAGGGAAACCTGAAGAAACAGGGAAAACACAGGGAATTCAAAAATCAACAGAAAAACAGGGAAAATCCAGGGAATTTCGAAAATTTCTTCAAAAACCTGGAAAATACAGGGAATTTTTTTTCCTTCTTAAATTAAAGTTACAAAAATCAATTCCCAAATATATAAACTACCAAAAATTAAATAAATAGTAATAATTATAATGAGAATATTAATAAAGTTCAGAAATAAAGTAAAATAAAAAATGGTAATTTTGCTTGAAAGTTTTTTTTTTAAAAGTAAATATTAAAATATTTATCATAAAAATAGAATCTTGAATTTCATGATAATTTAGAGTGTATGAAATTAGTCGTCAATAATCATTGTTCTGGGTCACTTATGCACTTTTAGGTCCATGGCTAAGAGAAGTTTTTTTTTGAATAAAAAGTTGAATATATTCAACCACCATGCTATTATTTCACTTACTATGAATTCATATTTATTTTCCCTTATTTATTTAGAAATTTGTGTTTCGTTTTTACTTTCTTCTATATCTAATATATAGAAGAAAGTATTGGATTCGTGCAAATTTTCGAATTTCGAATTTTGACGGATTCGAACGTTTTGAGGTGTGCTGAGTCCATTTCGACCATTTTTGGAAAATGTCTGTCTGTCTGTATGTGTGTGTGTATGTGTGTGTGTATGTGTGTCACGTCTGTGTGTGACCAGTTTTTTGTGGCCGCTCTACAACAAAAACTACCGCATGAAATCGAACGAAATTTGGTACACATATGTGCCCCTATGTGAACTTGTGCCCATTAGTTTTTGGCGCGAATTCCTCCAAGGGGGGTGGAGCAATGGGACGTTTTTCGAGTTACGCGTGCTTGCTATTACTCAGGAAGTAACTGGCGGAATCAAACAAAATTTGGTCCATATGTTGGTATTAACAGGAACAGGTGCTGATTCAATTTTGGTGTCAATAACGCAAACGGGGGTTGAGCTATAGAACGTTTTTTGTCGTCAATTGTGACTGCTGTATCTCAAGAAATAATGAACGGAATGAAAGAAAAATTTATCGGCAAGTAGCCCTTAGTGGGTATAAGAACTGATTTTATTTTTGTGTCAACAGCTAAAAAGGGGGTAGCGCAATCACCCGTTCTTTTTTTCCATTTTGAGTGTCCTATCTCAAGAAGTAATGCTACGTTCTGGTTGAAATTTGGAATATATGTGAATCCATGTGTAAACAGGCTTTGGTTCAATTTTGACGCCGATCGCTCCAAGAGGTGTTGATTTTTTTTTTTTTTTTTTGCGAATAAAAATATTTTTATTAATGCAACAATAAGAAAGATAAATCGTAATAGATTGTCGTCTGCGTATTTCTCGTGATTTTAATTGTATGGAAATGATAGGAAATATTATCTCAATGATTTAAAATTTTTAACTGTTGCCATCTTATGTTTGTTAACAAATAAAATATTTGTAATTAATTCAAGCAAGGCTTTTAAAAAAACTTTCAATTTTCGCTCTTTGCTTTGCTTTTGCAATAATTCAGACATTGGGATAGTCGTCAAGTTTTTGCATGTGTAATTTTGTTTTTGTTGGGAATATTGCTTCCTCGTCAAGCATGGGGAGGGATCAGAAAAAAAAAAGAAAAATATAGAAGAAAGTTTCGTGATGGCCACAACATACTAGTTTTACCCTGTGGTGAAATTATCAAGATATTAATGTTCTTTTCCAAATAATCAGTGCTCGCTCATTTGTAATGTTTTATTTTCATACAGGGAAAACACAGGGATTTTTTTTTTCCAAAATTGAGTGGCAACCCTGCTTTTTTAAAAAGAAATTTTTCTTTAGAAATTGTTATTGACGGATTAATTTTAGTTTTTCTGTTCAAAATGTTTCACTTTATCATTTTTAAGATTAATAATTGTCCAACTGCAATCGTAGCAGTTACAAATAGGGGAATAAGTATTTTTATTTACCTAACCTTGGATTTCTTCCTCAATCTTGCGAATTTTATGAGCTCTATCTTGGGTTTTACAAAAAATCCCAATGATGAGCAGTGGTGCCGCATACTTACCACTATACATCGTTTAACTGGTTGGATAGGACCATGAAGAGAGCTTGAAGTTAAAAGTAGAATGGCTGACTTTTGTTTCAATCCGAGCTCATTGATTCTGCTTGCTTAAAATAAAGACTTAAATTGAGTGATTTTTTTTTTTTTTTGAATTGTTAATTAAAAAATAACCATATATATTATTTCTCAAAGTTTTTTTTTTTTTTGTGTGTGTGTGTGTGTGGGAATACCATAATTTTCTCAGTTCTTGATCAAACTTCAAAAGTAAGGCATCATTTTAATGATTTTTTTTTCACTGCTTTGGGCAAAAAGTACACAGTTTTGCTGTTTTATTGAAAAAAGGATTATTATTTTTCAAATTCTGCATTGTTTTATTGTACAGAGCATCCCAAAATGGTCTTCAGCAGACTTCTTATCCAAGTTTTCATGAACATATAATCTAAACTCATTGCAGGGTTTCTAAGTACAGTTCTGCCGTTGCAGAAATCGAACTTGAAACATTAATTTTAGCATAGTATATTGCTGTGTAACTTTTAAAAAATATTTTAACAAAATAGAGGCTTCTATTACAATTTATTTTTATACTTTATTATGCATTGATTTAGTGTATAGCAAACCGAGGTGGAGGCTCATTAGCTCAGTTGGTAAAAACGTGGCATTAATAACTCAAAGGGCATGGGATTAATCCTCCCAAAAGCCAGGAAATGTAATTTTTAAATGACTAATTTTCCTCAAATGGATTCTTGAAGTATAAACAAGCTGTTATTTGAAATCTTATTCTTAAAAATTGGATTTTTGAATTCCTGCTATCAAGCACAAATTCTTTGCACGAGTCAGTTAGTTATTAATTTTATTTATTTAAAAAAAAGGTATATTTTACAGTTTTAGAATGTATTGCTCTAAAGCATGAAATGCATTGACACTGTAAGCTTCAATTAACAAATCCCTACGTATTTCCACTTCTTTGTCTATGTGTGCAACAGGTTTTGGTACTTCAGACTTTTTTTTTCAAAAACTTACAGTAAGTACTTTTGTTCTTCAAAAATCAAATAAATAATAAGTACAGTCAGACCTCGATATAAGGTCACTTTCCGAAAGTCCCGACTCATTGGATAGGGATTCTCTGTTATGGATTAACGGATATATGGTCATGTCTCAAATAATGCCATCGCTTATAAGGTCATTTTTGTCAGACTTTCTCCGAGCGATTTTAATGCCTCACTGATTCAGTTCCATGAATTTTCCCTAGTACATGATCTTTTATAAACAAAATGCCATCTGCCCAACGAATGTAAGCAAAACTTTTCCACGAAACCCTTTATCCCCTCAAGTTCTTGGAAAAAGGCATGCAGAGACAGTAGAATGTTGTAGAGAGAAGGCGACTGGAGTAAGTAGGAGGGATCATTCACCCCCCTTGACCTGTTTGGGACAAACGACGCGTTTTTGCTTCAGCGCTAGGTGGTTCTTCAGAGAAGAAAAACGCATCCGTGCATTACGGTAAGTAGTATGCAGCCGGCCTAACAACGCTAGTCTGCGTTTTGGATTTGGAATGAAATGTTTACTATTAGATGGCGTTACTTATCCATGTTATCCATGTTCGGTTCAAATGATTGCTGTCCTGCATTAGTATTTCTCTCTCTGACATCAGAATGGCGTCTGTCAAGTGTCTGTGATTTATTGGATTTCGTGAAAGAAAATTATAATCATGTGCTCGCAAGTGAGAAGGGAAACATATACTCATTTTGAAGTGGCTCTTTTTAGTTTCGGTTCCATTTATAATGGGATTGGAGGTGAGATATTCTAGCAAGGGGTTTTACTTTTATGTTCATTTGGTAGCCATGGTGAACACGTTATCTTTCCGAGGAGGAAATATCTTAATTTATGACTGATCCATCTATGGATCTTTTTTGGGTCACATTGAAACAACTATAAATTATTTTTGTTGGAGTTCTTCATACAGTAGTTACTTTCGAAAATCATACGCTGAAAAAGAAGGCAAAGAACTTAGAGGGAGATGTGTAATTTGCTCAAAGCAGAATAAAAGGCGTAACACTATGTATGAGTGTAAAATGCTCAATGCGCATTTATCTATGCTTTGAAAATTTTCATGCAGCTTTAAAATATTAATTGTTACAATATTCTTCAAGTATTTCATAATATTAAGCGCAAATATTTTTCCTGTTTTGTAGAAAATATATTGTTTAATTTTGGTACTGTTAGTTATTGTAAAAAACAATATATTTTGCATTTTTATTGTTAAATATCAATTATTTTCATCCAATTTTTGGTTATGATTGAAGTTTTGATATATTTTATCATATATTAAAACTGGTTTCATTTCTGCTTAAAGTATACATTTTATCCATTTTTAACACGCTTTTATTAGCTTCACCTGTATGTATGTATGTATGTATGTATGTATCTTGTAACGGAATCTTGCAGCTCAAATTTCGCCCACTTCCTGCGATCGGATTCTTTTGAAATTTGACACGCGACCTCAGACCCAATGACAATGCAATATTCTACAGTCAAATTAATTAATTAACTCTTTTAATTGTTAGTTTCCTCCAATTTTAATCAATATTTTGGCATAAATCCAACAATGTGAAAAAGGAAAAATTAAAACAAATACATTAAAAAATGCTCGCAAAAATTATTTTAAAATATCTACAAAAACCTTTAATTTTTCTGCATCAGACAAAATTTGTTCCAATGTTCCAAAGTAATTAGAACATGAAATATAATTGTTTTTAACTAATTTCATGCCAAAATTTAGGTGAACCTTCAATTGGAAATTCATTGCTGATCAGACCATTGTTGAACAAAACTTTTATTCAAATGCATCTCAAATTTTCAAAGTAATATAAATATGATTTCCGCAATCATACATTGATGACTCACAGTAGCTTCCCATCGGGATGCCCTTGACTTAACTTTAAGATATTACCTTGCACTCGTTTTATAAATAATTTCGTCGCCTGATAATTCTCCAACATAAGACTAAAAAACAGAAAAATAAAATAATAGTGTAAAAAACCAAAAAAAAAACACGCTTTCGTAGCAAAATGAACTAAAAAGTGAAAAAAATCTTTGGATGATAGTAGTTGAACAATCACTTAATTTTAATGTAATGCAAAAAATCATGGGGGGCTTCTTATCAGTTGTCTTGAATTTCTTCCATTTGTTGTCCAAGCGATAATGTTAATAGACAGCACCCCACGCTTTTTTGTATTACATTAAAATCAAGTGATTGGTCAACTACTATCATCCAAAGATTATTTTTCACTCTTTAGTTCATTTTGCTACGAAAGCATGTTTTTTTTTAGTTTTTTAAACTATTATTTTATTATGTATGCGTACTTTCCGAAATTGCGTATTGGACTTAGCGGGAGAAATTGCCCCGGCCTGTGCGCACAGTCCGTGTGTAACAGCTGCCATCCTGAGGGAGCACTATCTTCTGCGGACTGCCGTCCTGAATGCAGGTAAAATGAGAGAGTTTTGTTTCCCCTGGCTGCTTACTGTTGGTTCCTATTCATGCTTTGTGGATTGAGGATGTCAGCTTTTAGATAAGGGTCAAGATCAATAGAGAGGGCTTTTAACAATGCATAGAAATTTCGCCGGCAGGTCCCTCATAGTGTCACGTTTCCTTTGTAAGCACGTGTCCATTTTCGACTAGCAAATCGCTGGAAATTATCTCATTCCAGCCTGCCAGATCTCCAGATCTGACAACCAAACGGCACGTACTTGAGGGTCACGGATTTGGACAAAATTGTAGATATAGGTCCATTCCCACTAGATATGAACGCTGGTAAAGCGGTTTGACTGCATAGGCCCTAGTTTGGCTGCAACGAGGATTTGAATTTGCTAGTTTGGCTCCAAAAATGCAATGGCGTTTCCTGGAATTTCCGACTTAGGTACAAAGAACGTTCTCCAAACACATTTGGTGTCTTTTGTTAGTAGAGCAAGTGGAAGGGAGAACATTTATTTATTTATGGGCATTATTTAAGTTGCTTGGAAAGTCGAAACGATCTTGTTTTTTTTTTTTTTTTTTTTTCATTTTTTTTTTTTTTTTGATGTGCCACGTGCAATAAATCAGAGCTTTTTCTCCTCCGATTTTTGTTGCTTGTTATATAGAAACAAATTTGATAACAAATGGTAAATATCCAGTTAAAGTAACGATAAATACTTTTTACTAGCAGACAATTAATATAAAACGAAAATAATTTAGTTTTTGCAAATGATAAATATCATGTAACTATGCTATTTTAACATTCAAGTTCTTGAAATTAAAAGTAGTATCCAATTGCAATTTGAGAACCACTTATTAAAAATAGTATTCAACGTAGTTAATTCAAAGCCAAGTGCATCGAAATGACTCATACTGTAGTAGAATAGCAGTAAAAGGAATTAAAATGGTAAATTTAAAGGGAATTCTATTACATTTCTGGGTCCAAATTAGCAACTTTGGACCCCTGTTGCGACCGAACTAGGGCCTATGCAGTCAAACTGCTTTACCTGGCCTCATACCTAGTGGGAATGGACCTATGTCTAGAATTTTGTCTAAATTCGTGACCCTCAAGGTCGTGCCGTTTGGTAGTGAGCTAGTTTTTGCAATAAATGAAATATGTATGTGCATATATTTATTAAGATAGGATTTGTATTGTTTTGTTTTTAATGCTATTTTAATGTAATAAACAATTAATTTGCATAAGTTAACTAAATCATGCAGTCAATAAAATTTTAGCTTAAAAAATGGCAGGGTATAAAAACTATTAGTTTTTTGTAACATTATCTAAAATTGAAATATGTTAATGTTCTTGAATGAAAAATATCATCTATTTTACTTGGAAAATCTTGTTAAGTTGAAGTTTGAAAATTAATTTTTATAATATTTGAGTTTGATAACATTGATAAACTATTATGCAATTTAATAGATAAAGGCTTTTGTACATGTATTGCTCAAAGTTAAAAATTTTAATTTAGTAAGAAGCGATTTTTTAAATGTAGACTTTGATTAAATTAAATAAAACTCAGAAAAAAAACCTCTGGTTTAAACCAGGAGTTTTAGGTTAATCCATCGCTTTCATATATCAGTGTTTGCTGTTTTGGTGCTATTAATAAATCTTCAAAGGTTTTTCCTTGTCCTATTTCTAAGCTGTTGCATAACTTAGATTAATGAAAAAACAAATAAGGAAAAAACTTTTTTGAATGCAGAACATATTTTCACTGTGTGAATCTAATCTTCCAGAACTCGCAGCAAAAGGAGTGACATGAGAACTTGTGCTTGTGAGAATTTTTCTCACTAGCTGTTCCTCTCAAAACAAAAAATTTTTTTTTAGTTGAAAGTATTTCATTCACTATCTTAATATGTATATTTCTTCTGTGCTTGTGTTTGTAGTCATAAGGCTTTTAAACGACTGGACCGATTTTGATCAAATTTTTTGTATGTAATTAAGTTGATCTGAGAATGGTTTCGAGTCGCGATAGACCAAATCAGAAATTTTTTTGTTAATTAATTAATTAATCAAAGCTTTGGATGGTTCCCCAAATGATTAATATTTATTTTAACCTATTGTTGAGCGAGAACTGAAATCAATATTTAACCTGTTGCCAAAAGGCAGTAAGAAAGCCAGCTCTGCAATTTAATAAAATTTCCTACTGTGATATGGCAATTGAGAACAGATAAAATGCAGAGAGAGAGTGAAGCTTTCATTTCTTGAAAGCAGCGATTTTAGGTCCCGTGATATATTTTAAAGTAAAGTACTGGAAAAAATCGAGTTTCTTTCACTAGGTTCGACAAACTCCAGACTCCGACTCCAAAAAGTTAGGGCACCTGACTCCGACTCCTATTTCTGTGCCCGACAATTAGTCAGATTCCAATTCCCCGACTTCGACTCTGACTTTGCAGCTTTAGCAAAAATTTATACAAGGAGGACAAATGACTGACTCCGATTCTTGGATATTTGACTCCGATTCCTTTATCCCAAAATGAGATTGACTCTGACTCCGCAGCTATGGTTTTATCTGTGAAATAATTATTGTTAATATATGACTTGTTCTTATTTTCACGCTAAAGTTTTAATTTAGGTATTCGGTTTTCGGCGGATAAACTCAAAGTCCTTTATGTTTCTACATAAAGATATGGGCAGACGATTTTTTTTTTTTTTTGACAGTGAAAATTATTTCTTTAAATTGACATTTTATTGTTCTTATTTATTTTGGTAAGTGCATTAATTCTTTTTAATTTTTTTTTTTTGGCAACAGGGGAAAAAGAAACGATTTTTTTTTTTTTTTGATATGATGTATTTATTTTAATGAGCTTATTAATTTTAATTATTATTTTTTCGTTTTGAATGCTGTTAAACAATTTTTTTTAATGGAAAAAAGTGTATTAGCTGCTTTGTTTAAAAGGTGCTGCTATTTTATTTGTTGGTTTATTTATTTTTTTTTACGCATCTAATTTTTTAGATCAGTAAGGAATATTTTATTCCTAGAAATCAGCTTAAAATATTAAAAAAATATGTTTGAAACAATTTGCGATTTTAGCTATTTTTGAGAATCGGGTACTAGAAAGTAGTATGGGATATACGGGAAAGTAGGCTCGTTTAGTTCTAGATGGAACTTCTTGTTGTGGTAACAGTAGTTATTTTTTATGTGCAAAAGTAGGGGGTTAATTTGTTTTTAACATTTTAATTCACTATTTTTTTTTAACACCTATCATAGTTTATTAAAAAGAATAAGATTATTTTCAAATTGTCTTGTTGAAAATTTCATTATTTTCATCTGCAATATTTATTTTAAAATCAATAATGCATGAGAAAGTGCATGAACACGGATATCTCCTTTAAGGGACAGTTTTTCTGTTCTGAATCCAATTGAATAGAGTCCTCCACATATTAGTCTCTGATTAAGGGGCAATCACATTTAAAAATTAAAAAAAAAAGGTATGTATGGGTATGTCCATGTATGAAGGGACACCTCTATTTAAGGGATAAAATTTCTAGTCTCCTAGTGTCCTTCATTGTGAGGTTCTGCTCTAATTGTTTTTGTTAAGTTATGTGCCAAATAGTGTTCAATAAAAGATTCCTTTTCTTCTTAAAATCTATATATTGTAACGGATTCGGTGCGACTTCCACTTTCTTGAAATGAAGACACAGTTCTTGATAAAAACACAGGAAATTTATTTACACTATGTACAGGAGAAACCGTTAACAACTGCTAAATTATTCATCAGCAATTATCACACAACACCGTAAACTCAACGTTTACACACGTATTTACTTCCAAATACGAAAACAACACAGCGAAATGCCTCGCTGTAAACAGAGCAAAATGCTATCAGTTCGAAATATCAATCGAAACTCCTCCGTTTATCCAACGCTAACGGCTTTTATAAACATCGAAGAATTTTCTACAACATTCTTTCTGCTTCCAGAAATGCGTAGACCGTTTTACAACTACACTTCCATTGATAAAATCAGTGAATGAAATAAGAAAAAAAAAGAATAGGGGGTTGTATACTCTAGCCATATGTTAAGGGGTTGTATATTCATTACGGGAAACTATTTACAGGTTACGTTACTACAATAATTACTATTTACAGAATTTGTAACATTGCCCCCTTCCTAAGGACTGCACGTCCCGGGCAGTACAATCCCCAGAAAGGGTGCCAAACTTCTATCACAAGTTTACAAATATACACATTAATTAATAACTAACAGATACAGAAAACACAATAATAACAAGAAATATTACTAAACATTAAAAGCAAAAAAAATTATCTACAACTTTTATGTTATCAACCATGGTTGTTTACGTAATACTCATGAACTATGGCCATAGTATGGGGCTAACCGATCATAATGTACAACCCTAGGTTTTGCATTAGGTGATTTTTGGATCCTCACTACGACGTCATTTAGTCGGTTAAGGACTTTGTAGGGTCCATCCCAATGCGACTGCAATTTGGGTGAAAGACCTTTCCGTCGGATGGGATTCCATAACCAAACCTTGTCGCCTTCGTTGAATTCATGTCCAGTAGACCTTGTGTCGTATCGGGTCTTCATCTTCTCCGCCGCGATGTTGATTCGCTCTCGTGCGAAGTTATGAACGTCTTCCAACCGGGCCTGGAGATCCTGGATGTACTCCTCAGGTGATGAAGGCGCATCCGGAGGACGGCCGAAGACGAGATCACAAGGTAGCCGAAGCTCTCGTCCGAAGAGCATCTGAGATGGGGCAAATCCGGTAGTCTCGTGGACAGCACTGCGGTAGGCCAGCAGGAACAAAGGTAGCTTCTTGTCCCAATCCTGTTGATTTCTGGATACCATAAGTGAGAGATTGTTCAGGATTGTGCGGTTAAATCTCTCCACCATGCCGTCCGATTGTGGGTGTAATGGTGTTGTCCTAGTTTTCTCAATTCCGAAAATTTGACATAGGCCCTTAAACACAGCAGAGATGAAATTCCTCCCTTGATCGGAATGAATCTGCAAAGGTGTTCCGTATCTCGAGATCCAATGTTGGACTAGAGTCTCTGCTACGGTGGTAGCCTCTTGATCTGGAATGGGATATGCTTCCGGCCATTTGGTGAAGTAGTCGATGGAAACAAGAATGTATTTGTTCCCATCAGCAGTTCTTGGTAGAGGACCCAGGATGTCGATCCCAATTCGTTCGAAAGGAGCTCCAACGTTGTACAGATGTAGCTTCCCTCTGCTTCTCTTCTTCGGTCCTTTACGAGCAGCACAGGCGTCACAAGAATGGCACCACTTCTCCACGTCATCCTTCGCCTTGCTCCAGAAGAAGCGCTCCCGAACTTTATTGAGGGTTTTCAAGACACCAAAATGTCCTCCAGTCGCACTACTATGTATTTCTTTCAAAACATCTGAAATCCTTGATCGGGGAAGTAGTAACTGCCACCTAGATGTTTTACCGTCGTCAGATTCCCATTTCCGGTGTAGCACGCCGTTCCGTAAATGGAGTGAGTTCCATAAAGTCCAGTATCTTTTTGTTGCAGGACTAAAGATGGAAACGTCCTGCCAGCTAGGTCGCCGACTGTCACTCTCCATGAACTCCAAAATTGGTTTTATGTCGGGGTCTTTAAGTTGATCTTTTCGAACTTGGTCGTCACTCCATGGATCAGGTTCTGATGATGTTGGAGTCACTGTCACCTGATAGGCGGTAGGGCTAGTCGTTCCATACTGTTTCTCGATTCGAGAACAATAGTGGCAGTTCTCAGGACAGGGTCTCCTTGATAAAGCGTCAGCATTACCGTGAGATAACCCTTTTCGATGCTTGATCTCCATGTCATATTCCTGGAGCCGCTGTATCCATCTGGCTATCTGGCCTTCCGGATTTTTGAAGTTCAAAAGCCAAGTTAATGAGGCATGATCTGTCCGAAGCAGAAATTTTCGGCCGTAGAGGTAATGATGGAAGTGTTCTACAGCTTTCACTATGGCCAGTAACTCCTTTCTGGTGACGCAGTAATTTCGCTCCGACTTTGATAAGCATTTGCTCCAGTAAGCGATGACATGTTCATTGCCGTCAATTTCTTGGGATAAAACAGCTCCGATGCCCTCGTTGCTCGCATCAGTGTCCAGGATGAAGGATTTTTCAGGCTGAGGATAGGCGAGGATAGGCGTTGATGTTAAAGCCTCCTTCAGTCGTAGAAATGCATCTTCACATTCTTTGGACCATTCGAACTTCTGCTTGCTCTCCGTCAGCTTATGCAAAGGTCGTGCAATGTTGGAAAATTCCTTTACAAACTTCCTGTAGTAGGTGCAGAGCCCCAGGAAACTTCGCAGCTGATGGATGTTTTCGGGACGACTCCAACTCTTGACAGCAGACACCTTTTCTGGATCGGTTTGTACACCTTCAGAAGAGATGATGTGACCAAGGTAGTTCACTTCCCGGCGGAACAAATTACATTTGGACGGGCTTAACTTCAGATTGGCTTCCTTAAGCTTTTGCAGCACCTTCCTAAGATTTGCCAGATGTTCTTCGAAACTGCGTCCCACGATGATGATATCGTCTAAATAAACCAGACAGGATTCGTAGGAAAGTCCTCTTAACACTGTCTCCATAAGACGCTCGAACGTAGCTGGTGCATTGCAGAGGCCGAAGGGCATCACTTTAAACTGCCATAAGCCTTGTCCAGTTGTAAACGCTGTCTTCTCTCGGTCATCAGAGTGTATTTCAACCTGCCAGTAGCCGCTCTTCAAGTCCAGGGTCGAAAACCACTTGTGTCCGGAAAGAGTGTCCAAGGTGTCGTCTATCCGTGGAAGAGGGTAACTGTCTTTCTTGGTGATTTCATTCAGTCGTCGGTAATCGACACAAAATCTGGTGGAGCCATCTTTCTTTCGGACCAAGACGATGGGAGAGGCCCAAGGACTGGATGAAGGTTCGATTACATCATTCTCCTTCATCTCTTTCAGGAGGGTCACAACCTCTTCCTTCTTGGCGAACGGTAGTCGTCTTGGATGCTGTTTAATAGGGGGGTGTTCTCCAGTGTAGATCCTATGCTGCGTTAAATTCGTACGGCCAACATCCTCCGATGTAGATGAAAACAGATGCTTGAAGTCATCCACCAATTGTTCCGCAGCAGTTCTTTGGTCTTTCGTTAATGGTGCACTCCCAATTAACTTCGATGTCAAGGACTCAGAAGACACAGTCTCGGGGGAATTGATTCTTCTAATGATGCAGTTTACTGGAGTACAAGTTGCTAACACTTCACCTTTCCGGATATTCCTTGGCCTTTCACTCACGTTGGCGACTCTCACAGGAATTACATCCTTAGAAAGGTCCACAAGCGTAGATGCTACCAGCACTCCTTTTAGGCTATTGCTTAAGTTGGGGGATTCAATGAGTCCAAATCGAAAACTATTGCTTTCTTCAAGGGAGCCAGGTATTAATGATTCTGACCTTGAGGGAATCGATAAATCTGTTTGGGCTATTATTTGATGAGCGGATTTTACATCACTTTCTGCAGGGAAAACGGCTATGTCTTCTCTCATCGAGTGCAGCTCATTAGTCTTGAAGTCGAGAGTGAAGTCATATTTCTTCAAAAAGTCCAATCCGAGAATGAAGGGGTCCGTGATATTAGCGACGAATGCCGTATGATGGTAGGTGGCATTCCCAAACACTATTTCCAAGTCCACTTTACCGTCAATCTCAATTTTGTCACCTGTCACAGTCTGGAGACTTACGCGTGGCGATGTCCACAGCAGTTTCAATCCAAATTCACGAGCCACATCTGTCCTAATGATTGTCACATTGGCTCCAGTGTCGACAATCAGTCTGCAGGGGTTCCCATTTACATGTGCGTAAATGAAAAGTCCATCACTGCCACTACTAGAAGAGGAAATCTGCAGAGCTCTAGTGGTGGTGATTTCCTTCCCTCGCGTAGCTTGGCGAGCCGGACAACTCCTTCGCAGGTGTCCTTCACTACCGCATTTCCAGCACTTCTGCTCTTGTTTCTTTTGGGCTGTTATGCTGCTCAGATGTCTTGTCAAGTCACCGAGTTGTCTCTCAAGTTCAGCGAGGTGGGACGACCTGGAATCAGACTCAACAGCTTCCTGAGTCCGGATTAGATGGCGATCCACACGGGTTGCTTCTTGGGCGGCCTCGTATCTCATCGCATACACAACAGCAGAATTCAGGTCTTTGACATCCGCCATCCGTAGAGCTTTCTGGATTTCCGGATCTCGTACCCCGTCGATGTAGTAGTTGAGTGCCAGGTTGTCCCGAACATCCGCAGGACAGTCGCAAAAAGCAAGATGAGACAGTCTTTCGATGTCCGCCGCGAGCTCTTGCAGGGTTTCTCCGGTTCTCTGGAAACGGGACTTCAACTGGAGTCGGCTGAAATCTTTCTGGCACTTCTCACCGAAGCGAAGCTCCAACGCAGATGTGAGGGCGGCGAAATCCAGGCGCTGGCTGTCCGGAAGGGTCTGAAGAATGTCCGCTGCGTCACCTCTCAGGGATGCTGCAAGATGGCAGGCCTTGGTAGCAGAGTCCCATCCGTTCGCTTCCGCCACTATCATGAACTGAGTTTTGTAAACCTGCCACGAAGTTTTCCCATCAAATGTGGCAAGTTTAATGGACGGTCGAGCAACCGATGTGGGAGCGCCAAACTGTACAGAGCTGCTTTCCGCCGCCAATCTCCTTTCCAGGTCTTTAAAGATGTCTTCTTTAAGTTGATGAAATTTTCTATCTTCTTCTTCCAGTTTATTTTCTACAGCATTGCATCGGCCTTCCACGGAACTTAATTTTTCTTCAAATTTCTCTTCGATAGCATCAACTCGATGCTCTATCTCATTAAATTTATTTTCCATCACAGTCTTTACCGAAGTAAGATCGTTTTTAATTTCCTCTTGGTTAGAAACTAGGTCATTTTTCAGCACCGTTAAATCACTTTTCAATTGGTTTTGATTAGCCGCCATATCATTTTTTAATTGTTCTTGATTAGCTGCCATATCATTTTTTAATTGTTCTTGATTAGCTGCCATATCATTTTTTAATTGTTCTTGATTAGCTGCCATATCATTTTTTAATTGTTCTTGATTAGCTGCCATATCATTTTTTAATTGTTCTTGATTAGCTGTAAAACTTGCAGTCAAGTCACTTTTTAATTGTTCTTGATTGGCTGTAAAACTTGCAGTCAAGTCACTTTTTAATTGTTCTTGATTAGCCGCCATATCACTCTTCACAGAGGTGATTGCGTCAAGAAGTTGTTTTAATTGTTCATCCATTGCGCGAGTAATCACCATAAAAATAAAGTCCTAATTCAAAAAAAGTCTTTATGAAAAAATGTCCAAAGTCACACTTACTCCAAGAAAGTCCAGAAGAAGCCCCACGTTGGGCGCCAAATTGTAACGGATTCGGTGCGACTTCCACTTTCTTGAAATGAAGACACAGTTCTTGATAAAAACACAGGAAATTTATTTACACTATGTACAGGAGAAACCGTTAACAACTGCTAAATTATTCATCAGCAATTATCACACAACACCGTAAACTCAACGTTTACACACGTATTTACTTCCAAATACGAAAACAACACAGCGAAATGCCTCGCTGTAAACAGAGCAAAATGCTATCAGTTCGAAATATCAATCGAAACTCCTCCGTTTATCCAACGCTAACGGCTTTTATAAACATCGAAGAATTTTCTACAACATTCTTTCTGCTTCCAGAAATGCGTAGACCGTTTTACAACTACACTTCCATTGATAAAATCAGTGAATGAAATAAGAAAAAAAAAGAATAGGGGGTTGTATACTCTAGCCATATGTTAAGGGGTTGTATATTCATTACGGGAAACTATTTACAGGTTACGTTACTACAATAATTACTATTTACAGAATTTGTAACAATATATACTAGAGGACCCGACAGACGTTGTTCTGTTCAAACTTTGTAAATTGAAAAGTTAAAAAATTTCAAAAAACAGTCAAGTGTTTGAACAGTTTTGTTGAAAAAAAAATAAGTAAAAAGAAAATGTTTTAAGCTGCTTGGTGACAGAATGCGTATATTTATTACAACTTGATTTATCTAATGCCCACTGAGCATTTTTTTTATTAACTATATTCTTTCTCCCATACTTGATTATTTGTTCCTTCAGCCATACAAAAAGGATAAAAAGCGTCCTCAGATATTAAATGTAAAAAACTAACTACCCATCTAGAACAAACGGAAAATCCCGCTACAGCATCCCCCATATGAAAAAGAATAAAACAATCGAAAGGCTATCGATTAAAAAAATGATAAAGGTAAAAACAGTTCTCTGAATGATCAAAAATCAATCATCCCCCCGCCCCCCCCCCCCCGCCTCCAGATGTAAAATGCACAAATTCTTCAACTATAACTAAACACTCTTTAAAAACAAAAAACAATTCTTTGAAGTTTGAAATATTTTGCGGAAAAAAATGCAATAAATTACATTAACAGTAGTTTTAAAATGTAAACAAATGATCACGCAACTCTATTGTTTATAGCCAAAGTCGCCAAGCCACCACGTTACTGTAATCCAGCCGATCAGTGAGTGAAGCTAATTCCGACCGATTAGCGGTCCGATCTTTTGAACGAAAACTTTTAAAACTTCATTTCTTGCCTATTATGTTCTTTCCAGCAAAGATAAAGATCTTCCACTGCACGTATCTTTTGTGTACAGAACTACCCTGTTGTAATTTATCTGGATGAAAAAAAATTTGTTTCGTCTTTAAATTAGATCATCTTTTCCTTTAATAATGTACTGATTAGTTTGATAATCCTTAAAGTATTCTTGACATTGGTGCCAAAATTCAGATAGATTTGAGCCAAGAAACAAATGTTGCTGGGTACGGTACTTTCTCATCATTTGGTTAGGAAAACCTGAAGCACCGATCCGGTCACATGGTACAACTACGACGACAGAACACACGTTTTGCGTGAACCTTCCAGTACTTTACTTTAAAATATATCACAGGACCTAAAATCGTTGCTTTCTAGAAATGAAGGCTTTACTCTCTCTCTCTCTCTCTCTCTACGTTTTATCTGTTCTCAGTTGACATATCACAGTAGGAAATTTCATTACAAAAAGCAGATCTGGCTTTCTTACTGTCGTTTGGCAACGGATTGAACATTTATTTCAATTCTCGCTCAACAATAGGTTAAAATAAATATTACCCATTTGGGAGATATAACCATCCATTGTTTAAATTAATTAATTAATTAACAAAAAAGTTTCCGATTCGATCCATCGCGCTTCAAAACCATGCTTGCCAACCCTTAATTACACACAAAAAATTTGATCGAAATCGGTCCAGCCGTTTAAAAGCCTTATTGTGACAAACGTTCGCACAGAAGATTTATATATATATATATATATATATATATATATATATATATATATATATATATATATATATATATATATATATATATATTATCATGCATGCTATTTAGTAGGGTTAGCACATTTTTGCTGAAAGTGGAAAAAACATTAAAACCATCCTAGTAAAAGTGCCTTTTTGCCACTTTTGTGTTAAAGTGGCAAAAATAGTTAGTTTTATTTGCAAGGATGTTTCTAAATTTTAATAATTTTCACTTGAAAGTATTTCTTTAATGTAGAATATTTAATGCATCATTTAAACAAGAATCTAAATTTACTCTCTTTGTAAAATGCTTTTTTTTTTTTTTTGGGTGAATATTGTGAATGTAGAATAAAGGGGACTGTAAATATAGTCGCTTCCCGCTATAACATACTCTAGATGTAACAATCCCAGGGTTGTAGCGAGCTTTTTAAATGATCCCAACTGAAGCCCTTTGTTATTGACATATTTTCAAAAGCTTGAAAGGATTACTAATAGTTATAGAATCAGCTATCGCAATCGGCTATTGCAACATGAACAAAAACATTTTAAAACATTTTGCTCCCAATCTGTTTCCAGTTTCTTTTCAAAAATTCTTCAAAATTCTCTTAATTATCAAATTGATATTCATAAAACTTCCAATTAATATTATGATTTAACTCTCAATAGTATAATGTATAAAGGTTTTTTTTTTTTTTTTTTTTTTTTGTATGTCTTTTGAAATCCAGCTAATTTTCCTAGCTTTTGCAATTTTTTCTGGTTTTTGCCACTGCCCTCCATTTTGTCAGCAAAATGACCAACCTTACTATTTAGTACATGTATTATACCAATAGTATTTAGTAACAAAATATAAAAGCTGATGTCTCTTGCAAAATTCATACGAAAACCCAAAGATACACTAAAACTTCCTAAGTTCCAGAAAAAAAAAAAAAAAAAACGGGTGGGCTGACTTTTTGTATAAAATTCCAAGATTTGTCAACGCTGATTTTGAAACTCTCATTCACCTGAAATTTTATTGCATTCATGATAAATTACTAATACTTTCATAAAATATTTAATCATATATCGCAGTGTTTTTTTTTCTTTAATGTTGCTTTTTATTATTTACATAGTAAGCCAACAAAAGTTGTTTGGAGGTATACGGATGAAGGTGAAGAAGTTCGAGTATCAGTAAGATCTGGTCGAATTATCCCGCTACCTAGAGCTGCATTTGAAACATATGATTACAAAGACAAACGATATTATCCTGGTAAGTTGATTATCTATGAAATTTTTAAAATGCTCTAAATGAAATATTTTTGACATATCACAATAGCTTGTGGGAGAAAATTTTTATTCATTTTGTGTGAGTGGCTACCTGTTGTTTGCTTTCTACATAAATGTAAAAGTTTACTTCTACATTCTTACTACAGTTGACACTCAATTTTGAGCTCTGTTTTGAACCTCTGAAGGTTCATAAATTGAATAGCATTGTTTCAATGAAGGAAATTTTGGGAATGTTAAGCTATTCGTAGACTTGTGAGTGTCCATATGTTAGAAGTTCTTAATATCTATCAAGTGTTGACTTAATTTTTTCCAGATGGGAGAGGAGAAAAGGGATTTGTTATCTTGTAACTGTGTTAGAACTCTAAATTTTTTAACTTTTAACTTCGTTTTACAAAAAAGGAAATATTGTATTCGCGAGAAAATTTTCACTCAAAAATCGTCCTTAATTTCCATTTTGCTCACCCCCCGAATGAATGTTGAGGTTTTTTTTTTTTTCGACTCGAACACACGTGGATAAGTGCCTAAGAACGTATAGACACGCGAAATATCCATTTTGACGATTCCCGAGTTAGTTACAACGGGTTTTCTCGTGACGTCTGTATGTACAAATGTATGTGTCTATGGGCAGATGTATGTCGCATAACTCAAGAATGGTATGTCCTAGAAAGTTGAAATTTGGTGTGTAGACTCCTAGTGGGGTCTAGTTGTGCACCTTCCCTTTTGGTTGCATTCGGATGTTCCTAAGGGGGGTCTTTTGCCTCTTTTTTTGGGGGGGGGAATCATTGTTAATTTCGATGTAAACTCAAGTTGTGTTATAATTTGTCGGACACTAGGCAATATATCGCCAGTCTTTTGGTCATCAAGTTTTATTGACAAATTTTGCGATTTTATTTCTTTTTTTTTTTAAATTTGGTTTCAATTTGTCCACTGTTGGTGATATTTAGGGTGAATCACATTAAATTTGCCAATAATGGGGAAATGACATTAAATTGGAGTAAAAGGAAGTCATGTGATGCACACATCAGCTCGTTTACTAAAAAATTTTGTGGTATGAAAATTTTGTACTACTTCTCGTAACTGTTATTGTTTATTTTTATTTGTTCCAAGAGGTTTTGGCAGCACTAATCTACTCATTTTGTAGTTTAGAGTTCCTTTACCAGACAAAGTTTTAGAGCTCGATAAAGCACAGACAAATGTCGTCGGTGGAGAAACTAGGTAATCACCTTTTTCTCTAAACTTCAATTTTAGCTCAATACTCACCTACGAGTTTAATCTCAAAGTATAATCCTAGAAGAAAAAAGAAGCTAGACTTCGACTTAAAAACTGAATGGCTTTATTTTAATTGAATTAAAGTCTTTTTTTTTTTTCAAATTTTACAAACCTTTTTACTTTCTTCTATATATAAGAAGAAAGTATGGATTCGAATAAGATAAAGAAAAGACTTTGATAAGAAGGAAGTATGGATTTGTGCAAATTTTCGAATTTTGATGGATTTGAACGTTTTTAGGTGTGCTGAGTCCATTTCGACCATTTTTGGAAAATGTCTGTCTGTCTCTGTGTGTGTGCCACATATGTGTGTGACCAGTTTTTTTGTGGCCGCTCTACAGCAAAAACTACCGCATGAAATCGAACGAAATTTGGTACACATATGTGCTCCTATGTGAACTTGTGCCCATTGGTTTTTGGCTCGAATTCCTCCAAGGGGGGTGGAGCAATTGGAACGTTTTTTGAGTTTTGCGTGACTGCTATTCCCCATGAAGTAATCGGCGGAATCAAACAAAATTTGGTCCATATGTTGCCTTTAACAGGTACAGGTCCTGATTCAATTTTGGTGTGCATACCTCAAAGGGGGGTTGAGCTGTAGAAGGTTTTTTTGTCGTTAATTGTGACTGCTGTATCTCAAGAAATAATGAACGTAATCAAACAAAAATTTATCAACAAGTAGCCCTTAGAGGGTATAAGAAATGGTTCTATTTTGGCGTCAGCAGCTGAAAAGGGGGTGGCGCAATCAAACGTTCTTTTTTTCCCATTGTGAGTGTCATATCTCAAGAAGTAATGCTACGTTCTGGATGAAATTTGAAATAAATATGAATCCATATGTAAACAGGCGTTGGTTCAATTTTGGCGCCAATCGCTCCATGGGGGGCTGATTTTTTTTTATTTGTGTGAATAAAAATAGCTTTATAATTGCAACAATAAGAAAGATAAATCATAATAGACTGTCGTTTGCGTTTATCTCGTGATTTTAATTGCATGGAAATGATCGGAAATATTATCTCAATGATTTAAAATTTTTAACTGTTGCCATCTTGTGTTTGTTAACAAATAAAATTGTAATTATTTTAAGCAAGGCTTTTAAAACAATTTTCAATTTTCATTCTTTGCTTTGCTTTTGAGATAAATCAGGAATTGGGATGGTCGTCAAGTTATGGCGTGTGTAATTTTGTTTTTGTTGGGAATATTGCTTCCTCGTTAAGCATGGTGAGGGATTAGAATCATAAAAAAGATATAGAAGAAAGTTTCGTGATGGCCACAACATACTAGTTTATTATGACATCCTATATTCATTTTAAATAATGTAATCTTAGGGCATATAAAATTTAACTTATATCCTTCAGATATGTTAAATGACAAATTGTTTTAATTATTGTAATGAAAACCAACTGATTGTTTTTATTGTAATTATTGTATAAGATATTTATTGTATTGGTATAAAAATTGTGCCCGTAATCTAATCGATAATCTTGTATCTTGTGTATTATGAGTTATGTGCTACACTGCTGTTGGAAGGCACTATCTGCAGAAGTGATTTTTGAGATACAGTGAAACCTGTGTAAGTTGACAACTTGCGGTGGGTGCACTACTACTTTATTGGTCAACTTAAACAGGTAGTCAACTTACAAAGATTGATTTATGTGATAAGGGCTAATTCCGTCCCTGAAAAAAGCAGTCAGATTAGACAGGTGGTCAACTTACAAGTGTGGTCAACTTCAGAGGTTTTACTGTACTAAAAAAAAGTGTTTTGGATATCATACTTACAATACGGAAATTTTGGAATTTGATGGGGGTTTTTTATGCATTATTTTCAGCATAAACCAAAAAAGCTAATACAATTAAGCTGAAGTACAATGGATGACAAAACTGCAAAAGAGAAAAGTTAAAAATCTGAAGTTATTGTTCTTTGCCTTTCCACAGCAGTACAGTATACTTTGATAATATAGTGCCGTGTCTCTTAAATTGTATTCCAAGAAACCCCGGGGTTCCACAGAGATCATTAAAGGTCTGCAGCATTTCTCTTTTTATTCAAATTAGTCCCTTCAAAGTGATACATATAAGGTTGAAATAAGGCTTCTTTTCTGAATAAACACCAGAAAAGTATACTGAAATGAGTTGTAGACTAAACACTCATTCATTGACTGCACAATATCATACTAGGTCAGCAAAAAATATATATTTTTTATGGAAATGAGATCTAATTCTTGGGCACTTTTAGAGCTTAATATTCTAAATTGTCACGATTGGCAGTATTGGCATTTCTACCATTTGTAAATATTGGGGTTCTTAACTTATGTGGCACAAAATACATCTTATAAATAAATTACACCTTAACCTTGATGCTGAACCTGATATGAGGACTCAACTTTTATCCAGAAAACCCAATAATAGTTACGACTGCAATAATAGTAAAACTCAATGCATTTCATGTTACTTAAGTTTTAAATTAATCTTGAATATTTTGTTCAATGTTATTTTCAGAAATTCTGTGCTAATTTCTGAAGTTATTGTTTCAAGACAATAAGTATTTGAAATAAATTTTGTTTTCATTGCAAATAAACCCTTTCTATATTGCATGCTAACTATTCTATTAAAGGAAAACCAGGGCATTTCTTCCGCTTTTGAGGATAATTTAGTAAAACTTTTTAAAATGCTGCAACAAACCCTCAAGAGGTTGAATGCAACAGGGCATACCTGCCGACTCGACTGCTTTTTGCTTTTTCAAGCTGTTTCCTGATTTTTTTCTACTTTTTAAGGTAATTTAGCTAAAACTTTTTTAAAAACAGTAACAAACCCTTAAGAGAACGAGCACAACTGGACATGCCGGCCCCATCCGCCACTTCGTGGATTGATAAAAAGACTACCAAGTGTGCTTGGGAACTAAGCCCTGGGGGTTCCACGTTCAGTGACCACTTAAACAGAACCTATGTTTTGCAACCCAGAGCTCTTGGTCACAAAACTGAGATGGGCACTGTAGGCATAGGCCACCAGGGCTGTTGCACCACTGAGTTTTTGTTTAGTTCGGTAGATTGAAAGTACAATTCTAAAACTATTTCATTCATTGAAAAGTTCTTTTTATAATGTCTTAATGTTTGTAATAAAAAAATACTATATTTTTTCTGTGCTCTTAATTGGATATTTTATGAAAAATGTATTGTTATTCAGCTTTGTTTTATAATTTTTGTGTTATAATTTCAGCTTTGATGCCTAATAAATAAAATTTGTTTATTTTCATTAAAACCTTAACTAACGTATGTTATAACAAAATTCAGTGATGATTTTGAGTTCAAACTTTCAAATGTAATAAACTTAAATGCTGAACCAATAAATTTAAATTAAAAAACCTTAATTAAAATATTTTCAACATGAAAAAGTATTGGATTTAACAATTATTATTTCATTAAAAAAATATTCCTATTTTTTTGCAGTAGAATCTACTGTTTTGTTTTTAAATTTTTTTATGCTGCAGGTGTTTTTTAAAAAAAAGTAGATATTAAGTAAAGGTTCCACTTATCAAAGAGATTAAGAATTGCTGACATTGTTCTATTCATCATTTTCATTATGCATCATTATTTTCAAAGCAACTTTTTATTGCTTAAAATTTATTTTTGTGTTTCAGAACAACCAAAAGATACTCCAGCAAAAGATGTTGAAAAAATTACTTTTAAGCCTAAGCTAATGACATTTGGACAAGAAATCATGGAAAACATGGGTATTAAAGAAGATCGAGTGCCTCGTAAAACATATTGGTATTAAAGAAATGTAAAAAGATGTTTTTAGAAACATAACTGTTTTCATTGTTATTAGACCATTTATTATTGAGTTTCTTTGAGAAATAAATGAGTGACCTCTTTTTCTTTGGCTATTATTTGAAAATTAATTTTAATCTTAATTTTGATTTGCTTAGTTAAACCTCAGTCTTAGCATTCACTGACTGTTTAATTCTCAAAATAAAATTTTTAAATCACATAGGGGAATGTGGGGTAATGTGAAATTGCTAAGGTAACTTACTTCTTTCATTATGAACACATTAGACATTTGCTTTGAAAATTACAGTACATGAAGAAAGAACCATGTATTTACGAATAAAACTTGCATAGAAACATGATTTTTTATTTTTGCAGTAAATTTGTACTCTCCAAAAATTAAGACAGGGTTCATACTCTATTTGGATGAAAAAATTCCATGACTTTTTAATGACTTCAATGAAAATTTTCATGACCTCATTATACGAAGAGAATAGCACTATTTAATCCCAAACTTGGTAATATTTGGAAATGAGCATTAGCAAAACGTCTATATGAATGCCACAGCCTCATTGAAGCACGTACTCGTAATGGAAAAAATATAAGTGCACACTTAAAAAACTAAACTATTCTTATCTGTCTTCATCATATAAACTTAAGTAAAGTAAAAATGTAGAGAAGTGAATATGATGATGCTTAAATGTTTGATATTTGTTTTAAAAACAGGCAGAATGATATTGAATGGGACAAAGGTTGAATGAGTCATCACCAAGTTTCAATAAATTTGCTTCAAAAGTTACCTTTTAGTGTCAACAGTGTCTTTAATCATCCACGTAACTTGACAGTATTTTGGTTCTTTAAAGTAAAGACACATAGTTTAGTTCTTTATGTTTCTAAACCAGATCTTTTTTGAAAAAACCATTCAGTAATGAATCAATCTTCTGATTCAAAAATATATTTGTTTTGTTTACAAATTTGCATATTTTCAAATGCATATAAATAGGTACAGAAATTCCAGAACAAGTTTAATACCCGAGATTGAACGTAGCAGTGGGTCGCATGGATTAGTTTTGCGTGACGTATGTTGGGCACTACTGTTTTAGAATGTTAGAATTCCTCTTTTTCTGTGTTCTATCACCTGACTTAAGCTCTTTATTTTCTAAAACATTCAACAAATTAAGATAAACTCTGACAAATTTAATAATTAAGTCCTTACGAGTGATGGAATTGAATTGCTTTTTTTTTTTTGAGTGGGCGTGGCAAAACTAAGAACGTGAAATTTTGCTACTACAGAATATGAAACATAAGAAGTGTTGAAAATAACGAAAAATTCAAAATAAGTGATGTCTAGGCAGTAAAATCACATCGCAAAAAATGGTAAGCGGCTGCGACAGAAGTGGATGCAATGCGATTTCAAAATTCAGATTTGATTTTTGGATTGTTCAATTTTCCACATTTAATAGCTTTTATGTGCTACTAGCTGTACCCGACGCGCGTTGCTACGCCAACAAAAAAATACATCATTATACTGATTTTCATGACAATCGGTTGAACGGGGCAGAAGTTGCTACTCTGCAGTGCCACCTGGTGGCGAGTGGCTTCAATGAGCATATTATGCACCTTCTCCGTGGAAAAATACGTATATATAGCAATTTTCATAATAATCGGTCCAGGTATCAAGTGAAGCCGTGACTATACTCAAATTTTGTACTCACGCAGTTTGCAAGATCAATCAATCGCTAAAAATATCAAATAGAAAAAGTTTTAAATCCCCCCGTTGCATGAAAAGCCATAAAACAATAAAGAAAGAATTTATTTGTTCAAACTCAAGAAAAATGGCAACAGCTAACTTCTTATCAATGAGATCTTTCACGCGAATTAATTGCTGCAGCCGATAATTTTATTCGTATTTATCCAATGGATTGTGACTTAAATTGGAATAAAAAAGGAACTATTGATCGGATTTTTTTCGAACTGGTCTATAAACATTCCCAGTACCAAAAATAACAAACGGTGACAGTTTCAGCCAAATCTGCCGGGTAGTTTTTGAGTTCATGGATTACATACAGACAAACATTCATTTTTATATATATAGATTCTGTTAAATCACTCAAGATTTCTAATGCTCCTTTAGCTACTGTTCCTTTCTCTTTGTCCAGGACATTTTTCCATGACTTGAAATAAATTTCCATGACTCTCAACGAAAATTTCAATTTTCCATGACTTTTCCAGGTCTGAAATTCTGTTATTTTTTTCCCATGACTTTCCAGGATTTCCATGACCCGTACGAACCCTGTTAAGAAAAGTGGATTTTTTTTTAATGGAAGGGGGGGGGGTGCACTTTTTTTAAGTGGAAAATAAAATATTTTTCTAATGAAATATTTTTTATTTGATGATTACAAATATTTTTAATTAAATAAATGAGTAAATGAATACATTATGAACAATTAAACAAATGAATAGATTAATAAATAATGTGAGAAAAATAAGTGTGGATAAAATAGTGAATAAATAAAATGAATGAATGAACGAGTGAATTCTCAAATGAAGAAATGGAAATAAATTAATCAATAAATTAATATGTAAGTGATTTAATTACCAAATAAAATGAACTTCACTTTGTCCCTAGTGCACTAGCATAATTGTGCACAGGGCCGGATTTAGGGGAAGGCAGGCGGGGCTACTGCCCCTGGGCCTCCACAACAAAGGGCCCCCACAGTAAAATTTTTACAAAATTTTACTGTGGGGGGTTTCACGGGTCAAAAATGGGTCAAAACTTTCACGAATAAAAAAAAAACGAAAATATCGGATATATACATATATATCAAAATATTCAAATATATATCAAATTATTGGATATTTTCGAAAATATGATGATCTTTTTGAGCCCTGATTAGGGGCCTCCACACTTCCAAATCCGGCACTGATTGTGCATAACATCCTCATTGCAAAATAAAAATAAGCTTACAGGGCGAGATCCCACTAGGTTTGACCTACCCTCATCCAGTTTCCTAAAATTTTTACCATAGATGAAGAGTAAAAGTTGTAAATAAAACGTGAAAGTGAGAATGTCTACCTCTTTCATGTGAACTAATCAGGGTTGCCAGGGTTGAAAGGTGCCTAAAAATAAGTAATTTACCCTCATTGAGTTTCTGAAAATCATTACAGTAGAAGACCGTTATAACGCACACCTTGGGACCAGAGCTTTAGCGTTATATAGGTCATTTCACAAATTTTGAAACTACTATTCAGAAATATATATATATTAGCACTTCAAAATTAGTTCTATCTGCAATGAGTATTAAAATACTAATTATACAACTAATCATTCACAAGGAAATATGCTGTACAATTAAAATAAAGTGAATTATCCTGCACTTGTGCAAGCTTCATAGTTTGCATAACAGCTGCATTTTCAAGAGCCATCTGATATTTTCTCTTTACTGTGAATATTAATTTTCATTTAAAAGCTTTGAATTAAGCTGTAAAAATGAAAAACTGTTTCAAAATTTAATTTTCCTAACAGTTTTTATGTTAGCAAGGCAAAACAAAGGGATTTTTTAAACTTAAAAACCTATTGTTTACTTCTGAAAAATTGTGCGGTTTATAGAGAATTGCATTATATAGGTCGGCCTTATAAAGGTATTCTACTGTATCATAAATGAAGAGTAAAAGATGGAAATACAACGCTTAAGTAAGGTTGCCTACCTTTTTCGAGTCCCTAATCAGGATTGTCAGGGGATAAAAAGTTTTCAAAGAGGGAGATAATTTACCCCTCATCAAGTTTCTGGAAATTGTTGTCATAAATGAAGAGTAAAAGCTGTAAATAAAACGTTAAAAGTAAGGTTGTCTACTTTTTTATGGTTCCTAAGCAGGATTACCAAAGGCAAAAAAGCGCCCAAAAAATGAGTGTTTACCCTCATGAAGTTTCCAAAAATTATTTTCGTAAATTAAAAGTAAAAGCTGTATCGAAAACGTCTAAGTAAGGTTGCCTACCTGTTGTGTGTGAACTCATCAGGGTTGCCAGGGGCTAAAAGGTGCCCAAAAATGAGTAATTTACTTTCATCGAGTTTCCACATAGGTTTTATAAGAAAATATAGGTAAAAGTCCAATCATAGGGTTATCGTTGTTCGAAGTTTCAATATTGAAACTTTTACTCTTCACTTATGGAAACAATTTTCAGAAACTCGATGGGGGTCCCCTTCTCAATACCTAACTTTCAACGTTTTTTTTTTTTCTTTGCAGCATTTATTTACTTATTATTTTTTTGTTTGACTTTTTTCTTTTTGAAAGATTTTCTAACATATACGAAGCACACATTTGTTTGTTTCTATCTTTTCTTTCATGGAAAGTAAGCTAAAAAGAAGCTAAGTTGGCTATAAAATAGGTTTTTTTTTCCTATCCAACAAAATATTAGCAAATCATGCAAACTTTACTAGGTTGGCAAAATTAAGTTGCGAGATTGGCGATTTCTCACTTATATTAGGAAAAGGTTTATAAAGAACATTAGATAGTCCTGATTTTTCCCCCTTCTTAAAATGAAGTATTTGGTTAATTTGCAGAAAAATACTGACTTTACTGGTTAAATTCTGAAAACACTGACCAGTTTTATCAGGTTTGTTTGATTTAAAAATTTTGCAAAATTATATTTTTAATGTAATTCAAATTTGCTAAATAGCTTTTTTCTTTCTTTTTTTTAATGAATGCAATTTTTCCTATTAGATAAATAAATATACAAGGCAGACCAACTAAGTTTTTCTAAAATGGTATTGAGAAAAACCCAAGTAGTTTGTTGTCGTTAATTATTTATTTTTCTTTCTCATTTTGAAAAAGCTCAACGAGCATATTCCAGCCAAAACTTCATTTTATTACTGAAGATTTATAGAAATAAATCATGTACCATTGAATCAATTTGTAGTGTATATAAATTTTAACTCTGCAGAATATTTAAATGACAAGAGAAAAAAAATAATCAAATCTAAGAGCACTCAGAGTAGGCATAAAATGGCTCTAATCCCCTCTCATTTTTTGGAATCCACGATAAATGATACAGACAAAGCAAGAAAAAAAAGATATTAAATTTTGACAACAGATGAAATCTTTGAAACGTGTGCTCTCATAATAAAATTTAATGCCAAATTTTCACTTTTCAAAGAACTCTCTTGATTCCAATATAACAAAAGAAGTTCCCTGTAAAAATGGTAGAAGAATGAATAAACAGTTTTTATTATTGAAATGTGTTATAAGAATATTTTTATTAGAGTCTAACTCGCTTAAAACAAGTTTTGACTAAACAAGAACTTGGTTTTAGCGAGGAAATCTGAAATACTTGGTTGGTAGAGTGTTAAGTCTATGGGAGCACAACTTGCTTTAAACAAACAAACCCCGCTTAAAGTGAGCAATATTTTTGTAATTCACAAAATTTCAATTGACTTCTAGCTCAGCTTATCTTTTTTTTTTTTGGGGGGGGGGATTTTCCAAAGTCAACCAAGAGTTAGTGACAAATCCTAAATCCTAAGAACAAGCGATGACAGCATTTTTTTAATTTGTGGGGAAAAGAAATAATTAAAAATTACATCTGTGTATTACCAATGGCACAAGAAAGAGATATTCAGACAGTTCAAAACAAATTTACCCACTTCTTTGGTACTGTACAGATTAAAAATATGCGCTCCCTTTGCGCCCCCCCCCCCCTCCTTATAAGTGAGTTTGACTGTATTTGAATTTGTACTGTCAAAAATAAGGAATGCTTAGGATTGGAAAAGACTTCAGAACTTGTTTTTTTAATTAAAGGCTTTTAATTAAAAGGATTTTTTTTTAAACAAAGAAGTTGTATTCCTAAATGCATTAAACCAGGGGAAATAATATCTAATATAAAAAACAATGTTTTTTCTTGAAGCCTATTTGTATAAGTGTTCTTATTAATACTCTAGAAAAAATTATTACATGATCTGTAACTTTTTTTTAAATCTTTAAACAAACTGTTAATCTTTTGATTTTTCAAGTTGTGTAATGTACATCAGACTTGTGATTCATTTATAGATGCTGCAAAATATTTACTATGCTCAAGAATTCTTGGTTTTAATTTTACTTTTATTTATTTATTTATCCTAGAAAGCTATAATTATGAGGAAATTAATTTACAACATTTTATTAGATATTCATAACTAATCATGTTTTAATTCTCACACTTAATTCTTTGATTATTTATTTACATCAAGGTTGGTTTATGTGCAGTATTCTTTTAGTAACTATAGATTTTCAAATAATATTTCCCCCTACAGAAAGCTCTGCTAAAAGGAAATGAAATTACATGATTTTATTCTCAATTACTTATTTAAACATTAAGAAATTACGCACGAATGTGAATATTAAACATTCATGATTAATAAAATCTTCATGACTTCCCTGAAATAATTTTTTTTCCTAACAAAAAGTGTTTAACCAAAAAAAAAGTGATTTTAACCCGAAAAACAGGTTGTTCTTTCAAAAAAAAAAAAACTTTTTTACCAACCCCAAGTTTTAAGCGGTTACTGGAGACTATGATTCCACCTTTCTTCCCATGTTCTTCAATCAGCATGCAATTCAAGTGTACTTAAAGAACATGATTTTAAACACAATCAACTGAAGTAAAATGGTAGTTTATTTAATATTAAGAAATGTTAGAGAAGTGTACAAAAACCAAGACAGTTAAAAGTTTTTAGTAAAATAAACATAGTATTGATTTGTAAACATGAAGTCTTTCTTTAATTAGTCAAGTGTTTAAAATTGCAGATTGAATCAAATTCAGGACTAAACTTGGATTCTCACTTGCAAATTGCTTCCACTCGTCCGTCTTCAAAACCTCCTTCGTGTTTTCCGACAGAAACACTTTCACGGCGTCTATGAGTGTCTGGTCATGATACATGTCAGCGACGGAACTTAATATGCAGATGTTGTCGATAGATAACCCGTTCAGCATGATCGAGCGGCAATGGAGCACCAGTTCTTGTAAGTTGTACCGATGCGCTGCCACATACAAGCTGAGAGCATCTTTGGGATCCAACCAGCGCACTTTGCCGCAGTAAATGTAACGGAGCATGTCCTTGGCAGTGTCGACCTCCATGGGGGCAAGGTAAACTATGTCCTGTCGATTCTCCTGCATGTCGTGTTGGAGCATGGCTGCGAACACTTCCGATCGACTGCTCAACACCAGCTTGTGGGCCAAGAACTTGTGATCACCTACTTGCAGAGTGACGTCGGCAAAGTTCGGGTGGTTGTACAGAGTCTCGAAATCGTTAGCTAATGCTGTGGAAATGCTTTCTTTCATGGGTGACAAATCATTCGATAAAAGTGCACTGGCCACTGTATACAAAGCATTTGAATCAGTGTTTATATTCTGAGGTTCGCTTGTACCTAAAAAAATTAAATATTTTAGTTTAATAACATTCAAATCGTCTTCACATTGTCCAAAAATCAGGAAAACTCATCAAAATCTAATTCAATTTTGTTTCAAATTTCAGTTGAGTTGTGGAGAAGGTATAATTAAACATGAATAAATAAGAAATAGCCAGGGCATCGAACTGAAACTAAATTGAAAAAAGAAAAAACCTTTATTTTCATTGGGACAAAAACCGGGGCTGAACCCTGCTGAACCGGAAAAAAAATTGGTTACCTTGGTTTGATGAATCTGTAGTTATTTCGTCACTGTAACCAACTTATCAATGTATTGGAACACACTTTATTTTAAACTGGACTTCTGCCGTTTTTGCAATTTTACGGAAGAAGCAAAACACTTTCTAACTTGTGATTGTAATTTATCTTAATGAACAGATTTTTGCCAGCTAATAGTGCTCATTGATATACATATTTTATTGTACAAAAACCAATTTTGTGGTCAATATTTTTTGCAAAAAATGAAATTATTTAGGTAACAGATGAATTTGTGTTTGCATTGCTCATATTATCACGAGGTTATGATGGGAATTGCCTTATCTTCATTCTTGTTGCATTACTAAAATAATAATTCCATCTTTGCTGATTGTAAGAGAAGGATGGGGAAAGAAGAAAAAATGCAAGAAAACTTACTTTAGTGCCAGGTACTGTAAATGAAAAACTTGATTTTTATAATAAAATATGGATTTTAGCTAAGGCTTATCTTTGTTCACAAATTGATCATTAAAATTTCTAAATGCTTTTCTCAAGCATTTACCACTCATAATCATGTCCAGGGGAAGGGACCGATTTACACACCTGGGTGCCCCGGGCACTGACAGATATGGTGCCCCCCCCCACACACACACAAAAATATAAGGTAAGTGTTGGATATTATTTTGATAGAAAGAAAACTTTAAAATATCGATTTTATACAAGAAAGTTAATTATTAAGATGTTTTGCAAAGAAATCATTTGATATAAATCTAAAATAATTTTTTGGTTTTCATGTTAGAAAATTTTTTACAGTCGCAGATGGAAGAACTATGATACAAATGGTAAAGGTAAATCATAATGTGCTTTCTGCGCATCAATGATTCTTTGTATATTTTCTCCTTTGTTTTCTTGTAGTAAATTCATCTATAATGTCCTCATAATCAAGTTTTAGATCAAATTTACTTCTATTGATAACAGAGCTAATAAAGATAATTTACCATCAGAAATGTGAGTATGCAAAGGACATTTAATTCTCTTCGATAGCCAAAATGATCGTTCTCCGCAACAATTGGCTAATGTGCTTTCATTTAATAAAAAAAATTGTCAAATGAGAAAAAATTTTTGTTTCCTTTAGTTGGAGGCCCCGAGCACTGGACCATGAAAAAAAAATTTGATGACAGAAATTTGGTGCCCCCTTTCCTTTGGTGCCCCGGGCCACGAATGCTCCGCCGTAAATCAGTACCTGTCCAGGGGTACCCACCTAGGGGGGGGTCATGGCGCAGACTGCGCCATTGAAATTTTTAGGGGGGTGTTTTGCGAAGTATTTTTTCCTTAGTTTGTGTTGATTGAAAATATTGGATATTTATAACAAAATATCTGATATACAGTAGCCGTTGCTTTTATGAATCACGTTTTATGTAAATAGCTTTGATTCCACAAAGCGGCAGATTCGATAATGCGGCAAATTCAATGAAGCTGGATTTTGTTCTGTTTTTGACGGCTTGATTTATTAAAGCGGTTGATTTAATTAACCACTGATTCAATTAACCAGCGTTCACTGTATATCAAAATATCGTATATTTTCGAAAATATCATGATGTTTTTGAACCCTGACTAACAAATAGCATCTATGGTCCTACAAATTCTATAAATCACATGATACAGATTGAACAAATTTTATTCCAGAAAGTCATTTCAGTACTGCTGAGTAATTTTCAGAAAACTGCAACTTTATTTATTTTATTTAATTTTTTTTTTATTGGGTTTCATCAAGATTGCAGAAAAAAAAACTGAGGTACTTTCTTGAAGTTTGTTTAGTTCACAATTATTTGCAGTTTTGAAATTTTTTTGTCACGACAGTTTTCAACATTTTCAAAAATACCTGGGATGATGAGAAAGGTTTACTTTAACTTGTTGTAGGAAATTAAACTGCTTATTACATTTTTTGATGAGATAAAAATGAAAAGTAGAAAAGGTGACCAACGTGCCCCATCTTTCCCTATAGTACTTTCTTTCCCCTCCCCCAATAAAAAATTTTAGCTCAAGAATAGGTTCTATTTAGCCAGATTTAAATTCAACAGGTTTAAGAAACAGGTAGTATAAAATATTTAATGGATACAACAATCACGATTCATTTCTGTAACGACTTCCATATTTCAGGGGTTCCTAAACTTTTCCCATTTTTTTTAATCAAAAAAATCACAAACCTTGATTATTCCACTGTTGTGTTTTCCTACAATGCAGGTGAAAATGATAAAGCATTGAAACCATAACCCCTCCCTTTATGAAATCCTGGACACAGGTCTGATATCAGTTACTGAAGAGATTATCATTAGCAGAAAATCACTTGAATAAACTGTAATGATATTTTAAGCAACTTGGGTTTTGTATGTAAAGTAAATGCAAGATTTTTTACTAAGCACTTTTCATAACTTGGTATGATGGTATGTTTGTCAAGAAAAACCTGAGGCCTGCTTTTGCTTATATCTCAGTAACTTGGGTTACAGACCACTTAGAGACTTTAGGTTCGGGATTTCCCTAAATGATTGGTTAAATCATAATGCACAATGTAATACTAAAAAACTAAATTGTGAAATAAATTAATTTGGTTCAGGATGAAAAACAGTAAATTTCACGTAATTTCCCCATTAAATGATTAAATATAAAACTCATTCTTCCAAAAATTTGTTGCCTTATAACAGTAATATTAATGGTAATTATAATGAAAATTTTGAATGAAGGCTTCTCTGGAACAAGCATGAAATTTATTTACTATCATTGCTCTCATAGGATTTTAATTCTCATGTATGCCAAATCAATAACGGGGCTAAGTAAAGAGACAGATAAGGATCTTTATCATGAGGAATTTGTACAGGGGCCAATACAGGATTTTTTTCTCACTACCTATTTTTGTGAATTTTTTTTTATCAGCATTGTTTTTGTGAACTTTTAGAGGCATCCTAATTTTTGTAAAAGAGAAGTTGAACAAGTGAAATTTTAGTTTGAAAAGTGTAAATGTCATCTAGTATTATTTTTAACAGGTTTCGTTTTTTGGGGAGGGGGGGGGAGCTAAAAACCTAAGAAGTACAAAAAATACCATTGTAATTTCAGCTTAATGGGCTATGTACTGTGTACAATATTGGAAATTATGAGAAAAACGGTTTCTCAAAACATGTTAAAAGATTGCGATAATATTGCATAAATACACCTTGGCAAGAAACAGCTAAAAATTAATTAAAATACCTCAAAAAGGTTGCTATTTAAGCGATTGTTCATATAAACCTGCTTAGAATTTTATTTTATGAATAAATTTTGTTTTAAACAGAGAAAAAATTTTTATATTTTAAAATGCGCATTTTTGTGAAATTTTCGATGTTTTTGTGAAGCTACTGATTTTATTACTTGATTTTTGTGAAAGTACCTATTCCAAAATAAGATTTTTGTGAAGGTACCGAAAAACGGTAGCAAAATCAGCCTGTATTGGGCCCTGTTGTATGTTGTGAAGCATAAATTAGATTGGTAAACCTTTAATATTTAAATGGTTCTTAGCATACAAACAGATTCTAGAGGGGGAACAAGGATTAATTTTTAACTGCTTAAAATTTTATGCACAATATTTTTAGTATGGCACATTTATATGAAAGGATAAAGTGAAGTTTCGTGATGGTAACAACATCATTACTATTTCTGAAATACATTTACATTAAAAAGAATAAAATAAAAGATTTTTTTTAAAAAAATACTAACTACTTTTCATTATGCACTCAAAAGGACAAAATAACTTTTCTTGAGCAAAATGACAATTTAAGTATTCCTGTAGTTTTTAATTGTTTCAAGAAAAGGACACTAAAAACAAAGAAAAGTGCCGCTCAAGTTAGGTAGAGAATCTCTTGTCATTATCTATCTTTCAATCATAAATTTGAGTGTTTAAACATGAATATTATTTTCTGGGAAGGTTTGTTTTAACACAACTTGAGTCGCACTTTTCTTGATTTGTGGCGTCATTTTCTTGAAATAATTAAAAACTGCAGCAATACTTGAACTGTCCATTCTGCTCCAGGAAAATTATTTTGTCCTTTTGTTTCAGGGTTGGGGGAAGTTTTTGACAGATAGATTATGGTTTTATCCAGTCTTAATCTCAGTTTTTACCATCATGTAAAAACCCTTTTTTGACATTGTTTTTGACAATGTTGTCGAAAACCTAAATTTCTGTCCATACCCTTACTAAAATTTATTTTAACTATAAAAGTACTCTGACAAATGATTCTTAGTCTTATAAATTTTAAATTCATACACTACAGTAAGCTTCCGATTATCCGCCAGTCAATCAACAATCAGGAACATGTATTTTCGCAGCAAAAAGCAAATACCAATGGCTTTTTTTTCATCGAAAAATTATAAATTTAAACTAGTTGTTGATTAAAAATTAGTTCATTTATGCACAGAGAATAGTTTGTTCACAGGAAAAGTTAATTACAAAAGAGGAAAAAAATATCATCTAAAATAATAATTAACCATGTGCTGATCAACTTGGTTATTCTTTTACTTAAAAGGAGGGGAAAAACTGCACAAATTCTGACACAGAAGAATTTTTAGATTCATGAAATTACTTGTCATTAATTGTTTTAAGTTATTAAAAAGTTCTAACTATTTTGAAAATTGAATTTAACAATTTTAATATTTGCAACTTTTACAACAATTAAAATTTTAAAAAATGTTCTTATTAAGCTTATTAATTTAATTTTTGATTAACTTGATAGTTTTTCAGCATCGAGAAAAATGTATGTTCTTATAAAAAAATACAAATAGTCAATGCATTTGTCAAAATGTTAGTACTTGAAATTTTAACAAGTTTTTGTCACAAACAGAATTTGGACGTCAAAAACCCAACCCCGTTTTGAGTGCAATAAGAAAATAATTATTACAGTGAAGCACCGTTTATACGTTTCTGAAGGGACTGTATGAAAAAAGCGTACAAATGAAAAAAACGTATAGCAGGATCAGGGTTGGTTTTCTGCCGGCAGAAACTAGTTTTTGCCATGCCATTGGCAGAAACTGGTTGTAACCGGTAAAAACCGGCAGAAACTGGCAAAACTAAAAAGTGTCTTTAATAACTCAAGCATTTACTGAATGATATTCGTTTACATAAACTAAAAAAATTAACTTCATTTCATCATTTAAAAAAATAAAAAACTATGCTAGTGCCCTTGATTTAGTTCAAAAAGGGAACTTTTCTATTGCAGATGCTTGTAATATTTGGATTAATCTAACGTTTAGGACAAAAAACACAGGGATGCTTAGGAAAGAGGAGTGACATACAGAATTAAAACAGGAATCACTGATTGTAATTTGCTTCCTTATATGCTTCATCTCTATTGCTTGTGATTGAAATTATCATGTGCTTCCAGAAGAAAGTGCCAGAACTTAACTTGCCAATATTAACATAGATTTTGTACCTAATGTCACAGCTTTGCAAAACAAATTGGCCCCGTTTCTCAAGACTTATTTTCCCCAGTTAAATTTTTACCACTACTCCAGTTACTACATAGTGGACCAATTTTAAAAAACATACAATAGATGAAAGTTTCGCAAATATTGCTTGTGTCTTGATGCATTGAATTCTAGCTCTTCTGTTGCAAAAATAGTCTAAAGCTTTTCGTTTGTGCGTATTAAATTGAGAAACTATTTAGATTTTTGAAACCACCTTTTCTTAGAGGCAACTGCAGGGTCCAAACAATAACATTTGATTTTGAATTGTGATAATATTGTAATTAAATTGTGGTTAGGTTAACAATTAATTATTTTTCCATGCATTTTCTATTATGTTAATAATTGTCATTTTATGAGTTTTTGCCAGTTTCTGCCAGTTCTTGCCAAAAATAATTAATTGTTAAACTAACCACAATTTAATTACAATATTATCACAATTCAAAATCAAATGTTACAGTGTTTGGACCCTGCAGTTGCCTCTAAGAAAAGGTGGTTTCAAAAATCTAAATAGTTTCTCAATTTAATACGCACAAACAAGAAGTTTTAGACTATTTTTGCAACAGAAGAGCTAGAAGGCAATGCATCAAGACACAAGCAATATTTGCGAAACTTTCATCTATTGTATATTTTTTAAAATTGGTCCACTATGTAGTAACTGGAGTAGTGGTAAAAATTTGACTGGGGAAAATAAGTCTTGAGAAATGGGGCCAATTGTTTTGCAAAGCTGTGACATTAGGTACAAAATCTATGTTAATATTGGCAAGTTAAGTTCTGGCACTTTCTTCTGGAAGCACATGATAATTTCAATCACAAGCAATAGAGATGAAGCATATAAGGAAGCAAATTACAATCAGTGATTCCTGTTTTAATTCTGTATGTCACTCCTCTTTCCTTAGCATCCCTGTGTTTTTTGTCCTAAACGTTAGATTAATCCAAATATTACAAGCATCTGCAATAGAAAAGTTCCCTTTTTGAACTAAATCAAGGGCACTAGCATAGTTTTTTTTTTTAAATGATGAAATGAAGTTAATTTTTTTAGTTTACTTAAACGAATATCATTCAGTAAATGCTTGAGTTATTAAAGACACTTTTTAGTTTTTGCCAGTTTCTGCCGGTTTTTACCGGTTACAACCAGTTTCTGCCACTGGCATGGCAAAAACTAGTTTCTGCCGGCAGAAAACCAACCCTGATCCTGCTATACGTTTTTTTCATTTGTACACTTTTTCATACAGTCCCTTCAGAAACGTATAAACGGTGCTTCACTGTAATAATTATTTTCTTATTGCACTCAAAACGGGGTTGGGTTTTTGACGTCCAAATTCAATCAGTTTCTGCCACTGGCATGGCAAAAACTAGTTTCGGAACAAATCTGATATACCTCCCTCTTGGCGACTTTTTCCTGTTGGCGCCAAAAAAGCGTCGCCAAGAAAACTATGTATGACGTCATATGTCATACATCGTTCTTAGCGATGCTTTTTTAGCGCCAACAGGAAAAATTCAAATTATGTCATTAATTATTTAATAAAATTAATGCATTAATTTTTTTCCGTTGTTTCTCCGGGATACGAGCCCTCGGTCTCATAGTACTTTCGTAATGAGACCTCGGCTCGCCGGCCCTGCCTCAGTCTCATTACGAAAGTACTATGAGACCTCGGGCTCGCCAGGACCTCGCTGCCGCTCGGTCCGTTATCCCTCCGACTTTTAATATACATCACAGTCGGATATAAGTCACAGATCTCCTCCGTTCAGTATACAATAAAGTCACAGATTTTATGTGAAATTAACACCATTTTTGTGCTACAAAAATGCCAACCAGACCAAAATACGAACTACCAGAAACACACTAAAAACACAATAATTCAAAATATGTTCACTTACCTTTTTTACTTTTCTTTTACTTCCTCACGTGAGGCAGTGCACATATGTTCCGCTCTTAGGGAAATTATCCCATTTTTTATTATCATTACTTTACAAAAATATTTAAATATAAAATATATATATAAAAAATCTATTTAGGACTCCGGTACGTCCAAACGTTGGACGACCTGACGAAAAAGAAAAAGAAGATTCATTCAAAAATTTCAATTGATACATTTGGACAACATCACAAACCGAACTCATAATTAAAATAGAAAATTCAACTAAATTAACATTAAAAAACAACAAGAAAAAGAATACTCTAAAATAAAGTTTGAATTGAAACTTTATTTTAGAGTATTCAACTTAAAATCTCCCTAAGAGCGGAACATATGAGCACCTACCTCCTACCATACACACACGTGCAAAAAGAGACTTTGAGAAACTACTTTCCAGCGTTCAAGTTGCAAAACCAGGGTTGCCAAGTTATCGCCTTATTGGCGATTTTCGTATCGAGCGAAAAATTAAAATCTCGCCAAGAGGGGGGCATATCAGAGGAGAGCCCTAGTTTCTGCCGGCAGAAAGCCAACCCTGGTTAGTCTTCTAACCTACAACTTTTATGACTTAACTATAACAGTCAATTTGGAAATCACATCTTTATAAAAAAAAAAAAATGCACAAAAGCACATTAAAATCACCCTTGTGACGAACGTTAGTGGTCGATCAAAGTATTTTAAGTTACTGTCATAGAGGAAGATTATGTAGTCTTGAACTTTAAAAGAAGGAGTTTTGAAGGAGTTAAAACCAAAATGAAGGAGTTTGAAGGGCCCTTTAAAAAAATTTCCTAAGTGAAGGAGTATTGGAGGAGTTTGGAAGGAGCGTACGAACCCTGATTTTAATTGTAGGGGGGAATTACGCTTCACTCACTATAGGGCAGAATTAGGGTAGCGTGGTTGCTTGGAGCGTTAAGCGATGAACTATGCAGTTGAAGAATCATTTTGAGTTTTAAAGCTACTGTTAATATTTTTATGTTTTGCCAAATAGTTTTAAATTTCAAAGAGACTTTAATAGGTCTTTTGAAAAGGTGTGTACGCATTTTAGTTGAAGAAAAATGATCATTTCACATCAAAAGGTGATGGGGGGGGGGCCTGGATTTTTTTTTTGTTCATCGAACTTCCTTTAACTTCTTAGCACGGGCATCGTCGTGCGGGTACTGCTAGTTAAATGATGAAGGACAAAAACACTTCACCTGTAAGATGCTTTGCTGTTCCCATAGAAGACATCGAGGAGTTATTTTCTTGAGGAACTGTAATATCGCAATTTACTGTCAGCACATTTCCAGGCAAATATCCATTAATACTTCGCAGCACCTCATCTCTGCTTAGTACATTTCTATATCCCCAACATAGATTGTCATCGTTGTCTATTTTAAATCTCCGTCTTCTGGCGAAACACTTTAACTTTCCTTCTTTACGCCGAATGCTCACGCCGAATTTCATACTATCCAAGTGATTTTGCACAGTGGAATTAGTTTTTTCCAAATATATTCCAATATATCCGACGTTATTATGAAGTCTTGATCCATTCGGATGGAGACGCAACTGCCAAGTAGAATCTGAGAAATAGAACTCACGACTCTTTATTTCATCATTTGCTTTCTGTGCTCTGCGCCGATAATTGGCTATTTTCCATGTTACGGTAGCACATTCCACAGTTCCTCCTCCGACAAACTTAGTTGAATGTTTCACATGTAGTGAATCATAGGATGAATCTCGTTTAAGTTTCTCAGCTTTAGCTTTCTTTTGCCTACGTCTTATAGTTCTAAGTTGCTTAGATAAAGCTTTCCTTGCTTCAATTTCCTTAACTAAAGCTTTCTCAGCTTCAATTTTCTCAGCTAAAGCTTTCCTAGCTTCAAGTTTATCTTCAACTTTCAAAAATTGAACTTCCTCCTCTTCAATTTTCTCGGTTTTAATTTTCTTATCTTCAACTTCCAAAAATTGAACTTCCTCCTCTTCAATTTTTTCAGCTTTGACGCTATTCATGTTGCATTCGAAACGAAACAAAGAGTACAATGCTGAAAATCTCGGCAGACTTTTAAAACCAGCGGGAAGCTGTCTTTCATTTCATTTCATTTCATTTAACTTGGAATTACGGCTTTGCCTCCAACAATCTATACACCCCACTAAAAGGGTAAGTTCGGAAACTCGCCGCGGTCGCACCGGTGCCACCGCAAGCGTTCGGAAACGCAATGGGGTCTATTCACGATTTGGGTTCGAGCTTAGGCAAAACCACGTGATCCGTGAGTTTACATTTTGAATATTAATGCTAAGTACTGGAAAAGTTCGCCTTTAAAATTCAGGATTAAAATTATGTTTTTGTTGTTTTCATGCTATATTTGTAGTTTGGGAGAAAGATTACATTGTGCTGCGCTTCTGTATGGCACTCGAATGTGGGGATAGTGAATCAAGATCATGTTGTAGCGTAAAATGTAGACGCTTCCATACCTGTCATTTGCTCGATCCATAGTCTTAAGAAAAAGCGTGTAAAAAGTCAATCGGATTCGTCTTAAGTATTCTGTGGTCTTTTATTTAGTTCTCATTATTGATTTTAGTGAATGTGCACTATAGGCGTCAGAATCAAAGAATGTTTTTAAAAGAAAAACTGTTTACAAGCCTTTTTTGTTGTCATTCCTGCATCGTTCTTTTGACGTCAGTATAATACGCTACTGCATCAAACGAACTTTATTATGGAAACATCGATAACAAAATGGGCAGCAAAAGAGAAGTGCTAGTATACTTTAAATCTACCATACTCTATTGCTGACTTTTTTGTTCCATATGCTACATTTTTTTGGTTTTTGACAGGTAGGTAAGAATAGTTCTTGTTCTATGTTATTTCAATTATGGTGTTTTGATGTTCAAATGTTTACATTGGTTTCATTTGCTTGCGTAATGTAACAATCAGGATGTATTGATATTGTTTGTTGTTATGGTAAAAAACTCCATTAACAATTGAAGTTACTTGATTTTTTTTTTTTTTTTTTTTTGCATGTTTTGCTGTTTCAAGTTGATGGATTTCATTGAATTCAGAAACAATAATTTATACATTTACATTGCAGTAAAACCTCAACCAAGTGGTTGATAAAATTTAAAACTGAATTTAAATTCTCTTTAAAAATTTCTGCAAAAAACCATTGTATTTCTCCAGAGTCTTGATTGTCATATCAAAACCAACAGCAAAAACGTCATTGAGTTACAGTATAATGTGACCAGACGTCCCGCTTTTGGCGGGACAATCTCGCTTTTTCTCTTACTGTCCTGCTGCGGGAATGTCCCGCCAAAGTGTCCCGCTTTGTCGAAAAAGTCCCGCTTTTTTTGTTTAAATTCCGTCACACAAGAAATATAACATACAATCTAGATTTTTAAATGCTTTTTCGATTTTTTGCTGTCAGTAAACGTAAGAACGCCATGTAAAATGTTATTCTTCAATGTTTAATACGCTGAACTACCTCCACCATGATTTGGATTGAAGAGGATTTTATTGGATTTTATTTTCAACTTGAGTTCTTCATTGGTACATTTGAGTTATTTCTTGGCATTTTTCTGTTACATAAAATATTAAGCCTGTGGAAAAAAAACTACTCTACCCCCCCCCACCCCGTCATGTGTCCTGATTTTTAGCTTGAAAAATCTGGTCACATTAGTAGAGTACCACAATGATACCAGCATGTGTTTTTTAATTACATTTGTTCTTTTTTCAACATTAATTGGCAAAATTAGCGAACAACATTTGTTACTGGCCCAGAGGCCATATCAGGGCAAGGAGGGAGTTCCCGACTAGTCCCCTAGTCGAGAACTACGGGCCCAGCTTGGAATCTGGGATGTATAAATGTTACAAGTTTTATGAGAAGAGGGAGACCTGGCAAACAAACTGACAAGGGGCCCGCATCGACTCTATGCGGCAATGCGCACGCCAAAATAGGGTCGACTCAGAATTGAATTGGGTCCGCTTTGCGGCTCCTTCACAAAAATCTGCATTGTAAAAGCAGCCGTTTCACAAAATTCCACACCGTGAAAGCGGCTCATTCACAAAAATTTGCATCATGAAATAAAACTCAAGTTTAGGTTGCCCCCACGGCCGCACCGTCCCTATGTGCAAGGTCGTGCGATGCACGACGGCGCCAGAATCAAAAAGGCGCCGAGCTTTACGAATCAAAAATAATGCTCCAAATGGGGGATAAAATAAATAAATAAATAAATAATTGAACTTCTCATTACATGTGATGGTGGCGGTGGAATTGTTGTGAATAAACCTGCTAACTCAAAGGCGCAATCTTTTACACTGAAAACACGTGATTCTAATTACATTGGCGTTTTTCTTCCTAATGTGGAGCCGTTAATGCTCTTTCGGCATGCCATGGAGCATACAAGGCGCAAGAAATTAGCTATTTCCTCTTTTGGTTCTTGCAAAGAATTATAATTTATGCAATATGTCTTTTTGTGACTTTTATAACTATTGTTCGTGGTAATTCGGCTGCCTTATTTTATCATGCATAAAAAATAAAGAGAAAAAAATTTAGGCACATTTGCATAGTAACTTTTGCGTACATTGTGTATAATAAATTAGGTTAACATTTTAGTGCTAAAAATGTCAGGGGTGTCCCCCCCCCCTCAAGGCAAAGGGCGCAACCCCTCCATATCGCGGAGACCCCCCGAAAAGCAAGACCCTCAAAATGAGAACAATACCCCGCAAAATAACCCCCCTAAAAATTTCAATGCCAGTTCGCGCCATGACCCAGGTGGGCACCCCTGGAAAAGAAACTTTACTCGATTCTGTCCCCGCCCCCTCCCTGTTTGCGTATTAAATTAAAAAACTTTGGCCAATGCATTTGCTTTAGACATTAAATTCAAAGCCTTTTTAACGATTCCGTATTGGAGAATTGTTGGTTTCACCAAAAAGGATTTCTTCAATTTAGAAAAATAATCAGTACAGTGTTGTCACATTTTGACCGGCATAAAAGTTTGATTAAGTATCCGTCAATCAGCGATTAGAGACATTTAGACTGGCGTTAACGTTGATACTTAAGGGGTCTAATGACCCTTAACCTTCGAAATTGTCGATTTTCTGGAAAAAATATATGTTATTCATAGTCTGATTCTGAACACTTTGATACCTTATTTATTACCATACGCAAAAAACTTTTCAAGTTATCGTAAAAATGCGTAAACTTTCCCCATAGAGATTTATGTTAACAGCAGCTGTTTAAGCCTCTTTTTCTCAGGTGCCGGTTTCTTCAGTTTTCTGGTTTTGCGCGCATGATATCTCAGAAAGTTTGTTATATATTTCCGCGAAACTTTTCATGCATGTTTGTCTGGTATATTTTTATGACCTGAACCTAAATTTTAACTAAATATAAAAGTTAATATTTAAAAAATATATATTTTTTTTGCCCAAAGTTTTGGAAATGTTCGATATTAACTTATAAAATTTCAAAAAAATAAATAAATTTAAAAAAAATTAACAAATTTAGGTTCAGGTCATAAATATAAACCAGATAAACATACATTAAAAGTTTTTCGGAAATATATAAGAAACTTTTTGAGATATCATGCGCGCAAAATGAGAAAACCGAAGAAACTGGCACCTGAGAAAAAGAGGCTTAAATAACTGCTGTTAACATAAATCTCTATGGGGAAAGTTTACGCTTTTTTACGATAACTTGAAAAGTTTTTGGCTTATGGTAATAAATAAGGTATCAAATTGTTCAGAATTAAACTATGCATAACATATATTTTTTTCAGAAAATCTAAAATTTTGAAGGTTAAGGGTCCTTAGACCCCTTAATATATATATATATATATATATATATATATATATATATATATATATATATATATATATATATATCATTATCACATCAGAGGAGCTACTGAACTCCAAATAACTTCGAGACATGTAGTAAAAACGTACGCTGAAAATCCAAAATTAAATATTTACATTTTGTGTTTTTAAGAAATTAAAAATGCAAGCGTATTTTGTTTTATATCATATTTGTCTGCAGAACCTCGCTCTTAGTGTTAACTATATTTTCCCCAAACGCCACTGCATTAAGGCGCTCAAAAGACATTTGCACGACGGCGCCGATCAGGCTTAGCGCGGGCCTGGTCTCCCCTTGCCATGTGGCGATCCAGTGTGACAAAGTGCCGACCCCCAAAAAACGGTTTTTGTGATTCTATCACTTGGACATTAACAATTGCCTTCTTGTACTTCATATTGTGTAATTAAAAGGTTGCACAAGCATCATTTTGCCATGCCTATATATAACCTGGCAGTTCACAATAATTTCATTTTCAAAAATTAAGAAAATTTAGAAAAATATTTTGTTTTTAAACAAAATGGGGATCCAAAAAATAAAATTTGGATCGACCCCTGAAAAATTTTCTGAAAATTTAATAAGTTATCAAAATTATTGTCTAAGTAATCTTATTGAGCGGTAACTAGCATATCTGTATACAGGCATACTTCATGTCACACGGAGTTTCTACAACACGGTTTCGATATTACACGGTACGAAGTTTTCATTTAATACCCCACGGTTTTAATATAACATGAATTTCAAGAAATAGAATTTCATTTTTGTTTAGTACCAATTATTCTAAACCCACGTATAACAGAAACTTTTAAATACTTTATTTTCTCACTGGTGTTCAAAAAAAAAAAAAAAAAAAAAAAAAAAACATAATAATTCTTTTGTTTCCAATTCGGAACTCCAGCGCTCGAATACGCTACCTTGCGGTGATTTACAAAACTGCAGATGAAACTAAAACATTGCCACGTTGAGTTTCACGTGTGTCTGTTGACGTAAACACAGGCAGTTTGTTCTGAGTATTTATTAACGCAATCGATGAGTCTTAGTTTGCTTTCAGCTACAGAAATTAATTCGTCCCTTAGTAGTATTCTCGAGCTTCTCAAAATAATGTTAGTTTTCCTTATTTCCTTCTACAATATGAGTTGATTGAAAATGGTGAAAGCGAAAACTGGATTAACAAACTTGGATAACGTTATACAAGGCAAAAATTTTTATTGTTTTGTATGAATTTGTAAGAATATGAGTATTTTTTAATCTTAAATTAATTTAACTAACCATCTTTTACAGCAGCATTTAGTTGGAATGGACGGTATGCAAAATATTTTCTTGAATATATTATCGTAGAACAAAATGAAAAATGTTTCACCGAGAAAGAATTTACGTAATTCCTTTTATTCTCAGCTGAAAGGTTTCGCCAAATTTGTTTAGGGTTATAGTTTTAGTATTGTGCGAGCAAAGTAGCCTTGGCGAGATTTCGCGTTTTTAGTTAAACCATTTTTAATTTTTATCATGAGTGGAATAAAATGGTAGTAAGATTACAGAATTCGATAAGTAAAAAGAAATAATGGTCAATCAACTGAAAAGAAAACTACCACCATATATCCGTAAGAATTCTGTAGATGATTTGCATAACTTGACATAATTAAATCGTAACTCAGAAATTAGAAAAATCGAAACAGAAAAATTTTAAATTAACCGATTCGGGAATTCGAGAGAAATAACTCAGCAACAAGTGCAAAACAATAAGCGCTAGCCAAGCAAGGCAAAGAAGTATCATCTTCTTTCGATAATAATGTGTAATGTCATATTGAATTTTCTAGCATTAATTGTTGTTCTTGTCAGGCCACAATTATTATTTAGTTTTATCAAGAATTGATAAATATCGAATTCAACATCGTGGAAATAGCTGCTTAGAACTACGAACTACGTAGTTTGCATTAATCTTTGACGTTTAGTAATGCTTCTTGAATTCTCATTTCTTTCTACGTGGGCCAGAATATCCACAAGACTTTGAAAATTAATTTAAAAAGAATAAAGCGAAAAATATCATACATACGAACAAAAATCACAACACTTTTAGCATTTTCTTCGTTACCACATGCGTTTGTTTTAGTTTTTAAGTCGGCCATTAGACAGTGACTGCAGTGCCCCCTATAGTTCGTTGGAGTTGCGAATTCAATGTAAGAAAATAACATTTAGGAATAAACATAAGATAAATTTTGCAAACGATAAATAAAAAATGTAGTGTAAGTATGATGAACAGTACAAAGAAATAAATAGAATAATTTTATTTTTTCTTTTATTTGGTCGTCGCTGCTCAGACAAACTTTATTGCTATAGAAAAGCTCCTATTTTTTTCCCTGATAAAATGCATTTTTTCTTAGAAAAGACAGTTGATAAAGTTTTTCTTGAGCTGTTATATGTTCTAGTCGCCAGTTTTCATTTATATGTCCTATTTAGTTAAAATTTTATCTATTATGAAATCTTTACCTTAAGACTTGGTTTCAACATAACACGGTACACATTTCTTGATTCACATTATTTCAAAGCAGGCGCGGATCCAAAGGGGGGGCAATGGGGGCAATTGCCCCTCCCTGGGAAAATCAGGGGCGCCAGTAGGAAGGGGGCGCCGAAAGCGTCCCTGGACGAATATTTAAATACCAAAAAGAAAGAACGAAAGATAGTTGGAATTTATTAGTCTCATTCACCAGTTCTCAGCCTGTGTGAAGTGCGGCGCTTCCGTGCCCCTCTTGTGGGGGCAATATCCGCAAGTTATGAGCTTTCTTTCTGAATTTGGTAGGAAAATTTTGGAATTGGGTACTAAAGAAAGACATTTGGAAAATTTATTTGGTTCATTCACTACTTCTCAATGTGTGGGGAGTAGGGCACGTCCCTTGGGGGCGCAATATCCGCAACTTATGAATTTTCCTTCTAAACAAAGCGGGGGGGGGGGAGTTTTGGAATTAGGGACAAAAGAAAGAAATGTACTTAGAAAATTTATTTTTCTCATTTACGATTCTAAACCAATATTAAGTAGGGCGCTTCCACGCCCCTCTTAGGGGCGCAATATTCGCAACTTAAAACATTTCCCTCCAAATTTAGGGGGAAAATTTTGAAATTGGGTATAGAAGTAGACATTTATAAAAGTTATTTGGTTCATTCATCAGTTCTCAATCAGTGGGAAGTAGGGCGCGTTCCCCTAGGAGGCGCAATATCCGTAACTAATGAGTTTTCCTTTGAAATTTAGAGAGGAAGTTTTGGAATTAGGTACAAAAGAAAGAAATATATTTGGAAAATTTATTTGTCTCATTCACCGGTTCTCAACCTGTGGGAAGCGAGCTCTAGGGGGCGCACTATTCGCAACTTTTAAATTTTCACTCTAAATTTAGGGGGGGGGGGAGTTTTGAAATTTGGTACAAAAGAAAGAAAGACATTTTAAAAATTTATTTGGTTCTTTCATCGGTTCTCAGCGCACCCTGGGTGGCGCAATACTGTAACTTATGAGTTTCCCTATACATCTACTGGGAAAGTTTTGGAATTGGGTACAAAAGAAAGAGAGACATTTGAAAAATTTATTTGGTTCATTTACCGATTCTCAATCTGTGGGGCGCCCGCGCTCCCTAGGCAATATCTGCAAATATCATAAAATGCAATATCTGCATTTTATGAGTGTCCCTCTAAATTTAGGGGAAGTTTTGGAACTGGGTGCAATAGAAAGAAATTTAATTTTTTTTTAAACTTCATTAACCGTTCCTCAACCAGTGAGGAGTGGGGCGCGTCTGCGTCTGCTTAGGGGCGCAATATCATGAGAATTGCCCGTTCTCAACAGCGGATACAAAAATTTTTCAAGTGAGGAGCGATTGATTTTAATCATTCAACCTTTACTACGTATCCTGGTTACACATGTTAATAACACAGGTTTAGGTCTTCAATCCTGAAACATTTCCGCTTGAGAACTCTAACCTCCCACTCCCTTTCCCTATTATTATCGAAGATCATCTAAAATTGCGTTTTTTAACATTCAGTAATAAAAAAACTGCGGGGGAGGTCCTCCTTTATCCTCCTAATATCATCGAAGAGCGTCAAAAATTTCATTATTGACTTCAATTTCTAAAAATTTCTGGGAGAGAGTTTCAGAATGCCATTTTTTCGTTTATCGTTAAAGCTGGCTTGCGATTGTGTTTTTTATTTATGATTTTATAGTTTTCAAAAATGTCCGAGGGAAGGGGCGAACCTCTCCCCACTCTGCGATCACCGAAGATCGTCAAAAATTGCGTTTTTGAAACTTTGATTTCGAAAAATGTTCGCGAGAAAGTTCCAAATCCAAACCCTTCCACTAACGCCTAACGTCATCAAAGAGATACTTTATTTACGTCTTTAGTATTTTAATTTCGACAAAATTTCCAAGGGAAAGCCTCCTAACCTCTCTTTGCGAAGCATCATCGAAGATCGTCTGAAATTGCGTTCATGAAACTTTTTCAAAAAAATACACATAAACCTCATTCCTTCCTTCAACATTACGAAAGATAGGTTACAATACCGTTTTTATGACTTAAGTTTTGAAAAATATCTGGAAGTAGGGGGTTTGGAGGTGAAAACACCCCTCAGAGCCATTGGTTTTAACATAAATGCCAATTCTAGTAGAATTGTTTGAGCAAAAAAACCACCTTCAAAAGGTATTACCTTATCAAGTATAGCCTACAACTGATTTCTTAGAGTTCAATTTCGAAAAATTCCTGGGGAGGGGTCTTTGAAATCCGTCCTTCTAATATCAATAAAGAATGACGAAAATTGTGTTTTTAAAGCTACAATTTTGCTAGTTTTAAGGGGATGAACCTCTGAATTTTTCTCTCTAACATCGTTGACGAAAGTCTAAAAACCTTTGTTTTAAGGACTTCAATTTCGAGAAACTTCCAGAGGAGAGTCCCCCCTGGAACTCCCCTCTCCTCAATATCTTCAGATTGTCAAAAATTTCGTTTTCGGCGCTTCAATTTTGAAATATTGCGGGGGGGGGGGGGGGGTAAATCGACTCAAAAAATCGGTATTCTAGTAGTTTAATAATTCTTCGCATTCTAGGGCTTTTTTACCGTTTGATAATAGCCTATTTGCATCGATGACATTTCCTAAACCCCACTTCTTTCTTTAACATCCACAAATGCAGTCTATAATCCCGTTTCTAAGACATAAATTTCAAAAAAAATTCTGAGGGGGGGGGGGAGCCCGAACATTTGCTTCCTTTAACATTACCAAAGATCATCTCCCAGTTTTAACCTCCCAACGGTCCTGTTAGTTTTTGTATGTGTGTTATATATTACATATATACATATGTCTGAGGGAATTTTTTAAAAGTGCTGCCCCTCCCCCCTTCAAACTTAAAAAAAAAGCTATTTTCAAGTTGTGCACCTGCTCTTCTTTTAACTTCAGATGGAATGCAATTGCGTTTTTAAGACTACAATTTTGAAACATTTTTGAAGAATCCCCATCCTCCTTCCGCTAACTTCTTTGAAGATCGACTGAAATTGCGTTTATGGCAGGTGCACAGTCCCTCAAATTATTACCCCCATCGCCTCTCCCTTGCATCCGCGCTTACCATTTTGCATTTTGTTATTTAAGGCTATACTAAAACAATTGTTTACACTGAAAACGTTATGCGCATCAATTACTTTTATTGCAATAATAAATTAGAATACCTTGTTGTACTTTTTTTCCCTTGATGGGGCGAGTGAGGGGGGGGGGGGGCACCACAAATTAACGTCCAAGGTGTCACCCGTTCCGGGAACTCCACTATAAAATCCTATTATGTCCTACATTAGTTTATTTAAATTATTTTTCGCTTCCAGTAACAATGCATTTTTACTTAATATTTTTTTCCCTAGCGGGAGAATAGCTGAATGTTCAAAAGTAAAGAAGATGAGGATAACAATCAAAAATGTGATTTTTCATCTTTGAGAACTCATTTGGTGGTTGGGGGGGGGGGGGGCGCCAGGTGTGTGGGGGCGCCGAAATTGAAAAAAAAAGTGCCCCCTCCTGAGCCGAATCCTGGATCCGCGCCTGTTTCAAAGGTTCATATAATATGGTTAACAATACGTAGGACATAATTAATTAGTTCAAAAAATAAGTAAAAAAACTATTTATAAAAAAAAGTCTCGTATTAGACAACCGTGTTATACAAGATATACCTGTTTATGTATGATAAGTAAATGGCATAAGTGCTGTTAAAAATTGAATTAATAAAATGGTTTTTGAAAAGTTTAAGCTTTTCTTATTTTTATGCCATACATTGTGGAAAAAAGTGAAATTCTTTGTCAATCCGGTGGTTCAGTGGTAGATTCAGATTATCACGACTCGAAGAAAACTTAACATCTTTATTGAAGACTATGTACATATTTACATTGATGATTAAAACCAAATCATTTATTCTAATTAGCGAATTACTCGCTTCAACGGAACTTGCGCTCGTGTTTCGAATTCTATTCCATTCCTAAAACTCTCTCAGTGTTTCCACTAAATTTTTCCATAATCTACTTACTTAATTAAATAAGCGCTTGCAGCGCTCTTTATTGGAATAATAGGCGAGAAGGAGCATAGAGCTTAGGTTTCTCTACATACATAAACATACAGTAGAACTCTACAACAATTATCCGAATCGCTTTCAGAATTTGAGCAAAAAATTAAGGCGATGCACTTGCAGCGATTTTCAAAATGATGATTCTGTTGACTCATGCTATTATCCTTCTCTCTGCAGCAGCACTTGTTAGTACACATAGCATGAAAAGCGCTACCTTTCTACTTGATTAATTCAAAGTTCTTTTTCTTTAAAAATAGTTTTTCTGATCTTCAACATATTCATGCAGTAAAAAGATTAAAATATGCCCCTTTTTTTAGAAAAACTAACAATCTAAATGGGGTCCGGTTGATTCGGATAATTGGAGTTCTACTGCAATTTAGAAGTTTTTTGTTGTTCTAAATGAAGTATATGTCCTTAAATTCTTGTATTAAACATTTTATGCAATGCATATTTCTAATTACCAGTAAAGTTTCAAATAATCAAAACAGACAGATCTTTTTTTAATGAAAATGACTCATTTTCAATTTAATATTGAAAAATGCAAAGGTGGTACACTTTTACAGAAGAAATTGGTTTACTGCGTCTTACATAGCGATGGGATTGGCTACCCAATGGATGCGTGTCCTTCGTCATACTAAAAAATTTTTTAAGGTGGGCCTAGTTGAGCACCTCCCCTTTTGATTGCATTCGGGTGTTTCTAAAGGGGTCTTTTGCCCCTTTTTGGGGGAAATCATTGTTTATTTCGATGTATACTCAAGTGGTGTTATAATTTGGGGGACACTTGGCGATATATCGCCAGGCTTTTGGTCGCTAAGTTTTGTCGCCAAGTTGGCGAAAAATTTGGTGATTATTTTTTTATTTTTTTTTTTTAAATCTTGTTTCAATTTGGCCACTGGTGGTGATATTTCGAGAGTAAATTATTGAATCACATTAAAATTGCCAATAATGGGAAAATGACATTAAAATTGGAGTAAAGGGAAGTCATGTGATGCACACATCAGCTCGTTTTTTTTTTCTTTCTTGTGGAAACCAAATAAGCAAGCTTGAATAATAAAGCTAATGTACATATATATAATCTGAAATTGGATATAAGCAATAGCCTCTTCTCAATTTGCTAGGAATTTTCTCTTTCTAAATTGAGTGCAGGGACAATCTGGCAGAACTTTTAATTCTAAGGTTGCTGTCCGAGTTTTCTCTTAATATTAAACTAGCGCGGTACCCACACGGCTCTGCCCGTAATAGAAAATTAAAATGTCATTTGGTTCGCTTGTATATTTTCAAGTAATGGATGATGATTTTCTCGCCAATTTGTTAGGTTAATTTGCTCGCATATGTTATGGTTCTACGTTATGATAACTTGGCAATTTACCCGTTACATGTTATGATAATTTGCTCGGTAAAATCTTCTTAAAATTGGAATTGAAAAAGAACAAAATTGAGTTTTCGAAAAATCGCTTCGAGGTGCTCACCCCTATGCTACGAACTCTTCCTGTGCATAATTTCATGAAAATCGGCCGAACGGTCTAGGCGCTATGCGCGTAACAGGCACACAGATCCAGGCATCAAGAGACAGACATTCAGAAATCCACACACACAGACTTTCAGCTTCACTATTAGTTAAGATAAAAGTAAGGTTTCCAAAAAATTCTGGAAGGAAGTCTGTGGCGTGCCTGCGTCCAGGAGACCGCGTAGAATCTACAGCCTTGAAATTTAGTACAAAATTACTTCGAACCCCGGTGGTTTGCACTTGGAGTTTTGTTTTTTAAAACTGGAATTAGTTTTTTTTTGTAATTCATTTTTTAAGCTCAAATTTCACGTAAATTGCCTATTATCGCCTATTAAAGGGGTGAAAACTTATTTGCACATTAGTATACATCGTAGGAAAGGGTGGAATTTTCTGCGTTCTACGCAAATGCTCTAACTTAAATACGGCGGGACATTTCTATGCCTAGCTAAAATTTAGGTTCTACTTTCTTCATTAAAACTATCACTAACCTGATCATTTGTCAAAATAATTAGCGTCTATCTTCAAAGGAAAAAAAGTTACAAGCCGTTAAAAATCAAGTTCGAATAATCTCACCTCCATTAAAATTATTGTTTTATTTGGCGGTGCCATAGTTACCTCTTTTCGATTCGCTTGTTTTTTCTTTCTTATTCACAAACTTGAAGGGTTTCGATTTTAACGGAAAATCTTAGGCTCAATTTATTCAATTCAAGCTCCAGAGCAAAATATATTACTAGAGACCACGAATATGAAAGCGACTTTTCAAACGCACAAAACTGCATTTTTGCAATGCTCAGGAGCCCCTTAGCCCTTACGGCTCTGCAAGTTGGTACTAGTTATTTTGAGACCCGTGCTTTTTGTTCCAAAAGGAGTTCATAAATCGTTTTTCATCTGTTTCTTTCAAATCGACGATTTAAATCTTTGCGAATCAAATGAGATTGCGAAGCTTGGAGAAGCCCCAAGCGACTTTGGGGCTTGGTGAGCGTTAGCGAGCAGGGGGGCAGAGCCCCCTCTTGAGGAAAAAATGTACAACAGAAACTAGATGAACATGTTAAAATCCAAAAACTTGCTAACAAAAACAAAAATAACATTTTTCTTTCCATACTATGGCTAAATTTGAAAAAAAAAAAGTTTTTTATACTTTGTTTAATATTGATTACAATTGTTATTACTAGCTTTATCCTAACCACTAATCAATTCATTTTGGGATAATCAACCAATTGCCAACTTTTCTCAATGTTGTTAAGTCTACAAGAAACTTCTTTTTTCCTTTTAAAGGATTTTTTACAACATATTAAACGCATATATGTTCCTTTTTTAATTCTTTTTTTTTTTTTTTTTTTTTTTTTGCAGGTAGTTGACTAAAAAGAAGCTAAGTGTTATGTACAAAATAGGTTTTTATTTACATGCAATTTAAAAAAAAAAAAAGATTCTTACCAAATAATGCAAATTTTTCCAAATGGGTCAAAATTAAGTTTCACGATTGGCGATTTCTCTTTTATAAAGAAAAGGGTTATAAAAAAAACAAAATGGTGTTGCTATTTATATTTTTTTTTCCTCCTTGAAATGAACTATTTGATTAATTTGCAGAAAAATACCGACTTTTACTGCCCCCTATTCTGAAAATACTGCCCTTTTTATGCCCTGTTACAGAAAAGAGTGAGATTTCAAATTTCGTCCCCGTGTTCTTCAATCGGCATGCAATTCGAGTGTTGTTAAAAACATGTTTTTACGCACAAACAGTTGAAGTGAAATGGTTGTTTATTTAAAATTAAGAAATGTCAGATAAGCGTTTAAAAATCCAGACATTGGAAAAGTCTTTAATAAAATAGACAGAGATCGAAACGACTTAATCAGGTATTATAAACATAGAGTCCTTTTTTATCAGTCAATTATTTAGAATTACAGCGTGAATTAAATTCAGCACCAAGCTTGGATTCTCTTTTGCAAATTCTTGCCACTTGTCAGTCTTCAAAACCTGCTTCGTGTTTTCGGCCAGAAGCTCTTTCACGGCGTCCATGAGTGTCTGGTCATGGTGCAAGTCGGCGACCGAACTTACTTCGCAGATATTGTCGATCGACAACCCGCTCAGCATGATCGCGCGGCAATGGTGCACCAGTTCTCGCAAATCGTACCGGTCCGCCGCCGCGTACAGGCGAAGAGCATCTCCGGGAGTCAACCGGCGCACTTTGCCGCAGTAAATGTAACGGAGCATGTCCTTGACTGTGTCGACCTCCATGGTGGCGAGGTCGACTGTGTCCTGTCGATTCTCCTGCATGTCGTGCTGGAACATGGCTTCGAACACCTTCGATCGGCTGCTCAACACCAGCTTGTGCGCCGAGAACTCGCGATCACCTGCTTTCAGGGTGACGTCGGAAAATCTCGGGTTGTTGAACAGTGCCTCAAAGTCGTTAGCTAACGGGTCGGAACTGCTTTCTCCCATGGCATATATATTCTGAGGTTGGCTCGTGCCTAAAAAAAAAATTAATTAAATATTTCTAGTTTAATAACATTCAAATCAAAAGTCATCAAAATCCAGTTCAATTTTGCGTCCGATTGTGCTTCAAATTTCAGTTCAATTGTGAGTGGAGAAGGCATAAATAAACATGAATAAATAGCTAATAACTGGAGCTTTGAATAGGAACTGCACCGAAAAAAGAAAAAAACCTTTATTTTAATTGGAACGGAAACCAGAACTGAACCCTTCTGCGCAGGAAAAAAATATATCGGTTATTTTGGTTCGATAGATCTTGAGTCATTTTGTTACTGCAACCAACTTAACAATACATTTGAACCATTTTTTTTAAGGAGACTTCTGCGGTTTTGTAATTTTACGAAAGAGGTAAAAAAACTTCCTAACTTGCGGTGTAATTTACCTTAATTTACAGATTTTTTGCCATCTAATAGTACTCATTCATGTACATATATTAATGCACAAAAACCTAATTTATGGTCAGTACTTTTTTCAAAAAAATAAATTATTTAGGCGGTAGAAGCCCATTTTAAAATAAAATGCAGAAATGTCATTCAATTTTTATGGAAAAAAGTAAGTGTAATGGGTTATTTTATTCAGTGGCGTACCTGGCATGTGTGACACCCGAGCGGTAATTTGTGGTGTACCCCTCCCCCCCCCCCCCCCCGCCGGCAGACGCAAAGGAAAATAAATATGTAAACATGAAATTCATGCAATTTTTAGTAACACCTTTATCTGTGTTATAACGAAATTTTATGTGGACTAATATACAAAGAACGAATAAAAGTGGGATTCCAGGGGTTTACCCCCAAAAAATTTTCAAAATGTTAGTCTTAAAAATGCCTTTTAGCTTCATATTTTTCCAAAACTTGCAATTCCACTTAGCCCCCCCCTCTTATGACACCCCCACACCCCGGGGAGGGGACTACCTCCCCCTGTAGTGACGTCACTGTTTTATCACTTTCCCGCTAGAAACCTACGGTAACGTACAAGTTTGTTTTGCACGTTACAACGCGCGAATCCTCTTTTCTTTCACAAGGGAGTCATCGTGCATCGTGGTGGTCTTTGGGGGGGGGGGGGGGTCTTTGGGAATGCTTCATTTTGCCTGCAGCTTCAGATTCAGGCAAAAAGCACGAAAACAGGAAATGCTTTTGCTGAAGGCGAGGGCTTCATTGAGGGAATCGATTGAAGGGGTATTAGTAGGATTCTCGGACAGATGGCCGTTGCTTAGGAAAGGGGGATAAAAGGTTTTGCAAAGATTTAAAATCAGTTTACAAAAATGAGGAGTGATCAAATATTGGATTTTCCAATGTCGCCCAGTGGTTTGATTTTTCATCTTCCAGGCGACAATTTTTTTTCACTAGGCGACATTGGTGTCACATAGTCCCTATATTAAAAAATGCTCTGGGGGAGGGCGCAGCGGAATACAAGCTCTCTGAAATATTTCGGGATATTTTATGTTTTTTACCTGCTGAATTATTCTGAAATTTGAATGAAAATCATGTATACATCATCAAAATCATTAGAAATATTATTTTAATTTATTTTACCTTATTATTATACAGTACTAGCTGTGCCCGACGCGCGTTGCTATGCCAACAAAAAAATACATCATTATACTGATTTTCATGACAATCGGTTGAACGGGGCAGAAGTTGCTACTCTGCAGTGCCACCTGGTGGCGAGTGGCTTCAATGAGCATATTATGCACCTTCTCCGTGGAAAAATACATATATATAGCAATTTTCATAATAATCGGTCCAGGTATCAAGTGAAGCCGTGACTATACTCGAATTTTGTACCCACGCAGTTTGCAAGATCAATCAATCGCTAAAAATATCAAATAGAAAAAGTTTTAAATCCCCCCGTTGCATGAAAAGCCATAAAACAATAAAGAAAGAATTTATTTGTTCAAACTCAAGAAAAATGGCAACAGCTAACTTCTTATCAATGAGATCTTTCACGCGAACTAATTTCTGCAGCCGATAATTTTATTCGTATTTATCCAATGGATTGAGACTTAAATTGGAATAAAAAAGGAACTATCGATCGGATTTTTTTCGAACTGGTCTATAAACATTTCCAGTACCAAAAATAACAAACGGTGAAAGTTTCAACCAAATCTGCCGGGTAGTTTTTGAGTTCATGGATGACATACAGACAAACATTCATTTTTATGTATATATAGATACTGTACTATTAAGATTGTGGATTTCACATACTACCAGTCTTTAAGTGGTACTGTGAATACAAAATACTGAATTAAATTGATAGATATGAAGAAAGAGCAAAAAAAAAAAAAAAAAGAAGAAATTTTCTCTATATTTACCATCACTGCTCTACTCTGGCACTTTTTAAAGTTTCTCGGGGATGATTACAAATATCGTTAAAAATTATATTACAGTTTTGGCTACGGCAGGAACTTCTTTACTAACATAAATATAAGTCTATGCAGAACAATAGTAAGTATTTTTGGTTTAAAAAATTACTAATGTTCAAAATAAATGCAATGAAGCATTAGAATTTTTGCATTGCCCATATTATCACGATGTTACGTTGAGAATTACTTTGCCTCCTCCATGTTGTTTGCGTTACTAAAACAATAGTTTGAAGATGCATGGAATCACAACATTGTGCTTAATATTTTACGTGATCAATTTTTAAGCATAAATTTAAAAAAATTTCGTAACTACTAACTACACTAGTAAATTTTTTAACTAGAAAATACTATTTCCGCCATTCTTGCTGATTGTAAGAGAGAGATGGAGAAAGAAAAAAAAAATGCGAGAAAACTTATCCCAGGTGCTGTAATGAAAAATGCAGCTTTTTACTTCCTTTTACAAAAAAGGAAGTATTGTATTCGCGAAAAAAATTTCACCCATTAATCGGTCTTAATTTTCATTTTGCTCACCCCCAAATGAATGTTGAGTTTTTTTTTTCAACTCGACCACACGTGGATATGTGCCTAGGAACGTACAGACACCCGAAATATACATTTTGACGTTCCCCGAGTTAATTACGACGAGTTTTCTGGTGACGTCTGTATGTGTGTATGTATGTCGCATAACTCAAGAACGTGATGTCCTAGAAAGTTGAAATTTGGTACGTAGACTCGTAATGAGGTCTAGTTGTGCACCTCCCTTTTTGATTGCATTCGTATTCTCCAAAGGAGATCTTTTGCCCCTTTTTGGGGGGAAATCATTGTTAATTTCGATGTAAACTCACATAGTGTTATAATTTGGCGAACACTTGGCGATATATCGCCAGTCTTTTGGTCGCCAAGTTTTGTCGCCAACTTGGCAACAAACTTGACTTTTTTTTTAATTTTTTTTTAAAATCTGGTTTTAGATTGGCCACTATTGGTTTTATTTAGAGAGCAAACTATTGAATCATAATAAAACTGCCAATAATGAGAAAATGACATTAAATTGGAGTAAAAGGAAGTCATGTGATGCATACATCAGCTCGTTTGTAAAAAGAAGTAAAAAGCGAAAAGAGCGCAAGTGCGACTTTTCGTCACAAAAAAAAAAAAAAAAATACGTCACTCACGTCACACAAAAGTTTTTCGATCAGAATTTCAAAGCTCTCACATAAAAAGTTTCAATTCAAAATCCATTTGACTATCTTTCAACTTTAGAAAAATATGGCGATCAGAGGAGCTGCTTTTTTATTATCCCCCAACTAACGATTTTTTAAACTTCCTTGTACAAAAAATTAAGTATTGTATTCGCAAAAAAATTTTCACTCAAAAATCGACCTTAATTTCCATTTTACTCAGCCTGGAATAGATGTTGATATTTTTTTGACTCCACCACATAACACGTGGATAAGTGCCTAAGAACCTATAGACACGCGAAATATACATTTTGACGATTCCCGAGTTAATTACAACGAGTTTTCTGGTGACGTCTGTATGCACGTACGTGCGTATGTATGTTGAATAACTAACTCAAGAACGGTATGTCCTAGAAAGTTGAAATTCGGTACGTAGACTCCTAGTGGGGTCTAGTTGTGCACTTCCCCTTTTGGTTGCATTCAGGTGTTTCTAAAGGGGTCTTTTGCACCTTTTTGGGGGAAATCATTGTTAATTTCGATGTAAACTCACGTGGTGTTATAATTTGACGGACACTTGGCGATATATCGCCAGTCTTTTAGTCGTCAAGTTTTGTCGCCAACTTGGCGACAAATTTGGCGATTTTTTTTAAAATCTGGTTTCAATTTGGCCACTGTTGGTGATATTAGAGAGTAAACTATTAAATCACATCAAAAATGCTAATAATGGGGAAATGACATTAAATTGGAGTAAAAGGAAGTCATGTGATGCACATATCAGCTCGTTTTATAACGAAATATGGATTTTAGCTGACTTATCTTTGTTCACAAATCGATCATTTAAATTTCTAAATATTTTTCACGAACATTTGTCAGTCGTAATCCTGTCAAAAAGAAATTATGTACTTAATATAAGATAACTAAAAAAGTCTTATGATGCATAATAAAGCAAAATACTTTCATTTATTCTTGTCTAAATTCTGTACGTTACATTACGTATTAAGCAGTAAGTTATAACTGCCAAGTACCCCGTAAAAATATGTGTGAATCATAAAACATTTGTAAATTATAACAAGGATATTAAAATGCCTGTTTCTGTGAGAATTACGGAATGGATTTTTTCCCCTTCCAGGGTGCGACAGGAACGGGAAAAAAAGTTCCCTGATTTTTCCCTGACTTCCCTGATTAAGTTCACCAAAATTCCCTGATTTACGTTAACAATGATAACGGTTTCCTTTTTTGCCTACCTGAAAAGCATTGCATATTAAATAAAATGCAGTGCTTAAAACGGTTTATGTTGTTAATTAAAAATATATTTTGAAAAGATGCTCCTTTTTTTTTTGGTAAAAATAGTATATAAATTATCGACAAAGAAATATTATAGGAAATCTAAAACAAATACATACTTTATTTCCAGGAACCAGTTAACATACAAATTCTAAGAAATTATTAAAACCACTCTTAAAGACATATCTAATCACGATAAAACTGAAAAATTAAAATGGAAATATTCTTGAACTGAATTTTCAAGCAGTATATACTTGTTACTACAAGAATAACAAGTGATAGTTAAAGTATAGAAGTAATATAGTTTTACTTACGCAAATAATACTGCCGTGTGCAGGTAAACGGCAGTATCTGCAGAAATAAGTTTTCGATATATTTGAAGAAATGTGAGGTGGATTCCGTTCTAACAACAGTGATATATTGGAATTAGACGGTTTTTTTTCGTGCCTTTTTTTCAGCGAAAACCAAATAAGCGAGCATGTACAATAAAGATAACGTACAACAGGATGACAAAAATGCAAAAAAAAAAAAAAAAAAAAAAAAGAAAGAAAGAAAAAGAAACATTTGCAGTCACTGCTCTTTACCTGCACACGGCAGAATAGACATATTTATGTAAAATAAATGAAAATTTTTCAACAACCAGTAATATTGAACTATTCCCTAATCAAGAATTAGGTTTTAATGAATGAATACAGCATTTTAACTATTAAAAATAATGAAAATATTTACTTATGTACACAATTCAATTTCAAATGATTTCATAAGTTGTCGAAAAATAATCTTAGCTTACTTTAGTAACAAACAACATTGAAATGCAAAAACAAATATTAATTTCAAAATATATACGTATATGGTTTTAAAGTAAGAAAAGAAAAACTCTTCTTATAATCTAAAGCAGTGGCAGCGATTCGCACCTCCCCCCCCCCCCTACTTTTTATGGTTCATTTTTCTTCTTCCCAATTTAGAAACCCAAACCAGAAATTATGAAAAGAAAAAGCAGAAACGTCAAAATTTTCGGAACATAATTATTTGTTTTACTTTGTATATCTGTTTATAACATTATTTAACACAAGCAGTAACTTTTAGTTTATGTATTCATTGTTTAGATATTAGTGAATCAATTGATTAACTTAAACAAGCCATACTTGTTCAATGAAAGTATTAAGTGTTCGTGACGTCTCAAAATACTTTGGGGGAAATAGCGCAAGTTTAATTCATGTCTAAGTGTTTCTTCGGGGAAAATTATTGTGCACAAAATTCATATTAAAATCTTAATAAAAACGTGAGTTGTTTAGATTTACATCAATTACCACGCATCTGCTCTCAAAACCAGCCCTAGCAAAATTTTGTACTTTTTTTCCCTCTCTTTTTTTTTTTTTTCATTTTTTTGCTGCCGCTAAAAATCCTATGGCTTTTAGTTGTCGGTTTTTTTTTTTGCTCACCCCCTCCCTCCCACTTTTTAGTTTTTAGTTCCAATTGCCGCCTCTGATCTGAAGTGACAGCGAATAATACCATTGCAAAAAACAAATTTGATTTTCAGTTAACATTTAATTTTAGCAATTAAATTAAAAACGCCAAGTGATAACTTTTAAGATTTTATCCGCATTAATTTAAAAAACAAAGATTTCTTACTGAGATCATGACAGCAGTATGCTAATTACTTCAAGACAAAGAGTGAAGGCGAGGGAGCAAAGTCATTGATGATGGCTTCCTCTTGGCCTGTGGGTTTGTTTATTTTGCGTAGTATGGAATGCGTGGAAGGGAAATTTAAGCTTGCTAAAATGAACAACTTTACAGACATAGAATCAATATTAGGAAGCTCATCCTAAGATTGAACACTTTGACGTTGAGGGGGAAAAATGCACAAATATGCGGCATTGTATGATTGCACTTCATTAATTTTACTTTTTTTAAACAAATAATTGGCGGAAAATTCATAGGGAATTAAAATACTTCATTTTGCAAAGAAAAAAATTTTTTTTCTTCATTTAATCAATTTTTACTGAATTTTTGTTATTTTTTCAAAATTCCCTGATTTTCCCCTGAGTGATCAAGTTCCCTGACTTTTCCCTGATCTGTCGACGCCCTGCTCGCTTGAGGGGGGAGGGCTAAAATTGAAAAAATAAATAAATAAAAAGGAGGAGTTAGCCTTGGTAATGCGGCACTGTTTGGCAAAAATATGGTGCCCATGCGGATTTACAAATCAAGCCTTCATTGATTGGTTTTATTCTTGCACAGGGTGGTAACACATCCTGGAAATCAGGGAATTCTCAGGGCAATTTTAATTTCTGAAAAAAATCAGGGTATTTTATAAATTTCTCAAAATATCAGGGAAAATTATAATTTTCAATCACCAAGCCGCCAAACCTCTTAAAGTTTTCCTCCCTAAAATTTCTTTTTATTTGGACACGAATTTTTTTTTTTTTTTTTTTTATTTTTTTGACCAAACAAAACTTGCTGAACATTCTAAAATTATTTTTAAGAACTGCTACAAACCAACAAAGTCTTGGGATCAAACCCGAAAAAATGATAAAACTTTCCTCAAACGTTCTGACGATCGTGTATATAATCATTAATACTTTTTTAATTTTTTGTTTCATACCGCTGATGATCTCACTATTTTTGCATCTGTGTTTTTATTCATTTACTAAAGGTACCCGCACGGCTTTGCCCGTAATAGAAAAACTAAAAGATCTTTTGGTTCGCCTGTATATTTACAAATAATGTATGGTGAATTTTCTCGTCAATTGGCTTGTACCCATGTTACAGTTCCACGTTACGATAATTTCGTATCTCGTCAATTGGCTTGTGCCCATGTTACAGTTCCACGTTATGATAATTTCGCAATTTACTCCTCCATCTTATGATAATTTTGTTCTTAAAATTGGAATAGAAAAAGAACCACATCGAATTTTCGAAAAATCGCTTCGAGGTGCACACCCCCATGCTACAAACTAACTTTGTGCCAAATTTCATGAAAATCGGCCGAACGGTCTAGGCGCTATGTTGTCACAGAGATCCTGATAGACAGAGAGACTTTCAGCTTTATTATTAGTAAAGATTTTCATTTTTGTTTATTATTTTAGCTTTGTTAAAAGGCTTGTTTTTAAAATTTTGCTTGTTTTCCTTAAAACATTAATTCTGAAATGTTTAATCCCAATTCTGTGATCATTTTGATTGCGAGTTTTTAAGTGTCACAAATTAAAGGTTGAACCAAAAAAAGTTTAAGTTAAAAAAACTTAGTCTTAAAGTATTTTGAATGTTAATATTACCGTTTTCTCTCTTGTTTTCTGACTTAAAAATCATGAGGAACGATTTAGGATCGATTCGATATCGAACTCTTCCCAAACATAATGTGGTTCTACATTTCAGATATGTGTGATAGCCACGATTGTAACATCAGGGAATTTTTCGAAGCTAAATCAGGGAACTTTTTTTCATGGATTTTGTTACCACCATGTTGCAGTAAAAGTTTTACGAAAAAAAAAAACAATTTGATTCAAAGTGAACAAAAGAACATAGGAAATAATAATAATTAACAAACTAAATGTTGAAGGGACAAAAACACCTCACCTGTGACATGTTTCTCTGTTCCTTTTGAAGAAATCGAGGAGTCGTTTTTTCGTAAAACCGTAACATCGCACTCGATAGTCAACACGCCTGCAGGCAAACATCCATTTCTATTTCGCAACACCCAATCTCTGCATACTACACTTCCATATCCCCAATATAGATCATCGTCTTCTGTTATAAATGTTTGTCTTTTATGATCGAAACACTTGATCTTTCCCCTTTTACACGGTATCTTCACGCTGAATTTCATGCTAGCCAAGTGAGTTTTGGCGGTGGAATGAGTTTTCTCCAAAAAAATTCCAACTTGTCCAACGCTTGAATGAAGTCTTGATCCATTTGGATAGACACGCAACAGCCAAGTAGCATCCGAACAATGGAACTCGCGACTTTTTATTTCATCGTCTGCCTTCCGCGCTCTGAACCGAAAATTCACTATTTTCCACGTTACCGAAGCACACTCCACAGTTCTTCCTCCGACTAACTTAGTCGAATGTTTCACATTGAATGAATCTTTATGGGGTGAATCTCCTATAAGTTTCTTTAATTTAGCTTTGTTAGCTTTACGATTTTCAGCTTTAAGTTTCTTGACTAAAGATTTCTTAGCTTTAAATTTCTTACCTACAACTTTCTCAGCTTTAACTTTCTTATCTGTAACTTTCACAGCTTTGACTTTCTTATCTCTAACTTTCACAGCTTTAACTTTCAAAACTTTAACTTCCTCATTTTCAATTTTCTCAGCTTTAACTTTCTTATGTTTAACTTCCTCATCTTCAACTTTCACAGCTTTAACTTTCGCAGCTTTAACTTTCTTATGTTTAACTTCCTCATCTTCAACTTTCACAGCTTTAACTTTCGCAGCTTTAACTTTCAAAAATTTAACTTCCTCATCTTCTATTTTCTCAGCTTTAACTTTCCTATATTTTCCATCCTCATCTTCAACTTTCTCAGCTTTGACTTTCAAAAATTTAACTTCATCATCTTCAACTTTCTCAGCTTTGATGCTATTCATGTTGCATTCGAGAAGAAACTAAAAGCAGATGCTAAAATAGGAATCCACAACTACTCCACACACATGGACTCCACACACGTGGTTGGGATTTGGCAATGATAACAAAATGTCGCGTCTCGGCTGACGACTGAGTTGGGGGGTTGGAGCAACGGTTGTCTCCTTGGCTCACTTTTGGCGAGAAACCTGACCTTGACTGATGGGGCATAAGGAAGCTACAGACGAGACACCGACTGGGCATTGTAAACAAACAGCTGGCGGTCTCCGCGTGGTGGACGCACTGATCACCGATCAATGAGTGGGCTCCCCTTCCGGCTAGAATCGGCGCATTGTTTGAACAGAAACTTTCAGAATTCAATTGAATAACATAACAGATGTAATATGTATATACATGGATAAAATAACTCATCACATAATGATAAAAAAAAAGTTATGAAATAAAACTAAAATTGATTACTTGTTACCAGTGGTGGCGCTAGGAAGTCTCCGACGGGGGGGGGGGAACAAGCTTGCCCGACAGGGGGGCACAGCCAAATTTCGGTTCGCAAGGTCCCCCCCCCCTTTAGGTGAAAAAGAAACTAATCATTCAAGCGTCGAACAACACGAATTCCCCGTAAAAATTAAAAGCATAAAATATAAATTTTAAAATAGATAAAATGAAATATGTAGGGAAAAAAACAAATTTAAAACGAAAAACATGAAACTAGGCTTTTGTGAAAAAGCGCGAGATCAATAAACTAGAACTGTCTAAGAATTAGAGTTTAACGAAAAATCTGAATATGATGTATTAAATCATTATAAATGATTACATTATAAATGACTCTACAGAGTTTATGCAGAGAAAGAAACTTAACAACAGGAATTTAGTTGTGAGTGTAATGCTGAACTAACAGAAGTTAGAGGGGGTTGAGGGTTCCCCTCCCCCAGAAAATTTTCGAAATTGTCCCTCTGAAAACGCAATTTTATATGTTCTTCAGTGATTTCAAGGAGAGAAGCGTTTGGGTGCTTACTCCCAAAGAATTTTAAGATATTGAAGTCTAATAAATGAGATTTTAGTCTATCTGTAATGGTATTTTATGGGGAGTGAGAATCGAGGTGCACTCCCGAAAAAATTTCAAAATTAAAGTATCAAAAACGCATTTGTAGGTCATGTTTGGTAGCGTTAGGGTGATGGGGTTCGTGACCGATTAAGATATTGAGGGTTCCTCCCCAACCCCTTCCGTAATCAAACCTTATGAAAACACAAATTTATGGGGTGGCAACTCAAGGGTATAGCAGTGCTCATCCACTAGCTCAAAATACTCATTGGGGAGCGGAGAAACTCGCACCTTAAATGAACCAGAAGAAGAATAACCAATATTAGGTTAAACAATTCAAAATAAACTTGAGCCCAATGCCTAGCTTTATATTAACTCGCGGGTCAGAACACGTGTAAATTTAAATATATTTATGTTTTATTTCATTAATTTATTTTTCCGAAATAACATGGGAAAGCACGAAAAGGGAAGACAATCATAACTACTAAGTTTTGCTAGTGATAAAGCAGAATCAAGAGAAAAAATTGGAAAATCTTTTGAAAAGCCTTGCTTGCTAAAACCAATTACAAGTATTTTATTTGATAACAAATAGAAACTGGAGACGGATAAAAATTTTGCGCTAAAAAAAAACTGGAAAAGGTGCAAATTTTTACGGTTTTTAATTATTTTCTATGGTAATAAAAGTTCTATAAAGATTTGCAATTGAATAATATAAAAATAAAGCCATGATTTTTCACTTCTTTCTTTTGATCAGATAAATAACCATGATAGTTTCATAGGACCGCCAACATATTTCATTCCTAGTTTTTTTAAAATATCATCGTGAAAATCACAGCTATTCGGAGGAAAATGTGTGGGCCGCCGAAGCATGTTTGAAATTGAAAACAAAAGTTAGAATGTAGTGAGCGAAATTTAAATTATTGAAATGAATAGTCACACCAGTATTTCTAAGCAGGACTGCAGAGTCGGAAGAAAAATGACCGACTCTGACTTAGGGAATTTTAGAGCCTTCGACTCCGATTTCACAAGTACTGGCAGGGTTGCAGATTTTAAGGGAAAAAAATTCGAAATTAAAGTTTAGCATTTCCTTCGCAGGGGGAAAAAAACGCGCACGCAACGAAATTGCGGTTACGCAATCGTTAATGCTCATGATCAAAATTCATGTCTTCCTAACTACCCTCCCACCCAAGAAGGAGAATGCAGACATCTTCCCCCATTCCCAATAATAAGCCGTCAGCCCTCTCGCCCGGGGCTAGGAAAGCTTCCGACTTCCCAGAAAAGGCCCGGTCCCGAAAAAGGTGACATTTTCAGCGCAGTCACTTTTCTCGCGCAGAAACAATGCCTCAGGATCAAGAGTACACCATTCCATCCCCGCGACAAAAAAATTCTCCATATAGAAGGTAAGGGGTCGGTTAAAATTATAATTTGTTACACAGAAACAAGTAACAGAAGGGTAATACGAAGATTTAAAAAAAAAAAAGGAAAAAGGGGGGGGGGCATGCTTATAAACTTCTCATATAGATGATAACTATCCAATGTGTAATAAAAGTAATTTTAAAACTATGATTTTATTACTTTTAATACATGAGACATTTATCAGACAATTTTTAACCCGCTCTATTTATGAGTATACTCTAATCCAATGTTAGGAGCAACGCCCCCCCCCTCGCACACACACACACACACACACACAAGGGAATATTGTTTGACGGAATAATGAACAATGCTAAGAATATTATTTCCATAAAACCTATTGTTCAATGGCAAATCATGAAATTAATTGAGAAGTTCAAGAAATAAACTTCTAAAACTGGACGTTATGTCCTAGCTGTCAAAAAATGTGGACGTTCTGTCCGTCGGACATTGAGTCCGTTGGACGTTATGTCCGCTGGACGTTATGTCCATTGGACGTTCTGTCCCTCGAATGTTTTGTCCCTCGGACGTTTTGGACCTGGACGTTATGTCCATGGACGTTTTGGATCTGGACATTATGTCCGGCATTCATGTTAAATAGCCAAACATGAAGACGGGAAGATGACGAATCCATCGATACCTGGTTCGATGGTCAGTTCACTGTCGTTCGGGAGAAGAAGCTTGGACATAGATAGATAGATAGATACTCAGATTTTATATATTACTAGCTGCGTGCCAGGCGTTGCACGGGCTACCTAAAAAATGTAAGAGCAGTCCAGTTGATGCTTTTGTAGTACACTGACATTAGTTTCTAACGCGTTAAGGAATAAATAAATGCGCGTAAAGCAAGGTTTGCAAAACACCAGTAAAACATATTTTTGCCAAAACACCTCATCAACGTTAATAATCGTTATCAATGATACAAGTTATGAGTACATTTTCAGTCAGCACAAAAGGGGAAAATATATGCATTATCAACTATAATCTTTACTCACGTTAAACTGAATTACATCTGATAGACTATATCGGAAATATTTATGCACAATAACAATCCGCTTTTTACATAAAATAGTCTACTACCCGGCGTTGCCCGGGTGTTTATTAATGCAACATACCACTCAGATAAATATTTGGATGGATTCTATCCACATGGTCGTACAAGAATTACATCAATCCGTTTTCCAGGTACAAACCCTCAAAGAACTCAAATAACTTGTAAATCACTCATTTACTTTACGACGTGCACGGTCCTCCTCGAAAATGAAAGTTATGTCATGTGACGCGTATTTAACAATCAGGCTTGAACAAAAAAAAAAACAGCAAAATTTTGCTGCAGATTACGGCAAAATAATCGAAAAGTTAACAACTTAAACACCCTGATTACAGGAAAAGCCTTAAAACAAAAGCCTAATTTTATTTCTTTATATTCGAGAAAAAAAATTGCAACAGATGTTTCTTTTCAATGATTTTCTTCACGCTGTAAATTTTAATAAAAGCGTTCATCCGGAAAGTTGAATTGAAGCACTGAATAATAATTTGAATGGAGGAAAGCCTTCGAAAAATAGTGATTTGATTTTGAAATCTAAGAGTCATAATTAAAAGTTTTTAATTGATATCTCCGCTAATTATTATCGGAGAATTATGTTAAATAGCCAAACATGAAGACGGGAGGATTACGAATCCATCGATAACTGGTTCGATGGTCAGTTCACTGTCGTTCGGGAGAAGAAGCTTGGACATAGATAGATAGATAGATACTCAGATTTTATATGTATAAGATAATAATGTATACTTCAAACCGCCGATGAAGGGCAATGATATGGCGATGAAGGGTAATAATTGCGCTCACATGAAGCTGGTAAGTATTATATAACACCAGTTTTTAAGGGCATAAAAATATAGTAGGTTTCGTTTCTTGTGTTTCAGTTTTTTTTTTCGGTATATCTCACATCATAACGATTTTAGTTTACATTTTAGTTTGGGTTAGTGTACGAATTAGTATTTATGTTTGATAGTACATAACAACTGAAAATATACGGATTTTCGTGTGAAGGGGCACCAACTATTACCATAAGATATGGCATCAATTTGGCATCATCGACCCCTGATGGAAACCAATTCACATTGATGAATCTAAGCTGCCTGATGATGGATAGTGATGCAATGTCTCTCATTTGCGCTAAGTCTATTTTTTTACATACATGTTGCAATAGTGCTAAAGGCACAGCCTTAAAAAGAGTAAAAATGCTTGAAAACATTTGTTTTCGGCAATTGCGTTGGTTTTAGAAAACGGTCAGACAGTCTCAAGAAGTTATCGTTGACCCCTCCCCTCTCCCCCTTTTTTTTCCAAAGCTCAGACACTTTTTTTTACGACAAACAAATCGCTCCGATATAACGTAATCAAATTTTGAATGAATGAAAATTATTTTGTACGTTCCGTAGTACAGGGGTTCTCAACCTCAACCATTCAGGCTCTGTGCCCCCTTTGAACACTGATGTTAGGTCACCCCCCCCCCCCCCTCTCTACCCACGCACACACCACTACAGTGTATGGTTAATAAAATCAGACTTCAAAACCGAAGCTAGATACTAAATGAAAACACAGATAAGTTCATGCACAAAATCTGATTCGCATTTTTAAACTTTTAATAATATTATTATTATTATTAGAGCAGCTGAAATCAAATAGCCAAAGAACTATAAGTGCAAGTAAATTAGCATCTAGGTGAAGTTGGCTTGTAATACCAGTATTTTTCACAACATCTACGTGGAGTAATATTACCAATTTGTCCTTCACAAGTTTTTGAACATTAAATTGTAACTGTTACAAAGCACTCCTCAAATCAATTTCAATGTCCTTTTTTGACTGGTATTTATTCTGAAAATCCAAATTTAAAGACTATTGGGATAAACACTGTAAAACCAAAAAAAAAAACAAAAAAAACGAGGTAATGTCGAAATAATTTACATGTCACCACAGCATCTTTTTTTAATATCTCTACCTTGTTTTTGCGTCGGTCCGTGCAGTGGCGCACCCAGAGGAGTTTTTTTAGGAGGGGTTTTTAAATCGAAAAATATTGCTTTTTTCTCATTAATTTCTAATGTGAAAATATCATTCAATATATTTCAGCAAACAATTGATATACCTCAATAATTATTCATTATATCACTTGCTTTAAAAGATCAATAATTAATACATTCGTATTGATATCAAAATGACTTCAAAGGGAGCAAAGGGGATAAACTAGTCAAGAAATTGTAGTTAGTGTTACTTTTTCATTGTATTTTTTTAATCGTTCACGCAGCCCAGGTTGAGAATCGCTGCTGTAAATAAATGTTCCTGAACAATTTTAAGAAAGACTTTCGTTAATTTCTTTCAAGTTTGTTCGACTGTCTCCCCCTCCCCCTCCCACCGTTTTTTCAATTTCAATGCTTGACTCTTGTAAAGTGTTGTGAAACGAAACGCTTAGAACTTCTTTTATTCCACTACGCTTTGTAGATTCAAAAATAACTGTTATCAATTTTTATTTATGTTATAGTATATCGGTCGGTAACTGGCGAACCGCGGTTCAGATCCGAAACGCGATCGGTCAAAAATTGTACCGCCAAAACTATTTTGGAAGTATAACTTCTACAAATAAATTGTCTTCAGATTACAATACCTTCGGGTACTTAAATTACTTTTTTAAAATATTTTACTGTGGATAACAATGACTTCGAGAACCACCCTTACCATTTTTTAAATATACTAGTGTTGGAGCAAACTTAACCAGGCAGCATTATGAAGGCAAGGCATTTTTTATCACAACATTATGTTGCCAGGTTAGGTTAGAAAACTGTAAGTTTTCTAAATTCTAGTTCATCATGTTTTTTAACTTATTAATTGACTGATTTGAGCCATTTACTTGACCGTCATGTCAGGTTTACATGCGTTTGGGTAACTTTTGAATAATAAATATTGCTCAAAACTTATGGCGTCCACCTTAAAAGCTCTTTGCATAAACAAACTGCTTTTGCGTGAACCTCACTTGCAAAATCTGAGAACCATAAATTCTCCCACTGATTTTTGAATACAAATGAACCTATTGACTGCATTTAATATTAATTTGGGAGCGAAAATTAAAATAAAAGAATTGTAAGGCATTTGTTTTTCCTGGACCTCAATAAATTTTTTTTCAAAAGTATCCGAATCTCACTTAAAATTACTTGCCGACTCCTGTTATAAAGGTATTCAAAAATCTTTTGTGAGATAGTACAGTTAATTTATCCCTTTGGGTCCCCAAAAACCAGTTACTGAACTTCCCTTGCGTTTAAATCAAATCATCAGTAATTTTACTCAGAAAGATTTTGTTATCTATTTTTTCATGTTTCAATTTTCCAAGAAATTTCAACAGCGTATGATAGGAAAGATTGACATTACATTGTTAGTAAGTAAGAAAGAGTTCATAATGTTTTTTTTTCTTTTTGTTTTACTAAAATTTACAAATAGACCTATCTATATTTGTTAAGTGAACTGATATTATTTTTATGAATTTCTCAGGAGCTCTGAATCAAATAAGTTTAGTTGCATTCGATGCGAAAGTAACCTGGCGGCAGTAACGAAAAGAGACGTTTATTCGTATAAGCTTTGACGTTAAATGATTGTTAAAGTTTGACCACGGAGAGATGGCGGATGACCTTGAAGCGAAACATCAATTTTTAAATCATTTGTAATAAGTAGAATCAGTTAGAAGGTGCCGAGCAGTGAGGTGCGTGTTCTCGCTGATATTGCGAAATAATAACAAACCACCTATTACAAATGATGTTTTTGCTTCAAAGGCATCCGCCATCTCTACGTGGTCAAGCTTTGGAGGCATACGAAGAGTTTCTTTCAAAATACAGTATAACATGGCTAACTCTATCAATATTTTCATAAGTTCCAACTAAATTCCTTTGTGTTTCGGATTATGTTTTTACTTTGCGTCTATGAGTAAATGATTGGTAGCTCTTTAAATATTTAAATTTCTGATTGTATCTTGAAATAGCATTATTTAGTCATTTAATTACACTAGTAAGAAAATATTTTGCCCACATAAAATATTTATTTATAGGGTTAGTGTTCCTAAGGAAATTATTGACTGTGATTTCAAATATCAAATCAGAATTTTTCTATCACCCAGTTCCTGTGCATGTTTTAAGATTGCCTGTCATGAAGCGAATAAATGGGATGATAGATATTCAGGTCTGTTACTGCAGTGAAAACATGCTGGTGAGTCTCATTGACACCAACTTTCATGATGTATACATATACTATCAGAATTGAAAAATTTCCTGTTTTTTTTACATATTAATGCAAACATTAGGGTTTTATAGGTTTTTGCTCTAAGGGGAACGATTAAGGAAATGTTTATATCTGAGCATCCAACAGTTTAGACAACATTTGATATCAATTCTTCCAAATTAGTTTAAAAGCTACACTATTACATAACAGTAACTTATTGCCCTAAGTATTAGTGGCATATTCAGTTTAAATAAAGGAAACATGTAGATTTTAAAGTTTTATCAGATAAAATTTGTTCAACACTAACTGTGGGACTGTGGCGTACCTAGAAGGGTGCAAAGAGAGCCCCTCCCCCTTCCCCCAAAGTTTTCACTTAAGTGAACATTTTTGTATAATTTTTTAGTGTACTTACATTCCGGATTATATAACTTGAAAATTATTAAGATATGCATGCAAATATGCACTACAAATACTTAAAATATGCACTAAAACTAAAAAGATTTGAAGCGCTATTTTTTTTTTATTTAAATGAAAAGTTGTTATACCTGAATATAAAATTTTTGATCTCTTTTTTTTTTCGCAAATTGTTACCATTGCAATTAATTTGAATTTGAATGAAAAAATTGAAAATAAAAAAAGGAGAGTGGAAACGGGGGGGGGGAGGCATTTCCAAAAAGTGGTGGGAAATGGGGGGAAATGGTTGTCATATTTGGTTCTGGATCAGTAGGTCATTTTACATAAGAATCAGCAGAAATTGTGTCAGAACCATTTTTCATGCCTCTCAATCTAATTAATTTACTCACAATGAAAAATTTAACTTTAACTTTAAACAATTCTTCAGTTTTGAGAAATATGCGAAAACCTAAATATCGCAAAAGAACATAAGTTTTTCTTTTAATAGTTATGTTTTACTTCATTGTTTACGTCAGTCCATTTAAATTTTTAAAAAAAATCTTTTATATAAAAAGAAAATACATACAGAAAAAGAAAGTTCTATATAGAAAATTACAATCTTTAGACCTCGTGATAAATGAATCCATGACAAAAAGTAATAAAAAAGTACGGAATATTAAATGGGGTATTATAAAACTTAAAACAATAATGGCAATAAATAAATGAATAAAAAAATGAATAAAATCTTTACAGAAAAACAATGGAGAACCAGCAGAAATTGTGTAAGAAGCATTTTTCATGCCTTTCGACCTAATTAATTTGCTCATATTGAAAAATTTACCCTTAACATTAAAAAAATCTTTATTTTTGAGTACTATATGGAAAACTTAAATATCGCACAAGAACAAAAGTTTTATTTATTTATTTTTTTATAGTCATATTACTTCATTGTTCACGCCAATCAATTTAATTTTTAAAGAAAATATTCTTTAATAATAATAAAAAAAATCTGTATAGAAAACTACAATAATTAGACCTAGCGAGAAATAAAAAGAAAGGAAAATTCTTCGTAGAAAATTACTATCTTTAGAAATCGTGACAAATAATTTCATGACAAAAATTAATAAAAAAAATACGGAATACTAAAAAGCGAATTAAAAAATTAAATCAATAATGGTAATAAATTGCCTAGAAAATAAATGAATAAAAACTTTTTTAGAAAAAACAATAAAAGAAAAATAACAATAATAAATACAAGAAGACAGAAAAAAGAAGATAAGCAACGCGCGTAAGCCGCAAATACTGAAAGGGGTTTGTTCTCCCGTTCCACCTCTGCGCTGGAAAAGGCATAGCAAACGCGAACCCCCCTTCATCAGCAAAAATTTCTCCCCCACTCCGATCAATGACCTTCAACTGCCCTGTCTTCCTGAAAGAAAGGATGAAAAAACCTTCATGATGTATCCGTAACTATTCCCGCAGTAACTATCCCCGCCCGGGGCAAATTCCGAATTCTCACCCACATCTGCGAAGTAGGAAAATCACGTGAAAATACGGGGGCCATCTCTACGCTACATTTGCAGTAAAACACATTTTATTTTTAAAAAGGGGGGTCCTATTACTTAAATTATATTTCCATTTTGTCAGTGTGTGTGGGGAGAAACGGGGGGAGGTCTATACAGACTCAATCTTAATTAAAAAGACGTATTACACAAACTAGAGAACCCGACAGACGTTGTTTTTTGCAAACTTTGTAAATTGAAAAACAAAAAATACAATAAATTACATTAACAGTAGCTTTAAAATGTAAACAAATGATCACACAACTCTATTGTTTATAGCCAAAGTCGCCAAGCAACCACGTTACTGTAATCCAGATGATCAGTGAGCGAAGCCAACTCATTTTTTTTCCCAATTAGCAGTCCCACACACACTCATGCCAGCACACAGACACAAACACACATGCCTACACACATACACATACCCCCTACACACACACATACCCCCTACACACACATACCCCCTACACACAAACACGCATACCCCCACACACAAACACACACGCCTACTTACACACACTCGAGATTGCGAAAAACATAATTTGAATTCAAGATGTCAAAATTCAAATTAATTTTTCTTTTTTTTTTTTGAAATTTAGCACAAAATTAGTTTTTAGCATGGGGGTGTAGATCTCGAAGCGATTTTTCGAAAATTCGATTTTATTCTTTTTGTATTCCAATTTTAAGAACACTTTACCGAGCAAATTATCATAACATGGACGAGCAAATGACCGTCACAAGGGCGAGCAAACTAACATAACAAATTGGAGAAAAATTCACAATCCATTACTTATAAATATACAGGTGAACCAACTGACCTTTTAATTTTCTACTGCGAGCAAAGCCGTACCGCTAGTAATATATAAAATTACAACCAACACGCTAATTGCGTTATGCGGGCTTTTTCTCAGTATTCTTAAGTCGTTAATCAATCTCACTGTAAAAACATTCGTTTTTAGTTTCTTCTGCTATTTAAAAAGTATCGGTAAATTTTTCGGATCATTGCATTTGTTATAAAAATTAAATTTATTTCAAACTAGTTTTTACCCGCGGCTTCGCTCACGTTGATGTAGTTTTTTTTTTTCAATTGATTCAAGTTAATGGTTATTACAGGCAGAGGTCAAATAGTTACCAAAAAATTTTTTGTCTCTAGTTTCGCCGACATTTCAAATTAACTGCCCCCTTAAATGTATCAAAAGGTATGATTAAAACTGAAAATCAGGGGGAAGGGGAGTAAATGAAATGTCGGGAAAACTGGGAAGACACCCCAAAATCACAAAAAATATGGTGATTATAAAATGATGCTACCTGAAATGTTTCCAATAAATAGTAAAAATTTGGCAATTGTTTGAAATTGTGTGCAAAGACAAATTAATGGAAGTTTTTGTGCTGTTTATGGATTTTCTTAATTTAGTTGGCGAATTATTTTACGTGTTAACAAATTAAAAGAAAGAAATATTAAAGAAATGGCGATATTTGGTTACATGGTGAAAATTGAGAAACAGTATTGAGTAGTTTTTAGCTTCCAAAACAGCGACAGTTGAAAAAAATGCCTTATTCCCTAGCTATTGAAATGATTCCACAAAAAAACGTTATGCTAGATTTCCGCTGATCGATTAAATACCCAGTCAACACAAATAAAAAACCCATTAATTGCCTCAAAGTTGCATTAAAATGGAAAATAATCAGCCAAATCCATGTATTATTTGCCAATCTTGTGCAAAAATCTTACTTCAAGATTTGACTTGAGAAAAGCCTTGAACAGTCACGAAAAGCAAAGATAGTCAACAATACAACAATAGTCGCTATCAACAGGGAGTTGAGACGATACACTAAATATTGTATTGAGTTGAGGAAAGCCTTCGAACATGGAACTAAAAAGCTTATAACTCGTTTTTTACTCTACTTAGAAATTTCGAACAGGTGCCATCTTCAGCAGAAAAATCAGAGCTTTCGATGGACATATAATGTTAATATGTGCAAGTATTTTTTCATCCCCATATTAGAGAATTTATACGAAAATTGTGTTTTATTGCCCCCCTAAGGGGGTTTTGCCCCCCATAACTGGACGAAAACTACCCTATGTGTTATTCTGATGCATAAGCTATATTATTGTAAAGTTTCATCAAAATCCATTCAGTAGTTTTTGCGTGAAAGAGTAACAAACATCCATACATCCATCCATACATCCATGCATCCATACAGACAAACTTTCGCATATATAATAGTAGTAAGATAATTCAACAAAATTAGATGAGACAAAGGAAAAACTTTAAAATCCGTACGTTTTGTCCAGCCTGCTCAGAAAACTGGACGTAATGTCCTAGCTGTCCAAAAATGTGGACGTTCTGTCCTTGGATCTTTTGGCCGTCGGACATTGTGTCCGTTGGACGTTATGTCCGCTGGACGTTATGTCCGTCGGACGTTTTGTCCCTCGGATATTTTGTCCGTTGGACGTTTTGGTCATGGATGTTATGTCCGTGGACGTTTTGGATTTGGACGTTTTGTCCGGATCCCATTTAACATAATCCTCCGATAATAATTAGCGGAGATATCAATTAAAAATTATTAATTATGACTCTTAGATTTCAAAATAAAATCCATATTTTTCGAAGGCTTTCCTCCATTCAAATTATTATTCAGTGCTTCAACTCAACTTTCCGGATGAACGCTTTTATTAAAATTTACAGCGTGAAGAAAATCATTGAGATGAAAGATCTGTTGCCATTTCTTTTTCTCGAATATGAACAGGTAAAATTCTTGTTTTTGTTTTGAGGCTTTTCCTGTAATCAGGGCATTTAAATTGTTTACTTTTTTGGGGGGTTTTCCGCAATCTGCCGCAAAACTACACTGACTTTTTTTTTTTGGTTCAAGCCTGAGTGTTGAACTCGCGTCACTTGACATAACTTTTATTTTTGAGGTGGACCGTGCAAAGCCGGGCGACGCAGCTAGTACATTATAATTGGTGTAAAAAGCCCTATCAAAATAAATAGAAGTAGGAACTTCAGGGCAGCCGAGAGGTTTTATCGCTTTTTCCTCTCCTCTCATACAATGCACATATAAAATTTATACTGCTTCAATTTCGAACCGGACCCTAGCTTTCGACTAGGTTGACATGGTCTCTAGTTGGGACTAATTCTATATTTAATAGCTGTAATCAGAGACGTGCACAGGGTGGGGGGGGGGGGGCGGAGAAGAGACACCTGTTGGGCTGGGCCCCAGCCAGAAGGGGGCAGAATATTTTTGAAACTAGGGGTGAAATGTAGAAGTAAACAATATGGAGGGGGACATGGAAAAGTCATTTGTGACGAGCCCCAAAATTTCTGTGCACGCCCCTGGCTGCAATAAATAAATTAACGTTTCAAATACACTTACCTGCAAATTAGATGTTGTAGAATTTTATAACATTACTGGAAAATTAACAATGATAATAGCTATATGGAGGCACTAATCGCGAGATTTTATAGCTATTCTATTTAGAGATATTTTGTGTCAAACTGCTTCTGTAGAAAATGTTAACGCTTATGAATGTTTGTGCGTGTGCGTGTTTGAAGAATGTTTAACAGTATGGTTAGTAAAATTAAAAATAACGTTCTGTTGCACAAAACTGGCAGATTACTGCAGTGCGGCATATACGTGTTTCCGTGTTACAAGGAACGCCTTTTTCAATGCAAAAAAACCGAGCTTATGGATGAAGAGATATCCGACAAAAGCGGCTGATAACTGTTTGCAACAAGCGGTAAGATTTAACTTGGTAACCATGCTTCACCAAACATAAGCAATAAAATCATACTACTTGTACAATTACGATAGGCGTGATAGCTTTTGCTTTGCATTAAAAAACGTTTTGCGCGATATTTATTGTAAACTAGCTTACTGCCCGGCGTTGCCCGGGTGCTTTTTAATGCAACATATCTTTTGGATAATCAATTGAATGATTTCTATCTAAATGAGCGTAAAAAAATACATTCACAATGCTTTCTAGGCTCAAATCTTCAAAATACTTTAAATAACACAGAAAATCAAGCATTTGCCGAAAAGGTAGCATCAACTTAAAGCAAAAAAGTACGAGGAATATTATTTGGGCTCTGTAGTCTCCACTGGTACGTTGTCTGAGGTTAAATCAGACGGGCGGTACGTAAATTGTCTTAATGCAAAGACAAATGATTGTCTTTTGCAAATCTTGTGGGACAACCTTTTACGTGATGCGTTGAAAGAAAAGCGTTAGGCGGCCTTTGTAGGTTTTGTTTTCCCCAATACATCAAAAAATGCAACAGTACTTTTCACATACATTTTATTCGGAAATAAATCATTGAATGTTTCCTTAGAAATAGTCGTGAGCTTACCAAAAAATAAAAGTCAATCCCTATTATCAGGCACAAATATATACAAAATAGTCTTCTTGGACACGGTTACAATTTTTCAGATTAATTTGAAATCATCCTCAATGTCCAAAAGCTAAACAAATAGTCCACCGTACAGAAAATAAAGAATTCAGTCAGTGTTTTTAAAAGACGATAACACTCCGTTTTGCGGATTTTTTGGCGGTGTTTTTGAGAATGAAGGTATAAAGTGATAGGTTATTTTGTATGTTTTTCAGGCAAGCACATTTTGCAGAAAAAGTTGCTTAGTATAAAAAAATGTTATCAAATGTGTCGGCTCGCTCTTGCCATGGTGATTTAGTGTCATGCCATAGAGTAAAATTGCTTAAGTGTAACTTGCCTAAAAAGACGCACGTCAGCTACATTTTATTTTCTTATATTGATGTCAAATTTCTATTTTCGTAGGCAAAAATGACAGTTAGACAGTAATATTAATGTCTTGTAAAGATTTAAAATTTGTCAAGATTTAAGTTCTAGTTCAAATTTTTAAGACCTAATACTTGCCGTGAATGTTATACATGATATTTCACACTGATGCCAGAGAGCACGTATTTAAGTTTGTTGCTTTAGACAGAGTAATCCTTAGAGAGCAGCAAAATTTTAGTTAAAAGGGATACAATCGTCGTGAGAGGTGGGAATGGGTCCACCGACTACATTACAGTCATTATTTTAAGGTATGTAAAACATTAAAAATGGAAGTAAGTGGACGTGAAGTTATTGAACGAACTATTTAAAAACCGTCAATTAAACTGCGTTATAGAGAAAAAAGTAGGCGTGTGCATTTTGGTCACTATCCGTGTTAGGTTTTGTTTTTTAATTATTTGCAGGCCGTGAAATTTTTTGAAGAATAAATGTCTTGTTTGTACTTACAATTGTATAATAGACAAATCTTTTGTTTACATTTTACAGAATCTTGTTGCATATTTTGTTCCCCTTATCCACAGCTTAAAAGCAAACGAAATATATTTCACGTTTCGAAAAGTAGTTTAAAAATTTAAAACTTAAATGATTCAAATTTTCCTAATCCATAAATTTAATTCAAAACTTTCTAATAGATATTGTTCTTAGTCCCCCTCCCAGCAGCTTGAAGAATTACATTTGTGAGTGAAACCAACCTTGAGCAAGTAACATAAAGCTACATATATCGAAAATAGTTACATCTCACATACATTTAAAGCACTTAATCGTCCAATGTGGTTTCACGTGAGATAGAAAGTGTTTCACCTTATTCCTATACTGTTTAAGTGGGTTTAAGCTATTATAGTAATAATTTTCCATTCATATCTCACAGCACTTCTTCAATGACGGTTGAAATGCTTAACGGTAGCTACAAACTTCCAATATTTTTCGATTGTTTACAATAGCAGTTATCGAACTTAGCTTTTTAATTGGGAATGCAGCTTTTTTCAACTTATTTTACGATGACGAAAAAACTTCATATTGTGGAGTAATATTTCATCATGCCTTTAAATAGTAATCTCTGTGTGTCAAAAGTTGCATCATACCTGCAAACAGATATAAAATTATTGCTAGTCGGCGAAGATGCTTCATCAGATGTACTATTACTCGAGCGTTAAGGCAATATAAAATCTCAAATGAAGAAATTTGTTTATATAGAAAACGTAGCAATTTTTTGCAGTTTAAAACAGTTCAAACATAAATTAATATTTATTTGCATTTTTTTCCAAACTTAAAACTCCAACCCTCTCAAAGTGTATGAATTCCGCCGAAATATATTTCCGTGTGGTTTTGCGAGTAAAAAAGTGCACGACCATTAATTTTAGCACATATTGGCAATTCCAGTATGGTAGCTTATGTGCATAAAAACAACGTCATGACCATCCCCTCCCCCTTGACAAACAAATTCCAGATACGCTACTAAGCACAAATATGATTATTTTTCAATTTATTTGCGAAATTAGTATTTTTTACTCTTGTTCTTTGTTAGCCTTCAGCGATTAAACTTAGTTGAACCGAATTAGGTAAAGATCTGACGTAAATCATGGCATAGTATCCTTATATATTATTTCTGTAGCCTGTTTTTGGTTTCTACGCCAGATTTTCCTCAATTCTTGAACGATTTCTTTGATTTACACCTTATTTTAAAGCTTATGGTGCTGGCTACTGACGAAAAATAGACCCACGGTCTAAAAATTGTTTTTTTCAGCCGAAAAACCTGTTTTAAAGAACCAGAATGAAGTTTTCGGGTAAACTTATAACTTTAACTTGCACTCTGACCGACAGAGCTGAATAGCTTGATCGGCAGAGCGTTCTTCTCGTAACCTAGAGAATGCGTGTTCGGGCCCACGTCCGGACAATCTGCATCAAAAAATTAGAGAAATATCGCGCATTGCATGAACACTTAATTAAGTGAATAACAAATATGAGTGAATAGAATAAATGAGAAGGAAACGCTCCTTGCTGTTATGAAAACTTGATGTGACTTAGTGCTAAATTACTTCGGAATTGTACGTTTTTTTTTTTTAAAGCTTTGGCTCTGGTAAGAAAATTACAGCATAATGTAAGCGAAAATATAAGTAACAGTTTAAGATTTCAGACTGCAATATAGAATTAATTTTTGTTCAGAAAAAAACAGTAAATCGTATATTGAAATATATATTCTTCTAATGAGTTTTTGACTCTTTGTACAAATAAAAAAATTACTACCTCAATTTGAAAGGTAAAATATATTTTTTCTTCTTTTAGCAAAAAAAAAAAAAACTTATCACATTTTTACTACATTCGAAAAGCTACGCTTAAAATAGAGCATAGTTCAATTTATTTTGTATTTTAAACCGTGCTGTTAAATGATAAACACGTGCTGCCATCTAAGTTATAACGGTTCAAGCAGCCTGCGGTAACGAATTGTAAAAATTTTCAAAAATAAAAACATTTCTCTTCAATATCTTATCTTATATATTATTCCCTTCTCATTTTAAAACTTATCGGGCTGGCTAATGACGGAAAATAGACTTACGGTCGAAAAATCAAGTTTTCGAAAACGCACCTTGCTTTTTGAAAACCTTGATGCAGCCTGTAGTTCTTATGCATTTTTTTTTTTTTTTGCAAAGTTCTAATGCAGTTTTCCAATTTTTAAGGTCGCTTTCGGCAAAAAAAAAAAAAAAAAAAAAAAAGCCTGTGTGTGTGTGTGTTCATATTTTAATAACGCTTAAAAGCACTGGAATTAGTTGTTTGGTTAAATTGATAAGTTTTTTTCGGTAGAGCGTTCGGCTATAAACTATCTGAACTTCGGGCAAGCTTGGGCTGCCCGGCATAATATCGAATGTATATTAGTATTACGCATTACATGTACTCATAACATACACACGTAATAAAATAAATGCAGTGGGAATGCTACTTGGTGTTTCTACTCCTTTATGCAAGCTACAGTTATTATTCAGATAAGTTGACTGTTAATCGAAGGGTGTTCTTCCTTTTTTTTAAGCTCTGACTACATCCAGATCACTCAGCATAATATAATCATAAAAAAGTATTAGATTTACCTATAGAAAATCTTTTTTGTGCAGAAAAACATTTTCATTGTATGTTGAAATGTTGATGTTTCTAATAGCAGTGTTCAACCTTTTGTACAAATGAAAAAATACTACGCCAAATTAAAACTACGAGTTTCACCCAGTAAACCTTTAATTTTTTATTCGCGCAAATACGATATAAAGCATTAAAATTATTATCAACTTCATTAGCAAGAATTCATTTTTTACTCCTCTGCTTTCTACTGTAAAAAAAATACATTTCGTCTACGTTCGAAAAATTACACTTAAAAAACGGACTCAGTTCAACTGGTTTTGGTTTTGAATTTTAAGTGTTCGATTAAAAGAGGAACATGTGCGGGCGTTTAAGCCGTAACGGTTAAAGCAATCTTCATGTGAAATAGTTCAATATTCAAAGATAAAAACACTTATTTTCAATCTAAATTATTACTTCTCTAGAATGCTTATTTCAATCGCTACGTGAGATCTTCGTCATTCTTTAATCAAATTCCACGCTTTACGAATAATTTCAAATCGTATCATGCTGGTTAATGACAAAATATAGAAGCATGCTCTTATTATTATTATTATTATTATTATTATTTTGGCAAAAAGCTTTTTTGCTGTTTTTTACCACGCATGCCTTCAATGAATAGTTTTCGAAAAGGAAGGCGCAATTGCTAGGTTTGTTGGGGTGTCGAGCTGTTAATCAGAATGGCGCCAATTCGAATCCGTGCCAATAAATATCTCTTTAATGTTTCTTTTTTTTCCTGTAAGATGCTCACATGGGCAGGACTCTATTTGCCACAACCTGTTTTTTCACATGCACAAATATTGCTTTTTCACGAGTCACTACTCAGCCACTTTTAATGATATTTATGTTTGCATTGAAAATATGTACGGCCAAAAGGTGAGCGATGATCAAATTATCACAGCGTTGTGTTTAACGAGGTTTTGTTACTGATGTCTTTAAATTACATGCCTTCTCTTCTGCGCTTGCTTTTTTTCAGTTCTTCTTCATAATGTTCTTCCTTTGAAATTTTTACAAAAGCGAAATGCCTTATGAAACGATTCGAAGCATAGTGCGGAGTCCCGCACGGGTCGACTAGTAAATAACATATGCAGATTGGTTTAAAGACCATCCAACATTAAATTGTTGAAGCTTGTACATGGATAATGAATGAATTATTGATACCGAGCTGGTTTTCATATTTTCTGGGCTGTTCATGTGGGAAATACTGATCTAAAATTTCGTTCTACCATTACTGCAGCGAAAATACCAAAAGAAAGCATACAAAGTAAGTAGAACCGTCGAAGACCGCAATGCATTCCTGCTTTGAAGGATGCTATTCAAAAAACGCTAAACATCAGCATTTCGATTTCGTTCGTTTTTTAACCGACTTCAAAAAGGAGGCGTTTATCAGTTCATACCGTATGTATGTTTTTTTTTTTTGTCCACTCATAGCGTCTCACCTAGTGAACCGATTTTGATGATTCTTTTTTTAATGGATAGAGGATGGCTCAACTTAGGTCCCATTACTTTGTTTGACCATATTTGTTCTTTAGAAAAAAAGTTATGGGCAAAAAACAGTAAATTTCCCTATTAAATGATTAAAATGATATTGTAGCAAAGTTCGTACTTGTCATCCGTGGATAACGGTGGCTCAGTGGTAGAATTCTCGTCTCCCGCACGAGCAATCTGGGTTCAAATCCCGAGTAGGACAAAGTGAATTTTACTAAAATTTCGTTTCGACTGTTTCCCGTATTTTCTCGAATGTTCTATTAATTTCTGTATCTTTTCAAGTCTGGAAAGTTCCAGCACTTTTTCAAGTTGTATATAAGGAGATGTAACGTTCATTCGTGGTTCTGAATTAAGATCTCGAGTTGAGACTAACGAGTATTCGCTTCATTTGGCTTTCACATTGTCTTCGCTATCTTCATCTACGCGACAATATGAAACTCATTGTTATAAAAGTTTGGTGTCATATAACTGTAACATTAATAGTAATTGTAATGATAATTTTGAATAAAGGCTTTTCTGAAGCAATATAGTGATATAGAGCCGCACTTCTTACTAGGTAACTTCTTACTTTTACTGAAATATCTACATTTACACTAAAAAGAATGAAATAAAAAAATTTTGAAAAAAAAAATAGAACCGACTTCAAAATTGCTCTAAAAAGTGAAAAATAATTTTATTCTTTTAACACCATCGATAATACTTTTAAACATAATTTTTGAAGTTGGCGCAAAAACAAAAAGTAAAATGCATTGTAACCATGCTTCGTTCATATTTTTATCAAAAAATCATCCAAACTTAGGAACGAAACATTTATATCGTTACTCAAATATGCTGTCATCAATGCGTAATGCATGTGGTAGTGAAGAAACTAGACGTGGTTAAATTTATACTTGTAGTTGAGTTATGGCTGTGAATGGCTTTATCGATCGTTTTTGCGCCAACTTCAAAAATTATGTTTAAAAGTATTATCGATGGTGTTTAAAGAATAAAATTACTTTTCACTTTTTAGAGCAATTTTGAAGTCGGTTCTATTTTTTTTTTCAAAATTTTTTTTATCTTGCTAAATATGCTTTACAGTAATCGCGAATCGGCATAAACGGCCAATGTTGAGAATAACCTTTAGTTTTGATTGCATTTAAAATATTTCATGGTGGTTATAAGTTTCAAATCATTTTTATTAGCCTGGAATCAAAGTTCCTAAATTGAACGATAGTAGTTAATCTTTGAAGAAACTTCATCTAGGGCAGTTTATTACGGGCTTTTCATTAAGACCAAATTAATGACTATACACCAATTCGTTCGTGTAGAAAAGAGCTAAAATAATTTTATAACTCAAAATATGAATTTAGACCATTTTGGGTCTTTTTAAAATTTTAAAACGTGCCTATATACACTCCTGAGCAACAATTTACCTTTGTGCTAAATTTGGAAGAAATCCGACGAAAACTGGATTTGTAGAAGGAACATACACTCCCACACACCCACAAACATACATGTTCTTTGATAGCCTGGAGCGACTTCTATTTAACCGAATTAGGTTATTGGTTATAGTTTAACTGAATTACTTAAAGATTCGACGTAAATCGAGGAATAGTATACAAAAAATTTACACATTGCAAATTGATTTGGTAAGGATCATATGAATGAAATAGATGTGGTTTTAATAAAAGTATTCTAATGCTGAAACAGTCGAAGATAATACGTCAACATTGAATGTAATATTAATACCTTACTAAGGTTTGCATTTTCTTTGCTATTAACGTGGAAAACACTGATAAAAAATTACACGCAACCCTAACAGTCGGGGATTTTTTAATTAAACAGTATTAAAAATTTCAATTCAATTGTTGCATCAATGCATCCCTGGGGATACGAAACGATGTACAGCATTATCCCGTATATCTACGGCTCTCTTACCACACATGCGTTTCGCTTGTCGCTAAAAGATATTGCCGGCCGTTGTTTATGATACTTTTTGTGTTTATTGTGTTAAAAATATTTCCTGGTGGTAATAAGTTGCAAATCATTTTGATTAGCTTGGAATCAAAGTTCCTAAATTTAACGACAGTAGTTAATCTTTGAAGAAACTTCATCTAGGGCAGTTTTTTACGGGCTTTTCATTTAGACTTAATTCATAACTATACAAAAATTTGTTCGTGTCAAAAAGAGCAATTTATGATTAAAAATATGAACTTGAACCTCCTAGGATCTTTTTTAAATTCCAAAAAAAAGCCGCCTATATAAATTCCTGAGTAACAATTTACCTCTGTGTCAAATTTGGAAGAAATCCGACGAAAACTGTGGATTTGTATAAGGAACATACACATATACCCACACACCCACAAACATACATCCATTTATATATATATAGATTTAAATTTATTTAGGGAGCCTTCTCATTTAGCAGATTTTTTTACATGTGCCATGCTTTATAGAAATCTAATTATATTTTTCTCTTTTAAGCATAATGAATTAATAAAAGTTATTCAAACTTTAAAGTTAGAGATCAAGAAGTTTTGGTTCTTTTTAATACTTATCATTAAAGCCAGAAAAAGAAACATGTAAGGAGGAAAAAATCAAATGAAGTTAATATATATTTTTCCAGTGTGGGGTGGGGGGGGGGGGGATCTTTTACATTATTTTTAGAAATCTCATTAGATCTCTTGAAAATGAAAACAAGCATCTCGTAGCATTTAGATAGTGTGTAGGGGAAACTGGGCATACTTGATACCCACTTTAGTTCTCAATTTTTTTCTATAATGCAAATTATCAATTAAAAAAAAACAGTGCGTGAACAATCGTAGTTGTTCTTTCTAACTGACAGTATTTATTCCAGTTGAAATTAAACATAGTTTTGATAGAATTTTCTTTTTTTTCAATATTTTTATAAAAGGATCATGTATCCCCACATCAAGGGATACTTGATTCTTTCAAGGGGGATACTTGATCCCACGAAGAAAATACGTAGACTTTTCATTAGATCAGCAATTTAACTATAAATTTTAGTTTTTGCATAATGTTTCTAAAAAAAAACAACGTTTCTAATTTTCTTTCTAAGATAATAATAATATGAACAAGAAAAAAAAATAAAATAAAATAACATTGTTTTAAATTCAACTAGGAAATTTGTAGAAAAATGTGAACAACTTTAATGAACTCAGATGCTTTTGATCAGTTACTTATTCTCCAATACAATTATGAACAATATATTTCATAAATAAAACTGATAATGCTTTTAAAAATAGCGTAAAGATACTAAAATTACAACAAGTAATAAAAAAATTGCGATGAAAACTACGAAAATCAACTTATTTTCTTATAATAATAAAATTAAGAGTTTTTCAATTAAATTAATTTTCAAAAAAAGAAAAAAAAAGTAACTATCTGTATACTTATGAAAAAGAAAAGAAAGCCTAGCATACCTTTTCAAACCCTGAAAAATCAAATGCAAACATTGTAGTTAATGTAGCTCTTAAAGTTCTGCTAAACCTAACTGAATGTGGCACTTAACACATTCATTTTCATGTACTTCACTTTTGTCAATTTTTCAAGAGAAATGGGTTGATTCAGCACATTACATTTTCGTTTTAAAAAACCAAATTCTGGAAATCCAATTTTGCATTTTATTTAAATTACACAATGGGCAACTTTTTTTCGTTGCAAATCTAACTATAGGAAGATCATTTTATTTTTTAAATTCAAGCAAGGATAATCAATTTCAACCTGTTCATGCTCATTCGGCTGATGAGTGGCATAACTCATGAGTAGAGTTAGTTTATTTTCATATGTTTGAGGTGTTATGTGTAAATGAAAACCCTGAAATTGGTAACAAAGTGCGAACTGAGATTTCAATTATTCAGCAGATATACTGCAGTAATTGTTTATACACTCTGTGATAAATTTTATTGTGTTAACATGGTTTTGAATCTTTAAAATTAAATTCAACTAAGGAAACTACAGTTATATTGTTTTCATTGTGTTTATATTGTTATACCGATACTCCCTGGGATCATGTAGCCCTGAAACCAAAGGTATCAAGATCCCTAATATGAAATTTTTACAAGCATACTTGCTCTATTATTAACAGTCAGGGCCAGTTTACTAAAAAAAATGTCTTAATTATTAACGACTGTATGTACTTTAAAATTACACTTTGCTATTTTCTCTAAGTTGTATATAATAGATAACGTAAGCTTTAGAATGCTTTTCTTAACAAAAAAACAAAGTTTCTTTTGACACATTCAGACAATTATTTCTTGAGCCAAAAAAAAAAAAAAGACTGAAAAAGACAACGTGTTGCCGTTTGTATGTACGAGAGAATTATAATATTGTGGTCAGGTTTCAAAGCTCTACTTAATGAGTTTGGTACGTTTTTGGCTGAGGGATTATGTATCCCCCGGGATCAAGTATCCCTAGTCTCCCCTACAGTACATACCTTCTCCAAACAGTGAATCAATAAGTACTTTAAGAGATGTAGTCAGCATAATAATAATAACAGTAACAATTAGAAAAGTAAAGAAGAGAAAAATTAACGTAAACCTTACAAGTAAAAGATAGAAGCACAGTTAATTCCTGTGAATTATGAAGGAAAATAAGTGCATAACACTAATAAACGCCATATAGCATAGCAATTGCACAGTAAGAATTTTAAGAAACAACCTATAAGAAGAAGTATCAAAAATAATTGAAAATTTTTATTCTGATCTGTATCACATCATATACTTGTGATAAATATGTATCATAAAATAAGGTGTCGTCAAATTTTGCCTGGTTGCAATAAAAAGTAAACATCAAAAGTATCTATCATTTCAAATGTAATAGTAACGTAAACATACTGTTCAGCTTGGAGTAATATACAAGTTGTTAAAGAGTTTACAATTTTAAAATTCTTTTACTCTTCTTGATATTTACGCCTTCCTGTAGTGCGATATGAAATTACTTGATTTTTTAAAAATTTAGCTGCAGATTTGGTACTCCATGTGCCTATGCCTTCATCTGATAAGGTAGGGAAAGGGCGGGGAGGGGGGTGCTTATGATGGCAGCGTAAAATTCTCTTGCTACCAGTCCCTGATGTCTCTCTAGACTGGCAGAGAGGTAGGGTACATATATATTATGTGAAAAAGGTTTAAAAAATTTAAAAAAAAAGCTTTTTTCAGAAACATCGAATTTATTTTATTTTATTTATTTATTTATTTATTTTATTTATTTATTTATTTATTTATTTATTTATTTTTTTGTCCAGTTCAAATTTATCGAAATAGTTCTTTTTCACCCTAAAATTCTAATGAGAACTTTAGGCCGTGTAAAGAATTTCAAAGCGAGAAAGTGTCAATTTTTTTCTTTTATCTTTTCTCGCCCTCGCATTGTAATGAAAACTTCCCGTGTACCAAATAATTCATTCAGAATGTATGGGTGGGATTGTTCGGGGGTTAACCCCTGAAAACGCTTGGTTTTGAACCATATTATTAATCTCATCATAGAGTTATATTTGGTGGAGGGACTGCTTTACCACCCCCTCTCCTTTATTCAGTAAGTTAAATTCTGGCTGCGCTAGTGGCAATATTCAATCATTTAACAGCTACTTTCGAATCAAATCCTTTTAAAAAATCATTAAACGGCATATTTCAAAAACTATAAAAAGTTGTTCTTAAATATCTTTTTCTATCATATAACGTCCATCAGGTTTTATGTGACGAAATAATACATAATAAACTAAGCAGAAAGGATTATTAAAGTTTAAAGAGGCAAATTATACACTATTCATTTTCGTCGTAACGGCTTTTTTCTTTTTTTTTTTTTGAGAAATACCAGACTTATCATAACCTTTATGAAACAACTTCCTCGTGAATCCTTTATATTGTCAGACCTGTCAGTTGTTTTTCAAAACATAATTTATGTCGGTAATTGTAGAACAATATTAACTTACTGTAAAATTTCATGCATTTTACTATCCCCCCTTCCTTCAATGGGAAAAATTTATCCTGTAAAACCGTCCCATTGGCCCGTCTTGTGAATTTAAAATGTTTGTTATTGCAACAACTGATCTTATGTACTCTATCAGATTTAGAGATTGCAATACCGGACAGAAAATTCAATACCGGTATTCGGTATTTTAAAACGTAATACCGTTATTTGAAATTTCTCAAACAATTCTTGAAAGCATATTGTTCCATTTGCCACACTTCACAATTGTGTGCAAAAGTTATATTATTTACGAAAACGTATTGTGGAAAACATAAAATGAAGGAACAAATGTCATTATAAAAAATCGATTATAGTGAAAATCATTATGCATTTATTGAACTGTCTAAGCATGGAACTCATTTTAGTGCTCAACTTTCATATAGTTAAAAGTACTTTTTCTGATTCACGCAGGTCGGTGGTACTATTAACATTGTGCAATTCATCTCCTCTAATTGTCCTTCATCTTCAAATAATTTGGTATCTTGTTTATCCGTTTGTGTGTGTGTGTGTTTTGTATTGCGTGTATTATTATTATTGTTAATTACATTTATCTTTATGGCTAGTTGTAATTTCTTTGCGAGAGACGATACGTTTCCAATATTAACATCATTTTCTCTTGAGAAGGAGAGGTTTGTGTTTGCTTTTGAAATTTACGATACGTAACTAAATTAGATCTTGTTATTTTCTCTTATTCGTTTTCGCTTTCTTTTCAAAATTCTTTACAATTATAATTGTGCAAATATATGAAAGTATGTTTCAGTTGATTAGGTTTTACCTGTATGCAAATTTTCAAGCATTATTCTATAATTTCTAAATATTATCTTTCAAGTATAAAGTCAAATAGCGAGACAGGACAACAATACTGATGATGGTGACAACAAATTACCTATTTGTTATGCTAACAAGAAAAAGTTTTTGTCAAAATTTAGTACAGTTGAAACAATTTTTTTGTAAAAAAATCATAAAGTATTACTCAATTGACAGTTGAAATAAATTTTTCACAGAACATATGCATTCAAAATTACACTCGAAATTTAACTTTCACAGAAGGGAAAGTGATGGATCAGGGAAATGGAAAAAATACAAACATGGTGCACAAAAGCACACGAAAATACGATTCAGCTCAACATATATTGGGTTGTTCGGAAAGTCATTTCGTTTTTTTTTTGGGGAACATGAAAGACAGTTTTCGTATAATGAATAAATATTTTATTAAATTATATATTGGCCATTCTGGTCCAACACCTTTTGCCATCTTTCTGGCAGTAACATAATTCCCCTCTCATAAAAGTTTTGGTCCTTGCTGGAAAAAAACTGGTTCAGGTGGTTTTTGACATCTTCATTTGAGGTAAAGGTTTTGCCATCCAAAAAATTTTGCAGGGACCGGAACAAATAGTAGTCGGAAGGCGCCAGATCTGGAGAATATGGTGGATGTTGCAGTACGTCCCATTCAAGCTGTAAAAGTTTTTGGCGAGTGACCAAACTTGTGTGAGGCTCCGTAAGGACATGGGGCACCCACACATCGAGCTTCGAGGTTAAGCCCATGCCTTTCAAATGGCCATAAACAGTCGAATTCGACAAATTTAATCTCTCACCGATCTCTCGTGTGGTTATTCGCCGATTTGCATCAACTAATGCCTTTATCGCATCTTTGTCAGCTTCGACCGGCCTTCCAGACCGTGGTGCATCTTCGACATCAAAATTGCCGGATCGAAATTTTGCAAACCAGTTCTGGCACTGGCGTACTGTTAACACGCCTTCTCCATACACATCCGTCAATTTTTTTCTCGCTTGGACAGCATTTTTACCTTTTCTGAAGTAAAAAAGTAAAATATGACGAAAATGCTGCTTATTGCTCTCCATATTTAAAAGGGCACCAACCAAAAACTACTGCGTAGAATTAATAGAACTTTTTCACACACAAGCCTTGCAATATCAGCTCTCAAGACATATAATGGTTATGCGGCTTAAGTGTGAAGTTGGTTTCGAAAAATCGTAATTTAGTCCTCTGACGGGAAAAAACGAAATTACTTTCCGAACAACCCAATAGTAATGACAGTATCATTTTGTAATTTTTCCGCTATTTGTGTTAAATGATATTCTATTAGTTCATGCTTTTGAACCAAATGTTTACATCAAATGATTGATTTTGGTTGTTGTATCATGGACAAAGAAATATACGTTTAAAATATAAAGTAGATATATTTAATAAGTTGAAAATTCTTTAATTGAAGCTATTGATTATTTTCAGCTAATACCGAAAATACTAGTATTTTACCTCCGCAAATACTCGTATTGCAAAATTGTAAAGTTGCTCTTTATACCGGTACTCGGTATACCGGTAATGCAATCACTAATCAGATTCATTACAAGTATAGCGCAGCCTGAACTACCTCCTGAAGGTTTTTTTTTTTTTGATAAAAACTGTCTGAGAGAGAGAATATATGTATAAAATACTGAATTAAGTTTTACACTATTGTTAAGGTAGGCGAACAACCTAAATATTTTTTTCTTTAATATTCATTGTAACTTTTCTAAAAATTAACGCAACTTAAAGAACGCGGTTATGAGAAAATCAAGAAAGAAAAAGTAAATTTCAGTTATAAGCAGTGCATTTGAGTTTAGTAAATTTCTTCTAGTTTTCTTAATAATTCAACGTTTACCAATTTAAAAAACAATTGCGGATTTAGAAAGAACTCTCTAAAACACTGGGGGGCTCTCTAAATTTTTCAAAATCTCAAAATCGAAAATTTTTGAAAATAAGGGTGGTAGCCCACTTGTAACCAAGGCATCTAACGGAGAGATGACCCCCCCCCCCCTCCTACACACACACATCCTTCTCGCTGCACCTACAAAGAGGAGATTTGAAGTTTTACATAACAATAGCTTTTTAAGCATTTTTTAAATAATTCAAAATTACAACTCGAGCGGTCAAAAAGGAAAGGAGATGAAAATAGAAATTGTAACGAGGATAGAAGGAAAACTATTAAGAAAAAAAACTGCGAATGATTAAAGGAATTATTTTTACATTGGTTTCCTATTCCGTTAGAGGAAAAAATGTTTTATTTTCGATTATATAAAGTGAAAATTTATGAATTAAACAAACTGTTTGAATAAATTTTCATCTATCTTTCTTAATGTTCAGTATCAGTTTTATTTGAAAGGTTTGTCTGTATTCCGATAAAGAAGGATAGGGGAAAGAACATAGCGATTAGCCATATGGAAGTGCTTGCCACCTGTTTTGATAGGCTTGCGGTGACCGCCAAAAAGCCCCATATTCCCCCCTCCCCCCTTTCTTCTAAACAAATCACAATAAACCGGTCTCAACCCAGAGGGGGTGTTGAGCGAAACATATACCCTCAAGATTTGTTATCGAAATTGAAAATTGATGGAATGATTTTTAAATTATACTTCAGACCGGATAAAATGGCCTAAAATTCATTGTCCTGCAGTGGCGTACTAAGAAATTAATTTTGTGAAGTGCATATATTGTTCTTGTAACAAAATATGGCATTTTTAGAACTACCACTCGCTGAATATAATTTTTACTACCGTATTATAATTTTTTTTTGTTTAAAACTGAATAAGGATTTTTAAAAATTATATTATAAAAAAAACACAAATATGAATTATTTAGAAATAATAAAGCTACCACAAGAACAAAATTTGCACTAGCCAAAATTTGGGAAATCAATCATTCAATAATTGATAATACAGTCACAATATGAAAAGATCAAAGCAGTGAATGTCTCGAAAATAAAAATTATATACACATTTGGTTTTATAAATTTGCATCTATTTGCATTTTTTGTTTTACAAAATTATTAAGATTTCTTCAACCACGTAGAGACACATTTCCATGTAGTTTTATCCTAATATAAATAATAGCGGATGATCGAGTAACTCGCGTGTTTCAACAATGAAACTCGCGCCATGGCATGATAATTTGATAATACGTTTTGGTGTTGTTTACATGCAGGCAAAGACTAAATGGTCAACAATGAACTCTATCTACTGGAGTTTTGATTTAACCCACTGGAGTTGGGTTTAAAACTTTAACTGTCAAAATATCACCAAACAGGCAATTGCTGAGCTAAAATGTAGGAGCAAACTTTCACCCATCATACCTTGACGGGCGATTTTCTGGTAATATTATAACAAACATTCCGTTCACGCTTCTCAAAAGTACTAAAAATTATAATTTTTAAAAAAATAAAATTACGTTGTTGGAAACGATTTTTCAGCAGTGCATTAGGTTAGATCTTAAAAGCCGCGACTTTTTTTTCTGTTTTTTGCAGGCCAGTTTGAATAATGCATTAAATTATTTAGAGGTAAATTAACGGAATCAAAGCTTGAAAGATAACCGAAAACAACAATTTCTCGAAACTAAACAAAATGTGTTTACAATTACCGTATAAATTTCAAAATTTTTAAACATTATTGTACACATCGACTTAACTTTTTGTTTGAAATTAAAAATGTATCATTAATGCAAAAACTAAGACTTTTGTCTCTACTAGCAGTATACTTAGACTTTCAATAGCTTGTAACAGGAATTGATGTTGGTTTACACAATGGTTAACCCTCTGTCTCCCATAAGAGCAATTTTCACATTTTGTTTGTATGACCATTTACTGCTCCTAGGACTTTAATTATGTCCTTTATCTGAAAGTTATCCTCCTTACTCTGTTAAATCTTCCAGGTTACTTCCAAGATATTCAACAGAATAAAATTCCAACAATGGAAATATTATCATTGACTCATTTGTAACAAAGTCTTCTAAGATTTTGTTTTTAATTCAATTCAACTCAACACTGATTTTTTGGTGTAATTTCTACTTTAGCAGAAACTTAATTTTACATATCATTCACCACCAACATCAGTCTTTTTGTTGATATACTGACAACTATCCAATGAAGTTAAACACACAAGTCCTAATAAATATTGCAAGCGATTTGAAAATTTATTTGAATTTGATTCAGAAGTGTTGAATTATTGATGAAAATTCAAGTAGCGATTTCAGAAACAGATAATTGTAAGAAACTCTGGAAGCTTGCAGTGCAGACATCTGAGCTTTCAAATATATACAAACTATGAAAAGGTGCATTGGACATAGTCCTTCTCCTTTTGAATTTAATATAAATTGAGTTTTGGATGTTCGGAGCTTGAGGAAATATACGACTTAAGACCATATATGGTAGAATTGCTCCCTGTGACAATAGCTTATAAATGTAATTATACTAAGCTAGACCAACAAAAAAAGATGTTTATAAGTTCCAGAAATTCATTACAATCTCCTTATCTTTGGTTTATTTTGTTTTAGGTATTTGTTTGCATAGTCGATGGACTTTAACGTTATGCTTTCTGCTAGTTTTTCAATAATCTTTAATGAAGTTCCCGGCTCACACTTCATTAAAAAAAAATCCTAATATTTTTGAAAACTTTTAAGCAGCGCAATCTTCAGGAGAGGATGTAATTCCTATGCATGCTTTTAAGAATAAACTAATTATCTATACTCTATGATTTGATGTTTGCTAGCACGTGGAAGAAGTTTCTTTAGTTTATTGGGATCAGTGTTTGGACTGGTGCGACTAAAAATCATTGGACAAATGCTGCCATATCAACATTACCAATCTTAAATAGCTTCAGTCTCACTTTTTTCTGTAGGAACTGCGTAAAATTAATAAATTTCTTTCCCAGCAGCTCAATAAATGATCAAGTTCTTCAGTAAGATTATAGATTAATTTTCTAACCCTCCGTTCTTTACGATGTACAATTTATTAAATTTTCTATATTTTTAGCACAATTAAGTGAGCTTTACTGCTACCGCCTAATAATTACATTGTTTGAAAGCAAGTAAGAGCCAAGTCTAGCCTTAAGAATTAAAACCAAGTCTTCAACTCTAATCCAAAATATTCATGATTTCTAAAAACTAAGTTTCAGAAAAAATATTTCGAACATTTTTTAAAGGTAGTTAATGTATTCTCTGATAGCAACACAAAACGATTCATCTGTTTATTTTTTCCCTCTTTTATTTATAGTTTTACGTAGTCTAGTAATGCCTTACATAATTTAAATAGAAAACTGAAGTAGTAATGAATGTATTTTTATGATTTTATCATTAAATTAAATTTCCATGTGTTGTATATATGAATGTATGCATATGCATCAAATATTTCCCCATCGTTGAGCTACCTCTAAATATTGCTAGAACCAAATTGCCAAAACTTGTCTGTTTCTTTTTTTTTTTTTCACAAAAAGGAACCAAATTAGGGGGTGAGAAGATTTCAAAAATAAGCTCCACCCTGCAGTACAGTGTTATGAAAGGTTATTTGGCTAAGAAAGCTTGGCTAAGGAAGCTTCGGGTTAAGGAAAATTGGTTAAGGAAGTTGGCTGAAAATTTTAGTTAATTATATTCTGAAAAATATCTAAATTGCACTCTTGTAAAGCTGTTACAGCAATTAATCTCATTTGTATTGTTAATAAGTTCTTCCTCATGGTTAATTACTCCACAGTCAAAATACACATACTATAATCTGCCAAATCTTAAAATCAAGTCTCTCTCAGCATTTCTAATTGATTTATATTTACGTGGTACAGAAATGAGGTCATTCTCCGTGCTTTACGATGTACAGTAATAGCATTCAAAAAATTATTGAAAAGCAGTATGTTAAAATAAAGGAGAGGAAGAAAAAGGGATCATATTTTTTTTTCTTTCAAATTTTAAATTATCTACAACCAGTGGGGCCAACGCCAAAAACTGCTGTGATACTCAAACATGTCCCAAAATGTTTGTGATATGCTGGGTAATACCGCACTCTTTACTCCTGAAGAAAAAACACCTGATATATATATATATATATATATATATATATATATATATATATATATATATATATCCTTTTCTATCAAGTATTTCTCATTCAAAAATATATGAAGCACTTTTTCATGAAGATCTCAATTCAAAATTTACCACGTTTCCCAACCCCTCCCCTCATTTTGATTTTGAACAGTACCACTGAGTTTCAAAACTCGGTGTTACCGTCTTTAATATAATGAAAAAATCTTGAGGGTGCAGCATGTATTTCTTTGTTGCAACCTTTGCGTATGCCATCCTATACCATTGCCATCCTGTACCGACTTTTTATTTTCTTTCGTAGTTAAGTTATATTTCTTTCTGTTGCCAACTGTTTTCGGAAATCTTATTTTGCATGGGTATAATTAAACTGCTTTAGACACATTTATATGAGGAAAATAGAATAACTCTACTCTTAAGAATTTTTGACTACTGGAAGGGGCAATATTTATTTTGAAGAAATTTCTTTCCATAATTAGTCCAATTTTTCTTTTCCTTATAAAATGCAAAATATCAAAATATTTTCTCCAGTTAAAAGAATCGAAAAACACCTGAAAAAGGCAGTAATGTACATTTTATTAAGAAAAAGTCGTATTTATGGAATTATCTGCAACTAACGTCCCTAAAAGATGAAAAAAGATACAATTACTTATGAACTTTTATGGTTGCAAATAACCCAGGCTGTAACTGTAGCCCCCCCCCCCTTTTTTTTCCAATAGATTCATAATTTCAATCATTTTTTACAAAGACGGATTCCTCTGATTCTGACAAAGTAAAAGTTTTAATCCTCATGGTATTTTTCTCACTTTTCTCAAATGATATTTATTTTCAACTTGATTAAAATTGCATTAAAATTCGAACCACTTCGGGTCCATTACACCCAAAACGATGTTCAATTTACCACATTGCGAAACTTTTTTGTTGTGGAAGAAAATCCTTTTGTAACTTTTAATCATTTTAAGTCAACTACGATTTGCCAAATTTAAAAATCCGTAACTTAAATATTTTTTAAACTATTAGCACATATACCTGAACCGTGGAGTGGATCAATTTGAGAAATAGAATTTTTGCGCACAAATAAAAAAATGCATTTTTATAGAAAGAACTGCTGAAAACTACTTCCTAATCCTGGTACGTCATCTAAAAGACCCCTCTGGTTTTGAAAAATTAATGTAATTGGATAAAATGGGTGTGGTTTTGCTGCTTTTTGGTATAAATTTGTATCGGGTATAAAACCTTTGACCCCCCCCCCCCCGCCTCGAAATGTTCGAAATGACGAGCCTGTCCTCATCTTCGCATTCTTGATAATGGATTCCACCAGAAGAGGAAATAGGGAAAATTTGAAAGTTTTCAGTCAAAGTAATTATAATTGGTATGAAACACAAACTACTATTGTATGCAATTGAAAAACTAGTGAAGAGTTCGAAGACATTTTGAAGTAACTGTAAAGCGCAGCTAATTGAGCCTCCTGGGGCTACCTGAACGCATGAGAAAAAGTGTTTAAAATCCTTCCTGATCCTTATAACTCAATGTATAGAATTAAAAAAAAACTTTCTCTATGACAGGTAGCAGTACTAGGTAGAGGCTGGATTATGAAACAAAGTTTCTGCTATTCCTAGCTTTTTCTGATTGAGGTTAAGATAGCAAGTTGTCTAAACAGTTGTTTTTTGTGTGTCTGCAAACTTTCACATCTAAGTTCATGGAAACATCTGGTATCATCAAGGTCAAGATAGTTTTATGTTTGCATTCTATTTCTTAATAAAATAACAGTGTTTTAAGGTTATAGCTATAAAATTAACACAGTAACTAATATAAGTTAGTAAAAGTGCACTGGTTGCCTTAAAATGGGGCTACTTGAACCCAGCGTTCAAACAACCTCAAACCACATTTCGTCACTAAATTATGTAAGTAAGGTTTGTAATCTTTTAAAATAAAGAGGTTAGTTACTATTTATACCCGTTTTTTTTTTTTGCCAATCTAAGGATACACAGGGTCCGAAAGTAAAAGAGAACCCTTTGAAGTAGGAAATAATGCTGATTATTAAGAGGAAAATTTACAATTGTGTCCAGCTTCAACTAATTCCGGAGAAATGTCTTAGAGAATGGCATCAGCCCATTTTGACTTCAGTACATCAACTCTTAAAAGGAAATTAAAATATCTTTCGCAAAACAAGCCTGGGCATCCTGTAGTGTTTGGTAGCTTGGAAGAGCAGTTATTAAAAAATATCAGAGAAAACAAAATCATCCAAGCCAGTCAATTGAGAGGTTTTCATTCTTTGTAACGTTTAAATAAAGAGCATTTCAATTAATTTTAGCTGTAGTTGGATATTGTTTCAATTTGAGAAATTATGTTTGCCGAAAAATATGTTTTTTTATGTAAATGTTGATTTTATATTAACTTATATAAATAATTTGCAATTTATATAAATAGTTTGCTCACTAGAATATACGTTTTGAGTTTATTTTTCAAAATCATTGGTCTTTCTTGATACCACCACCTGTTTTACAGCTTTTTCTAATGGATTTGCTGAGTGGGACCAAGTAGCCCCAGCACGAGGCTACTTGAATCCAATTTTCAAAAATAGAAAAAAAATATCGAGTTAAAATTGTTGTTTAAAAAAGGCTTAAGGTGGTAGCAGAACGTCTAAAAGTGGTAAAAAGAAGGTTATCAGTTCAGATTATGGGTTTAACAAAGCATTCAGTGTAAAACTCGCAAAAAGTATGAAATTTCGGGTCCAAGTAGATGGGGGCTATGGGGGGGGGGAGATAACGGCCCTGGAAAGAAAGAAGTATACAATTTTGTGAGGTAATTCAGGATCTAGGTGAGTGTCGTGTGCTCCATTACTCACTTTTTCACAACATTAATGTGAGAGCTAACGCTGCTTTTTAATATTCATGATGCAAAATTAAATTAATATTTGTTTATTTTATTTTTATTTTAGCGGTATACCCTCACGCCCCTTTGAAATTCTTCTACGCACCCTTTGGATGCACCTCCCCCCTCCCTCCCCCAGATTGAGAACAACTGGTAAAGAATAGCACTTGTCTTAGAAGCATTTAAGAAAAGGTTTCTTGGATCTTCGAAACTCGTGCACGCCTTTTTTTTCTCATTTCAATTAAATTGTCTTTAACGTTGAATACAGTATATCTCTAATAACAAGGCGTTTGGTCTTGGAAGAGTATTTCTGCCCGGGGGAGTTTCTTCTTTTAGAGAATCTGCGCTCTGTAGTCGATTATTTTAAAGTTGAAATGTTGAAAGTTATACCATAATACTGGAAGCAATTAGCAGAAAATTAATGCAGTAAAAACTGCCCGTAGCTGTAATATTATGTAAAAGACGTGCCACTTTATAAAAAACTGGTTCATTGAAAAAAAAGTAAAAAGAACTTTTTGTTTTAAAGCAGACAAAACGAAAATGAAAAATCTACTAAAATAAGTTCATTTGAACATCTTTCGCACTAGAAAATCTTAGGTTAGATATGATTTAAAAAATAATCATTTATAAAGTTGCGCAACGGTTATAGTATCTAAGGGTTTAAAGATAAATAATACTGAAATGTATGCAGAAATAAAAAGAAAAAAAAAACAGGTGCAAAGAATTTCCGATTCGAAAGACATCACCAAAGAAAGAAAGAAAAAGAAAGAAAGAATGTGAAACCACACAGTACTGCATTTTTAACGTGATAAGAAAGCAGATGAGATTATAAATATATAAATTATCATAGACACTACGTAAGCCGCAAACTACTAATCACTAAGTGAATAAAACTCTATGCCAAAGTGAAACGTTATAAACAATCTCGATCGCTTAAAAAATAGCTAAATAGTTTGGTTTTGAATGAATAAATATTTTATATAAAAAAAAATAAATAAATATTTTGTTTGTTTGAGTCTAACAAAGGTGAGTCACAATATTTAAATAAAATCATAATTGTGAAATACACCGCTGATGAGTGCTAATAAGCACGAAACTGCAGTCCTCGGCTGGAAATGACTGAGCTGGCGGTGTATTTCACGTATTTCTGCTTTAGCCCTGGCTAATGGGCGGTAATTTACTGAAAATCATAATTGATTTGAAGAAAAAAAAAAGATACAAAAAAAGGAGGAGGGAGAAAGAATGAAAGAAAACGAAATAAATTATTGGGTTGTTTCCGAAATTTGAAAAGAATTTTTTCTGCAAGAGCATGCTAAAAAACATAAGATTTGACGATTTTTTTAAATAATTTGACAAAGTTAATATTTTTAAAAATATACTTTAATTGGTTCAATTTCATTTTCTTCGCTTCTGCACATGACATCACAAATGATGAAATGCAATTCACCGATGCCATTAGAGCAGAGCGCAATATTTAACTAGCATCTTTACTCACATGTACTTGAAACGGTATTGTTGATAGTAAGCGTAGAGCGCAGTATTCAATTCGCTTCTGAATTATCATAACTTGGAAACGCGGTAGACAGCAAGCGTAAGCATTCCGTGCCAGCGGAGATGCGCCAAAGTACATAATTGTGACGTCATAAAAAACCACGCCTATTTTCAAAATTGGACTGTTTAAAAAAAATAGTTAAAAATTAAGCGGTGGGAAATTGAAAGTTTTTTCTCTCTCCATGTTACATGTTTTTTTTTTTTGCATATTCTATTAATTTCAGTGACTAGAAGTAATACTTTTGACTGAAAAAAACAACCCTATTAAAGTAAAGATAAAGATTAAAGTTATTTCAAAATGTTAAAAATTAGTTTTATAAATATTTTAAGAAAATACGTGAGACATTTTTAAAACCATCTGATAAATATTTAATTATTTAATTTAAACCATGTGTCTGTTTAACTTATTAAAGGTTTTTCTTCAATCTCTTTCTCAAAGCATTAAATAATTTAATTTGTTTACATGAGGCCAGACTCATTAAAAAAAGGAAGCAAAAAAAAAAAAAAAAGAGAAAATAATAATGATAATTCAGTTTTCCAGTAAAAAAAAAAAAAAAGTCGCCATTAAAATGTCGCATTTACATCTCAGGGAAAGAACGCGGAACGCGCAGCAGTTTCGGAATCGTTTCACGCTCATTCTCAAATCTATACCTTCCTTACTACACTCCCAACAAGAAGAGAGCAGAAATCTTCCCCCCTCCCCCATTAAGCCTTAAGCCCACTCGCCTGGGGGACGATCTAGGCTAGGAAATCTTTCCACTACCGAGAAAAGGTGACATCCCGCGATCCACGCAGGCAGTTTTCCCGCCCAAAAATAATGCCTCCTAATAAAGGATACACCATTCCAGCGACAAAACATTCTCCATACAGAAGATAAGGGGTCGGCTAAGATTATAATTTGTTACTCAGAAACGAGTAGTAGTTCGAAGATTTAAAAAAGGTGGGGGGGGGGGGGGGGTGCTAATAAACTACTTTTGATTATAACCATCCAGTGTGTAATAAAAAGTACTTTTAAAACTATGATTTCATTACTTTTAATACATGAGAAAATTAGTAGACAATTTTTAATCAGCTCTATATATGAATATATTTTATAATCCAATGTTTGAAGCAGCCCCCCACCTCGCAAGCACACACACACACAAGAGAACAGAGTTTGACGGAATAATGAACGATGTTATGAATATTATTTGAGTATAACCTATTGTTCAATGCCAATCCTATTATTAATTAAATTTTAGAAATAAACTTCTAAAACTGGACGTTATGTCCTAGCTGTCCAAAAATGTGGACGTTCTGTCCCTGGACATTGTGTCCGTTGGACGTTGTCCACTGGACGTTATGTCCGTCGGACGTTGTGTCCCTCGGATGTTTTGTCCGTTGGACGTTTTGGTCATGGACGTTATGTCCATGGACGATTTGGATTTGGACGTTGTGTCCGGCATTCAAATACGAATGCGATCTTTCATAAGTTTTTTATTAACTTATAATAATTACAAAAATTACTTGTCTTTCATTTAAATTTAATTCTAAATAAATTATAATAACTGTCTTACAAATAACTTATGTTACAATTCCTTAGTATCAAAATCAGAGAACTGCGCAATAACTACTTGAGCTACAATGTGCTCCACGCTTTTATTTATTTATTTATTTTTTTATTCTAATCATAGTAATCACTTGCTGAGAGGTCCCACAGACAACTGTGCTCACTAACAGCCAAAACGAATTTTTCTGTATTGAATAATATGTCTGTGCTAGAGCTATAACTGTCGCGTACTTGGTGCGGGTTGCGTAGCTTGTTCTTTCAGAATTTCTGCTGCGATTTGTTGTTCTCAAGCGATTCTTGAGCGACTACGAAGTTGCAAGAGACTGCGAAAAGCTGTGCGGCCGGCTCCTGCAGATAGCCTCGTATAGCTTATGGGCTATAATCAATCAAAGGGCTAATGAGGTGGGGTGCTAATCGATTCCTTAATCGGTCGGGCTACAAGTCGTCGAATGTAGCCAAGGGATAAAATAGGGAGTTACCCCCCATATAGAAGAAAAAGAAGTACTGCATAAATACGTGCAACATTTTCCGATTTTCAGTACACTGCTACAGTTACAGTGGTGCTGCAAGAAACTTTCCTTGGGAGAGAAGGAAAGGGGGGGGGGAGTCATTAAAAATGTTTTTAAATGAAAGATCGGATAGTGCAATTTTGAATGCCTCACTTAGCGATTAATATTCGTATTTTCCGCATCGAATGCCGCCCGAAAAGAAAAGCCGCCGCGATAGCTGAAAAGTACCGGATGTTTTAGGTTTCAGGTTTACAGATATTGCTAGTTATGTTTTAATTATTTCGTTTTTCTTCTAAATTTCATTTAAGAACCCTCCACATTTTTTTTCATTTGCGGTTTTATTGGCGGCCCCTTTCTCCAAAAAAGTGGAGGGGTGTCACACCCCCTTACCGACGGCCCTGTATGCGAACTTTATACGTTCTGCAGGGGATCCTTTTAAACGACGACGTTGTGAAGAAAGTTCGCGTTTTGTCGCTAACTTTCTTCGTTTGGATTGAACAGCTGCATATTTGTCACGAGCTTTTTCCAACCTTTTCTAGCGCTCTGTTTCTGTTTCTCTTTTCATTGTTAATCACTCTTTTTGGCGGTTTAGAGTGTCTGTTAGAAGATTTTTTAATCTTATTTATATGTTTTTTTTTTTGTTTTGTTTTTTTGGTACCCCCGAATATACGGAATACAGTCGTAACTGCATTAAAGATACAAAGATAATTTTCATTTTGATTGAATTACAATAAAAAATACCATAAAAATTATTTTTCTTTAAAAAGCCAGCTTTTTATAGTGTTTTAAACCAAATAAAACCGGCTGGCCTTTTTTGGCCTGGCTAACATCGAACAGCCCTGCCTACCGGTTCCTTGAACCAGTGAATTATTTTTCTAACCCATGTGTAAGCACTAGGTAGCACTGCATGAGTGATGGCCTGTTTTCAGTTTTCATAAACTATGTAAAATTGTCTACATTGTGATATCAACGCAGCATATATAGAAGATTCAAAGGGTACTATAATGAAGTACCAAATACATATTAACATAGTATTGTACTTTTTGGTTATTACATATAATTTTCTTCCTTTTTCTAAGGAAGAAAACTTAAAGGGATCAAGGAGCAGAATGGAAATGCTTCTACTTTAACTTTAAAGTCTAAAAGGTAATATCTTTTTGTATTGAATTTTCATGCTTTTTCTCTTTCTTTCAAATACAAATAATATTTGTTTTTATTTGTCAGATTGTATAAATCTAACCTCACTTTTCACCTTTAATTTCCATCATGTTGTTTTGCTTATGTGTTGAGCTAGATTTCTTGAAGATCAAATAGTGACGAATGTTTTAATGTATGCATACTGAAATTTTAACTAAGGGAGTTACAGTTCTAATTTTGCTCCCCCCCCATATCTCCCCCTTTTCATGCAACTGAATTTTTAAATAAGTTCTTTGATTGTTTTATTATTTTTTTTAATTTCCTATGGTTCGGTTTAGAGCTGTTTTTAACCGACTTCAAAAAGGAGGCGGTTATCAGTTCATACCGTATGTATGTTTTTTTTGGTTTGTCCACTCATAGCGTCTCACCTAGTGAACCGATTTTGATGATTATTTTTTTGATAGATAGAGGAGGGCTCAACTTAGGTCCCATTACTTTGTTTGACCATATTTGTTCTCTAGAAAAAAAGTTATGGGCGAAAAACAGTAAATTTTCCTAATAATGATTAAAATGATATTGTAGCGAAGTTCGCACTTTTCATCCGTGGATAACGGTGGCTCAGTGGTAGAATTCTCGCCTCCCACACGAGCGACCCGGGTTCAAATCCCGACTAGGACAAAGTGAAATTTACTAAAACTTCGTTTCTACTGTTTCTCGAATGTTCTATTAATTTCTGTATCTTTCCAAGTCTGGAAAGTTCCAGCACTTTCTCAAGTTGTATATAAGGAGATGTAACGTTCATTCGTGGTTCTGAAGAAAGTGCCATATAATAGTAATTGTAATAATAATTTTGAATAAGGGCTTTTCTAAAGCAATACAGTGATATAGGGCCGAACTTCTTATTAGGTAACTTCTTACTTTTACTGAAATATCTACATTTACACTAAAAAGAATGAAATAAAAAAATTTTGAAAAAAAAAAAAAAAAAAAATAGAACCGACTTCAAAATTGCTCTAAAAAGTGAAAAATAATTTTATTCTTTAAACACCATCGATAATACTTTTAAACATAATTTTTGAAGTTGGCGCAAAAACAAAAAGTAAAATCCATTGTAACCATGCTTCGTTCATATTTTTATCAAAAAATCATCCAAAGTTAGGAACGAAACATTTATATCGTTACTCAAATATGCTGTCATCAATGCGTAATGCATGTGGTAGTGAAGAAACTGAACCTGGTTAAATTTATACTTGTAGTTGAGTTATGGCTGTGAATGATTTCATCGATCGTTTTTGCGCCAACTTCAAAAATTATGTTTAAAAGTATTATCGATGGTGTTTAAAGAATAAAATTATTTTTCACTTTTTAGAGCAATTTTGAAGTCGGTTCTATTTTTTTTTTCAAAAATTTTTTTTAGTCATAAGTATCTGTATAAAATGTTCCAAAATGAACATTTAAAAAGCATTTTAAATACAGTGTAACTTTGATTTAACGATTTCCTGAATTTAGCGATACATTTCACTGGTCCGAATTTAACAGCATTGAATGTATAAGATCCTTGATTTGAAGATAACCTTATTTAACGAAAACTTTCTCCAGTCCTTTGACAATTATTTAATCGGGGTTATACTGTATTTTTTTAAAATATTTAATAGCACATAATTGTGAGTGTAGCAAATCTGCTACTTATATTTTTTCATGACTTTGAATTAATGCACTCACAAAAGCAACTATGTTGTCAATCAAGTGCATGCTCATGTCTGTGTTAAGCTTGGTTTCAATGAATAAATTCTGAGGAATTACAAGAGATCTTACTGTTGGGGCGGGGGGGGGGGGGTCTCAGGCTTAAATGCAGGGCTGACAGAGTCTGACGACTTAGTTGGAAAGTATGGGAGGGCTGGGGTTTGGTGAACAAACTGACAAGAGGTCTGCCTTTGCATGACAAAACAACATCTGTGTTAAAATCTCCTTTAACTGACACTCCCAAATACTGAATGTTTATTCCGAGTCCCAGTCCCTTTATATAGGCTTTTCCATATCATTCACTCTGAATAGCTTACACCCAGAAAAGTTATTATATAAAACTCAGTGAGTATTCAAGGGGTGACCATCCCTTGAGGGAAATGGTGCATCGCCTCCTAAACTACGAACCCCCACCCACCACAAAAAAAAAAAGCATTCAAAGATGTAGTTTGTTTCAGTTTCAATAATACCACTCCCATTCCATCAAGACCCCCTTCCCTGCATTAAAGAATTTTTCTACAGTTCATACACCAATTGCTATTTTCTAGATGTATACGTTTGATTGAACAGAGTTGCTGAGTTGTACTTGCTTTCTATACTACTTCTCTCGCCTTCTTTTTCTACCAATTTCTTCAATCGTCATATGTTGAGATTATTACTTCTCTACAAAAAGTCGCCAAAATCCCTAACCGCTCGCTCGCCTCCCCCCTCCAATAACTAATTTTTTGAACTAGTGATTGTTTTTTGTTTTTCTCCCATTACAATATTCGCAACTTAATTTTGCATTTATTTGTGTAAATGTTATTTATTTATTATTGTCATTTATGGATTATTTTTTTATTTAGACGACATTTCATCCGACTTCAATTGCTTATTTTTATGTATATATAATGTTACAAATTCTGTAAATAGTAATTATTGTAGGAACGTAACCTGTAAATAGTTTCCCGTAATGAATATACAACCCCTTTTTCATATGGCTAAAATATACGACCCCTATTTTATTTTTCTTTTCATTGATAACGGTCTACGCATTTCGGGAAGCCGAAGGAAACGTGTAGAATGTTGTGGAAAATTCTTTTCGGTGTATTTAAGCCGTTAGCGATGGATAAACAGTTAGTTTCGATTGAGGATTTCGAACTGAGCGTGTGTATTTGCTCTGTTTATAGCACGGCATTTCGCTGTGTTGTTTTCGTATTTGGAAGTAAAGACGTGTGTAAACGTTGAGTTTACGGTGTTGTGTGATAATTGCTTAATTGCTGATGAATAATTTAGCAGTTGTTGAAGATCTTTCCTGTACATAGTGTAAATAAATTTCCTGTGTTTTTATCAAGAACTGTGTCTTCATTTCAAGAAAGTGGAAGTCGCACCGAATCCGTTACAATTTGGCGCCCAACGTGGGGCTACTTCAGGACTTTCTTGCAGTAAGTGTGATTTTGGACATTTTTTCATAAAGACTTTTTAAATTTGGACTTTATTTGTATGGTGATTACTCGCGCAATGGATGAACAATTAAAACAACTGCTTGATGCAATCAACTCTGTGAAAAATGATATGGCAGCTAATCAAGAACAATTAAAAAATGAATTGGCGGCTAATCAAGACCAATTAAAAAGTGATTTGACTGCAAGTTTTACTGCAAATCAAGAACAATTAAAAAATGATATGGCGGCTAATCAAGAACAATTAAAAAGTGATCTGACTGCAAGTATGTTGGCAAATCAAGACCAGTTAAAAAGCGATTTAACGGTGCTGAAAAAGGACTTAACGGTGCTGAAAAAGGACTTAACGGTGCTGAAAAAGGACTTAACGTCTAACCAAGAAGAAATTAAAAATGACCTTATTTCGGTAAAGACTGTGATGGAAAATAAATTTAATGACATAGAGCATCGAGTTGATGCAATTGAAGAAAAATTTGATACCGTTGAAAGCCGATTCAATGCTGTAGAAAATAAATTTGAAGATGAAGATAGAAGATTTCATCTACTTAAAGAAGAGATCTTTAAGGACGTGGAAAGGAGATTGGCGACCGCGGAAAGCAGCTCTGTACAGTTTGGCGCTCCCACATCGGTTGCTCGACCGTCCATTAAACTTGCCACATTTGATGGGAAAACTTCGTGGCAGGTTTACAAAACTCAATTCATGATAGTGGCGGAAGCGAACGGATGGGACTCTGCTGCCAAGGCCTGTCATCTTGCAGCATCCCTGAGAGGTGACGCAGCGGACATTCTCCAGACCCTTCCGGACAGCCAGCGCCTGGATTTCGCCGCCCTCACATCTGCGTTGGAGCTTCGCTTCGGTGAGAAGTGCCAGAAAGATTTCAGCCGACTCCAGTTGAAATCCCGTTTCCAGAAAACCGGGGAAACCCTGCAAGAGCTAGCGGCGGACGTCGAGAGATTGTCTCATCTTGCTTTTTGTGACTGTCCTGCGGATGTTCGAGACAACCTGGCACTCAACTACTACATCGACGGGGTTCGAGATCCGGAAATCCAGAAAGCTCTACGGATGGCGGATGTCAAAGACCTGAGTTCTGCTGTTGTGTATGCAATGAAGTTGGAGGCCGCCCAGCAAGCAACCCGCAAGGATCGCCATTCAATCCGCGGCGTGAAAACTGATGAGCCTGATCCGGTTTCGTCACGTTTTGCTGATCTGGAAAAGCAGATAAAAGAAATTGCAGGAATCCTCAAAAGGAATTCGGCTCCCAAGGACCATAATGGACAATCACTTAAGTGCTGGAAATGTGGTGGCGAGGGTCACTTACGAAGAAACTGTGAAGCTCGTCAAGAAACCAGAGGGAAGAGCACCTCTCCCTCGCAGGTCCAGGAAAACTAAGCCATGGCAATCTCGCGGGGCGGAGGTCGCCAAATTGGAATGAGCCCCATCTTAAAGTTTTCCAGATTTCATCGACGAGTGGCGGCAGTAATGGACTGTTTGTTTACGCATATGTAAACGGGTTTCCCTGCGAACTGATTATTGACACTGGAGCCAATGTTACGATCATTAGAACAGATGTGGCTCGTCAATTTGGACTCAACATTCTGTGGACGCCGCCCTGCGTTACCCTCCAAACTGTGACAGGTGACAAGATCGAGATTGAAGGTAAAGTGAACTTAGAAATTGTGTTTGGAAATGCCATTTACCATCATACCGCATTCGTTGCTGCTATCATAGACCCCTTCATTCTCGGATTGGACTTTTTAAAGAAGTATGACTTCAACCTCGACTTCAAGACTAACGAGCTGCACTCGACGAGAGAAGACATAGCAGTCTTTCCCGCAGAAAGTGATGTAAAATCCGCTCATCAAATAATTGCCCAAACAGATTTATCAATTCCCTCAAGGTCAGAATCATTAATACCCGGCTCCATTGAAGAAAGCAATAGTTTTAGATTTGGACTCATTGAATACCCCAACTTAAGCAATAACCCAAAAGGAGTGCTGGTGGCATCTACGCTTGTGGACCTTTCCAAGGATGTAATTCCTGTGAGAGTCGCCAACATGAGTGAAAGGCCAAGGAATATCCGGAGAGGCGAAGTGTTAGCAACTTGTACTCCCGTAAACTGCATCATTAGAAGAATCAATTCCCCCGAGACTGTGTCTTCTGAGTCCTTGACATCGAAGTTAATTGGGAGTGCACCCTTATCGAAGGATCAAAGAACTGCTGCGGAACAATTGGTGGACGACTTCAAGCATCTGTTTTCATCTACATCGGAGGATGTGGGCCGGACGAATTTAACGCAGCATAGGATCTACACTGGAGAACACCCCCCTATTAAACAGCATCCAAGACGACTACCGTTCGCCAAGAAGGAAGAGGTTGAGACCCTCCTGAAAGAGATGAAGGAGAATGATGTAATCGAACCGTCATCCAGTCCTTGGGCCTCTCCCATCGTCTTGGTCCGAAAGAAAGATGGCTCCACCAGATTTTGTGTCGATTACCGACGACTGAATGAAATCACCAAGAAAGACAGTTACCCTCTTCCACGGATAGACGACACCTTAGACACTCTTTCCGGACACAAGTGGTTTTCGACCCTGGACTTGAAGAGCGGCTACTGGCAGGTTGAGATACACCCTGATGACCGAGAGAAGACAGCGTTTACAACTGGACAAGGCTTATGGCAGTTTAAAGTGATGCCCTTCGGCCTCTGCAATGCACCAGCTACGTTCGAACGTCTTATGGAGACAGTGTTAAGAGGACTTTCCTACGAATCCTGTCTGGTCTACTTAGACGATATCATCATCGTGGGACGCAGCTTCGAAGAACATCTGGCAAATCTTAGGAAGGTGCTGCAAAAGCTTAAGGAAGCCAATCTGAAGTTAAGCCCGTCCAAATGTAATTTGTTCCGCCGGGAAGTGAACTACCTTGGTCACATCATCTCTTCTGAGGGTGTACAAACCGATCCAGAGAAGGTATCTGCGGTCAGGAGTTGGAGTCGTCCCGAAAACATCCATCAGCTGCGAAGTTTCCTGGGGCTCTGCACCTACTACAGGAAGTTTGTAAAGGGTTTTTCCAACATTGCACAACCTTTGCATAAGCTGACGGAGAGCAAGCAAAAGTTCGAATGGTCCAAAGAATGCGAAGATGCATTTCTACGACTGAAGGAGGCTTTAACATCAACGCCTATCCTCGCCTATCCTCAGCCTGAAAAATCCTTCATCCTGGACACTGATGCGAGCAACGAGGGCATCGGAGCTGTTTTATCCCAAGAAATTGACGGAAATGAACATGTCATCGCTTACTGGAGCAAATGCTTATCAAAGTCGGAGCGAAATTACTGCGTCACCAGAAAGGAGTTACTGGCCATAGTGAAAGCTGTAGAACACTTCCATCATTACCTCTACGGCCGAAAATTTCTGCTTCGGACAGATCATGCCTCATTAACTTGGCTTTTGAACTTCAAAAATCCGGAAGGCCAGATAGCCAGATGGATACAGCGGCTCCAGGAATATGACATGGAGATCAAGCATCGAAAAGGGTTATCTCACGGTAATGCTGACGCTTTATCAAGGAGACCCTGTCCTGAGAACTGCAATTATTGTTCCCGAATCGAGAAACAGTATGGAACGACTAGCCCTACCGCCTATCAGGTGACAGTGACTCCAACTTCATCAGAACCTGATCCATGGAGTGATGACCAAGTTCGAAAAGATCAACTTGAAGACCCCGACATAAAACCAATCTTGGAGTTCATGGAAAGTGACAGTCGACGCCCTAGCTGGCAGGACGTTTCCATCTTCACTCCTGCAACAAAAAGATACTGGGCTTTATGGAACTCACTCCATTTACGGAACGGAGTACTGTACCGAAAATGGGAATCTGATGACGGCAAAACATCTAGGTGGCAGTTACTACTTCCCCGATCAAGGATTTCAGATGTTCTGAAAGAAATACATAGTAGTGCGACTGGAGGACATTTTGGTGTCTTGAAAACTCTCAATAAAGTTCGGGAGCGCTTCTTCTGGAGCAAGGCGAAGGATGACGTGGAGAAGTGGTGCCATTCTTGTGACGCCTGTGCTGCTCGTAAAGGACCGAAGAAGAGAAGCAGAGGGAAGCTACATCTGTACAACGTTGGAGCTCCTTTCGAACGAATTGGGATCGACATCCTGGGTCCTCTACCAAGAACTGCTGATGGGAACAAATACATTCTTGTTTCCATCGACTACTTCACCAAATGGCCGGAAGCATATCCCATTCCAGATCAAGAGGCTACTACCGTAGCAGAGACTCTAGTCCAACATTGGATCTCGAGATACGGAACACCTTTGCAGATTCATTCCGATCAAGGGAGGAATTTCATCTCTGCTGTGTTTAAGGGCCTATGTCAAATTTTCGGAATTGAGAAAACTAGGACAACACCACTACACCCACAATCGGACGGCATGGTGGAGAGATTTAACCGCACAATCCTGAATAATCTCTCACTTATGGTATCCAGAAATCAACAGGATTGGGACAAGAAGCTGCCTTTGTTCCTGCTGGCCTACCGCAGTGCTGTCCACGAGACTACCGGATTTGCCCCATCTCAGATGCTCTTCGGACGAGAGCTTCGGCTACCTTGTGATCTCGTCTTCGGTCGTCCTCCGGATGCGCCTTCTTCACCTGAGGAGTACATCCAGGATCTCCAGGCCCGGTTGGAAGACGTTCATAACTTCGCACGAGAGCGAATCAACATCGCGGCGGAGAAGATGAAGACCCGATACGACACAAGGTCTACTGGACATGAATTCAACGAAGGCGACAAGGTTTGGTTATGGAATCCCATCCGACGGAAAGGTCTGTCACCCAAATTGCAGTCGCATTGGGATGGACCCTACAAAGTCCTTAACCGACTAAATGACGTCGTAGTGAGGATCCAAAAATCACCTAATGCAAAACCTAGGGTTGTACATTATGATCGGTTAGCCCCATACTATGGCCATAGTTCATGAGTATTACGTAAACAACCATGGTTGATAACATAAAAGTTGTAGATAATTTTTGCTTTTAATGTTTAGTAATATTTCTTGTTATTATTGTGTTTTCTGTATCTGTTAGTTATAATTTAATGTGTGTAATTGTGAACTTGTGATAGAAGTTTGGCACCCTTTCTGGGGATTGTACTGCCCGGGACGTGCAGTCCTTAGGAAGGGGGCAATGTTACAAATTCTGTAAATAGTAATTATTGTAGGAACGTAACCTGTAAATAGTTTCCCGTAATGAATATACAACCCCTTTTTCATATGGCTAAAATATACGACCCCTATTTTATTTTTCTTTTCATTGATAACGGTCTACGCATTTCGGGAAGCCGAAGGAAACGTGTAGAATGTTGTGGAAAATTCTTTTCGGTGTATTTAAGCCGTTAGCGATGGATAAACAGTTAGTTTCGATTGAGGATTTCGAACTGAGCGTGTGTATTTGCTCTGTTTATAGCACGGCATTTCGCTGTGTTGTTTTCGTATTTGGAAGTAAATACGTGTGTAAACGTTGAGTTTACGGTGTTGTGTGATAATTGCTTAATTGCTGATGAATAATTTAGCAGTTGTTGAAGATCTTTCCTGTACATAGTGTAAATAAATTTCCTGTGTTTTTATCAAGAACTGTGTCTTCATTTCAAGAAAGTGGAAGTCGCACCGAATCCGTTACAATATATATTGTTTGACCACAAAAAATCATCTTTTAAATAAGAAATCATTTGCATGTTGTACACATGCGCCAGGGCTGTACTCAGACTTTTGTTTCGAGGAGGGTTTTACCAAACATATTTCATGTGCAAATTCAATATGATCAATGAAGTTTGATTTCATATTTTGTGTTCTGTTGCTTTTTGTTACAATAGATGCTTGAAGAGCATTAACATGAAAAATAAAAATACAATGTATTTCTTTCAATGAAAGAAAAAAAAATCTAATCTAAGTTTTCTAATCACTCAAAAGGATAGATGTATTTACTCTTTACTCATCTAAGCACATGACTAGTGCAGCCACAAATACCTTCTGGAGGGTATTTTTGATCAAAAATACCTTCTGAAGGGTTTTTTTCATCAAAACAGACTTTTCATATGCATAAACTACTGTATTATAATTTGCATTTTCATTAAAACCAATGCTTCTGGGGTTTTTTTTTCAGCCCCTCTCCCCCTTCGCTACGCCACTGAAGCACATATGAAGTAATACTTCTAAAATTTCTATTTTATGACATTTACAAAATGTGTAAGTGAGTTTGGTACTTTCAAATTTAAAGAATTTTGGTATTTTTGTTTGTGGTATTTAAAATTCAAAGGAAAATGGTGCATTGTTCTGTAGAAATGTTTACAATAAATGCAATAAAAATAAATACTGCAGATAAAACACCTTATTTACATTCTTATTCAATAGTAACAAATTCATTTTTCAAATGAAATCGCGAAATAAACAAAAAATTAAAAATAAAATAGTAATAGAAATGTTTTCAACAAGAAAAGTGCATAAAAGCATCTCTTTTGACGAAGTAGTTTTGAAAATTTTTGGTGCGGATTTATTTCTAAAGAAGTGGCTATTTAGCTAGAAATTTCTAAGTGTTGTGCCCCCCCCCCCCCCCTGTAGTAGGAAGTATTGCCTTTGCTTTAAACTGGAAGACATTCTTGATTTGATTTTGAGTTCAACATTGATGATGGTGCTTGTTAGGTTTTTGCGATGTTAATGGCGTGGGGGGGGGGGGGCAAGGGCGGATTCAGGAGAGGGTCCCTGTGACAATAATTTGTTGTGATTATTATTACTTCAATTTTTTCGATGTGAAAAGCAGTACATGGAATGAATATTAACATGTGTGTGTCCCCGTTCTGTAAGGTATTTCTTCTCAGGGCCTCATAATTCAAAGGAGTGACTGGGTTCGTTTACTGAGGTTATTGCTATTTTGAGTTTTCTAATTGTTCATTTTCAAAATAACAATCATGACTAATGAGTTCGTTTCTTCAGAGTACTCTTCCACCTCAAACCACATGTGTGTGTGTATGCTTTTCCAATATTTTATAAATTTAATGCCATATATACAAAGCTTCTGGTAGCGTGACTAGCCTATCTTCCAATAGAAATATGACTTTTATGACGAAAATTTGAAAGAATTTGATTTATGGTGCAGGTTGCGACATTGAAAAAAAAATAGGGCTTTGAAAGGGCATAATTAAAAGGGTTTTGATCTCATTGGGTTGCCTCGTAGCATATGAGGGGGTGCGCCATCATCCTTGGGGGATGGACTTAACTGATACTTTTTTACGTAGGTGGTACAACGCTCGCAATTGAAACATGATGCCCTTTACAACAATTTCTGGATCCGCCCCTGTGAAAAGGGGGATGAATCTTTTTATTATTCATTTTACAGTGGGGACTAACGGAATAGGACAATATTTTGACAAGCCAGGAACTAGAATTTTCTTAGTACAATAGCTTATAAAATCACATGACTTTTCCTGTATTGAGCAAGTAATGTTTTTCTTTCTCTCCCCCCCCCCCAACCCATTAATATTGTGCTGTCCTTTTTTTTTTTTGAAAATATTCTTATTTTTTCTCTTTATTAATTCTTTTCCAGATGGTATTGGAAAAAACATGAAGGTAGCAGATGACCAAGGGAAAATGAAATCCTGGCTGAAGCATTCAGCAGACCAGCTGATAAGGGAAACAGCCAATAATTAAAGAAATCTATTGTATAAAATTTGTAAATAAAGGTGTTTCATTGTATTATTTTAGTACTGCTTTTTGTATCAAACTTCATGGAATCCATTAAATGAAATTCAGGTAAATTATATAAGAATGTTGTGCTACTTGTACTTCTTTTTTTCTTTTGCAAAACTAAGTCCTGGCTTAATGTATTTAATTATTTTCAGTTGGAATTTCATTGTGTATTGATAAGAACCAATCGTGTACTAGTTTTATCAACTTGGGGAACTGTATTTCAGTTTAACCCACTAATGCCGGTTTCGAAAAAAAAAAAAAAAAAAACAATAAACTGTGATGATTTTATTAGTATTTAATTTTTTGTATGTCTAGTAAGTGCATCATATACAAATTTAATTTTTCCCGTTAAATTTTCAATTTTTTTTATCGTCGATTTTTCTACTAACCAGCGTTTGTATGGCCTGAGCACATTGTTTTTTTGCAAATTTAACATTTATTGTTTGATTGCAATAATTGCATTGATTATCGATTATAAATATTTATAATTGTAAAATATTACTTACACTTATATAAAAGAGTTTTCTAATTACAATTTCATTTATTTCAAAAGAAAAAAAGAAATGTGTTCATTTTGTAAAATAAAATTTTATGAAATATGAACTTGAAAAAAAATCGATACTAAGAATGCAGTTAAGTTTCGAAAATAATTAAACTAAATATTTATGCATCACAATCAATGAATAGCGAATCTTCTTTTCAAAAAGTATGGAACATTCACCATTCTTTTGCTGCACTTTGCAAAAATTGTTCAAAAAAAAGTGATTACCACATTTTTTTTTTGTAACAGTTTCTAATACCGTATTCTTCTACGGATCAAAAAGGTCTATCCGACAGATGCACTTGCCATGTGTTTCAATAACTACGGCATTGGAATAATTAAATTATTTTTCTAAAAAGCATCTCATTTACTGCTTGATTCACACCATGTCCTGAATACTTTATTGCTTGTAATTGCTGCTGCAGTAGTGCCGTTCCATTTTACAGCATCATCTTTATTGCAGCATTACCTCATGCTGTTCTTGATTGATTGATTGTGTGTGTGTGTGTGTTTCTTCATTTCATTGAACCCAATGGAGCATCCATTTGAATACTCTTTCAATGCAAAAGTAGAAAGAATATCATTTAGCACAGGAATAAAAGTAAAAAATTGCCCATAATGGCATGCGTTTCCTCTGGTACTTAGGTTTTTATTATTTTTCCAAAAATCCAAGTGAAACGTCAGTCTATACCAATTCGTCTAGGTGCCGCAATATGTGTGTGGTACCGAAAACAATAAATTCTGTATTACGAAAAATTACACCCACAGCTTATATCCAAATCAGTTCGAATTTCCTCTTAACAGCTTTCTGCGTCTATGGCGTTCATAATAAATTAACAACAATACTAAAATACTTTTAAAAAATCTTTAAAAAATATCACTTATTTGTACAAATTTTAGATCAAACACTTCATTTGCCCAAAGCAAGACGGTGACTACATATTCGCCGGTTGGTACAATTTTCTGCCATTGAAAGTAAAAGGGAATTTATAACACGAAACAAAGATAAACAACTTTTTAAAAGTATATCTGAATCAAATACACTGTTACAATTATGGTACAACTTTAAAACCTTTTTGAAATTACTGAAATACATTCAAAACTTGCATTTTACTTTTTGACGGAAGAGGAATGCTGTTGGAGTTATGATTTATGCAAGTTTTAAGCCTACTAATACGTCCGTTTTTTACAAAGATACAGTAAACATATTTTTTCCCCTTTCTGTGATTATGCACTATGTAAAATGCACAGCTGTTGGGGTGATAGCATCATGTAAGGACGAATTATAGTTTTTTTCCCGGTTGGTATATTTTTGTACCAACCGGTATGAATGGGTTAAAATTGATTGCTTACATGCAGGGAATGAATTGAGAATAACTTGTCTAAATGTACACGTTCATTTAAACAACTTTTTATATCGTGAATAAGAATTTTGAATTGTTTTTCAATCGGAAACAAAATTTGCCTGCAATCTTAATATTATGTACTGGGCTATAAGTTGTACTATATATATTCAGGTTTTGGACAGTTATTAAAAGTAATAAATAAAATACATGTGAAAATGTATAAGCAGTTCAGGTGCTGCTCCATTGCAGGCAAGATATTTTATTGACAGCTAGTTCAAGTAGTTTTAAATTGCATTACTAAGAGGATTTTTTTTCAAGCCACTTGCTATAAGAAAATTCAAAGCTGTTGCTTAAAACTTGAAAATCTCCAATTATATATTTAATAAAAGGGCTACCTCTTTAAAGTTTTATCACAGCGAACTAAAATCATGCATTTTAAATTCTTATAATAGCTATAATAATAAATTTTTATATTAATATATTTTTTTAAAAAATGGAAAGTCATAAACATTAAACAGACAAGTAAGAAGGTACATAAAATGATAATAAAAATTTTCATTCGAGGAATGCAATATGCCTAAACTGTATTTTTGTGTTTTTCAAGCTGCTTTAGGAAAAGTTTGTTGGCCTCTCCATTCTCCAAAGAGCTTGGAAAAAATAATCAATAGAATACAATGCACCAAAACTATGAATGACAACTTTTTTAATTATCTGAGAGTAAAATTGATCTGAAAAAAAAAACCTGAAAGGCATTCAATATATGTATTTTATAGTGATGATAAATATACTGAACTAAAATTGCTTTGATTGGCTTTTTTATTTTTTAATTTAATTTATATTTTTTAAAATTAGTTTGCTTCATTTTGTCAAATAACATTGGGGCTGCAAACCTGATGAATTTTTAAGAGAAAAAAAATAATTGTAATAATAAAAATTTTCGTAACTAAATGAGCTACAAAATGAAGTAAACTGACTTTAAAAAAATAATAAATTGAATTAAAAAATAAAATAGTCAAATAAAGCTCACTCTACACAATATAAAGCACTATAAACGGTCACCCGACCCCTAAGGGGCTGTCTGTGGACGACCCTAGAACGGCATGAGATCGTCGCCTTAATGTGGGTTAGTCCGCCTTAAGGCGTTCCTGGGACGTCTCTGCGTCGTCCCTTATTAGTGGCCGTCTGTCTCCCGGACGTTAGACGGTGCCTTTCTGGGGACATCTACAGACCGTTATTGAACCAGGACATGGGAACAGACTTAGGATGCCGGGGAGTGATGTTGCTGGGACGCCTCTATCATTAGCAGATGACGTCCCATTGACACCTGGGCAACGACATTATGCTGAGTGGGCGGTCCGTCATCATCGACCTAGATGTCCAGGTCCAAAAATCATGATGGAACCTTGTATTGTCATCCAAGACGAGAGTTTAAGAAAAAAAATTAGCATCCTAGGACATCTGGAAGTTGGTTTAATCAAAGTTGTAAGATTTGAAAAAATTCTAAATTATTTTTATTTTAAATAAATATGGTTTGATATAAAAAACCATATTTAAAAAAATGAATTTAAAGAAAAAATAATGTTGTGCTGCTTATTGTTACAAAATAGTTATTTTAGTTATATAATTTGTATATTTTTTTTACACCCAAAAATACCGATCCGTCATCATCGACCTGGATGTCTAGGTGCGAATCATGATGAAACCTTCTTGTATCGTCATCTAAGACGAGTGTTTTAAAAAGTTACGTACGAGTGAAGTTAAAGAAAAGGGTGTAACCCTGAATATACCAGTCCGTCATCATCGAGCTGGATGTCCTGCTCTAAAAATCATGATGGAACCTTGTATTGTCATCCAAGACGAGTGTTAAAAAAAAAAAAAATAGCACCCTAGGACATCTGGAAGTTGGTTTAATCAAAGTGCAAGATTTGAAAAAATCCGGTCATACAGACAAACAAACTTTTTTTTCTGTATATACATGCTTGAAAACATGTTTCCAGCATTTCAAGCTGAAGGAAAAAGCGAAATTAAAAAGTTATGTACAACGAGTGAAGTTAAAGAAAAGCATGTAAAAATATTCTTGAATATGTGTAACTTGCATCACTCTCTAACATTTACTTCATTCTTTCCAATCAGGTTCGATGCCCAAATTTCTGGTTCTACCGCATTCCAAATGCCTTTCACCTCTTTTAAGATTTATTTTCAAAATTCTTCATAAACGAGTCTCATAAAAAAGTGCTTTTTTTAAGGAATGGTGTTGGTTTGATTAAACACTGACACTACTGGATAGATTGCGAATACTAAAATAAGCAAGTTTTAATGAGATCCAAATGTAATAACCTTTAAAAAATTTATAAAAAATCTAGATGAACTCCCAAACAACTGCTAGAATGAGAAGAAAAAATAAATAAAATATGGAATGTTACTTAGAGTTGTAGAAGGTTAAACTTGTAGACTGAAAGATCTGTTTTTTAAGATGAAGAATTTTGAAAGGATCTTCTTTTTTATGGGTTTTATTCATTAGTAATCAATTTGTAATTGGATGTTGATATGGCGATCAGTGTGGGCAACATCTCAATACGAAGGGGAAAAAATCTCAGACTTTAACAAAAATTTGAATTTTCCCCTGTATTTTTCAAGGAGTGAGAATTTTCCAGATTATTTCAGCTTTTGTAAAAATGTAAATTTTCTCCTGAGTTTTTTAATAAACATTTCTCTTACTTTTCAGCTTTTGGTAGAAATTTATATCTTACCCTGAATTTCTGAAATAATATCAATTTTTCTAAATGTTTCAGCTTTTGGAAAAAAATTTAAAATTTTCCCTGAATTTTTCAAGGAATATCAATTTTTCTGACTTTTTCAGGTGCATATTAAGAATGGATCAGTATTTCTGTAATAAATAAAAAACAAACTGAAGCAAGGAGAAAAAAAAGAAATAATTAAGTCAAAATTTTCAAAAATCACTTGATATTTTAAAAAACCAAAATCAAAATAATTTCATTGACACAAGTGAAATTTTTACAATGTTTATTAAACTTTTACATGCTTTACATAATTTACCAGGCAAAAAACCAGAAATTTATAGTTAAAATTAATCAGTTCTAAACAGATGACTTAAAAGATACAGCGGAATTTTATTTTCACATATTCTTGTTACTGTTTCATCATCACAGTTATTTATGTGGAATAGCATCAGTAAATAGGCAATTGTATTTTCAAAACGAAAACATTCTAAAGGGGGTAAAAAGGTTGAATTCAGTTCAACATCAAAATATATTTCACAGCACACATAAGAAAACATACATGAGCAAAAATCTTGTACGAAATTCCGTATTACGAGAAGTGAGAGAAGGATTGCTTTTTTTTAAAAGAAATTGAAAAAAAAAAAAAATCAACTGCTGCTGCGCTGGTATTTTTCTTGCACAACCTATTGGAAATTAAGGTATTAATATTGTAATAAATAATGGGATCCACATTTCACTAGACTAGAAGCTTTGAATGCGGAGAAATTTGTACTAAGTTTAAAATAAAGTTTAGGTACAAAAAATTTAAAACATAAAAACTTACAAGATTTGCTGTTTGAAAATTTTATTGAGAAGAAAAAAATCATTTATTAAAGGTTGACTCAGTCAGTTTAAAAGTTTTTGTTTCCCTTACATTATTTCATAAAACACTAAAAACACACAAGTGTTGAATGTTTCATCCTTACTGTCAGCCATTTATTAAAAATATTGTGGAAGATGCAGTTTCGAGTAGAAATTTGTCATCCAAGTCACCATATTTTTTTTAACTTCTGATAAGCAGCTTCTCCATTCTGTTTTTGAAGGGCCTTAGCCCACTATTGCAGGGGGTCTCCAAACTGTGGCCCGCGTTCCGCAAGCAGACAAAATCTGACCCGCGACGGCGGACAAGCTTTTAGCTCAATAAAACAACTAAGTCGTAATTAATGTTTGGTGTGTTGAATTACACTGTAAGAATTTCTTAGTACTTACACATTGAAGTTTCTGATTTTCAAGTATATTAGGAAACATTCGATATCAATCGTTCAAATGTTTATTACTATCATGTAATTCAGTTCCTGTATCAATCAAATTCTACCCAGAGTAGTGCAGCGAGAAATTTATTTCTAGATGGGTAAATAAAATTTTTGGCTCATCTATTGATAGATACGATTGATCGTGTTCAATTCTGTTATAGTTAAATATCCCCCCCCCTAATCTTGTTTTTGAAAATAAATCTTTTTTTCAGCACTTTGTATAGTTATAAATTATGGATAATATGATTAACAATAAAAAAATTATATCACGATTGGTGTCAGGAGGAATTGACAGTGCAGCATTTATGCCAAAATAAAATGTGAAAAAACTTTTCCACCTTGTCCAGCAAATGTAACAGCGAGAGTTTAAAGCTGCCAGCTGGACAAGCTGGAAATAATTTTTCAAATTTTTTTTTTTCGGTACATATTTAGCGCAGTCTTATTTTTTCAGATACTCCCCAACAGGAAAAATGTGTAGGAGAGTATTCCTAAGTCAATATGGGATTAATAAGGTTACATAAAATGTTTTTAATAGGCACTTTTTTTTGGGGGGGGGGGGGGGCAAAGGCGTATATAAGGGAGGGGCCGAAAGGGCACAGACCCCTCTAAAATCTAGGAAAAAGAAAATAAAGGTAGTTATCATTTGCGTGAAACACACCGCCAGCTCAGTCATTTTCAGCCGAGGACTGCAGTTCTGTGCTTATTAGCACTCATCAGCCCAGCATAGGAAAGTGACTGAGCTGGAGATGGAAAACCTCTTAAGGAAGCCAAGAGTGCCAAACAAACTGGTAGCTAATATAATAACTGGTAACTAATATAATAGCCCAGCAGGGTGAAAAACATTCAATCAAGAGAGGCATGACTTTCCTTTTTGTTTCCTTTAAATCGTAATCATCTGTAAAAATGGGGGGGGGGAGGTTGGGGGAATACAGTATGCTATTTCGGTTACTTTTTTGTACAGCACCGCCTCTAAAAGAAAATGCTTACCAATGCACTGTGTTTGTGAAATCTTTACTAATAATAAAGCTCAACGTCTGGATGTCTAGATGTCCGGATGTCTGTAAAGCGCATAGCGCCTAGACCGTTCGGCCGATTTTCATAAAATTTGGCACAAAGTTAGTTTGTAGCATGGGGGTGTGCACCTCGAAGCGATTTTTCGAAAATTCCATGTGGTTTTTTTTCTGTTCCAATTTTCAGAACAAAACTATGATAAATTATGAAATTATCATAACGTGGAACCGTAACATGGGCACAAGCCAATTGGCGAGATACGAAATTATCATAACGTGGAACTGTAACATGGGTACAAGCCAATTGGCGAGAAAATTCACCATACGTTATTTACAAATATACAGGCTAACCAAAAGACCTTTTAATTTTCTATTACGGGCAAAGCCGTGGGGTGCCACTAGTAATGAAATATAACAACAGGGGTGTCTAATCCGGCTGATCCCCAGACGGCTAAGTCCAACACTTACTCGTCAAGTGTTGGACTGCAAAAAAAAAAACTGCTTGCAGAAATAAAACTGAATCAGAAGTTGAATATAGTTCTTATTAAAGAATATTTTTCAAATTACTATCTCCGTCATAATCCCCGAGTTTTGTTTCCGGTTTTTAATTGTTATCAACAAAAATGAAAAATAATAGTAATAATTATAAAGTTATCATACTTCCGCTTCTTAATTGCTGCACAAAAAGTGAATAAGTGAATTATTAATAAGCTTAACAACTTCATTTCAAGGCTGAACCTAAGCAACATATATCTGTAGGTGTTTTAAAAAGCTTTTTTTAAAAACACCCACAGATATCGCACATTTTCATGTTCACACAAAATATGTTTATATTCGTAGTAACACAAAATATACTTGTTCAAAAGTGCTTTTAAATTCGAGCATACAAATAAGTAATATTGAAAAAAGGATTAATCTATATTAATAATAGAAAGCTGAAGAGTGTTTGTTTGAACGCGCTAATCTCAAGTCTCAGGAACTACTGATTTAAACTAAAAAATTCTTTTTGTGTTGACTAGTACATTTATTGAGGGAGGTTATAGGCTATATAACATCACGCTACGACTAACAGGAGCAGCAATAAATTGAAATTAAATCACTAATAATCACGATGCATTTTTTGTTGCATCACTAGCTCTAAATTCTATTGCCCGAATTACTCAGTTGGTAAAGTGCTGGGCCAGCCCCTTAGGGTCTCCCGTTCGAAACTGGCTGAAAAAGGGAAGATTATCAAGATTTATTACCCGGATCATTTAAAAATTAATTTATAAATCAAGGGTTTTCAAGTATTGTTTTATTGAAAAAATAAATTTCTCTATTTTCTTATTTGACAGAAAACATTAATGTGGATAAGGGTGTGTAATTTTTTACTGTATATATATATATATATATATATATATATATATATATATATATATATATAATTAAGCAAACAGAATTTCAAATATTAAACAAATTATATATAATTAATGATGATAAAAAGGAAAATTTTAAACAGCTATTAAATAGGAAAAGATAAAGTATGAATCCAGAGCTCATCAGCCGTGGAGGAAGGAGCCTGCATTTAATCAAGAAATTTCAGTACTCAAAAACTTACTTTTTAATGATAACTTCCCTAAAAATCTAGTTGAAAACATTTGCTTAAGTATAGCCTTCGATGAGCATTTCCCTCTTCTTTTGAAACTGTTTAACTGTGTAAATGTATGATACAACCGTGACAAACCATTTTTTATGAATCACCAGGGTGGATGAATTTTTACACATGGGAAACAGGCAACTGGTATGTCTATGGATTTATCTTCTGGACATGATTTTATTTTTATTTTATTTTTATGTTGACAACTGGAAAGGATTTTTATCAGGTTGAATAATGGAATTGGCTCTGTTTACATGGATTTCAAGGTAAGATAATTTTGCTATACCGTATTTTCAGGAATAAGTGCCGCGGCGCATACAAGAAAAAAAGTAAAAAAATTGCCACTGCGGCGCATATAAAGGGTGCGGCGGATAAAGTGTATTTTTTTCAAGTTAAAAAAAAAATGGAAAATGCTGCTCACAGATGGCACCACATTGTTTGCTTTCATTTCGCGGAAATCCATCGCCCTTAGGCGTCAAGTAAAGCAAAGAGGGGGAGGGGAGTCAGCGATTGCGTGTGTTTCACTGAGGAAAGAAATGCTGATCCACGTGCGCGAGCAAGCCTTATCGCGGCGGAGCGAAGGGGTCAGGAAATCCTTCAGCCTTGGGCGACAAGTAAAGCAAAGAGGGGGAGGGGAGGGGAGGTGAGTCAGCGATTGCACGTGTTTCGCTGAGGAGAGTTGATACACGTGGGCAAGCAAGCCTTATTGCGTCGGAGCGAAAGGGTCACGGAGAGGAGGCAGCAAAAGTACTAGTAAGAGAGAGGGATGGATGTCCAGTGTGTAAAGGGAATTTACCACCCCCCTCACAAAAATGGATTGCTTGGTCAAGCAACGTAATGGGAAACTTGTCTCCTAGCTCTAATTTTATTATTCACTCACATCGTCGTGTTGCATCTTTTGCTGCCGTTCGTGCGTTCTTGGCTTATCGTTTTTAAGAATTTTTTTAGAGTTGCTTTTGAAATGGCTCCTTAGCAATTGAAAAGTTATACTGCAGCCTTTAAGTTTAAGGTTATAAAGGCAGAAGCAATTGGAAATCGTTTTGCTGCCAGAGTTTGGCACTGACGAGAGATGCGTTTGCCATTGGAAATCGGATAAATTAACCATCGAAAGTGATGACCAATCGAGGGATGCCGAAGGCAAAAAGTGAAAAATGGAGATTTTTTTAAATTTCTTTATTGTTAATTAAAAATACTAACGAGAAATAAAAAAAAATATTTTTATTTACATTTAATCCAGCCTTCTTTACTACTGATTGTGCTTTTAAGTTGTTTAATGCTGAGTGCACGCTTATGGAAGGTGCGGCGCATACATTAAAAAACTTTTTTCTTTGAGAATATATTACGATGCGGTGCTTATTCCCGAAAATACGGTAGGCAGGTACTGTCCCGTGGTTGGCTAATTATCGAACTTGTTTTCCTAATTAGTCGAGGCGAAACCCCCTGCTTTTAGTTTTAGGTTTGAGCTCTAGTTTATTGTTTTTAGTTTAGCAAGTGGTGCTTTTGCCCAATGCTACTCTATATTGCATGTACTGGAGCTTAAACATTCTCTTTTAGTTCATAGTTAAATTTTTGGTCTTTTGACCATAATTAATGAATCCTCCACGGCTGATGAGCTCTGGATTCATACTTTATCTTTTCCTATTTAACAGCTGTTTGCAATTTTCATTTTTATCATCATTAATTATATATAATTTGTTTAATATTTGAAATTATGTTTGCTTAATTTTGTATTTACTTGGCTTTTTAGTTTTGCTGCATTGCGCATCTATGGGCTTTTGGTGTGGTCTTTTCAATATTTTTCACAATTATATATATATATATATATATACATAATTCTATATCATAGCGTGAAATTCAATTAAAAAATTGAGAGGAGAAAAAGGCAATATACAGCTCTGTGTACGAATGGCTTTTGCTATGCTTTCTATTTTTCTTCCCCCCTCAATATTTAAGATTGTACTTTCAAAGTAGTAATAATCGGAAAATTGCCATTTTTAGACTTAGTCGGACTCTGAGGAACAGAAACTGCCTAGTAATTGGCGAATTCCAGCGGTAACGGAAAGAGTTTTTATTAAAAAAAAGCGATGCATTTCTGTCTGTGAGCTTATCAAAATACATATTTTTCAAAAACTGGTGCATAGACTTTTATACAAATCATGGTAAGTTGCTAAACAATCAAAAACCAAGATTTTTTTGTTAGTAACTTTGTTTTTAAATCAAATTTAATAAACGTTAACGGAAGAACATTTTTGTCGCAAAAAATTGGAATTCACCAACTGTTGTTTCGGTCAAATCAAACTCCAAGTTGATTTCGTTTTTTTTAAAAATATTAATCACTCATAATACCAATTAGGTAGTTATATTTGACACATATGTTTTTGAATAATTCTGTTTTGTAACAAAACGATATCTTGTACTTATTTTTACCCCTCGGAAAATGCAATTCACCCGCAGGTTGCTAAACAATGGTCTAGTATTATAAGAAAGAGTAAAAAAAATGAATAAATAAAGGTTTAAAACCAACTTTTTTAATCCACGTGAAATGTTCGACTTTGAAAAGATTAATTAAACAATTAATATAAACTGAGACAAACTTACGACATATTTTTGCTAATCCAACAGTAAAAGCCACACTGGCGGCTTATGGGGCTCTCTGGGCATTTCACGAACGGCCGATCTGAAAAATATAAAAGAGAAAAAAGATTTTAAAATTAAAAAATCAAAGTTGTTCAATGTAATAAACAATATATTTCAAAATGTGCAGAGAATGCAGTTTTATAAAAATTACAGTTTCAATGAGATTGAACCGGGTTATAAATATGAGCAGTTGCCCGGTGCGTAAACTCTTAAGGCCGATTTATTTATTACTTGCATTGTCCATACAGTGTCTTCGGGATTAGAAGCCTTCCCAAAGCATCCCAATCCTCATCGAAACTGTTATTAGCTTGCAATTGACAAAGTGACCCTACAGTTACCTTTTTTTGACCTGTGGAATTACGGCATTCTTCCCTTGAGTTTAAAAATTTTATGTAGGGTTTCAAAAGAACAAATAAATAGCCTAACTGTTTGACTGTTAGCTCTTGTATAAGATGTGTATGTCATATAACCTCAAAAAAATATTAATGTACTAGCGGCTCATCACGACCTTGTTCGGGTTAAAAAAAAATATCTATGGTAAAAAAATATTATGTCAAAACTTTTGAGTTTAATAGTAAGCAACATTTTTTGTTTGCTTTTTATGAGATTTGAAACAAATTTATTTACCTCATTTCCTGATCAAGAGAGACCGACATATAATTCCCACTGAACAATACAATCTTCCCGTATGAACCGTTGTACTACATATAGTAAAGTTGTACGCTTGAATTTTATATTTGATGATGGTATAAGAAATTTTCATTCAAAATTGCAATCGCTTAAATTGGAAAACAAATATGCAGAGATCATGGGGATGCAAGGAATATGAGCTGCTTTACTGCTGATTCTGTAAGAGCAATACTCTAAATCATAATTTTTCTTAGTGATTTTAATTGGAGTCCAATTTTATTGCTAGATTAGGCAAATTAATGCTGCGCAACAAAATTATTGGGATATTGCCTTTAATTTTAAAAGCACGAAGAGAAGTCATGAGGAGTGACAGGGATTATCATATGGATGATGCACAGCATTGTTGGCAATAACTATTGCCCTCTCACACATCCACATGTAATTTTTTTGACAAAGTCTGAGTTTCAGAGTAATTATTGAGGAATAAATCATTTAGAGAGAATTTCCCAACTCATACATTTTAGTAGGATATCATTTTCCAGGTATTTTATTGTATCTTACTTAACCAGTCTGTCAACTCCTTCGATTATCACCAATCTTGTTAAAGCAAACAAACTGTCATAACCCCGTCCATTTTAGGCTCAATGTTTCCCATCAATGCGGCTTTAATTTCATTTCCTTGTCACTACAGGCATGTCCCCTCTTCTAAAAGTTCTTTCTGTATGTTAAAAACTAATAAAGAGGCGATCAGCTGATCATTGAATGTGGGAAGCTTCAAAAGAAAGTTATGATGCATCCTTACCTTTATTGAGCCCACCTCTTACAAATCGAAGAGTAGCTTTTCGATTACAGAGACATTCAATTGGATTCTTCCTGGAAAGAAACTTACTCATTAAGCTGGTTGCACAGATACAGTACAACCTCGATATCTCAAATCTCTGTGGACAGGGAAAAAATTTGAGATATCGAGTTTTTGTGTTATCAAGGTTTTAAAATAATTACACTAGTAACTCTCACAATTACACACACGTACGCTATATGCATTTATATGTGTACTATGGGACCACTTCGAATTACGATCAATAAAGTAGTCTTCAATATTTTACTAGATTTGAAATTTTATAATTGTCGAAAGTACACAGGATGAGATTTTGAAATGAACAACAATTTCAACATGGTTTTTTCACCAAAAAATTTAAAAATTCTAATTTTATCTTCAACTAGTAACTCTACATTCAAAAAGTTCTCAGCAGCTGTTTCGTAGGAGTTAAAAAAGCAAAATGATGAAAATGAGGAACGCATTTTCCGTTTTTGCTTGAAAACTGATGGACGAAAAATCGACACTCTTTCCTCAAAGTGCACAAATATTCTAAACTCTGAGGGAAACACAGCACCTCCCTCATACCAACACTCCCCTATTATCTTGCCCCAATCCTCTATTTACAAAATTTCCAAGAAAAGGGATGAAAAACGTAAGCAATTGTCCCTGGAACTGGTTTTACTACAAAGTTGCCAAAGAAAAACAACAATTGAAACTTGCTTCTGTGCAAAAATTTTGACATATCAAGGGTTTTGAAAAATAAATTTTGAAATAACTATGGAAAATACGTTTTGAGATTAGGAGGTTCGAGATATCAAAGCTTGACTGTAACTGAAAACGTTTTGAATTGGTCCGCACATCCTTTACAACCCCTGTAAAACGTTAATGAAACGGAGTGGGCTACCTGGTTAATAGGGAACAGAGGAAAAAAAATGAATTTCAAAACGCCTGCAGTCTCAAAAGTTGCCTTTTAGCATCAATAAAATCACTTATTACTTTTAAAAACTTTTACTATGTACCATTGCCGTAACATTAAGAGCGAAAAAGTAGCATTTCAAACAGTGGGGGATACATCTGGTGGGCAACCGGGCATTTGCCCGTTGGGCCCGTCATGTTTCAGGCCGACCTGCCCTGTCTACAAACAATAAAATGTAAATACCGCTACGTAAATTCTCTAGCTTCAATCCCTCTTTACGCATGAGCTCAAGCCCGCGGATGGAGGGTGCAAGGCCGTCGCTAAGGGGGCCGTGGGGGTGTTACACCAGCCCAATTTTTCAGAAAAGGGGCTGCCAATTTCATTTTAGTAATGCAATAAAAAACAGAAAAACAAGGGCAATATTTAAAAGTTAAAATACTTTTGTCCATTTTTCAGTTTCATGTATGAATGGCAATTCACAATTGTTATGAATTGTTGTTCATAATAACAATTGCAATAAAAGTGACGAAAAGTATTTTTTTCAATAAAGATTTAACAGGAAATGCAATCTTTAAACACAATTTGAAGCATCCAAAATTCTGTATTATAAAGATTATTTAAGACTTCCTCATTGTAAGTTTCTAACTTTTCTTTCTTTAACGAAAAATAAAATATTCAATTTTTCTCCCTCAATATAAATTGAAGGGATCAAACAAATAGTTGAAGACCCTTCAATTTAAAAATGATTATATAAAAAACTATGATTCTCAGGGGCAGCTGACACACCGACATTTTCTACCATTTACCTCTCCTACTTTTTTAAAAATTTCATCCTGCAAATCAGAGTTATGTATATAGAAAAATACACAGACCCCAGAAATATGGTTTAAATAGGAGAAAAATTAAAATTTAGCTAGAAAGATTGAAAATATTAAAATTAATAGTCACACCAGTATAGTTATAAGTGTTTGAAAATAAAAATCATGTATGAATTGAAAATTGAAACAAAACTTTATCAAGAAGTGAAGAAGGAATGATATTTAAAATAAAATAGAGTGAAAAAAAAAGACCAAAGATCATTAAGGTTATTTAAGGTCACCAAAGCACGAGATCAGTTCAAGAAAAGTTTTTTTTTTTTTACCCCGGGCCCCATATAGCTTGCATTTCAAGCAATTAAAAATACTAGGCAGAAAATTGAAAATTTTATTATGGAAAATCTAAATGTAAATGGTTTTGAAGAGGAACACTGTTGAAGGGTGTTTCATATTTTTTATCAATAAAATAAATAAAAGAAGATTGGGACGTAGTCAAAAGGAGGGGGGGGGGGAGAGGGATCCAAAAGCTTATATGTTCCTTTTTAGTCACCAAAACTTAACTAAAGTGCGTTTTTGAAACTTAGCTTTTTAAAAAATTTCTTTGAAAAACTCATGAACCCCATTCCTTAGTTTAACATCATTAAAGACAGGTTGCAACTGCGTATTTGGGATTTCAGCTTCGAAAAACTTCGAGGAGAGTATATCCGCCGCAATCGACCTAGAAAGGTCAACACCTCATCATTAAAGAGCGTCATAAATCAGGGTCGAAAAAATTTCGGAGATCCCTTAAGCATGTCCTTTTCATAATATCATCGAAGATCGTCTAAAATTATCTTTTTCCGGCTTCAATCTCAAAAAAAAAAAAAAAAAACCCAAACCGCCATTTTTTCCATAACATCATGACAGAAGATTTTTTGACCTAGTCCCAAAAATTAAATTAAAACCTCAAATTTAAATCTAAACATCACACCAAACAATTTTCGTAACTGGCCATTGTCCTTTCCTTATCGATCTACTACGTTTCTCACTTTCAGATTCTGTATCATATAAAAGTCCATGTCATGGTGTCATGGACTCACAGGTACACCAGACCTTTATATCTTCCACTGTCCACTAACCTCATCTTTCCGCATTAAATATTACCTCTCTAATTTCTCTTTCTGAAGTTTCGATGGTTTATTGGGTGAAAGCCCTCGATCCTCTATTCATAGCAACACTAAAAAATATCGTTTATAACTCCATTTTCGAATATACAGCATCGAAAAATTCAAAGAAAGTCCCCCGCTCCCTCCCCCTTCGTCATGATAAGTAAAGCAAGTCAGAAATCTGGTTTTAAATGCTTCAATTTCGAAAAAATTCCAAGGAGAGCCTCGCCATAATTCCTCCTCCTAAAATCATGGAAGGCTGGTAAAAGTTTCGGTTTTGGAACTTAACTTTTGAATAACTGTCTATGTCCTAGTTTTTATTTAAAAAAAATATAAAAAAGCTTACAATTACCTTTCTAAGATTTCAATTTCAAAAAAAAAAAAAAAAATGCTGGAAGAGGACCACCCTCGAGCCTTTGCTATCCCGAACATCACCAGAGATCATCTAAAATTGCGTTTTTAGGACTACAATTTGAAAAAAATTTCGGGAGACCCCAGGACCTTGTATTTTTGGCTCAATGTTAAACTCATAATTAGGTTTCTAATGTTAATATTTAATAACCCCATATCCAAGAAAATCAATCTACTCCCTATCTCTCTCTGTATTGATACATGTGTTTGAAAAAATTAAGGGATCGCACACAGATTACGGAAATTATCAATACAGCACCGCACTTAAAAATACTTAACAGGCACTTAAAAATACTTAAATAGATTATTACAATCATTTTTTTTTTGTTTTTTACAAACAAAGGTTTAGCTTATCTTGTATCAATTGTGCACCATTAAAACACAGAACCATCTGTTAAATTTTGTTTTAAAGAAAGTTTAATTTTTTTTAATAGTTTCCTCATATTTAAGTGATATTGTTTCCCAATCATTTTTGTAAAAATTGGTATCTATAGAAGCTATGGGGCCGCGATATCCCTTTATGCCAGGGCCGATTTCTATAACCAATCCGCTACTGGTTTCAAATAAGAAAATCAGAATATTGCAAAATATCTCTTTTAAAATATAACTTTTTGCATTATTCATGAGTTTGCACATGAAGTACTTCAAAACCAATTAACAAGCACCTAAGCTGAACAATAATATTTTAGGCACGAGATATGATTTAGAAATGAATCGAGGCAGTTTAGATCTGAACTCTAGTTTTATCAAGATGAAAACTTTGTGTCTTTCTTTGCCACAAACAGTTGTTAAAACTTCTGTTACAGCTTCACAACGGAGAGACAGCGGGTGAACTGGAAGCGGAAACGGAAAACTTCGTTTTGTAATAGATGGAATCAGTTTCGAGCGCGCAAGCAGGCAAGTTTTGACCACTCCTGTGATCTCGTTGACCCTACCTGTTACGAAATGAAGTGGTCTATTTCCGCTTCCAGTTCACCCGCTGTCTCTCCGTGGTGAAGCTGCAATAGAGGCTTTAACAGTTGTTTGTGGCAAAGAAAGATGCAATGGTGCTGCTGTTTGTTGCTTTTTATGTTGTACAAAATTTTACGGGAATAGAAAATAAAAATTTGTGCGGAAGAACACTCTTGTAATAAGTGGGCATAAAGATATTTTTGTTGGTAAAATTTACCGCTTATGTAATAATACGAGGTAATTGCAGATATCTATATCATTTTTCAAAACTGAAAGAAAATAAAAAATAACCTATTTTATTCCACACTTTTAGCAGACAGAAAAGAAAAATTTCCAGTACTTAAACAATTAATGTACACTGTGCATCCTTATCAATCGACTAGATTTGCAGTCTTCTCCAAAACGATGTAAAGTTAGAAAACTTTTTAATTTTACTGGAATGGAAAAGATCATTTTCTTAATCATAGATATTTTCTCTAAAAGATATTTTGAAAGATCATTTCTTAATTGACTGATTTAACTTTACGAATAAGTGTACTGTTGTGACAGAAAAAGATAATTAAAATTATATGAAATGGATGAAAGATGCAAATGGAAAATTGAAAGATGTAAATGGATTAAATTTTTGCCGCGAAAGCAGGACAAGGGGTCATTGTTTTAAGCTATTTAGGCTAACTTGGAAATCAGGAAAAACTACTACTTTAGCAGGGTTGTGGGCACTTGGAATAGCTTACCGGAAGAGGCGGTAATGAGCAAGGGAGTGGATAGCTTTAAGAGGGCCATTGATCTTCATTGGGGACTAATTAATTGACTAGGACCAGCCTAGCTGGGCCCAGAGCCTGTTGCTGGTCGTCACATTTGTATTTGTATTTGTATATTACCACTTTTTGGGCAAAGTTTCTATGGGAAAAATTAATTTCAGCACATAGAGATAAATGCAGGAGGAAATTAAATGCTGAACCTAATGTAAGATTGAAACTGTCAGACAAGACATTCGAGCCAAACTTTGAAATTCTTTGTTCCTTCTTTGAAAGTTTTTCAAAATGCTCTGAAACTCAAAGAATTAACAATTGGTTTGTTCTGCTGTATTTGTTTTGAATTTTTTTCCTATCATTTTCGCTTGTAGCAATGTTTGTACTTCAATATTTTGCCATTATTATTTTTGTTTCACAAACAAACAAATAGCAAAAAAAAAAAAAAAAAACTCCCGAGTTTTACTGTGTGTTGGGGGGGGGGGATGCTTGTCACTTAGTACTTAGTGCACAAGGAGTTCGCCAAACTCGTACGGTTTTTTGAAGTGGTTCACAAGGCAAGAAAGGATGTCAATCACTGCTCTACTTATAATAAATGCTTACAACCGAACGGCACAATCTTGAGGGTCACAGATCTGGATGAAATTCTGGATTTAGGTTAGTTCGCACTAAATCCAGAATTCCAGAATCGACCCAGGTAAAGCGGTTTAACTGCATAGGGCCTAGTTCAGCTGCAACGGGGGTCCAAAGTTGTTATTTGAGTCGAGAAAAGCAATGGTTTTTCCTTTGAAATTAAACTTTCTTTTCCCTTTCCTTAGTTTGCATTGCCCAATATGTCAATTTAATGCATTCATAAACCCCCCCTCCCCCCTCGTACTGACAAAAGACATTGTATATCTTCGGAGGGTAGTTATTGTAACAAAGTTTCGAATTCCAATAAAGACGCCATTGCAATTCTGGAGTAATGCAAATCAGTGTCATTCAGACGCAAAAACTTGAGGGTCATGAATTTGGATAAACTTCGGGATTTAGGTCAATTCGTACCAGATATGAGCCCAGGTAAGATAGTTTGAGTACATAGGCTTTAGTTCGGTTGCAAGGAGGGTCTAGCTTTGCTGGTTTGGTCCCAGAACTGCAGTAGCATTTTCTTTGGAATTTGAAATTTTGGTACAATTTGTGTTTTCCTAACATCTATTGCATCTATTGCTAATAAAACGTAGAACAGTGAAATTTATTCTATATTGTGAATGCATTCAGTTGGTTGATATTCCCATGCAATATCAAGAAAAGAGTTAAAAAAGGTTAGTTTTAAAGGAAAAACCATTGCATTCTGAATCTAAACTAGAAACTTTGGTACCCCATTATGGCCGAACTAGGCTATGCAGTCAAACCGCTACACCTGGGCTCATATCTAGCGGTAATTAACCAAAATCCAGAGTTTAGTCCAGATCTGTGACCTACAAGGTCGTGCCGCTTGGTAGTTAGATAGAACATAGTTGAAAAAAAAAGCCATGAAATAAAAACTTACTGATATTTCTCTTTAAATTTCTTGGTGAACGCCGCTCGATCTCTAAAAAAAAAAGAGGTGGAAAGACAAATTAATGTTATTTCATTCCAAAGTTGCTGCTCATTAATAAATGATAAAGAATAAATACAGTCAATTTGCGATAACTTGAACCTAAAGGAACCAACGAAAAACTTCAACTTATCAGAAGTTCGACTTACTGCTAGTTTTGGCTTTCGACATTTTAATATTAAGAACCATAAAATATTTTAATAAATATGTACATATAATAGACAAAATACAGAACTTAAAAGTTATTTCTCACAATATGTAGTTTCTCCGTGAAGAGTTTTGAAGACGAAGTTGTGTCTGGTCTTGAACTCCTCCAGCCATCCATCACTGGCATGGAAATTTTCTATGTTCAGTAATATAGAAAAATTCGTTGCTTTCTCACGCAGCAAAGATACACTTTTTGGAATGGCATGGTCTTAATTTCGATACTACTGGAACTACTTGAATAGAGCTGATTTTACTTCAGGAAAAGTGCACATCTTCATTCGTTTCAAAATCGGGTTCATGGATTCGTACGGCTTTTGAAGAATCTTTCTTTTTGATTGTTGGATTTCTTTCAATGTCATAAATAAGATTTACTTTACTTTCTAAATCTAAAGTTTTCAGCTTTGCTAAGATATCTTTAATAGTAAAGACAAATTTTCTCTCTCTCTCGGGAACTTACTAAATGATGGAACTAAAGAATGAAGGGGAACGCATCTTAACTTAGGCCAGTTTTTGAATAAAGGTACAACAATCAGTTGAGTTGCTAACTTGACAGCTGAAAAGCAGAATTGTAGTCCAGCAACTCTACTGTTTACACTTGAACAAATATAAACAGTACAACACAACAAAAGAAAACAAGCTATACTCATTTCTGCATGTGTAACTCCTTTATTGCATATTGGCTCAACATGTGCTGTTCTCCTTGCTTTAGAGGCAAGGATGGATCCAGAAATTCTTCAAGGTGGGGGCATTTGAATTTTAACCTGAAATTTTACTACAAACCTATTTACACTAGTGTAGGAGGGGGGGGGACACATAATATGGATTTAAAACAATATAGAAATTTAGCCAAAGATATCTTTGAACCTATTTTTTGCCTTTTTCTGTGATAGAGGTATTCTGAAATTTTAGGGATTTAACTACGCGAAATTTCTGGAGGAGTGGTTTGAAACCTCTCCCCCACCCCTTAACATCATCGAAAAATCGTCTAATATTGTGGTTTTTTGGAACTTTTAAGTATTAAAAATTAAAGTCACTGAGCCCATTCTTTCCCCTACCACTCACTACCTGAGATGTCTACAATTGAGTTTTTAAGACTAAAATTTTGAAAAATGCCCATTCTTTCCCCTACCACTCACTACTTGAGATGTCTACAATTGAGTTTTTAAGACTAAAATTTTGAAAAATGCCCAGGGGAAGGTATTCAAACTCCTTCTCCTAACATCACCAAAGATCTACAATTGACTTTTCGAAATTTCGATTCCAAAAAGCTTCCAGGACGGAGATCAGAACCTGATTCCTTTCCTAACCGTGATATCAAAGATGGTCTACACTTTCATTGTAGGACCTCGATTCGGAAAAAAAGCTGCTCAGGGACCCTCAAGGGAGGGGCAATAGCCCCCATTGCCCCTCCCTTGTATCTGCCTTTGTTTAGAGGTCTAATGTGCAGGAATTGCAAGTGAAGGTGAATGAATTTTTCTCTCAGAGTCACTTTTTTCTTTATTTTTTTCCATTCTTCTAAAATAAATTTTAGGTCATCTTTGAAAAACTTCAAGTTAAAGGAAGTTAACTTCGAGATATTGAGAATAATTAGCATGTAATTAAAGACAAAGGGATCGGGGCTTGATTAAAACTTTGAATTACAGTAATATTCTGGTTAACTGACGATATATCTTGTTGACTCGTGCGAAGGATTCATTTTATTCCAAGGATGGGAACCACAAAAACAGCGCAAGATGGAAAGGTCTGAAGTTGGAAGCTTAGAAATACCTCAGAATAAGTGAAAAATTCAAAAGTTCACAAGACGGAAATTATTAAAGTAGAAAGGAGGTGACTTCCAAATTCAGTATTTTAGTAATTATTTTTTACTAAAAAAACCCCTACTACGTAAACTGTTCAAAAATAGAGAATTTCATTAACAAATACAGTAAACTCTCGATTATTGGCAATCGGATTATCCGTGGTTTGGATTATCCGCAGGACTTTTCACAATTTTTGCTTTTAAACTTATGATTGTGCTATTGTTCGCTTTTAGATTTTACATATAATTTTAAAGCACTTTTATTATACTTGGCCTGATTGTCACAGAGAAATCTGAGGCCTGGTTTTGCTTATATCTCTGCAACTAGACCATTGAGATTTCACTAAATGATATGCTTAATCTTAAGGTACAACTTAGAGCTGAAAATTTAAATTCTAGAATAAAATTATTTCAGTTAGGATAGAAAATAGCAAATTTCATGTAATTTCCCTATTAAATGTTTAAATATAAAACCCATTGTTACAAATTTTGATGCCTTGCAACAGTAACGTTAAAAGCAATCATAATGAAAAATTTGAATCAAGACTTCTCTCAAGCAGGCATAAAGTTAACAAGCATAAATCCTAGAGAGGAACAAGGATTAAATTTTAGTGAAACTGCTAAAAGTTTTAGAACGTATATAGGTTTTTTCCTTTTTAGTACCAAGCATTTATATGAAAAAACAAGGGGAAGTTTCGAGAGGGTAAAATTATTCTATTTCTGAAATACATTTACACAAAAAAGGATAAAATAACAGAATTTTTTTAAAAAATACTAAGCACTTTTCATAATGCACTCAAAAGGACAAAATAACTTTTCTGGGTCAGAAAGGACAGTTTGAGAATTCCTGTAGTTTTCGAAAATTGCAAGAAAATGACACCACAAATGAAGAAAAGTGTGGTTCTAATCATTTCAAACCAAACTTTCTCAGTAAGAAAAATATACATGTTTCAACACTCAAAGTTATCATTGAAAGCTAGATAATAAGAGAAATTCTCTCCATGAAATGACACAGAAGTGAAACAATAACCAGAGATATTTATGTACTTTTAAAACTTAAATAATTGAAACAAAAATAAAATTCAGGCAGCGATTCAGCATTGAAATATTTAACACTCTAATGTAAGCGGATGAAATGTCGTTTAAAACTTTTTAATTTAATGAATCAATAAAAATAAGAACAAATTTTATTCCCTTGCCTCTTAAAAAGGTATAGTAAACGCAAAAAAATTTAATTCACATACCGGATGCAGAGTTCCCGATTTCCAAAATGAAGGCGTTAAAAAAAGTATAAGTTGTTTTGAAATTGCATTTTAAAGCTCTACTATACACATATTACTAATTACTATCGGCAAAACACATTGAAGAAGTGCGTTCAAAATATTTTAAGCGCTCAGAAGTGCCCATGCACTTTACAGTAAACGTCAAACTTAAAAACGATTAATTATTTAACTGTGGTAATCAGGGTAAAAAATTTTCATCAAAAAGAATGTTTAAAAGAAAAAAATGTTCATCAAAAAGCATGTTTAAAAGAAAAAAAAATGCTGTATATTCTCCCATATATCTCTATCCTAATCCCCTAAATAAATAATGAACTAAAAAATAATCATGGAGAGGAATCTGAAAAAAAATCATGTTCGCGAAAACGTAACCTTTTCCTCCCCCATCTTGCTTTGAAACCTTTGGCATCACCATTGACCGGCTCACTTGACTTGAATTACGATCTGTTTGGGGAACGCAGCGGTCCCCCCCCCCCCCGCACAACAAAAGTGCTGCTTAACTTACAAAAAAAAAAAAAAAACAGCTGAGGATTTTCCCTGATCCTTTCTGAAATTTCCTGACAATTCCCAGTTTTCCCGGTCTGTGTCCAAGCTGACTTTTTTCATCAGAATCGCTATCACTGGTCGCCTCCTCGCCTGTCAAAAATTGCAGATTTCAAGAAACGCCTTTTTCTGCTTTGGACAAGATGGATTTATCATTTGGAAAACAATCCAATATTTCCGAACTCAAATTAACAAAAAAAGAAGAAAAAAAAAAGGTTTTTTGGCTGTTAAAATAATTTCTTAATTCACCGCTTATTATACGGTAAATAGGGGTTTTTGCCTTCATTTTAGTGGGGGGGGGGGAGGAATTCGCTAAATCCCGAAATTTGTTAAATAGGTTTGTTAAACCAAGGTCTGACTGTTCATAAGAATATAGAAAATTATAACACCATTCATCTAAGATGGACTTTAATTGTTAAAAAAAAGATTTTTTACAAATCCTTAGCTTTAAAAGCAAATGAAGAACTAAAAAACTAAATGCTCATTTTTTTACAATTTAGTACTTTTACAAAAAATATGTGATTGCTAATTACCTCAATACAATAAAAGTTCACAAAAATAAATAAATAAAAAAAGTCATTCTAATCCATAGTTAATAAAAATAACTTCCTACCATTCAAATAATGGAAAAGTTTGAAGGATGCATTAGGACTGAAATCTCAAACATACAGTAGCGGATGTTAGGCGGGGTTCCCAGGGGGCCATGCCCCCCCCCCAAAAAGGATGAACTATTTTAACTATCCTATTTATTATTAACTAATTGACTTCTGTCTAGCCATTTTTTATTATTTATTTTTTTATAGTTAGTTAAAAAACACACATAAAGCATGTTTTGAAATATATATAAATATATATATATATATATATATATATATATATATATATATATATATATATATATATATATATATATTTCTGTTTGCTAAAGAAGTAGTATTGGAGTCAAAGGCCAGAGTGGCAGAATGCATTTAATTCACTAGTGTCGAATGTTTGTCCATTAGTTCTTTTTTGATAGAATGAATAATTAACATTTTTAAAGAAATGTATGGGCGTGCCTACAGTCATCTCCACCCAGGAAACTATTTGCAAAAAAATGAATTTCTTTCTCATCTTATAAAAAAATGCAAAATGAAAGAAATCATATGGTAATTTCTTGGTAAAACCATGATATTGATGGAAACGGTATGTGGTATCAATATGTTATCTCAATTGTATCATGGTTTTGAGAACAAATCAGCAACTGCTTTGAAACTCACACAGAAATAGTTTTTTCTTTTTTTTTTTTTTGAATTCTTCTATAAAACAAATGTTATAAAGTTATGATTTTCGTAATCATATAATATTTTGTAGGAAAAAAGAAATTAATTTATAAAAACTCAAATGGGGTGTGGTTTTTTTTAAAGAACTGCACTTGCCCATTTTAAAGGGATATGTGGAAAAATTGTGTCTAAAAATAGATTAGAAAAAAAAAAGCAAACTGCATACACATCTTTAGCTGTTACAAGTACCTCATTGTTTAGCACAAGAAAAAAAGAACAGAAAAAAAATGTGAGTGTTGATGAATACTTACTTTTTTGCTACAACAAAATTATTAGACTCAGTCGATTTGCCCACAGTGGATCTGAAGAAAAAAAAAGAAAAGATATTTGGGATTATTTGACTTTCTAAAGAATCTTCTGCAATAACAGGAGGACACTTTTATTAAGTACTGTATTCATTTTTCCCTTTCGGCAATGTTTGCAATCACTTCATGTAAGGTCTGTTGGAGTAATTAGAAATACCAGGGAAGATGGGAACAAATTGCATAGCACAACCCTACTTCTAAAAAATTTGTTAAATTAAACTGCTGGTGCAGGATGATTAAGCATCAAAGGAAGGACATTCCCGTTCTTCTTTCTTTAACCAATGATTTTTTTTCAGAGAATCTAGCAAAATGATCCATGCTTTTTTGACAAAAAAGTAATATATAGCATGCCTCCGTTTCGCGATGGCTGGGGAGTCGGCGGGAGAATGGCCAACTCTGATTCCTAGATTTTGAAACGTCCGACGCCAACTCCGACTTTTTTTAAAAAACTCTTTCCCTCTCATAGGAAGGAGGAAACCCCTTCACAGAGATGGGAACATCAATTATCAATTCCTTTTTATGACATGCTCGCGTTGAGTTTTATTGTAAACCAAAGATGATCAATGTCAGAAATTCAATTTGAAAATCAAACTTTCCCACAGCTGCAATTTTTAATGTAAGATTGCTCTGAAATCCCATTTTAAAAGAAATGAGAAGGATTACTTTACTTTCCTTTTTAATTTTTACAAATAAATGTTTGTCAAATTGTGTTATTTCAATTTCGGAAAGCTGTAACGTCAGAGAAAGAAGCTTTCTTGCAAAGTTAAAATACTTTCTTGCAAGGGAGTCCGCCCCAGATGACACCTATCTGGGGGCTTACACCCCAAGTCAATTTAAGAGTTGAGAAAAAACTATAAATACTTTAATTCCGAATATTTTCCCCTATAAATCTAAAACTATATTTAATCTATGAAATTTCATAATGCACTTAAAAGGACAAAATAACTTTACTACGTCAGAAAGGACAATTTAAGAATTCCTGTAGTTCTCGAAAATTCCACGAAAATGACACCACAAACGAAGAAAAGTGCAGTTCTAACCAGACCAAACTTTCCCAATAAGTAAAATATGCATGTTTCAACACTCAAAGTTATGATTGAAAGCTAGATAATGTTAAGAAATTCTCTTCATGACTTGAGTCGCACTTTTCTTCATTTGTGGTGTCATGTCATTTTCTTGGAATTTTCGAAAACTACAGGAATTCTTAAATTGTCCTTTCTGACCCAGTAATGTTATTTTGTCCTTTTGAGTGCATTATGAAAAGTGACTGGCGTTTTTTAAAAAATTCTGTTATTAAGGTTACAAGACAGAAGATCATTTATAATCTTTATACATAAATGGCTACTTCTGTGTAGTGGTGTTCCAGATATTCGTATCTGTATCCGCCGATATCCAAGGGAAAATAAAGATCTGCATCCGTATCCATTACTTTTTTGACAGATCTTAAATGGATCTTTTCTATTCTAAAAATTCTTAGATATATTAAATATTTAAATAAAAGACTATTAAATTCCATTTCAATTAGGTTTCATCCCCTATTTAAATTATAAGGTATCATTTCCGAGGCCAATTTGTACCCTCCGCCCCAAAAAGGAAGGGATAATAAGTTTTAAAAATGTGTATATGTATGTCTACTTGTGGCATCGTAGCTCCTACAGATAAACCGATTTTGATAGTTCTTTTTTTTCGTTCCAAAGCTGACTTGATCGAAAGTGTGCTTAGATTAGCCTCGATTTTGTGGAACTTTAATTACCGGAGAATCGGAGAAATTAATTAAAAGCCAGCTTAACTTTTTTTGCGATTATGGCAGTAAAAACTTACCGTATGTTAAAAATATTGGAGCTAATTGAAAGAACGAAGTTTTCTGTGTTTTATATTTATTTGGAAAGTAATATAAAATGCAAGATTATAGCTCCTATGTACAGTAGGAGCTATAATCTTGTTAAGTAAATTCTAAATGTAATTCTAAGCCTTTATACTGTTGGCAAAAGCCTTTTTTTTGGGGGTTCTTGGAGAGATTCGTAAAAAGCTTGAATGTATTTTAAATTGTTTAAAACTTACTTCAGGGCTCCCAACACATTTTGGCCATAGAAAAGGGTAAAAGAGGATCATTTTCAATCAAAAAGGGAACTAAAGAGAACCAGTTTGGATTAAAAAGAGGACCTTGGGAGGACCATTCATAGTTAAGCCCAGGGAAGCACCAAAAGGCAAATTAGTTGCCTGCTGCTAAATCCGCGAAGATAATTCGTTAATTAACTATAATACTTTTTTAATGATACAATTCCTTACCACCTGTACAACTGAACTTTTTATCCATTGAATAATATTATTTACAAACATTTGGATTGAGAGGGGGCAAACAAGCAAGCATGTAACTAACGATCTTACAGAGCAGAAATCATAAATAATCAGCTAAGTGACCGATGAATCAGTGCATCCTCGCTAAGACTCTTTAGATACAGTTACTATAGTAAACACCTTAGCACATAGTCATTTTCAAGAATTTTCGCGTAACCAGTTTAAGCGGAATTCACTTTGATATGAGGTACTCCCGCCCACCCCCAGTGCTCTTGTTTTTAATACATACTCGCTGTTGAAGCAACGTCCTGAACTTAGGAGATGGATGGTAGGATTTCGCCACAAGAGTTAGGGACTTTTTTTTTGAAACATTTCAGAATAATTCTCGTTAGGGTGTCAAATATTTTTTTGGAAAGATGTTCTTTTGGAACATGAAGATTGATTTGAGTATTGTTGAAATCCCTCATACTTGTTTATACCATTTACAGAAGTTTTTATGATTTACAGTTAATCATTAGATTTATAAATAAAATGATTTTGCTTTTCAATTTGAGTTCTGACATTTCATTCACTAGATAGCTACAGAAATGTGAAATAGAAAGGCATCTGCTAAACCTCAGGTGTATATTTTCCTTACAGGAGTTAGACACTTTAACTAACCTCAAGCAAGCGGCAGTGAGGTTCCTATCGTCCGCAGCTGTTAGCGACAGCTGCGAACTTCTGCAGCTGTTGGGGCCACAGCTTGAAGAAGCAGAGATTCAATACGCGATAATTTTGAGACATTTTCTCAGATCAGCTTGGAATTTCGGGAATATATTTTTGAAATGTGGGACCACAGGAAAAGACAAAAAAGTGGTAATAAATTTTCTTTGAAAGTGCAAAATCCTATCCATTCATTAATAAATATGAAAAATATTGTTCAAAACTAGTTTCGAAAATAATTACTTACATCCTTGTTGCAGCTGCCTGCCTCTGCTTCTGCTGAACGACTCTGAATCAAAGAGAAGAGGAAAAATCATTACACGCATTTTATTTAGTTTCAAGTCTTCAACAATTAGAGACCATCTATTTGATGGCTTACTGCACTTTTAGTTAATCACTTTGGCAATATTTATAGCCACATATAAGGAAATGAAACAAAGTCAATAATATTCACTAAAAAGTAATAAGTAAAGAACGGCAAATAAACCATGAATCTTATATAATTAAAAACTGTGCGTATGTACCTATGTATCTAATGTATGTCAAAACTTCTCCCGAACGACAGTGAACTGACCACTGAACAAGGTATCGATGGATTCGTAATCTTCCCGTCTTCATGTTTGGCTATTTAACATGATGCTCCGATAATAATTAGCGGAGATATCAATTAAAAACTATTAATTATGACACTTAGATTTCGACACAAAATCCCTATTTTTCGAAGGCTTTCCTCCATTCAAATTATTATTCAGTGCTTCATATCAACCTTCCGTAACGATGCTTTTTTTTTTTCTAATTTGTAGTGTGAAGAAAACACTAGCCCTTCTTTTCCAAACTCACTCCTGGGAGTGGATCGTTCCATTTCCCTTTAAGATAAAGCTAAACCTCTGTGCTGAACAGTAAAGTAAGGAAAAAAACCCGTCAAAATCTGCAATTTGTGCTTTTTTGACGTTCTTTTTTCTTACTTTACATTCTCCGTGCTTGAGTTCAAATGCAGATTCCACTTTTGTGCTTAGCACGGCACTATACAGTGTGCGGCAAAAAAAAAAAAAACGGCTCTCCTCTGATATGCCCCCCTCTTGGCGAGATTTTAATTTTTCGCTCGATACGAAAATCGCCAATAAGGCGATAACTTGGCAACCCTGGTTTTGCAACTTGAACGCTGGAAAGTAGTTTCTCTAAGTCTGTTTTTGCACGTGTATGTGTTTTAGGAGGTAGGTGCTCATATGTTTCGCTCTTAGGGAGATTTTAAGTTGAATACTCTAAAATAAAGTTTCAATTCAAACTTTATTTTAGAGTATTCTTTTTCTTGTTGTTTTTTAATGTTAATTTAGTTGAATTTTCTATTTTAATTATGAGTTCGGTTTGTGATGTTGTCCAAATGTATCAATTGAAATTTTTGAATGAATCTTCTTTTTCTTTTTCGTCAGGTCGTCCAACGTTTGGACGTACCGGAGTCCTAAATAGATTTTTTATATTTAAACTAATTGAAAATAAAGAGGTTAGGTAAGTGAACATATTTTGAATTATTGTGTTTTTAGTGTGTTTCTGGTAGTTTGTATTTTGGTCTGGTTGGCATTTTTGTAGCACAAAAATGGTGTTAATTTCACATAAAATCTGTGACTTTATTGTATACTGAACGGAGGAGATCTGTGACTTATATCCGACTGTGATGTATATTAAAAGTCGGAGGGATAACGGACCGAGCGGCAGCGAGGTCCTGGCGAGCCCGAGGTGTCATAGTACTTTCGTAATGAGACCGAGGCAGGGCCGGCGAGCCGAGGTCTCATTACGAAAGTACTATGAGACCGAGGGCTCGTATCCCGGAGAAACAACGGAAAAAAATTAATGCATTAATTTTATTAAATAATTAATGACATAATTTGAATTTTTCCTGTTGGCGCTAAAAAAGCATCGCTAAGAACGATGTATGACATATGACGTCATACATAGTTTTCTTGGCGACGCTTTTTTGGCGCCAACAGGAAAAAGTCGCCAAGAGGGGGGTATATCAGATTTGTTCCAAAAAAACCTTGGACAAAGATTGCATCATCGAATGGAAGTAAAGTAATTTTATTTTAATGAGTGTCTTATTTATTTTTGTTTCTCACTTTATTAGAAAATAATTTACAACATATATCCCAGTTTATGTATTGTTTTTCGATTTTCTTACAATTTTAAGCAAAAGACCTGCTATTTTAAAGTTGTTTAACTAAGTATAACGACAGTTCGTTTGTTTGTTGTGCCTCGACAAACAGTATTTGATGCGGTATGCCACTTCAAGTGGCTTAGAAATTACAGTCTGTGTACGGAAAGTATACAAAAACGTTGGAAAGGGTTTTTCTTCCCAAACAAGATGATGTTTGTTCCATTTTTCTCAATTAATTAGAACAGGAGATATAAGGGATTCTAATTGAGCCGATTTTTAAGGCTTCTCTTCCGAGAAATTGCTATAACACTAGGTCCACTTTCCAGACAATTTTCAACTATAGCACAAGGTCCATTTTTCAGACAATTTTTCAATTACTTTCTTTTTAAACATTTTGGAGGAAGTTGCCTTAGTTGCTTATGAATATTTTACCGTTATTACTTTATTTTAAATTCATTGTGCACATGTTAATTGATTTTCTTTTCAATTAGAAAGTCGCTTGGCGAATTTGGCGATGAATTATGGAGTGTTTTACATTTGAAAGCTACTGCAAATGTAATTTCGATGTAATTTTTTTTTCTTTAACTCAACGAATTTTCTTTAAATTTTTAGCACAGGCATTGCTGTGCGGTTACTGCTAGTAAAAAATGAAGAAAAATAAATGTGTGAGTAAAGGAATGAATGAATGAGAAAATAAGTGAATGAATGAACAAATAAGTGAATAACTAAATGAAAGAATCTAAATGAACTAATTAATAAATGAAAATGTTTGTGATTTATTTTAAACTAGGTGCACCAAGCACTGTTAACCCCTGCTAATTCCATTACCCGAGCAATGCCGGGGTACGGGAATGCTAGTAAGTAATAAAATTTGGTGATTGTTTGAAATTGTGCAAAAAAGAAAATTAATGGAAGTTTTTGTGCTGTTTATGGATTTGCCTAATTTAGTTGCTGGATTGTTTAACACAGTAAAAAAAGTCCTTTCAAAATTCTTTGATTGGCGATATTTTGTTTACATGGTGAAAACTGAGAAACATTATGACGTAGTATTCGGCTTCAAAAACAGCAACGTTGAAAAAACTGCCAAATGCATCAGCTACGGAAATCTTTCTGCAAAACTTTTGGCGATCTGCTGGTTGATTGGATAATGAGTAAGTGTTCAATCAGCATAAATAATAATAAAAACCATTAATTACATTAAAGTTCCGTTTAAATGGAAAATCATCAGCCAAATCATGTATTATTTGCCAATCTTGTGCAAAAATCTTACTTCAAGATTTGACTTGAGAAAAGCCTTGAACAATCCCGAAAAGCAAAGAAAGTCAACAATCACCTCCCTGTCAACAATACAACAATTGTCGCTATCGCTATCGACAGGGAGTTGAGATGATACACTAAATACTGTATTGAGTTGAGGAAAGCCTTCGAACATGGATCTAAAAAGCTCATAACTCGTTTTTTATTCTACTTAGAAATTTCGAACAGGCGCCATCTTCAGCAGAAAAATCAGAGCTTTCGATGGACATATAATGTAAATATGTGCAAGTATTTTTTCATCCCAATATTAGAGAATTTATACAAAAACTGTGTTTTTTTGCCCCCCCCTAAGGAGGTTTTGCCCCCCATAACGGGACGAAAACTAACCTATGTGTTATTCTGATGCATAAGCTATATTATTGTAAAGTTTCATCAAAATCCGTTCAGTAGTTTTTACGTGAAAGAGTAACAAACATCCATACATCCATACATCCATACAGACAAACTTTCGCATATATAATATTAGTAAGATGATCGAGTGAGCAAATGAAACAACTATTTCACTTTTCCCCATCCACTTAGCCCCACACGTACTTGACTAATTGTACAGTTTATTTAAAGTTCAAATAAGCTTAATCTATCTTCTATACATATAATAAAATAAGATGTTTGTGTGTGTGTGTGTGTGGCGCGCATCCCGGGAAAACGGTAACGCCTAGAAAGATGAAATTTAGTATACTGGTGCAGTTTTTGCTTAAGATGTGCACCTCGGGCTTCGATTTTTGATATTTTGATTAGAAAAAAAGTTATTTAATGTTTTATGTGATTTTTAGCACTTTTTAGGACTTTTTACCTCACAGAACCCAAACCAATCGCACCACACAAATATTTTTTGTACTGTAGGGTAGGAAATTTAATTTTAAATATGATTAATGAAAAAAATTTGAAGACAGAGCAATTTTTGTATTTTTTACGAATTTTTGAAAAAACCTTTAATTTGCAGTTTTTCCTGGGTTTTATTTTTTTCTAATATCATCCTGCGAGAAGTATCAAAGCCTCATTTCTAAAATTTAAGTTGGTAATAGTAAAAACATTTCGCCCTCTTCAAAAGAAAAAAGTTCTTAAAAATACGCAATAGTTTTTTTTTTTGCAATTTTTTTAATGCTGAACACTTCATGTCTCCTCACGCATCGCTCGAAAAAAAGCGTTCTTCAATCTCTTATGCTTGTGACGCCACTACTTGGATTTCGATTTGATATATACGATGGAATCTTAATCGCACGCAATGTTAATCTTTTTTTTTTTTTTACTATATAGCTTACTTCTACATTTTATGACGTGATGACCACGTGTTTTTCCAGCAGCGCTTGCTTTTTTTTCTTTCCTTTTTTGTTTTATTTAGGGATTGCATTTGTTTCTTTTTCCATCTCCCCCCCCCCCCCCCCAAGCTGGACCTTTTGCTGTATCTATATTACGTTACATTTCATAGTTGTGCGCATTTAATTCAATAAAAACAGCGAGATTTTTTCATCTTTGTCAAACGCTACTTTTTGCACACTACGGGGATTTTTTTTTTTGGGGGGGGGGGGGGTTCTACTTAAATAAAAAAAAAATCGGTTTTCTGAGTGATGTTTGTTTTTATTAGGAAATGACCGGGAGGTTAAAATAAGTAGAGATGGATAAGAAAATTTAGAGATAGATCGTAAAGGTAGATAGCCGCCGAAGGCGGCAATCTTGGCATAAAAATGTGAATGGCACAAAAAAAAGATAGAGATTAATACTGCTGCTTAATTTATTTAAACAGCCGCCGAAGGCGGCAAACTTGAAGTAAAAAGGTAAATGACAAGTTAGCCAAACAGCCGCTGTAGGTGGCTGCTTGCACAGAAAGGCGAATGGCGTAAGATTAAAATCTAGAATTTTATTTCTTCATATTTGAGGGGAAAAAAGGCCAACAGAACTTTTGTCTCAATGATCTTCATGCTAAAAATTTTAATAAGAGCATTGTTATTGAAAGTTGAGATGAAGCACTTAGTAATAATTTGAATGGAGGAAAGCCTTCGCAAAATAGGGATTTTATGTCGAAAAATAGTTTTTAATTGTATCTCTGCTAGTTATTATTGGAGGATTAACTTAAATAGTCAAAGATAAAAGATGGGAAAATTATGAATCTATTGATACCTGGTTTGATGGTCAGTTCACTAGCGTTCGGGAGAAGTGCACACAGTTTTTAATTACATAAAATGTCTCGATAGGGCACGAGGACATATAATTTTTGCGTTTAAAAAAAAAAAAAAAAAAAAAAAAAAAAAAAAAAAAAAACAATACACTCTTTTAATTGCTACCTATTTGAATCACTTTCATTATTACGCTAATAGTGTGGTTCCCTGGTTAGTGACAGATGTTTTAGTACGGGCTTTATCATTGCAATAAAAGTTCAATGTTGGAGCAATAACAATGACACAAGAGATTTAATATATCTTTACTAATAAGAGTGGCATCACTACGGGTGCTACCGGTCTAGGGGGTGACACACTTAGTGGAATTGCAAGTTTTTGAAAAATATGAAGCTAAAATGCATTTTCAAGACTACAAATTTGAAAACATTTTCGGGGGGTAAGCCCCCGAACCCCCCACTTTTATTTATTATTTTTTTGTTCATTAACCCACTTAAGATTTCCTTATAACACAAATAAAGTTGTTTGTGAAAATTGCTTGAATTTCCCATTTACTTTTTTTTTTCTTTTGTGTCTGTAGGGGGAGGGGGGAGGTGACACCACTAATTACCGCCAAGGTGTCACCCATGCTAGGTACACCACTGCTAATAATAAAGCCGAAAGTTTCTTTGTCTGGATGTCCGGATCTCTCTCTCTGTCACGCGAATAGCGTCTAGACCGTTCTGCCGATTTTCATGAAATTTGGCACGAAATTGGTTAGAAGTGTGCGACTGAAAGCAATTTTTCGAAAATTCAATTTTATTCTTTTTCTACTCCAATTTTTTAAGAACATTTTACTGAGCAAATTATCATAACTTGGACGAGTAAATTACCAAATTATCATGACGTGGACCGGTAACATGGAAGAGAAAATTTGCGAGAAATTCACCATCCATTATTCATAAATATACAGACAAACCATATGACCTTTTAATTTTCTACTACAGGCAAAGCCATACCGGGTACCACGAGTTATTTTTTAAAACACAGACATAAAAATATGACAAAACATTTCTCTACCTTTGATTTTTCGGCTGAAGTATTTGGAGCATGGTAAGTTGCCTGGGGGTAGATTTTCTGGTCCCCCCTGGAACAAAAAGGGAAAAATAAACTTCAAATGTTACCATTTCTGCTTCAACAAACTAAATGAATCAAATCAATGTCAAATTTTTCAATTGTTGCACTTAAAGCATGTTAGACCATTTCCAAGTCTTGGATTTTCATCAACTGTAAAAATCGCCTGCAAGACTCCACAGAACAGCTCAACACTGAATTAGAACCTAGTATTATTTTCCTATGTCGCTCAAAATCCGCATACATTACAAATACTGTTTTAAGTTGATAGTTGTAACTTTCAAATTTAAGGTAATTATTTGCTTCATTAAAGTAAACTACTTTTAGTGCCCCCTGACTCTGGCAAAATGGTTTATGTTCCAATAATGTTTTCTCCTGTGTAAAATGGTGTAGACAAAAATCACCATAGAAAGCTTTCCCTTTATGATTGGTTTGGGTTGAGAGTAAATGGCTTAAAATTTTGATTAGACAATAGTACGAACTTTCATCATGTTTTAAAAATAAGTTTATTTGTGTGACTCCCGTATTAGTAGCGATGCGCAGTGGAAAAATTGTTTTGTCTTCATACACAAAGATATTTACAGTAATGTTGTTTAGCTTTTCAAATTTTGATATTAAAGGGAGAGTCATCGGAAAAGAAATTCCACTTAAATCTAAAGAGTGTTCGTACTGTAGGTAGTTTTCATCCCTAAGAGCATTATTTGTAACAGGATGTAGAGATGCTAAAATTGACCACAAAAAGTATTTTTCGTCTCCGTTATTTATGTTTATAATTGCATGCTTATTAATAAATTCTTTCGGCAAGGGAATGACTCTAGACGCAGAAAGTGGTTTGAATAACACGATTTTTACGCTGAGCTTTAACTCCTTATCGATTACCCACCTGCTCTTAAGTCCTTCAAATGCATCAAAAGATTCAAACATTTCAACAACACTTTCGTATATTTGTTTTCCGAGGTCTTCCAAGACGAGAAGCATCATGCAGTTGTTCCTAAAATATGCCTCACAATATTTGTATTCAGTTGCATTTAATGCTTGGTGAAATTTAACATGTTTTACGGCGTACCATGTCAATGATGAAATCCAGGAATTAAGTTATTGGACACATTAGATTTACTAATTTCGAGGAAAAGTTTTGAATCCCCTTTCGTAACTTCTGTTGGATGTATTACATATGTGGTTCATTCTTCAACAGTAAAAACTTTAAGGAACAATTCATTAAACAATGATTTTTAATTTCATCAAAAATATATCTATTTAAACCTGTCAACAATTTTTTAATAATAATTTTTATTTTAGTATATTTTTGGTTCACAACATCTTAATTCTCACCTCCGTAGCATGTCACACACCTGTATGACTGTTTATGTTGCTTAATAGCTTGTTTAATTATACTTATTTATTATTCCTTTCACAAGTGTCTGAAATACTTATTGTTTAAGAATATTTATTTTTTTAATATTGTGTTTTAGTTCGTTTTAGTAGAACAAGAAGTCATATCCCACAATAAATTCTCACCTCCGTTACCTAAACACAAAATGGCGTTCCTCGTTAACACGTGGCAGTAATGACATCACATTTTATTTTCCATGATACAAGGGAGACACCCTATTTATTTTTTGCCATAGTTGAAATTGTGATATTTTTGTTGAAAAACAAGTAGATTTTGCTTTAAAAATTTAAGTGTTTATTCTGACTTCACACCTTTGTGAACTTGAATTACAGGGATGTTATTTAATGTAAAAAAAAAAAAGAAGTGAACATGTTTTCATGTTCTTATCATGTGCAGATTGTAGCAACGAAGAAAAAATAAGTTTTCATGAAAAATTTATCTATTAGGCCTATATTAATGGAAATATCCTCACCTCGGTGACAGACCCTTATCAATGTCATTATTTCTGAGGTGAAAATAAATTATGGAGGGGGAAATACGACAATAATAGGCATTCTACCACAATTATAAATTGCCAGTATATCCTCAAATTTACTAAATACTATTTTTTGACATTCTGCCTGCACACACATACACAACTATACACACGTAACCACCCAGGAGGGGGGCTGTTTCTAGAAACGATAGCCCCAATGAGTAGGGCCCTGTCGCAACTCGTGATTGCAAAAAACATAATTTGAATTCAAAATTTCAGAATTCAAGTTATTTTTATTATTATTATTTTTTTTTTTTTTTTGTTTTATGAATAAAAGTAGCTTTATAATTGCAACAATAAAAAAGATAAATCGTAATAGACTGTCGTCTGCGTATTTCGCGTGATTTTAATTGTTGAAAAATGACCAGAAAATCGCGATGATTTACACTTTTTATCTGTTGCCATCTTGTCTTTTTTAACAAATAAAAGTTTGTAATTATTTTAAGCTAGGCTTTTAAAATAATTTTCAATTTTCATTCTTTGCTGAACTTTTGAGATAAATCCATAATTGGGATGGTCGTCAAGTTTTGGCTTGTGTAATTTTGTTTTTGTTATGAATATTGCTTCCTCGTCAAGCATGGGGAGGAGTCAGAATTATACGAAAGATATAGAAGAAAGTTTCGTGATGGGGCCACAACATACTAGTTTTACTTCTAGGCAAAGTTGAATTTTTGTGAGTTCTAATTCTTTTTTTCCCACTTTTACTTTTCCCCTTTTGAGTATTACATTTTTCTTCGTGAATTTTTAAGTGATCAGTGCGTCCAAAGCGTTTTAAACAACGTTTGCAAGCTAAGTTTAGAGATGATTTGTTATGGGCAGTTTTTTGATGTCTCGTTAAGTTGCATTCCAAGCGGAAGTTCTTACCTGTTTTTTTACAGCTAAAGAGTTTACTGCTGTTCGGCACATCAGAAACTGTACTGAAATCTAATTTATCATTCTAAAAAAGACAAGTATGATAGTAAGGAACTAATTCTTCACAGTATTCACTAAATTATTTTTTTAAGTAACTTTAATTATGAGGAATTAATGTTTTAACTTTGATAATTTTGCTAACAAAAATAATGAATCTTTTAAAAAATCTGTACGTTATGTTGCATAAAGTGAAGTAACATTGTACTTATCGATTAAGAGATGACATTACAATTAATTAAAACGTTTAATTTTGAAAAATTCAATGGTGAAGTAACGTTGATTTTATCAATTAAGAGTTGACTTTAAAATTAATTAAAATGCTTAAGTTTGTAAAACAATTACAGTGGATAACTTGCTTACCATCTTTGAAGGACCAGCAACCGCAAGGCAGTCATTCGGATCTCTGTATAGTATCTTGGGGACGTCTTTCAAGTTAAGATCCAGTTCTGCATCCGCCAAAAACTCCTTGGAAATCTCTGCGAATTCCAAAATGGCGTCTGTGGTTTCCGGCGAAAATGGCCATTCACAAAACTAAAAAACATAAAAATATTAGAACAATTCAAACTTTTGCTAATTATTTTAATGATATTAACCACTATTTAAAAAAAAAAATAAAGCATCAATATAAGACTAACATTTGAATCAAATCTCTAAGAATGAACATAGAAGAATAATGAATATTTACTTCATCCATTATGTAACATTAATTCGAAATGCAGTCGATTAGGCTTCCAACACGAGCGATCTCTGGAATTAAAAAAAATATATATATTAATTTGAATTTTGGCATTTAAAATTCAAATTATATGTTTCGCAATCACGTGTTTTTTTGCGTGTGTGCAGGCATATGTGTGTGCGTGGGTATGTGTGTATGTAGACGTGTGTGTTTGTGCCTGTGTGCAGGCTTGTGTGTGTATGTGGGTTTGTGTGTAGGTGTGCGTGTTTGAGTGTGTGTTCGTGTGCAGACGTGTGAGTGTGGGCATGTGTAGGCGTGTGTTTATGTCTGTGTGCAGGCATAAGTGTGTGGGTATGTGTGTGTGTGTGAGTGTGTATGTGTGTGTAGGCATGCGTGTGTGTATGTATGCATGTAGGATATGGACGTAATCTGGAGAAGGTTTTCGCTAGAGGAGCAGCATCGTGAGGCCGGTGCACGGTGGTGCTGCAGAGGGAGGCGGGGGGGGGGGGAATAAAATTAAAGGACGCCAAAAACAGTCAAATGAGATCGATAAGCAATGTGATTGCTCAAAAAAAAGTAACCATTGGGAGTGTCACTAAACACATGACAGTAATAAAAATTCCCCATATTAACAATCAGTCACCATTTTGTCATTTCGGGATCGTGTCGCATGCTACCTGCGTGCGACACAGCGAGAGACAAATGCAGGTAGCGATTTCACTGCATGAATTTTTTTGTTTACTAACGACCAAACGGCACGACCTTGAGGCTCACGGATTTTGATAAAATTCTAGCTATAGGTCCATTTCCACTAGGTATGAGCGCAGGTAAAGCGGTTTGACTGCATAGGCCCTGGTTTGGCTGCAACGAGGGCCTAAAGTTGCTAGTTTGGCCCTAGAAATGCAATGGCGTTTCCATTGGAATTTCGGACTTCGACACTATGTTCGATCTCCCAACACCTTTGTCATCTTTTGTTAGTAAATTGAGTTTTAAGGAGAACACGTATTTATTTATGGGCACTAGCTAAGTTATCTGAAAAGTCGAAACGATTTTGCATTTTTTTTTCTTTTGTGTGTGTGTGTGTGCGTGCCATGTGCAATAAATCAGAGCTTTTTCTTCTCTCCCATTATTTTTGCTTATCAATGTGGGGTATCTTTGATAGCAGACGATAAATATCCAGTTAAATTAAATGTTTTTATAAGCAAACGATAAATACATTTTACTAGCACACGATTAATACAAAATGAAAATAATTAGTTTCATTCGCAAACGATAAATATCCTGTAACTATGTTATTTTGGCATTCACGTTTTTGAAATTAAAAGTAGAAACCAATTTAAATTTGAGAACCGCTTATAAAAAATTAGTATCCAACATAATTAATTCTAAGGTAAGCATACAAATGGCTCATACTGCAGTACAGTAACAGAAAAATTGATAAAAATGGTAATTTTAAAGGAAACTCTATTGCATCCTGGGTCTTAACGAATAATGATATGTTAGTCATTTACCTCAAGTGTCATCTTTCTACGTTTGGTAGAAAATATTTATTAGAACTTCATAAAGGAGGTAACACACGTAACGCTTTTGTACGATTTTCTTCAAATGTTGGATCTTCACATTTGAGTGTTAAGGAGGGCTGTTTTAAATGATTCATCTAAAAATATTGTGTGCTGACTCTAAAACTATGCCTCAGCAAAAAAATGAAATAATGTTTCATGTATAAATATGAGATTAAAAAGGGTTGTACTTGAAGGATTAGAATAGAACCAAAACGAAAATTATTTCCATATCTAAACAAAAATTTAAATGAAATATTTGTTATCTATATGCATGGCAAAGAGGTTAGTGACAGCATGAAAGAAAAGGTAAAATCTTTGGTTTAGGCAGAAAAGTATCAGTAAATTGAGAAACATAAAATTACTGTTACATAAAAGTTCAGTCAACTGATTTCCTCAACATAATAAAGGATTGTACACATTCAACCAAAGTATTTTTATTCAATCAATTTGATATTGACTTGAAGATAACCTGTGCAAAAATGTTAAATACTCTCCAGGTATCAAAGGAATGAATGTTATGTCAGCTATGAAGGCCAAAATTATGGCAAGCAGATGATCTGCACCAGATTTGATCAGTGTTGCCAGATTGGGGGAAATTTCCCCATTTTGGGTAAATCTGGTGCTCTCTGGGGAACTTTTGGGAAATGGGTTTTGAGGAGAATTCTTTGGGGAAAAATTTTTTCTTGGGAAAAACCTGGGGGAAAAAAACCTCGAGAATTTTTTTTTTTCGTAATTAAATTCGTCCGCGTCTTGACATCTGGTAGAAACATTGTTTGTATCAAACAGCGTTGGTTTAGCTTTGCTCAAGCTTATGGAATTCGCATTTCGCATTATGTGGAATATTATGCTACGGAATTTGCATTAATGTTCTGCGTGAGTAACAAGTTATATGTAAACAGATAAAAATAAGTGTGATGAAGAATGTTCTTGGATAAATATATACAAAAATCATAGTTTAAATGTACATACAGAAGCAGAGTAGTAAATGCGAGTAGAAAAAACATTTGGCTATTTCTTATCTCTCGGTCAGGCGCTTGTATTTATGCTTGTACACCCACACGGCTTTGCCTGTAGTAGAAAATTAAAAGGTCCTTTGGTACTCCTGAACATTTACAAATAATGCATGATGAATTTCTCGCAAATTGGCTTGCCCACGTTACGGTTCCACGTTATGATAACTTTATAATTGTCTTAAATGTGGAATACAAACATAACAAAATTGAATTTTTGAAAAATTGCTTAAAGGTGCACATTCCTATGCTACAAACTAATTCCTTGCCAAATTTCATGAAAATCGGCCGAACGATCTATGCGCTATGCGCGTCACAGAGATCCTGAAAAACAGAGAGATATCCAGACAGAGAGATTTTCAGCTTTATTATTAGTAAAACAAAAAGATAAAGAAGACAAAAAAAAAGTTGGGAATTTTATTAAAAAAAATTCGTTAATTGGGAAAAAAAATTTCAGGAGACAAAAATATCAGAGGAAGTTGATTCATTTTATGAAAATATTGGTAGAAAAATAATCTTTGAATTTGGGGAATTTTGATACAAAACATCGCTTTTTGGGGAAAAGTTGGAAGGGAATTGGGGAAATCTTGATTTGACCATCTGGCAACACTGGATTTGATAGTGATTTTTGATGAGTGATCAAATAAAACAAAGGCTGTTACTGAGCTACTAGTAGGTAACTGGTGTTATGAGGATAGGAAAAATCCAAGCCACATAACTTATCCCAAAGATTACCATCCGTCCAAAGAAGATGGCCCATCTCCCTGGAATTCTACAGAGCTACTCTCTGCCACCCAAATGGCATTAAAGAACTCTATAAAATGAATAACTCTAAAATATTTAATGGCGCAGTCTGCACCATAACTCCTTCCCTCCTAGGCACCCTTAGTTGACAATCTTGGGGGCTTTTAGCACATGTGATTTGAAATTCTCTTAAATAAGTCCTATTTTAGTACTAAAATGACTTTTGAATGAAACATATTTTACATATGCGGCCAGACTCGTAACACTCTTCAGTCACATTTGTACAGTTTATTCATCTTGTGCTGGCAACGTAAGAATCCGCCCCCCCCCTCGACAAAGCTAGTTGGTTCGAAAATTTAGAAAAAAATATGATTTTCTGCATTATTAATACATATTAGTAAACGATATCATTTTGTTCTGTCAATTGGAGGGCCTCCGGATCAGATGGCGCCAGGGACCTCAAAATCCCATGATTCGCCACTGCTAAATAACGATATTAAAATACCCACGGAAAAATCTACAATGAAACACTTAGTTACACTTTACTTCAATAAAATAGAACCAAAGTCTGAATATCTGCACAAAAGGCTCAAGAACAATATGAAACTAGTATGTTGTGGCCATCACGAAACTTTCTTCTATATTTTTCTTTTTTTTCTGATCCCTCCCCATGCTTGACGAGGAAGCAATATTTCCAACAAAAAAAAATTACACATGCCACATGCAAAAACTTGACGACCATCCCAATGTCTGAATTATTGCAAAAGCAAAGCAAAGAGCGAAAATTGAAAGTTATTTTTAAAGCCTTGATTGAATTAATTGCAAATATTTTATTTGTTAACAAACATAAGATGGCAACAGTTAAAAATTTTAAATAATTGAGATAATATTTCCGATCATTTCCATACAATTACTAGTATGTTGTGGCCATCACGAAACTTTCTTCTATATTTTTCCTTTTTCTGATCCCTCCCCATGCTTGACGAGGAAGCAATATTCCTAACAAAAACAAAATTACACATGCAAAAACTTGACGACCATCCCAATGTCTGAATTATTGTAAAAACAAAACAAAGAGCGAAAATTGAAAGTTACTTTAAAAGCCTTACTTGAATTAATTACAAATATTTTATTTATTATTTTTTAATAAGATGGCAACAGTTAAAAATTTTAAATCATTGAGATAATATTTCCGATCGTTTTCATACAATTAAAATCACGAGAAATACATAGACGACAATCTATTACGATTTATCTTTCTTATTGTTGCATTAATAAAACTATTTTTATTCGCAAAAAAAAAAAAAAAAAGAATCAACATTTCTTGGAGCGATTGGCGTCAAAATTGAACCAAAGCCTGTTTACGTATGGATTCACATATATTCCAAATCTCAACCAGAACGTAGCATTACTTCTTGAGATAGGGCACTCACAATGGAAAAAAAGAACGGGCCGATTGCGCTACCCCCTTTTCAGCTGTTGACACCAAAATAAAATCAACTCTTATACCCACTAACTGCTACTTGTCAAAAAATTTTTGTTTGATTCCGTTCGTTATTTCTTGAGATACAGCAGTCACAATTGACGACAAAAAACGTTCTATAACTCAACCCCCGGTTGAGCTATTGACACCAAAATTGAATCAGCACTTGCTCCTGTTAGGGGCGACATATGGACCAAATTTTTTTTGATTCCGCCAGTTACTTCCTGAGGAATAGCAAGCACGCGTAACTCAAAAAACGTCCCATTGCTCCACCCCCCTTGGAGGAATTCGCGCCAAAAACCAATGGGCACAAGTTCACATAGGGGCACAGATGTGTACCAAATTTCGTTCAATTTCATGCGGTAGTTTTTGCTGTAGAGCGGCCACAAAAAACTGGTCACACACAGACGTGACACACATACACACACACACACACACACACACACACACACACACACACAGACATTTTCCAAAAATAGTCGAAATGGACTCAGCACATCGCAAAACGTTCGAATCCGTCAAAATTCGAAAATTTGCACGAATCCAGTACTTTCTTCTATATATTAGATATAGAAGAAAGTAGAAACAAGCAACGATAAAATTAAAATTTTTTAAAAACCTCGACTGGGTCGCAACTATAGAATCGAGAGGGAAAACAAATAGAAACTGGCAACAGATAAAAAATTTAAAACATTGTTTTTCATTTCCTTGTCTTCCAACAATGAATTCGGTTACCAATCGCGTGAATAAAGGCTTAGCTGTACTTAAATTCTGCTATAACGCTTTTTTAAACGCGTTATAATTCGAATTCTATATAACATGGAACTTCCAAACACATTCTATCAGACGCGGATTTTTTTTTTTTTTTTTTTTTTTTTTTTGTGTTAATTTTTTTTAATTTGTATGTTTTACATATGTTTTTACTGCAAAAGTCTCAAAAAATCTTTTAGAGGTTTTTAATTAATATCTTCGTTAATTAATGTCATCCGAAGACGCAACCTAGCTAAGAACATTCTCGATCAAATCTCCTTTCGAACATTTTTTTTTTCAAAATCGGTCCAGCTGCTTAGATACACACATACACACACAGAGACAAATCACTTATAACCCCCTTCCTTTGTGTGTCGGGGGTTAAAAATGTCAGTTAACAATTATAATTGAGAGTCATTTTTAAAATAAATAAAAGCAAATCATAAAATACATACCTTTGATTTGCTTCAGATCTCAAATCTCGACTGTAAAAACAAAAGCTTTAAATAAAAAATCGTCTGCAGTTTAATGATATACAAAAATCGTCTGCGTGTTAATAACATCAAAAATAAATATTTTCCACGGAGGCCAAAGGTTTTTCTTCTTTCTAGTACAGTATTTGTTTTTAAACCTACTTAGCACACTTTTATAAACTTTCCGCAGACGATAAATTAAGGGAATTACTGTGAAGAATTGTGTTTGATAAATAATAGCACATCGCAGCGATTGTTACAATGGGGTGGTTTCCTTCAGTCAAGAGTACTAATTTTAGTCATTGAAATAGATAGAATGAGAGGGAAAAAAAAATACATGGACCCAGAAAATACATTTATTTTTCCAACCGATTTTTAAATTATTTTTTTTAAATGTCCGATTTTTCAAACAAGGCGTGGTTTTTATGACGTCACAAATGATGCAATTTGGTGCATCTTTCTACTACGTTTCCACGTTAGGACAATCAAGCAGCGAATTAAAATTGCGTTCAACCATATCGTTGCCAATACACGTGAGTAAAGATTCGAATTAAATATTTTGTTCTGTGAATGGTAGCATTGAATGGCATTTCATCATTTGTGATGTCACACGACAGAAGTGTAAACAATGAAAGCGCACCGATTTAAGTATTTTTTTAAAAAATATTAAACTTAAATAAATTATTTAAAAAATGGCCAGATCCTATGCTTTTAAGCATGCTCTTTCAGAAAAAAATACTTTCAAAATTTTGGAAACTACTCCATTGTCATTCTCGGGGTAAGGCTAATGCGTGTTTAATTAATACCTCACAATTAATTTCCTACAAATATTTGGTTAAACTTAGCTAGATATGTTTCACTAAACCTTCTACATATGTTTTTTTTTCCTGGCTCTGGAGGAGATTTTGTGAAAATATTTCAATTTCATTTATCTTTCATGTTCGTTATTTTTCCACGCATTTGTTCCACGCTTTTTAACTTGCACAGACGAACCAAAAAAAGTTCCCCATTGCGTATTCCTCTTTCAATCGTTTTTCGCTTTATTTCGCTCCGGTACACGTATATACCATTTTTTTTTCTTCGAATATTTGCATTACTTTTTGTGCTGCACCAATTTCGGTCAATGAAATTAAAAATTTTAATGTGCACACCACATAATTTCAGTGTATTCCTTTTAACACAACATACCGATGTTGCGCGCGTTTGAACTTATTATATCTGCTTCCTTTAAAAAAAAAATAGCATATCCCTTTGCAAAAAAGGACGTTGATAGAATTTTAATGCATTTTTCAATCAAATTGACTTTTTCCTTGTGGGGGCGAGAGTAAAGGAGGAGTTTTATTTTAATCTTGTAGAAATGAGTATTTTTCATATTTTTTTTAACTCCGGGGAGAGGAGCCTCCTTTTTTGGTCCAATTATCGCGCTTTTTCTAATTAAAATAAAAATTTGCCCATGGGAAAGGGGGCGATAGATTAATTCTCTCATTTAAATGCGTTTTTTGATGAAATATAATTTTTACTCGGATATGCTTTGAGGGATAGCTATCGATACTATTTTTACTTCGTTGAACTAAGGGCAGGAAGGTTTGAATTCACGGAAAAAAATCCGACCCAAATTTCCACTTCACTCACCACTGAATAAATATTGAAGTTCTTCTTATGATTATTTATATAAAAAATTTATTGAAAAAGAAAAAAAATAGAACCGACTTCAAAATTGCTTTATTAATAATTGGTGGTGGGGGGGGGGGGGTGACACCCCTCCACTTTTTTGGAGAAAGGGGCTGCCAATTTTACTTTATTATTTACTTCTAATTTAAGGAATAAAACCGCAAATGGACAAAAAATGCGAAGGGTTCTTAAATAAAATTTAGAAGAAAAACGAAATAATTAAAACATAACTAGCAATATCAGTAAACCTGAAACCTAAAACATCCGGTACTTTTCAGCTATCGCGGCCCTAATCGCCAAAAAAAAAAACAATAAATGGGGCCGCGAAAAGCAGCTAAGAATCGTTGCAGAAAATACGGATATTAATCGCCATGTGGGGCCGCGTGAACGATTACATATCGGTCGTTCCTTGTTAGAAAAAAATTACTGTGTAAACACGTGCGAGAGCTTCAAAAGTTAGCCAACATTTTCAATAAAATCTTAAGTGGAGAAGGCATGAATCAATTCTATATGCTGCAGTATTACATTAATCTGTTTCAAACTGCGTCAGAGTTCTTTGAAATTTAGAAAAAAAAAAAAAAATAAAATAATTAAGACATAGCTAGCAATATCAGTAAACCTGAAATCTAAAACATCCGTTACTTGTCAGCTATCAAAAAACTATAAATGGGGCCGCGAAAAACAGCTAAGAGTCTTTTCGGACGGAATTCGATGCCGAAAATACGAATATTAATTGCTAAGTGGGGCATTCGAAATTGCACTATTCGATCTTTAATTTTGAAACATTTTATGTGACCTCCCCTTCCCTTTTCTCCCAAGGAAAGTTTCTTGCAGCACCACTGTGTACCAGGGGTGCCCATTCCCCCCAAGCTCAATGGCGCAAATTCCCCCCCCCAAAAAAAAAAAATTTCTCGCTTTTGAATTGGGTTAAACATAACAGTTTTTAGAGTGTTTAATTTCCAGTCAAATTCATGGGGAGGGGGGGGGGAGCGCTAACAAATACCATTTGAACTGAAATGTTGTTGGATTGTTGACCCGCCTTGCCTTCCCTGATTTTGACACGTGGACCTTAAGTAAACAAAATTTGGGTACCCATGAATTTTGCTAAACCTTTTTTTTTTCAAACGTATGAATGATTACAGGGACAACTTTCTGGCTTGGGATGGAGTCATTACTAGATGTATACAACATGAACCGTGAAACGTAAATTTATTGTCAATTAAATAGTTGGTCCGGGGAGTTTCTCCCCCAGAAAAGTTTTGAAATTGTAATTTTAAAACCAGTTTTATACGATCTCTGGTGATGTTAGGAAAATAAAATAAAAGGTTAGGTGACCCCTTCCCGGTAATTTTTCAATATTGAAACTTTAAAAGCGCAATTGTAAATAGTCTACCGTTGTATTAAGGAGGGCTTTCCTTTGTTTTCGAAATTGTAGTTCTAAACACGCAGTTTTAGACTATCTGTGGTAATGTTATGAAAGAAGAGATCCTAGGGCTCGCCCCTGGGAAATTTTCAAAATTAAAGTCTTGAAAACGCATCTATGGTTGGGAGACAAGCAGTTTTCTGAAATTGAAGTTCTAAAATCGCAATTGTAGCCACCTTTGTGACGTTAAGAAAAAGAGTTTTCGAATGCTCTCCCGGAATTTTCTCGATATTGAAGCCCGAAAAACCAAATTTAGGACGACTTTTTAATAATGTTGACGATAGTGGGGAGGAGGGAGAGGGGCGTTCCACTTAAATTTCCGAACTTGTAGCTTTAGAAACACTTTTGATATATCTTGATAATGTCAGTGGCAAGTAAATTTCGGTGCCATTCCCCCGGCAATTTTTTGAAATTTATACTCCAAGAACGCAATTCTAGGCTTGTCTTTGATCGTGTTAAGGAAAGAGGAGGGAATCAGGGGCTCTCTCCTATAAATTTTTCAAAATTGCATGACGAGAAACGCAGTTTTAGATAACGCCTGATAATAAAGAGGATGTCATTCTGGCGTTCAAATCTTCTGATCCAACTTTGAAATGGACACCAACTCCATGTCGTCTGTGAAGCTCCTTTCATTGGAAAAGAGACACGGTCATTAAATTTTGGAAAGAGCACCAGGGTTGTCGCTATTTCAAAAAAACTGGGGGGGGGGGGAGGACGCTTTTTGCGGCCCCTTAGTTTTTTCAAACGCATGTTCGAATGTGCAGAGAGAGAAGATTTGGCTTTTGGTTTAGCAGGGATAGTCATATTACTAGACCTTAGAACTAGTAATATAAATAATCGTTAGGATAATATTCAGTCAGAATTAGGGAATGTCGGAGGGCTACCTTCTTGCATTATTTTGCAATTTGAAGACATAAAAACGCAGTTTTAAACTATATTTGAAGTTTGGGAAGAAGGGGAGTTCCAGAGGATAGCATCTCCCGATAATTTTTCCAAATTTAAGTTCCCAACACAATCGTACGTTATATTTAATTATGTTCAGAAGAGGGGTACAGGTACTCTCTCCCTCGGGAATTTTCAAAACTGTTATTTGAAAAACAGTTTTAGACGATCTATGATGATGTTAAGGGAGGAAGAGACTCAAGGTCATCATTCTATAATTTTTCAAAATGCAAACTTGAAGCACGCATTCCCAATTGTGAATTATTTCTGATTATGACAAGTAAAGGGGGGTCCGGGGGCTCTCCCCCGAACGAAATTTGAAAATTGTAGATCGAAAAATGCAGTTTAAGACAATCTATGGTGATATTAAGGGGATGAGAGATACGCCCTCCCCCATCGAATTTTTTTCAAATTTTGAAGGCTTAAAAACGCGATTGTAGACTTTTTTGTTGAAATTTATTGCACCGCCAGTTTCTTAAAATCAAAGCTCCGGAAACGTAATTTAAGCCAACCTACGATGAAAGGAGGAGGGAGTTTTGAAGGGGCTCGCGACCAGAAATGTTTCGTAATTGATGCACTAAAAGCGAGATTTAAGACATTTTTCGATGATGTTGGCGAGAGAGAGAGAGAGGCATTTTCTCGAAAAAAATTTCGATCCGTAGAAACCGCAGTTTTAGAAGATTTTTGTTAACGTTAATGGGTGGAGAGATTCGGAGTCCTCTCCTGGCAAATTTTCAAAATTGAAATTCAATTAAAGTAATCGTAGACGATTTATTAATACTGATAGAGGGGTAGAAGGTTTTGGAGATTTCTCCCCTGAAAATTTTTCTACATTGAAGCCTTAACAACGTTTTTTTTTTTTGAGGATCTCCGGTAATATTTGAAAGACGACAATTTCGGAACAACTCAGGGAGTTTTTTTTTTTAAATTAAAGCCCAAAAGACGAAATTTATTTGACCTTGAATGAGGATGAATGATTGAGAGGGCATTTCTCGGAGGTTACGTTGGGAGCACTCTCATGGTTTTTCGAAATTGCAGTCCTAAATACTCAGGTGTAGGCCAGCTTTAATGACGTTAGGCTAAAGAATGGGGTTTGAGAACAATTTTTCCGGGATTTTTTCAAAACCTAAATTTTAAAAACTCACTTCCAGCCCAGCTTTGGGGACGTAAAAAGAAGGGTTTGGAGTTCCCCACTCTTCCTTTTAGTCTGGCTACGTCCCTCCTATCTTCATTGTAAATTTTAATTACTGATAAACACATTGTGGTAATATTTTCTTCCAATTTTCCTTTGCCAAACACGATTATTTGTTTGGATTTTCCATAGTAAAACTTTCAATTCGCCCCCAACTAATATTTTTTGTTTTCTTGCAATACAAGCGTTTGCGGCCTTGGAAAAAGGACTTTTAACATTTTGAACGGATGTGGTAATTTTCTGCAATACTTCTGGTCTCTATTCCACTTCATTTTATTTTAAATATGCCACCTGCATCTCTTGATTAAGCTGTGATTTAATTACGACTTTTACATTCAAAAATTTAGAACTTTTGGTGTGAGTATTCATTTCAATACATTGAATCTCTCTTTGCATTTAACTGTTTTATTATTTTTTTCCTCTCTATTTCCCATTTATTTCGGCGACACATACATTTTTCTCAACTTAGCAATGATTTTCAGGACAATATTTTTCATCAAAAAAAAAAAAAAAACATATAGGAAAGTTTCGGCGAACCCTATCCTATGGGCTGTTCTAATGAAATTGTCCTAGTTATTTTTGTTTCTTTCTTTCTTTCTATTTTTTTTTTTAACTGAAGAACCATAAAGCATAATTTTGTATAACCAGGGCCGTCGAGAGACAAAGCGTGCACCATGTTAGTTTTGTCGCCTTTCCTCCTTCCCATTATGCTAATATTACTCTATGCACAATACTTTAATTTGAGCCGAGCCCATAGTTTCCGACTAAGCAGACAGGGAACCGGACATAACGTTCAGATCCATAACGTCCACGGACATAACATCCATGACCAAAACGTCCAACGGACAAAACATCCGAGGGACATAACGTCCGACGGACATAACGTCCAGCGGACATAACGTCCAGCGGACATAACGTCCAACGGACACAATGTCCGACGGACAAAAGGTCCAAAGACAGAACGTCTACATTTTTGGACAGCTGGGACATAACGTCCAGTTTTCTGAGCAGGCTGGACAAAATGTCCGGATTTTAAAGTTTTTCCTATGTCCATGGACTTTTGGATATGGACGTTATGTCCGGCATTCAAAAAAAAAAGAGCCTGCTTCAAAAAATTTCTGCGCTCCCCGTCTCTGTGTAGTGTCTGTCAAAATAATTCCGACCAGGAAGTGACCATCAGTTGACAGACGGGAGATGGACAAAGGACATATCGCCCTTCCACATTTTGTGGGGCACATTTCAAGCGAATCTTTTAAATAGAGCAGACAAGAAGGCACCTGCATTGACATTATAGAAATAGTCCCTGATGAGTGGTGACAGTCTCGTAACGCCCCCAGACTTCTTATCTGATTGGCGCTGTTTTCAATCATCCCATCGCCAAGCAGACAGCGGTAACGCCAATTGTCACGTTGCTTTGTTTACGTCCCCTATCAGCTCTCGCTAAATGGACTATAGCTCCTACTGCAAAGAGATAGAGCCGCAGCTGTGTCTAAGGGGGTTATATGGATTAAGTTTTGGTATTTAACATTGATTTATTTCACCCGGAATTTCAAGGTGGAAAATGGGTACCAAACATCCGTCATTTTAACATAAGTTGAAAATTTAAAAGTATATATTTACAGACGATAGTTATCAACGAACAAATTATTTATTCGAATTCTATTATATTATTAAATATTTTTTTGTAAATAATTTTTTGCAAATTTTTTTTTCCGTCAAACTTCTAAAAATAAAGTAAAATAAAATAAAAGTTAAAAAAATCTGAAAAAAAAGGGCCCCTCGCTTTTTTGTAGCAATGTGAACAAAAAAGTAAAAAATAATCTTTGGATGTTAAGTATGATAAAATAGTTGACCAAACAATTAATTTTAATGTAAAAAAAGTGTGAGGGGCTTGATATCAGTTGTCTTAAAAATCTTCCATTTGTTGTCCTTGCAAAAATGTAAGTACACCATCCCACGATTTTTTCAGCTAAAGTTAATTGTTTGGTCAAATATTGTATCATACTTATCATCCAACAATTATTTTTTACTTCTCAGTTCACAATGCTACCATATTGTGTGTGTTTTTTTTTTTTTTTTTGTAGTTTTAACTATTATTGTATTCTGTTTTATCCGCTCCCTGCCGCGCTCAGTCGCCAAGGAGTAGCGGCGGCGATTCAAAGAGGGCAAGGGGGCGGGGGGTGATTGCCCCCGCACCTTTTCAATGATCAAAGATTGTCTCAAAGCTAAGATTTTCATTTTGAAACATTCTTGTGAGATTACCCGAACATTAACATCACTAAATATTGTTTAAAATTTCATTTTGAAGGCTTTAATTTTGAAAAATTTGCAGGAGAAAATCCTCGAGGGCACTCCCTCCTTCCTTTAAATTCAAAGATGACCTAAATTTGTGTTATAAAGACTAAAGTTTGAGGGGGAAAATTCAGGAAGAGAATCCCCCTAGATAGCTTAAAACTACTTTTTTCGACTCCAATTCAGAAAAAGAAAAAAAAAAAAAATCCGAATATTTTTTTTCTAAAGCCCCGAAAGGAAGTTCTAGATTGAATTCTGGGTTAGTTTGATTAGATTTTTTGGCTCAGTGGCGAATCCAGGATTTTGTTCTGGGTGCGGCTGAGGCAGTGGCGCAGCCAGAAAATAGTTTTTAAAGGGGGGGGGGGGGGCTTTAATTTTTTTCCCATACATATAATTAATATCTCGAGCATACATAATACTATATACGTTAGAGGAAAAACGCCGAAATTGGGAGCCTCAGGGAGTTCTTCCAAAATTAAGTTCTAAAAACGCAATTTTAAAAGATCTTTGGTTATGTTAAGGGGAGGAAAAGGTTCATATCCTCGCCAGAAAGTTTTCGAAATTAAGGCCTTAAAAATGTGATTATCAGGGCCTGCTTACTGAATACTCGTAGGCCAGCATTTGGCTGAAGTTAAAGAAGGTAATGAGTCACAAGTAGGGATTGCAATACCGGACCAAAAATTTAATACCGGTATTCGGTATTTTTAAAACGTGATACCGGAATACCGGTATTAATACCGGTATTTGAAATTTCTAAAAATATGCTTGAAAACATATTGTTTCGTAACTTTATCTCATAAATTTGTCCAAAATTATGAAAACGTATTGTGAAAAAATATAAAATGAAGGAACAAATGTTATAATAAAAAATCAATAATATTAAATAAACATAATGCATCAACTGAATTATCTCTAAGCCACTCGTTTAGGGTTCAACTTTCCAACAGTTGCAAATACTCTTCCAAAATTTAAGCAGCTCATTTTGTGCTCAAACTTTCCAACCGTTGAAAATACTCTTTCTGAATTCACGCAGGTCAGTGGTACTGTTAACAATGCGCGGTACACCTCCTCTAATTGTCTAGAAGTGCTTCACCTTCAAATATTTCGGTCTCTTGCGTATTATTTTTGGAAAAATCCCTTTGTGTGTGTGTTTCTTTTGTGTTGTGTGTATTATTATAATAATTTTTTTTAGATTTATAGCTATTTGTAATTTTTTTTCCAAGAGACGATACTTTTCCAATATTAACATCATTTTCTCTTGAGTGGGAGAGGTTTGTGTTTGTTTTTATTGTTAGCCCTTTGTTTTGAAATTTACAATAACCTTGACAAAATTTGATGTTGTTAGTTTTTCTTGTTCGTGTTCGAGTACTTTTCAAAATTCTTTTCAATTACAGCTATGTAACTATCTGAAAATATATTTCAAATGATTATACTTAACCTCTATGTTAATGTTTAAGGCACTATATAATTTCTAAATATTATCTTGCCAAGCATCAAGCGAGACATGACAACAAACCAATACCGGTGATAATAAATTACCCCTTGTTTACTAACAAGAAAAAGTTTTTTTTCCAAAAATCAGTACAGTTCGGACAAATATTTAAAGAAAATATCATAAAGTATTACTGCAATTGATGATTGGAACAAATTATTCACAAAACAATATACTCGAAATTAACTTTCACAAAAGGGAAAGTGAGCGATCAGGAAAATGGAAAAAACAAAAACATGGTGCATATAAACGCACAAAAATACGATTTATTTCACCATCTTGTAATGAAAATACCATTTTATAATCTTTCGGCTACTTTTATTAGTTCGTGCTTTTGAAGTCAAATTTTGACATCAGCAGGTTGAATTTGGTTCTGTATCGTGGAAAAAGAAATATACGTTTAAAATATAAATAGATATTTAATAAGTTAATTTGAAAATTCTTTAATTTAAACTATTTATTTATTTATTTACTAGCTGTACCCGACGCGCGTTGCTACGCCAACAAAAACCATGGAAAAATACATATATATAGCAATTTTCATAATAATCGGTCCAGGTATCAAGTGAAGCCGTGACTATACTCAAATTTTGTACTCACGCAGTTTGCAAGATCAATCAATCGCTAAATATATCAAATAGAAAAAGTTTTAAATCCCCCCGTTGCATGAAAAACCATAAAACAATAAAGAAAGAATTTATTTGTTCAAACTCAAGAAAAATGGCAACAGCTAACTTCTTATCAATGAGATATTTCACGCGAATTAATTTCTGCAGCCGATAATTTTATTCGTATTTATCCAATAGATTTTGACTTAAATTGGAATAAAAAAGGAACTATCGATCGGATTTTTTTCGAACTGGTCTATAAACATTCCCAGTACCAAAAATAACAAACGGTGAAAGTTTCAGCCAAATCTGCCGGGTAGTTTTTGAGTTCATGGATGACATACAGACAAACATTCATTTATATATATATATATAGATTAATTATTATTTTTTTTTTTTTGCTAATACTGAAAGTACCGGTATTTTGCCACAGCAAATACCAGTATTTCGAAATTGCAAAATTGCTCGAAATACCGGTATTCGGTATACCGGAATAGCAATCACTAGTCACAAGAAATGTCCCAATCGATTTTTCGAATTGATTTACCACCTTCCCACAATGTTCCAAAATTGAAGCTTCAAAAAGGAAATTGCAAAAAACACGATAATATCTTATCAGGCCTGTCAGGCTACCACGTCTGCGCCACGTCCTTAAAGGGCCCAACGGCGCACGAAATTGAAATAAAAACTAGCACTAAGACTTATTAAAGCTGCAAATATACACTGCTGACCTCTGAGGCCATACAGATTTTGTTGCAGGGAAGCCCAAAATTTATAGATCCTGGCCTAGATATTATTTAAAAGAAGGGAGTTCTAGGCTCTCTCGTAAATGTGAAAGTTTTTCGAAATCTAAGTGCTTAAAAACGAAGTTTTTAGTAGTTCTCCAATGATGGGGGGGGGGGGGGGGGGGTTAGACGTAAAATGTCTGAGGTTTTCCTTCTTAAATTTAGCGAAATTAAAGTTTTTAAAAAAGCAACTTTCGTCGTTCTTTTTTTTTTTTTTTTTTGCAGACATTAGAGTGACGAGGTTTGAGGGTCCCTCCCTGGAAATTTTTGGATATTGAAATTTTAAAATGCAGTTTTTCGCTACATTTGGTAAGATTAGAGGCCTAGCAGTTTTTTGAAGCTCAATCCCCATAATCCAAATTTCGATTGTCTTCAATGTTGCTAGATAGCGGAAACCTCCCAGGGCTCTTCTTCAGGGAAATAGCATTAAAATGGAGGCTCTGAAAACAAAAAGTGAGACATTCTGTAATGATTTCGGTCCAGGGGGGGGGGGGGGCTTCGGAGACAAAACTTATTTATTTTCAGATGGACTAGAAAAGAGAGAGGGGAATGAATTAAGAGGAAGAGAGGCGGAGCGTAATTAGATGATCAAAAGTCATCAACTACTAAGTTTTTAATTCAACGATTTCTTTTTCAAAGAATTATGTTTTTTTCCTTATACATATATTCCATATTAAAATAACTATTTCCCGTAAGACACGTTGTTTTTTCTTCTCTTCTGCAAGAAAGAACACTTCGATTTTCGATTTCGATTCCGAGTCACAACTGACTACAACTGTATTTATGTCGAGGACTGCATACTAAGTGCCTTGCCTCCATTATTTTTTTATACCGATAGATGGCAGCACCATCACCGGATCGAACAATTAATCAGAATTTAGAACTAGGCCAGGAGCTAATAGCTACCTGGTGCTAGCATCCCCAGAGGTATTGTTTCACTTGGAGGACATTGAGACCACGAGCATATTTAACGTCGCCCAGTCCCCTTTAATGACGACGGTGGATCTTCGACCATCGAGGTTCGAACTCAGGACCCTCCGGCCCCGAATCCGACACTCTACCGATCGGGCTACCACGGCCCCAAAGAACACTTTCAACTCAGTATTCTGGAATGACAACGAGAACTGCAGGCCCCGCTTTGGTTGCACCACGGGACTGAGGTGATTAAGATTCTATGTCACCTTGTCATTACCAAAGGTTCATTGATGTGAACCCGAAGACAATTTTTAAAAACTATACTATCCTTTATCTGGGGTGTTCAAGTCTGATCAAGTTTTCTGAGTCGCACTTGAAATTGTCTGAAATTTGTTATTCAGTGGTAAAATTTCAAAATTTAAATGTAAGTGTGAAAAATATTTTTTAAAAAAAAGTGTGTATTTTAGACACTATTGCTAAGAGATTTAAAGGCATAATTTTCAATTCTTGTTTAGGGTACAAAAAGATTGCGCATGGTTGGCATGGATGTTGGTGGTGTAAACAAAAATAGAAAAGCTGAAAAATCATAAAATAGTAGTTAAAAACAGCGAGAACGGAAGCAAAATTTTGAGAATCGATACTAAACGCGGCAATTATAAAGAGAAGTCGGAAAAAAAAATAATAATAACTATGAAATTTACTTTTTTTTTTCTTTCCTTCTTTTAAACAGTAACTACTTTTTCGGAAACTTAAGTAAATTTTAGCAAATTTTGGAAAACTGACATCCCTGCTCCTAACGCAAATTCGCGTAGTGTCAACCTTACTATAGTGCCTAGAACCTTAGTAAGTGCGAGAACAAATTGAATGATAACGATAGAATGGATGTAGGAAATTATATCATTTTAGTTCACTATATTTTACATTAAGATACTTAGACATTTTAGTAAAAAATGAGGAAGAACATTTTTGATATTTAAATGGTGAGATTTTTTTTTTTTTTTTTGAAAAAGAACCGCTGTTTTCGAAATAAAAGAAAATTGAATTGCAATTCACTACCATTTTTTGGATACAAACGAAATATGAAATATAAAGCAAAACTTACTCAAGTAACGGAAGGTAACCAGACGACTAACTAAGTTTGCAGTCAATAATAAAGTCTTGTACTTAATATTTCAGGAAAAACTCACAAAACACAGTCTAAGGCTTGAATCTCCGAAATGGGTTTTTTCCCTTTCGAAATGTAGAATACATATTGCTGGCGATCGACGCAAAGCAGCTAGCAATTCTATTTGCTAATTAGATAGTCCAGATTGTTTGCATGCAGCATGCAGAGCAGTGCAAGGCGAGAGCTAAATAATATACTTTTTATAAAAAGTTCAACTGTACAAAATTGAGTGGAAATTGATCTTTTCCACTCTAGGTTGAAATCCAAACAGGTTGTTTCTGTTTCTCAGTCATTTGTAAATCTGACAGAAGCATGAATCGTGAATAGAGATTATGCTCTTTTATGGTAGCTCGATGTACTGCGAAACGAATAACAGAAAGAAATAGAAACTTCTGCGCTAGGAGATTAGATTCAACGGATGAGTGCGCTCGACCATTTTTAATTTTTTTGAAACTCATATCCCAAAAAGATGCATATGAATGATGTTTAAAACCACTTTTATTTTTTCTCTAACCTTAACCCTTGACTTTTTAGAGGTCATCAAAAGTCATTTTCGTAGTCAAAAATGGGTCTTTTAGACCTTTGCATTTTGGCCAAAATCTATTTGAATTACATTTATGGCAGTTAATTTTACGCTTTGATGTTAAAGTGCATAAGATGATAGTCTTACATGCTGAGTTACGTGGCTGTAACTTAATAGTTAAAATAATGGCAACAGGATAAAGTTCAAGGTCAAATGTAAAATTTTTACTCATTTCAAAGGGTTAAAAGTCCCCAACTCGCGTAGGGGACGGAAACACAAAATGAAATACGGCAAAAACTAATCACTGGAACTATACTAATAAGAATATGTAACTGTTTCTGTGTGTTTTTTCACCCTTTACTGATTACTTCCTCTCAAAAATCGGGAAAATGACAAAAATCATGTTTTTAGATCCCTGTAAACCAAAAGGGGATGGAATTAAAAATAAAAAGTTTTTGCCAATTAAATATTCAAGTACTATACATGTTCTATGTATTGTTTTGTGTATTTCGTTTGTAAAAAAGATACAGGTCTTTGAAATTGAGCACTTTTACTTGTTAATTCACAGATTAAAACAGAAAAAAAGTGTGAAAACCTCATTGCATCTTCTTAAATTACATATATTGTCCTCTATATAATATATTATACTGAGAAGAAACATATTTTAAGTATAAAAATAATTATTTTGATTTGATAACTTAGAAATATTTGGACATGAATGAGTAGTTCAGATTTGATAGACAGCTTAAGTAGTTAACTTATAGACTAGACTGATAATTTACACACAAAGTTTCAATACATACAAACATACGCTCTGTACAATAACAGATCCAAATTGCCTTAAACATATGCAAAAACATTATATGCACAAAATTTAAATTTTAAAAAGTGCATTTTTTATTTTTTATTTGAGTGTAGTTTTGAAAAAATCTAGTAGACTCATCTAGTAGACCTATAGTTGCAATGGTGACTCAAGTATATAACGTTTTGGAATGCATAACCAATGCACATTCATAATTTGATGCTTGAAACTGAACCAGGACCAAGACAATGACAGGGGTTCTAAATTTAGTGATCAACACAAGCTTTGTAATAACCTTTTTGACAATAATGGGCATCTTCTTTTGATAGTCTTTTTAGTAACATACTATTCTTCATACCTATTGCTAAGGGACAATAATATTACTGTGATAATATTTAAATTGGGTGGCATAAAGCAATGATTAGATGTTGTATAGGGAAGTTTATTTGCATAGTCAAACCTTTCTTGCAGCATTTTTTCAGCTAGTTTCATATATGGAGTGATCACAAGAATACATACAATGTTTAGTAGCAAAAATGCAGAAGGTATACATTTCTGTAGGAATTAAAATGTGACTTCTAATAGTTCTCCTTGCCAGCTAGTCTTAGTAGCATCAATTCTTTACACGGTTCCTCTGATTCCCTTACATTGTCCATTACCATGTGATATTGCATAGAAATGCCATTCAGCTCTCAAGTTGACACCCGTTTCGTGATTACATAAATTAACAAAGTTCTTTCTATTTTTGTTGTGTATTTGAGTTAAGTATACGCCACATACTGTGTCACCATCAGAACTATAGTACTACTGTGTGAGTATATTTTCTTAACACTACACTGATGCAAGAAATGAAAAACGCACTGTTTTTTTCTTTCAACTAAATAAATAATGTTTTTGAATGTGTTTAGGCAAGTTACATAAGTTAATGTACAGTTACATAAGTTAATTAATATGTTTGTATGCATTGAAAATTTGTGTGTGTGTGTGTAGATTATCAGTATATAGTCTATAAATTAACTATTTAAGCAAGTTAACTAGCTAATCAAGTATGAACTACTCATTCATGTTCAAATATTTCTAAGTTATCAAATTAAAATATTTTTTTTTATACTTACAATATGTTTTTTTAGTAGAATATATTATATAGAGACCAATTTACGTAATTTAAGAAGGTGCAATGAAGTTTTCACTTTTTATTTCTGTTTTAGTGTGTGAATTAACTAGTAAAAGTGCTCAATTTCAAAGATCTGTATCTTTTGTACAAACCAAATACACAAAACAATACACAGAACATGTATAGTACTTGAATAGAATATTTAATTGGCCAAGAAATGTCATTTTTAATTTCATCCCCTTTTGGTTTACAGGGGTCTAAAAACGTCATTTTTGTCATTTTTCCGATTTTTGAGAAGTTGTAATCTGTAAAGGGTGAAGAAACACACAGAAACAGTTACATATTCTTATTAGCATAGTTCCAGTGATTAGTTTTTGCCGTATTTCATTTTGTGTTTCCGTCCCCTACGCGAGTTATTATTCCCCTTTGAAATGAGTAAAATTTTTACATTTTACCTTGAACCTGTTGCCATTATTTTGACTATTAGGTTACAGCCACGTAACTCAGCATGTAAGACTAAGACTTATGCACTTTGACATCAAAGCGTAAAATTAACTGCCATAAATGTAATTCAAATAGATTTTGGCCAAAATGCAAAGGTCAAAAAGTCCCATTTTTGACTACGAAAATGACTTTTGATGACCTCTAAAAAATAAAGGGTTAAGGTTAGAAAAAAAAATATAAATGGTTTTAATTATCATTCATATGCATCTTTTTGGGATATGAGTTTCAAAAAAATTGAAAATGGTCGAGCGCACTCATCCGTTGAATCTGTATGGAATGACCCACTGATGAAGTGAAAGAATAGTAGTTAGTTTAGTTTAGTGTAGCTGTTTCGGAATTACTATCAAAGCCGCCGAAAAATAAGCTTGAACCCCTGGGGGAGAGGGAGGACCACGTGCCATAGGCGTCGGAGCCGGGGGAGTTGAGGGAGCTTGAGCTCCCCCTGGAATATTTCAGACCGGCTCTGCTCCCCCGGAAAAATTCTCGCACAGCAGCTTTCTGTCATACATAGTTTACCTTAAACCTGATTTCAAAAATGTGATCTGCCTTTTCTAAGAATTTTCACTCAATAAGCAACAAAATCAGGGGACAGACGGAGTGGTCAGTGCACTTGAGTCCACCTTCACCCTTTTTCTCACTGTTTACACACCTCTTGATTCCCGGAAGAAGATTAAAATAATTTTAGACAAGCTATCCTACCGGCTGCGGAAAAGTGGGCTTTGCCCCGCGGCCTGCAAAAATTAGTACCAGTACCGTACCGATAGGGGTTTGCTCCCCATCTTGAGCTCGTGTTTCGAGAGCGGCATCGCAGTTTAGTTCACATTCTTATTAGTTTTGCCTCGCATACCGTTTTTTTTTTTTTTTTTTTTTTTTTGTCGCGTGATCACAAAAAGAATAGTGAGTCAGTTTTGCATTTAAATATGAATAATATGGAATGTGATACAGACATAACTATAAAAAAGGTTACTAAGGTAATCAACTTGTTCAAATCAAGTGATTTCAACTTTCCAGAAACTTATCTCATTTTAAGATATCTGACTTCTTAGGCACAATATAAGGAATTTCCAGCGGAGTCCTTTGAAACTGGTTGATTAAAATAAACTTGCAAAATTTTACGTGAAAGTTAAACTAAAAGACCAATTGATATTGTTCTTTATTCATTGCAATTACCTACATTAAAAAATAAATAAATAAATAAAAAGAAATCGGGGAGGGAGGATCCTCATTTACAAACAAATTTATTTATTTATTTTTTACTCCGTCGTTTATTTCTCTGGTTTGATCATTTTTCACTCCTTCATAAAAAGTCAAGCCCCGAACAAAGAAAATTCTTTAAAGATTCCCCAAAAGTCTAATTATGTAGTTACAAAACAATGAACAGTCCTAAACTAATTCTCGAGGGATCATGAATGTACATATATTTCGGGTTTAAATTCTATGTTTCGATCAAAAGGTACCATCAGATCGCAAAAATGTCATTGTTCTATGATCTATCGAAACCGAAAGTAATCTGTTGCCAGATAGAGAACACGTAGCGCCCGAAATAGAAATTATTCAAACAAATTTTTTATTTATTTTTTGATTGGAAATATTATCAAAAGAAACAACATAAATCAGCGGCGTACCCAGAAATTAATTTTGGGAGCGCAAATCATTGCTGTGATAAAAAACGCATTTTTTAAAACTATCCCACGGTAAAAAATTAAAAAAAAAATGTGCCCATTACTTTATTTTATTTTAAACCGTCAGGGATAGATTTTTTCATGAAGTTATAAAACTGCAAAGATAAATATCATTCGAAGAATACTAAAGGTACTTACCCTACAGGAACAAAAATTCACATAAATCAAAATCGGTGAAATCTTTATTATTATAATATTCTTAAAATCTTTCAATGATTATAAAAACAGTTACTATGTAAAAATCTGTTTTGAAAGGTGCGAGTTTATTGAAATGAAAAACTTTGAACATAATACTTTACGAAGTTAGAGTTATTCATATTTTTTGCTTTCCTAATTTAAGATTTTTTTGTCACTTACAGATATATTTTCATGCCAAAATTGTAACTTTTCATTTATTATTTTTCATTTATTAAAAAATCACCTACAATATTTTAGTTTCTCTCAAAGACTTTAATTTATCTGAACAATAAAATATATAACGAACACTTCATTTTAACACATTTCTAACGTTCTGTTTCTCCACCATAATGTTTCATCCTTTTCCCTTTTTCTAGTTCTCAGAAAATAAGAGAGTCTTCTAAATGCTACTCTGCCGAAGTCCTTCCTTTCCTTCAAAATTATTACAGAGCGCCTCAAATTTTGTTTTCAGGACTGGGTTTCCTGAAAATTTCCGAAAGAGAGTCCCTGAATACCTCATTCTCCAATAACATGGGAAATTAAATAATATTCCGTTTTTGGAAATTCAATTTCAAAAAATTACTCGGCCCTTAACAAGGGCTTGATTACCTCACAGGACAATTAGACCTGGGCCTAATTGGCCAGGCCTAAGGGGCCCCAAATTACTGAAAAAATTATGCATAGCATTACAACTATACGAAAAAATTCCATGTATTTTTAAAAGTAATAATAAAAAAATAATGACTTTTTATTTAGAAAAGAACTTCCTTAAAGGAGAATTTTTATTAATTCTGCCAGTATCGAATTTACCATGCCACAATTTCGAGTGCCCCGAAGGGGATTCGTGAATGCACATGATAAATAATTTACATAGTTCTTTGGCAAACGAAAATGCATTCCGACAGGGCTAATAGAGTCTTCAGGGAGCCCTGAAATTATTGCAGGCCTAGGGCCTCACATTTTGTTATTGGGGACCTGCCCCTAACGCTGACAAATATCATCCGCAGTCGCGTTTTTTAGAGATTATAATTTCGAAAAAAATAAGGAGAAGGAACCTCTGAACCTTTTCTGATAACACCATTGAAGAACGCTCTCTAGGACAGTTTTTGAAAAATTACCAGAGTAGAGCCCTAGAACATGCTTTTCCCCTGACATCATTGAAGATTGTCTACAATTGCGATTTTGGATCCTCAAATTCGAAATATTGGGAGGGAGATGTAAATCGATTTGAAAATTCGATCGAGGAAAATCCCTCGAGTCATATTAGTTTCATTAGCATTAACAAATATAGTATATAATCCGTTAGGGGGTCATGGCACACTAACGAGGTACGGGGAGATATACCGTATCTCACGGTGAGCAAGACCCACACATTAAGGGGTAAACTCCCAGCTGGGCTGACGCCCAGCACGGGGACCTTCCCCGGCGCAATAAGTACCAAACGCGTCCGTAGCATGATACGACTATCGACCGCCGCACTCAGCCGTGCGGGGGGCCCGCTACGCGGACCCCCCGGGCGGTGGAACCTAAGGCCTACGGCTAAGAGGTGGGGTGCGTGCGGAGAAAAGTATATAATCCGTTTTTAAGACATTAATTTCGAAAAATTTTCCGGGAAGTTTATTCGTACCATTTCTCCCCTTAATATTCCAAAAATCGCTTAAAAACTCGTTTTTAGAACAAGAATTTTGAAATTTTCCCCGGGGAGGGTCCCCCGGAACCCCCCCTTTTTTTTATACGTGCTTATCTTCGAGTACTGACCGACCCCCTTTCAAAACCGGAGTTTTATCACCTCATTATTTCCATATACAATGTATTTATTAAATATGATTGAAAACTTTGCTAGGAAAGAGAGAGAGAGAGAGATGGAGAGAGAAGTTAATTTCTTATGGGGGAAAAAATTAAGTGCCCCCCCCCCAAATTATTTTTTGGTTATGGCATGATGAGTCTCAGCTCCCCCTACTTCCACTAAGTTCCTACGCCTCTGCCACGTGCTGTGTGTGTAACCAGCCGTGGGAAATCTTTTACATCTGATTTTAGTTTAGTTTTGACAAAAATAAATGATGCATCATAAAGCTTCACGGTGCTATTCCATTTCTTTGTCCTCTGTCACAGGCGAAGTCGGGAAGATAACAGCAAATACATGCGAATGAGTTCGGAACTCGAACAAAGCAACAGTAACTACATCAGCAGACCGTCCACGAAGCTATGTTGTTTTGATAACGGAAGACATGAAAGACAGTGACCTTTTGTATGAATATTCAGATAATCCTAACCATTGTTATTCTGTTGAGAGGTTATGGAGGAAGGAGTTAGTCTCTCCCAAAACTAGTTAGGACATAAGATTACCAGAGTTTATTTAAGGGCTGTAATTCAAAAACAAATAAAAATTTTCAGTTTAAATTTTTTTTCTTTTGGGTATGTTTATGTAAGTGCTGCTGCTGTAAAAAAAAATAATAAAAACAGGAAAAAAAAGAGAAGAAAATTAAAAAAAAAAATTTAGTTCTGGTCTTGGGGCGGCTGCAGCCTCACAGCCGCCCCCCAGGGCTATACTACGCCAAACGATTGTTAAACTGCGGAAAGAAGAGCCAAAAACGAGAGTTTTGTTAAGGAGCAAAGGGCATAAAACTTCTAGAATTCAGAAAAATTAGCCAAAATAAACACATAAACGAAGTTTTAAAGTTTTGGTGACGAGTCGAAAGGAAAATCTGAGAAACAATTTTGAGTAATATAAGAAATGTTAACAACAAAACAATGACTAAACAAAAACAAGGCCATAAGGATGAGCACTAAACTGAATTCTTAGGATTCCATTAGTTAAAATAAAATTTAAAAAAAAAAAAAAACACTGGAAGATCCTTCGGACCCTTTCGTTCCTCCTTAAGTAAACAAAAGAGAAGTATGAAATAATGATTTAAAAGACATTTTATAAAAAATGTTAAACTTTGCAAAATTTCAGGAAGAGAACCCCAAACCTCTTGCTCTAAGTTTGCAAAAGATGGCTTTAATTTGCGTTTTTAAGACATCAGATTTTTTTCCGGAAGAGTCTTCCTTACCGTTACATTACCAAAGACAGTTCAAACTTGTTATGTTATTTTTTATTATCATAAATGAGTTTCAAACAAATCTGTTTCACTTGATTTACATTTTCATCACTCTAAACTAGTCCTTCAGGATATTTACTGAACGAGCTGATGTGTGAATCACATCACTTCCTTTTACTCCAATTTAATGTCATTTCAACATTATTGGCAATTTTAATGTGATTCAATTGTTTACTTTCTAAATATCACCAACAGTGACCAAATTGAAATCCAGATTTAAAACAAAATAAAACTCGCCAAGTTAGCGACAAAACTTGGCGACCAAAAGGCTGGCGATATATCGCCAAGTGTCCGACAAATTATAACACCACTTGAGTTTACATCGAAACTAACAATGATTTCGCCCCAAAAAGGGGCAAAAGACTCACTTAAGAACATCCGAATGCAACCAAAAGGAAAGGTGCACAACTGGACCCCACTAGGAGTCTACGTACCAAATTTCAACTTTCTAGGACAAACCATTTTTGAGTTATGCGAGATACATACACACATACGCACATACATACGTACATACGGACGTCACGAGAAAATTCGTTGTAATTAACTCGGGGGTCGTCAAAATGGATATTTCGATGTGTCTGTACATTCCTAGGCATATATCCACGTGTCATCAGGTCGAAAAAAAAACACAACATTCATTCGTGGGTGAGAAAAATGGAAATTAAGGTCGATTTTTGAGTGAAATTTTTTTTCGCGAATACAATACTTCCTTTTTTGTAAAAGGAAGTAAAAATAGGGCACCTGGTGCCATATTTAAATAGAAACCGCCATAGGTACTTTAAAAACATTGTCGTCACTGTAGATATGACGACAATGTTTTTAAAATTATTTTGACAAAGTTGCAAATGTCCAATTTAGGAATATATGCGCCTATATTGAACCATGCTCTTCCTAAATTTGACCGTAACAATAAATGATACAATAACTTGCATTTGAACTGTTTGTAATCACGAAACGGATGTCAACTTGAGAGCTGAATGGCATTTTTATGCAATATTACATGGTAATGGACAATGTAAGGGAATCAGAGGAACCGTAAAAAGAATTGATACTAAGACTAGCTTGCAAAGAACTGCTAGAAGTCACATTTTCATTCCTACAGAAATGTATATCTTCTGCATTTTTACTTCCTTTTACAAAAAAGGAAGTATTGTATTTGCGAAAAAAGTTTCACTCAAAAATCGGCCTTAATTTCCATTTTTTTCACCCACGAATGAATGTTGAGTTTTTTCGTGACGTCCGTATGTACCTATGTATGTGCAGATGTGTGTATGTATCTCGCATAACTCAAAAACGGTATGACCTAGAAAGTTGAAATTTGGTACGTAGACTCCTAGTGGGGTCTAGTTGTGCACCTTCTCTTTTGGTTGCATTTGGATGTTCTTAAGGGGGTCTTTTGCCTCTGGGGGGAAATCATTGTTAATTTCGATGTAAACTCAAGTTGTGTTATAATTTGTCGGACACTTGGCGATATCTCGCCAGTCTTTTGGTCGCCAAGTTTTGTCGCCAACTTGGCGACAAATTTGGCGATTTTTTTTATTATTATTTTTTTAATCTGGTTTTAATTTGGCCAATGTTGGTGATATTTAGAGAGTAAATTATTGATTCACATTAAAATTTCCAATAATGGGGAAATGACATTAAATTGGAGTAAAAAGAAATCATGTGATGCACACATCAGCTCGTTGCTACTAAACATTGCATGTATCCTTGTTAGCACTCAGTATATTAAAGTAGCTGAAAAAATGCTACGAGAAAGGTTTGATCCCCCGAAGCTGTGTCTGGTCTTGAACTACTCCAGCTAGCGCCGTGTCCAAGGGGAGGGTTTTAGGGGTTAAACCCCCTCCCTTGGGGAAAAAATAAGCAAAATGAAGAAAATGTATATTTGACTTAAATTTACTTTAATGAGAAAGTTTGCATTCAGCGTTTTTACTTTATTTTAATTATCTCTCTGAAGTTTTTTGCAATTTACAACTGCTAAAGCCTTACAAACTGATGTAATATTTCGGAAAAAGTATGGCGGACGAACCGCTGAATGATCTACCAATGCAAAGAAAGAATATTGCTTATTGTAAGGAGCTTATGGTGAATTTGGCATACGTTACATCTATGAAGATGCATTAGTGATTGTGCTTGGCTATGTAATTTGCATCTGCAAAGAGCTCTTTCTTGTTTAGTTTATTAAGCATTATTTCAGAACATAACAACCTGATATACATCTACATTATAAAAGAATTTGTGAAGAGTTTTTAATACTCATTGCAATATACTACATAGTAAACAGATTTAATTAAAAAGAAGCAAGCAAAGTTTGATTAAAGCGAATCTGTGAAACGAAGGAATACTTTGGTAACTTGTACAGCTAGAAGTATCCTTCAAGAATACAGCAGTCCTTACATGTGAATAAACGCCATACTGGGATCGGCAATTTGTCGTAAAACTAAAAGCTGTAAGGGGGTTGAATTCTCCCCCCCCCCTACTGGTAAGATTAAAACTCCTCCCTTTATGAAAATCTGGACACGGGCCTGACTCCAGCCATCCAGCGCTGGCGCGAAAATTTTCTATGTTCAGCAATATATAGCAAAATTCGTTTGCTTTCTCACGCAGCAAATGTCTACTAATTGGAATGGCGTGGTCTTGAATTCGATACTGCTGGAAACAGCTGAATAGAGCTGATTCTACTTCATGAAAGGTGCACATATTCCAGGGGCGGATTTATAGGCCATTCAAGGGGATGGCGGTTGACAACCGTAAAAGCCACCCCCAGACCGGTAGGGACGGTCACGACCAGTCACGTAGGGAGGGAGAGGGGATAGGTAGTCAATTACTCTCCCCCCTAGAGCTTTTTTTTTTTACAAAGTGAACATGTTTCGAACATTAGCTCTTAGAAGTGAGTCCTATATCCTGGCTTTGTGCCGAAAATAAGTGAAAAGATTGTAAAACAAGCCCCTAGGAAAAAAGATCGGTTTGGATGATATTTTAAACATTTAAGAAGGAATACACCCATGAGTCCTCCCAACTTGCTACAAATGTTCATGCTTTTGATCGTTTAAAAACTCTCCTTTTATCTCCAAATAAAAATAATGGCTAAAAAACTGTCAAAAACTGAAAACATTTGGGGGGCATTTAAAAAAAGTGGGGCGTATAGGTGGAAAACGGCAGTAATATTTGAATTCAGGGGGTCATTTTAGACAAAAATTAGCAAGAATTATGTCAAAAACATTTTGAAGTTTTTTTTTCTTTTTCTTTTCCTTTTTTGCCGCGCAGTGTCATTAAACTTTGAAAAAAAGAGGGAGGGGCGAGTTTGGGTTAAAATTGAAAAGTGGGTAAAGCCGTCCATCCTCGACTACACTACTATCTAAAACTAATTAAACGAAATTTATAGAAGTTACTAGAGTATAATAGGAGCAATTGCTAGTAATTTTTTCAATTTCGTATTATTGTTTTCAGAAAATGAGAGTTACGGAGGGGGGGGGGGGCGCCCCCCATAGCCCCCCTAGTAAATCGCCACTGACATATTTATTCGTTTCAAAATCGGATTCATGGATTCGCACCGCTTTTGAATTCCTATCATTTTATTTTCCCACCAGCACCCTCTGCCAGCACCACCGTCGCGTCGACCGGCTCCTCACGATGCTGCTCCTCTTGCGAAAACCGTCTCCAGGTTGCGTCCATATCCTACTCTCTTAAAAAATTCCAGCGATTTTAACTCAGACTGAGTAAATTTTCACTCCTTTACAGTTTCGAAAACGCACTTTCCTTATAGGAGTGAATTTCATTCCTTTTGCGGAGCGGTTATTTTCACTCCGTTTGGATAAGCTAATTTCACTCCCTTTTGATAAGTGTTTTCCACTCTTTTTTAAGACTAAATTAATATCCTAAATGAGTGACTGCTTTCCGTTTTGGAAAGCCGGTTTTTCACTCTTTTTTAGAATAAAATAGATAAAATCATTTCACTCTCATTTGGTGAAATTGTTTTTTAAATGTGTTTTCATGTGTTTATGCTGTGTATTTGAATTTAAAACTGTTTTTAAAATTGTTATTTCATTTGAAAAAAAAAATTAGGTTAAAAAAGTGTGAAAAAAAAACTGTTTTTATTGTTTCCGAAGAGGTTGCACAAAAACTGTATGGTAAGTACGAAGACTTTTCTAATTTATTAAAACTTTAACTGGTAATATTTCTTGAACTACTCGTATATCGTTACAAATCACCCACGTGCAATATTACGTACAGTTCCGAATTTAAAGATTGAAATAAAATTAAACAAACCCACATAGTTCCAAATAAATAGATTTAAAATTTTGAAACTCTATATTGATATTCTCGGTGTGCCTTTTAACATTAATAATGTTTTAAAAGTTACCTCAGTTCAAATTAATTGAAAAAGTCACTCATAAATTATGACAAGATGCGTTAGAATTCAATTTTGCTTCTTCGGGGCCATTCATTAATTACGAAAGGACAATTTTGGCAATATTTTTGACCTTCCCTTCCCCCTATGTAAGGGTATGTAAGATTCCCTCCCCCCCATCTTACGTAAGATTCTTTTTTTTTCTTCACAATAATAAAATAACAAATATTACATCACTGGGATCTATCATTATTATTTTTTAAAACCTTTTTGAGTAAAGAAATGTTTACTGTAAGGAATCTAGACCGAATATTTTTTCGATAAATAATTTTTGTATATGATGCGATACTAATTAAAAATAAGACATGCAAAACACAGAGCGATTCTTTTATTATATTTTACACGTTTCATTCTTTGAAACACAAAACAGCTCATCCTATATAATACATACTTTTACCTTCCTGAAGCAAATGAAATATAATATTTGCCAAACCACTTGACCGCGGATTTCTAATATAAAATATCGGCTTGGAAAATATTAGTAAGAATGGATCTACCCCCCCCCTTCAAGCAAGAGTATGTAGAGAATTTTCCACCCCCTCCCCGTCAGGACACTTACTTAATTAATGAATGGCCCGTTACACATGAATGAGTGTATTATACAAAGTTTATGAAATTCTTTAAAGTTTATTATACACACAAACAATATTTGATTAATTTAAAATATACGCAGTGGTTGGAGCTCCGACAATCGGGAGCGGATTCGGTATCCGACCTATAGATTTACGCATGGTCGGGTCTGTAACACCTGCCTAAAATATATATACAGTACACACACACACCAAAGATGGTAACGACTGTTTCAAATGTCCTTTTTTTGATTCGATGACCGAAACAAAATTGTTGATGAAAGTTTCATTCATTTGGAAGAAAAAGTTACAAAAAGTTCGCCGTAACATTGCACGTGGATGATTTGTAATGACATACGAGCAGTTCAAGAAATATTAACAGTTACAAGTTTTAATAAAAAAGAAAATTCTTCGCACTTACCATGCAGTTTTTGTGCACTTCCTTCAGAAACCTCATTCGGCAACAAATATTGTTTAAATTCATTAAATGAAGACATTCAGATAGCACCATCCACTTGGTACTCGCGACCAACGTTGGGTAAGCCTAACGTGGAGGTATAGAAGATTCTCCCTAAACAAAATCACGTGACAGTATCGAACCAATGAAAATGTTTTTGAGTCCTTCTTTTAAAGAATGTTTTTATATTTCGCTCATCAAAGGAGTGTTTCCGAATTTCACGCGAATAAAGAAAAGGTTTAGTCTTGGATTTTTCGTAAAGCATCCTTTTTCGATAAAGCTAGCACTCAGAAAGAATGAATGCACCCGCAATAGATTTCACTCTTTTTAAGAGTTATTTTTTCGCTCTTTTGAATTAAGAGTGTACACACATACGCATACCCACGCATACCCACACATACACACACTCATGCCTGCGCACAGACACAAACACATACTCCTGCACACACACACATACACATACACACACTCATGCCTGCACACAGACACAAACACATATGCCTACGTACACACACACACACATGCGCTTACACAAACACAAACGCGCATTCGTACACACACACGCTCGTGATTACGATAAACATAATTTGAATTCAAGATGCCAAGAATTCAAATTAATATTTTTTTTCTTTTTGATTGTTGGATTCCTTTCAATGTTGGAAATAAAATTTACTTTACTTTCTAAATCCTAGATTTTTAGCTTTCGCTTAAGACACCTAAAGAAAACTCTCTCTCTGTCTCTCTCGGGAATTTATCGGCAAATGATCGAACTAAAGAATGAAGGGGAGCACATCTTAACTTAGGTCATCCATTGAATAAAGGCACAATAATTTGACTTGGCAACTTGACAGCTTAAAAGCAGATTCGTAGTCCAGCAACATGTCTAAGTGTAAATAGCCCAGAACAACAAAAGTAAACAAGCTGTACTCAATTCCAGGGCTGTCGCTAGGTCAAAAATTTCGGGGAGGAGGGGGGGGGTGTACGCATTTGGCGGCTCCTTAATTGTTTCAAACGCATGTTCCAATATGCAGAGAGAGATAGAGAAAAAAAATGCAGCTTCTGGTTTAGCAGGGACAGTCATATTAAAGTATAATATTCAGTAAGAAATAGGGGATGTCGGAGGACTACCTGTACCTCCTGAAATTTTTTCAAAATTGAAGATATAAAAATGCAGTTTTAGACTATATTTTAAGTTAGGGAGGAAGGGGAGAGAGGACCTGGAAAATTTTCAAAATTGTCGTTCGAAAAATGCAGTTTTAGACGAACTATGGTGATATTGAGGAAAAGAGAGATGTGGGGGCCATCCCCTCGAAATTTTTTGAAATTGAACCCATAAAAAACGTTGAAAGGGTGGGGGAGTTTTGAAGGGGCAGCATTTTTCGTAATTGAAGCACCAAAAGCGGGATTTAAGACGTTTATCGATGATGTTGGCTAGCGAGAGAGAGGAAGGAGCATTCTCTCGAAAAAGTTTCGATCTGTAGAAAACGCAGTTTTAGGCAATGTTAATGGGTGAAGAGATTCCGAGTCCTCCCCTGGCACATTTTCAAAATTGAAATTCAATTAACGCAATCACAGGCACTTTTCAATACTGTTAGAGGAGTAGGGTGTTTGGGAGACCTCCTCCGAAAATTTTTTTGAATTAAAGCCTTAACAATGAAATTTTTGAGGAACTACGGTAATATTAGGAGGACAGGTTCGGGAGACCTCAGGGAGCTTTTTTAAACTAAAGTCCAAAAGACGAAATTTATTCGATCTTGAATAATGATGAATGAATAATTGAGAGGGCTTTTATTGGGGGTTACTTGGGAGAACTCTTAAGGTTTTTCGATATTGCAGTCCTAAATACTCATCCTAAATACTCATGTACAGTAGGGCATCTTTAATGACGTTAGGCCGGGGTGGTGTTTGAGAACGCTTCCCCGGATTTTTTAAAAATCTAAGTTTTAAAAACTTAAATCCTTCGGGCTTTGGGTACGTAAAAAAAGAGTTTGGAGCTCCCTGCTCTTCCCTCAGTTTGGCTATATCCCTATCTTTATCTAAAATTTAATTATTGATAAAAATATTGTGGAAAGACTTTCTTTCAGTTTTCCTTTGCCAAAAACAATTTTTTTCTTGGATTTTTCATAGTAAATTTTTAAATTTCCAGCCTAATATTTTTGTTTCCTTGAAATACAAGAGCTTGCGGCCCCAGAAAAAGAACTTTTAACATTTTGAACGGATGTGGTAATTTTCTGCGATACCTTAGGTCTTGATTCCACTTCATTTTATTTTAAATATGCCTCCTGCATCTCTTGATCAAGCTTTAATTTGCTTACGATTTTTACATCAAGCATTTAGAACTTCTAGTGTGAGTATTAATTGCAATACTTTAAATCTCTCTCTGCATTAACTGTTTTTTTTTTTTTTTTTCCTCTATTTGAAATATATTTTGGCCACCCATGCATTTTTCTCCACTTAACAATGATTTTCAGGACATATTTTTCATCAAAAAAAAGTTACATATGGGAATGTTTCAGCGGCCCCAATGAAGCTATCCTATTAATTTAACTTTTTTTCAATGAAAATTGAAGAACCTTGGTTTTGTATAACCAGGGCCGCCGAGAGACAAAGCGTGAACCAATTTAGTTTTGTCGCCGGTCCTCCCACTCATTATGCTAATTTTACTCTATGCACAATACTTTAATTTGAGCCGGGCCATAGTTTCCGACTAGTCAGACATACCCACTTTGCGGCCGCGGCCTAGTGACTGAATACTTTTTTTGCGTTAAAAAACGTTTGAAGCGTACATTTCTGCGACCCTTACTTAGATAATCTTATTAAAAAAGATTCATGGATGTTCCTAAATCGTATTTTACGATGACATTTTCTATTGAAATTTTCAGAAAAAAAAATGCTTTTTGTCACTATTATTTTAATTGTGGAGTTATAATTATAATTTTTTTTTAAATAAAGAAGAGTTTCCCTTTTTCTTTGTTTTTTGCATTGCTAAAATGAAATTGGCGGCTCCACTTCTGAAAAACTGGGGGGGGGGAGGTAGCCCCCCCCCCACTTGGCGTCGGCCCTGCTCAATTCCGCACGTGTAATTTCTTTATCGCACACTGGCTCAACAGGTGTTCTCCTTGCTTTAGAGTTTTATTAGGCAATAATTGCAAGGGAAGGTGAATTTATTTTTCTCTCATAGTCACTTGAATTCGTCTCCCAGGAAAAAAATTTCAACTAGTTTTAAATAAAAAAAATATTAGAAATACACGCAATACGAAAGAAACACACACACACACAAAAGGGTTTATCCAAAAATGACATGCAACAGACCGGATTTTTTTTGAAGATAAAATACTTTTATGCAATCAATTAGAAGAGGTGTATCTGTCATTGTTAACAGTACCACCGACCTGCGTGAATTCAGAAAGAGTAGTTGAAACTACTCTTTCAACTGAGTTTTTCAACTGTAAGAAAGTTGAGCGCTAAAATGAGTTCCATGCTTAGAGGCAATTCAATAGATGCATTATGTTTCTTACTAGTATTGATCTTTTATTGTGATATTTCTTCCTTCAGTTTATATTTGTTCACAATACGTTTTCATAATAATACAATTTTTGTGAAAAATTATGAAAAGCGGCAACGAAACAATGTTTTCAAGCAATTTTTGAGAAATTTCAAATACCGGTATTTTGGTATCACGTTTTATCAATGCCGAATACGGATATTGAGTTTCTGGTCCGGTATTGGAATCCGTAGATACAACCAATGATTAAAAAAAATTATAATAATTAAAAAATACTTTAAAAAATCGCCATTTTTGGTTCTGGATCAAAAACGGCCGCCGGGGGGAGATTTTGGAATGTCTCCTCTTCCTAAAATATTTGTATATACAATGTCTACCAATGTGCCACTTTTCAAAATTTTATCACAAAATGCAGTTTCTTCCCCCGTAGCCCCCTGGCTAGGTAGACAGCCTGCGTAAACATTTAGTTCGCCAGTGGAGTGGTGCCAAGGTGCATCACTGCTGATGTCATAAAGATCACACCTTGTTTGAAAAATTGGACATTTAAAAATAAACAAATAAAATTAAAACATTTTGAAAATAAAATATTTTCCTTGCTCCATGTTATCATTATTATTATTATTATTAATATTTTACTCATTTTATCAACTTCACTGACTAAAAGTAATACTCTTGACTGATGGAAACAATCCCATTGTCACCTTTCACCTTTTCGTTCCAGGCACACGAGAATGTCAAGAAACAGAACATTTGGGTCTTTATTTCAAAAATTATATGACAAACAGCACATGGCCATTTTGACGTAAACTAGGGGGGAACGTGTATTTGGATTTACAAGCGAAAGCTGTTTAATCCGTCTCAGAAACGCATCTAAACTCCAGCTGTTTATATTTCGAAGTGTGGGGTCTAATAAATGCCCCACAGCTCAACAAGTGTTAAGAGAAATTACGAGAAACCACATGGCCCAGACTAGAAACCTAACATAAACTCGGGTCACACTATCCGCCATTTTGGATCGGGAGAGAGAGAAGGTTTCTCCAGCCCTCGGCTTGTTTCTGCATCCGCTCACTTTCGTTTCATGTTGGCAAGATGGCTCATTTTTCTCTAAAACAGAAGCGACATTTTAGGAACGGCGCAGGCGACGCTTAAGAAATTAACCATCCCATGAAATTATTTCTAATTCAGTTCTCATTGGCATTAATTAACCTTTTCAAACTATTTTTAAAAAAAGCAATAACAAAAGCATAATTGAAGAAAATCGTTTTTACTTCTCTAGGAGCTCTATTTAAGAGTCAGTGGTCAGTGCGGGGTGGGGGGGGGGGGTGATACATTTTACTCACTCAGCTCGTTAGTTTCTAATTCAAAGGTACATAATGTCGCTACTCTCCTATTAATAATTCTTCAATAATATCAGTAATACACAGTTTTTTATAAAGTGTATAGTGTGTGTATGATGTGGACCTATCCTAAAAGAGACATTTCATTGGAGGAAACTAAATGTGAAATTATGAATTCTTTCCCAACTTATTAAAAAAAAATAATTTGAATTTTGACCTCTTAATTCAAATTATGTTTTTCGCAATCACGAGTGTGTGTGTGTGTATGTAGGCGTGTGTGTTTATGTGTGTGAGTGGGGGTATGTGTGTTTGTGTGTAGGGGGTATGTGAGAGTAGGCGTGTGTGTTTATGTCTGTGTACAGGTATGAGTGTGTGGGTAGTTGTGTGTATGAGTGTGTGTGGGGGGGATGTGTATGTGTGTGTAGGCATATATGTTTGTGTCTGTGTGCAGGCATGAGTGTGTGGGTAGTTGTGTGTGTATGTGTAGGTGTCTGTATGTATGCGTGAGTGTATGTGTTAATGTATGTGTGTAGGCGTGTGTATGTGTTTGTGTATGTGTGTAGGCGTATGTATGTGTGTGTGTGTACGTGCGTGTATGTATGCGTGTAATTGTAGGATATTGACGCAACCTGGAGATGGCTTTCGCTATGGGAGCAGCATCGTGAGGCGGTCGGTCGATGGTGGTGCTGCAGACGGTGCTGGCGGGAAAATAAATGATAGCACATCAGAACAGTCAAATGAAAGCAATAAGCAATCGTGATTGCTCAAAATAAAAAAACAAAACAAAAAAAAAAAAAAAAAAAAAAAAACGGCGTTTCCTTGGTCAGTAGTAACTGAATCGTCAGCTTTAAGAAGGGAATGAAGACCAAAAAATGGCAAAATTATTTTTTGAACTCTAAACTATCTCCAAGCGTTGCTCTACATGTGAGTGGCAAAAAAAAAAAAAAAGAAAGAAAGAAAAAGAAAGAAACCTATGCAGTACTTTCGTGGCAAAATTATAAGGTTTATGAAAACGTCACGTAGTACTAAAATGTGGGTAACTTCTACTCACGGCTGGCTCTAATGTTTCTGCCGCCCTAGGCGATATTGACAAGTGCCCCCCCCCCCCCACTGAATAATGATAATAATAATAATAATAATAAATAATACATTAATAAAATAAAAACAATAGTAAAGAGCTTAAAATTCAAGTGAGTTCCAAGTTAAATTCCAAACTATGTTTTGCATATCTAAGCACTGGTTCACCTCTAAATTAGCTTTGAAGCAGTGAATCTTATTGCGCTGAAACAGATATTCGTACTTTAAAAAAATATTTCAATTTCGAAATTTGCCGCCCCTAAAATCTGCCGCCTATGTTGCCTACCCCAAGAGCCCGGCCTGACTCTTCTGTATCATGGTTTTACAAACAAACCAGCAAGTTCTTCTAAGTCCGCGAAGAAGCGTTTTGAATGGGTAGTCTTTATCTTCTTTACGAATAATAAAGCTGAAAGTTTTAGCCTGTTTAGTGGAAGCCGTCTGTCAGGATCTCTGTGACGCACATAGCGCCTAGACCGTTCGGCCGATTTTCATGAAATTTGGCACAAAGTTAGTTTGTAGCATGGGGTGTGCACCTCGAAGCGATTTTTTGAAAATTCGATGTGGTTCTTTTTCTATTCCAATTTTAAGAACAAAAATATCGTAAGATGGACGAGTAAATTACGAAATTATCATAACGTGGAACCGTAACATGGGCACAAGCCAATTCGCGAGAATATTCACCATACATTATTTGTATATACAGGCGAACCAAAAGAGCTTTTAATTTTCTATTACGGGCAAAGCCGTGCGGGTACCACAAGTACTTCAATAAAATTCATGTGCTAAGAAACTCTGATTTTTTTTAAAATCACGCAATATTTTATATTTCATAGATATAATGCCTTGCCCAAACAGGGGAGGTGGGTAATTTATATTATAATACTTTCTCTCACGTGAAAAAATATAAAATTACTAAACTCAACACGAGGCAATCGATCTGTTTGACTTAGTAATCGTGTTACAACCATAACAATGTTTCTAATTAAAACCGCTCATTATTTAAAGCATACGGGGAAAATTATTATTTATAGACTTTGGCAATTAATTTTGGCATTATAAAATTATTATTTAAGACTTTGGCATTTAATTTTGGCATTATAGAATTATTATTTATAGACTTTGGCATTTAATTTTGGCATTATAGAATTATTATTTATAGACTTTGGTATGTAATTTTGGCATTATAGAATTATTATTTATAGACTTTGACATTTAATTTTGGCATTATAGAATTATTATTTATAGGCTTAGGCATTTAATTTTGGCATTAAAGAATTATTATTTATAGACTTTGGCATTTAATTTTGGCATTATAGAATTATTATTTATAGACATTGGCATTTAATAGGTGAAAAATGCCTTAAAAGATTTCTCGGATCTGCACTTGAAATAAATTAGTATTATATATTTCTGTGCTTTAATATATATTAATTGGATTTGGGATTCGAAAAAAAAAAGCATTTTGAAAGAATTTCATGAGAACTTTGTGTAAGGAAAAAATGCATAAGGGGAACCACTTTTCATTAATTGTACACTTAGGTAGGCTCAAATGACCTCTAGTAACATGCATACAGAAAAGGATAATAGTAACGTAAATATCGTAAAGGAAAAAAAAATCCAGCATCCATTATAATTTGAATGGAGTTGTTTCCATCAGTCAAAAGTACTATTTTCAGTCAGTGAAGTTGATAGAATGAGCAAAGAGGAACATGGAGCAAAGGAAATCTTTTATTTTCAAAACGTTTGATTTTTAATTTTTTTTTTCTTAAATGTCCAATTTTTCAAACAAGGCGTGGTCTTTATGACGTCACAAGCGATGAATTTTGGCGCGTACTCCACTGGCCCGCTGCATGCTTACGCTTACTATCTACCGCGTTTCCAGATTATGATGATTCAGAAGCGAATTAAATAGTGCGCTCTACGTTTGCTATCGACCATATTGTTGCCAGTACATGTGAGTAAAGAAGCGAATTGAGTATTTCGTTCTGCGCTAATGGCATCATTGAGTGGCATTATGGTGTCATGTGCAGAAGCTTAAAAAAGGAAATTAAATCTGCACATCGATTAAAATAATTTTTTTTAATATTAAACTTTGTCAAATTATTTCTAAAGTGGTCAAATCCTATGTTTTTAAGTATGCATTTCAGAAAAAAATGTACTTTTAAAATTTTGGAAACCACCCCGTTGTGACTTCTTGAATACAAATGAGGTTTTTCACAATCTCGAATTGCGATATAACCCTACTCGTTCGGTTTCTTGTTTCTACAGATGGAATAGAAGTGAAATGGGCAAGAAAATTGCACCCGTCATATTATCACTGATGCTTTTCTAAAATAGGTAGGAAACACAATTGCTCCCTCTCCCTCCCCCAATCCAATCCGCTACTGGTTATAAGCTAGCTCGACTATACCGTCAACGCTCTTTAGAGCGCCCTTCCATTACTGCGACCCTTCTGTTACAACGACCGATGTTTGAAGTCCCGTTTGCTATTCCGTAGACATAATGTTATTTTAAAGTCCGTTAGAACGTCCAAACTGAATTGCTCATTCCAATACAACGTTCAAAATTAAGTTTCGACTTTTTTGTAATTCTCAAGATTATCAATTTGAAAACTGAAAATTAAAATTTTATATTTCTAAAGATGAAATATTTCGATTGAAAGGGATTATTTGGTGGTGAAAGGTTTAAAGAGTTGATGAGAATTCCAAACAAACGGTAGACAGTATAAAGTTTTTTTTTCCTTGAAAAAGTCCAAAAACAGAATGCAGCTACACTATGTTAAAAGAAGTATAAAATATATTTTTGAAAACAATCTCAAACAAAGCAGAAGCAAACCATGGTCTATAATTAAAAAAAAAATCTGTCAATTATTTTAGGGTACATTTCCCTTCATGTATTCACCCAAATGTAAGATAGTGTTCAAATATTAAGATAGTAATATAAAAAAATAGTTTTAAGTGCTCTCATTTATTATTTTCTTAATTTCTTGGTTCACTTTTAAAATGAAGCATAACTGATAAAAATTACTCCAGTATTCCTAAAAATATAGCTGAATAATTTTTCTGTATCTTCCACATTTACGTTACAGTGACCTCTCGTTATAGCGACCTATTTTGTTTGCACGACAAGGGTCGTTATAACGAACGTCGACTGTATACACTTCTGTTCCACTACATAGGTAAAGGACAGGGAGCAGGCGACTCTTATGATCCAAAATGGCGCATGTACCGACTTCCTAATTATAGCGGGCTTAGCCCAGAACGTATATTAAGGAAGCATCAGTTGACTTTTCTCGAATTATCTTCTTTGTAGGTTTCGTTTTGATTTACACTTTTGTCCAATGCCGTAGGGTTGGGGATTGTTTTTAGGCCGCCTGTCTCTTACAAATCATCAAACAGAACAGTTAGGGAATTTATGCTTCGATTTCAGTGACATGTATGTTTTCTACCAATCGAAAGAAAGCATCACTTCAATGATTCACGCCCCTTGAGATACCAGAAAATGACAATATCTGTTTCCTTGTCATTCGGAAAGAGGCGGCGAACACACACAGGATTATAATAAAGTACTTTTCCGGTAAGTATTTTCTATTCTTTATTTTCTTAATATTTATGGAAAAAAGTGAAGCAGAACTAAAATTATCCAGTTATCTGAATCACTGAGTATCCGAATCACCTTCAGAATTTCAGAAATGAAGCTGAGACGGAAATTTACTGCGATTCTCAAAATAATGATTTTATCTGAGCTCATTTTTCTCCGCGAAAGTAGTCAAGCAGTTTACTTTGTCCGCGTTGTTGAATAAGCAATGACTTTCATTTAAAGTACGGTACATACATACTGTACTAATCGACAGCTTTTGTAAATAGTGTTGCTCTTTGTTTTATCAATGAAAGCCATTTTTCTTTAAAAAAATTCCCCACCTCCCATTTTCAACATAGGTACATACAGTAGGAATTAAAATAACACTTGGTTTTAGGAAACCCAATCATCCGACTTTTTGACTATCCGAATGGTGTTCGGTCCCAATCGGTTCGGATAATTGGAGCTCTATAATAATGATAATTGCTTTTTAGTAATTTGTTTTCCTTTTCTCCTGCTCCACTGGTAGTTCATCAATGAGTTATGTTTGCTTAGGCTTGCCAGACGTCCCGGTTTGACTGGGACAGTCCCGGTTTTAAGGCAAAATCCCGGTGTCCCGGCTGGTTTACTTCAGCTCCCTGAAAAAGATAAATTTGATTAGATGACCAAAAAAGTCTAAAAAATATTAACTGTGAAGGATTATTTTGGATAATTACTTTGTCATTTGAAACATAGACTCATAAAATTAATATCGAATCAGCTTGTGAGGATTTTTACAACAACGTTAAAACCAAAAAAGACTTTTCAAAAAAAGTCCTAGCGAATGAAAAATACATTTAAATATTGTTCAAGTTTTTATTCCTCATTCAAAGTATTTCTTTTTACTAAAGTAACTAATAAATTTTAACATGTAAAAAATAAAATGTTTAAATTTATCTGCTTGTGTCATTTATTATTACCCCTGGTTTAGGCTCATAATTTTTTTTTCTTCGTAGCAATGAGAATGAACTACCCTCTAAAATACGCTAAACCAGCCACGGGTGTGTTCCCTTAACGGGTGTTTGTGATTCGAAATTTCCAAATATTTGGGGCTGACAACACATTTTAAAGCTGAAAAATTGTTTTTATTTTTTTTTAAAGAAAACTTTTAAAATGTTTCTTTTCAATAATTTCTGTTTGCATGTTGCAAAATTTTTTACGGGGAGGAGGAGGAAGGGAGAAAAAAATTATTTTTGTGGAAAATTTAGAGAAAACATTGCAACATTGATATTATTATTATTATTATTTCATTTTTAAAATTGTTCTTTAATGATGCTTAACGTTCCATCCGATTAGGTGTTCTGAATGTATGATATTCGTGCATGCTTGTATTTTATCTTTGGGCAAATTGTGAATTGTTTTCACTTGTGAAACAACGATTCAAATAATTTCCTCTGTGTTATTACTTTCACCCACTTAACTTTTCTAGCCACTCCTCATTGCTCGATGGTATTTTATTTGTAAATTGCGACTGGATTACATTACAAAAAGCTCAAAGATTCTGCTTTGAAAACTGCCCACTTGAAAAATATGTATTTCTTTTTAAAAACTTTTTGAAAATTCCTTTTTGTTCAACGGTTTTTAACTAAGCATCTTTCATCATTTAAAATCATTCAGCATTTTCGCTCATCACTCAATTTCATTTGATGCCCAGACTTACTACTATTAAGTGAAACGTTTTTAAAAATATTAAATAATCTTTATCTTTACTAATAATAAAGCAGAAAGTCTCTCTGTCCGGATCACTGTCTGTCAGGATCTCTGTGACGCGCATAGCGCCTAGACCGTTCGGGCGATTTTCATAAAATTTGGCACAAAGTTAGTTTGTAGCATGGGGGTGTGCACCTCGAAGCGATTTTTCAAAAATTCGATGTGGTTCTTTTTCTATTCCAATTTTGAGAACAAAACTATCATAAGATGGACGAGTAAATTACGAAATTATCATGACGTAGAACCGTAACATGGGCACAAACCAATTGGCGAGATACGAAATTATCATAACGTGGAACCGTAACATGGGTACAAGCCAATTGGCGAGAAAATTCACCATTCATTATTTGTAAATATACAGGCGAACCAAAAGACCTTTTAATTTTCTATTACGGACAAAGCCGTGCGGGTACCACTAGTTAAAGTATAAGAGAAAATACACGTTAATCACTGAAGAAACCATAATTGAATAAATTTTACTATGGCATTAAAAATCTTTGTCAAACTCCAATCTTGTTGGAGCTTCTGGTCAAACGCATGCTTTTCTTCAATCGACACCGGTGTTCGTCTTCACACTTATTATTTTATACACATCTATTTCCACATGCTTGAAAAATATTTCATTTTCACAAGATGAGTGAAAGTAAACATTATTAAATGGGATCGTTTCCGAAATTTTAAAAATATTTTTTTTTTCTGAAAGAGCATGCTTAAAAACATAGGATCTGACCATTTTTCAAATAATTTGTTTCAGTTTAATAGTTTTAAAAAATTACTTAAATCGGTGGGCTTTTATTGTTTACATTTCTTGGCGATGACATCACAAATGATGAAATGCCATTCTGTGTTGCCATTCACAGTGCAAAATGTTTAATTCGCATCTTTACTCACGTGTATTAGCAACGATGGGGTTGATAGCAAGCGTAGAGCGCAATTTTAATTCGCTGCTTGATTATCATAACGAGGAAACGTTGTAGAAAGATGCGGCAAAGTGCATCATTAGGGACGTCATAAAGACCATGCCTTGTTTGAAAAATTGGACAGTTAAAAAAATTAATCAAAAAAAAAAAAAACCTGTTGGGAAAATAAAAGTATTTTCTGGGCCCATGTTTTTTTTTTTTTTTTGCTCATTCTATCCATTTCAATGACTAAAAGTAGTACTTTTGACTGAAGGAAACCACCCCATTGTAAGAAAAGGATGTCACTATGGAAAATGAAAGAATAGGGTACATTTAAGAGCATTTTTTTCAATGAATTTTCTAATTTTTATGCTTGAACATAGGAAATTTTAGACATTGTGGTTTTATGAAGCAGTTAATGAAGTCCAAACTTGTACATTCAGTTGTTGCTCAGCTTGTGTATTTAAACTTTTTTTGCTTGTGTTTACATTAAAAAATGTTTTCTGAGCCCAAGTCGGTTGCGTAAACTTGCCCCAAACACGGGGCAAGTTTACGCATCGAGTGGGGCGCGTTTACGCATATTAAAAATGATACCAAGGAGTAAGTGAAATAGATATTTAACCAAATTTAAATATTTTATTTCTCTCAAAACACTTTAAGAATGAGAAAATCTCAAATAATTAATTAAAGAACATTTTATAGTCCTAAAATCATAGGACTTATTGCTAATTAAAATCAGAAACTACAAGTCATCTTCTTCATCACTGTTAGATTTTACTAACAAAAATAAAGTATTTCTTTTCGCATACTTGTAATGGGACTGCGTTTTGACATTTAAGACATGGAACCCTCTCTTGTGTACTTTCAAACAATAGATATAAGCACAATTTTCTACTTCGTAAACAGAATCGTTCATAAATTTCCTTTTTACAGAGTGTACTAACTTTTTCCCTGTCGCAGGTTTTGGTTTCATACTTTTTTCTTTGATGTCTTCTATTTACGCTTCAATAGAAATTTATTAAATTTTAAAATAATTTCTCCTTTAGGTTTTGTTCTGCCAATTTTGTTTTTTCTTTTCTTTGTAGCTTATGACTGCTCTTGTCTGAGGGCTTCTTTAATCGGAGTAACAGTAAGGATTCTGAGCATCCTTATTATTTTTTCTTTTCCTGGTTCTTAAGCTTTGGTCCTAATTTTTCAAATGGTCTTAGTTGGGGTACACATGTGACGATGTGGGAGGCCTACTGGGAAAAATACTTGGATTACCGATAAGCATTTTCATTATTTTGACATCTAACGTGGCTCTGTTAGTGTTTTGAACTTAATGTCTTACTATCTTTAAAATAAACAAAGTGTATTACCGGCTGAATAGCGCATAAAGTTAAAGCTGAACAATCATGAAGACAACAGTATATGATTGGAAGCTATAAGATACGAATCTTTTACTTAATTTCAAATGAATGGTGATTTTCAAAACTAAAGAACCTGAAATTACTAAAGATTTGAAACAGTACAGAGCGAAAAAAGCGTCCGATGCCCGTTTAGAAGTAAGACAGAGTAGTGAGACACCGTGAGAATGTGCGTAAATGTGCCCCAATGAAAATGCGTAAACGTGCCCCGTCGGCAAGTTTGGATTTATTTTTAACGTGCAAGAAAATTTAATAACTTCTCTGTCCATACAAATACAATTCTCAAAAAAGGATAAAATTCTGATAATTTTTATGTATTTATTTTTTCTAAACTGTGTATTATTTACTCACAATAAGCTTCAAAACGTTCAACGCAAAATTTACTCAACTTGGTAGAAAACATTTTTTCCTATCCGCATGCTAAACTGAAGCTCGACTGATGCTCAAAGTTGTGAGAATAGTGGCTAGGGAGCAGCATCAATCTCATATGACTGTTGGGCTTTCCAGTTATAACTCGTTTTGGAAAAAGGGCACTGCGTAAACGTGCCCAATGCGTAAATGTGCCCCGGTCATCCCTACTAGCTTCAAGAGTAATAATAAAAAAAAAAAAATTAATTTGAATTTTGACATCTTGAATTCAAATTATGTTTTTCGCAATCATGAGTGTGTGTATGTAGGCACGTGTGTTTGTGTGGGGGGTATGTGTGTTTGTGTGTGGGGGTATGTGTGTTTGTGTGTAGGGGGTACCTGTATGTGTGTAGGCATATGTGTGTTTGTGTCTGTGTGCCGGCATAAGTGTGTGGGTAGTTGTGTGTATGAATGTGTATGGGGGGGGGGTGTTGGTATGTGTATGTGTGTGTAGGCATATGTGTTTGTGTCGGTGTGCAAGCATGAATGTGTGGGTAGTTGTGTGTATGTGTGTGTATGTGTTTGTGTGTGTAGGTGTATGTGTGTGTGTGTGTAGTTGTTTATGTATGCGTGTGTGTAGGATATTGACGCAACCTGGAAACGGCTTTCACTATAGGAACAGCATCGTGAGGAGCCGGTCGACGGTGATGGTGCGGAGGGTGGAGGTGGGAAAATAAAATGATAGCACGCTAAAAATAGTCAAATGAAAGCAATAAGCAATCGTGATTGCTCAAAAAAGAAAAATTGTCACCGCTGAAAATATTGCCGCCTTAGGAACTGCCTACTCTGCCTATTGGGAAATTGGGCCCTGCTCCGAATGCGACTCCTGTCGCAGAAAATTGCAAAATTAATCGGACTCCGATTCTGACTTCTTAGCTTTGACAAAAATTTAAACACGGAGGGAAAATACCAACTCCGACTCTTGGAATTTTAAAGACTTCGACTCCGACTTCTTTATCCCAAAACAAGCCCGACTCCGACTCCCCAAACATTGGCTGAGTCCCGGACTTTGAGGGGAAACTAACTAACTCCGAGTGAGTGAGTTTAAAACCTTTGACTCTCTCTCCCCCGACTCTGACTCCTGTACCCCAAACTCAGATCGACGTCGACTCCGACCCCGCAGACGTGTTTTTTACTGTGAAATAATTATTGTTGATATGATTTGTTTTTATTTTCACTCTAAAGTTTGAATTGTCTTATGATTTTGGCAGCGGCTTATTAAGCGAAATTCGGAGTTCTTTATGTTTTAAGTTTTAACATAAAAAGCTGCCAGACGATTTTTCTTTTCTTTTCTTCTTCTTCTTTTTTTTTCTGGAAAATGAAAATTAATTTTTCAAGTTGAAAATTTATTGTTAATTATTTGTTTTTGAATGTACATTTATTTGCTCTTTTAATGATTTTTTGGCAACGGGGGAAAAACAAGCGATTTTTTTTTGTTTTTTTTTTTGTTTTTTTGATGCAATGTATTTAATTTAATAAGCTTATTATTTGTATACATTTTTTTCTTTTTGAAAGCGATTAAAGGGTTTTTTTTTTGGAATGGAAAAAACTATATTAACTGCTTTTTTAAAATGTGCTACTACTTAATTTGTTCGTTTATTTATTTTTGACATATCTTATTACTTTAGATGAGCAATGCATATTTTATTTCTAGAAATCAGTTCAAAATGTTAAAAAGTGATGTTTGAAATAATTTGCAGCCTAAGCTAATTTAGAGAATATTGATCAAAGACTAGAAAGTCCATATTGATATACAGGAAGGTAGGATGGTTTAGTTCTAAACGAACTTCTTGTTTATTTTCAGAACATTATTTTGAATTAGAACTGTGATGCTTGTACGTATATATTTATGCTGTCGTCGGAAAGTAAAGGGCAGTATTTTATTTGTTTATTTATTTATTTATTTATTGCGTCATTTTTTACATTTTTGCCATCAATTGATTGAGCTTTATTGCGCAAGTTTGCTTATTTGTTTTCCGCTGAAAATAAAGCGCAAGAGAAATATAAAATGAGGGTCGTTTCCTAAATTTTAAAAGTTTTTTTTTTCTGAAATAGCATGCTCAAAAACATAGGATTTGACCATTTTTAAAATAATTTGACAAAGGTTAAAAAATTTTAACAATTATGTTAATCGGTGCGCAGATTCAATTTCATTTTTTACGCTTCTGCATATGACATCACAAATGATGAAATGCCATTAGTGCAGAGCGCAATATTTAATATGCTTCTTTACTCACATGTACTGGCAACGATGTGGTTGACAGCAAGTATAGAATGCAATATTTAATTCGCTTCCTAATTATCATAATTTGGAAACGCAGTAGACAGTAAGCGTAAGCATTCAGTGCGCCAGTAGAGTAGCGCGCCAAAGTTCATAACTTGGGACGTCATAAAGATAACGCCTTATTTGAAGAATCGGACATTAAAAAATAAACGTTTTGAAAAAAAAAATCCTCGCTCCATGCCTTTTTTTTTTTTTTTTGCTGTGACTAAAAGTAGTACTTTTGACTGAGGGAAACAACCCCGCGTCAACATTTCCATATTGTTGGTACGGAATCCAAAATGCGTCTTTTCAAATATCTCAAAGCCTCATCTCTGCAGATACTGCCCTTTAACCTTCCCACTGCAGTATCTCTACATAGTATAAAATGAAGTCTCCAAAACGCGTCTGTGTGTTTGAACTCACAAAACTCGAGAACTACCCGGCCGATTTCGCTGAAATTCTCACAGTTTGTTTCTTTAAGTCCTGAGAAGGTTTGCAGACCAGTTCGAAAAACATTCGATGAATCGTTCTTTCTTTATTCCAATTTAGGTCCAATTTTCACATAAATTCCCGAATATGGGGGTGAAAAATTATTTGCACGTATTAAAATTATATATCGTTAGAAAGGGTAGAATTTTCCGCGTTTTACGCAATTAGTTTCAATGCTCTAACTTAATTACAGTGGGAGTTATTCACGTTTTTAGCTCGAATTTGTTTAGGCTTAGCTGAAATTTAGGCACAACTTCCTTCATTAAATCCATCAATAAAAAGTGAAGGAATTGTCTCGCAGTTTTCGTTTTGGCTTTATCGGAAAAAGCGACATTTTTCACTCCAGGTCTAACTCGACCTATGGCCGAAAGTTTAACCCTCTATCTCCATTAGAAAAAAGTTACAAGCGAATTATGAAATTCAAAAATCTGTTCTCTATTCAAATTTTTAACCATTTTATCTTGCGTTTCCACGGTAACGCTTATTGCATCCATTGTTCATTTCCATCTTTCTCATTTTCAATTCTTAAACTTATTTTATTTTGTGTTTCCATGGTTACGCTTTTTAAATTCTTCTTTCTAATTTTATTTTAATTTCTTAAATGTATTTTAATATCTGTCGTCATTGTTTGGAGGGGAAATTTTGCATTGTCTTTTTTTCTTTTATTTAAGCCTGATTGTTGGATATACGTCACTTGACACAATTTTTATTTTCAAAGTAGACCGGGCAAAGCCGGGCAACGCAGCTAGTATATACTATATGTACAGTTTTATTATTGTAATTGTTTTCTATTTATTTATATTTGTTATTATTTTTATTTTAATACTAGCTGCGCTGTCCGACTTTTCGCGGTTTACTTCAAAATAAGAAAGAAAGAAAGAAAGAAAGTTATGTCATGTCACGTGTCGCGTGTTCAACGTCCAGGCTTGAACAAAGAAAAGAATGAAAAAAAAATCTGCGCAAATTTCTGATCAAATCACGGAAAAATTACCAAAAAGGGAAAAGATTATATCTCCCGATTACAGGAAATGCGTCAAAACAAAAGCAAGAATTTTATTTGTTCGCTGTCGAAAAAAAAAAGTCAGCAGATCTTTCTTCTCAATGTTTATTCGATATAATAATTAAAATCATAGAGATAAACAATAATTAAAACTAAACTCGGGGCAGACGATAAATTTCTTATTTAATAATGATGTTCCATTATACTTGAAAATACTTGTAACTTTTCTCCTGATGGGTGATTTCAGAGCCTTGGTTTTTCTTTCTTGAAGTTCGAAGACAGTAAATCCTGTTCGGTTGGTTGTTTTTCACAGGCTTTTGAATGAGACTAAATTCAGGACAATCAAATAATGATTTCGGGTCGAAAGAGCCATTTTATACCTTTTCTCAGGACCATGTATCTTCCTGCCAAATATGGTCGAATTCCGACCTAAACTTTAGATTTGTAAAGGGAGCAAACATATACACTCTCTTTTTAATTTATTTAGACTAGCTGCGTCGCCCGGCTTTGCACGGTCTGCCTCGAAAATAAAATTTATGTCACGTGACGCATGTTCAACAATCGGGCTTCAACGAGAGAAAATAAAGTATACTTTAGAATTTCTCGTCAAAATAATCATTCTTAAAGAAGAAAAGGTAAATAAAAAGTTCCTGAATAAATTAAACGCAACTTTCCATAAACACAACTAACATCCTTTAAAAAAAAAAAAAAAAAAAAAAAAAAGAAAGAAAGAAGAAAAATCGCCAAACAATAATCAAAAGGAGAAATTTTTACCTCAAAACAAAAACAAAATTTATTTACTAACAGCCGAGGAAAAAAAAGTTCCATTTGGCTTAAAAGTGCTTTTTAATTTTTCACCAGTGATTTTGCAGCGTTTTTCTTTTAAAATTCGAAGGAAGCTAATGGACTGCATGGGTATTTTTCACGAGCTTTCGATTGGCGTTAAAACCGGTCTGATCAGATAATTATTTCGGGTAGAAAGAGTCCATTTAATGCCTATTTCGGGTCCTGAAATTAAAATTCGATCAGTTCTACTATTTTTTGGCGTTCGAAAACTCCCCTACGTTCTTTCTCGAGTGCCCAAGTACCTCCCTGCCAAATTTGGTCCAGATCCGCCGAAAACTGGATTTTTATAGAGAACATACATAAACATATGGGTCATTCCATGTCAAGTGATCCAAAATTTGGGAAATTTTTTCCCTCACCCTTTTGTATTTCTTGGAAATTTGGCTCATCGATTGTACCCTTCGAGGTAATCAAAAATCCAAATTTTTAGATTTTTATCTCTTTTATTTTTTTTATTTATGACACTTTGATTTTTCGAAAAACCCTCTTTTTTTCATTGATGTTTGAACATAAAATGGACGATAACTCAGCACCAAATATAAATAGAAAGATTTGGTAAAAAGCATTTTAAAGTACATTAGTTGCTGTTTAATTGGATATGCAACATGACTAATTTCAGAAAATTTTTAATTTTTAAAAAATGAAATTTAAATTTTAAATTTAAATTTCTTAGAAAAGGTAAAATGAATTTTTTTCAAAAAATTCTCAAAACTTTGTGTGTATTTTATCCTCATTTGTGCAAAGTTTCAAGTTGGAATCTCAATGGGATCATATTTTTATGAATTTTTAAATAAAATTTTACTTATGAAACAATGACATTTTTCAGATTCTAACTAGTTAAATATGGGGTTTTCTTACTGGGGATGGTCTAGTAAGTAGTAATTGATCATGATTATGCTTAAAATGAGCTGAAATGAATTTGTAGATTGGTAACCCCCCCCCCCCACCACCACTTTTAATTTTTTTTCAAAACATTTCGAAAATTAAAATTAAATAAATAAATAAATAAAACAAAATAAATAGTAAACTTATTAAAAGTTGGTAAATAATCTTCTTTAAAGCAAGAAAAAGCCCCCCCCCCCCCGCAGCACCACCACTTTTATTTTTTTTTTCAAAACTATTTTCAAAACGCTAAAAATAAATAAATTAATAAAATAAAACAAAATGAATAGAAAGCATATAAAAAGCTGGTAAATGTTCTTCTTTAAAGCAAGACGAAGTACATTCCCCCCCCCCACCCACACATACGCTTAACACTATAATAGTATCACGCCTCACCTGACGCTTTTTTTTTCGGACCAAGTGTTTCTTTTTCAGTCCGAACTTCACAAAATTTACTTGATTAATTCACTGTATGATAAGGAAAGTTATGATTCATTTCATCCCCTACCCCTGCGCCAACTTTCAATTTTGGAGGGAGGAAAGAAATAGTTTGCCCCAAGATCATAGCAAAATAGGAGTGTTTCCCCCCATTTTGTTTCATTCTTTTCACACTAAACTAAAAATCAATCTAAGTATCAGATCATATGTATCTCCGCATAAAACTGTCTTTCTACAACATTTGGAGTGCGGCGGTCTTCTTTTCTTTAATGCTAGTTTTCTTTTTAGTTTCAGTTGTAAAAGAGAGCAATGCAGCGAGATCTATTTATGCATATATCAAAAGCAGTTATAGATCAAACAAATTTTGCTAGTTCCATGTTGTTAAGCTTCATTCCAGATTGCTCTTCCCCCTCCCCCTATCGTCCCACTTTTCGAAAGAAAAAAAAAAGCTGCAAATGAGTGGTTCTATTTGTCTGTTAATGTTTTTCTGACTTTTAGTTTTTATGACCCCCCCCCCTCATTTATAAGCCTCAGTCACTGCTGATGTTTAGCAGCGTGCATCCCAGTTTATTATGATTATAACTCTTTCGTGCCAGCTTTTTATTATTAATTATTATTATTATTATTATTATTATTAAAGACTTTTTCTGTACTTACTTTTGTCATAATTTTCACACTTTGCTCCCGGTTGCCGGGTTAAATTTAGACCGGTGAAACTGAACACACTTCCGCTTTTCAATTGTTGCCAGAAACAATGAAATAATCTTTATAGCGGAGCGGCCTAGCGCATTGTGCCGTTAGCACACGAGGAGTCTCACATAAGGAAAAATATTTATTACTTATGTGAAGACCCTCGTGTGCTGACGGAACAAAGCGTTAGGCCGCTCAAATGAAAAGGAGTTTGGATTAGACTTTTGGAAGGGATGTGTGGCACACTGTAAAAAATATCGGTGAAACATCGAACCAAAATCGGGAGAACATTTGCTGGCTCTTCTGTTTGGGGAAAGAATGAACCATAAAGCGGCGTCGTTTTCTTCCCGCACGAATGGTGAAAGCTGAAACCTAGAATGAGTCTCGCTCGCGCAAAAGACTAGTGCGAGGTTGAACCAAAATATTGATCGGTTGAGCGCGGGTGGATAGCATATGGTAAAACAATGAAATGGTTTTATTTAATGCGATGGTTTAGAGCGTGATCGAACTGTACTTAGGCCCAATTTTAATAGTAGAAGCAGTGCGTAGTTTAACATACTATTATTTTGTTTTTAAGTATTTCTAAGAAATCAAAAATAAAATAAAAATCAATGTTATTTAAATCTAAATGACTAAAAAAAAAAATCTGGTTCTATTGCATTCTTTCATGTAATCACCTACGCCGATTTTCGATTTCATTATTAATTTTATTACTATTGAATCCAGTAATAATTATAATGTAAAAGGGCAGTTCTCAAAAGGTGGGAACAAACACAGACCTCAACTTTGAAGCTTCAACACCAAATAACTTTCATTTTAATTAACTCAAAAATTTTTGAGTTAAACTATAATACTGTATAGAGACAAGAATTGACATAAATTATGGAAAAAATGCTCTTCAAATGCCCTTAAAAAATATTTTCTTTGCTAAAAGGCACAATTTTGGACATACCAAAACGTTAACTGAGCAAATGTACCATTAAAAAATTTTTTTTTAATTATTTCCATACGTTTCAAAAAAAAAATTAAAGGTATGAATCTTACACTGAATAACTTTTTGTTAATATTTTACACAGATAACAAAAGTAAAGATAGATTATTTACTTTTTTAAACGATTTAAAAAAAACGTAACTTTGAAATTTGATGTATGTCCAAAAGTTGCGATCTTTAAAATGCTATTATTTGAGAACTAAGTATATGATGTTTTCGTTTTAAAGGTATTTATCGATCCTCAGAATCAATTTTTAATTGTTTAAAAGTGTTTTCATAAGCTTTTATGCAGTATCTTAGAAGAAAAATGATTTTTCTTAAACATACATGTGAGATGTCCAAATGGCGTTACGATCTTGACGCCGATAATTCTGTCCGTTTATTTATAATTTTTTTATAATCCACTGTCTTCTAACATCAATAAAATAGATTATTATGATGTTATCTTCTTTAATCCATAGGTATTTTGCATAATTAATACGTTACACATTGAACAATACATAAATTACAGTAGAAACATGGCTGTTTATGATCGAACGAAAGCCATTTTGCGCGAAAATCGCCAAGCAAACCTCCGTTGGTGACAACACAGTATACGATAAGCTAAAGGTTACCAGAGGGGGATTCCAGTTTGACAAATGTAGTTAATCGTCAGCTGCACCAGTTTTGGCGACTTTATCACCTGCACTAGCAAATTTTTTTTTCCCGCCGCTTTTATTATTTTAGATTTTTTTTTTCTCTTCTTTCTTTTGGAAACATAATTTAACGATCTCCAAATAGAAATACGAATTTCTTTTTTCAATAATTTTTTTTAGACATCGTTTTAATTCTTATGACATTAGAAAATATATTCATTATTAAAACTGATGTAACTTTTTACATTCTTTCTTAAAGCATATTTTGTTTATTTTTCCTTTAAAAATATATATGTCGTATTTATTTGTCTCTATTTTTATTCCTTATTTGTCCCAAAAAATCAAACTACAAGTTTGTATAATTATTTCCATGAAGCTTTTTTCTACCTTTCATCAACTTCTTCAAAATCATTCCAAAACTTTATTATATGTAAAGAGCAGTATGTATAGCCATTCAAGTGCTTCATTACTATCCTCTTTATCATTAAATTGCAAAATTCAAAAGATAGTAAATAAAATTTTCATTGGAAAAGTTAAAAATCAGATTATCAGTTGTCAAAAATGGTGAAACTTACATTATGATGATGTCCAAAATCCGTTACCTACAGAACAACAATGTCCAAAATCTGTTACCTACAGATTGCTGAATTAATTTGCTAATTAACAATTTTTACAAATACCTGCTGTCTTTTCATGTTCATATATTGTGTTCTAGGTATGCATACTATAGAATAAAAGCAAAATTGATATCAAATTCGAAAACTTTTGAAATTGCTCAAAGTTAACTTTTTTGTTCCCACCTTTTGAGAACTGCCCAAAACAAGAACTTTTTTTTTCTTTTTAGGCATAAAGATATTTTTTCAATAATTATTGAATTATTAAAATGAAATATTAAAATTATACAATTCTTATTATTTTAATATTTCATTTAACTAATACAGAATTTCAGAGATTTTTTATTTATTTATTTTTGTTGTTATTATTCTTTTTTTTTTCTTTTGAGGAAAAATATGAGCAGATTTAAAAGTAAAAGCTAAATTTGTGCTTTTGCCTTTGTGATGAAAAGTAACGTTGTATTATTTATGTTTTGTTTTAATGTCCAAATTTGCAGGACTTTGCACACGTGTTTCGGGGGTTAAAAGGAACCTCTTTTAAATGTGGAAGAATTAATCTCATGATATAAATATTATACATTGTTTCAGATGTGCTTGAACTTTTATTTCGTTTCTGTGTGATAAAAAATGTATTCCAAGTAATTCACGTTTTTTTTTTCGTTTATGCATCGAATCTTTCTTCAACTATTTTTGCACACAAGTAAACATTTCATTTTTTAAATAATGTATGATTGATTCAAAAATTAATATAGGAGGGGGAGGGGGTGAAAAAGGACATCACCCCCCCCCCTCTAGGAGAGGCAAGGCAAACTTTTTCGTGTAATTAAAACTCCGAATTGCATAAACTAATTGATAATCAAAATTAATAAAATTGCATTAACTAATTGATAATCAAAATTAATAAAATTGACAGGTAAGAGTATTTGTGCAAAAGGAAAAGCAAATTACAATTTTATAAAACTTGGGTAAAAAAAATAATTCAAAGATTGTTAGGAAGTAATCAAGCTGACTTTGTAATCAATAGGTGTTCTTTTAGAAAGAAAAATAAATAAATATATGCAGGTAGTGTTTTAATATAAAGTATGTTTAAAAAACACAACAGATAGTAAGTTTTTGTTTGAATTTGTTTAGCATTTAAATTGTGTATTGTTACTATACATAAAAAAAATGGATTTTGAGACCTTTAATAAAAATCATGTTTTTTGCAATCACAAACTGTGACAGGACTCAACACGTTGGGTTTCCTGCTTCTACTAATGGCTTTTATTGCAACCATTTTTTGAATTCAAGACGTCAAATTTCAAATGAATGCCATGGGCTGGATCTTAGATGTTATGTGTGTATACCGATTTTGCGTAAAAAAGATTGTGTCAACTCAAGGTGGTGGTTTGTAAATTCAGTAGACACCACCTAATGTGATAACATTTGGGCGAAAGTGATTTGATATCAATAATTGGCTGATTATAATAAAAGAGAAAAGTTTAATGTACATATGCACAACCAAACAAGGCTCAGCTGATAAACAACTGTGTTACACAAATATTAAATGTAATCACATGAAGCGGCGTCCACTGTAATTTGATTCTAAAGCACAGAACGCCACATTATAAGTATAGAAAAATAAAATCAAAAGACAAATCAACTGCTGTCAAGTGAAAACAGTAAGCAATCGTGATTGCTCAACAGAACCCTCCATTTTATAATCTATACATAGCACAGGGATGATTATACCGCCCAAAAGCAGGGGAGCACCTCTCTAAATGCCACAAGCTCCCCCCCCCCTCCAAAAAAGAGAAAAATATCCCTCAAAGCAACCCTTTCCATTATTTTTATGGTTTATCCAGTGGCCACCTTACATGAACCCTCTTTGTTCTACACAGCAACACATTCATTTATTTTGACATAGCGACACATTAATAATAGTCAATTAAAGTAAGAAAAAGTGTTGTTTGCGTGTTACGGATATGTCATATAAGCAGCGGCAGCAGTTGGGAGTACGGGGCATGCCGTCTCCAAAAAAATGTTTTTTTGTTGCAAAAATATTGCAAATACTGTGTAACTGGTTTCACACCATCTTTTCTTTTTTGAGTTCCCCAACTACAGCATTGCTTATTAAAATTAACTGAACATACTTGAAAATTATGGAAAAATCAGTAAATGAACACAAAATATAAATTAAATAATATCTTTATTCACAAATGTACATAAAAAGTTTTAAAATATTCAATTTTAAACATGTTTATGTTATTTCTCATAACCAAAAGGAGATACAATATAAAAATTCTATAAATGTAAAAAATACTTACATGGGTGATTTTACGAGTATATTAACTTTTGCCTATGGTAAGTTGAAACATTCATCTCATACATTAACCCTTTGGGTTTTAACTCTTATATGAAAACCATGCAATGGTCGAAAAAATATCTAAATGTAGTAACTAATATGTGATCCAAGTCGTCTGAATTAATGAAAGTTTAACCTACAAATTCAGCCAAGGTGCATAAACAAACTCCTGTACACAGTAAAATTTTGAACTCAAGACAATGAAATATAAAACTGCATAAGAGAAAAATATAAAAATACGAAATACAGCCAACAAAAATACATTATTGCTTTAAATGGCCTTTCATTTATACAGCATGTACACATAAATGATTGTTCAGATTAAGCAAAGACAGGTTTAATTGGGTTTGGATTAATGAGGGTTTACTGTCCTAAATTGAATGCTTCACAAACTCAGGAAAAGATTAATTTTTTTTTCAAGTAATTAAAATTGAAAAGTTAGACAAAAGACTTTATGTTAAGTAATGTTGATTCAAATTTTAATAGTATGTTTTTAAAAAATGGCAACAATTGTGAAGAAATATTTTGAATTTTGATTATTCTCAAGAATTTTTGGTGTTGTTACGTTAGCAAAACTTTTTTGTACGTTTAAATAGTAACTAGGTGAACACATTTAAGGGGATCAAATTTTGTAAATAAACACATAATATTTTTAATTTTAAATGAAAAAGTTGCTGATCTAAATTGCGACTTCTGTTTCAAGGAGCAGCAAGGACGGGTCAGAAATTACAATAACTTTATTTTTAACATAATTTTGCTTTGTTTCAAGACATTTTTAATGTAATATTTTTTATAAATAAGATCATTCCCTAACATTTCAGAACATATTTTGCTTATTTTATTTGTCTGTTGTACAGAAGAAGAAATAAATTGGGCACGATGGCACATTTATTATGTTGCTACACATAATCTCGCTTTCAGGAATGTTTCCTTAATTTTATGCTTTTGGCCTCACAAATACTACATTTTATTACACTGGTATTTTCCCCCATTGACTTTCTTTCATTTATGTAGCATATCTTAAGTCAAGAAACTGAAATAAGTAGTAAACTGAAACTTTGGTTCAGACTACATAAAAAATGTTTTTTTGCAGTTGGTATCCAAATTTCTATTTATTAGAAATTAAAACAAAAAATATATAAGTGTATATTGAAAATATTTGAAAATAAAAACTAATTAGAAAATTAGAAAACAGTTTAGTGTATTAATGTAATATGAAAGCACTACTCAGTTAAAAAACAATTATGCAAATGCTCGATAGTATTCAAATTTTACGAAGGATAAAATGAGAATAGCAAACTTCAATTAAATTGCTAAGAGGGACCAAAAAAATGAAAAGTTTACTCTTAAAAAACATTTTTTCAACATACGTTTTGTTCTACATATTCTAAAAATTAAAACTATTTTAATAAGACAAAATATTCTGAACTAAGTAAACAACATTTAAACAGGACATTTAAAATTTAATTAACAATAGGAATTACCAGGGATCTCAATAGAACAAATCAACTGCTAAATGTTTATTTTTATCAAAATTTAACTATAGTTCACATTCAAAATTTACATTTTGATTTACATTCAAAACAAAATTATGAATGGCTGACTTAAGATTAAAAAATGGGGAGGGGGGGGAGTTCAAGTGGCTAACTAACACCTTAAGATGTATAGTAAGATCTATTTTTCTTTTGTACTAATAACAGTATCTATGGACACATTTACAAAATGTGGAATGATTTTAGGAGTATCGATTTGACACATTTAATTAGATTTATGCTATTTTACGTATAATACTTGTACGTATACATTTCTAACACAGCATCATTATGCAGTAAACTTGCTGGAAAATCGATAGAACACATGTTGTGGACAAGGTACAGAAATGACATTTTACCTGCAATTTATTTTTAAAAACAAATTTTAAAAACAAAATGAGAGTGATAAATATTTTTATTACTCGTTGTGAGTATTTTAAGTAAAATATACCAGTATGTATTTTTTATTGAATGCTTAAGAAAACTGATCTCCAAAAAAAAAAAACGATTTTATTCATTCCTTAGATTAGTGGGCAGATAGGTGATGTTTAATGTCAAAAAAAAAAAAAAAAAAAGAATTTCAGTCTTTTTACATTATCTGCTTTGAGTGGACTCTTTGTGTAAATATTGGAAGTCCGAACAGAATAGAAATGGTGGTACCACACTCATCATTCATGGTTTAATAGATATTTTATCTTCATTAAGCCATGAAAATAGTAACAATGATTTAGTAAATAAAGATGAATTTAAAAAATTAAACAAAAAGAAAAAAAAACAAAGATGAATGTACAATAAATAAACAAATGAATAAAACAATATAAAATAAATAAACATTAAATAAGGGCAATTCCATGGTGTCGGACGTAAAAAATGAAGAAAATTTTCTCAGTTTTAATTCCACTTACCAAATATAAACTGTTCCAAAAGGATCAAATTTATTTACAAGATACTTACTACATCCCACAGAATAAAAATCATGTTAGTTTTTCACAATAGATCCCTAAAGTATAAATTAAAAAAATGTAAAGAGTTGGTGTCGGACGTAAACACACAAATAGTAAAATTGATGGTTCACTTAAAAATTTATTAAAAGTCTGTGAATTGGCTTACATTTTAATTTTAAAAACAGCATAATTATAAAATATACTTATTATTGAAGCATATTTCAGTTTTCAAATGATATCATAAGGAATAAAATTATTTAAAAAATATTTTTAGCTTGGTGTCGGACGTAAAATGTTCATATTGGACGTAAACTATTGCTCTTAAATGTAAATACATAACAATGATTACAGTTATAAATCTATAATATAGGTTACATATACTGAAACAAAATTTATGAAATAAATTCAAAAATAGGGTTGATTGGGGAAGTGGGACACTGGGGTAAGTGGTTCACCCCCTAAAACTGAAATATGTATATAGTTTTTATACTTTTTTACATTGATCATGTCATGTTTCATCACAGTGATTAGTTTTGAATATAATTGGGTTACGTGGAATTTTTTTTCTAGGTCAGTTGACTTAGTCAAAAAAAAAAAATCTGAAATTTTTTTTTTGGCGAGTTTAAGCAGAATTTTTCAAAGTGTTTCCCGGTTAGCATATATTTTTTATGATCATTAAACATTCATGTACAGTTTAACTTAGAGTGCATACTGCAATTAGAATTTTTGAATAAAATATTGTTCAAAACTGTTTTAGAGGAGGAGCCCCACTTACCCCGTAAAATTTCACTAGAAGAGGTCCCAACACTATAGGGTAAGTAGTTCCCCCATAACAGTGAGTATATGAAAATCAAAAGCAACTCTCTGATGTAACATTTGTATTAATGAAATACAAGACAACTATGATGACTTAGTAGGAATTGATAGTTCAGCTACAAAAGCTGGTGATTAGTTATTTGTGAAACTTAACTGATAGAAAACCATCAAGATTTATATGGATTGAATGTTGATAATGGTTCTTCCTTAACCAACTACACATAGACGTAGTCATTTAGTGTTTCCAATTGAAATTTCCAATCATAGTTTTGGCAAATTTGCCAAAATTGAACTTAATCAACTGTATTACATTCATCCAACACACCTTTTCTCAAAAGGGGTCCTACTTATCCCTAGCAACCCTAAATGTTATACAGTAAATTCACTAAGTTGTTTCTTATGCATGTTTCACTTTAACTTTGAAATCAAAGGCAAAAAAAGGAGAAACACAGTTGAAAACATATGATGTTTAAAGGAATGTAACAGTGTCGGACGTAAAAATTTTTTTACGTCCGACGCTTAGATTTTAGTAAAAAATATTCACTTGTTACAAAATAAAAATATGTTATATCAATGAGATTGAAAATCTTACTTTGTACCCAAAAATACATGTATGTAGCTTTAAAATTATTGGCTCAGCATAATTAACTGCACATTTTGGTGTTGAACCTAAAACACTTAATGTACCCCACAGGAATTCTTTTACAAATCAAAATGAATTATATTTTTGCCACATTTTTGCAGCATCACCAGCAACACATTGTATCTTTAAATGGTGATTTATCTCAATTCATAATATTAGTAAGTATTTTTTGGGAAAAACAGAATTTCTTTGAGAGTCACCAAATACGGTTTAAAAATACTTTAACCTCCTGAAACTTATTTATAACTGAAGTGAACAAGTTTTAGACAGGCATTTCAAAATATACAACTTTTTACCTTTAAAGTGACACCTCATTTGTTTAGAAATCTTAATTTTAAAATTTGACCATCTGGTTGACCTTATCAACTGGTTGACCTTGTCCATAAGCACATCTCCTGCACAGGATGCTATCTTTTTGAGACAGCAGACCACAAAGTCGGGATCCTGTCGAGGGCCACTTTGAGTAAGGTTCTGTGAAAAGCATAAAAGTGTACAAAATATTTAGCGCAGCATTTGGACATAAAATGTATCTTAAAATGGAGTAGCTAATTAAATCACTTAACTCAGGTAAAGATAATGAAAAAAAAAAAAGAAATATTAATGCAAAAAAGGGCTAAGTTGGAAAGCAACAGGTATGACTAAGGTGACTATATGTTCCGCTTAAACATGACTCCCATGGTCCCTGGACATGTTCAAATGCATCGTTCTCCGAGGTGACAATACAGAAATCTGAATGCTTCAACTGAAGGTCATTCATACAGCAATTTAAGCCTTTTCAAGGCGATAATTTAATCATGAATAATAATTGAATTTATTTTAAGGTTCTTCGGCCCTCATACACCTGTGCACGCAGGTTGAAATTTTGCTTTGTGAAAAAGGGTATCTATGTGTTTTTTTTTTTTTTTTTGAACATAACTATTATTTTAGACATAAAATTGTTTTAACCCATTTCTTAACTTTCTATTATCGAATTTAAACATAGAGAACTGAAATTTTACTGTATTTAAATTAATGCTCTGTTATTGAATAAAAAAAAAGGTTAGAATGCACAAAATCAATGGGAGAGACTGGCATAAAATTAGACGGTACATATAGTATGTAGCAAGAATAAAATGCAGTACTACAATAGTACTGTACAGTAGACAGTAATTATATTCGACTCACTTTTTAGTTGTTCAAACATATCGACATTTTTTAAATTTCTTTAGTTGTCGGAAACTTCTTATTTTTACTTCCATTTTAAAAATTTAGATAAACAGCCGCTTATGTGGAATTATGTTTCATCAACTTCATATTTAAAATGAAAAAGATGCGGAGTGACGATTTGTAAATTAACAAAGCGATGTTTCAACTAGTACAGTGCGGGGTACTTTTGCTTTCAGTGATGGTCAAGGGAAAGTCCATTTACAAAACTGATATTTAGTATCCAATAAAGAAGGTGATACTTAAGCCTTGCGATTCCCTTCCGAAAACTTTCGTGTTGCGGGATGAGGAATTCGCGTGAGCTCCGAAATTCGTTACTCAAGAAAAGTTCATTATTTATCCATTTCGCGTAAGTCGAATCACATTGGAGCGAGAGTCCACTGCAGTTTAAAATTGCTTATTGAAGTAAAATAAGCATTCTTAGTTATGTTTCATATTTCGTATATTTATTAATATTTGATTATAAACACTGGTACCATTCGGGATATTTTTCCTATTTCTTTATTTTCTTTTTTACTGATGGAGTGTTGATATATCAGCTAAATAAAAGTTAATTATCAAAAAATATTGTCAGTTTTTGAGGTCATTCGGTAAAATTGAAAACTGCTCTTACTTCATTTCATCAGCAGCGTAAGAAAGGAGATGGTGTCCAGGTCCGGATCCCTAGCTTGAAGTTCAAAATCAATTAACTAGTTCCTGCAAAATATAAGCTCCTATAAAATTAACTCCTATAATGAAAATTAATGTTTTTCTCTTTTAAAAGATGTTTTTCATCATCTAAATCAATTTTATGTAAATATAGTATGTATGCCTACATAACATTTTTAATCAAATTATGATTGCATTTATTTACATTTTCTTGGCACTTCTTGAATGAAATATTCACTGTCAGGAAAGGATTAAAAACTTGAAGGTTGAATTCCTTCAACTTTTTCAATCCTATCTTGCAGCGAATATTTGTAAAAATCGTAGAAAATGTTTGGAATGACAAAGTGGCTCAGTAAAGGAATGAAAGAATATATAATTCTTTGTTATATTAAATGTTCAAATGCGCCACTTTATTAATCTAAACCACTTTTTGGTAGAATTACGGTAACCGGGTCGCGTTGGCGTATTTTTTCAAAAGCTGCCAAATTTGGCACCTACGACTCAATGTGAACAAAGTACTCCAATGTAAACAAAAGAAATCATCAAAGGAGAGTTGACCCAAAGACAAGGGGCGGAGCTTCGAATTGCTCAATCTATCACCTAGGAAACTACAACTGTTTATTAACCATTTTCTTTCTCTGATTGCAACCGTAAAGAAAAAAAAAAAGCATTAAAATTATTTTTTCCTTTTTAAAATATTGCAAAATATGGAAAGAAACAAATGATTGAGCCTATTTTTTTTTTATAGACGTATATTATTTTTCTTACTTTGAAATAAAGTTTGCAGAAAAGACAAATGAGAGGTAACTTTTTTCAAGATGTTAACTTAAACGTGGGAAGATAAAGCGCAGTATCTACAGAGATGAATATTTGAGACATAAAAAGAAACGTGTTTTGGATTCGATACTAACAATAGCGAAATGGTGGAATTTGACCTTTTATTTTTTCAGTGGAAAGCAAGTAATCAAACTTGCACAAGAAAGCTGAAGCACAACCCATGACGAAAATGCGAAAAAATTTTTTAAATAAAAATATGCCGATACTGCTCTTTACGTTCCCATTGCAGTAATATTGAACTCATTTTTTTCTGTAGGAAAAGAAATAAAATGTTACACTTTCTATCATCATGTTTAATTTCCCAAGGAACATTAAAATGAAACATAAATTTTTACCGAAATTTAACAACAGTAAAAGTTGGATAGAACACCACATTAGTCTGAAATAATCTGAGAAAAAGCTATTAAAAATACTTACCGTTTAAATAAGACTTAAAACAATCTATTAAATAAGTTAAATAACATCAAAATATCCATTCAGAGAACGTTATTACAAGTAAAAGTATAATTCTATCTTACTAAATAAGTGATTACGATAATTAATAAATTTTAAATTTAAGATAGAACAATAAAACATGAAGGAAATAACTTACTGCGAACACATTCCAAAAATGTATCCAAAAGGTATGAATAACTAATTTTTAAATCGATAACTTAAAAGAGTAAAAGTGACAAACATTTCGCGATGTAAAATTTCATAAAATGTTCCAAAGATCTAAAAATTGAAAAAACACAATATGTTGCCAATTTTCAGAAAAAACTACCTTTGAGAAAATTTAAAATATTATTCTATGGAATTAAAATAAAAGAAAGATTTATTGGACAAATAAATTAAAATTTTGTAAAGGTGAATTCTGAAATGGCTGATTGGCCAAACGAAAAGCAAATCAGCTCTGGTGTAGGGTTACCAAAATTGCTCCGTCGCCATGGTAAGGTAGCGGGTTGCCAGAATGAAATATTTATCGCCGCGAACCGGTTACCGTAATTCTACCCACTTTTTGAATTTTTTTGATCAATCCTCAAACGGTGTATATGTGTATGCTTTTATTTATTTATTTTTTTAAAAGTAGCGAAGTAGCGACTACTTTTCAAAAGTAGTTTGTAGGTGCTACATTTTGAAAAAAGTAGTTGTAGTTGAAGTTAACTACATTTGTAATAAAGTAGTTGTAGTTCTCTCTACGAAAAAAAAGTAGTTTTTCCAACCACTGTTCAAACCATGAGTCTACAAACAGGCACACACTTTCTATAAGCAAAGCTCTAAATATAATACAGCTAAGCCTAAGCGAACCTTTAAATGCATTACTAAAATCAAAATAATGAAGGTTATGCAAATATTTTACAGTCTAAATTAACTGCGTTTGTGATTTTTAAAATATGGAAACATAAAGTAATCATAGTAACATCAAGTACATCAAAATATTACAAACCTTTGGATTGCAGCTTTAAATTCTGCGCTGCGCCGCGGAAAGTAAATAAAGATGACGGCCGGTGAGTAACTTCACTTCACTTCGTTAGTTGAACTGAAATACGGTGAGATCCGTAATTTCGAGCGGTTGCACCTAAAGCCCTCGATCCGTCTCTTAAGTGGCGACACGCTCCAGTGTCCGCCATTTTGTGTCGTTCCGCAACTTTCTCCCTATCTCAACAGTAGAAAAATGCAGAGTTTCGCTCATTGAAAAGTATCTTTTTATCAACGAATGTTTGCAGATTTTTGATCGTAACTTATGTAACTGATAATATACATACAAAAATGTTGAATTTTACCTTAGTAAAATATTTTTTTTTTTATTATTAAACCGAATATTAGTAAAAAGGTGTTTTGAAGAAATTTTCGACTATTTTTAAGAGTAATTTCTTTTTTCCCCCCATATAGACCTTCTGAGTTACAAATTATTTGAAGTGTTTTAAATATGCGTTTTATTATTAGAAAGTTGGTGTAGTAGAACCAGGGGCGGATACAGAAAAATCTCTCGGAGGGGACCCGGGAAATTGAATAGCACCTCCTCCTTCCCCCTGCCACATACGGTGTTTCATAACAAAGTTTTCATTACTTTATTTTAAAATGTCTTTTTTTTTTAAATTTTTTTAGGATCCCTTAAGATAATGATCCACTTCTAAGAACAAAGTACCAATATACTTTAAATGTGGACGTAAAACATCTTTAACGTTTCAAGCCAATTAAATACTAAACCATAATAATGTTACCGAAATGCTATACAATTAGCGGTTTTAATTTTAGGAACAATGTCGTAATGATTATAACACAAGGGCAAGGTTATTCAATAAAAAAATATACCCATACCTCATTTGATGTTTTAATGTTATTTTATAGTATTTTAACTATAAAATATTATTTAATTAAGAAAATTATAGCTATTAAACATATAAGTTTTACTGAAAAATTCAGGACGATTTCTGTGTGGTTTTCGAAGCAGTTGCTGATTGTTCTTGAAGCTATGATACAGCTGAGATAACATATTCATATTACATACCGCCTCCACTAATATCATGGTTTTCTCAAGAAACTACGATATGATTTCTTTCATTTTGCATTTTTTATATAATGAAAAAGAAAAGGCTATTATTTCGCATATAGCTTCCTGGATCAAAATAATTCTTTTAGGCACGCCTGCACATTTTTTGAAGAATGTTAGTTATTGATTCCATCAAAGAAAAGTTAATGGGCGAATCGCGATATTACGTTCCCTTGAATTCAAAACCAGCGAGTTAAATGTATAAATGTATTCTGCCACTCTAGGACTCCAGTATGACTTCTTTAGCAAACAAAAATGCTATTATTCAAAATATGTTTTATGTGTGTTTTGTGTTCTTTTTCATTAACTATATAAAAAATGGGGAAGTCAATTAAAAAATTGTGAATAAAATATTTAAATAAATTCATCCTTTGGAGGGGGGCACCGGCCTCCTCCCCCCCCCCCCCTTAAATCCACTACTGAGTAGAACAGTAGTGAGCTAAATTAATTATGTCATAAATTATTTGTGGGAAACAGTTAACTTATTCATGCAGGCAGTATCATTTATATTACTAATGTGTGTAGTTTTCTTTCTTTCTTTTTTTTTTTTTACCAACACCTTCTTGTTTCTCATGACGATTTTACATTAAAAAATGTCTTTCATTTAAACCTGATTTTTAAGGATACTACTAGTTCTTAAAAATTCAACGAACTGATAATAAAATGCAACCAGTTTTAAATCAATATTAAAAAAAAATAATAATTGAAATATTTGTTACCAATAAGAACTCAAATAAAAGAGTGAAGATTACATCTGTGACGAACTGTTATGAATAGTAATAATGAATTTGTAAATTAACAGATACTGGGATAAATCATATATATATATATATATATATATATATATATATATATATATATATATATATATATATATATATATATATATATATATATATATATATATATAAAAAAGTTTTCACATCAAAATAAAAATTAAACGAAAACAGATTTTTTCCGGGCAAAAAAAGAAAAAAAATAAAAAATTAAATTAAAAATAATAAAAATAATCTTCACGTAATTATATAACTTGGCTTGAGTTACATGTTACTGTAATTTCAAAGAAGCTTAATTTTTTTAATGAATAATTTCATACTTTTAATATCTTAATTTTAACGCGCAAAATAGATAAATAATTAACTTGGCAACAAACTGAAACTCATGGCTATGACACAATTAAAAGCAAAACGACGTGTTCTTAAAATAATTTTGCTACAGTTATTGAGGCATTTTGAAACTAACTAAACAATAGAAAATTTACATTAAAAATAAATGAAATACCTAGTATATTTAAATTTTGGCGGTTTTGTTATCTTGAACTCAGAAAAATCAGTTTTGAAAACAGGGCAAATATTTTACTACTGCTAGCAATTTATTAGGTGCCGTTACATAGTTGAGCTTTACAATATTTGAAGGAACTATTTATGATGATTTTAGTGAATGTCCTTATTATCCCATGAAAATTACCAAACCATCAGACAGTTTCATGAAAAGTAAAAAATATTACAATTTCAAGAGGAGTTTCATAAAGTATATGAAATTGCGTAGCAGTATTGATGAAAACATTTAAAATACATAAATAATCTTTCAATGTACTTCGATATAGTAATTTTGAACTGTTAGAACATCTTAATGCACTACACCAAGGCATCTTCACATTAAAGATAGCGTTTGATGAAAAATACAAATAGCAAAGAGAAAATATCTAGTATTCCGCACAGTGAAATCACACAGGCAACGACACAAAATGGCGGACTGAACCCACGTGACTGCCCGCCTCCAATCGCAGTCGAAAGCGGCGCGCAGTGCATGGATCAAAGGGTGTCGCCACTTAAGAGACGGATCCAGGGCTTTAGTTGCACCATGATTTCGAGCCATCATCGCTTCTGAAAAATTTTAGTTCAACCTCTTTTTCGCGATATTTGTACAAGTGCACCATAAATTGGTTCAAAATAGTACGGATATTTTTTACAGTGCAACAGGGCGAGAGATGAAGATATTAGGGGTGGCCAGAGGAAGAAAGGGGAGTGTGTTGTGAATTTTGGCCATTAAGTTATTATATAAGCTAAATATAAGCCTTCAATACAAATGTTTTTTACTTATATGAGGATCCTCGTGTGCTGACGGAACAAAGCGTTTGGCGCTCCACTGAAAAGGAGTTTGGAATAGACTTTTGGATGGGACGTGTGGCAACAGGACGATAGAAGGAAAAGCAAATACAGCAAAAGTCTTTAAAAAGAACTATAGCATTAGTTTGCCCGTCAAATATTTGAAACGTACTTGCTTTACCAAAATGGATATTTTGGAAGAACGTAAAAAAGCGAGGCGACAAAAAGATCGTGCTAGATATGTTTTCAGGAAAGCAAATAATATTGTGCTTCAAACTGAAAGCCCTATTGCACGTGAGCATAGATTACAAACATGTCGCGATAGATGTAAAAAATAAAAAGCAAATGAAACAGAAATTGAAAAAATTCAACGGAGAAGAAAGAATAATGACTCTCAGATGCTTGTTCGTGCAAGGAAAGCTGCAAAAAAAGTTGAAATTGATCTGCAAGTCAATCGTGAAAGGAATGCTGCAGCTTTAGCAGCTGAAATTGAAAGTATTGAAGCATTTAAAATGTCCATCAACGTCTATGCTGACCAATGTTGCGACGTGTGGTAAAATTCAAGGTGCCTGAAGCTCCAAAGGTATATCTGCCGAATGAACTAAAAGTCAAAGATTCCCTTCTTTTATGTCATAGTTGCAAGACTAATCTCGCTGATCTAAAGAAGCGTCTTTTCCCGCCAAAAGCTTATTGGAATCGGCTTGATCCTGGTCATGTACCAAAAGAAACTGAAGTACTCACAAGGTCAGAAGTTGGACTTTTGTCTCGTGTTCATGCATTTATGAAAATAATCAAGTTTGATGGCAGATTTGGTCAATATGGTTTCAGAGGTCTCGCAACACTTTTTGCTCAAGATATATTTGAAGTGACAGAAAAAATCGATACACTACCAAGATCTTCTTACGACTCAAATATCATCATCGTCTATGAAGAACTTGAGAAGTTGAACATCACAAAAGAGTACAAAATAGATCACACAAGAATATTCAATGCTCTCGCTTGGATCCTCAAACATAATCCTTTGTATCGTGATGTAAGTATCAATAAACGTGTCCACCTCGATGAAAATGATTTAGTAAGAACTGGACTAGTCGAAGGTAACCAACAGAAAAATGAAATGAGTCAGCCTCAAGAACTTCCACCTCAGCTGCTGCCTCAGTCTTACAAAAAAATCAGCGAAAAATCAAGAATCATTCATGCTGGATTTAATCAGGGTGAAGCTGTCTTTGAATCTGGCTATGCTGGCTTACAATCAACAGCCATGTCATTGGCTGCAATTGTGAGTCAGAGCTTATTTCACCTAGTCAATGGAATTCTTTCATCCTGAATGATATTCTCGTCAATGGTGACGTGTTTTATTCAAAAGTGAGAAGGCTAAGTCAACGTATTCCTCAGTACCTTCTCTTTCACCATTTTGATAGTTTTAAAAGCGATCTCTCAATGTTTGGTGAAAATTTCCAACTTGAGTACAACGATGATCAAAAAATCATTGTCACTTTAAATGATCGTGAAAAGAGAAAGAACAGGGAGATGCATATGAGTGAAGTTCTCAACAGTTTATTCAATGATCACACAGCAGCAATATTGTTCACCGAATTCAAGTCATTTGCCGTTATCAAATCTAATAACAGATACTTCTTTGCTGACTCTCATTCGTGTGGTAAAAAAGGTGCTCCTGCAAAATCAGGGAAAGGCAAAGCGTGTGTTATTCAAAGTGATGAACTTCATGAATTTGTCCGAATCATCAAAAGAGCAATTGGCTCTCGAAAAGTAAAATTGACTCTCAATTTCATCGATATTATTCACAAATTTCCTCTTCAACAAGCTTTAGCTCCAGCTCAACTCATGCAGCACGAAGATACGATTCCGTCAATTTCAGCTCCAATTCAAACCATGCACAATCAAAATCAATTTGAGCCTCAATACAATGTCAAGAAAATGCAAATTGAAGCATCGGGAAATCATGAAGATTTCCTGCCATTTGCGTTCACTGCCTTCAATCCCAACCATAATCCAAGGACAGTGCATGCAAAAATTGTGCGCGCTGATTTTCATCAAGGCAGTATGTTTCAATCAATCTATGCAGGTGTTCAGTGTTGTGGTATGGCATTAGCTTCAATTGTTCAAATGAAGTTGGTCCCTCCTAATTTGTGGAACAAGGAAGTGTTAAATAATATTCTTAAAAACGGCGATAAATTTTATTCAATGGTGAGAACTATGTCAGCGATTCGTGAAGTGTACATTCCATTAGATGGATTTCTTTCAGTTCAGAATTTTGATGTCCTCAAAAACGATTTCTCGTTGTATGATGAAGCATTTTCTATAGATTATGGCACAAATTTGGAAATTGTTGGTTCTTTGGAAGATCTTCCCAATAGAAACGAATAATTTGGGTATAATTTAAAAGACGGTCTAGCTCAATTATTTCAGAATCATTCATCTGGAATATTGATTGCCAATTCCAAGTCTTTTGCCGTTATGAACGTGAACGGTAACTACTACTTTGTTGACTCTCATTCCTGTGATAAAAATGACGAACCTTTGTACACGTATGATGGAAATGCATGTGTGATTCAATGCAATTCCATGGAAGATCTCGATGAAGTCATTCGTAGGACAACTGGAAAAGTGAACAATGTCTACACTCTGGACTACGTTGAAGTAAATCATAAACAAAATACAAGTGGTCCTCCTCAAATGAATCAAAGAAATGAGATTACTGATCAAGAGGGAGATGAAATATGCTTGCGACAGATTGACCATGATGCTATTGACATCCCATTACAAACTTCAGTGATGCTGACTCAAGAATATCCTGAACTTGATATTGAAGACGCTTTTACAATTGAAGGCAGAAAAATCATTCGAAAAACAACAGACAACATTGTCAACATCAATCGTGAAATTAGAGCTGAATAACTTGCATGGTTGTTCTTGTTTCCCTATGGCATCAATGGCCGGAGTGAAGAAAGAATTGTATCAATGTCACCGCTTCAATACTTTCAATGCTGAGTCCTTGGAAAAGACACACGATTCCAACGCAACGACTATCTTTTTTATGCAACAGCAACATTTGAGTATCTTCGAATACAATCAACAATTAATGCCTGCTGTAAAAAGATTGAAACCAAAAATCGCGCTCCAGAAAATTTACATACGTATCTCAAAAATATACGTGGCACTAAAGCTTACTGGAACAAAGCTTGTTATGAACTAATCAGTGGTGGCGCTAGGAAATCCCCGATGGAGGGGCAAGCTTTCCCGACAGGGGGGCATAGCCAAATTTTAGTTTGCAAGATTCCCCCCCCCCAATTTAGGTGATAAAGAAACTAATCATTCTTGGAGTCTAACAACACGAATTCCCCATAAAAATTAAAAGCAAACAATAAAAATTTTAATAAAGATAAAATAAAATAATTAGAAAAATAAAATCAAATTTAAAATTAAAAACATGAAACTAGGCTTTTGTGAGCAGGTTCATATCGCGAGATCAATAAACTAGAGCAGTGTAAGAAGCAGAATTTGACGAAAAATCTGAATATGATGTAAAATCATTAAAAATGTGTGCTCTACAGAGTTTATGCAGAGAAAGAAACTTAACAACATTAATGTAGTTGTGAATGTAATGTTGCTCTTACAGAAATGAGGGGGGTCCGGGGGGTCCCCCCCCGGAAAATGTTCGAAATTGTAGCTCTGAAAACGCAATTTTAGATGATCTTCAGTGGTTTCATGCAGACAAGGGTTGGATGCTCACCTCCAAATAATTTTAAGAAATTGAAGTCCAATAAACGAGATTTTAGTCGATCTGTAATGGTATTTTGTAGGGAGTGAGAGTCGAGGTGCACAACCGAAAAAGTTCCAAAATTAAAGAAACAAAATTGTAGGTCATGTATTGTAACGTTAGGGTGATGAGGTTAATGACCAATTAAGATATTCAGTGTTCCTCCCCCCTCCTTCTTCCTTAATCAAACCTTATAAACACACAAATTTACGGGATGGAAACTCTAGGGCTCAAGAGTATAGCGGTGCTCATCCACTAGCTCATCAACATATTTATTAGGGAGCAGAGAAATCCACATCTTAAGTAAGCAGAAGAACAGTAACTAATATTAAGTTAAAAAATTCAAAAGAAACTTGAGCCCGATGCCTAGCTTTATATTAAGATGAACCTCGCGAGTCAGAACATGTATAAAATTAAATTTATTTATATTTTCTTTCATTATTTTATTTTTCCGAGATAACTTGGGAAAGCACGAAAAAGGAATACAATCACAACTACTAAGTTTTGTTATTGCAAAAGCAGAATCAAGAGAAAAAAATGAATATCTTTTGAAGAGCCTTGCTTGCTAAAACCAATTACAAGTATTTTATTTGATAACAAATAGAAACTCGAAACGGATAAAAATTTTGCGCTAAAAAAATTAGAAAAGGTGCAAATTTTTACGGATTTTAATTATTTTCTATGGTAATAAAAGGTCTACATCGAAAAGGCCTAGCTGGTGGTGGATGGAACCGGCGGGCTGCATTGGATTTTGCAATTAAATAGTATAAAAATAAATCCATGATTTTTCCTTCCTTTCTTTCTTTTGATCGTATAAATAATCATGATAGTTTCATAGGGACCGCCAACATATTTCCTTCCTAGATTTTTAAAAATATCATCCTGCAAATCACAGATTATTTGGAAGAAAATGTGTGGGCCGCCGAAGCATGTTTGAAATAGAAAATAAAAATTAAAATGTAGTGAGCGAGATTGAAATTATACAAATGAATAGTCACCCGTCTGGATCCTCTTAAGTCTGTGGTCACACCAGTAGTTCTAAGCAGGACTGAGGAGTCGGAAGAAAAATGACCGACTCCAACTTCGGGAATTTTAAAGCCTTCGACTCCGATTCCACAAGAACTGGCAGGGTTGCAGATTTTAATTGAAAATGATCGACCCCGACTCTTGAAGTTTTAAACTTTCGACTCCTGACTCCGACTTCTTGACCTCAAAATCAGTCCGACTCCAACTTCTCAGACTTGGTTCTAAGTTTTGAATGCACAAAACGAAAGTAATGTGTGTGTGTTGTGCAATAAAAAAAAAAATTAAAAAAAAAAGAAACGAAACGAAACTTAATAGTATGGTCAGCACCATGCTAAACTTAATAAACAAACGAAGGTGAAAAATCGCGAATCTCGTTTTTTAAATTCAATGGTTTGCCGCAGTACTGAAAAAAGGCTATTACTACTTCGAACAATAAATTTTACACTTAAAGTTATCTATAAAATTAATACATTGAAAATAACTAAACGCGTCTAATGGACAAAATTTTGTTTTGGCTCTCCTGAAAAGAGCCAATTTTCAGATTCGTTAGTTCAGCATGGTGCCGACGATATTACGCAATAAACAAATTTATTAAGTATCAAAGTAATTAACATTAATTGCACCAATTTTATCTTGTGTAAGGTTTTTTTTTCTTTCTTTTTTTTTTAAATTTACTATATACCTACCTTTTTTATTTTTAAAATTTTTTGAAGCACTTTTCATAATTCGAAAATGCATAACCATTAGTTTCAAACTTTTTATTGATCATGTCAGTTGAAATCTGTCATACTTTCAAATTTTAAATTTGCACTCACTTTCCAGACCAAGAGGAAAAAGTGTAAATTTTAGTCTTACCTCAAAATTTCCATACATGGAGCTTTTTTGCAGATCTACGGAGTCGGAGGGAAAATAGTCGACTCCAACTTCAAAAATTTTAGAGCATTCAACTCCGTCGGGGTTGAATGCTCTAAACCCCGACGGAGGCAAAAAATGACGTTAAAAAAATACGTTAGGGTAAATGACGTTAGGGTAAAGGAGAACCTTTACCCTAACGTCAGTTCGATTCCAACTCTCACTCCGACCCAGCAATCACTGGCAGTGTTACGGCCATTGGGGGAAAATGACTCCAATTCTGACTCTTGTCATTATTAACCAACAAATTCCGATTCAGACTCCTTCTCTCCAAAATCAGTCCGACTCCGACTCCGCAGCACTGCTTTTTTTACACTATTTTAGCACTTGAAAATTGAAAAAAAAGCATATTAAAAAAATAGAACATAACTTGCAAAAAAAAAGCTTAAACAAGACTGAGCCTGGTACCAGTTTGTAAGTTGGTTTGATAGATTTCGAAGGAGCAATGTTGATTTTTGAATTAGACCTGGTCCAATCAAATAATTACAGCTGTATGGACTAAGCGCAGCTTATTGCAGGCTTTACTTTAAGTTAGAAACATGAGTTTCGACTACATGATAACATCTGAAAAAATGAAATTTGGAAGCAAAATATATTTTCAATTGCCTTTAGCACATGATTTATTTATTTATTTAATTTGGCCTTTTCCAAAAGGTTCGCCCCTCCCCTTTCTCCAGATATTTTTCTCAAAAAGAACCCAAACCTGATGCAATACCAACCCGACGCTTAATAATCCAATGATTGTTTAGTTGTGCCAAACCCGATGTTTACTAAATCATTCTCATTTCTTCTTCATTCCCAGCAAAACTATTATGCCCCCTAGTATGATCCCCTGATCCCCCAGTATGCAGCCTACAAACAAGATCAATATAAGTTTTTGAGAAACATGTATTTAAAATGTTAAACATGTATTTGCTTTTATTACATTAGTCAAAAGAATTTTTCTTGCGTTTAGCATTTGCCGACAAAACATCATTACACTAAAAAATTAAATCTACTTTAGTACGCTTCCTTGTATGAGGTAAAAGGATCGTTTACTCATCGATATGTTTTGTTGTAGAATAATCCAACAATAATCAGATAAATTTTAAATAACTATAGTAATAACTTACTTGTAACTACAGAGTGAAAATGAAAGATAATATTGCAGTTATTTACCCAGAGAAGTATTTTAAAACGCATCAATAGTGTGTCTGCACTGGCTGAAGTGCTGTTTAGCAAATGTAATAGAAAAGGAAAAACCTCCGAAGCATGTTTTTCTCCGATGACCCCCCCCCCCCCGTCTTGTCCTGGCTGTTGTCACTCGGTACGTATTTGTCTCGTAACCTGATAACCAGATGACGACGCCTTAGGTCTGACCGGAAATCACCACTACATTCGGCAGGGACGTGGATAGTCAAGGGGAGATTGTACTCTTTTATTAGTCGTCGACACCCTGAGGTGTCGAAACCAGCTCATCGATAAATAGAAATTTCAAGGATGAAAAACACATCATTTTCCCCGTAGCAATAGCTATCCCTTATTTTATCACCATCATGGCGACGTTAAAAGGCGACTTATGGACTCGGGCTAAATTGCAGGTGTCAAGGTGGGTGGCCCCGAAGGGAATTGATTTTTTGTTTCCTTTTTTTAAAATATTTAAGATACTTCTACTTTTTTCTACTAATGTTTTTCGATGTTAATGTTTTCATTTACGATAAACGCCAAAGCAAACAGATTCCCCGACGAAATACAAAATTTTCCCCGACGGGGGGGCAAGACGTTTCCGACAGGGGGGCAATTGCCCCCCCTGCCCCTCCCTTGGAGCCACGTCTGGAACTAATAGATGCAATTAAGAATCTTGGCCCACCGCACTACTTCATCACGTTAAGCTGCAATGATCTTAATTGGAGAGTTATGAAGAAAGCTCTTTTAATTGCTGATAGAAGACCTGAAGTTGATCCAAATTCCGTTAATGAAACTCAAAGATTGATCGAACTTTATCCTGTTGTAGTGAGCCGACACTTCAGCCATCGAGTAACAAAATTTATGAACTTTGTCAAAGGCAATCCGTGCATTTTCAAAAGCACAGTTCTTCATTATTGGTGGCGAGTTGAATTTCAAAATCGAGGCAGCCCACATATTCACTTGGTAGTTTGGATTAAAGATCATCCTGAATTTGAGAGTGAAGATGGATTGGCAAGAATTGATGAAGTAATCAGTTGTCATTTGCCTGATGCTGACAGAACTCTGCATGACCTTGTTGAGAAAACACAAAGACATCGTCATTCACAAAGTTGTTACAAAAACAAGAACAATTACTGTCGCTTCAACTTCCCTCGAATGATTACTACAAAAACTGAAATCATTGCAAGGGATACAAATGCATTCAACCGTAATGGTAAACGCGTATGTAACATAAAACGTACTGCCAATGAAAGATGGATCAATAACTACAACACAATAATGCTCGAAGCCTGGGAAGGTAATATGGACATTCAAGTTGTTGGTGATGATGAATCAGTCGCATATTATGTTGCAAAGTATGTCGCAAAAGCTGAACCTGATGAAATTCAAGTTGCCATGAGAAAGGCAATAAAAAAGATTAGAGAAGAAGAAACTAATATTTCAAAGAAAATGTTCAAAATCTGTATGTGCCTTCAGAAACAGCGAGAAGTTTCCGCATGTGAATGTGCATACCGATTGCTTCATCTTAAAATGCGTGATAGCAACATGAGCTTCGCTTATATTAATACAAGAAAGCCAGAAGATCGATATCACTTAATTAAATTTGACAAAAATAATGAAGGATCTGGATATTGTTTGAACATTATTGAACGATATGAAATGCGACCTTATGAACACCTAGATTATGATTTTGAAAATATGTGTTTAACTGAATTTTCGATGCTCTTCGAACCACATTACAACAAGCAACAATATGAAAATGAAGAAGAAAATGTTGATGAAGATATTGAAGGTCCCGAGAAAAGGGCAAAAACTCGAATTATTCGATTTCTTGATGGAAGTGCAATGAAAATTCGAAACAAGCCTGCAATTGTAAGAATTCCTCGGTTTCTAGTTCATACGCACTCTGAAAACTACTATTACAGCCTTTTAATGCAGTACAAAATATTCAGAAATGAAACTGAATTAATTCGAGGTTTTGGTAGTGCTAAAGAGGCATTTCTTGCTTGTAAAGAAGATTTGAAACCAAATAGCAAATTAATGGAAAAGTTCAGAAAACGTGATCAAGAGTTTGAATGTGCTCTTCAAAATGCTCATACTGAAGTTCTTTTTGAAGAAGACGAGCCTTTGGAACAAAATGATATTGGTGATGACGTTGATGCAAACGGTCAAGATTTGATGAATGATAAACTATTCGACAATGCAATCAATGCGCTAAATTTTAAGCAACAAGAACTTTTTGAATTTATCACAAACAGTATTAACGCTCAACTGCAAGGCTCTGAAGAAAGATTCAAAATATTTCTCACTGGCAATGCAGGATGTGGTAAAACATTTGCAATGAAAGCAGTTAAAAATCAAATTGTTCGATTGTATGGAAATAATCAGAATTGCGTAAAAATTTGTGCCCTCACTGGTGTTGCTGCTGTACTTATCAGTGGAGGGGCATTACAAGTTATTTTTGTCATTTATGTAGAGTCCGTAACGTGACCTTTTTTGCCATAACTTTTTAATTTACTGTTTGATTAGCATATTATTTTATTTTGATCTTTTCCTACCAACACACCAGCTCAAATTAAAATAATGTGCAAATCTAACGGTAAATTAAAAAGTTATGGCAAAAAAAGGTCACGTTACGGACTCTACATAATGTCCAAAATACCGTGGAATGCCCCTGCAGCAATACTTCATAGTACATTTAAGCTGCCAGTTCAAAAAGATGGACGAGTAAGTGGCTGCTCACTTCTCACTGGATTTGTGCTGCAGCAAATGAAAAATGCCTGGAAAAATGTGAAAGTTCTCATTATTGATGAAATTTCGATGGTGTTTTATCAAATACTGACAATGATAGAGTCAAGATGTCGCCAATTGAAAAATGAAGAAAACAAACTCTTTGGGGGACTTAATGTTTTATTGTGCGGCGATTTGCTTCAACTTCCACCGATTAAAGGAAATCAAGACTTTGATCAACCGTGCGATATGCAAGCTCAATTACACATTTGGCGCCAATTCAAACTATGCGAACTAGATGAAAATATGCGAAAAAAGGATGATCAGACCTTCATCAATATTCTCAACTCTCTTCGCATTGGCTTCAACGGCAAATGATGAGCAACGTAAACATTAATGAAGATTTTGAACTTGGAAAGGCTATTCGTATCTATCCAACTCGAGAACTTGTGCAAAAGCACAATGATTTGGTTCTTAATGAATTTAAAAAGAAAGGAAAAGAAATGTTCAAGATCACAGCACAAGATCAAATAATAAATAGTCCAAATTTGACTCGTGAGCAAATTGAGGAAAAAAATTTCAGTGACATCAATAAAACAGGTGGACTTCCTGCAAGTTTGACAGTTTTTATTGGGGCCAAAGTTATGCTCATGTCGATGTTAAATCAAAACTCGTAAATGGTGCTATAGGCTACATAACTGAAATAATTTGGCCTTTGTTCAGACGTGGCCAACTCTATGCTGGAGACATTCCAAGAGTAAAAGTTAACTTTAATGGTGTTGGAGAGCACATTGTTTTCCCAATGACAAAAGAGTTTCAAGCAAAAGGAGGCGCAAAAGCTGAAAGATTTATGCTGCCTCTTGTTCTTTCATGGGCATGCACAGGCCATAAAATGCAAGGAAGTACTCTAAGCTCTGCCGTTGCTTACCTTTCAAATATGTGGAACTGCAAAGGTTTGGCTTACGTAATTTTAAGTCGTGTACAGTCATTGACAGGACTACGTCTAGAAGCTTTGAATCCGACTGAAATTGTTGGAAGTAAACCTTGCAACATTAAAGAAAAAGAAGAAATGGAACGAATGAGAATAGTTAACAATCAAAATAGATGTTAAGTTCAAAACTGAATCGATTACTGCAGAAAGGTCGCAAGAACAACTGATGCAACTTTTCAGGAATCAATAAAAAGTGATTATTTCATTCAGAAATGAACTAAATTCTACGAAAATTTTTGTGACTAATTTAGCAACAAGTAGGATCATTATCAGACCTTAAATTACGTTTCACTTCGCCGCTGAAATTAATTTAATTTTTTTTTCAAATTTGGACTTGCGCCCTTTCTGCAATCAACATCCTGAAAAACTAGTTTAGAGTGATAAAAATGTAAATAAAATGAAACAGATTTGTTTCAAACTGATTGAATAGTAATATAACAAATTGACAAAAATAATTAGTGAAGTCCGTATTCATAAATTTAATACCTTAAGAAAACACATCGTGTATTTTCCTCTTTCTTCTAGCGAAATAATAAGTCTGGTGTAAAAAAAAAAAAAAAAAGAAAAAAGTTAACTTTAAATCATTTTTTAAAACGAAAAAACTTTGAAATAAAATATAAAAAAACTTTTAAATCTAAAGACTTTTTCATTAGCTTGATTCGCACTAAAAAGTGTGAAATAAAATAATTATTTAATTTCTTCATTATAATGCTGAAAAATTACAGTTCATCTTAGTATACTTAAATTTACGTTAATGCTAAAGCAGCCAAGAAAATAAGTAATTGATTTCTTTGTTATAATTCTCAAAAATTTCAGTTCATCTTAATATACTTATATTTCCGTTAATGCTAAAGCAGCTAGTCAAGTTTAAATTAAAAATTTGATAGAAGAAAAAGGCGGTATAGTAAAAGCTGTTCATACTGAACAATATACCGCCATTTTCTTCCATCAAATTTTTAATTTAAACTTGACTAGCTGCTTTAGCATTAACGTAAATATAAGTATATTAAGATGAACTGAAATTTTTGAGAATTATAACAAAGAAATGAATTACTTATTTTCTTGGCTGCTTTAGCATTAACGTAAATTTAAGTATACTAAGATGAACTGTAATTTTTGAGCATTATAATGAAGAAATTAAATAATTATTTTATTTCATACTTTTTAGTGCGAATCAAGCTAATGAAAAAGTCTTTAGATTTAAAAGTTTTTTTATATTTTATTTTTTTTTAAAATACAGTTTTGAAAAAAAAAAGATAAAAAGTGGTTGTGTGGCAGGGGGGGGGTACCAATCTACAAATTCATGTCAGCTCATTTCAAGCATAGTCATGATCAATTACTATTTACTAGACCATCCTTAGTAAGAGAACCCTATATTTAACTAGTTAGAATCTGAAAAATGTCATTATTTCATAAGTCAAATTTTATTTAAAAATTCATAAATATATGATCACATTGAGATCCCAACTTGAAACTTTGCACAAATGAAGATAAAATACACACAAATTTTTGAGAATTTTTTTAAAAAAATTCATTATACGTTTTCTGAAAACTTCAAATTTAAAATTTAAATTTCATTTTTTAAAAATTAAAAATTTTCTAAAATTAGTCATGTTGCATATCCAATTAAACAGCAACTAATGTACTTTAAAATGCTTTTTATCAAATCTTTCTATCTATATCTGGTGCTGAGTTATCGTCCGTTTTATGTTCAAACATCCATGAAAAAAAAGTTTTTCGAAAAATCAAAGTGTCATAAATAAAAAAATAATAGAGATAAAAATCTAAAAATTTGGACTTTTGATTACCTCAAAGGGTACAATTGATGAGCCAAATTTCAAAGAAATACAAAAAGGTGAGGGAAAAAACTTTGGATCACTTGACCCATATATAAATATACACATATATAAATTCTCTGTTTTACGTATTTATATAGACTAGTGATCACACAATGGTCGGAATTCGACCATATTCACAAATGAATATTAGAGAAAACTTGTTTGAATGTAGCTATTTCTAACAATTTTATTTCTACTCTTACTCATGTTTGCTGCATATCTAGAAACATACAATTTTTATATGTACACACAATACCAAACAGTAATAATTTATTACAATTTTGCTTTTTTCTTCTGTTAATCTCAAAATAAATGGATGAAAGGAGATATTTCCATAATGGGGTCGTTTCCGAAATTTTAAAAGTGTTTTTTTTTTTCTGAAAGAGCATGCTTAAAAACACATGTTTTAAACATTTTTTAAGTAATTTGATAAAATTTAATATTTTTTAACAATTATTTTAATCGGTGCGCAGTTTGAAATTCATTTTTACGCTTCTGCACATGGCATCAAAAGCGATGAAATGCCATCAGCGCACATCGCAAATTATCATAACCTGGAAACGCGGTTGACAGCAAAAACGTAAACATTTCGCGCGGCAATGGAGTAGCGTGCCAAAGTATATCACTTGTAAAGATCACGCCTTATTTCCAAAATCAGGCATTTAAAAAAATAAAATAACTGCTGTGAAAATAAAAGTATTTTCTGGCTCCAAGTTTTTTTTTTTTTTTTTTTTTTTTTTATTCTATCAATTTCAGTGACTAAAAGTAGTACTTTGTACTGAAGGAAACAACTCCATTGAGAAATTGGTGTAGTCGTCTAATTCTTTGCTTGAACAATTTAGTTTGTATACCATGTTGCTTTGGGCTAACCCTATGAAAATAGATATTTCTCTACTCTTTGTTCACTTATGCAAAGGAAAAACATTTTTTGCGCTGGCATTGGAAACAAAAAAATCGACGCCAATGGATAAAAATCACCAATTTGTCGGGGAGGGGGGGGGGGCTACGGGGGAATAAATTGCATTTTGTGATAAAATTTCGAAACTTGGCATGTTTGTAGACATTGTGTATACAAATATTTGAGGAAGGGGAGACATTCCGAAATCCCCCCCCCCCAAAATGCCCCTAGCGGCCGTTTTTGGTCCAAAACCAAAAATGGCAATTAAAAAATATATATATAATTTTTCAAATCATTGTTTGTATCACTCCATAGATGTTAATTATATTTTTTACCGTTTAAAGCCCCATTAAACGTCTAATTTGAGAAATAACTGCACAAAAAGTGGTTTTTAAAAACAAATCGATATTTTAAAATTATTAAATTCTCAGACGTTAATTTTCCACCCTCATAACATAATTACTGGTTTCTGAATTTAAAGATACATTTAATTAGGGTTGTATCAAAGTAGGGTTCCAGTTATCTGAACTCTATTTGCCCGAACTGTCCAATTACCTGGCCATGATGCACCTCGTTTTTTATGACTGAGTATGCATAATCGAAACTATTTCCAAAGCCCTCAGGAATTCGTTGGTATTGAAGTTTTAAAAACTCAATATTAGACTAAAAGATGAGATGTGAAAGGATTGGGTGGTCGTTACCCCTTGAAAATGTTTCGAGACTGAAGCCCTAAAACTGCACTTATAAGTTGTGTGCTGACGTTAAAGTATCGGAAAGTTCGGTTGCTCTTCCCAAAAAATGTGACATTTATTGAGGGTTTAACAACGCAATTTTAACCTGTCTTCGATGGGGCAGAGTTTTCCTCCCTAAAAACACATTTTAAAGCTACCCTTGGCAACGTAAGGCTGCGAAGTGGGGGGGAATGGGCAAAAACGCTGTTTTAGGCCATGTTTGACCAAATTAAGGGAGGAAGTAATGGCAAATGGCTCTCCTCCGGAAATTTTTCAAAATGAAAGTCCTGAAAATGCATTTTATGCTTTGTGACAGTAGGAAGGAGGTCAAAGGTCGGAGAGTTTTTCTTAGTTTAAAGTTTTAAAAATGCAACTTAAGGATCTCTTTGGTTTCTCAAAGGGAGTTATAACTTCCATTTGGATCTGTGCTTGAACGAATCACTTAATGCACTTAATTTTGACAAACTCGGGCGTTGTGTCGCCCAGGATACAAACAAGGCTTACCCTCTACCCTTCCCTAGATCCGGTACTGCTATATTACCAAATATAGATGATTCTCTGTTTCGCTGACACAGGATGAAAAGATAAAGATGCCCAAAAATCCTTAATTTTGATGAAAATGTAAAAAGCTTTGCCTAGACAATATTTTACTGATTGAAAACCTTTCATTAAAATAAATGACTAAATGGAAACCCATTTTTTAAAGGAATTTGTTGACATAAAACAGTAACACAAGCAATTATTATTTGAGTTGTGAATAAGTGCTTTTATAGAACTCATTCTGTCTTAATGAAAATTTTGTAATTAATGACCAATAAAAACATTTGTTGAAACAGATAATGCTATCCTGAAAATGTGCAAGACATCGCCCACCGTTTGAGATCTCTCTCCTCTTACTCTTGTTGTCACTTTCCATAAAAAAAGCGTTTTTTTTCTTTATTATTTTTTTAATAAGATGGTTTTAAAGGAACTTTCTTAAAATCAAGTGGTAGCTTCATCATCTAACGGATGGTTATGCAGTTTATTGTTTCCCCCGTAATAGTTAACAGTTAGAAAACAAAACTTGGTCGCTTGATTTTACACTACCCTCTCCCTCAATCTGTAGCTTTAGAAGAAGGGAAAGAAGAAAAACAAACAACAGTGCTGAGATGTCCACAAGAAATCACTTGTTTTGTTTTAATTAGTAACTAATTTTATTATCGTAGTCGTACCAAAACCTTACGATTCCAATAGCTTTTTTTCTTACTTCCAGTAATAGATCAAAAGCATGACTTCCTTATCGGGAAAATGCGCTGATGTTTTGCACATCAAAAGTGTTAAATTGCCGCCCTCCAAAAAGTGCCACCTGGAGCGGACCGCCCCATACCCTCCGACCCAGCCTAGTATTTTTATGGGTGAGACTAAATGTGAGTTACAGCATTCGCATAGTCTTTACTCTATGGTTTGTTTATATTATTTGTAAACTGTTTCTGAGAAGAATGCAGAGTTTCTAGGCTTGGTTAATCTTAGACATTGGGCCAGAAAAAATTCTCAAGCATTAGCCAAACTGATCTACATTTTTTTATATGTAGCATAATTAATGTTAAGAAATGAGAACTTATTTATCAAATGATTACTAAAAGAACATTAAAACAACTGTTTAAACTAGAGATGAAAAAAATTTTATAGAATTTATGTATCGAACCAATATATCTTGCAGGTAAAAACGTAACAAATGCCTTAAAAGTATTTAAGTGTAGTTGCAATTGAAGAATTCCAATATATTTGGAAGCGAGAGCAGTTTTCCTGCAGATTGGCGATTTTTTGGTTGATTTCAAGAAGCGGTTTGGCTATTTTCCTGAATTTTAGTTTGTCAGCTCAGAGTTCTGTAGTTTATTATATATATATTTAGTTACATATAATATAATTTTATTGTTTATATTGTATGTTTATAAACAGGCTCGCATGAAGAACGACGATATGGATGACACAGAAGAAGAAGTTAAATTGAAGATTAGTAAAAAAGTAGGAAGGCGCCCTCCCACATCAATTGTGGAGTTCACAAATGGCAACATTAACTTTCAAATGGAACCACAGATTCAGTACGACAGATATAACCCGATGAGTGAGAATTCAGCGACCGGTGCCAAACGGATCATGCACGCCACAAGCGGACGTTTGAATTATTGCGGCGAATCGGTTATGACGGACGGACCCTACCGATATTTCGTCGGGATTCGTAACAAGGGAAGCAGGGAAATGAAGCTGTACGAAACGGAATATTTTCGTTTGAGGCCAATATTAAAGCCTCTTGAACAGAAGGAACAGAAGGAAGAACAAAAGGATAACAGCAAAGACATGGGAAGCAAAATGATTGATTTTGAGAAAAAAAATAGGAAACAAATAGTCAGTTCACGACTTAGTCGGCGGCGAAGTGTGGCCTCCGATATCCCACTGCGCCCACCTACTGATGCCTCTGCTATAACATTGCCTGCACTTACTGTTGCCTCTGCTATCTTACTGCCTGCTCCTACTGTTGCCTCTGCTATTCCATTGCCTGCACCTACTGTTGCCTCTGCCATCCAACTGCCTGCACCTACTTTTGCCTCTACTATCCCACTACCTGCACCTAATGTTGCCTCTGCCATCCCACTGCCTGCTCCTACTGTTGCCTCTGCCATCCAACTGCCTGCTCCTACTGTTGCCTCTACTATCCCACTGCCTGCACCTACTGTTGCCTCTGCTATCCCACTGCCTGCTCCTACTGTTGCCTCTGCTATTCCACTGCCTGCACCTGCTGTTGCCTCTATTATTCCACTCCCTGCAAAAACTGCTGTCTCTGCTATACCAATACCTCAAGCTATCCCTTTGCCGGATACCCCAGTGCCTGCTATTCCATTGCCAGCTACCTTATTTGAAGCTATTCCTTCACCGGCCATCCCGTGGACAGTTATTCCCGCGCCAGCTGCCCCATTGCCAGCTATGTTGCCAAGCTATTTCACTGCCAACTTGTCAACTGGCGACAAACTCTCCATGTCATCTGTGACACATGTAGATTCTACAGACTTCGTGGATGAAGGAAGTCAACCAATCCAGTCGAGCACCACATTCAGCGGAACAGCCTATTCAGAAATTAACCTGGAGAACTTAATGAATAGAATTGATATTTTCTCCACTAACCTAACGTCCCCACCAATATTCCAAGATGTCTCCGATGCTATAAACATCGAACCATTGGACTCGTCCTCTGCTATCAACGTCGAAACATTCGCCTGGATAGACCCCTCCCGTGATTTCAACATCGAACCATTCTCCCCGACACAGACTTCCACTGCTATCAACATCGAACAATTCACCCCCGTAGACTCCACCCCCATGATTGGGAGCGACCACCAGGACTGGGCAGCGGACTTCAACAGGACAAGAGGTCCTACAAACAGCGAAGCAATTACAATCAAGAGTGGCACCAAAGCAGCTGACCTCCATGTGTCAAAAGACACCATGTGCAGCACATCACCCGCGATATTTGAAAATTTCGAAGACTCGATCCATGAAGCAACAAGAAAGAATGTTAAAGAAGAACAAGCAATATACATTGAGAAAGAGCAAGCTGTAACTATTTCAAAAGAAAAAGCACGAGTCATCGAAAAAGAAAAAGCTTTGAATATTGAGAAAGAAAAAGCCAGAAACAGTCAAGAAACGGCTGACTCCGGCAGCATCATCATACCACCAAGGAACGCAGAAGCTTCAACTCCAAGAGACGTGTTCAACATAAACGACATCGTCACCAAGGAAGAATATTTCTTTCTCGCCGACGATGCGAAACTTCTTTTGAATGCCAGGCCAGAGGACATTTCCAGGTGGAAGAGGGGCAAAGTGTATTGCAAGTACGTGTTGAGCCACTTGGAAGCGGGATTGGTGGATCCTCAGAAGGCCCGGTACCTGGTGTACTACAACTTGATGGCTCGCTTCGGGAACTACGGATTTTGCGAGTTCCGGAAGCCAGCTGCGGCCCTGGACATCATCGTACCGTTCCGGCTGAGATTGCTTCGAGACTTCACGGTGGCTTCCACTACGACGAAGAGCGGCAGGTGGGTCATTTTTAAAATGTTCAATGCACAAACGGGCAGAATCATATGGAGGGAAGTACACCCTCATGTAAATATCTAAATGGAAATAATTTTTACTAAGTTTTTTTTTTCATTTATTTATTTATTTTTTTTAATGTATTATTTCTTCTAAAGCGAACTCTGAGAGGTATTTCGCCGGTTTTAGGAAAAAAACGTCCCCAGCAAAACGTCCCCGGAAATAACGACCCCGGAAGAAAAGTCCCCAGAAGAAACGTCCCCTAGGAAAAACGTCCCCTAGGAAAAACGACCCCTAGGAAAAACGTCCCCTGGAAAAAATGCCCCCCATGAAAAAACGTCCCATATAAACAAAATTGAGATTTTATGCAATCGATTAAAATTTTAGCAGCATTTGGTTGAATATATTAAATTAAGTAAGGGTTTTAGTGATGCCATCTATTAAGTAGTTAGTTAACAAGAGACGTACATCACTGTCTTTGTGAATTGCTCCGATTCCCTACAATAGTACTGCTTTAATTTCATGTGTAGTTTTCTTAGAGCTTTTAGTTAAAAACTGAATTTCGAATTTTTTACGGGAGATTTTTTTTTTTTTTGAGCAATCACGATTGCTTATTGTTCTCACTTGACCGTCCTTGGCGTTGTGGTTCCTTTTTCAGCTTGGACCAGGAGCCTCCGCAGCACCACCGCCCACCCACCTCTGCAGGCTCGTCGGAATCCCCTTTTCCTGGTCGGAGGCGTCCATGTCCTGTACACACACATGCTCACATACAAGGGCGCCTATAAAGGAGGGCAAGGGGGGCTCGAGCCCCCCTTTGAAATGAGAAATTCCTTGCTTTTAGTGCTCTCTTCTTTGCAAAAATGTATACAAAATTCTTTTTCAGCCATTAATGAATAAATTATTAAAAATTTCGAAGTTTAATATGTCAAATCGGAACGAAAATTGGTTTCCAGGGAGAAAATATTTTGATAAACCATGGGGACAATTTTGGAGCCCCCCTTAAAATTTTGCATATGGACGCCCTTGCTCACATATACACTCGCTTACGTGCATACACACACATCTACGCACACACACAAGCCTATACATGCATGCACGCGCGCCTACGCACACACACACACACAACTATACACATGTAACCACCCAGGAGGAGGTTCAAGACCGGGGGGACAGGAGCCGTTTCTAGAAACAATAACCCCAATGAGTAGGGCCCTGTCGCATCTCGTGATTGCGAAATACATAATTTGAATTCAAAATGTCAGAATTCAAATTAATTTAATTTATTTTTTTACTTTCTTCTATATCTAATATATAGAAGAAAGTATTGGATTCGTGCAAATTTTCGAATTTCGAATTTTGACGGATTCGAACGTTTTGAGGTGTACTGAGTCCATTTCGACTATTTTTGGAAAATGTCTGTCTGTCTGTGTGCATGTGTGTGTGTGTGAGTGTATGTGTGTCACGTACACGTTGTACTGGCGGAATCAAACAAAATTTGGTCCATATGTTGCCATTAACAGGAACAGGTGCTGATTCAATTTTGGTGTCAATAACTCAAACGGGGGTTGAGCTATAGAACGTTTTTTGTCGTCAATTGTGACTGCTGTATCTCAAGAAATAATGAACGGAATGAAAGAAAAATTTATCGGCAAGTAGCCCTTAGTAGGTATAAGAGCTGATTTTATTTTGGTGTCAACAGCTAAAAAGGGGGTAGCGCAATCGCCCGTTCTTTTTTTCCATTGTGAGTGCCCTATCTCAAGAAGTAATGCTACGTTCTGGTTGAAATTTGGAATATATGTGAATCCATATGTAAACAGGCTTTGGTTCAATTTTGACGCCAATCGCTCCAAGAGGTGCTGATTTTTTTTTTTTTTTTTTTGCGAATAAAAATAGCTTTATTAATGCAACAATATGAAAGATAAATCGTAATAGATTGTCGTCTGCGTATTTCTCGTGATTTTAATTGTATGGAAATGATCGGAAATATTATCTCAATGATTTAAAATTTTTAACTGTTGCCAACTTATGTTTGTTAACAAATAAAATATTTGTAATTAATTCAAGCAAGGCGAAACAATAATTTAAACAATAATTTTAAAATAACTTTCAATTTTCGCTCTTTGATTTGCTTTTGCAATAATTCAGACATTGGGATGGTCGTCAAGTTTTTGCATGTGTAATTTTGTTTTTGTTGGGAATATTGCTTCCTTATCAAGCATGGGGAGGGATCAGAAAAAATATATATATAGAAGAAAGTTTCGTGATGGCCACAACATACTAGTTTTCTCTGTTTTTCCTTATCGCTAAAAGTTTGTAGCAGATTTTATTATTTTAATGCTTTGCTGCGCCCCTGATACGGAAACTGTGCAGATGAAAATAAGAAACTGACGTCAAGTGCGCGTCACGTCAAGACGACTGAATTACCCAGTTATCGTAATGCGGAACCGTGACGTGGGCAAACCAATAGGCGAGAAATTCATCATGCATTATTTGTAAATATAGAGAGGAATCAAAATACCTTTTTAATTTTCTACTACGGGCAAAGTCGTGCGGGTGCCACTATCATAAATACAAGCGTCTGACCGAGAGAAAAGAAATAACCAAATATTTTTTTTTCTATTCGCAATTACTTTGCTTCTTGTATGTACATTTAAACTATGATTTTTGTATATATTTATCTAAGTAAGAACATTCTTCCTCGAAACTTATTTTTGCCTGTTTCACGTATCAACTAGTAACTTACGCAGAACTATTAATGCGAGTTCCGTAGCATAATATTCCACATAATGCGAAATGCGAATTCCATAAAGTTGAGCAAAGCTAAACCAACTAACTTTGTTTGACACAAACAATGTAACTACCAGATGTCAAGACGCGACTTTAAATACGAAAAAAATATTTTTTCCCCAGGTTTTCCCCAAGGAAAAAATTTTTCCCCAAAGAATACCCCTCAAAACCCATTTCCCCTAAATTTCCCCAGAGAGCACCACATTTCCCCAAAATGGTGAAATTTCCCCCAATCTGGCAACACTGTCCTACATACACGCGCATGTATACACAACTACACACACACACGCTCACAAACACACATACAAACACAAACACATACATACACACACACAAACCCTTATACACACGCATACATACAGACACCTACACATACATACACACGCCTGCACACAGACACAAACACATATGCCTACACACACATACACATACCCCCCCCCACATACACTCATACACACAACTACCCACACACTTATGCCTACACACAGACACAAACACACATGCCTACACACATACACATACCCCCTACACACAAACACACATACCCCCCCTCACACACAAACACACACGCCTACATAAACACACTCGTGATTGCGAAAAACATAATTTGAGTTCAAGTGGTTAAAATTGAAATAATTTTTTTTCTTTCTTCAAATTGCTTTCCTGAATTGTATGAATTTATTCCCAGGTGGTTTCCCAGGGAGATGTGGAACAAGCTGTTGTCCTACATGGTCGTCCTGGCCCTCTTCATTGACGATTTCTGTGCCGATTCGAGCCTGATTCAGCAGGACTCGAGGTTCAGCTTGTCCCACGTGCTGGACATCGCGAAAAACCTCGGATGTTACGTCAAGGAAGCCACTCCCTCCAGCCCCGTCAAGTTTATCGAACTGCGGCTGCCTCTCAATGACTACAAACTTGTGGTTGGTAGAAAGAAAAATTCGTAAATATTTTTTTCTGCTTGTGAACTTCATCGTACCCAACTGAGATTCCCACATCTTCACACAGATTATTTGATGTAAACACTTTCTAAAACGATTTCGAATTGTATTGTTTATACGAATTTAGCTGAAAGGATTTTCGCTGAAGTTTAAGCTGTTTTAACAGTTTCATGCAATGCGAACTGTTAAGTGTTTGTTAGAAAAAGGTTGCTATCGATTGACCATTTAAACAAAACGATTCTTAAAACAGCCAAATTTGGCGAAAAAAAATTTTTTTTTTTCATGTTACACAAAATACAGTAGAACCTCTCAATAAGGGACACTAAAGAGACCAGATGTTTTGTCCCTTAAATAGAGGTGTCCCTTATTCGGAGGTGGATGAATTGATGCATGCCGTGTACTTAGTAGTATAATATCACAATCAACATTAACTATTAACACTTAAGATTTTATACTGAAAATGTTTCATATATGCTAAATAAAATTCACAATTATTCAAATTTTTAAGTTTATATTATTTTATTAAAATTTGATCAAAAATTTTTCAGTGGCAAAGTTTTGTAGCGTACAGAAATAATTTTAAAGTAGTTTATTTCATGTATTTGCTTTATGTTATGTAATTTACAATGTAATACAACTCTGTGAATTACAATTAATGTTCAAATTTTAAGTTTCATATACAAAGCTAATTTGTTGCTGTGCACTCTCCGGCGGCCCTGAACCTTCTTGAATAAATTGTTGAGAGGGCAAAGCATGCATATTAATTTCAGCAAGTTTTTTTACAATATATTTCTTGTTTCCTTCGCATATGTTTATCTCAAACTTACTTCAATTAATTTTTAGAGAAAAAGTTAAACTTGAAATCCCAGTAAATTCACTATTTCTTATGCACTTACACATTTTATTTTTGCTTTGTGACTGTCCCTGAAACAGAGTATCCCTTAGTTAGAGGTAAATACATGGAAGTTCCTATTCAAAGGGACTGGGGCCAGAAAAAATGTCCCTTAAATAGAGTTGTCCCTTATTCGGAGGTGTCCCTTAATGGAGGTTCTACTGTATAACGTTTCCTATTATATACACTAGGGTGGATCGAAAAACGAAGGTTGGAATCTTGATTTAGAATTCCCACCGAAAGTTACGTATTTATAAGTACAGTACACGCGCAAAATATGATCAAATTTGAACAACTCCTTGAGACCTCTACCAGGGCTGAATTTCTCCAAAAGTAGGAAAAAATGGTCAATTTTCAAAAAATGTTATGAAAAGGCAAATCTTTAAAATATTTGGTCTAATACCATTCAAATGGTTGCTTTTAACACTCTTTTCGCATACCTTTAAAATTATTCACATCCTTTTTAGTCTTTACTTCGCACATAAGCCTTAAAGTTTCTTGAAATCATCCAAATGGGTTATTTACTTTTTAAACTTTTTTTTTTTTTCACATTGCTACATATCTTCTTTTATAGATCAGTTATCTATTTATTTTTCTTTTTTGCAATGAATGTGCACAATGCACCTCTTAGCTGGATACACAATTGTATTTTATTACATAAACAGCCCAGAACTTACCACGAGGAGGTGGCTGCGTTTCGTGTTCCGTTCTGCCCTTCCCATCCACCCAGCCTTGTTATTTGCATCTTTACAATACATTTATACTTACAGTTACTATATATATATACATATACTACAATCCATATCTTGTCCCTTTCTTTGAATTCCAATCTACCAAATCATTAACTAGTTTTATAACCCTTTCAACAGCCGGAGTGTGAACGAGTAGCATACAGCTTTCTAGAAAGAACAAAATATTCTTATTTTTCACATCATCATTAAAAGGGAGGAAAGTCACCACGTTTACCAGTTAGTTAACTTCTATAGTTCGAAGCTTTTCAAAACTTAATACTGGAAAAACGATTCTCTTATAGTTATACAAGTGTTTCCTGACGGGTATACATTTTACCAGTATGCTCCTCTGTACTTAAAATCCTTTGCATTTTGACTGTCGTCTGCCACTGCCAGGGCCAATAACCAACTCCCAAAATTAGCACCTTTCGTATTGTGGTAGATATCAAATTTTAACTCTTAATTCTTGTTTCAAAAAAATATTGATCAAACCGTAACGTGTCAAGATCAACCACAGAAAATACAGTTGTAATATTTTGCTGTAAATGTTGCAAATCAAGCAGTCGATGGGACACGAACTCACTATTTTCGATGTAACATTGCATAAAAAAAAAAAAAAAAATTGGAGTTAGGTCCGGAGAGCAGGGTGCCTAAGGGAGAAGTTAATTGTTGTCATCAGATTCTAGTCAAATCCAACTAGTACTAGGAAGCTCGTTATTGAGGGAGCGGGGAATATCTGTGAAAGGGGGCTACGTCTTATTGGAAAATGAATGGCCGTTGATTGTGGTATGTTATCAGTTTTTTGTAAAAATTATAAAATTTAGGCCTCATGCTTTAAGTATTTTTTTATTTGAATAATTAGTTTTGTGGTTTATGCAGGTGTGAAGAAACGACTTTTTATCAAGTTTAAATTTTGAATTCTCTAAAAAAGCGCTTTTTGATCCATCCTATTATACATACCTTGTAGTAAAAGTTACAATTTCTAATCGTTAAGTAAATAACAGTAAAAAGTCAGTAAACAGTTTAGATGTGTTTTGAGCATGATTAGTAAATGTAAAATGTTGATTAGAATCTAACACACACCACAGAAAATGCACTGAAACATTAATGATTGTTTGGCATAAGTCTAGTAATCGTTAAATGCTGTTTCTAAAATCAGGAATCAGATTTTTGTTTACTCCTTAGTAACCATAAAATAACGAAAGTATCTACGAAATGGCATTGATTTTTGTGTACTTAAGACACTTTAAGGGAAATGCCTATTTAAGAGACCACGAATTAGATGAATAACCAACCATGATTTGAAGACTTCCAAATCGAACACAACAATCATTAGAAAAAAATAGTTAGGAACATTTCGAATTTCCTTAAAATTAAAGTAATAAAACTATTTTTATAGGAAAGAACATTTATCATTATCTAATTATAGATAAAATTATCTTGGAAAGAATTGCCGAAAAATCAGTCTTGGTATGGTTTTCAGGAATGGACAGACGGCATACCACAGTTCTATTCTTTCGGCCCTAACAAATCAAATCACCAGTGTTAACCCCTTCAGTCGGAATTATGAAATATTGGACCAAAAATATTGATATTTAAAACACATGTACTATGGTAAAGGGTTATCTTATAGACAAAATTTTGAGTTTGTAGGAGAAAAATTAAGTGTTATGGCACGTCCAATATTCCGGACTTATATTTTTGAAATCAATATTTCATATACAAAAACGATAAAATACCGAACAAACTTCATTATAAAATGTTCTACAAACAATTATAAAACATAATACAAGCGTTTGAAACGATTAATTAAAGATTATATTTTTTAAAAAAATCAGGAAGAAAATCTCGCTTTTCAGATGAAAATCCATGGTTGGAAAAATGAGCCACTCTCTATCTCTCAATCCTTATATGTTAGTGTTTTCAATCCCAAAACGAAAAATTATTTCACGGATTATAATAAGTAGAATGTAAAGAGTCAACTACAAAAAAATCAACTAATTAAATCAATTATTAAATGATTAGCAGCTGTTTAAAGTGTATGTCCGGTATACCGGACACCAGATCTGAAGGGGTTAACACGGCTAAATAATATTGATTTAACACAGTTTTAAACAATACTTAGTAGCAACCGAAAACCTATTAGAATGTCATTCTCACAGAGGAAACGGTCATTTTGATGTCCTTGCTACAATGCACGAATGTTTTGTGACTCATACTTATTTTTAAAGAATCAAATACTTTTCAGAATAGAGTTCAACAAGAGAGTTAAGGTAAAATTTCTATATTCTATTTTGTCTATTTCTTGTGTAAATCTGAAGTACCCAAATTTCATTCCCTCCAAATGTCCCCACTGTTAGTAAAAAGTAAGCTAAAAAAAAACAAGCAATAAATTCTCATTTTTGTGTTTTTTATTTTAAAATATTGTATAATTTAAGAAAAAAATCATGTAAAAATAATTTTTCATTAAACATTAGTTTAGACAATTATTTTTAAGTTTGTCCCCAACGAAAAGTGTCGTTCCGTCAAAACAGTCAATTTCCTTCCCAAAATCGCACAGAAATATTTTTTTTAAAGCAAGAACTCTAGTGGTGTACAGCTGGAAACACGGGAAAATATTACAGCCTATTTATGCCTTAAAGTTGTTGGAAAGTTTGTTCTTGGAATCTATATAAAAGTATAAAACCAGTACGGGATTTTGCAACCGTCATTCCTTTACATATGTTTTAACAACTAAGCAAAATAAAGCAATGCACGAGAACTGAATGAAATGTTACTTCTTCGCTTGAGGATGTTTGTAGAAGAATAAGACCAAATAATAGTTAGATGTGATTATAGAATCAAATTTTAATAAATTCGTGAATTTTTATTTTAAATGAAACTTGTGCAAATCGTCGCCTCAGTGCAACCATCATAAGATATCTAATTCCTGAAACAACAGTAAGATATCCTATTGTTCTGTGGCTACGATATATCTATCTCTATAAATTTTGTCATCTGATTCCACCCTCCTTAATTTTTCTGAATTTAATAAGCTCAAAATGACTGTTTTTATGAGAATGACCCTTTAACATTTCATTGATATCTAGATTGTTTTCAATGGAAAAAAAAGAATAAAAATATGTTAAAATACCATCGCCTACAGAAACATTGTTCAATCAACACACCGTCAAGATAGCAGCTTTCAATCTTTATGCAGAACACTAACCAAGCAACACATAGCACCCCCTGTACGCAATCCTCCTATATTACAATAGTCAAAATCCCCGATTGAGTAACGCTCTGACGTCACCAATAAGGAAACTCGCTATAAAACTGATGTACTTATGTTCGCAAATCCCAACCTCAGTAAGAAACCATAGGTTATAAATGATTGACGTGAGGGCATTATTTCATTGTTGGAGTACCTAAAATTCTATAATTTAATTTTAAAAGGGTGGTATGCTTGTAAACTAATCGATGTGTACATTTTCGCCGGTAAACCGAGGTTAGCCTTTCCATCTCATTGGAGGGTCAGACTCTATGAATAGGCTCTTATTCTCTATGAATAGACTCTTATTCCAAATTAAGTCATAACAACGTAATTTTAAAAATAAAGCTTTAAATTTACTGACCAGTTTTATAAGAGCACGTGTCCCAACCTTTGTATGCAGTAAACAAACGTTTTCACGCTCTCCTGAAATGTAGTAAAAATGTGACTTACGTTAGTCTGACTTTGATGTATGGATATTTATTGGAGCAAATCAAATTTGGAGGCCAATCTCTCTGATAAAAAGACAACTTGCCCCCGTCATACCATGAGGGGTTCTTTTGTAGTTAAAAAATAATTGTGGTGGTTCAATGAAGGAAGTAGCCTTAAGATAGCAACCTTATTCTAAGAGTGATTCTTATTTTAAATCTATGTTTTAATGTCTTTTTATGTTAGTTTTCATTTTATTCTCTCATTGATAAAGATTTTTTCTTCATTAATGATGTAACACTTACAGAGAAAGATTACATTTATAGTGTATTTTGGATTTAGCTAAAATCTTTTACACAAAATTTTATGTTATCGTAACAGCTTTATTCAATGTCACACGTTTAGTTTTATTAATGATGATTCTTTTTAACCACGAAGTTTTGCTACACTTTCATGTTAGTTTTCATTTTATTCTCTCGATAATAAGGATTTTTTTTTTATGCGCGATATAATACTTTCGGTGAGAGATTCAGTTAGAAAATTATTTTGGATGCAGCTAAAATTCTTGAAATGTACGTTATTTTAAGTTCTATACAATCAATGTCACGTGTTAGCTTTATTATTTGTGATTCTTTTTATCATGAATCTTTTGTACACTTTATATTAGTTTTCATTTTGTTTTGTCATTGATAATCTTTTTTATACATGATGTAATACTTTCTGAACCAGATTGGTCTTTTTAACTATGAAGGTAATTTTATGTTATTGAAATTAAGAACTACATCAGCATTCAAAACATGATATTTTTGGCATGGATTTGGTCGATATTACCTGATGAAAAAGAGCTCATGATATAAATAATTTCTTATTTCGTTTTATCACTAATAAAGACTTTATTTATGCACAGTGAATGAATCTCGTAGAGATTCAGTTTAATCTGACGTAGAATAAAGCTAAAATCCTTGCCAATAAAATGTTATGGTACTGTTATGTGTCACCTGTTTAATGTAACGAATAGTGATTCATTTTAATTTAGAAGTTTTATTTTTTTATTTTATTTTTTTTTTTAGCAACAATGTAGTAGTGTTTCATGTACTGCTCCTGAAATAAAAACGTTGATGATCTAAAGAAATAGATATTCTGAAATTCTGAATTGAAAATGGTTTTATAGTATTTTTAGTTTGAATTGCATTTGGATGTTGCTAAATTTTTTTAATGAAATTTTATTTTGTTCTAACCTTTTTATAATGTGTCACTTGTTTTAATCATGAAGCTTTAAGGGTCTTTAATGTTAGCGGAACATAAGAGCTGCAGCAGTACGAAATGAGGTAATTTTGCCAGAAATTCAGTGACACCCCCTTTTTTTTTCTTTTCTTTTTCTTTATTTTATTTATTTATTTATTTATTTATTTATTTATTTTTTGTGCTACTTCTGAGAAATTTGCTCATGATATAAAGAGTTTTGTATTTCATTTTTTCATTGATAGAGAATTTTTTTATAAGTTGTAAATACTTCTTCAAGAGATTCAGTATAATCATAATTTGGATATAGCTGAAATCTTTTTTATGAAATTCTATGCAAAATAACATAAGAAAATATTTTAACTTTTTTTGTTTCATATCACTTGCTTAGCTTTATCAAGAGTGAAATTAAAAAAAAAAAAAAAAACTATCGTAATTTTTACGTTATCGGAATGTAAAAGTTAAAGCAACATAATAAATTTTGTATTTTTAGCTGCAATTTAGTGGTTACTCTTTCTTGTGCTATTGCTGATGGAAAAGTGCTCTGGCTTTAAAGAGTTTTTCACTTGATTTTTTTATTCCTAAAGATTTTTTTATGAATCAGAAAAAAATTTTTAGGAAGAAAAAAATCTTTCATCTCTTGAAGAAGCATTTACAATGCATAACATTGTAAATGCTTCTTCAAGAGATGCAGTATAGTTGGAATTTGGATGTACAGCTAAAATATTTTTTATGAAAAAGGAAAATATTTTACCATTTTTGTATCATATCACTTGCTTAGCTTTGTTAAGAATGATTGTTTTTCTTGAATTATAAAAGTTTAATATAATTTTATGTAACTATAATGCAAGAGCTAAAGTAAAATACGAAATTTTGGTATTTTTAGCTACAATTTAGTGGATACTGTTTCTTGTGCTACAGTTGATAGAAAAGCGCTCATGCTACAAAGAGTTTTTCATTTAATTTTTTTTATTGGTAAAGAATTTTTTTCTGCATTCTGAACGCTTCGAATACAGATTCAGTTTGATTGCGTTCTGAATATAGCTAAAATCATTTTTATAAAATTTTATGTAAAATAACGTAAATTTTTATTTAAAAAAGATTATAATTTAACATTTTGTAATGTGTCACCGGTTTTGCTTCATTGAGGATGATCCTTTTGAATTATGAAAGTTTAATGTAATTTTATGTTATCGGAATGTAAGAACTAAAGAAGCATACGAAATTCGGAACTTTTTAGCTACAATTTAGTGGTTAATGATTCTTGTGCTTCTGCTGATAGAAAAGTGCTCATAATATAAAAAGTTTTTCTTTAACATTGATAAAGAATGTTTTCATGCTTTGTAAATGCTTCTCATAGATTCCGTTTCATTGTACTTTGGATGAAACTAAAATTGTTTTAATAAAATTTATTGCTTTTTTTAAAATTTCAGCAGTCTCTCATATGCTTAGCTTCATAAAAACTGATTTATTGTTTTTAATCGTTAAGCTTTGATGTACTTTTTTATGTAATCGGAATATAAGAGATACAGCAGCGTCGTAATTGAGTGTTTTAGCTACAATTTAGTCGACAATATGTCTTACGAAACTCCTGATAGAAAAGGGATCTGGATGCAAAGACATTTTATTTCCTTTCTTCATAAATAACGATTTTTTTAATGCGTGAAAAAATTTTCTCACAAGGAACCGGTCATAAAAATTAACTTATTGTTTTCTTACGCTCTTTAAATTACGATATAATTCGAAAATATAGCTCATTAGCATGATGACCTAAATGCTCACTTTTGGTGAGCAATTAGCAAGTTCTCCTACGATTTATTGGTGTCATCATAGTTCCATTAGCGCTATCAGAGTTTTACCAATATCGTTTTTTCAAAACTTTGTTAGTGATTCTTCCAGACCAAAAAAGGGCGGGATGCTTCCAGATAAAACGGCAATTCAATTCAATTGAAAGGGCAGTTTTGAATAGAAATGTTGTAGTAGAAAGGGCGGTTTTTTTTTTAAACTTTTTTTGTACACTATGCGTATACGTAGCCTTGTATTTTGTAATAGTACTTTTTTGAATAATAACTATTATAATTATTTTTTAAATAGTTAATAAAAACCTTTTTAATGTTTAGTTTAAAACATTGCGAATACTTCGGTTTCATATTTAAATCAAATTACAAGAGAAATAAGAAATTTGTTTCAAGACTAATATTAAAGATTGCTTTTGTGGTGAAGTTTCGTAAACTTCTAAGGGTCAAAGAGGGAACTCTGAAAAGTGCAAAAAGGAGAGCAAGGGACATCGAAAACTAACGTTAAGGGGGCAAGGTGCAGCGCCTTCCCACAAATGCCTGAGGGAAACCCTATCTATATTTCTAATTTCATTTCTGTGGGATGATTATCGACCGAAATGTGCTAGACATTAGTGCAAGTGTATAATATTATGAGAAGTAATTTTTCAAAGTTGAAAGTGAAATGTGTTTATTTCGGACAAATATCATTTTTTCATTTTCTTTCTTTTTTTGTCCATTTTTTTCTATACTCATTTCATCTATTTTCGATTCACAACTCGACATTTCTATAATTCGATGAAGCCAATACCTGTGTTAGTATAAAACTTATACAGCATTTTTTAATTTTATGTCTAAGCAGTTATTTTTTTAATTTTATAATATCTACTTTCTAGCAGATAAAAAAGTGTTTAAACTAGCACAATTGGAATAAACTAAAACTTTTTTTTAATAACACCAGTAATAACATGTTTTCACCAGAAAATCGGAAACTTGCTAAAATTCTAAATCTACTTTCAACTTTTTGTTCTATGGTAAAAAAAAAAAAAAAAATCTTCTGAGCATTTTAGATTGAGGAAGTTCGTTAATTGACTGAACAGTTCGGTTCAATGAGCGAAATGAAATTTTAAAGCACATTATTTTCTTCGTAAAAGAGAGCTGCAAGCGATTTTATGTTTGTTGCGAAGGATTACAGAAACATAAATCTTTCATTTAATTTGCAATTTTCAATGTTAGTACTTTTTTTTTCAATGATTAAAAAGTGAAACATTTTGTTTCTTGCAAAAAAAAAAAAAAAAAAAAAAAAATCAACGATACATCATTTTCTGCACATTTTGAGTGTGTGTATTATTCTGAGTCTTTATAAAATTATTTCTTATCTGTATTCACATGTTCAGTTTTGAATAATTGTACTTAGAAATTTAGTAAAATATTTCGGTACTCTGTTTCTCTTATGTTTGTGTGGGTTTATATTAAAAATATTTGATTATTATAGAATGTTTGCTGTTTAATTTTTTGAAATTGCTGAAATATAACACCAGGGATGATGAAAAAATGCATTTGGTTTAATTTTCATGGTAGCTAAAACTTTTTTTCCCCATGCCCTTGACATGAATGAACCAGCTAAGAAAGAGATTCATTCATGGAATCTTACAAATATTATTAAAGTTTCAGTTCATACTATTAAAAAAAATCTATCTTTACGTGTCTAAAACTATAAGCAATTGCTACTTAAAGTTAATCATTTTCCCTATCTGGGATATGCTTGTGTGTTAATTTAGTTAGAACCAATCAAATTTTAAATATTTCGCAAACTAATTTACGCTTCAAAACATGCAAGTTACTTATGATAAAGATCCTAATATGTCTATTTGCTTAGTTATCGATTATTTGCATAGGTGAGGATAAATATCCTACGAGAGCAAAGATAGTGAATAAATTTCATGCTTGTTCCAGAGAAGCCTTCGTACAAAACTTTCATTATGATTATTATTAATATTACTGTTGTAAGGCAACAAATCTTTGTAACAATGGGTTTTATATTTAATCGAGAAATTACATTTTACTGCTTTCCACCCTAACCGAAATAAACTTTTTTTTTCTTTTTTGATGTCAATATATAGCGCCAAGTTGTACCTTAATATCAATCGAATGTATTTAGTAAAGTCCCAAAGTCTTTAGTTGCTGAGATATAAAGAAAATCAGGCCTCAGAATTTCCGTGACAAACATACCAAGTATATTAAAAGTGCTTTAGAAAAAATGTTTTGAGATAGAAACACCCTGAGTTCTAAATATTTATTTAATTAAATTTCAAGGCTGTAGCACAAAATTCGTGCATAAAAATGCAGCCAAAACAAGAAAAAAAAAATATTTTTTTGTTTCCCCTTTAACACGTTTCTTTGCTTAATCAGCTTGCTTGAGAGGACTAATTTCTTTACAATAGTGCTCCTTAATGTGCAGTGTTGTAAAATTGAGTGAAAAGTAGCAGATTAGGCTTGGCAGACGACATAAATTTCATTGCCGGCTTATCTTTGAAATACTTAAAATTTTGTCAAAAATTGAAAAAAGGAGCCTTTACTTTTTAAATGACTCAAATACTCGTGCTTCAAGGACACAAACTGCCTATGAGAGAAACAGTACTGTGCTTTCAGGGCTGAGGTTTCTTAAACAACAATGATAACGAAGCTTAAGTTACTGAAAAATGGGTTCATTTTGAAATCTTTTTCCAGGGTAGGATTTTGAAAACATTTTACTGCAGCACCTGGATAATTCGGGAATGATAGATAAGACGACAGTCAAAAAAAAACTTCCGTTTTCGAAGTATTGTAAAAACAAAAAAAAAATCTGTGAAGGTATTTTTATATAGCACATACTAATAATGAGTTACTCCAAACTGTAACCTTTAGAGCCTATCTATTATGCAATATTTCTGAGAAGTAAAATAAAAATAATCCTTTTGAAGGCTGGGAAAGAAACTTCCGGTAATTCGAACAACCAATGACTCGGGAGATTATCGTCGGTCCATTGGGACATCGAGTTATTGAGAGTTGACCTGCAAGCAGACTTTTCCGCAACCCGACTGCTACCGATAAAGAAACTCATATACAGACGCGCAGTAATGTGTTAAAACTTTTCTTTGTCAAGTACTCATTTATGTGCATACACAAATAAACCATTTTGTGTATAGATACACGCTGTATATACATCCATTTTTAAGAGAATAGAATATTTACGTATTTCTCCCAGAAAGAGTTCGCATCAAATTACGATTAACGCTTCGAAACTGTATAAAAAGCGCTGAATTTACCGGTTTTTCTTATAAAGATTTCAAAATTATTTTTATCACTTTTTTTTTTTGAGCAACAATGTAGCAGTGTTTCATGTACTGCTCCTGAAATAAAAACATTGGTGATCTAAAGAAATATTTTGAATAGTGAATTAAAAATTGTTTTTTTGAGATATTTAGTTTGAATTGTATTTGGATGTTGATAAATTTTTTTAATGAAATTTTATTTCGCTTTAACATTTTTATAATATGTCACTTGTTTTAATCATGAAGCTTTAATGGTCCTTAATCTTAGCGGAATATATAAGCTGCAGCAGTACGAAATGAGGTACTTTAACCAAAAATTCAGCCCCCCCCCTTTTTTTTTTTCTTTTGAGCTACTTCTGAGAAATTTGCTCATGATATAAAAAGTTTTGTATTTCATTTTTTCATCGATAGAGATTTTTTTTTATAGTTGTAAATACTTCTTCAAGAGATTCAGCATAATTATAATTTGGATGTAGCTGAAATTTTTTTTATGAAATTCTATGCAATATTAGAAGACTATACAACAAATAACAGAAGAAAATATTTTAAATTTTTTTTTTATTCATATCACTTGCTTAGCTTTATCAAGAGCGATTTTTTTGCAATTAAGAAAAACTAATGTAATTTTTACGTTATCGGAATGTAAGAGTGAAAGCAACATTAAAAATTTTGTATTTTTAGGTACAATTTAGTGGTTACTCTTTCTTGTGCTATTGCTGATGGAAAAGTGCTATGGCTTTAAAAAGCTTTTCATTTGAGGTTTTATTCATAAAGATTTTTTTATGCATTGTAAATGCTTCTTTAAGAGATTCAGTATAGTTGGAATTTGGATGTACAGCTAAAATATTTTTTATGAAAAAGGAAAATATTTTACCATTTTTGTATCATATCACTTGCTTAGCTTTGTTAAGAATGATTCTTTTTCTTGAATTTTGAAAGTTTAATATAATTTTATGTAACTGTAATGCAAGAGCTAAAGTAAAATACGAAATTTGGTATTTTTAGCTACAATTTAGTGGTTACTGTTTCTTGTGCTACAGTTGACAGAAAAGTGCTCATGCTATAAAGAGTTTTTCCTTTCCTATTTTTTATTGGTAAAGAATTTTTTTTTCTGCGTTCTATACGCTTCGAATACAAATTCAGTTTGATTGCATTCTGGATGTAGCTAAAATCATTTTTATAAAATTTTATGTAAAATAACGTAAATTTTTATTTAAAAAAGATTATAATTTAACATTTTGTAATGTGTTACCGGTTTTGCTTTATTGAGGGTGATCCTTTTCAATTGTGAAAGTTTAATGTAATTTTATGTTATCGGAATGTAAGAGCTAAAGAAGCATACGATATTCGGTACTTTTAGCTATAATTTAGTGGTTAATGATTCTTGTGCTTCTGCCGATAGAAAAGTGCTCATAATATAAAAAGTTTTTCTTTTACATTGATAAAGAATATTTTTATGCTTTGTAAATGCTTCTCATAGATTCCGTTTTATTGTATTTTGGATGAAACTTAAATTGTTTTAATAAAATCTATTGTTCTTTTAACATTTCAGCCATCTCTCACCTGCTTAGGTTCATAAAAACTGATTTATTGTTTTTAATCGTTAAGTTTTTTGATACACTTTTTTATGTAATCGGAAAATAAGAGATACAGCAGCGTCGTAATTAAGTGTTGTAGTTACAATTAAATCGACAATATTTCTTACGAAACTCCTGATAGAAAAGGGATCTGGATGCAAAGACATTTTATTTCCTTTCTTCATAAATAACGATTTTTTTAATGCGTGAAAAAATTTTCTCACAAGGAACCGGTCATAAAAATTAACTTATTGTTTTCTTACGCTCTTTAAATTACGATAATAATTCGAAAATATAGCTCATTAGCATGATGACCTAAATGCTCACTTTTGGTGAGCAATTAGCAAGTTCTCCTACGATTTATTGGTGTCATCATAGTTCCATTAGCGCTATCAGAGTTTTACCAATATCGTTTTTTCAAAACTTTGTTAGTGATTCTTCCAGACCAAAAAAGGGCGGGATGCTTCCAGATAAAACGGCAATTCAATTCAATTGAAAGGGCAGTTTTGAATAGAAATGTTGTAGTAGAAAGGGCGGTTTTTTTTTTAAACTTTTTTTGTACACTATGCGTATACGTAGCCTTGTATTTTGTAATAGTACTTTTTTGAATAATAACTATTATAATTATTTTTTAAATAGTTAATAAAAACCTTTTTAATGTTTAGTTTAAAACATTGCGAATACTTCGGTTTCATATTTAAATCAAATTACAAGAGAAATAAGAAATTTGTTTCAAGACTAATATTAAAGATTGCTTTTGTGGTGAAGTTTCGTAAACTTCTAAGGGTCAAAGAGGGAACTCTGAAAAGTGCAAAAAGGAGAGCAAGGGACATCGAAAACTAACGTTAAGGGGGCAAGGTGCAGCGCCTTCCCACAAATGCCTGAGGGAAACCCTATCTATATTTCTAATTTCATTTCTGTGGGATGATTATCGACCGAAATGTGCTAGACATTAGTGCAAGTGTATAATATTATGAGAAGTAATTTTTCAAAGTTGAAAGTGAAATGTGTTTATTTCGGACAAATATCATTTTTTCATTTTCTTTCTTTTTTTGTCCTTTTTTTTCTATACTCATTTCATCTATTTTCGATTCACAACTCGACATTTCTATAATTCGATGAAGCCAATACCTGTGTTAGTATAAAACTTATACAGCATTTTTTAATTTTATGTCTAAGCAGTTATTTTTTTAATTTTATAATATCTACTTTCTAGCAGATAAAAAAGTGTTTAAACTAGCACAATTGGAATAAACTAAAACTTTTTTTTAATAACACCAGTAATAACATGTTTTCACCAGAAAATCGGAAACTTGCTAAAATTCTAAATCTACTTTCAACTTTTTGTTCTATGGTAAAAAAAAAAAAATCTTCTGAGTATTTTAGATTGAGGAAGTTCGTTAATTGACTGAACAGTTCGGTTCAATGAGCGAAATGAAATTTTAAAGCACATTATTTTCTTCGTAAAAAAGAGCTGCAAGCGATTTTATGTTTGTTGCGAAGGATTACAGAAACATAAATCTTTCATTTAATTTGCAATTTTCAATGTTAGTACTTTTTTTTTCAATGATTAAAAAGTGAAACATTTTGTTTCTTGCAAAAAAAAAAAAAAAAAAAAAAAAAAAATTCAACGATACATCATTTTCTGCACATTTTGAGTGTGTGTATTATTCTGAGTCTTTATAAAATTATTTCTTATCTGTATTCACATGTTCAGTTTTGAATAATTGTACTTAGAAATTTAGTAAAATATTTCGGTACTCTGTTTCTCTTATGTTTGTATGGGTTTATATTAAAAATATTTGATTATTATAGAATGTTTGCTGTTTAATTTTTTGAAATTGCTGAAATATAACACCAGGGATGATGAAAAAATGCATTTGGTTTAATTTTCATGGTAGCTAAAACTTTTTTTCCCCCATGCCCTTGACATGAATGAACCAGCTAAGAAAGAGATTCATTCATGGAATCTTACAAATATTATTAAAGTTTCAGTTCATACTATTAAAAAAAAACTATCTTTACGTGTCTAAAACTATAAGCAATTGCTACTAAAAGTTAATCATTTTTCCTATCTGGGATATGCTTGTGTGTTAATTTAGTTAGAACCAATCAAATTTTAAATATTTCGCAAACTAATTTACGCTTCAAAACATGCAAGTTACTTATGATAAAGATCCTAATATGTCTATTTTCTTAGTTATCGATTGTTGGCATAGGTGAGGATAAATATCGTACGAGAGCTAAGATAGTGCATAAATTTCATGCTTGTTCCAGAGAAGCCTTCGTACAAAATTTTCATTATTGTTATTATTAATGTTACTGTTGTAAGGCAACAAATCTTTTAAACAATGGATTTCATATTTAATCGAGAAATTACAGTTTACTGTATTCCACCCTAACCGAAATAAAACTTTTTTTTTCTTCTTTGATATCAATATTTAGCGTCAAGTTGTACCTTGATATCAATCGAATGTATTTAGTAAAGTCCCAAAGTCTTTAGTTGCTGAGATATAAAGAAAATCAGGCCTCAGAATTTCCGTGACAAACATACCAAGTATATTAAAAGTGCTTTAGAAAAAATGTTTTGAGATAGAAACACCCTGAGTTCTAAATATTTATTTAATTAAATTTCAAGGCTGTAGCACAAAGTTCGTGCATAAAAATGCAGCCAAAACAAGAAAAAAAAATATTTTTTTGTTTCCCCTTTAACACGTTTCTTTGCTTAATCAGCTTGCTTGAGAGGACTAATTTCTTTACAATAGTGCTCCTTAATGTGCAGTGTTGTAAAATTGAGTGAAAAGTAGCAGATTAGGCTTGGCAGACGACATAAATTTCATTGCCGGCTTATCTTTGAGATACTTAAAATTTTGTCAAAAATTGAAAAAAGGAGCCTTTACTTTTTAAATGACTCAAATACTCGTGCTTCAAGGACAGAAACTGCCTATGAGAGACACAGTACTGTGCTTTCAGGGCTGAGATTTCATAAACAACAATGATAACGACGCTTAAGTTACTGAAAAACGGGTTCATTTTGAAATATTTTTCCAGGGTAGGATTTTGGAAACATTTTAGTGAAGTACCTGGATGATTCCGAAAAGATAGATAAGACGACAGTCAAAAAAACTTCCGTTTTCGAAGTATTGTAAAAACAAAAAAAAATCTGTGAAGGTATTTTTATAAAGCACGTACTAATAATGAATTAATCCAAACTGTAAGTGTTATAGCCTATCTATTATGCACTACTCCTGAGATATAAAATAAAAATAATCCTTTTGAAGGCTAGGAAAGAAACTTCCGGTAATTCGAACTGCCAATTACTCGGAAGATTTTAGCCGGCCCATTGGGACCTCGAGTTATAGAGAGTTGACCTGCAAGCAGACTTTTCCGCAACTTGACTGCTACCGATAAAGAAACTCATTTACGGACGCGCAGTGATGTTAGTAGAGGGTATGGTAGAAAATTGAGCTGGAAACTGCGTTTTGTGATAAAATCATGAAACTTGGCATGTATTTAGACAATGTCCTTGTAAACATTTTTAGAAGGGGAGGCATTTTAAAATCCCCCCCAAAACCTCCCTGGCGGCCATTTTTGGTCAAAAATCCAAAACTACTTTTATTTTTTATTTTTTGAAAACGACCCACTCTTTCTTCTTTTGTGAATCCTATTATGCATACTAAAGCGTAAAAAGCCATCAAAATATCTCTTAACCTCCTAACTTTCATAATAATTTCAAAAACTTTCATTTTTTTTAAACAAACTTTAACTAACTAAAGTCTTGAACATTTTTGGAGAAGTTGTTTGAGAAATGTTTTTTTATGTATTTTGAAGCACTATGTTGAAGAAAATCAATCGGTTTATAGCATAATCCAATAATCCGAACCCCAGAAATCCGAAATATTAGACAATCCGAACATATGTTTTAAAATTTACCGATAAAAACTGACTACAAAACTAAGAATAAAACTAGAAATAAAAAATCATAGACAAAGCTAGTAATTTTTTCAAAATTTGAAACAAACATTTCAATTGGTACTTAAGAATGTATACAATACCTTGATTATATAAAACGAAATCAATTTTCATTTTTGGCAAAACAAAAAAGGACAAACACTTTTTTCGCAATTTTTTTGAAGTTTGACTCACATTCTGCAGTTTTATAAGTTATATTTGCACTAGCGAAATGAGGGCGGGGGGGGGGGGGCACAGATATTTTGTTCATTGAACACCAAAATCTATTATTAAGCGCTTTAAAACAGATTTTAAGTTTTTTCTCAGACGATTTGAAGCGTTTGTTCTATGTTTTAAACGATGTAAGAGGAATAAATTATTAATTACTGCAATAAGAAATTTAGTGCTATGTTAATAAAGGTAAAAATATTGTTATTATTAATAAAATTGTTATTTATTGAAATGTAACTCAAATTGCAAAAACTACGACTAAAACTACAACAAATCCGAGTAAGTGATATGTAAAATGATTATACAGAAGATAATTTTAAAACGTTTGAATTTACAAGTAATTTACACAGATACATAGCATTTTTCTTTGCAGTATTTACACATCGATGTGCAGATAAGTTCATTTTTGAAGAATCCACAAGTTATTTGAGAGCAGTTGTTTTTTACATTTGCGTAACATAAATTCGTTTTAAGCACTTGAAATTGCGGGCAATCTCAAACAAACAAGAACGTGTTTCTCATCAATTACTGTAAACCCCAAAATCATAAAGTCCAGGCTTAATTTTTAAGCATACTGCCTCATTCATATCTACCTTGATAAGCAGTAAAAAAGTTGCCAAAGCTGTGGGTGACAAGTTAATCATTGATCTTTGTTTGCTGGTGGAAAAACGTTTTCTATCTTCATTTACAGACGGAAGTTACATGAAGACGAGTTGCAAAGATTCGATAAGATATTTGAAATTTTTAATTAGGCATACTTTTTTTTTTAGGGTTAGGATAGGTATAAAAATGTACCAACCAGGCTAGTCTTTCCACCTTTTCCACATCGTCAATTTTCCCTTACTTGCAACTAAGAGGTCGTGTCACATCCTGAGAATGAATCGAATCCTCTTTAAGCAATTGCTTTTTGCTGACCGAATTTGTGCGCAAAATTTTGGACTAGTATTAGTCGAAAGTGTTTTCCAGCTACAAATGTAAGCCCCATCTTCTTTCTCCCCTTTTTGTACAACTCATGGAAACATGATATGCCTAAAATGACAGCGGCCGCCAACAGTTCTTACGCATATGCTTCTGTATCTTCTTTCTGCAGCATCCAAAACATGTCCGAAAATCCTACAATCAGTTTCCGCGTGATTTGAGGGAGCTAGAGGTGTCGTATTCAATTAAAATCCCAGTCGAATCTTTAAGAGCAAATCAAGATGGTATAGGCTGTGCAATCATTAAAAACAATTCTGTGTTCTTATCTGCATTCCCGAGGAAACTGATCCAGTTCTCTGGAAGCAAACCATTTTCTCCAAAGTGATATCTTTCTCCTATTTCTTTAATATGTCTTGCATCTGTATCCTGAATAGACATCAGATACAAAAACAAAAAATTTTCGGTCCTAGGTCGTTTTATGTGAACGATGAAAGAAGCATCATAGACAACAGCATCACAGTGTATCCTGCACTTATTCTAGAATTAGCATTCATAATTTTTATCTTCAGCATCCTTTCTCAAAACGTTTTCGTCTTCTCTCGAGTAGTCTTCATCAGTAGGAATACTATTACTTAATTCATTGAGCAGGAATGTTAATAACTAGACTTATTTCTTGTTCAAAGAGCTCCATTTATTGAAACCGATGGAGGATGAGGTTGATTTTCATAGAGAAGAAATTCATCCAGGTTTAAACGCACGATATGGCAAATAATGAAAAGTTTTGAAAATGAATCTCCATTAAATTTTAATATTTTCATTAAACAGACTTACTGGTTTTTCTGTAAAAATGAAAGACTAAAAAGATTTTTTTTTCCTACCCGTGAATTAGAAGTGACTTTTGCGTCACAATTCCTTTATCTATGAATCTGTTGTAACTTTTTTTTCCCAACTTGCCAAATCTTCATGATTTGCTCCACATATTATTCGTCTACTGCTATATGCCTCTCTAATGAGAACAATTCTTTCGATGTTTCAAAAAATGGATTTCCATGTTCAGCTATTGCTCTACAAGGCATGACTCTTCAATATCTTTCTTGAAAACTGGCTTTGGAAACTTAACATTTCTTCATTGCGTATATACAGCGTTTCTTTAAAAGAGCCGAGGTAACTTTTTCAAATTGTGTAAAAAATCGATAACTTGAAGACCAACCAACATACATTTTCTTAACGCAGTTGGAGCTGTGATACACCAATTATACCCCCGTCTCCTTTCACCATCGCATTGTTTTGCCTTTGCATATAAGCACGTTCCAATACAATTACACAAAACACGTTTATTTTGTCTTTTTTACATCAAACATTCTTTCTTTGAAGGCTTTGTGTACGTCAGGAATGTTTGTGGGTTAAAGAAGAAGATCTTTCCTGAAAACTGGTAACCATCGAGCATACTTGCTAAATATATATGTACGTCGTTTAGTATAGCAATAAAATGGGAAAAAACACAGAATCAACTCCTTCAAAGGTTCAGAAAAGATATTAAAGTTGGTTGAAAACTGTGATCTAATAAACATTAACATTAAAAGCCCCAGCTTTAATACGGTGCTTCCAAGTTTGAACATTGAGATGGTGCTTTCTTTCTCGGATTTGCAAGTTATAAAAACTTCTGTGTCAAAAGTGTCTTCATTGCATCGAGGTGAATCTTTTTGTAAGAAGTAGTTAGAGACATTTTAAAATACATTTTAGTTTTTTTCCCCCCATAAAATGAGCAAAAGCTTACTAGTGATCAATCGGGTAATGAAGAATTAACAACAGCAACAATAGTAATGATAGAAATAAGAAGACGTTTTTAATTCAAACTTTAAATTTCTTTCTTTTAAAATTATGTTGTTTTGACATTAATTTCACCCATTTTCCTTCAAATCCTTATTCTCTTATACCCTTTGGAAACAGTTTCGATTATGGCTGCTCAGTCATAAAAAACGAGGTGCATCATGGCCGGATAATTGGACAGTTTGGGCAATAAGAGTTCGGATAACTGGAACTTTACTTTGATATAACCCTAATTTTATTTTAGAAACAATTAATTATGTCATGAGGGGGAAAAATTCAAGTCAGAATTTACAAATTAAAAATATCGATTTTTTTTTAAATAACCACTTTTTGCGAAGTTATTTTGGAAATTAGACGTTTAATGGAGCTTTAAACGGTAAAAAATATAATCAACATCTATGGAGTGATACAAGCAATAATTTTTAAAATTATAATATTTTTTAAAGAAAAAATCACCAATTTTGGTTTTGGACCAAAAATTGCCGCCAGGGGGGGGGGCTTTGGGGGGGATTTTGGAATGCCTCCCCTTCCTAAAATATTTGTATATACAATGTCTACAAACATGCCAAGTTTCAAAATTTTATCACAAAATGCAGTTTCTTCCCCCGTAGCCCCCTGACTATATGTTAAAACTTTTTTTGCCAAGTACTCATTTATGTGCATACACAAATAAACCATTTTGTGTATAGATACACACATGTATATACATCCATTTTTAAGAGAATAGAATACGTATTTCTCCCAGAAAGAGTTCACATTAAACTACGATTAATGCTTCGAAACTGTGTATAAAAAGCACTGAATTTACCGGTTTTTCTTATAAAGATATCAAAATTATTTTTATCACTTTTGTTTTTGAGCAACAATGTAGCAGTGTTTCATGTACTGCTCCTGAAATAAAAACGTTGATGATCTAAAGAAATATTCTGAAATTCTGAATTGAAAATGGTTTTATGAGATATTTAGTTTGAATTGTATTTGGATGTTGAAAAATTTTTTTAATGAAATTTTAATTTGCTTTAACATTTTTACTTTCTTCTATATCTAATATATAGAAGAAAGTATTGGATTCGTGCAAATTTTCGAATTTCGAATTTTGACGGATTCGAACGTTTTGAGGTGTGCTGAGTCCATTTCGACCATTTTTGGAAAATGTCTGTCTGTCTGTGTGTGTGTGTGTATGTGTGTGTGTATGTATGTATGTGTGTGTGTATGTATGTGTGTCACGTCTGTGTGTGACCAGTTTTTTGTGGCCGCTCTACAACAAAAACTACCGCATGAAATCGAACGAAATTTAGTACACATATGTGCCCCTATGTGAACTTGTGCCCATTAGTTTTTGGCGCGAATTCCTCCAAGGGGGGTGGAGCAATGGGACGTTTTTCGAGTTACGCGTGCTTGCTATTCCTCAGGAAGTTACTGGCGGAATCAAACAAAATTTGGTCCATATGTTGGTATTAACAGGAACAGGTGCTGATTCAATTTTGGTGTCAATAACTCAAACGGGGGTTGAGCTGTAGAACGTTTTTTGTCGTCAATTGTGACTGCTGTATCTCAAGAAATAATGAACGGAATGAAAGAAAAATTTATCGGCAAGTAGCCCTTAGTGGGTATAAGAACTGATTTTAGTTTTGTGTCAACAGCTAAAAGGGGGGTAGCGCAATCACCCGTTCTTTTTTTCCATTTTGAGTGCCCTATCTCAAGAAGTAATGCTACGTTCTGGTTGAAATTTGGAATATATGTGAATCCATATGTAAACAGGCTTTGGTTCTATTTTAACGCCGATCGCTCCAAGAGGTGTTGATTTTTTTTTTTTTTTTGCGAATAAAAATATTTTTATTAATGCAACAATAAGAAAGATAAATCGTAATAGATTGTCGTCTGCGTATTTCTCGTGATTTTAATTGTATGGAAATGATAGGAAATATTATCTCAATGATTTAAAATTTTTAACTGTTGCCATCTTATGTTTGTTAACAAATAAAATATTTGTAATTAATTCAAGCAAGGCTTTTAAAATAACTTTCAATTTTCGCTCTTTGCTTTGCTTTTGCAATAATTCAGACATTGGGATAGTCGTCAAGTTTTTGCATGTGTAATTTTGTTTTTGTTGGGAATATTGCTTCCTCGTCAAGCATGGGGAGGGATCAGAAAAAAATAAAAAAAAATTAATTTGAATTTTGACATCTTGAATTCAAATTATGTTTTTCGCAATCACGAGTGTGTGTATGTAGGCATGTGTGTTTGTGTGTGTGTGGGGGGGGGGTGTTTGTGTGTACGGGTATGTGTGTTTGTGTCTGTGTGCTGGCATAAGTGTGGGGGGGTATGTGTATGTGTGTGTGGGGGGTATGTGTATGTGTGTAGGCATTTGTGTTTGTGTCTGTGTGCAGGCAGGAATGTGTGGGTAGTTGTGTGTATGTGTGTGTATGTATGCGTGTGTGTTTGTGTAAGTATGGGTAGGTGTATGTGTGTGTAGATGTATGTGTGTATGTGTTTGTGTGTGTGTTGTTGGCCTACATTTTAATCAATATCTAACGTGGAATGCCCACATAGATTGGATTAAGCACAAAACTTTCTATAAGCAAAGCTGTCTGCAACGCCTAGCAGGTAGAAACTGGGGGATTCGAATGGCAGAAAGAAGACTGATTTACACTCAAATTTTTGAAAGTACAATACTTTATGCAGCAGGATTGTGGGGTAGATGTTTACCAGTTAAATTAGAAAAGCAATTACTAACTCTTCAACGCAGGGCACTTCTCACTATAACCGGAGCATACAGAACTTGCTCGCACACCGCTTTGCAAACCTTGACTGGTATTCCTCCAATAGAACTAACAGTAAGGGAAAAAGTATGGATTTGGAAAATAGGAATAGAATCAGCAGAGATTATTCTAGATGGAACTACTTATTCACCTTCAGATTTTGAAACTCCTGCACCTAAATGGTTTTCCAATTCACATTTACAAATTAAAGAATATCCAATCTCAATAAATTCCAATTCTACAAATCTTTCCTTTCATCGCTTATACACAGATGGCTCTCGCACTTCCACCGGTACAGCATCAGCATATGCTTATTTTGAGGGCGAAACTCTTTCATCGTCTTGGAGTATCCGACTTCATCCCGATAATAGTATTTTTCAAGCTGAATTATTTGCTATTCATCAAGCATTAAAGTTCTCGGATTCACTTAACGCTGATTCCATTCAAATTTTTTCGGATAGTCAGTCTTCTCTCTTAGCAATTAAAAATCCTCTTCAACGGAATAAATCAGTATCTGATATTCAACAGTCATTATTAGGTAATTCTTCTGTCTCAATTCATTGGGTAAAAGGGCATTCTGGGGGCGTCGGCAACGATCTGGCTGATCGCTTAGCAAGAACTGCAGCTGACGACCCGCAGTTTCCTTCTTCATCTATTCCTCTTCCAAAATCTTCACTAATTTCATACATTAAAAAACAAACATTAGATGACTGGCAATTTAGGTGGAATGAAGCGGACACTGGACGAAGAGTCTTCGAATTCTTCCCCACCGTTCGTTTTTCTCCCCGCATTAAAAGTAGGTTTGAGACAATTTTCTTTTCTGGCCATGGACCATTCCCACAATATCTTCACAGATTTAACCTTTCTGATTCTGCTAATTGCTCTTGCGGCGAATTAGGTTCTCCGGAACATTACATTTTTTTCTGTCCACTAACATCGCATTTGCATATCAGACGTAATCATAGTCTTTCACTCAATAAAAACATATTAATTGCCTGTTCACAACATCATACCCGCATCAAACTTAACTCAATTTTCAGTCTATTGTCTAATGAAGGCTTCATGTTTCAAGGCGTTGATTAATACACATATTTTTTCTTTCTTCAATAGTTAATACCGTTTAAATTCAGAGTTTTTTCTACACTTTAACACGTTATCATCTGTAACGCAACAACTCTCTAATGTGGTTTATGTTTAATTTATCATTGTAAGCTTTTATGCATTGGTTTTGTCTACTTTATTACATATAATAATGTTAAATTACCAAAATTTTTGTCAAAAGCAAATCAAAATTGTAACAGTTAACAATGTATTTTTCCTGTATTTTTATGTATTTTTATGTATTTAAATAAAGTTCCTCAGAGACCCACTTGCTCAGATTTATCTGAGCATTTAAAACCGATAAACCAAGTAATTGGTAGGTGCGGGTGGTCTCTGAGGGTGTCAAGTGTCAAGTGTGTATGTATGCGCGTGTGTGTAGGACATGGATGCAACCTGAAGACGGCTTTCGCTATAGGTGCTGCATCGTGAGGAGCCCGCCTGTCCACGGTGATGGTGCAGAGGGTGGCGGTGGGAAAAATCAAAGGAACGTCAAAAACGGTCAAATGAAAGCAATAAGCAATCGTGATTGCTCAAAAAAAGAAAAATATAGAAGAAAGTTTCGTGATGGCCACAACATACTAGTTATAATATGTCACTTGTTTTAATCATGAAGCTTTAATGGTCCTTAATGTTAGCGGAATATATAAGCTGCAGCTGTACGAAATGGGGTACTTTAACCAAAAATTCAGAACCCCCCTCCCCCCTTTTTTTTCTTTTGAGCTACTTCTGAGTAATTTGCTCATGATATAAAAGTTTTGCATTTCATTTTTTCATCGATGGAGATTTTTTTTTCATAAGTTGTAAATACTTCTTCAAGAGATTCAGTATAATCATAATTTGGATGTACCTGAAATCTTTTTTCTCAAATTCTATACAATAACAGAAGATAATATAACAAATAGCAGAAGAAAATATTTTAACTTTTTTTTTATTCATATCACTTGCTTAGCTTTATCAAGAGTGACTTTTTAGGAATTAAGAAAAACTAATGTAATTTTTACGTTATCGGAGTGTAAGAGTCAAAGCAACATAATAAATTTTGTATTTTTAGCTACAATTTAGTGGTTACTCTTTCTTGTGCTATTGCTGATGGAAAATTGCTCTGGCTTTAAAGAGCTTTTCATTTGATTATTTATTCATAAAGATTTTATTATGCATTGTAGATGCTTCTTCAAGAGATTCAGTATAGTTGGAATTTGAATGTATACCTAAAATATTTTTTATGAAAAAGGAAAATATTTTACAATTTTTGTATCATATCACTTGCTTTGCTTTGTTAAGAATGATTGTTTTTCTTGAATTATGAAAGTTTAATATAATTTTATGTAACTGTAATGCAAGAGCTAAAGTAAAATACGAAATTTGGTATTTTTAGCTACAATTTAGTGATTACTGTTTCTTGTGCTACAGTTGAGAGAAAAGTGCTCATGCTATAAAGAGTTTTTCCTTTCATTTTTTTTTATTGGTAAAGATTTTTTTTTCTGCGTTCAAGGCGCTTCGAATACAGATTCAGTTTGATTGCATTCTGGATGTAGCTAAAATCATTTTATAAAATTTTATGTAAAATAACGTAAATTTTTATTTAAAAAAAGATTATAATTTAACATTTTGTAATGTGTCACTGGTTTTGCTTTATTGAATGTAAGAGCTAAAGAAGCATACGAAATTCGGTACTTTTAGCTATAATTTAGTGGTTAATTATTCTTGTGCTTCTGCTGATAGAAAAGTGCTCATAATATAAAAAGCTTTTCATTTTTCTTTCACATTGATAAAGAATGTTTTTATGCTTTGTAAATGCTTCTCATAGATTCCGTTTCATTGTATTTTGGATGAAACTTTAATTGTTTTTATAAAATGTACTGTTTTTTTTTTTAAACATTTAGCCATCTCTCACCTGCTTAGCTTCATAAAAACTGAATTATTGTTTTTAATCGTTAAGTTTTTTGATAAAATTTTTTATGTATTCGAAACATAAGTGATACAGCAGCGTCGCAATTCAGTGTTGTAGTACAATTTAGTCGACAATATTTCATACGAAACTCCTGATAGAAAAGGGATTCGGGATATTTAGTAAAGTCCCGAAGTCTTTAGTTGCTGAGATATAAAGAAAATCAGGCCTCAGATTTTTTGTGACAAACATGCCAAGTATATCAAAAGTGCTTCAGAAAAAATGCTTTGAGGTACAAACACCCTGAGCTCTAAATATTTATTTAATTAAATTTCAAAGCTTTAGCCCGAAATTCGTGCATAAAAATGCAGCCAAAACAAGAATTTTTTTTTGTTTCCCCTTTAACACGTTGCTTTGCTTATCAGCTTGTTTGAGAGGAAAAAATTTTTTACAACAGTGCTCCTTATTGTAAAATTGAGTGATAAGTTGCGGATAAGGCTTATCGGACGACGTAAATTTCATTGCCGGCTAATCTTTGAGATACTTAAAATTTTGTCAAAAGTTGAAAAAAGAAGCCTTTACTTTTTAAATGACTCAAATACTCGTGCTTCAAGGAGAGAAACTGCCTATGTGAGATAGAGTGCTGTGCTTTCAGGGCTGAGGTTTCATAAACAACAATGATAACGACGCTTAAGTTACCGAAAAATGGGTTCATTTTGAAATCTTTTTCCAGGGTAAAATTTCGCAAACATTTTACTGAAGTACCTGGATGATTCCGAAAAGATAGATAAGACGACAGCCAAAAATAACTTCCGTTTTCGAAGTATTGTAAAAAAGAAAAAAAAACCTGCGAAGGTATTTTTATATAGCACATACTATTAATGAATTAATCCAAACTGTAAGTGTTATGCCTATCTATGCACTATATTCCTGAGAAATAAAATAAAAATATTCCTTTTAAGGCTAGGAAAGGAACTTCCGGTAATTCGAACAACCAATGACTCGGGAGATTTTCGTCGGTTTATTGGGACAACTAGTTATAGAGTTGACCTGCAAGCAGACTTTCCCGCAACCCGACTGCTACCGATAAAGAAACTCATTTACAGACGCGCAGTGATGTGTTAAAACTTTTCTTTGCCAAGTAATCATTTATGTGCATACACAAATAAACAATTTTGTGTAGATACACACTTGTGTACATCCATTTTAGGAGAGAATAGAATATTTACGTGTTTCTCCCAGAAAGAGTTTACATTAAACTACGATTAATGTTTAGAAACTGAGTATAAAAAGCGCTGAATTGACCTGTTTTTCTTTTAAAGATATCAAAATTATTTTATCACTTTTTTTTGAGCAATCACGATTGCTTATTGTTCTTATTTGACGGTCCTTGGCGTTGTGTTCCCTTTTTCAGCTTGGACCAGGGGCCTCTGCAGCAAAACCGCCCACCGGCTCCTCTGGTCCTGAGCACTGCTCCCATAATCCGCTTCTCCTGATCGGTGGCGTCCATGTCCTACACACACGCATGCTCACACACATACAGGCTCACACATACGCACACGCCTACCACACACACAAGCCCACACACGCATGCACGCGCGCTTACACACGCACATGCCTGCACACACACACATACACGCTCACACGTACACGCTTACACACACACACAAGCCTACACACGCATTTACGCGCGTCTAACACGCACACGCCTGCGTACACAAATATCTATACAGATGTAACTGCACAGGCGGAGGGGCAGGTTTGGGGGGGATAGGAGCCGTTTCTAGAAACAATAACTCCACTGAGTAGGGTCCTGTCGCAACTCGTGATTGCGAAAAACATAATTTGAATTCAAAATTTCACAGTTCAAATTATTATTTTTTTTTTTTTACAATTTTTTAAAGACAGAACGAAGATATGAACTCTCGCTTCTTCGAAGATCTGCTGTCCGCTGACCGCTTCGAATATGATGTAACGCACCCACGTGATCTAACTGAAGTAACTTGCTTTTTTTTTCTTCCTTTCAAAGGAATCATTGACTTTTTTTCTTCAAAGGTATTTCCGTTTGTTTCTACCCCCTCCCCCCCGGACGTTTTGTGAACTATTCGATTTTTATATATTTTATTTATTTTTTTTTTCTTTCTTCTTTCTCTTTTCACAGCGTATAAGGCTAAACTACCTCACCAGAAAAAAGTTATTGTATTTATTTCATTCCTGCAAGTGAACTTTTTCGTGTCTCAAATGTTCCCGGCTAAAGGAAAAACTTTTACAAACGCGCAGTGAACAGTGGAAACTTTTTTTGTCAAGCATTTACTGTCCGTTTACCGGGAGAGGGCGCTTGGCTCCGCCTTTGACCGACGATTCCATTTCACTGTTTCAGAAGAAGGCTTATGATCAGAGCATTTTGCCGTTAACATAGCGATTTTTAAAATTTAGGAATAACGAAAGTAACAGAGGACACAAGTGAAGCAAGGGACGCAGAGGACACTAAGACTTTTTCGCACATTTAATAGTTCCATTGAGAATTAATACTAATGGAGAGAGCCGTAGCAAATGTCTCAGTGTAATAAGCTTGGGACTCAATGTTTCCCAGGTCAGGTACTTGTTTGGCTGGAAAGATGTAGCGTTTTGGCACGCAATCGCTCTTTTGGCATTAAATATTTTTCAGACGGCGCTTATTATGAAGTCGGGGCTACAAATCAGAGCTGCGGAGTCGTAGCAAAAATGACAAATTCTGGCTGCAACTCCTTTCCCCGTAATCTTCTTTACTAATAATAAAGCTGAAAGTCTCTCTGTCCGGATATCTGGATGTCTAGATGTCTGGATGTCTGTGACGCGCATAGCGCCTAGACCGTTCGGCCGATTTTCATGAAATTTGGCACAAAGTTAGTTTGTAGCATGGGGGTGTGCACCTCGAAGCGATTTTTCGAAAATTCGATGTGGTTCTTTTTTTATTCCAATTTTAAGAAAAAAACTATCATAAATTACGAAATTATCATAACGTGCAACCGTAACATGAGCACAAGCCAATTGGCGAGATACGAAATTATCATAACGTGGAACTGTAACGTCGGTACAAGCCAATTGGCGAGAAAATTCACCATACATTATTTTTAAATATACAAGCGAACCAAAAGACCTTTAATTTTTTCTATTACGGGCGAAGCCGTGCGGGTGCAACTATTTACTAATAATAAAGCTTCAAGTCTCTCTGTCCGGAGGATGTCTGTAGGATGTCTGTGACGCGCATAGCGCCTAGACCGTTCGGCCGATTTTCATGAAATTTGGCACAAAGTTAGTTTGTAGCATGGGAGTGTGCACCTCGAAGCGATTTTTCGAAAATTCGATTTTGTTCTTTTTCTATATCAGTTTTAAGAACATTACGGAATTATCATGACGTGGAATGGGAGAGCGAATGAGCATAGCCAATTGGCGAGAAATTCATCATCCATTATTTGTAAACATACTGGCGAACCAAATGACCGTTTAATTTTCTACTTCGGGCAAAGCCGTGCGGGTACCACTAGTAATAAATAAATAAGTAAATAACGGATACAAATACAATCCTATCATTCACACTCCCTCTCCCCACTTCTTCCCTGATTTTAAAATATAATGTAACTGCATTTTTCATGTATTTTGATGTTTATTCCTTGAAATGACGGGCATGTACAAATATATGTTTAAAGTGTTCTGTTATTGACTGAAAATTGAAACTGACTTGAATGATACTCGAAAGAAAGAATGATACTATTGACTTGAAAGATACTCGCCAACAAAGCAAATGTACACAAAATGCTTAAGAGCCGTTAAAATAATTACTAGTTAGGTAAAAAGTGTTTTTATAGAACTAAAATGTTATTTGCACTCAAGATATACAATGTTTTATAACTTTTGTAGGTAAAATAAGTACAAAAATTTAAAAATTATAGGCAACTGTGGAATATGTACTCGTTGAATGCATATGAATATTATTTTTTCTTTATTTCGAAATAAAAAACATTCGTACATGCTAGGGAAAAGTTACTGGACCTCCTGGTGTGGCTTTTTCCTCACAGTTTACAATGCTAGAATACTGCACTATTACTATAAATCTAATTTTTCACGTCAACAGTTAAAGGTTGTTATCATTCATGGCTTCAGCTAATGAAAACTTTTTCAGCGGTTACGGTCAACTCGAAATTGCTCCCCAGGTCACATGGTGCTGTTGCCGTATCGGGATAGTAGGGTTGCACTCTCTCCATTTATTCCTTCTCAATGAATAGTTCAGCAAAGTTGAAATTGTTTCATTTGCAAGCACGAGAATGGTTACCGATCACCCCTACGTTAAGTTGTTCCGTAGGGTCAGGTTGGGTAAAATGGGTAGTCAAAATATATTACTTAAAAAACAAATAATTTTCAATACATTTGCATTTTTTTGAGTTGGATATTCTAATTAGCTGTTCTGAGTTCTAATTCACAATATTTATTTTTTCAATAGATTCTTTTTTAATGAAGGGCAACACTTTAAACTGAAGTAGGTAAATTTAAGCCGAATGTTGACGGCTTGAACTTCTATCTCCAGCTCGTGATTTTTGAAGTATTTTTATTTCTGTGGCATAACATCTTTAGTTGGACATTTTTGTTGCTGCTTCAACTTGCAGGTAAGAAAAAAAAATAATTTTTCTATTTTTAATCCCATATTTTGAAAATGGGGGTAAAATGGGTATATGGTTAGGCTTAACATTCCAGCAAGTTGTCATAGTAGATGTAGTATGATATTCTCTTTAAATGATCGTTAGTTCAATTGTGGTGAATTTAAAATGATTGAAACATAAAAATATGCAATGCCATGATTATATAAAATAAACATTGCTCCATCATCTTTATCTTTACTAATAATAAAGCTGAAAGTCTCTCTGTCTGGAGGATGTCTGGATGTCTGTAGGATGTCTGTGACGCGCATAGCGCCTAAACTGTTCGGCCGATTTTCATGAAATTTGGCCCAAAGTTAGTATGTAGCATGGGGGTTTGCACCTAGAAGCGATTTTTCGAAAATTCGATTCGGTTCTTTTTCGATTCCAATTTTAAGAAAAAAAAATATCATAAGATGGACGAGTAATTTACGAATTTATCATAACGTGGAACCGTAACATGGGCACAAGCCAATTGGCGAGATACGAAATTATCATAACGTGGAACCGTAAGATGGGTACAAGCCAACTGGCGAGAAAATTCACCATACATTATTTGCAAATATACAGGCGAACCAAAAGACCTTTTGATTTTTCTATTACGGGCAACGCCGTGCGGGTATCACTAGTAATAAATAAAAATAAGTCAAAGGTACACTTATTCTAGTGTTTCAACTGCTTTATTAATATTTTTGGAAGTGAAATGCTGTTTTTGTTCCTTCTGAGTCAGTCTTGTTACATATTTTACATATTATTTAAAGGTTTAAAACAATAATAATAATTAATTACTTTGGATGAATTTTATTATTGTTTGCTATATTAGTTATAATAAAAAATACATAATCCTGTACATTGGTCAGCTTTAGACGGTTTAAAGCAGTTTTTGACCATTTAATCTAGCTTTTGGTCATTGAGTGAAAACTTCTTTTGAATGTCAAAAACATACTGCATTAATAGCAACCCAAATGACAATAAACATTAATAACTTCATATTATCAAAAATTCTACACTTTTTTAAAAAGTTTTAGCACTAATTATTTATATTGTTTTCTATTTAATGAATATTAAATGTAGACAAAAAAATCACACAGTACATTAACACAAGTCTTTTTTTCCAGGTTTTCTGACATGCCTAGGGTATATGTGAAGAAGAAGTTGCCTGCTTACTCAGAGGAAGACTTGAAACAGGCTGTTGCGGTTGTAGAGAACGGCGCATCAATTTTTAATGCATCAAAGAAGTTCAAGATTCCATATGAGACTTTAAGGAGATGGGTTGTAAAAACACCAGATGACAAGGGATCAGGAAAATTGACAGTTTTTTCAAATGAAGAGGAACACATTATTGTTGAAAGTTTGAAATTTATGGCAAGATGTGGGTACCCCCAAGATCGAAAGGATCTTAAATATATAGTTAAAGGTTTTACAGAAGCTTTGCCCCCTTCAAGAAAAATGAATATACCATTCAAAGATTTTGTACCAGGTCCTGATTGGCTTCGGAATTTCGAAAAAAGATGGCATGAGAATTGAGCAGAAGAAAAAAAATTTTGAAAAAAAAAAAAAAAAAAATAGAACCGACTTCAAAATTGCTCTAAAAAGTGAAAAATAATTTTATTCTTTAAACACCATCGATAATGCTTTTAAACATAATTTTTGAAGTTGGCGCAAAAACAAAACGTAAAATCCAGTGTAACCATGCTTCGTTCATATTTTTTTTTTCAGAAAAGCATCCAAAGTTACGAACGAAACATTTATATCGCTATTCAAATATGCTATCATCAATGCATAATGTATGTGATAGTGAAGAAACTGGTCCTGGTTAAATTTATAGTTGTATTTGAGTTATGGCTGTGAATGATTTTATCTATCGTTTTTGCGCCAACTTCAAAAATTATGTTTAAAAGCATTATCGATGGTGTTTAAAGAATAAAATTATTTTTCACTTTTTAGAGCAATTTTGAAGTCGGTTCTATTTTTTTTTTCAAAATTTTTTTATTTTATTCTTTTTAGTGTAAATGTAAGTATTTCAGAAATAATTCATAAAGTTACCATCACGAAACTTCACATTTTTTCTTAAAAATGCTAGATACTAAAAAAAAAAAAAAATATTGACACGTGTTAAACTTTAAGCGATTGGCACTAAAAACTTATCTTTGTTCCTCTCTGGAAATCATGCATAGTTAATTTAATTATAACCATTTAAGTATTACGTTTTTCCTAACTAATTTACATTCCACAGCATCTAAGTTGCTCATGATGCAATCTTGTATTTTCTTACTTAGCCCCGATCATCTGTTATCGGCATAGATGATAACGATAAAAATACTACAGAGTCCTAATCACTGCATCACCTCGCTTCCAGGTTAGGTTTACCCCTACTATGGAGCAATAGCACTGAAGAAAGGAAGATTTTGATAATTCACATAGGGTTACTATAAATCAGCAGGGTTACTAAAATAAAATTATTTACGCCAAAAATGAGACGACAGCGCCAGATTCCCCATTATTGAAATATCCCTTGAAGAAATTTGATGCTTACTTCAGAGAAGCCTTCATTCAAAATTATCATTACAATTACTATTAATGTTACTGTTATAGGGCACCAAAGTTTTATAACAATGAGTTTCCTATTGTCGCGTAGATGAAGATAGCGAAGACAATGTGAAAGCCAAATGAAGCGAATACTCGTTGTCTCAACTCGAGATCTTTATTCAGAACCATGAATGAACGTTACATCTTATATACAACTTGAGAAAGTGCTGGAACTTTCCAGACTTGGAAAGATACAGAAATTAATAGAAGATTCGAGAAAATACGGGAAACAGTAGACACGAAATTTTAGTAAAATTCACTTTGTCCTAGTCGGGATTTGAACCCGGGTCGCTCGTGTGGGAGGCGAGAATTCTATCACTGAGGCACCGTTATCCACGGATGAAAAGTGCGAACTTCGCTACAAAATCTTTTAATAGGGAAATTGCATAAAATTTACTGTTTTTTGCCCATAACTTTTTTTCTAAAGAACAAATATGGTCAAACAAAGTAATGGGACCTAAGTTGAGCCATCCCCTATCCATTAAAAAAAGAATCATCAAAATCGGTTCACTAGGTGAGACGCTATGAGTGGACAAACAAACAAAAAAAAAAAAAACATACATACGGTATGAATTGATAACCGCCTCCTTTTTGAAGTCGGTTAAAAACCAGAGTTATTGACAAAATCAAGAGCAGATGCGATGTCACCACATATAGTAAATCATTTTCTTGACATGTACGAAAATTTGTTACATGAAAACAATTAGCTGGAGCATCCAGAAAAAATCTTTAACTTGGATGAAACGGGGCTGGGCACAGAGTTTTCGTTGCAAAAAATGCTCGGACAGCATACCGAAAGTCAGCGACATGCGGTAAAACAATGTTTTCGGTGCTTTTTTGTGTATCTGCTGATGGGAAGAACATGCCACCCTTTACAGTTTATAAGAGTAAGCATTATTATGATACATGGACCCAAGGTGGACCTAGTGGTGCCATGTATGGATGCACTGATTCAGGATGGATGACTGATAAAGTTTTCGAACAATGGATTAAACATTTTTCTAAGTATGTTGAGAATTTGCAGAAACCGGTTTTACTTATCTTTGATGGACATGAAAACCACCTTACTTTTGAAACCATCAAACATGCAATGGAAAATCAAATCATTATATTGTGCCTTCCTCCAAACACAAGTAAGTCATGCACTTCAACCACTTGATGTTGGTGTATTTGCGCCACTAAAAAAACAATGGAAGGACATTTTGAGAGCATGGTTTACAGAAAGTCGTTATCAGAGTGTAACAAAATCGGTCTTTCCTGTACTTCTGGGGAGACTCTTCAAAAATATGTCAGCCACAAACGCCATAAAAGGTTTTAAAGGCAGTGGAATCTATCCACCGAACCGCAAAGCACTTGCACACAAAGTAACAATTTCCTCAGAATTTGCTGATACAATACAATCAGATGCTACCAGTTCCACCGATGTTCCTTTAAATTCTCAGAATTTGTCCTCGTCTCCATCTGAAAAGTTTACATCAAAAAACACAATTTCCTCGCCATACAAAGATTTGAAATGTGCAATACTGTCGGCAATTTCTCCTAAACCTTCGGATTTGACAACAACCTGCATGAACAATTTAAAAAGAAAGCGTAAGCGTGTGCAGGTAAAAAACAGGAGAAGTATTGACAAACAAAGATGTTCTAGAGAGGCTAAAAGTTGAAAGAGAAAAACGTAATGAAATAAAAAACAAGAGAATAAAGATAATAAAGGAAAAAGAAAATTTCTATTCAGAAGATGAATCAGGAAAAGAAACAGCTAAAAATGGGCAAAGTATAACCATAGGTGCCTGGGTGAAAGTGTTATACTTAGGAAAAAAAAGCATGAAAGAATTTGTTGGCAAAATTATGGCTATTGACGGAAATACTTATGAGATGACATATTTGAAAGAAATCTGAGATGGGGGATTTTTATATTTTTCCTGATATAGAGGACGTAGGTTTCATTGAAGAACATCAAATTATTAAAGTTTTTACTGAGCCACAGTTTAATAATAGAGGCCATTACTTTTTTAAAGAATGACGTCTGATTATCATATGATTTTTTCAAATTTACTGTATACACTATTTATTTTATTTTTTGAATTAAATAGTTAAATTTTGTTAACTAACTTTTAATTATATGCTATCACAATTCACTGAACAAATATTATCCTTTTTTTATCATTTCCTATTGCTTTTGACTATCATACCCATTTTACCCCATAGACTACCCATTTTCATCTGCATGGGGTAAAATGGGTATACAAAACATACAGTCATAAACACTCCCCTCACATATATATGCAAACCAAATAATGTGTGAAAATTACCTAATTCTACTCTCAACATATGTAATGTATATATAAAACAAAACAAAAAATTAGAAACAAAATAATTTGACAGAAATATTTGAGTGAAAAGCCAAAAGTTGGCTATTTTATACCCATTTTACCCCACCTGACCCTACCTCAGAGCCAGGCTTACGTAAGTCACATAATTGCTGCTTTACAGGAGAGAGGGAAAACGTTTGTCTGACTCATGCGAGGGAGGGAACGCGCGCTCTGTTAACGCTGGCAAATAATTACATACAAAGTATTTTTTTCTCTAGAATTACGCTCATACGGCTCGATGCGGATCAGGATTATACATACAATGCACCAATAAACGGAAAACCGCAATTTTCGGACTTAAGCTTGTCTGGCTCTGAAATACTGAATTGAATTCTGTGTTCGAGAAGGCGGAGCGAAGTGATATTCCGAGGTGAGCACACGGACACACATATTAGGGATGCACCGATAAACAAATTCATCGACTGCCTGATTAACGACAAAAGATAATCGGCCGATACTGACAAATCGGCTGCCGATAAATTATAATAATAATAATTTTTAGTTCGACACTTTTTCCCATCTGCCTTTTTGTCATGATCACAGTTTAGGCTCTTCAGAATTAAATCAAAGTTCGTTGATTTCTGTGAGTGATGACTTTTTCTCCCTTTTCATAATTTTTCTAAAAATAATGTTTCGAAAAACTATTCAAGCTCTGCAAACCAATTTTTTTTAAATCAATGTTGATACAATGGAGTTGTTTCCTTCATTCAAAATTCAAGTATTACTTTTAGTCACTGAAATTGATAGAATAAGCAAAATAAATAAATAAATAAAAATAACATGGAGCAAGAAAAAACTTTCATTTCCCAACCCTTAATTTTTAATTAATTTCTTAAAATGTCCAATTTTGAAAATTGTGGTCCTTATGGCGTCACAACGTATGTACTTTGGCGCATCTGTCTACCGCATTTCCACGTTATAATAATCAATAAGCGAATTAAATATTGCGGTCTACGCTTGCTATCAACCATATCATTGCCAGTACATGTGAGTACAGAAGCGAATTAAATATTGTGCTCCTGTGAATGACATTTCATCATTTCTTGATGTCATCGGCAGAAGCGTAAACAATGAAAGCGCAAAGATTAAAATAATTTTTTTTAAAGTATTAAACTTAGTCAAATTATTTAAAAATTGGTCAAATCCTATGTTTTTAAGCATGAACTTTCAGGAAAATACTTTCAAAATTTCGGAAACGACCCCATTACTGTTTGACCACGGATTGTATGTAAATTTGCAATCGGCCAAGTTAAGACGATTCCATCTGAATGAATCTAGCAGTGGAGAAGGAAAAATAGCGATGGGATTTCGATGCACGCGTTTCATAATTTCACTACTGCCTTATTGAGCAATCACGATTGCTTATTGCTTTCATTTGACCATCCTTGATGTTGTGGTTCCTTTTTTAGCTTGGACCAGGGACACCAGCACCACCGCCCACCGGCCTCTGCGGGCGCGACTCCGAGCACTGCCTCCTGGAATCAGTTTCTCCTAGTCGATCGCGTCCATGTCCTACACACACGCGCGCTCATACACACACACGCATACACACACATACACACACGCTCATACACACAAGCTTTTACACACATGCACACACGCCTAAGGAACATACACACAGGTCTATGCACACACACAAGCCTACACATGCACGCACGCGCGCCCACACACACACACACACCCACATACACAACTATACATACGTAACCGCCCAGGAGGAGGGGTAGGTTTGGGGGGACAGGAGCCGTTTCTAGAAACAATAGCCCCCAATTAGTAGGGCCCTGTCGCAACTCGTGATTGCGAGAAAACATAATTTGAATTCAAAATTTCAGAGTTCAAGTTAATTGTCTTTTTCTCTATTTATTGTCTTCATTGAGGTAAAAATGAGTTAAACAAAATGAGTTTCTATGGAAACAACAAAAAGAGAAAAAAATGTTTTTGTTCGTTTCGGAAATTGAAAAGCAAAATTGTAAAAAAAAGACTATGTTGTGAACAAAATAAATCAATTAATTTTTCAGTGATAATATAGATCTAATATAGTTTTGATTTAAAAATTATTGCAGTGAATATATTGTCATCTTTAAAAAACTGAGTCGAAATAATTAAGAGGCAGACACGCACATCTGTATCAGAAAAACTACCATCCCTGAAAGGTAATAGATGCTTCCATTTCCGCATGTAAACCGGATATTAGCCTTTCCGTATAATCGATGGTCAGACTGTATATTGTCTTATTTTTACTTCGACATAAAAATTTAAATATTTAGTTCGTGGGCTGCTGTCTGATGCACTATAGAGACACATTTAGTTCAACATAAACCTTTCTTCTATTAGTAGCATTTTAGTGCATGTCATTTTAAGGAAAATTACTCGACAATCTTTAAGTGAAATTTCGAAATTTTACATTGCTACGAGTATTAAGAAAACAAAAAGGAAAACTCAAAACACTCTTAATAACACTTAGTTTTATTTAATGAAAGAGGTAGCGATTAAAAAATATGTATAGTACGTAATAACAGGGTTGAAAATCTCGGAGAAACAATTTGAGTAGCATGTTGATTTTGAGAAGCATATTGAAATTTCGAGGAGCAGTTAGGTATTTTGTATAAAAATATTAAAAACCGCTTATTTAAAATTGCTTTGGAGCTTTGATAATCATTTTAAGCACTAGTAGTGTGACGGATGACTGGACTACCGCGATTTCCAAAATATAGCAGGTACTATGAATACAGTAATTTTTGAGATAGATTCGGGATATGTTTCCCTGGATTAGGTTTCCCATTCTGCATATTTCGAGACCTACGTTTCGAAATTCTGACGACCATAATTGGGACAAGCCTAGTCTAGAAGCATTGTGAATGCTACGCAGATCCTATTCCTAGCATAACGTCGCTACCAGGTTAGGTTTGCCTTAACTCTAGTTCTTAAACTGGAAGAATTTTAAAATCTGCGACAAATAACATTTCAACAATAGCACTATTGAAATACCATGACGATCTATTTGAAAAATCTGAACGAAGCAGCCCATGGGGATCAACTTTGTAACCGCTCATCGATTTCGCTTAAGTCCAACGTACTTTTCAAGTCTATAGTCGGTATTTTTATTTTCCTCCTCAATTTTCAAGAAAATTTTGAATATTGAAAGTTTCTCTGCAGCGGCCATTGCCTTTAGATGCTCTGCTTTCATTTGACCGCCTTTCTTTTCCTTCCTTCTTTATGGCAATGAGCATTCTTTCTCGGAGCTATCAGAGTTACTCGCATAATGTCACGGGTGACAATGATCAGGGCCTGATTACCGCACAAACCTACTAGGTCTGGGTCCGGGGCCCCACTCTTACTAAGGGGCCCCAAACTACTTAAAAAAATATGCATAGCATTACAACTACACGAGAAACGCACACATTTTCAAAATAATAACTTGTTAATTGGAAAAAAAAAACTTTTGTCAGTGAGAATTTTTATTCACTTTGCCAGTAGAAAATTTGCCGTGTCATAATTAAGAAGGGCCCCGGCCCCAAAGGAGCTTCAAAAATGCACATGAGACATGGTTCACATAATTCTGTGATAAGCAAAGGGGGCCTCCAAATATTCATTCCGACTGGCCCCGAACCTGTAAATCAACTCTGCATTCCGCTAAAGAGCCTTCAGGGGGCCTCCAAATTATTGTGGGCCTAGGGCCTCACTTTTAGTTAGTCGGGCCCTGACAATGATCTTGTCGAATTTCACCAACCGGCCATATTCTGTCTGCAAGAAACATTCCTGTCACCTGTTGATAGACCGAGGTTGAAAGATCTTGACACCTACCGCAAGGACTGCTTCCTATACCTATTCCTGTTCAGAGTCACAACTGACTACAACTGTATTTATGTCGAGGACTGCATACGAAGTGTCTTTCCTCTATTATTTTATATACCGATAGATGGCAGCACCATCATCGGATCGAACAGTTTATGAGAATTTAGAACTAGAGCAGTAGCTAATAGCTACCTCGTGCTAGCACCCCCAGAGGTATCGTTTCACTTGGAGGACATTGAGACCACGAGCATATTTAACGTCGCCCAGTCCCCTTTAATGACGACGGTGGGTCTTCGACCATCGAGGTTCGAACTCAGGACCCTCCGGCCCCGAATCCGACACTCTACCGATCGGGCTACCACGGCCCAAGAACTGCTTGATAGGAGATCGCGGTTGAGGAGGAGTGGCGGCGATAATCTGCGACGATTATGCATCTACTCAACTCAATTTCAACCCGTCCCTTTAGGCAAAACCACGCGTGTACACTTTCAGTCGCTTGTCACACTGTGTTCAGTAGGGTAGTTCAAAAAAACTTTGTTTTTCCGCTAGAGCCCAGGACACCCTTAATTTTTTTAGACTTCCTAATAGTATTATGCTGTTAAAGTTTTAGCTTTTTACTTCTTCTTCTTCTTTCTTCTTCTTCTTCTTCAAGGATTAGGCATATAGCCTGTTCCGGCTTCTTGGTCGCCCCACCGCTTCCTGGGCCTACCACGGTCTCGTTTGCCCCTTGGTCTGTAATAAAAGGCAGCTCTTGGAAATCTCCCTCGTGCCATACGTCGAACATGGTTTTTCCAATCGTTGCGATATTCCGTGATTTTTTCATTGAGGCTGAATATCTGTAATTCCCTTCGAATGGATTCGTTCCTTATTTTGTCTAGGATAGTGCAGTTCTTCATTTGAGCTTTTTACTCAAATCTTAAAACGGTGCTCAATGACCCCTCAATTTAATATTAGCCGTAGCAAAAATGTCGCAAATAAAAAAACATTTAATTTTCCCAGCTGGTTTTTTTTTTGGTAAATAATTATTTTATTGCAATGTATATTCATAATGCTCGTGTATATTATAATATGTAGCGTTGTTTTTTCATTTTAATGTATTTTTAACCCCTCTCCCCATGCTGATGAAGTTCATGGGAGGGTATTGAGCACCCTCTTTCAGTTGAAATAGGAAGCTAAAATTCTTCCAGTATATTGCAACCCACAAGTCTAAAAATATTGAGGGGTGTCCTGGTATCTAAGATAAACTTTTTTTTACATGTATTTTTGAACCACACTAGTGTTCAGTGTATATTAAACCTTCTTATGACCTTAGATGCGTGAAATTGCAGACATTAATTGATCAACTTCCTCCCTCATTTACCACTTTGGGGGATTTTAGTGACCAGACCAGACTCCAACAGTAGGGAATTGGATCATTGAAAATGTTACTAAAGAAAATGATCTACGGGGTTCTCAACAACGGAGCCTTATTTCTATCTTCCTACAGAGCCACCGCAGGGGCATACGGGGCACTGGCCCCTCCCTGAAGAAATCCCCTTAATTTATCATGCTAATTAAGAATAAATAATAATTTAACTCAGGATCTGGACTACAATGATATCATTGATATTTTTGCAAATGCTAAGACAAGAAAAAAATCTCTTATTTTTTTACTTCCTTTTACAAAAAAGGAAGTATTGTATTCGCGAAAAAAATTTCACCCAAAAATCGACCTTAATTTCCATTTTGCTCACCCCCAAATGAATGTTGAGTTTTTTTTCAACCCGACCACACGTGGATATGTGCCTAGGAACGTACAGACACCCGAAATATCCATTTTGACGATCTCCGAGTTATTTACAACGAGTTGTCTCTTGACGTCTGTATGTACGTATGTATGTGCGTATGTGCGTATGCGTGTATGTGTGTATGTATGTTGCATAACTCAAGAACGAAATGTCTTAGAAATTTGAAATTTGGTACGTAGACTCCTAATGAGGTCTAGTTGTGCACCTTCCCTTTTGGTTGCATTCGGATGTTTCTAAGGGGGACTTTTGCCCCTTTTGGGGGGGGGGAATCATTGTTAATTTCGATGTAAACTCAAGTGGTGTTATAATTTGGCGGTATATCGCCAGTCTTTTGGTCGCCAAGTTTTGTCACCAACTTGGCGACAGATTTAACGATTTTTTAAAAAAAAAAAATTTTTTTTAATCTGGTTTCAATTTTGTCACTGTTGGTGATATTTAGAAAGTAAACTATTGAATCATATTAAAACTGCCAATAATTAGAAAATGACATTAAGTTAGAGTAAAAGGAAGTCATGGCACACATCGGCTCGTTTGATAAAAATTCCCCTTAAAAACTTGATCTCTTTGCAAATTCTAAACCCACTCCAAGTTTAGTCTGTATTTACTATTAAAAGTTATATAATAGATAACTTTGTTATTTACGGTTTACTGCAACGGGCAAAGTTTAACCACATCTTATGTAATTATCGTCTACTATGAAACAGGAGTCCCATTTGTTCAAAAGATGCCCCATGAAATTTTAGCTAAGAGTAAGTCACATGTCAGAATATATAGTTATATCAAGTGGTGAGCGAAGTGTGGCAAAAACAGCTGTGTTGTGTGAGTCCTAAGGGGTTTTTATGTTTCTCCTGTCATAAAAAATATTAAAAAAATATATTAATTTGAATTTTTGGCATCTTGAATTCAAATTATATTTTTTGCAATCACGAGCGTTTGTATGCGCGTGTGTGTTTGTGTAGGCGCATGTGCGTGGGTGCGTGTGTGTGTGAGTGTATGTATGCATGTGTGTGAGTGAGTGTTGTGTACGCGCATGTGCGTGTAGGCGTTCGTGTGTGTGTGTAGGCGTTCGTGTGTGTGTAGGCGTTCGTGTGTGTGTGTATGTAGGCATGTGCGTTTGTGTCTGTGTGCAGGCATGAGTGTATGTATGTGTGCGTGTGTAGGAGTGTGTGTGTAGGTGTGTATGTGTAGGTGTGTGTGTGTAGGTATGTGTGTGCGTGAGCGGGTGTAGGTGTGTGTATGTATGCGTGTGTGTGTAGGTGTGTGTGTGCGTGTGTAGGTGTGTGTGTGAGTGTGTAGGTGTATGTATGCGTGTGTAGGACATGGATGCAACCTGGACACTGTTTTCGCAAGAAGTGCCGCATCGTGAGGAGCCGGTCGACGGTGATCCTGCAGAGGGTGCTGGCGGGAAAATAAAATCAGCGTAACATCAAAAACAGTCAAATGAGAACAATAAGCAATCGTGATTGCTCAAAAAAAATTTCTTTTTGAATAGCTTAGTATTATTTATAGTGTTTGTTTATCACTTGTAAAAACTATTTTTTTTTTATGGTTTGATTTTCTTATTTGAGAATGCGATCCATCGATGGAAACTCAATGGTCCATCCATAGCAACTGGTTCCCATGGGTGGACCCCAATGCTAAAATATTTCTTTTTGATTTTTATTCTTTATTAAATAAATTTAACATAAAAGCGAATCTTTTTACTAAAGAAGAAATATTCTGAGTAATTATTCCTATCGTCAATATAAAGTTGGAGTCTGAACTACTTCCTATAAAGGGTCAAAAGTGTTATGTAGTTCATTGACGGCAACCTCCCCCTATGTTCATCTTGTTAATAATGAATATAAACTTGAAAAAAGAGCATACATATTATGGTCAAGTCCAGCTTGGGCTTTTTTTTAGCATTGACCAAATCATGCCTTTGTGTAATATTTTCTACGTATGACAAATCATGTTTCCATCAATGTTGATTTTGATGTTGATTTCTTGGGTAAATATCTGGTGTACAAATAAGTTTTAAAGGATTTTTTTTTTCAAGTTTGACGCTTAATTGTGAAAAAATGGTTTCATGTTCAGTTTCCGAAGCATTGTCCATTGTTGACCATTAACTTTTCCTCATCTTTCTGGCAATTTTTGGATGCCAACTCGAAAAAACGATGCGTCTTTTGATGCAACCTACGAATCGATCCAATTTTGGACTTCTTCAAAAGAGCAGGAGTGCTGATCCTCAAGAGCATGTGCCATTCAAACACTGATTTTATGTACTATACGATGAATTAATTTAATACCCAACTAATTATATACGATTTCTTAGTTTTTAATAACCATTTGAAGTCGGGGCCTCCTATAAACTACTACCTAACGTAACTGACAACCCACCAAATCCTTAATTAAACACTAATTTAACAAAACGCGAAAGTCTTTAAAACTAAACCTACTCAGTTACGTTAGGTAGTAGTTTATAGGAGGTACCGACTTCAAACGGTTATTAAAAATTAAGAGATCGTATATAAGTAGTTAGGTATTAAAACAACTCATCGTATTGTAATTAAAATCAGTGTTTAATTTATAAGTGGGTGTTTAGTTTAGTTGAGTTTTGTACCGGAATTGTAAAATAAATTTTATTTATACGTTTGGGTAGGAAATCGTATGTAAGTATGACCAATTATTTTTTACTTTTTAGTTCCTCTTTGTTCTTTAAAGTCGGTTCTTTTTTTATTTGAAAATAATTTTTCTATACTTTGTGCCAAAGAACAATATCTATAAAAATATCTGTTTTGTACTTTTTCATCTGCCTCCAAGCTGCTAACATTTTTCCTGCTTTTTCATTTTAGTTATTTTGCTTCTCTGTTTTGTAAAGTTGGGAAATCTGTACTAGATTAATGTAGCTGCTAAATTAGCCTATTTGTTCCTTGTGTGTGAGACTGTAAGTCCTGACATTTTTCGTAACTGAAATCTAAAGGAAAAATACTATGCTTTTAGGAGTATATGTGCTATATATTAAGTGCTTCCCCAACATTTGAAGCCTAATTATGGGAAAGAAGAAAGTTTTCAATGCATCTTTGAAATTGGTAAATCAGACACTTTTTTTTTTGCTCTTTTTTCGGAATTTTTTGATGCATTTTTGAATGTCATCTTATTTTAATGCTTTTGCAGTGAGTTATTGGACTTCTTCCTTTTTGCTCTCTAAACACTCTCATCTTTAAAAATAAAAGCTTAGATTTTGATGAATTCGTATGTTTTGTTGCATTAAAAACAAGCAGCAATTGAAGAAAAAGTTACTTTATAAAATAATGAAACAATAGGTCATAAAAGTAAAACACATACAAAAATTTTTAACTACTTACAATAAACAAATACACATGAGTATAACAGGGGTGTCCATCTCTAAAAGCAAGGGCGCACCCCTACACCAAAATATCGTAAAAGCCACACCCGGGAGCAAGCCCCACCAAAATGAGAGAAATAACAGCTCCCCCCCCTCCTAAAAATTTCAATGGCCCAGTCTATGCCATGACCCTCCTTAGGTGGTTACCCCTGAGTGTAACACGAAGAATAAAATGGTGATTGACAGAATAATATATAATTGGCTGTTGATGCAGTTTAATATTATATGTATCGGATGAGATCCATTTTAATCACATCACACAGTTTCCAAATCTGGAAGTCAATAAGTTAACCCCCCCCTCCCTTCCCAAACATTAAAAGTACCCCAAAAGGCATCTCACTATTAAAGAAAGAAAAAAGAAGCGAAACTCTCAACTTAAAAAAAAAAAAAATGATAATATTGAATTTAATTTAATATTTGTTACTGATATGACATCAAAACTGCATGACACACTAGGACTAATTTCGCAAAAAAGTAACTATGTTTTGGTGCATCAAATCTACTTCCCATAAAATATGGTCTTATTTTTTGAATCCACAAAATAAATTGCAACACCAGGATAATAAAGTAAGAAAAAACAACGTCAAAAAAAGCACAAATTGCCAATTACAGCAGACACGTGTTTCGGCGTTACAGGCAACGCCTTGTTCAATGCAAAAAGTAATGAGCTTATGGATGAGAAGACATTACAAAGTTTTCTTGTGTTTGAAAAATAATGATTTGTACGTGTTGCGGGCGTGGCCATATGGTCACGCCCGCAAAACGTACAAATCATTATTTTTCAAATACGAAAAATTATTTTAGAAAGTTGATACTTCATATTATGACTTCATGTAAAATCACTGTAGGCATAGGTCACCAGTAACAAAGGAGGTCCAGTAACAGACAAGGGTTCAGAAACAGATAACAGTCAAAGGTGGTCCAGTAACAGACAAGGGTTCAGAAACAGACAACAGACAAAGGTGGTCCAGTAACAGACAAGGGTTCAGAAACAGAAAACAGACAAAGGTGATCCAGTAACAGACAAGGGTTCAGAAACAGACAGTCGTAAGTTTGGCCCTAAATAATAAGAGGGAATATCAGAGGGAATGTTATGAGCCAGTTGGTATTTACAAATACAAATACAAAAGTGACGACCAGCAACAGGCTCTGGGCCCAGCTAGACTGGTCCTAGTCAATTTACAATCCCCAGTGAAGATCAATGGCCCTCTTAAAACTATCTACTCCCGTGCTCATTACCACCTCTTCCGGTAAACTTGTGGTGACGATCAGTCAGTCTCAAAATATCTATGTGGGGTATAACACCCAAACATCACGTGTACTGCACATGTACACCACGCACTGTTCACGTGGACATCAGCCAATAGAAAGTGTCCAAAGTTTGTCCTTTCCAAGGGTAAAGATCCCCTAATATTCTGTTCAGTCGCTGACTCCAGATCAGAAAGTTGCACGCCAACCTCTGTGCTTTTTCTGTTATGTGTATCTTAATTTTAAATCTTAATGTTGTAGAATAACTAGTTTGTTTATGTTAAATAACGTGTATAACTTTAACTAAGAGTCACAACAAGCTGTTCCAAGGTTCCACTACTCTGCTAAAATAATAATTTTTCCTAACATCCATGTTAGCCTGAGATTTAAATAGCTTAAAACAATGACCCCTTGTCCTGTTTTCAGTGCTGAACTTCAGCCCCGTAACATCTTCCATTTTAATATATTTAAACAACTGAATCATGTCCCCTCGGTCTCTTCTTTGTTGTTACAAGGCAGTGGTGGAAGATTATGAACAGCTACTGCGAGGTCAGCCGGTGTTTCACGTTCATTTGATTTTAATAAAGCATTACTTCTGAAAATAAAGAACTTTTGCACATTTTGAAGAGAAGAAGGGAATTTTGTCTATATTACTCATCCGATCTGTTACTGTGTATCATCGGATCGGTGTCCGATCTCCATCTGATTTTTCGGTATCTGTTACTGGGAGTCGGACCTGTTTCCAAAATCGAGCAAATAAAAATAACTAATTCAGAGGATTCAGAAGTAGCCAAACGTTTAATGATGTTTTTAGATGTTGCTGCTGTGAGAAAAATTTTAAAATTTTAAAAACCTAATTGCATTAAAAGGTTCAGAAAATTGAGTTAAACTGAAAGCGATGTCTTAAGCATGTCTGTGACTGGTGCCGTTATCCTAATACTGTCTAACCACGGATTGTATGGAAAGGTAAACATCCGGTTTACACGCGGAAATGGAATCATCTATTAGTTTTCAGGGATGTCAGATTTTGCAGATGTATGTTAGCCTTTCAATTAAGCAGAGTCTCATTCAAATGAGCGGAATTCCGTGCATAAAATTTTTATTTTTCCCCTCATTCAGATGGAGTCGCCTTAATTGGATGTTTGCCAATTCCATACAATCCGTGGTCAAACAGTATTCGAATATATAAAAACTTATATTCTAATACCTTCAAATATATAATAGCCAATGATCCTGACGTCATCAAAAATAAAACTCGCGCCAGGGTATGATAATTTGATACTATGTTTTTGTAATGTTTAAAATGCAGTTAAAAGCTTTATTGTGACAAGGCTGAACTGGATCCGGTAACTTAACTGTTTTACTGGTAAGACTGTCATTTCAAGGGAATGAAGAGACGAAAAGGGGGTCAACAATAAACGCTATCAACTGGAGTTTAGCGTTAATCCATCGGTGCTAGGGTTAAGATTTCAACTAGCAAAATATTAACAAACAGGCAATTGCTTCGTTGAAATGTGGAAGTAATTTTCACCCGTCATACTTGACGGGCGATTTTCTAGTATAAAGATAAATACCCAAAGTTTAAAATTCTGGGAATAAAGTGCAAATATGTGCTAAAACTGTCCCGCCCACGCATATGAATTGAGTAATAGAATAAAAAAGTATCTAAAGGTACACAGCATGAAGCTCAGTTCTTTTAAACTGGTGGTTTCATGATCGGATATGGGTGCAGTCGATGCCATGAGCTTTAATTTTCGAGTATGTATGTCCCAAGAACTGAACATTCAAAAGTGAGAAAAAGTAATTGCAAAATTTGACTTCAAAATATGGATATTATACAGGGAGATTTCAGTACCGCTCTCAAAACGGTGTGTAAAAAGAACTACTGCTCAGAAGGACTTCAAGTTCGAACTAAATATATCGACGCCTCAGAGCAACAAAAAGATATCTTACTACAGTGTTACTATTAGTGTTACTGTGAGTCACCAATTAGTGTTATTTCTGAGATTAGATGTCTTAGTGTTGTTCTGAGGCGACGTATTTAAACAAAGGGGGAACTACATCGCACCCCGTCAGGGAAAGGGACACAACTCAAAAAACACTCAAGAAAGTGACACAACTCAAAATATATCGTCGCCTCAGAGCAACAAAAAGATATCTTAGTGTTATTTCTGGGATTAGATGCCTTAGTGTTGTTCTGAGGCGACGATATTTAAACAAAGGGGGAACTACATCGCACCCCGGCAAGGAAAGTGACACAATTCAAAAAACACTCAAGAAAGTGACACAACTCAAAATATATCGTCGCCTCAGAGCAATAAAAAGATATCTTAGTATTATTTCTGGGATTAGATGTCTTAGTGTTGTTCTGAGGCGACGATATTTAAACAAAGGGGACTACAACGCACCCCGGCAGGGAAAGTGACACAACTCAAAAAACAGCATTCAGGAAAATCAAAGTTTCACGAAATAGTTGTTTTAAGGGATTTAGCCTCTCATTACAATATGATCAAAATATTTATAATGTGATATTTATTGGTAAGTTTTTGTTGCCTAAAGTAATAATGCAGACTTAAAGTTCGAAGTTCTTTCTTTTAAATTACGAAACTATAATGATGTATTACTATTTATACTTTAATATATCGTTTTTACGTCACTACGCACCGTTTGTGTAAGCTATTTTTCTGCTAGTTTTGTTGCAAGAAAAAGCATTAAGGTTTGATTTTAAATCAATAGCTAGTACGTTTTCCCCAAATTTTGGGGAAATTTCCTTGTGCGATATGGCACAGGAAAAATATCCTTTCTAGAAAGCTGTGACCACGTCTTCTATTGATATCGAAGTCATTGATCTTCTTCCTCTTCCAGAATTTCACTTCAACTGTACCTGTCTCTTCGAATTTCTTAAATTTTTGCTTCAGACCCTTGCAGGGTTGCTCTGCGTCACAGGAAAACCTGAAAAAAAAAAAAAAAAAAAAACGGAAAATCTATGTTATTTTGAAATTTTCCCTTAAAACCTGGAAAATGCAGGGATTTTTTTTTTTTTTTTTTCAGCGAACTTGAAAAAATCAATCTCCAAATGTATGAACTACTAAAATAACAAAAATAAAAAATGGGAATTTTAGTTTAATTTTTTTCTTCTTTCGTTTACGTAAATATTAAAAGGGCAACTGCCCCCCCACCTTACTTCCAACAGTAAAGAGGCCTTGCCCTCTCACTTTTAGGAGTAAAAAATTAATCATCGATTTTTCTTCTTTTTTTTTCAGGATGGATCCATTTCAATGATCCATTTCACGAAAGTAAAAACTAAATATTCCAACTTTTCTCATCTCATTTCCTTAAAATTTGAACTTTGAAATGGAAAGGGAAATTCTACGTAGCCCATCTGTCCCAATTTTTGATGCTACATTCCACATTTTTAGAAGTTATTTAATGAGAAAAATTGAAAGTCAGTAATATAGCCAAATTTTACAAAAAAAAAAAAAAAAAACTTTTAGAGCCCCTTGCTCTCAAACTTCTTCCCCGCCCCCTCCCGTATTTTTTGGTGCACCAGCCGTCTATACTCTGAATAGAATGGAGAGCAACTTACTAGATTTTTCCATCATCCCACGAGAAAAACTTGCATCGCTTTTGGCCGCTTGGTTTAGGACATTTTAAAAATGGCTTTCCTTCGAAATATAAAAGAGAAAGAAATATTTAAAAACATTGCGATCACAAACTGTCCAATGTAATGAAAAAAAATACATCACTAAACATTTAACGAAAACATTTTTATCGACATCTCAGTCAATTGAAATTGTCCAAAAATTGTACTGTACACTCAAACCTGTTTTTGTGCGGTCTTTTTTTTTTTTTTTTTTTTTTTTTTGAGCAATCACGATTGCTTATTGTTCTTATTTGACTGTTTGGAACTCCTATCATTTTATTTTCCCACCAGCACCCTCTGCCAGCACCACCGTCGGGTCGACCGGCCTAAAGATGCTGCTCCTCTTGCGAACACAGTATCCAGGTTGCATCCATAACCTACACACACACACACGCATACACACACATACACACACTCATGCCTGCGCACAGACACAAACACACACTCCTACACGCACGCACATACACATACACACACTCATGCCTGCACACAGACACAAACACATATGCCTACATACACACACACACACGAACGCCTAAACACACACGTGCGTTCACACACAGCACTGCATACACAACACGCAAACACATGCATACATACACACATACACACGCACCCATACACATGCACCTACACAAACACACACGCGCATTCATACACACACACGCTCGTGATTGCAAAAAACATAATTTGAATTCAAGATGCCAAAAATTCAAATTTATATATATATATATATATATATATATATATATATATATATATATATATATATATATATATATATATATATATATATATATATATATATATATTTTTTTTTTGCGGTATATGAAAATATCAACCAGATTATTAGGACTCGACTGACAAAATTACTTATAAAATGAGTGCGAGACAGTATTTTCAAGTGACGACAGCAGCACTCTGATGGGAGTCACTGTGGCCTCCCAAAAGTTTCCTTATTTGGCAAATTTTGTCTGACTGTTCGGCAAAATTATCCACTTGGTTTATTTTGATTCCGTTTAAAAAAGCAATTCCTAGTTACTTCGTAAGTTTTTCTGTTGTTTTCTACATGGGACTTATTTTTATGCGGTCACTATCCACCGCATTAAAAGAAAAATATTTGCGAAAACAACTTTTTATAGCTACTCGACTCGTGTAGTTTCGGGCGAGTTTTTTATACGGTTCCTGTCAACCGCACAAAAACAGGTTTGGGTGTATAATAAAAATTACATTAGATAGTACAAAGCGTAGGACGATAATATTCTTACCGACATCCCAATCAATCGAGTATCCAAAAACTATCCAATATAATAAAAATTACATTACAGTACCACGAAAACATTTTTATCAACATCCCAGTCGACTATCCAAAAATTGTCCACTGTTTTTAAAAGTTACACTGCAAAGTGTACAACAAAAACATGTGTGAATTTTCTCTTTCTTAAACCATTTTTCTACTTTCTCAAAAAAAAAAAAAAAAAAAAAAACATACAGTTCACGTATAACATTCAGTAACAGTTACATTCATTTGACTTTTGGCGAGAGGACCCTACGCATTTGGTTTCTGGTTTCCACAGATGGTTCCTAGCGCAATCACAATGGGGTCGTTTCCGAAATTTTAAAACTTTTTCTTCTGAAACAGCATGTTTAAAAACATAGAATCTCAGCATTTTTTAAATAATTTGACAAAGTTTATTTTTTTTAAAACAATATTTTAATCGCTGCGCAGATTCAATATTAGTTTTACGCTTCTGCACATGACACCACAAGTGATGAAATGCCGTTTATTAGTACCATTAGCGCAGAGCGCAATACTTAATTCGCATCTTTACTCATATGCAGTGGCAACGATATGGTTGATAGCAAAGGTAGAGCGCAATATTAAATTCGCTTCAGAATTATCATAATCTGAGAACTTGGTAGACAGCAAGCGTAAGCATTCAGCGCGCCAGTGGATTACGCGCCAAAGTTCATCACTTGTGAGGTCATGAAAACCACGCCTTGTCTGAAAAATCGGACATTTTAAAAAAATAATTAAAAATTAAACGGTGTGAAAACATTTTTTTGAATAATCACGATTGCTTATTGCTTTCATTTGACTGTTTTGATGTGCTATCATTTTATTTTCCCGCCAGCACCCTCTACAGCATCACCGTCGACCGGCTCCTCACGATGCTGCTCCTCTAGCGAAAACCGTCTCCAGGTTGCATCCATATCCTACACACACGCGCATACATACACAACTACACACACACACACACCTACACACGCACACACACACCTACACACACACGCATACATACACACACCTACACCCGCTCACGCACACACATACCTACACACACACCTACACATACACACCTACACACACACTCCTACACACAGACACACACATACACACAGACACCTAACATACACACACAAACACATACACACAACTACTCACACATTCATGTCTGCACACAGACACAAACACATATGCCTACACATACATACTCATACCCCGCCCCCACGCACACAAACACTTTTACACACAACTACCAACACTCATGCCTGCACACAGACACAAACACACATGCCTACACACACATACACATACCCCCTACACACACATACACATACCCCCTACACACATACACATACCCCCTACACACAAACACACATACCCCCCCACACACGCAAACACACACGCTTACACACACACACGTGATTGCGAAAAACATAATTTGAATTCAAGACGTCAAAAGTTAAATGAATGCCAGGGGCTCGATGCTAGATGTTGTGCGCTGGATGCTGTTTTGGTCTACAGAAGATTGTGTGAAGTTAAGAGAATTCAGAATAAATCAAGTCGATTCTGGAGGAAATGGACTCCAACGCCCAGGAGGAGCACCCGCGCGCAAGCCGGCGATCCTCAAAAACACCACCCTCAAATCAAGAGAGAACAATTCGTGATTGCTCAAAAAACATGGTTTGTAAAAACGCATTCAAGTGCCAAAATCTGTACCACCAAAGGTGGTTTGCTCCCTCCCCTCCACCCTTTATTAATAAGAATAACGACACATCCTTACCTTTATTCTCGCCGGCCTTTTTTGTGAAGAGAAGAATGACTTCGAGTCCACATTGACATAAAATCTTATTTTCCCTGGAAAGAAACAGAACAAATTAAATACAATACCAATAATCAGTGATAAAATCAACGTTATAAAAGAGAAAATTCCAAGACTCTTGCATGTTTTTTTCGGAGATAAAAAAGAACTTCTTTTTCTAGAGAGAAAAAGTTTTGAGCTTTCAACTCGAAGCTCTTCTCCGGTGAGAGATGCGCGTATAGCTTCAGAAAACCTTCTTCCTTTTTTTTTTTTTTCAGCAATCACGGTTGCTTAATGCTTTCATTTGACAGTTTTGATTATGCTATCATTTTATTTTCCCGCCAGCACCCTCTGCAGCATCACAGTCGACCGGCTGCTCACGATGCTGCTCCTCTAGCGAAAACCGTCTCCAGATTTCGTTCATATCCTACACTTACACGCATTCATAGAATCACCTACACGCACACACACACACACACACACACACACATATACATATATACACCTACACAATCACACACACATATACATATATACACCTATACACACAAACACATACGCACACATACACAAACGCACACACACACACAAACAGACACACACACTTACATACACACACACACTCGTGATTCCAAAAAACATAATTTGAATTCAAGAGGTCAAAACTCAAATTATTATTTTTTTTTCAGTGAATATATATATATATATATATATATATATATATATTTCCAGTAAATAAGAACCCTCCGTACAGTCACTCCGTACAGTATATATATATATTTCATTCACAATATATATATATATATATATATATATATATATATATATATATATATATATATATATATATATATATATATATATTTCCAATGAATAAGAACATTCCGTACTGTCACGAAGCATGAACACAATATGCCAGCGACCGCAAACGTGTGCAGAGCTTTATAATAGAGAGAATATCGCCGATCTAGAGGTTCAGTTTACTCACAGAAAAAGGTTGTAGGTTGTAGGGTAGAGGATAATTTGGTGGATTAATGGATTTAATTAAAAAAGACGCATTTGTCCAAGAAATGCTTATTTCAAGCACAAAAAGCTTTCAAATTTCATAGTACATTAACGACTTTTTTTTCCGCTCATTTCAAAATAAAATAATACACTATCTTCATTTTTTTTCCTTGCAAAAGGAGACTTTATAATAATCAACTTGAACAACAAACATTTGAGAATAAAAGGGATTTAAAAAGTAAAGATTTTTTCAAGTGAGCCTGTATAGGTTCGAAATTTAACTTCTGGAAATCTGATAGGGCCCAAAATTCGGGTAGCAATGCTACAATTATTACTTTTTTAAAGTTAAAAAATTTTTTTAAAAAAACCTATAACTTTTAGGATTGAAAAAAATATATTGAAAAGAATCATGTTTGCTTTCTCTTGTAAGTGATAAAATGCATTCCTTGCAGGTATAGCTGTACCACAAAGACATTCGGATGAACTTGAAGTGGCACTTCATTTTGTGATAAGTAGGATCAGCGAGAGCGCGCAAGCGGTAAAGTTTTTACTGCGCGTGAAACTCGCTGACCATACCTATTATAAATGTGTTCCACTTCCAGTTCATCCGCCATCTCTCGGTGGAAAAATATAGTAGCTCTAACTCATGCTAAAACAGATAAACAAAATGATGAAAGCGACGATGATAGCGACAAATGTGAAGCATTACCACCGTCAAAAAAATGAAATTTTATATGCTGAAGTTTTTTTCGAAACCGAGAGTGCAGGTGGCGATGTTTTTAGGGCATGAGTCTTCTTCTATAAATAATGTTACAAATCCTGTAAATAGTAATTATTGTAGTGACGTAACCTGTAAATAGTTTCCCGTAATGAATATACAACCCCTTAACATATGGCTAAAGTATACGACCCCCCCTATTAAACAGCATCCAAGACGACTACCGTTCGCCTAGAAGGAAGAGGTTGAGACCCTCCTAAAAGAGATGCAGGAGAATGATGTCATCGAACCCTCGTCCAGTCCTTGGGCCTCTCCCATCGTCTTGATCCGAAAGAAAGATGGCTCCACCAGATTTTGTGTCGATTACCGACGGCTGAATGAAATCACCAAGAAAGACAGTTACTATCTTCCACGGACAGACGACACCTTGGACACTCTTTCCGGACACAAGTGGTTTTCGATCCTGGACTTGAAGAGCGGCTACTGGCAGGTTGAGATACACCCTGATGACCGAGAGAAGACAGCGTTTACAACTGGACAAGGCTTATGGCAGTTTAAAGTGATGCCCTTCGGCCTCTGCATTCTGCAATGCACCAGCTACGTTCGAGCGTCTTATGGAGACAGTTAAAACAACTTCTTGACGCAATCACCTCTGTGAAGAATGATATGGCGGCTAATCAAGACCAATTAAAAAGTGATTTGACTGCAAGTTTTACTGCAAATCAAGAACAATTAAAAAATGAATTAGGCGGATCGTATACTTTAGCATATGTTAAGGGGTTGAATATTCATTACGGGAAACTATTTACAGGTTACGTTACTACAATAATTACTATTTACAGAATTTGTAACAATAATATAACACCAGAAAGAGACAATAAAGCATTTTAACCAACATCTTTAATACAATGCAGTAGTAAAAAAAAGTTTTTATGCTTGGATTTGTATAATTTTTCCACACACCTGTTTTTTACGCGCACTGGGTCATAGGGAGCAAACATACTGGTCCCTTCATGCTTGTTACAAACGAGTTCGACAGTATCACGTGAAAAGTTAATTCAATACTGTTTCTTTTTCCCCCGATAAATTTTGTTATATGCTATAGGTTACGATATTAGTATTACAGCGACGCACCGTTTATGCGTCTTTTTTTATACGTTTTTATCGTTTATACGTTTTTCTTATTGGTCCCTGCAGAGCAATACAGTCGTCTCCCGCTACAACGCGATCTGACTTACGCGAAATGGCTACAACGCGATTTTTTCCCCCGGTGAAGAATTTTATTCCTAACGCGAATTCTTCACCCGCAACATGAAAATTTTCCGAAGGGAATCGCGGTTTTTTCGTGAATGGACCTTCATCACTTTGTCATCGCTGAGGACGGAAGTTTCCACAACGTACTAGTCTAAACATCGCTTATACAAATAACTACTCCTCATTTTCCATTTATTTTTTTCAATGGGAAAGTTGATGAATTATAATGACACCTAACAGCGCTGTTTCATTACAGTTTGTGAAGATAGAAGGATAAAAGAGAAAGTTTTATCACAGAAAGTTGCAACAACTATAGTGCATTTGGTTTTCTTAATACATAATTTACGTACCGTAGTGGTTTATTTTACGTCTTCCTTTCCCTTTGATCCTTGATTTTGTGCATCGTAGCAGTTTTTTATGTTAAAGAAAACTTGTTTTTTTTTTTAAACTACAATAAATAAAAATTCAATTTTTTGTTTAAGAAACAGTAATATATAGTTAAGAAATGATTTTTAACAGTTTGAGGTGGTGTTTACAAATGTCTTTAATCGTATGGGTATGTTTATAAAAGTTTTTACGCATACTCTTTTCCACAACGCGAAATTTCAACTTAAGTGAAGGGTCTTGGAACGCATCCCTGGCGTATGTCGAGACTCGACTATGCATATTAAGGTTTACTTACTATACGTTTTTTTCTTCATTTATACGCTTTTTCATGCAGTCCCTTGAAAAACGTATAAAAAGTGCTTCACTTTGTTATTTTTTTAGGTTTAAGTAACGATAATAACAAAACATAACGTTTAAAAGTTTAAACCAAATGATCCATGAAATGAATGCTTACTTGTGCCTCCTTATAAAGTCGGCTCTGTATGCGCCTTGCTGTCTAAAAGAAAGAGAAAGACATATATTTAATCTTTCATTCAATTGATGCTACTTCAAAATAAACGACGAAGACTTTAGTGCTGTGATCCTAATTTACATCCCGCGGGTCGCATGAGACCTGCGAAGTTGATTCAAGTTACTCTCTGTTATGCTCGTTACAGTCAACTAACTCGCGATAACGCGATGCCACATAACACGAACTATTTCGATATTTTCAGTGATTCCTAAATTTTTGCGAAAGCTATGGGAATTTCCTATGTCTCGAACTAATAACAATCATTCCAAAGTTTTAGCCAGTTCCTTGGAACTTCCAGTTAACGATAGTAGACTGTATAAGGAAAACTTGAGCATGGAACCTACCAAAGCAATCACGGAACTGTTCTAGATTCGTGCAAAGAATGATAGGGTCAGGTGGGGTTAAATAAGTCATGGAGTAAAAGAGGTCAGTTTAAAAGAAATCGTTAATATATATATATATATATATATATATATATATATATATATATATATATATATATATATATATATATATATATATATATATATATATATATATATATATATATGCGAGTTTTTTGTATTACTAGTGTTACCCACATGGCTTTGCCCGTAGTAGAAAATTGAAAGGTTATTTGGTTCGCCTGTATATTTAGAAATAATGAATGATGAATTTCTCGCCAATTTGCTATGTTAATTTGCTTGTCCATGTTAAGATAATTTGCTCGTCCACGTTATGGTAATTTGCTCGTCCACGTTATGGTAATTTGCTCGTCCATGTTATGGTAATTTACTCGTCCAAGCTGTGATAATTTGCTCGGTAAAATGCTCTAAACACTGGAATAGAAAAAGAACAAAATCGAATTTTAGAAAAATCGCATTGAGGTGCACATCCTCATGCTACATACTAATTTTGTGTCAAATTTCATGAAAATCGGCTGAACAGTGTAGGAGCTATGCGCGTCCAGACATCTAGAGATCCAGACTTTCAGCTTTATTATTAGTAAAGATTGACACCAGGTATCATTTTATATGCAAAATTAGCTAAAACCTTTGCTTCAATATTACAGATATTAGCCATTTAATGTTTTCTTTAATAGGAGATTGAATGTGCGCATCATAAACTTTTGATTTAAAGAAAATTAAAGGGTTGTACTTAATTCTTTTTTAACTTACTATACAGAGAGTGGTTCGAAGCTTAATTTTCTAAAATTTTGAAGTATAAAAACAAAAAACAACTTTTTAGTGTAAAAAAAAACATGTATGAGGTAAAATAGGTCATGGTTTGCATTAGGTTACGCTCAGCATATATTATATAGCAAATAACATTTTGTGCTTTTTAATTTTTTTTTTCATATGTGCGTGTACTAATTTAAAATAAATTGTAAATTGCTTTGTCAATCTTTTTATACATAAACAAATAAAGTCAGTGACAACATATTTTAAAACTTTTTTATCAGTATTAATATTTTGTTTTATTAAAGATATTTCACTTCAAATGTCACATGGAATTTTCATTAGTATATCTTGAGCATTTTATTGACTTGTTGATCTCAATATAGTTTTTCCTAGCAAGGTATGATCGTGAAATTGGTTTTTTGACCTATTTTACGCCACCTGGCCCTATACAATGAATGAATTTTCTGGGAACATGACGTGTTCCCTTACACTTCGGATGAGACATGAAGGTAGAGCAGGAGCATCAGGCTGATCACTTAGGGGGATCAGGAGTCAATTACCCCCCGGCTTTGAAAAATTAATGTTTTTACATAATAGTGTACGTGTTTTTTTTTTTTTTTTGAACAATCACGATTGCTTATTGCTTTTATTTGAGCGTCCTTGATGTCCGGTTTTCTTTTCAGAATGGACCAGGGGCCTCTGCAGCACCGCCGTCCACCAGAGGACGGAGCTGCTCCTCTGATCCTAGCCTCCACTAGCAGCACTGTCCACCGGAATCCCCTCCTCCTCGTCCATGTCCTACATACACACACTCCTACATACACACACGTCTACACCACAAGCAAGTCCTACATACACACACGTAACCGCCCAGGAGGAGGGGCAGGCTTGGGAGGACATGAGCCGTTTCTAGAAACAACAGCCTCCAATGAGTAGGGTCCTGTCGCAACTCGTGATTGCGAAAAACATATTTCGAATTCAAAGTATATATATATATATATATATATATATATATATATATATATATATATATATATATATATATATATATATATATATATATATATATATATATATATATATATATATATATATATATATATATATATATATATATATATATATATATATATATATATATATATATATATATCTTACTAATATTATATATGCGAAAGTTTGTCTGTATGGATGGATGTATGGATGTATGGATGGATGTATGGATGTTTGTTACTCTTTCACGCAAAAACTACTGAACGGATTTTGATGAAACTTTACAATAATATAGCTTATGCATCAGAATAACACATAGGGTAGTTTTCGTCCCATTATGGGGGGCAAAACCCCCTTAGGGGGGCAATAAAACACAATTTTCGTATAAATTCTCTAATATGGGGGTGAAGAAATACTTGCACATATTTACATTATATGTCCATCGAAAGCTCTGATTTTTCTGCTGAAGATGGCACCTGTTCGAAATTTCTAAGTAGAATAAAAAACGAGTTATGAGCTTTTTAGATCCATGTTCGAAGGCTTTCCTCAACTCAATACAGTATTTAGTGTATCATCTCAACTCCCTGCCGATAGCGACAATTGTTGTATTGTTGACTTTCTTTGCTTTTCGTGATTGTTCAAGGCTTTTCTCAAGTCAAATCTTAAAGTAAGATTTTTGCACAAGATTGGCAAATAATACATGATTTGGCTGATGATTTTCCATTTAAACGGAACTTTAATATAATTAATGGTTTTTATTATTATTTATGCTAACTGAACACTTACTCATTATCCAAACAACCAGCAGATCGCCAAAATTTTTGCAGAAAGATTTCCGTAGCTGATGCATTTGGCAGTTTTTTCAACGTTGCTGTTTTTGAAGCCGAAGACTACGTCATAATGTTTCTCAGCTTTCACCATGTAAACAAAATATCGCCAATCAAATAATTTTCAAAAGACTTTTTTTACTGTGTTAAATAATCCAGCAACTAAATTAGGCAAATCCATAAACAGCACAAAAACTTCCATTAATTTTCCTTTTTGCACAATTTCAAACAATCACCAAATTTTATTACTTATTTTGGTAACATTTCGGATGAAACTGTTTAGCGCCATTTTATGGTGACCAAAAATATCTCAGCATCTGGCGACGATATCTCTGTAACGAAAATTAATATCATATCGTTTTACAAAGTAAGGAAAGAATGGGGGAGCATCATCGAAGTTACCTCGAAACGACTTTCGCAAATTCGGTAAAATCGCACCAAGAGCCACAATGATTGAAATTTCCCGAAATAACTAAAGCAAGTATAAGGGGATTACGAGCGCAGCTACTTTTTTTTAATCACTTCGTACTTCATTAGCCATACAGAGAAGGTTTTAGACTCCATGTTAAAAAAAAGTATCAACAGATTAATCTTTTTAAACATGAGAAGATTAATTTCATGTTTTTTAAATTTGTATATGCTTAAATATAGTGCTTTCGTTTCTAAATCAATACTACTTTGTTCTTTATACTTATTGCTATTTTAGTTTTATGGGTAAGGAAGAAACTCGATTTTTAATCACGTCAAAAAGATGTGTTTCAAATTCTTTTACTTAAAACAGAAAACAAAAGCAAGTAACGATTTTTTCTGATAATTATTACTGACCCAGGCAACGCCGGGTATTTTTGCTAGTCGAAAATAAAAGTTATGTCAAGTGACGAGTGTTCAACAATCAGGTTTGAGCAAAAAAAAAAAAAAAAGAAGTAAAAAAAGTAGTAAAATTTTGCGACAGATTGCGGAAAAATAACCAAAAAAGGAGACATTTTAAACCCCCTGATTACAGGAAAGCCTCAAAACAAAAGCCAGAATTTTATTTGTTCATATTCGTATGTAAACATAAGTTAACAGCAGTGGTGCCAACCTACGACCCACGACACGTTGTTTTGTTCTATGTCACAAATTGAAAAAAAAAAAAGTAAGTCAATGTCACAGATACAATTTATAAATTTTATACGTAACTTAGTTGATGACAATTCTTAGTTTCTATTTTTCTTCCTCTTTCCATGTTTTATCATGCTATTTGGAAAAATTGCAAAATTTTTGTAAGTTTATGTGTGCTCTGGCCCGAGAGAATCATTTTGATATGAGGTTGGGCACAACTGGTTTACATAATAGTATATATCTCTAAGATATACATGAACCAAAATTGTAGTCCATCGCTCTCAATAAGTTGTAGATTTAAAAAATGATAATTTCACTTTAAATATGCACAGTGTCGTTGTTACTTTAGTATATATTTCAAGTCGCTATAAATACCTACTTTTTAAATATTTGTTGCGTTTCAAACATGGGTGCCATTCTAAAAAATTGGCCAGGTCTGAAAAGCGCGTGGCTCCATTTCGCGACACCAAAATGTTAGCGCTTAGTTTGTTTGATGTTTTAGACATATATAATGCTAATTTTTGATGAAGTAACTATATATATAGTAAAACCAAATTGTAAGATTAAGTAAAAATTAAAGCCTAAATATAAAAATAAAATATCATTGTCCAAGATTTTTAGGAGGTAAAAGCAGAAAAAGAACTTAATAATAAAATACATTAAAAAATCTTACTATTTGCTACTGCAGAAAAATAGCTTCAGATTTTATAGTTCATGTTACATAAATAGTTCATATTTCATACAAAAAAATAGTAATTAAAAAAAAATTCAGGTATGAGATTCTTGGCTATAAGATGCATTGTGATAAAAACTTTAATAAAATTTTACAGATTAAGATAAGAATTGTTGAAATCAACAGATTGAGTGACTTTTTTAATTATTTTTTTGGGGAAAAAAAACCAGCTTATCTTTTTAACTTTAGCAGATGGACCAGTTTTTTTTTCCTCAGAAGAATAAGACCCTTTTTGAGAGTGAGAGATTCAAAAGTAAAGATTTGTTTCATCTATAAAAATCATTTTGAACATGGAAAAAAAAAAAATCCGATGGTCGAAATTTTTGAAAAGACGGAAATCCGTCCCTTGGACGGAAGTGCGTCAACCATGGTTTCAAATATGATTTGTGCAAACCTTCCATCATGTAATTTGGTGTGATGTATAAGTATACTAGAACAATTATTTATGATTACATTTTCTTTTCTTTTCGCTTTTTTTCTTCTTTCTCCATTTTTAATTTTTCTTTTTGTGCGTGTGTGTTGTCTGATTTGAAAATACTACAAATTTCTCAATTTAATCTCATTATTAAAGAACTTATTTCAGTTTCTATATTATTCAGGTAAAAGATTAAAAGATGTTTTTTCCATTAGTTTGTCTTTTTTTTCTTGGACTTTAAATGCATAAATAAGTTCCCTATTAAAACGTTAATTACTAATTATCAATGCTATTAACTTTTCTTTGGCAGTTCAAAAATGTTTTTGATGAATTAATAAATTAAATGCTGTGAATTCAATTCTCCTGCACAAAAAAATCTTTTTGAGTTCATTAGGCAGTAATATACATTCAAAAGGTCGCTTCTTCCAAACCGCCATGTTTTTGAGTTGAAATATGGATGTTTTTATTTGGAGCATCGATGTTTTAAAATTACTTCTGTTTTCCTGTGTTTACTTGCAGTCTTATTTCTGAAAACATCACGATATTTTTTTCATAGTGCTGCCAATTTTTTTTTTTTTTTTGGTAAAATTTGCATTAATTATACACTTTTTCATCTCTTTTCTCCCCGGTAAAAATCGTAATAACGGGATTGAAAAGCAATCTTACATCATGAACTGAAAGTCTGACGAAACAGGAATGATTTCTTTGGGGGCGGGGGGAATAAGTTACCCAAAACCTTCATTAATCCGCCCGTATTAAACCGGACTTTAATAAATCCAGGCAGCCATTTAGATGTATATACTATATACATAAAAGGCGAGTTAGCGAGATAATGCATTTCTGTAGGCCATATTTTGTATTTTTGCCATTTTCTTTTACGAAGTTTTATATATCAATCTCCTGAATTCAAAGTACAATTATTACTGTGTACAGTAGTTTATTGATGAACCTTCTCTCGATTTACAAGTTATTTTGTTTATAATCAGTACTTTCATTAATTCGGTCAACCTGGATCCTCTAATAGTTCAGATTGAAATGCTTAGATTTGGACGAAACTGCAGTCTCTCGGTGGCATGACCGGGCTGTCGGTATTTTAAGTAGTTGTAGGTTGAGTACTTTATTAAGTCACCAAAGTAAGTCTTATTGTCACCTGGTGGGGAGTGGAGGGTACTTATTTTCAGGTTTAGGTTACAAGCGAGGCTGCAGATTCTGAGTCGAGCACTTTGGAGCAAAGGAGTCGGAGTTAATCAATTTTCCTACGACTACACTTACACAGCCGTGGTTGCAAATGATTCCTTTTTTAACCCATCAAAAAGCACAAGTTTTTATTTATTTTTTTCCCCGAAAAACTGGCAAAGAATAAGCGATTTTTTTTTTTTTTTTTGAAAAATAAAGTTATAGATTTTTTGCAATTTCGGTTGTGGGAGGGGTATTATTAGGGAGTGGGGAGAAGGGTTGAGGTTAATTTAAGAAACAAACGTATAAACAAAGTGTAAATGATTCCAGTGCAAGTTTATTTTGAATTTGAAAACATTAAAATCAAATTGTCTGACTAACAAGCATAGGAAATACTAAAAACTGCTTATTCACGGAGAGATAACGGATGACCTTGAAGTGGAAAGATAATCTGTATTATTAGCAATAGGTTGTTCGTTTGTAATAGCTAAGATCAGCGAGAACACGCCTCTTACCTCTCGTTGCTGATTTTACCAATTACAAATGATGTTTCTACTTCAAGGTCATCCGCCATCTCTCCGTGGTCGAGCTTTATCTTTTCCACACTGGTTTACACCAGCAAAATACTGCACAGTTGTACAATCTATCTTAAATACGTTCTACAAAAATCTAACCCAGGGGTTCCCAACGTTTTAGAACCCATCGCTCTCTCTAGACGTCATTTAGACTACATCTGACAGCTATATCCCCGCCCACTCTTTTTTTTCTGGAAAAAAAACATAAGTTGGATCGAGTAAACATCGATGTCATTAAAAATATAAATGCCTAATTTTTATTTAAAGAAAAATGTATATATAAAAACAATTTTATCCACTCACTCTTAAAAATAAACAAAAAAATATAACGACCATTTTTAGTTGTTTCCCTCCCCCCCTTCGTTTACTAAACAAATTGGCAGGTTTTCGAAGGGAAATACTTAACTAAGATCATTGACTAAATTTTCAAAAATGTAACTTCATTTTTTATGAAACTATTTTCTTTTTTAAATTGGAATCTGGGGGAATCAAAAACACTAACACTTATAATTACAAAAGGGGGGGGGGAGGATTAAAATATGAAAATTTGAAAATTCATAAACGTGGGGACGAATGATGAAAACCTTCCTCAAGGTTCAAATAGGTGTGAGGAGGAAGCTCCTGAACTTTAATCGTTTATTTTTACTTTTTTTTTTTTACAAAAAAGGAAGTATTGTATTCGCGAACAAATTTTCACTCAAAAATCGGTTTTAATTTCTATTTTGCTCACCCCCGAATTAATGTTTTTTTTTTTTTTTTTTTTTTTTTTTTCCCGACTCGACCACACGTAGATATATGCCTAGGAACGTACAGACACCAGAAATATCCATTTTGACAACGCACGAGTTAATTACAACGAATTTTCTCGTGACGTCCGTATGTACGTATGTATGTGTGCATGTGCGTATGTGTGTATGTATCTCGCATAACTCAGGAACGGGATGTCCTAGAAAGTTGAAATTTTGTACGTGGACTCCTAGTTGGGTCTAGTTGTGCACCTTCAATTTTGGTTGCATTCGGATGTTCCTAAGGGGTCTTTTGCCCTTTTTTGGGGGGAAATCATTTTTAATTTCGATGTAAACTCAAGTGGTGTTATAATTTGGTGGACATTTGGCAATATATCGCGAGTCTTTTGGTCGCCAAGTTTTGTCGCCAACTTGGTGACAGATTTGGTGATTTTTTTTTTTTTTTAAATTTGGTTTGAGTTTGGCCACTGTTGGTGATATTTAGAGAGTAAACAATTGAATCACATTAAAATTGCCAATAATGGGGAAATGACATTAAATTGGAGTAAAAGGAAGTCATGTGATGCACACATCAGCTCGTTTAAGTATAATTTTATCTCTTAAATAAATTATTTGCCCCTTCAGAAGCCAAATTGCCTTTCTAGGGGGCGACACCCCTCCCCCCCCTCTCAACCCGGGTCGGGAATCACTGATCGAATCTATGTATATTTTTACTAGAACGCAACTCTGTCGTGCAGTAGAAATGATATAATACGCGATGCATAAGATCACCCGTTGCAGACACGGGCATGTGCAAATTTGTCGTTAATTCTCGCCCGTGTTTGACTCGGGCAACTGTGCTTATGCAGCATAAGTGAGGTAAAGCATGAATACTTACTCTGGTGGCACGACGAAAAAGGAGGATGGCGCTTGCTTGCACCTAAAAAAATAAAAATAAATTAATTTGAATTTTTACATCTTGAATTCAAATTATGTTTTGCACAATCACAAGTGTGTGTATGTAGGCGTGTGTGTTTGTGTGTGGGGGGGGGGTATGTGTGTTTGTGTGTGGGGGTATGTGTATGTGTATATAGGCATGTGTGTTTGTGTCTGTGTGCTGGCATAAGTGTATGGGTAGTTGTGTGTATGTGTGTGCCTTGGTAAACCATTTTATAACGCCATATACTTGAGTCACCATTACAACTATAGGACCACTAGGTGGGTTCATTTTTTCAAAACTACACTCAAACAAGAAGTAAAAAACGCACTTTTTAAAATTTAAATTTTGTATAAATAATGTTTTTGCATATGTTTAAAGCAATTTAGATATGTTAATGTACAGAGCATATAATTGTGTGTATCGAAAATTTGTGTGTGTAGATAGTCTATAAATTAACTACTTAAGCTGTCAATCAAGTATGAATTACTCATTCATGTCCAAATATTTCTAAGTTATTAAATTAAAATAATTTTTTTTATACTTAAAATATGTTTTTTCAGTATTATATATTATATAAGTCATTTAAGAAAGTGCAATAAAGTTTTCACACTTTTTATTTCTGTTTTAGTGCGTAAATTAACTAGCAAAATTGCTCAATTTCAAAGACCTGTATCTTTTTTACAAAACAAATACACAAAACAATATATATAACATGTATATTACTTGAATGGAATATTCAATTGGCCAAGAAATTTAATTTTTAATTCCATCCCCTTTTGGTTTACAGGGATCTAAAAATGTCATTTTTCTCAATTTTCTGATCTTTGTGGGGCTGTAATTTGTAAAGGGTAAACAAACACACAATTACAGCTATATTTTCTCACTAGTGTGACTCCAGTGATTAGTTTTTGCCATATTTCATTTTGTGTTTCCGTCCCCTAAGCGAGTTATGACCCTTTGAAATGAGTAAAAATTTTACATTTGACCTTGAACTTTAACCTGTTGCCATTATTTTAATTATTAAGTTACAGCCACGTAACTCAGCATGTGAGACTATCATCTTATGAACTTTATCATCAAAGCGTAAAATTAACTGCCATGAATGTGATTCAAATAGATTTTGGCCAAAATGCAAAGGTCTAAAAGTCCCATTTTTGACTGAGAAAATCACTTTTGATGACCCCTAAAAAATCAAGGGTTAAGGTTAGAGATAAAATAAAAGTGGTTTTTAACATCATTCATATGCATCTTTTTGGGATATGAGTTTCAAAAAAATTAAAAATGGTCGAGCGCACTCATCCGTTGAATCTGTATGGAATGACCCAAGTATAAGTCGATGTAAGGCTTTAGTTTTTTTTTTTTTTTTTTAAGCAAAACTATTGTTTGACCGTCTTATTTTATTTTATTTACTTATTTTATTTTCTACATTTCAGATAGTTTTATATGTTTTTTTTAAATCGCGCATCTATATTTTATTTCGAAAAAACATGTCTTGAGACTGTTTTTATTTTGTTTTTATAATTTGTTGGAATGGTTTGAAGATCATCAGATTTTATGGATAGCGTGCTGTATGTAGCACTTTCTGACGTAAAGTTACAAACTACATTGATCTCTCACTTATACGCGACCAAACGGGACAACGAAATTTTCGCGCATAAGTGAAATTCGCGTATAAGTGAAAAACCCAAAAATTAGCTTAAATGCAATAAAGTTAACGTCAGTTATAGTAATACTAATAGTATACTACTAATACTAATGAATAAATTCGCACATAACTTCCATTAATACATCGTGATTTAATAAAAAAGCCAAATTTAAAGTTGTACGTTTTGTCATTTTTTATGCACTGTACAGTACGTAAGCGAATTCCCCAAAACCTAAAAAAATGTCGCGTGATGAGTGCTATAGTCTGCGAGGATGCAAAAGATTTTCGATAGGCTATGTCAACGCGTACCGCTTGAGCACGATTTTTAATGACGTCAACCTTTTTGTATGTAACCTGTTCTCCCCTCTCGAAGTCAATCACAAGACTAATTCCACCCCCTATTGCACACTTGTGCAAAAAAAAAAAAAAAAAAAAAAAACACGTTCTTTGAAGAATCCGAACAATGGAATAACGTCGTATGAATGTATTTCAAGAGAAAGAACAAGAAGGGTACAAATCCTCCGATAAGCAAAGCGTGAGTTAGGCGATTTAACTAAAATTGAAAAACGTTTATCGCGCATAAGCGAAAAGTGCATTTTAGGTTTCGTGTATAAATGAACAAGAGTCAACATTGTTTTCCTATATCGCTGGCCGGGCCCGTCAGAAAAACGCGCATAAGTGAAAAACGCGTATAACGGAGGTCGCGTATAAGCGAGAGATCACTGTACACTAAAAGTACTCATTCCAAATGAAAATCTTGATTGGAATAAACAAAATCGTGAATCGCAACGTAGTGTAGAAGGAAATTTCGGGTTAAAAACCGATTTCGTCATAGTAAAATTGGCTCCAAGTTCAAAATCTTTTAATTAATGACAGGAAAGTTATATAGTGGAAACAAAACTGTAACAGATAGTTTAAAGCAAAATGTTGATTTAATTGCAATCAGAATCGTCTTTGTTTGGTACTTTAGTGTTATAAGAAGGTCGCGACTCATTTTCAATCCATTTTTTTTTCATATTTATTGTCGCCATGTTTGATCTTAGAAACTACTTTTTTAGCAAAACCGTGCGTTAAACATTTATACGCAACCATATCAGAACTACCCTAGGTGGATGGATGTCTGTGGGGGAGAGGAGGCCTATATTCAGTAGTAGGCTTCTTATAGCTGAAATGATTATAATGCTAATGAAGTGTCTATGTATACTGCCGTGTGCAGGTAACGGGCAGTAATTGCAAAATTGTTCATTATTCTTTTTTTTTTTTTTTGCATTTCCGTCATCTATTGTACGTTGCCTTTGTTTATACACTAGTGGTACCCTCACGGCTTTGCCCGTAAGAGAAAATTATTATCGCCTGTATATTTACAAATATTGTATGGTGAATTTTCTCGCCAATTGGCTTGTACCCATGTTACGGTTCCACGTTATGATAATTTCGTAATTTACCCGTCCATCTTATGATAAATTTGTTCTTAAAATTGGAATAGAAAAAGAACCACATCGAATTTTCGAAAAATCGCTTCGAAGTGTACACCCCCATGCTACAAACTAACATTGTGCCAAATTTCATGAAAATCGGTCGAACGGTCTAGGCACCATTTGCGTCACAGAGATCCGAACAGAGAGAGATCCTGAAAGACAGAGAGACTTTCAGTTTTATTATTAGTAAAGAAGCTCACTTATTTGGTTTCCGCTGAAAAAAAAACGTCAGAAAGACGTGTAATTCAAACATTTTCCTATTATTAGTATTGAATCCAAAACGCGTTTCTTCAAATATCTCAAAAACTCATTTCTGCAGATACTGCCGTTTGCCTGCACACGGCAGGTCTCTCGTTTCTCGGAAGCATATCCAACGACTGGCGAGAACCTAAATATTTTGTTAACATGATGCTTTTCAAGTAGTATATTTGAAAAAGTATTGAACCTTAGAAAAACACGAGTTAACAAAAAAAATAATTCTTTTAAAACCGAGCGAGGCTCGGGTCATCCAGCTACTTCTCATTTAATTTCAGAAAATAATACTTACGTGGGCTGAACTGGCGCTTGAGGCGGAACTACTGGTGCTTGGGGATGAACAACCGGTGCTGGAGGCCGAAACACTGGTGTTAGGGACTTGTGAGGGGCAACCAGAGAGGATCTAGATTTAAAAAAAATATATATGTATATTAATTTGAATTTTTGGCATCTTAAATTCAAATTATGTTTTTCACAATCAAGAGCGTGTTTGTGATGAATGCGCGTGCGTGTTTGTGTAGGTGCATATGTGTATGTTTGTGTAGGCGCATGTGTGTGGGTGCGTGTGTATGTGTGTATGTATGCGTGTGTGTGCCGTGAGTGTTGTGTATGCAGTGCTGTGCGTTACGCGCGTGTGTGTGTAGGCGTTCGTGTTTGTGTGTGTGTATGTAGGCATATGTGTTTGTGTCTGTGTGCTTGCATTAGTGTGTGTATGTGTGTGTTTGTGTGTAGGAGTGTTTGTTTGTGTCTGTGTGCAGGCATAAGTGTGTATACGTGTATGTGTGTGTGTAGGAGTGTGGGTTTGTGTCTGTGCGCAGGCATGAGTATGTGTATGTGTGTGTATGCGTGTGTGTGTAGGATATGGACGCAACCTTTAGACGGTTTTCGCAAGAGGAGCAGCATCGTGAGGCCGGTCGACGCGGCGGTGGTGCTGGCAGAGGGTGCGGGTGGGAAAATAAAATGATAGGAATTCAAAATAGTCAAATGAGAACAATAAGCAATCGTGATTGCTCAAAAAAAGACATAATAGGTTTAGGTTAGCCTAAAGGGAGGGGTTCGGTTTTTACGCGTCAAATTATGCACTTTCATTACGATTTTTTTAGAAAAATGGTTTGATTAAATTTATTAAAACCTTTTATGCATTATTATGTATGGTTTTAAGAATATTCTATAAAATTTGATCAAAAAATATCCATAGACAAGCCGGTGACAGGATTTCCCATAGCACCTTTGAAGAAATACGATTTACCGTGTCCACTGTATGATCAGCCTGAAATCAAAAACTATTTAAATAGTCAAAGTATTAATAAATCTCTTTCTCAACGGCCCTAGACTTTTTTTTTTTCAATTTAAAACTTTTCGCTGCTTTTTTGAGTTAAAAGTGCTATTTTTCAAGAAAAATTCCGCCATTTTGTAAGTATTAAAAAAAACCATTAAAAAAAGTTCTAAAACCCACCGTTGGCGGGAGGTTTTTTTATACGGAGAATGTGTGTGCCAATTTTTAAATGAATCGGACAAGTAGTTTTAAAATGGGAGTGAAAACAAGCTGCGAACTTCTGCAGTTGTTGGAGCTACAGCTTGAAGGAGCAGAGACTCAATACGCGATAATTTTGAGATATTTGCTCGGATCAACTTGGAATTTTGGGATTATATTTTTGAAATGTGGTGAAGCGAAACTTATGGTTTCTTTTTATTGAATGATTTGATTCACTTTCCTTTTATTTTTTGTATTACGTCATTTTAAGCCACTCCCCCTTTGAAGTCAGTTGTATATTTGCTTTGGAAGTAAGTAGATCGCCTATGTTCGTTGAGGCGTATGCCTAACCCTTTTGTTTTGATATATTTCGATAGTAATTAGCTTTAGACTTCATTAATAAACTTATTCTAATTTTAATGGCTTGACTTCATTGCCCATTTGAACCACATTCGTTTTCATGGTGCATCGGCCAAAAATCGAAAGTTCCTTCGTTAATTTGAACACGAACGTCGAATATTATTGTTGAAGGATTCTTAGAAAAAATAAACAGTTGCGATTTTCATCAAGTTTGTTAAATAGAATTTAAGTTCTTCAAGAAAACAGAACTATGAACATTCTGAATGCATTGGAATGCCGTGGATTATTTTGTGGATTTCGAACAAAGAAGTGAGACATAACGGCGCCTAAGACTCTCCATGCATATTCATCCATTCTTCTTGGTAACGGATATCGTTTTTTCCCCTTCTCCTTTTTTTGCTGTTATTGAAGATTTTAGGTAAGCGAAGAATTTTGTTTCTTTTTGATATGAAAATGTCTAATAACGAACAGTGTGATAAACTTGAAAAGTATAAGAAAAACAGAACTGTTTTGGGATCATCCTGTACCAGATTAAGTAATCAAATTGATAGCTGTTTGAAGAGTGAAAATTTTGATTTCGATACTTTAGAAGAAAACATTGATCAGCTGAACATTAAATATGAATCTTTAATGAAGATTGACGATAAAATTGAACCGTTGGTTAAAGCTGAATAGTATGATTCTGAAGTGTCTTGTGTTTATGAATATCGTGATAAAATTACTTTGATGCTTTTTCGCGGTCGTAAAAAGTTAAAAGATAACGAAAAGAGAAGTACATCTTTTAGTAATGATAGTAGTAATATTTCAGAACGATCTTCGCTTTTTCATTCCAAATCAGAACTTGTTTCTGAAAATAAATTTGTCAAACTACCTAAACTTACTATTCCGAAATATTTTGGTCAAATTACTCAGTATTTAAATTTTTGGAATACTTTTAAAGCTTCGATTCATGATAATCCTGGTCTTTCAAAAATTCAGAAATTTAATTATTTTCGAAGTTATTTAGGTGGACCAGCCGCTATGGCAATAGAAGGAATTGAGATTACCGATGACAATTATGACGCAGCGTTGAAAATTCTCGAGGAGCGTTTTGGATCGAAAGATCTTATAATTCAAGAACATTTTGACAAACTGTTAAATTTGACTCCTGTGTATAAATTGAATGACATTTCCAAATTAAGAAAAATGCATAATGAAATAGAAACAAATGTAAGAAGTCTATCATCTTTGGGAATTAAAGCGGAAACGTATAGTCCAATGCTTACCGCAGTTATACTTACACTACTATACACTACTAAAATATTCCTAGTATTCTGACTTTGGAATTTAATCGAAAAAATGTGAATAACTCGAATACTGATATTTTTGAATTGCTGGATTTCATTCAAACTGAAATCAAAGTTCGAGAGCGTAGTTTTTTTCATCATAATAGCGGATTTAAAGAACCAGATTGCTCTGTAAATAAACCCTTTTGGAAGAACCCGAAGTCAGTTCCCTCCACACATGAATTTGTCGCAGTTGCAGAAGAAAAATCGAAACCGAATAGTAAGTGCATTTTTTGTAATTCATTTCATGATTCGTCCTTTTGTCATGCTTTAAGTACTGAGGAGAAAAGGGATATTTTGAAGGATCAAAATAGGTGTTATCTTTGTTTAGGGCTAAAACATAAAATCAAAGACTGTAGATTTGCAAAGTCAGTTTGTGAAATTTGCAAAGGGAAACACAATGAAAATATTTGCTATAAATTTAACGATTTGGCTAAAGATAAATCTAATGAAGAATCTTTTGTTGGGACAGATAATGTAATTTCTGCTGTATCGCATTTGGGAAATAAAAATAGGACTCTTTTGCAAACGAGCTATGTGTTAGCAAAAAATGGAAACTTAGATTCGAATTGTGGCACGCGTGTTTTACTGGACTGTGGTTCGATGCGTAGCTTTACCACGCAAAACATAGCTAATAAATTAAAATGCAAAGTACTAAGGAAAGAAAAATTATCTGTGTACACATTTGGAAGTAAAATCCCGATCGAGAAACAGTATGATGTCATCAAAATTACGTTAATCAACAGAAACTCTCCCGACTCGAAAATAGAAATTGAAGCGTTGGTTACAGACGAAATATCTGGATCAAATATTCCCCCTCCAGACTTTAAGGGTATGAAACAGCTAAAAAATATGACACTCGCGGATTTTCCAGAGAGTAAAGAGCCCATCACAATTTTAATTGGTGCTGATTATTATTATAACGTTGTCACGGGGAAATATAAAGCATTTGAGCAAATCACTAGTTGCAGTTGAAACAATTTTTGGTTGGTGTTTGCAAGGGAAAAAGAGTGAAAATAACATTTCTTTAATGATGAACGTAGTCGTCAAAGATAGCGTGATTTCAGAGCAAAATCAGAAGTTTTGGGACTTGGAGACTTCAGGTCTTGTTGATTCGAAGCAAGATACTGATAAACCTTTTAGAATTTTGTTGGATTTAACGGACTTGCATGTCGAAGGGTTTAAATATGTTTGGATTAATGCATCGCCTCGTGAACTGAAAACAATATCCGACTTAAAATCTGATTTATTAAAAAAACTGAATTTGAAAAGACATAATATTAAGCTGTTCGTCCGAGATGGCTTACTTCTGGATGAAGAAACAATTATTGTACTTCGAGAGGATGACACTGTGAAAGTACAGTATGAAGAACAGTCTGTCTGTTCTCATGCTAGTGAAAATTGTTTGATGGAGAGCAAGTCACAAAAAACATTTCAAAAGCCAAGTCGTATTGAATGTTGTGAAGCTAGTTCGCCTTTTCCTAAATCGAAGAAGTATAAACGTAGTTATGCCTCAACTTTGGTTGAAAAGGAATACCTTGAATTAGAGAACGAAAGGAAAAAAGAAATAGAAGATTTATCAAAAGTTACCTCTGACAAATTACTTTTGCAATTTCTAACTAAAGAAAGAATAGTTTGGAAAAATATTATAGAGAGATCCCCATGGTGGGGAGGCTTTTACGAGCGTCTTGTTCGATCTGTTAAGGAGTGCTTGCGTAAAATACTTTCTAAAAAATTTTCTCTTTTGAAAAGAAAGAGATATCAGCAGTTATTCTTGAAACAGCAGTGGAATAGATGGAAAAAGCAGTACTTATTGGATCTACGTACTGCTCATTTTGTAAAGGACCCGAACACACACATTGGATTCAAAGTAGAGGATGTTGTGTTAAACGAAGAAAACACCAAAAATGAGCTTCTATGGAAACTAGATAAAGATGAAAGAGTGCTTCCTGATCGTGACAAAAAAAAAATCGTTATTTTGAAATGAAAACCAGCAATGGACCATTGAAGCGTACCGTCCAGCACTTATGTCCTTTTGAACTATATTCAAGAACTGTACTTTTGAACTTTGATTATTGAAATGGAACTTTAAAATTTGAACTTTATAATTATTTTATGATTGCTTTTTTAACTGAAAACTCCTTAAACTTTTGCATTTTATTTTTCATGATTACTTTTTTTTTTTTTTTGATCACATGACTTCATTGAATTTTTGAAATGTTATATTTTAATTGGTATATCAATTTAGTAATGTCTAGTATAACAATGATACATATAATTAGTAAAATTTGTTAGTGAACTCGTAAAAGAGTTCAGGTGGGGAGTGTGAAGCGAAACTTATGGTTTCTTTTTATTGAATGATTTGATTCGCTTTCCTTTTATTTTTTGTATTACGTCATTTTAAGCCACTCCCCTTTGAAGTCAGTTGTATATTTGCTTTGGAAGTGAGTAGATCGCCTATGTTCGTTGAGGCGTATGCCTAACCCTTTTGTTTTGATATGTTTCGATAGTAATTAGCTTTAGACTTCATTAATAAACTTATTTTAATTTTAATGGCTTGACTTCATTGCCCATTTGAACCACATTCGTTTTCAGGGGGACTACAGGAAAAAACAAAAAAGTTAAAATAAATTTTTTGAAAGTGCAAAACCCTATCCGTCCATTAATAAATATGAAAAGTATTGTTCAAAACTAGTTTCGAAAATAATTACTTACATCCTTGTCGCAGCTGCTTGCCTCTGCTTCTGCTCCTTGACTCTGAATCAAAGAGAAGAGGAAAAATCATTACACGCATTTTATTCTTTTGGTTCATCACTTCGGCAATATTTATAGCCACATATAAGGAAATGAAACAAAGTCAATAATATTCACTAAAAAGTAATAAGTAAAGAACGGCAAATAAACCATGAATCTTATATAATTAAAAACTGAGCGTATGTACCTATGTATGTCAAAACGACAGTGAACTGACCATTGAACCAGGTATCGATGGATTCGTAATCTTCCCGTCTTCATGTTTGGCTATTTAACATGATCCTCCGATAATAATTAGCGGAGATATCAATTAAAAACTATTAATTATGACACTTAGATTTCGACACAAAATCGCTATTTTTCGAAGGCTTTCCTCCATTCAAATTATTATTCAGTGCTTCATCTCAACCTTCCGTAACAATGCTTTTTTTTTAATTTGTAGTGTGAAGAAAACCATTGAGAAGAAAGATCTGTTGCCATTTTTTTTCTCAAATATGAACAAGTAAAATTCTGGCTTCTGTTTTAAAGGCTTTTCCTGTAATCAATGGATTTAAAATGTTTACATTTTGGTTATTATTCCGCAATTTGCCGCAAAATCTTACTGACATTTTTTTTTTTTTTGTTTTTTTGTTTAAGCCTGATTGTTGCACACGCGACACTTGACGTAACTTTTATTTTCGAGGTAGACCGTGCAAAGCCAGGCAACGCAGCTAGTGTTATTTGTCCTCGTGTTCCTGTTATCGAATTGTGAGTAATCCTGAAGTCGGGGCGAGATTTAGCAAAAATTGCCAAATTTAGCGAGTTTCGTTGAGTTATGTAAGACAGCGTTCACGCGCTTTGGCAGATGGATGTCCTGCCACGTGCATAAGGGGAATTTGCGTAGCATTTTCAATGCTTTGATAATTCTGTAAATTTGGCACTTTTCTTAAAACTTCGGCAGACGTTTCAACTCAGTAATGGGGACCGGAAGGCAAGTAATTTTTACGTTAAAAAATGTCTTACTGTATCAAATGCTCTCTATTTGAATTTTCCTTTATTACGTTGTTAGTGTGGTTCCCTGGTGATATTCGATCCATGAACTGAAAGATTTCCATTTTTCGTGGGAGCTCGATCGGTCCCCCTCATCTTCATGCGACTTCAATGAGCAGAGATATTTGTAAAACGTTAATGCTTAGCCATTCCGAAATTTCAGATCTGCTAGCCCATATTTCCAATATTTCCTTTGTCTCTACTTGTACAAAAGTCAATTCGGTACACGAGTCGAGAAAGGTCGAATGGTTCGAGCGAAAGTGAATAAAGGGATACTTTGAATTCCAAAACCATCCGATCGAATCGAACACGGTTAAGGAACTTGCATTTGTCAATAGCGCTACCAGAAATTATCCTTGTCCTACTCAGAAGAAAATTTCTCGCTACGCTACTGGTGGATAGAATTCGATCAAATCGAAACAAATCGAGTTGAATATGGACTAGGTTAGAAGCGGGAAAAGTCTGCCTTGGAATAGTTCGGAACGAAAGTGCATTAAGTGAGACTCGACAGCGGTAAAATTTAATGTCTGTTCATTCATTATTGGCGCGCCAAAAAAAGGACGAAGGCTCCCGAAATACACCGCCGAAAATAGTGTACACACAGGGGCGTGTACGGGAGTGAGGGAGGAACACCTGTTGGCCCGGACTTTTTTTTTTCTGTCATTTTAATTGAACTTTCAACGATGTGAAATTCAGTTAGTTGATAATTTTATGCTTTAACGAAACTTTTAATCATATTTAATGACTCAACATCATTCTTCAATTAAATATGATGGTTTGACACAAAATAATGTCCCCATCGAAATAACGAAAATCCTCCTGACGTTTTTCTAGTTGCTTTAACGTGACAGGGGTCAACTTAACCCCCCGAGGGTCTTTAACAGGGATCTTTAAACCCCGGGGGAAAAAGTTTAATTGGAGAAAAACTTTGAAGAACGAGTAATGATATTTTTCAATAAGAGTATCTAATGAGCATACTATTTTCTGTGTGCATAATTGTTTAAATATGTATTTAACAGTTTAACATTTTATATGTAAGTTTTGGTCAAATTCAACGTGACAACACTGCCGCAGTCATCCTACAGGCCCGACTTGGCTCCAAGTGACTTTTCCCTCTTTCCTGAATCAATAAGACAGGTCTAAAAAGGAAGCAATCCACGGGGGAAAAAAAAAAAAAAAACGCTCTACCAGGTTTCGACGAGAGCCCTCGAGAGCATGTCGCTCGAGCAAGGGCGTCCATATCCAAAGTTTTAAGGGGCGGGGCTCAGATATTTTGACCACGTTTTAGCAGGATATTTTCCCCACAGAAATTGATTTCAGAACAGATTAGAGTTATTAAAATTTGGCATTTTTAAAAACTTATTCATTAACTGCTGGAGAAGAAATGTTTTTACATTTTTGCAAAGAAAAAAGTACTAAAAGCAAGAAAGTTCTAATTTCAAAGCGGCGGGGGAGAGGCCCCCCCCCCTCCCCTAATGGGCGCCCTTGCGCCAGAGAACTTCCAGAAGGGCTACGAAAAAAGGAAGAAGCACTGGCAGCGCTGCGTTGGTGCTGAAGAATCATATTTTGAAGAATTTTAGTCCGCTGTACATAAACGTCCAATAAATTTCTAGTTCTCAGATCAGTCTTGAAACTTTTGAATCATACCTTGTATATGAACGGGTTTCCACTGTATTTAAACAAAACCAGCTGCTTTACACGGCCTACCTTGGAGATAAAAGTTGTATCAAGTGACGCAAGTTCAACAGATTTACATAAAAGAAAACTAGTATGTTGTGGCCATCACGAAACTTTCTTCTATATTTTTCTTTTTTTTTTTTTCTGATCCCGCCCCATGCTTGACGAGGAAGCAATATTCCCAACAAAAACAAAATGACACATGCAAAAACTTGACGACTATATCAATGTCTGAATTATTGCAAAAGCAAAGCAAAGAGCGAAAATTGAAAGTTATTTTAAAAGCCTTGCTTGAATGAATTACAAATATTTTATTTGTTAACAAACATAAGATGGCAACAGTTAAAAATTTTAAATCATTGCGATAACATTTCCGATTATCTCCCGAAAATTAAAATCACGTGAAATAAGCAGACGAGAATATTGTAATTTATCTTTCTTATTGTTGCATTTATAAAGCTATTTTTATTAACACAAAAAAAAAAAAAAAAAATCAGACCCCCATGGAGCGATTGGCGCCAAAATTGAAACAACGCCTATTTACAAATAGATTCACATTTATTCCAAATTTCATCCAGAACGTAGCATTACTTCTTGAGAAATGGCACTCACAATGAAAAAAAAAGAACATTCGATTGCGCCACCCCCTTTTCAGTTTTTGACACCAAAATAAAATCAGCTCTTATACCCACTAAGGTCTACTTGTCGATAAATTTTTCTTTCATTCCGTTCATTATTTCTTGAGATACAGCAGTCACAATTGACGACAAAAAACGTTCTATAGCTCAACCCCCGTTTGAGTTATTGCCACCAAAATTGAATCAGCACCTGTTCCTGTTAATGGCAACATATGGTCCAAATTTTGTTTGATTCCGCCAGTTACTTCCTGAGGAATAGCAAGCACGCGTAACTCAAAAAACGTCCCATTGCTCCACCCCACTTGGAGGAATTCGCGCCAAAAACTAATGGGCACAAGTTCACATAGGGGCACATATGTGTACCAAATTTCGTTCGATTTCATGCGGTAGTTTTTGCTGTAGAGCGGCCACAAAAAACTGGTCACACACAGACGTGACACACATACATACACACACACATACATACACACACACATACATACATACACACACACACACACACAGACAGACAGACATTTTCCAAAAATAGTCGAAATGAACTCAGCACACCTCAAAACGTTCGAATCCGTCAAAATTCGAAATTCGAAAATTTGCACGAATCCAATACTTTCTTCTATATATTAGATATAGAAGAAAGTAAAAACGTTCAAAATTTAACTTTAACGTGTAGAAAGCAGCAATTTAAATTAAATTTAAATTTAAATTTTTGGATTTTTAAAAATTCCAAAAGTTTAGCCATTGTTAGAAAAAGACGTAAACATTCCGTTTAATGATTCACTAGCGAAAACCTCCCTTTGGGGGGTCGCTGGGGCCATAGGCGGCAGGAAATCTCTATGTGGATTTCCGAGCTTCAAAGGACCTCCGACCCAAATTTGGCTAAGATGCGACGAAAAACTAGATTTGTAAAAAGAAAACTTCCTTTATGAATTCCTGAACATCAAAGGACCTCCGTGCCAGATTTAGAAAAAAATCGACGTAAACTGGTTTTCTTTTAAAAAAAGACATACACACGTAAGCACACAAATAAGCATCTAATTTTATATTTAGAGATGTATGCATAAACTGGTGTATTTACTTTTGGACAATCTCACGAATAAACTTTTGCTCGTCAAACTGGGGCTTCTGTTTGGAAGACCTGCAAAAAATGCTATTCATTAATACATCATTCATGAACATAAAAGGAACATCTCTTTATTGAATTACTAGCTGTACCCAACGCGCGTTGCTACGCTAACAAAAAAATACATCATTATACTGATTTTCATGACAATCGGTTGAACGGGGCAGAAGTTGCTACTTTGCAGTGCCACCTGGTGGCGAGTGGCTTCAATGAGCATATTATGCACCTTCTCCGTGGAAAATACATATATATAGCAATTTTCATAATAATCGGTCCAGGTATCAAGTGCAGCCGTGACTATACTCAGATTTTGTACTCACGCAGTTTGCAAGATCAATCAATCGCTAAAAATATCAAATAGAAAAAGTTTTAAATCCCCCCGTTGCATAAAAAGCCATAAAACAATAAAGAAAGAATTTATTTGTTCAAACTCAAGAAAAATGGCAACAGCTAACTTCTTATCAATGAGATCTTTCACGCGTATTAATTACTGCAGCCTATAATTTTATTCCTATTTATCCAATGGATTGTGACTTAAAGTGGAATAAAAAAGGAACTATCGATCGGATTTTTTTCGAACTGGTCTATAAACATTCCCAGTACCAAAAATAACAAACGGTGAAAGTTTCAGCCAAATCTGCCGGGTAGTTTTTGAGTTCATGGATGACATACAGACAAACATTCATTTTTATATATATAGATCAACGAGTTAAATATGAATCAAACGAGCTGATGAGACGAGCAGCATCACATGATTTCCTTTTGCTAAAATTTAATGTCATTTTCTCATTATTGGCAGTATTAACGTGATTCAATAGTTTACTCTTTAAATATCACCAACAGTTGCCAAATTAAAACCAGATTTTAAAAATAAATAAAAATATAAAAAAATTTGTTATTTTGTTTAAAAAAATGGATTTTAAATTTATTTTATTCTTATTGTTTTAAATAAATAATTGTTTTAAAAAAATAATTTTTAAAATAATTAATAATAAAATTTAAAATATTGTTTTAACAAATTGTTTAAAAAAAAAGTTGGCGAAAAACTTGGCGACCAAAAGACTGGCGATATATCGCCAAGTGTCCGCCTAATTATAACACCCCGTGAGTTTACATCGAAATTAACAATGGTTCCCCCCCCCCCAAAGGGTCAAAAGACCCCCTTTGGAGCGTACGAATGCAACCAAAAAAGAATATGCACAACTAGATCCGACTAGGAGTCTGCGTACCAAATTTTAACTTTCTAGGACATTTTGTTCTTGAGTTACGCGACATACATACACACATACGCACATACATACGTACATACAGACGTCACTAGAAAACTCGTTGTAATTAACTCGGGGATCGTCAAAATGGATATTTCGGGTGTCTGTACGTTCTTAGGCACATATCCACGTGGGTCGGGTCGAAAAAAAACTCAACATTCATTCAACATTCACAAAATGGAAATTAAGGCCGATTTTTGAGTGAAAATTTTTTCGCGAATACAATACTTCCTTTTTTGAAAAAGGAAGTAAAACTAAATATATATTATGAAACTGAAACTTCTCTTAATATAAGATATGTAGTCATAACTGCCCACATTGAAAGATTGAAAGATGAAAAATAGGAAGACATGCCCATGCGTAAAATTAGAGAGACTTTGTATGAAGAAACTTAGTGTAAAAAGTTGAAGTGCAAAATAGGATTTTTAAAATGCATGTAATAAGTACTTATATTGAGCCTACATAGAACACGAAATCCAGAAATTGAGATTACTACTTTTACTTTTTGATAAAAAAAAAAGTTTTAAAAGAAATTTTCTCTTTTAAGTGAAAAAAAGCGTTCCTTGTTGCATCCAAAAGTGATGACTCATCATACGTATACGATTTTTCTACTCCTGGATGAAAAGATTTCGTTTCTGCGATCGCGATCGTTTTGCTGCAGGACTTATCTCAGAAATTCTCATCATTGAAACATACATCTTTTCGAGGAATTTCGGAGCTTTGATGAAAATTCGGGAGATGCTGGAATTTACTTCAACACGGAATTCGGGAGCTTCCAGAACGAATCGGGAAAGTTGGCAGACATGTGTAGTGTTCTGATGTGATCAGGTTCTATCAGTAAAAAAAAAAAAACTTTAGTGCAATTGCGCTGAAGTACGAAAAAGGGCAGAACTGGGGAAATTCCTTAGCCACCAGTGACCGGTGTTAACAACAACATTAGTATCCACATTTCATTGATTCTTTTTTTTTACTCAAAGAACTGAACCATATTTTTAAAAATTTGTTAGAAAAAACGATTTTAAATACATTAACTTATGTAAGTAATTAGATACTGCTTTTAGTAAATTTATCGTCTGCTGTGTTTCCCATTTAATATTCATCTATTCGCAACTCCCCGAATACGCTACCTTGAGGTGATTAACAAAACTGCCGAAAAAACTAAAACATTGCCACATTGCGTTCCATGTGTGTCTGTTGACGTAAACACAGGCAGTTTGTTAGGAGTATTTATTAACGCATTCGACGTGTCTTAGATTGCTTTCAGAAACAGAAAATGTTTCTCCCTTAATGGTATTCTCGATCTTCTCAAAATAATGTTAGTTTTCATTATTTCCCTCTAAAAAGTGTGATGATTGTCGTAAATGGCGAAAGCGTAAACACAAGAAAACTCTGCGTTAAAAAACTTCGCATGTGCTCTGTTCGATGCATTTTTCTTTTTCTTTTTTCTTTCTTTTTTTTTTTTTTTTTTTTTTTTTGAGAGAGAGAGGATAACGGTATACCAGGTAAGTTTTTGTTTAATTGTTTTGTGTGAATTCGTAAGAATGTGGGGTTTTTTAAATCTTAAGTTCGAAAGAAGGATTTGATAACATCAGCAGAAGAATTCGGGCTTTCATCCCCGCCTGGTTTAAAAATAATTAATTTATAAAACCTATTGTAATCCTCATCAATTAAAACTGAGCATTAGACTCCGAGAGGAAAGAAGTAGAAAAGGTGAATGTTGTGTTTTTTCGCCCGTTGTTGTCAGAGAATATAATTTTTGTTTCATATGATTTTGTAACTAAAATTCCGTTTTTATAATAAAAAGTGCAGAATTTGATTTATTTATTGAAGTGCAGCTTACTTATTCAAAATTCCAATGAAGTGGAAAGGAGTTTTTTTTTTTTGAGCAATCACGATTGCTTATTGTTCTCAGTTGACTGTTTTGATGTCCTTTGATTTTATATTCCCACCGCCACCCTCCGCACCATCACCGTCGACCGGGTCCTCACGATGCTGCTCCTATAGCGAAAGCCGTCTCCAGGTTGCATCCATGTCCTACACACACGCGCATACATACACAACTACACGCACACACACATACACACACACACAAACACATACACCTACACACACATACACATACACACGCGCATACATGCAGACACCTACACATACACACACATACACACACATACACATACACACAACTACTCACACATTCATGCATACATACAGACACCTACACACACACAAAAACAATAGCATAAACACATACACACAACTACCCACAAATTCATGCCTGCACACAGACACAAACACATATGCTTACACACACATACACATACCCCCCCCCACACACACACATATACCCCACACACACACATTCATACACACAACTACCCACACACTTATGCCAGCACACAGACACAAATACACATGCCTACACACACATATACATACCCCTACACACATACACATACCCCTACACACATACACATACCCCTACACACAACACACACATACCTCTACACAAAACACACATACCCCCCCACACACAAATACACACGCCTACATACACATACCCGTGATTGCGAAAAACATAATTTGAATTCAAGATGTCAAAATTCAATTTTTTTTTTTGTGTGTGTGTGTGTTTTTAAGAGCCATTATCTGTAAGAATCAGGCAGTTTAAAGCATTTATAACATGCATTTAAGGCAGTATAAAGCATGCACAATACATCCGCCTGCACCTATATCAAAACGAGCATTTTCTATTCAAGAAAAAGACGCTCTTACTGCCCAAAGCTGTTTATGTTAAAAGATACACATTTTTGTATTAAATTAAAAATAAATATTTTCAAAAAAACTATCTGAGGGTGAAAAGATTAAATAAATAAATATAAAAAAACACCATAAGGTACTAACTTCGAACGATTATATTTCCAAAAATAATAGGAGTGACACCGATTTTTTTTTTGTGCAAATGTTAGACAAACATGTTGGTTATCAACCAAATTTAGTATCAGATCTCTGCTATGAGGTGACAGTTGTAGTTAGATTTTAAATATTTGTGTTTTTGTGAAATGTATCGAATAAAATTTCCAATATCTTCTGGCGCCCTTATAGTGACACCGATTTCGATACATATTTTTGATGTATGTAAGTGTGGCTAGAAAATGATCTAAAAATGTTGGTGTCATCATGAAGGTGCTTTGAGAAAATTGGCCTTGAATATAGAAAAAAATTCATTTTCTGTCATTTTTAAACGGAGTTTGTGGGCGTCGTCCTCGTAGTGTCACCGATTTGACAGCTGTAACAGTATCTAACAAGACCGTATAGTAATATGGAATTAAAAAATCCATGTCACTATAAGGGCGCTTCAAGCAACAAGCACATTAAAATTGGCCAATTTGAAAAAACGGCAAAAATGTGCCACGCCCCCTAAACAAAAAAAAAATTGTTTTCTCAAAAACGGTGAGTCAGACATAGCTCAAATTTCGGATTTACATTACATTCATGATAAGAAACAACCTATGTGAAAATAAAGAAAATTAAAAATCCCAACAATCACAATCTGCCTGATCCTTACAGAAAATGGCTCTTAAACAAATGCCTACTTATATTATAAATGCAAAAGTGACTTTGTTTGTTTGTTTCCTATTCACGCCTTAACTGCTCAACCGATCATGATGACATTTTATATGCACCTTGTCAGGGATGCAGTTTAGAACAGTAAATGTTTTCGTTTTCCAATTTTAAAGAAAATCATTAATTTGATAGGATCTCATCGATAAAAGGAAAGTTTTTCTTCTTCCAATAAAGAGATTGAAGGACCAAAGGAAATTTTTCGGGGTTGTTGTCCTTACTCTGATAGGGAATTTTCAGAACTATTATCGCATCTCAATAAAGGATTGTTGGGGAATAATGTCGAGATTTGACTGGGGATTTTTGAGGTGTTGTCCTAATTCTAGTGAGGGTTCAAAGGATCTGTTGACGCTATTATGGGATTGTTGTCTTAATACTAATGATCCTTTTGTTTATATTTCTCCTTTTTCTTCAGGTGTTTCGATTTTCTCATTCGAATGGGAATTTTTAGGGACTAAGGTTCACATTTTAACCGGGATTTTTAGGAACTGTCGCCAGTACTTCGACCGGAAGTTTTTACTATGATTTTTTTTCTTCTTCTTCTATTTAACACTAATGGTTGAACACGCTTAATAATTAAACTTTTACGGGTATACCGTGCAAAGCTGGACGACGCGCAGTGGAGTGGAATGAAAATCCTGGTCAAAACTAGTTTGGAATTTTCACTCTTCTGTGTGTTTGTGCGCTGTACGGCGAAGCTATCCCACTTATAGACACGAAACTTGGTATACAAGTTGTCTGAAAGAACCGATGTTACAATTTGAAGCTCAATTTTTTTAATTTGAATTAAAAATGAAATATCACTGTTTAGACTTTTGCATGTTTACGACCGTAAAAACGATCCTAGTACACGTAGAAAAAAAAATGCGTCTCAAGATAGGAAAAATATTTTTCTTCAAAAATATCATTTGTTTGAAGTTCTAACGTAATTAACCGAATTTCTAGGAATTTACAAAGGGAGGTCACTTTTTCGACTTTTTTCAATTATTCACTCAATGTGAACTAAAATTCCTGCATTCGGTATTCTAATAATGTTATGGTTCTGAAACTTTTTAAGGAAATAGTATAAACATCTTACCTTTATTTAAAGCAAAAACGGAGAAGTTATGTTGTTTCACTGATTTATAATGAATTTTTTTTAAATGAGTGGAAATAAAAATTTACAATTATTTTCGCTCGATCCGAAATAGATGCAACAGTTGGTTGCTTGCCAATGATGCTTAAACAACTGATAAGTAAACACTTTTGATGCGATATGGATGTTTTCCCCATCATTTCCCTCGAAGATAAGTAATTAATTGCACTGTTCAAAAAAAAAAAAAAAAAAAAAAAGCGGCTAAAAAATCCTAGTATTCTGTACAAAACACTGATTCGAAACCAAAAAAATAATCAATTTTATTCTTTTCGTTTGGTTTCAATCTTTAAAACCCTGAGTTAATCATGCACATAAAGAATTGAAGACATGGGTTTCGGGGATACAAAGAACCGTTTTTCTATTGTAAAATAAATAAATGAACTAGGAAGTTATAACTAAAAACACTCGAAAATGGATATTCAAAAGCTCTTTGTTTTTGAATTGTATATACTGTACATATACCCGTACCTTGGATCGATCCTTAGTTTTACATAGCGTGATGTGTCCCGCTAAAAATTGAACGAACAAAGACTTGGAACTAAAATTTAATATAACTTCAATTTCACAATGAGTAGGTAAAATGTCTTAAATGTGGATAGCTCGCTAGCGTTAGAATACAATTACAATTGTCTCCTAACGCTAGCGAGTGGGGGGGGGGGATCTTTTCCTCCTTATACCACGTATAAGGGGGAAAAGACCCCCTCCCCCTGCATAGTTATTTGCAACAATGATCTGAAAAAATATAAATATTAATTTATTTTATCTAAAATCTATCTCAGTTTTAAGGAAGAGCAAAATTTCTTAGCGAGATCACAAAATAATTTAATTTATTAACTCATTAACGTACATGAGAAAATTTACATAATTGAACGCAAATACATGTTTTAGGGGTGCAAATGAATCCTTTTAGCGATGCATAAAGGTAAGCGTTCCGCAATCAATTCGATGATTCCCATTCCATAGCTTATATCTTTATACATTGATGAAGCGGTTTCTCGTAACCCTGAAACTCGTGTCTGAAATTTTATTGTGTTTGTGCTCTTAAATATGTTGATCTTTTCATTCAGTAGTACTTATGATAACTTTTTACAAATTTAATAAATCTTTGTACGTAAAATCAGTTTAAAATCATGACTTGTCACAAAACGATCGGATTATGCACTTTAAAAAAAATCATTTTAAAAAAGGGCAGTTGTAGGCGGAAGAATTTTTTTTTCTTGCGGAAATTAGCACTAGAGACTTTGCCAAATACGATGCAACTTTCAAAACAGTCCGACCAAGCGCGACACCCATTTAAAAAGCTTTCTCTAGATCTAATTTAAGGCGAAAAGCCTTTAAAAATCTCCAGTACCAAATATTCTCTTTTTTTTTTTTTTACAAAAAGAAAATAAAAATATTTACTTTGATTTATAATTAGCACAAATAGAACACCCTGACATTTCTTTATCCCGTAAAATTGATTTGATTCAATTCCATTCATTGATAAAGCCACAAAAAAATCTACATTGAAATGTAATAATTAAGCTGAAACGTAACAAAAAGGCGAAAAATTTTATAGAAATCTCATCTTTTACCGAGGCTGTGAGCAATTGTACGTGACTCAAGTTTCCAAAACAGGTGTCGATCGATGCACCAGTTAGTCAACTATCATAGAATAAATGTTCATAAAAATCGGGTGATTTTTTAATTTTGGACTTTTGGCCAGGATTTTCATGCAAATACTCCACTATGCGACGCAGCTAGTTAGTTTATGAACGCTGCGTCTTGTTTTTGGTAGAAACTATTTCACCTCTCATTTAACGCATTTCGTACAATTTTAGGATTTTAATATATCTTTTTATCTTTTTTCTTCTTTTAAAGTGGTTTCTGGGTGACGGTTGAGAGATGATTTTTTAGTAACCATTTTTTACTTCCTTTTACAAAAAGGAAGTATTGTATTCGCGAAAAAATTTTCATCCAAAAATCGGCCTTAATTTCCATGTTGCTCACTCCCAAATGAATGTTGAGTTTTTTTTTCAACCCGACCACACGGACCACACGTGGATATGTGCCTAGGAACGTACAGACACCCAAAATATCCATTTTGACGATCCCCGAGTTAATTACAACGAGGTTTCTCGTGACGTCTGTATGTACGTGTGTATGTATGTCGTATAACTCAAGAACGGAATGTCCTAGAAAGTTGAAATTCGGTACTTAGGCTCCTAGTGGGGTCTAGTTGTGCATCTCCCTTTTTGGTTGCATTCGGATGCTCCAAAGGGGGTCTTTTGCCCCTTTTTGGGGGGGAAATCATTGTTAATTTCGATGTAAACTCAAGTGGTGTTATAATTTGGCGGACACTTGGCGATATATCACCAGTCTTTTGGTCGTCAAGTTTTGCAGCCAGCTTGGCGACAAATTTGGCGATTTGTTTTTAATTTTTTTTTTTTAATCTGGTTTCAATTTGGCCATTGTTGGCGATATTTAGAGAGTAAACTATTGATTCACATTAAAACTGGCAATAATGAGAAAATGACATTAAATTGGAGTAAAAGAAAGTCATGTGATGCACACATCAGCTCGTTTTCCATTGAGTAAGATAGAGAGGACACACCTTACTAAGAAATTAGAGCCGGAAGTTGCACCAATGTATCCCAAGATCCTTAGCTTCTCTTTTAAGATCTTGGGATAGTTTTGATTCAAAACATTCCACTACTAAATCTCAATTGGTAGTTGAATTTAAACTTAAATGTTATTGCAAGTTTATGAAACACGTTTTTGAAATTTCATTGAAACGTGAATTAAAATGCAAACCAATCCGCTAGCTACTTTAATCGGTACTGGATTAAAGAAGATGATTGGTGGTAACCATTCTCGCGAAGCGACCACGTAAGCATAACCCCGGCCATCTTCGCAGCGATACATCAGTGCGAAGACCCATTATTTTGGCTTCCATTTCATCTCCTTTTTACCATAGCCGTGATATCTCTATTTAAATTTCTTTACTCTGTGGTTCTTTTTTTGTTTGTTTGTTTTTTTGTTTTTTCAAAACTTTATTTGCTTTGTGGCCACTGGTGACCACAAATTTCGTCCTCGAACTGTAATTATATAAATACAAGAAATTCAGAGATAAAATCAAATCAAATATGACTCTACCTTTTAGGCATGTTTGAGGTGCCAAGACGTCTGATCTTCGGTTTTACATTATAGGGTTTTTTGAAGACCACTGGAATAAAGGGGAGACAATTGTAATACTAACTACTCAAAAAATGTAATACTAAAAGTAACAAAAACAAATATAACTGTAATAGGGCTTAAATAGTGATAATAATTAAATTAAGAAGTTTGAAAGCTTCAGAAATTTCGTAAAATTAAAAAAGACACGAAAAAACTCCGGAAGAAATTCTTTTCAATGCGCAGGGAGCATTCGACATATCGCTGCATCTTCAGTGGGTCGTAGCAATGCAACCGTAAAAAGCATAAGTTTCATAGGATTCGAACACGTCACGAGTTAGAAAATTTCTAATTAGTTGAGCTAATTTAAAAATATATAAAGCTCAAAAAGAGAAGGTTTTTGTGTATTCAGTAAGTTACTGCCCATTAGCCAGGGCTAAGGCAGAAATACGTGAAATACATCGCCAGCTCAGTCATTTCCAGCTGAGGACTGCAGTTTCGTGCTTATTAGCACTCATCAGCCCGGTGTAGGAAAGTGACTGAGCTGGAGATGGAAAAACATCTTAAAGAAGCCAAGAGTTCCAATGCCTCAGCCCTGGCTAATGGGCCCTCCCCGGTAACTTACTGAATATACCATGCCTCGCCTTCAATGTTCGAGTCGAACCGAACCATTGTTTCGGTCACTCGTCTGGGCTGAGCTAATTCTTTATTAGCTACCAGTTTGTTTGGCACTCTTGGCTTCCTTAAGAGGTTTTTCCATCTCCAGCTCAGTCACTTTCCTATGCCGGGCTGATGAGTGCTAATAAGCCCGAAACTGCAGTCCTCAGCTAAAAATGACTGAGCTGGCGGTGTATTTCAAAGTTTTTGTGGTAAACGTCATTGAATCAAATAAAAAAAGTAAAAACCTAATAAAACAACACGCTGTTCTATTCATTTTTTAATCATCCTGTTTTTTCTTCTGTTACTAAAATCCGACTTTATCTATGCATGCATCTATGTCACTCTAACTTTTTGGGAACGCCGGAGAATTGGCTATCGAACCAGGCATCGATGCATCCGTGATTTTTCAGGGATCTTGTTTCGGCATCTGGGGTTTCATTTCTCTACAACTATAATAGCGGATATATTGATGAAATACGTCCTTTTTGTACTTTATTCGTCCGAAATCTGGTGTTTCGCTCCTCCTTCCGCCTTTTTTTCGCGCCTCGGTCATTAATTTTCAAGGACGTCGCCGTTTCAGTTGTTCAGAGCAATGCGGAAGCGTTTCCCTTTATAATTTCCTGCAGGGGGGGGGGGTCCCCTTTACCTACCACTATTCGTGGTTTAACCAGTTGGATGGGACCCTGAAGAAGCTCTGATTTTTTTTTTTTTTTTTTTTTAAATCTAGACCAGGAACCGAGCAATCCCTCGCCCAGTACCCCCAAAGATGTCGTTTCACTTGGAGGACTTCGTGACCACGAGCATATTTAACGTCCCCCAGTCACCATTAATGAAGACGGTGGATCTTCGACCGGTTAGGGTCAAACCTTTCGGTCACAAGTCTGATGCCTTAGCGATCAGGCCACCACGGCTCTCAATGCGGACGCTGGCAGCCTGCCTGTTTCGAGCGAAAATGAAATACCAGGGTGCGTTTTTTGAAACAATGATTGACTCATCCTTTCAATTGAGGGAATGGTTCGAGCGAAAGTGGGTTGAGTAAATTCATGCGCCGAAAATTAATGTACTGCTCACTACTAATATTTCTCGAGAATGCCAGAGAATTGACGATTGGACCAACCAAAATATTCCAAGTTTTAACGAGGAGCGTGTTTCGTTAGGTTGCATCTTTGTACAACTTTCATTATGGAAGATATTTGATGAAAGCGTCGATCCTGGGTCGCTTTCCCTCCCTTTTCCGTGACGAGACGTTACGGCGTGTGCTGACATGATGCCAATACTTCTTTACTCTGCTTCCAATGAAGCCTGGTTCGAGCAAAAGTGGATTAAGTTCGGCGCGTTCTTTGATGCTATGGTTTTTGCACCTTTTTTATGAAGAAGTGTAATTAACGCCCTAAAAAATCAGTGAAAATTAATCCGCAATTTTAGGCAAAGTAGGGGGCGAAGCTCCAGAAATACACCGACGAAGGCGGTGCACTTCCAGATAACGGAAGGCCAAGACCGGCGATGGCGCCGCAGGAGGAAAATCAAGCCGCCTTGGTGGTTAGCATGGTGACAGTTCTGCATCTGAAAAAGAGTAATTAATTATATGAAAATCAAAATTGAGAAATACACCATAATATAGGGGAGAGTGTTGTACTTTGGGGCACTTTTCATGTTTTAATTTTTAACGCCAATTACTTGAATCAAATTTAAAATCTTAAAATCACTTCAAAATACCCCAACATACTTCTATGCAAGACATTTTTTTATATTCAGACAGTTTGAAAATAAAATGTTGCCTGCCATTTAAAGTAAAAGTTCGAAGCTGTCACATCCTGTTTTACTATGGGAAAATCTTCATAATTCAGGAAACAGCCATGTACTTGCACAAGTTTTGCACCAGAAAACAACAAAAAAATATTTTTTTTTCATGGTAGTGAACTAAATCATGAAAAATCAATTATGAATATTGAATTATGAATTATTGCCTAACATTAAATGTGTTTAAAAGACTACATAAAATTAGAATATTGCTCCATGTTCCTAAGCATATCTTAGTTATTAAGAACAATGCATATGTTGTACCTTGGAACGCGTCCTAAGGTACAAAATGCTTGGCTGTCCTAACGTACAACCACCACGTGGTTTAAGAAAACCCAAAATAATGGTCAATCAAGATGCACTATCATTATTTTCTCATAACCAAAACAATTTAAATACTTCTTTTTTATAATAGAATAAAATTCAGTTGATGAAATTTACAAATACAAAGACAGAAAATGTAATGAAAATGAAGAAAATATTTACTTTGGAGGCACGAAATTTTCTTTCTCTCACAAAATCGTCAATTTTACTCATTTGATGCTGATTTTTACTATGGCACAATTTAGTGGTGAAGATAACAGTTAGAGATTACAAAAACATGACTGCTAAAAATAGATTCTTAGAAATTAGCAGTGTCCCAAGGTACAACACTCAATTTGACGCTGATTTTTACTATGGCACAATTTAGTGGTGAAGGTAACAGTTAGAGATTACAAAAACATGGCTGCTAAAAATAGATTCTTAGAAATTAGCAGTGTCCAAGGTACAACACTCAATTTGACGCTGATTTTTACTATGGCACCATTTAGTGGTGAAATTTCCTATTAGAGATTACAAAAACATGGCTGCTAAAAATAGATCCTTAGAAATTAGCAGTGTCCAAGGTACAACAATTTACCCAACAGTCCCGTGAAATAGTACCGAAAAGAAGAGAGCTTTTGGATTTGAAAAAAATAAAAAAACAGATAAAATAAAACATTTAAAGTTCTATCATTTGAAATAATAACTGAAATTGAATACCAAGAAATATGTACATCGGGACTGTTCATAAATGATGTCGCTCTTTTTAAAACGTTTTTGATCCCCTTCACCCATTCTCACAAATTTCATCATACGCCATTACTGTCCAACCACGGATTGCATGGAATTTTCAAACGTCCAGATAAGGATAATCTATCTGAATAAGAGGGAAAAGTAAAAATTTGATGCGCGTATTCCGCTCATTTGAATGAGACTGTTTCTGCAAAAGCTGACATGGGTAAGAAGTTATAGATTCGTCCATTTCCGGCTGTAAAACGGATGTTTGTCTTTCCATACAATACGTGGTCAGACAGTACTCCTTTCTAACATGTCAAGCTACAAAGTTTTAATAAACATAGCTTTAAAAAAAAGTGTGATGTCACACTTCTTGTTACCCCCTCCATTCCCCTTGTCACGCTCCCAAACTGTCCCAAACTCCCCTCCCCCTCAAAGCGTGACGTCATTGGTGAGCAGCCCCATAGTTAAACTCTTCTTTAAAAAAGGAATATACTTTTCAACGCCAAGAATATACATAAGTAGAAAAGATTAGTTTTAAGTAGCGAGGGTGAAACCGCTATCACAAAAATGGCAAAAAATGTGAAAAATAAAGGACCATGGGATTGAAAAAAATAAAACGCAGCAATAAAACAAATATGAGGCAGAGGCAAAGGGATGTAAGTGCTAAAATTAAAAATTGGAGATAACCAGCACAAATGAGGCAGTGAGATGCAAAGGGATGTAAGTGCCAAAATTAAAAAATTGGAGATAACCAGTACGAATGAGGCAGTGAGATGCAAAGGGATGTAAGTGCCAAAATTTGAAAATTGGAGATGGTAAATGCAAGTAGTAGGAGAACCTTCCTTCTGCTTTTGAGTAAGAGATTGTACTAGTAGCCCTGGTAGGCGCTTATATACAGCATGATATAGAAAAAAAAATTCAATGAAAGCCTACGTAGAATCTGAACTTTGAACGCGTTTCCCTCAAAACTTTATAAAGTCAACTTACATCCCTTTGCTTCTCACTGCCTCAAATAGTAGGGGAACCTCTCCTTTACAGCATGATTTAGGAAAACTTTTCAATAAAAGCCTATCTAAGATCTGAACTTTTAGCGCGTTTTACTTAAAACTTGAAACTGTCCACTTACATCCCTTTGCTTTTCACTGTCTTATATTTCATTATTAAATACTGATTGATAAGTGTTATAACAATTAAGTGCAAATAAATTTGAGTACTCGTAAGAAAGACAAAAGGCTAAAAATTTAGTCATAATATCACTACATTGGAACAGCAACAACTATAATAATAATAATAATAATAAAAACAAAATTAATAATGAAAACAAAATTAATAATGAAAACAAAATTAATAATGAAAACAAAATTAATAATAATAACAAAATAATAATTATAACAAAATAATAACAAAAATAATAAAAACAATAATAATAATAAAAACAAAATTAATAATAAGAACAAAATAATAATTAAAAAAATAATGATTATAACAAAATAATAATTATAACAAAATATTAACAATAATAATAACATCAAAATAATGACAATAATAATAATAACAAAGATAATAATAATAACAAAAATGATAACAACAATAATAAATGAATTAATATATAGAAAGATAATTACAAACTCAAAAAAAAAAGATAAAACTTAATAACAATGGTGCGACATTTTGTTGTTTTAACCATCGGTTATTAAATGTCGATGTTCTATATTTGAACCAAAAATGTCCTAAAAATATGTGAATATGTTTGCAGTGAACAGTTGTGATGAAAGCCTTACTATATATATATATATATATAGTAAGGCTTTCATCACAACTGTTCACTGCAAACATATTCACATATATATATATATATATATACTAGCTGCGTTGCCCGGCTTTGCCCGGTCTATTTTGAAAACAAAAATTGTGTCAAGTGACGTATCAGGCATAAATAAAAGAAAAAAAATCATCATGCAAAATTTCCCCTCCAAGCAATGACGATAGATATTAAAATACTTTTAAGAAATTAAAATAAAATGAGAAAGATGGATTTAAAAAGCGTAACCATGGAAACATAAAATAAAATAAGTTTCAGAATTGAAAAGAGCGTTGGAACAAATTGCGTGGAACGCGGAAAATTCTTCCCTTTCCAACGATATATAATATTACTAATTTGCGACAAATTTTTCACCCCCATATTCGGGAAGTTATGTGAAAATTGGGCCTAAATTGGAATAAAAAAAAGAACTATTCATCGAATTGTTTTCGAACTGGTCTGCAAACCTTCTCAGGACTTAAAGGAACAAATTGTGAAAATTTCAGCGAAATCGGCCGGGTAGTTCTCGAGTTTTGCGAGTTCAAACAAACAGACGCTTTTTGGAGACTTCATTCCCCGTGGATCCGCCACTCAGTGGCGGATCCACGGGGGGGGGGGCTAAGGGGGCTATAGCCCCCCCCCCCATGAGGTCTGAACTTACACTAGATAAAATCGAAATTTCAGAGATTTTTAATACTGCAATATTGTTACATGTTTAAGTTTGTATTATATTTAAATAAATATGGAAGCACTATCAGTGGCGGATCCACGGGGGGGGGGGGGCTAAAGGGGCTATAGTCCTCCCCCCCCCATGAGGTCTGAACTTACACTAGATAAAATCGAAATTTCAGAGATTTTTAATACTGCGATATCGTAACATGTTTAAGTTTGTATTATATTTAAATAAATATAGAAGCACTATATAGAGCGGAATTATACTATGTAGAGATTAATTAGTTATTTTGAGATCAGAAAGAGTTTTTTTATTGTTAGTTGTCTATTTAAATTAACTTATATTGCGGAAAAGTTAACAACGGTTTTTTCTAATCAACTTGGAATTTTTTTTTATAAAGTTCTGTCATTGATTCGCATTAGATATTTAATAATTTACTTTTTCATTTTGCCCGGGGAGAAATTTAAAAGATGTTGCGAAATTATTCCAACTGATTTGTATTGATGTTTCAATTCTTAGTATTTTAAAAATGTAACGTTATTTATTCCTTTTCTTTATTTAGCTTTTCTTTGACAATTAAAAAATTGTAATTGATAAATTGATTACTGTGAATGTAGCTCTAACATTACAACATTTTAAGCGGGAAAATATTGATTAAAAAGTTCGATGCTTCAAAAAATCGGTTTAAAAACATCGATGTTTTTTTTTTTTGAGCAATCACGATTGCTTATTGCTTTCATTTGACTGTTTTGATGTGCTATCATTTTATTTTCCCGCCAGCACCCTCCGCAGCATCACCGTCGACCGGCTCCTCACGATGCTGCTCATATAGCGAAAACCGTCTCCAGATTGCGTTCATATCCTACACACACGCGCATACATACGCACACACAAACACATACACACACATACACAAACACATACACACATAAACACATACACACACAAACACATACACACACAAACACATACACATACAAGCAGACAGCTACACATACACACTCGCATACATGCAGACACCTACACATACATACACACAACTACCCACATACTCATGCATGCACGCAGACACAAATACATATGCCCACACACACATACATATGCCCCGCCCCCACACACAAAAACACTCATACACACAACTACCCACACACTCGTGATTGCGAAAAACATATTTTGAATTCAAGAGGTCAAAATTCAATTTTTTTTTTAATTGCTATTTCGACACCATCAATGTTTAGAAAAATCGATGTGGCACCACTACTAAATCGAAACTACAAACGATGCAGGAAAACCTGCAGTACAGTGTCCTTGACATTTTACATCCGGAGCTTAAGAACGTGAAAGCAGGTTTGGGTTCGCATCCTGGACATAAAGCACTGATGCAGTTGATCATTATTGGACTTCGATCAGTTACACCAGCGATTCTTGAGGGGTGCTTTGCGCTCTGGTAGAAGAGGCAGGCCTAGGAACCTACAGAAAGAAAGAGAGAAAAAGGATGAATAAGAAAAATAGCTTCTTGGGGAGGGGGGGTGGGACTTACCGAGAAACCATACGACAGTGGATGATGAAAACAAGTTAAATAGGTAGCAATCTCGAAAGAGCATAGTAAAGTACGTTTCTGGAAGGATACTTTTTTTTGCCCTCGTGCCCCCGTTATCGAAATATGAGCTCTTGCAGTTGGTAGAAATTTTAAGAAAAGTCACCGAATTTAGGGAGTTTTGATGAGCATTGGAAGACAGCTTTCACACACTTTGCTGGTGGATGTCCTGCTACATGATGAGGGTAAAATTGCGTGCTGCTTTCATTTCTTCGCCAAGTCTTTAAATTTGGCGCTTTTCTTAAAATTTCGACATACTTATAGACCTTATATCTCTCTCTTTACGGGGGCACAAGGGCAGATAATACTGTCTGATCATCGGTTAAATGGAAAGGGTAACATCCGGTTTATAGGCGGAAATAGACGCATCTATTAGTTTAAAGGGGTACTAGTTGGTTTGTTACAGATGTGCACTTTTGCCTCTATATTATGTAGTCCCAGTTTTGTAAAAATGAAAATCTGTTCACGGTAATATTTTTTTTAACCTAAAGTACATTCGACTTATATTCTCACTACAAAAATAAATTGATTTATTTATTCACAACATAGTTTTGAGCTTACCATTTTGCTTTTAGGTTCCCGAACGAAATGAAAACATTTTATTTTTTCTTGTTTCCATAGTAACTATTTTTGTTTCTCCTCCTTTTGTTTTAGAGAATGCAATACATGAATAAGGCACTAGTGACATTATAAAACACGTGTATCAATATCCCATCGCTATTTTCCCTTCTCCCCTGCTAGATTCACTCCGATGGAATTGTCATTCCTTGGTCGATTGCCAAATTACATACAATCCGTGGTCAAACAGTAATTACGTTGAAAAAAAAAGGTCAATATGCTCTCTCAGGTGCTATTTGTTTGAATTTTAATTTATTACACTGTTAGTTTGAGTCCCCGGTAAGGAAAAGCTTCACTGTAAGAGCCTCCACATGAGAAACACGGTCTTCAACATGAAAAGAATGAATTTATGGGCCGTGGTAGCCCGACCGGTAGAGTGTCGGATTCAGGGCCGGAGGGTCCTGGGTTCGAACCTTGATGATCCACCGTCGTCATTAAAGGGGACTGGGCGACGTTAAATATGCTCGTGGTCTCAATGTCCTCCAAGTGAACAATGTCCTCCAAGTGAAACGATACCTCTGGGGGTGCTAGCACCAGGTAGCTATTAGCTCCTGGACTAGTTCTAAATTCTCATTAACTGTTCGATCCGGTGATGGTGCTGCCATCTATCGGTATAAAAAGTAATGGAGGCAAGGCACTTAGTATGCAGTCCTCGACATAAATACAGTTGTAGTCAGTTGTGATTTGGAATCGGAAATCGGAATGAATTTATAAGCAAAACTGTTGCAAAACGGGACGCAATCCATGCAATGAAGAACAACTTAGTCACTGATGGGGAAGGGGGAGGGGGGAGAGAAAATGTAGCTACTACGTTCTCCAAAAAATATGGTAAGTATACGTACACCAAAACTCAGTCATTTTTTTTTTTTAAATCTGTAATTAGGTACTTTGCCGTCTTTAACCGGCGATGTCATTTTAAGATTAATTAATATATTTTGGGGTCGTCTTTTTTAAAAATAAAATCTGCTTAAGTTAAGCCTTGAATGAATTCATTCGATTTGTAACCATGGCGACGAAAATTTTGGCCTTTTAATAAATATTAAACCAACGAGCTAGACCATCGGTTTCCAGTCCATAACTTGTTTTTGAGTTTTCTTACAGCTATGCCAGCTAAATGAGAAAGCAATAAATTTACTTTCTTCCTTAAAAAAGGTTTTGAAAATTGTTCTTGTATAGTATATCTATATATCAGTGGCGCAGCATTAAGGGGAGAAGGAAATTAATATCTATAGAATTCTTGTTTTTTTTAATATGTACAATTTCAATCCTAACATAGTATAATATTTACAATTAAGGACAGTTATGAGCAGATGCCCCCGCCCCACAGTGTTTCTATTAGTACAAGCTAGGTGGACAAAAGTCATGTTCAAAATTCTAAACTTTGGTATTGGGATAATGTAAACAATAAACCAAAACATGATTCTTAGTTATTTGTTTATGTCTAACTCCTTTCCGTTGAGTAATAAGGTTCAAAGGTACGTATCCGTTTGTAATAGAGTAAATCAGTTGAGTTCGAGACATCATTTCATCACACAAAACCAAAGTGTTTCTAATTTCATATGATTTTATTATTCAAGATGGATATTATTTAAACTAGTAAGTGCTTTTTTTCCTTAATTTAATTAATCTATCTGAGAGTTAAACAATATCAAAAAAATTATAAAAGATGAACGACGGATTTTTTGCCCGTTTCAAAACTTTCAAGTGATAGCAATGACTTGTACTCATTTGTACTCGGGCTAAATTTTCTGTAAAAAAGAGCTACAGCTTTCCCATTAATAATAAGACGTATTATAGTCAGCACACTCGAGTACAACATATTTTTTTTACCCAAAGCTTTGGATGCTTCAATCATTCTTCAAAGAAATCCCTACTCGAAAGAAAGTATTCTAGAGAAGAAAAAAAAGGTGTTGTACTACAGTGTGCTGACTATAATACGCCTTAATGGGAAAAGTGCAGCTATCATATACAAAAAATTTGGCCCGGGTACAAACGGGTAAAATCATTACCATCGCTTGAAAGGTTTTAAACGGGCAAAAACTCCTTCGTTTATCTTCAAAAAAATTTAATATTGTTTAACTATCAGATGGAGTAATTAAATTAGGAAAAAAAGGCACTTACCAGTATAAATAATATCCATCTTAAACAATTAAATCATGTGAATTTAGGAACACCTTAATTTTGTGTGATGAAATGATGAGTTCTGAACTTGAATTTTGTCCAGCTAGGGTAGACCGACCAGTGAATGAACAGTTAAGCACTATTTCATTTTTTAAAAATCCTAGTAATTTTAAATTCTATACTATACAGATGGTGATAGCTAAAACATTTTAATTGATCTATGTAAATATCTCTAAAAAATCGCGAGAACTTAAATGGTTCCGCTTCCGACTTTTTTAGGTGTTTAAAGAAAAAGTGGCACAAAGACCCAGTGAATGAACACCTCGAACCAGTAAATGAACACAAATTGGTCCAGTGAATGAGCATGATAAATTTTGATTCAAAAAGAAACTAATTTTCTTTGAGATCTATCTATCTATCTATCTATATATCTATCTACTTATCAATTTATCTATCTACTTATCTATCTATGTATGTATCTATATATCTATCTATCTACTTATCTATTTATTTATCTATCTATTTATCTATATATCTACGTATCTATCTATCTGTCTACTAATCTATATACTTATATATTTATCTATCTATCTACTTATCGATCGATTTATCTACTTATCTCTCTACTTATCTATTTATCTATATACTTATCTATACATCTATCTACTTATCTATGTGTCTATCTATCTAACTATCTACCTATTTATCTGTCTGTACATCTAAATATCTACCAATCTATTATCCTAATCAATCTATTTATCTATCTATCTACCTGCTTTTTTAACTGTCTATCTACCTATCTATCTATCTATCTCCTTATCAGTATATCTACCTATCTACATCAATCTACCAATCTATATATATCGGTCTATCTACCTGTCTATATATCTACATCTATCTCTATATCAGTCTCTCTACCTAGCTATGTATCTCTATATTAGTCTCTCTATCTACCTATCTATCTATTAACCACTACCTATCTATTTATCTATCAATAAATCTATCGATCTGTCTATCTACCTAACTATTCTGTCTCTATATTTATCTACATATATATCTATTTACCTCTTATTTTTTATATATCTATCTCTATATCTTCCTCTATCTATTTATCTATCTATATACAAACATACATACATATCTACCTATCTATTCTCTCTCTTTGTATGTATATATAATTCTATTTCTCTATCTCTCTATCTATCTGTCTATCTATCAAGAGAGATAAAGATATAGAAAGATAGATGTAGGTAGGTAGGTTAATGTACAGATAGAGATATAGATAGATAAAAGATAAAACTCAGTAAAAAGTGCATTGTTTACAAAGACAAAAATAAAGAAGTTATAAAATATATAATGAAATCTTTACTAATAATAAAGAGGAAAGTCTCTCTTTCTGTCAGGATCACAGTGACGCGCATAGCGCCTAGACCGTTCGGCCGATTTTCATGAAATTTGGCACGAAGTTAGTTTGTAGCATGGAGGTGTGCACCTCGAAGCGATTTTTCGAAAATTCGATGTGGTTCTTTTTCTATTCCAATTTTAAGAACAAAAATATCATAAGATGGACGAGTAAATTACGAAATTATCATAACGTGGAACCGTAACATGGGCACAAGCCAATTGGTGAGATACGAAATTATCATAACGTGGAACCGTAACATGAGTACAAGCCAATTGGCGAGAAAATTTACCATACATTATTTGTAAATATACAGGCGAACCAAAAGACCTTTTATTTTTTCTATTACGGGCAAAGCCGTGCGGGTACCACTAGTACATAAATAAATAAACATGTAAAACATCTGCATTACAAAAGAGTACGAAAATGAAAATATCTCAAAGAAACTTCAAATTTCTTTTTAAATCAAAAGAAACTTTGCCATTGTTCATTCACTGGATTTTCGCAATTTTTCGTACCCAGTGACTGAACACCCCTCTACCTGAAAATCTACGCATTCTGCATTGACTGAAACAATTTAAATCCATAGCCTAAATATGTATACTTAATTTTTCTTTCGTAAAGTTAAAAAATAAAATTTATCAATAAAAATAATATTTATCAAAATAATTGCTAGCACGAAACCAGCCTTATTATTTTGAAAGAGAAAAAGAACGATCCACGGCAGTAAAACTTTCAAATTTTTTTCAGAAAAAAAATACGTATCCAAAGCAACCAATCAGGTGTCAGATAGCTTAGAATATCAATAAAGAACACTTTTGTAGTGAATTTATTTAGAAAAAAAATTTTGGAAGCTTATTTATTTTTTTTTTTTTAAATGACGCGCTGTTCATTCACTGTGTGGTGTTCACTCACTGGTCGATCTACCCTAGCTTGTATTAATCGAAACACTGCGCCCCCGCCCACAAAGTCAATTTCGGCTGCGCAAGTAGCCTATACAGGGTGTCCAGCAAAGGACTCCCTGGTTTCAAAATTAAATATCCCGAAAACAAAGGACGATAATGGAATAAAATAAACGGTATGTTTATTGTGAAACCCATAAAAATCATACACAGGAACTTGTAAATTAGTTTTAAAAAGTTCCAACAGGTGGCGCTGCACGCTGTAATTGTAATAAAAGTCTAAATAAATAGTGCTGCGAAGAGGTTGGACGATAATTTCTAGCGTATAGGTAAGCATATCTGAGAGACTAAACTGCTGCTGAAACAACTAACCTCTTCGCAGCACTATTTATAGAGACTCGTATTGCAATTACATCGTGCAGCGCCACCTGTTGGCAGTTTTTTAAACTTATTTCCAAGTTCCTGTGTATGATTTTTATGGGTTTCACACTAAACATACCGTTTATTTTATTCCAATATCGTCCTTCCTTTCCGAGATATTTAATTTTGAAACCAGGGAGTCATTTGCTGGACACCCTGTAGTAGTTAGTGAACCTTAATGGTGTTTTCCACAAAAGTGGTTGGCCATACAACCGCTGAGCTAGACTTATTCCCGTTGTCATCAAGGTCCGACTAACTAAAAGTCAGGCCCAAGGCCGACAATAATTTTGAGGCCCCCTGAAGGCTATTGTTTTAAAAATGTGTGTATTTTTTGTATAGTTGTAATGCTACGCATAATTCTTTAACTAATTTGGAGCCCCTTATGAAGAGGGGATCCCAGGCCCAGGCCTAGTTGGCCTGTGCGGTAATCAGGCCCTGGTTGTCATGGTACCCTGAAAAATCAGAGTAACATCAACCTCGGTTAAGTGAGCTTAATAAGCAATTCGTGATTGCTCAAAAAGGGGAGTTTTAATGTTTTTTATTCGTTTTTTTCACTAAAATATATAATAGTCGCTGTTTTTTACAATCGAATGCAATATAGTCGTTTTTGTCCATATCTTGGCTAAAAGAGTCGCATATGCCTCAATATAGTCACTTTTTTAGTCTCCAGCGACAGCTCCGCATTTAGCTCTGTGTCTTCCATGGGCCATTTGCTCCACCTAAAGAAACGTTCTCAAAAAATTAACCTTACACAGGAATACTGACTTTTTATGCTATTTCATGTTTTGTTATGAAGGGGTAAACAATAGGCTGCAAGCAAATACCAAACATCTGGTTGCGGCATCCAGAGATGGCAGTTTCTTTTTTATGAGAGATTACCAGTCTGGAATAACCATAACAGAGTTGGTGGCAGTAAACCTCTCATTACAGTTGAGATTACCTTAACACTGGTAACAAAATTTAACTAAGTCCACCTCACACCAGCGAGGACATGAAACATTGGTACTGTTCACCTCATACATTTAAGGTAAATGTTTATGTAGGAAACTGAGAGTCTCGGCCTTATGACCCTCCTTAATGCGTTACATTTTATTTAGCTACCAGTGTGGAGGTAAACTCAACCTGTATGAGTGGTTTACTGCATGTAGCTTTGTTATAGTTATGCCACATGGATGATTCCTAATTAGGATGAAATTGCAGTCTCTGAATGCCTAAACGAGCTGTTTGGTATATTACTGTATCTCTGCCTTGTTCATGCTAAAAGGCGGTTATTCTCGATGTTCGTCCCAAATATTTACCTTCGCTTTCTAGATCAGCCTTATAAGATTCGTTAAACTGATGTCATAAATTAAATTTTGCTACCAGTGTGAAGGCAATCTCAACTTTAATTAGAAGTTTACAACTTCCAGCAATGTTATGGCTATTTCAGGCTGATGATCCTTAATAAGGGTGAAACTAGTATTTATATGAGTGAACCTTAATATATACAAACATATACATCGCTCGACATTGGAAATGCAACACCAAGAAGGCGTCAAATTTCAGGGTAGACGCACATCACTGAGTTATGCAAATGATGTAAAATGCGCAGTTCTCCGACGCACGTGGAGTAAGATATTAAAGAAGAAACTTGTAGGGTGGACAATATTCGTGCCGTTACTTCTGCCAGACGATCCATCGAATAAATTTTGTTTGTGTCTCGGAAGATACGTGTCATAGAAGAGAATTTCAGAACTCCGTCAACAGAGGCACTTCCAGCAGTTAAACCATTTTACAAGGGCTTGGGTGATCAGGCAAAAAAGGGCAGATCAGTCTTTACGTCAAATCGCAGCGGATACCAACCTGAAGTGCCATTCACTGATACCATTAGTAGAGCGCAATATTTAATCCGCATCTTTACTCGTGTACTGGCAACGATATGGTTGATAGCAAGCGTAGTGTGCAATATTTAATTCGCTTCTTGATTTTCATAACGTGGATACGCGGTAGAGTGATGCGCCAAATAACTTCATTTGTGACGTCATAAAGACCACGTCTTATTTCAAGGACATTTTGAAAAATTAATTAAAAAAAAAGCTTTGGTAAAATAAAAGTTTTGTCTTGCTCCATGGTTTTTTTTTTTTTTTTTTTTTGAGCAATCACGATTGCTAATTGTTCTTACTTGACTGTTTTGAATTCCTATCATTTTATTTTCCCACCAGCATCCTCTGCCAGCATCACCGTCGACCGGCTCCTCACGATGCTGCTCCTCTTGCGAAAACCGTCTCCAGGTTGCGTCCATATCCTACACACACACGTATACACACACACGCCTACACACACTCATGCCTGCGCACAGACACAAACACACACTCCTACACACACACACACATACACACACTCATGCTTGCACACAGACACAAACACATATGCCTACGTACACACACACATGAACGCCTACACAAACACACACACGCTCGTGATTGCGAAAAACATAATTTGAATTCAAGATGCCAAAAATTCAAATTAATATTCTATTTTTTTTTTGCTTATTCTATCAATTTCAGTCACTAAAAGTAATACTTCGGACTGAAGGAAACAACCCCATTGGCCTGAAATCACGCGACGTCTGTTAATTAGACTGCCATTGAACCCACTGCATAGACGTCAACGCTTGGAATGGTGCCGTGCAAGAGCGACTTGGATGATGGAATGGCGGGACGTCATGCTCTCAGATGAATCACGCTTCTGTTTCTCCAGTGTAACTCGTCTTCGCCGTTCGCGGTGGCCCTACATCGTACGGAGTCGATGCCGTTCTCGTTCTGTAATCTGAATATTAGTTCGAAATATATATCAGTTATTGTTCTTTCTGCCTCTGTAGTTTTGCCAAATTTCATCCCTTACCTTTTCGGACCACTCCTTCTTCGTGTTTCATTTTCAATTTCGAGCAATTTATAAATGATCTAATTTTATAGTGTTCTTTTACTAAGTCGTTGACTTAAATGCATCATTACATATTTAAAACGCTATAAACAAACGTTCTCTCTCTCTCTCTTTAACTATATCTTTGATTAAAAATTCAATTTGTACAACATTTTTACGTAATTCCTTTGGATGTAAATGCGCTAAAACTATTCATTCTAATTGCACATGTTATATTCTCTCTACCCCCCCCCACCTCAGTTCTTATTTAGTTCGGCAAACAATGCATACAGTCAACCCCCGTTTAACGCGGTTAATTTGTTCCAGACTTTACCGCGATAACTGAATTTCCGCGAAGTAGGATTCTGTATTTATAAACCAAATATTTTCCTAATTAGAGTGCATAAAACTTACCTACTACAATTTAAATAGGTTTTTAACATAGTTAGAGCTCCCTAGACATGAAACAGCACCCTTAGAGACTATTACATTTGTATTACTTCATATATTGCACAAAAACAAGATAAATGAGATATATTAGAGGTAATAGATATCACATTGTTAATTATTGAGAAATAAACTACACACACACACACATGCAGTTCTTACACACTACTACTACTAATCTATGAAAAAAGCTCAACTCGTTTGATGATGAATTAACTGCCAGTTAGTGATCGTATATTCCCCCGTTATTCTTCTACATTTGTCCTCATTAAAGGTATTACAGATACAACTTAAAAAGCTAGTACATTGTTGACAACCATTTATAGATGTATTTAAAATGAGCTAGTGATTCCCTACACTTTCTTCGGCGATTTTGTACCTTCACTCTCTCGACTAGTACAATAGGGAAGTTTTCGATTTTTCAATTTTATTTTTATATGATAGAGTAACATGTATGAACATCATAGGTGAAAAACTTTTTGCGATACGATAAGTAGTTTTTTTTTTAAATTAATTTTTAAAGGTCAAGTGATTGTGACGTCAAATGGCACAGGAAGTGACGTCATACGCTCTTACGCCGTGGGAGAAGCCGAAGAACGTGCAGTTGACTTCGAAGACGAAACGCAAGGCTTACCTCCTCGCAATTAATTCTGGCGTTTAAGGAACATTAAACCTCTCATCCTCTCGGAAATATTCGAATACCATCATTGATGTTACTTGAGGAAGATTATTAGATTGTGCTTTGACGAATCCGGCCCCCATAGTGTGTTCAAAAGGATTATTGAATTTCTAAAAAATAAAAATATCAGCGCGCTCAAAATGTCCGTAGCGAAAACAAGGGATCTTTGGCGGAAGGCTGCCCATTAGTGCCCTGTGACGTAAGCTCGTGACGTTTCAGAAAAGCGCACTTTTGCGCGTGGATTTTCAAAAATTCATTAAAAATCAATCACCGTGTTTTAAAATTCGGCGATGGTGAATTTTTTAGTTTTGAGGGTCAATTAACAATATCCATAGTCAAAATATGAACATTTAATAGGTTGCAACTTCCCTATTAATGCCCTTCAGAAGAGTTTACCTTACTTAAAAGACGTACTTTGTCATTCTTTTTGTGGGAAAAACTTTACTCGAGCGCATAAAACACGCTAATTACTATATTTGATTAAAAAAAAAAAAAAACGCGATGCAGTGAAGCCGCGAAAGTTGAAGCGTGAAGTAGCGAGGGACGACTGTATTTCTATTTTTGATGAGCATTTGCACTTATCACAAAATAACTCATTTTAGTTTTTAACTATCAGGTGAAAAATCAGATGATATCATAAAAATATTTCTATTAATCTGTGTTTATGTTTCAAAGTTTCGCATTTTTGCATTGATGTCGTACTTCTGTTTAGCATACACAGGAAAGGGCGATTGTCCCGTTAAGCCTAATTAACATGACCTTCCATTAGCAAAACTTTACTTCTGTTAACACGAGAACTCGCAGTTTATTATTATTGAAAGTATCTAAATGCACTTCAGTAGAAAGAGAGAAAAAAATAATTTTTAATTTTGACGGCTTGAGTTCGATCTGTTTTTCGCAATCGCGAATTGCAATAGACCCCTACTCATGGTGTTTCTTATTTCTGCAAATGGAGTGGAAATGGAGAAGAAATTCGCACCCACCATGTTATGATTGATGATTTTCTAGATTGGGCGATACGAAACACGTCCAGAAAAAAAAAATATAACTAAGATACAGTAATTAAGATAAGGTAATCGTAGCCATTTTAGTAACCGTACATTAACGGTCATATTTACAGCGTACATCGTTGCAATATTTTTATTTCTCACAAATCTTGAATGGTAGGAATTAGTTACGTAGAAATAATGCATCTAGATGAAGTTTTGCTATTTATTCATCTGAATATAGGCGTTTTTCCCGAAATGACGTGATTTCGCTCAAGAGCATGGCGGGTGCGAATTTTTCCTCCATTTCCATTCCATTTGTACAAACAAGAAACACAATGAGTAGGATCCTATCCATGAATGCGAAAAGCATAGCCCTAATAGGCAGCTGGTGCACTGAAAGAGTTGGGGGCCAAAAGAAGTGTGGGATTAGGGGGCCGGGCCCTTAAAATGTTTTCTCTCTCTTTTTTTTTGTAAAGTTGGGTTTTAAAGGCTTTTAACATTCGATTCAATAACCTCGGGAAAATGAAATATGGCCTCAAAAATCGGGACGGATGGCTACCGTAGACTTTCTCTTTCCATTTTTATGAAATAACATGAGAAAAGTTCATTGATATAGAATTTTTAGTTTTTACTTTCGTGAAATTAATCAATTCACTCAATAAAAAAAAACATTTTTCAATCGATCATTATTTTGTAACTCTGAAAAATGAAGGGGCAAGGCCCCTTTACATTAGGAAGTGAGGGGGCAGTCGCCCCCTTTGCCTCTCCGTACGGGCCGCCAATGACAAGACGCTTCAACTCAAGACGTCCAAATTCACACACACAAACGATTTCTTTTTTTTTTGAGCAATCACGATTGCTTATTGTTGTCACTTGACAGTCCTTGATGTTCCGGTTCCTTTTTCAGCTAGGACCAGGGCTGCAGCACCACCGTCCACCGGCGGCGGCGCGGCTGCTCTGGTCCTGAGCACTGTCTCCCGGAATCCACTTTTGCTGGGCGGTGGCGTCCATGTCCTACACACGCATGCTCATACACACTCCCCTACGCGCGCACGCCTTTACACACGTACACACGCCTACGTGCACACACGTAAGCCTACACACACAACTATACACACGTAAGCACCCAGGAGGAGGGACATGCATGGGCGGGGGAGCCATTTCTAGAAACAATAACTCTAACCAGTAGAGTCTTGTCGCAACTCGTGATTGCGAAAAACATAATTTGAATTCAAAGTTTCGGAATTCAAATTAGAGTTTTTTTTTTTTTTTCTTTAAATCTTCATTTCTCTTTCTTAAACACCTATCTCGGAAATTCTGCAAAAAAAAAAACATTTAGAAACCGTAATTTCACACAAGACCTCCTTCCCCCGTCTTTTTTAAAATGTAAAATCTGCTTGAGTAAAGCCTTGGGGAAAAAAATGAATGAACGGAAAAACGAACGGTTTGTAACCATAGCGACAAAAATTATTCCTCTTAATAACTAACAAAAACAACGACCAAGACTTAATCTGGTCGTCGTGGTAATCTGAAAAATCAGACCAATGTAAGCTGCGGCCAAGCGTGAGCAATAAGCAGTTCGTAAAAGTTCAATAAACAGTTGAATACATATACATGGCTTCATATAAATGGCTTCATTTTAAAATAAAAAGTTGGATAACTGACTAGTTATGAGCACGGTTATGGAGTTGCTTTTTACTTCCTTTTACAAAAAAGGAAGTATTGTATTCTCGAAAAAAATTTCACTCAAAAATCGACCTCAATTTCCATTTTACTCACTCCCCGAATGAATATTGAGTTTTTTTTTCTCGACTCGACCACACGTGGATAAGTGCCTAAGAACGTATAGACACGCGAAATACCCATTATGACGATTCCCGAGTTAATTACAACGAATTTTCCCGTGATGTCTGTTTGTACGTATGTATGAATGTGTGTTTGTGCGTATGTATGTCGCATAACTCAAGAACGGTAAGTCCTAGAAAGTTAAAATGTGGTACGTAGGCTCCTAGTGGGGTCTAGTTGTACACCTACCTTTTTAGTTGCATTCGGGTGTTTCTAAAGGGGTCTTTTGCCCCTTTTTGGGGGAAAATCGTTGTTAATTTCGATGTAAACTCAAGTGATGTTATAATATGGCGAATACTTGGAGACATATCGCCACTAGTCGTTTGGTCGCCAAGTTTTGTCATCAACTTGGCGACAAATTTGGCGATTTTTTTTTTAAAATCTGTTTCAATTTGGCCACTGTTGGTGATATTTAGAGAGTAAACTATTCAATCACATTAAAATCGCCAGTAATGCGGAAATGATATTAAATTGGAGTAAAAGGAAGTCATGTGATGCACACATCAGCTCGTTAAAATTTGGATTGTTGTTGAACTGTGATGTTGCAATTCTATATAATAGGACAAATCAAATTCTCAACGTGTTATAACTTAGCAATTGCTGTTTTATAGCTGTGAAATTTTCATTTATTTTTAAAAATGACTTTTATATTAAAATATATATTTATCATAAATTGGAATTTGACCAGTTTTACCGTGGAAAAGTAAAGCGCAGTATCTGCATTCCTCAAAAACGAGTTTTCGAGAAATTTGAAGAAACGAAATTTGGATTAAATACTAACATCTGGGATATGTTGGAGTCAGACATTTTTTTTATCGCTTTTTTTTCAGCGGAAATGAAATAAGCAAAGCTGATGTACAATAAATGACAAAAATGGGGGGAAAAAAAGAATTTTGTAAATTCTTAGCTTCACTTTCCTACGGCAGGCTATGCTCACACTCCCTCAATTATGGGCAGTAAAAAATAGCTGAATTCAATTATTTTCTGGAAAAACACAAAACGAGTATTCAACAACATTGAAACACTTATTTCTCTTACAATAGGATCATACTTCAACTTATACTAATTCCAGCAACATTTAAATTAAACTAGTATGTTGTGGCCATCACGAAACTTTCTTCTATATCTTTCTTGTGAATTCTGATCAATCCCTATGCTTGAAAAGAATGCAATATTCCCAGCAAAAAAAAAAAACTTGACGACCGTCCGAATTCCTGAAATCCCGCAAAAGCAAAGCAAAGAACGACTTGAAAGTTATTTTAAAAGCCTTGCTTGAATTAATTAGATATTTTATTCGTTAACAAACATAAAATGGCAACAGTTATTAATTTTAAATCATTGCGATAACATTTCCGATTATCTCCCGAAAATTAAAATCACGTGAAATAAGCAGACGAGAATATTGTAATTTATCTTTCTTATTGTTGCATTTATAAAGCTATTTTTATTAACACAAAAAAAAAAAAAAAAAAAATCAGACCCCCATGGAGCGATTGGCGCCAAAATTGAAACAACGCCTATTTACAAATAGATTCACATTTATTCCAAATTTCATCCAGAACGTAGCATTACTTCTTGAGAAATGGCACTCACAATGAAAAAAAAAGAACATTCGATTGCGCCACCTCCTTTTCAGTTTTTGACACCAAAATAAAATCAGCTCTTATACCCACTAAGGTCTACTTGTCGATAAATTTTTCTTTCATTCCGTTCATTATTTCTTGAGATACAGCAGTCACAATTGACGACAAAAAACGTTCTATAGCTCAACCCCCGTTTGAGTTATTGCCACCAAAATTGAATCAGCACCTGTTCCTGTTAATGGCAACATATGGTCCAAATTTTGTTTGATTCCGCCAGTTACTTCCTGAGGAAAAGCAAGCACGCGTAACTCAAAAAACGTCCCATTGCTCCACCCCCCCTTGGAGGAATTCGCGCCAAAAACCAATGGGCACAAGTTCACATAGGGGCACATATGTGTACCAAATTTCGTTCGATTTCGTGCGGTAGTTTTTGCTGTAGAGCGGCCACAAAAAACTGGTCACACACAGACGTGACACACACACATACACACATGCATACACACACACAGACAGACAGACATTTTCCAAAAATAGTCGAAATGGACTCAGCACACCTCGAAACGTTCGAATCCGTCAAAATTCGAAATTCGAAAATTTGCACGAATCCAATACTTTCTTCTATATATTAGATATAGAAGAAAGTAAAAATGAATAACTAAAAACTCGCTTTTGAAAGGTTCGTCTGATCTACAACAACTAAATTAAATAAATAAATAAAATAAAAAAGAGCTATTTCACTGTTGCATTTCTTATTTACGGTAGTCAAAATTAAGTTATGTTTTAATATGAATTCCAAACAATAATTTTGAGTAAAAATGGCCAAAAAAAATGATTATGGTGATATGTGCCCACAGGTAAAATATTTACTTTTAATCGACTAGTTATGTGCTGGGATTTATTTGTTCGAAAGTATCTTGAGTATTTTCATTAATGGCAAAAATATACCTTTATGATGCAAAAAATCTTAAGAATGAGTTCATAGCGATCTGGTAAAAAAAAAAACTGCAATGTCAGGTCTTTAAGGAAGAGACCCTGAAAAACTTAAGGTGTCACAGTACTTTTGAAACATTTTTTTTTTAAATTTAAGTAAATTTTATATCTCTTTGAAACCATAACATGCATATTTCGTAATCAATAATTTATTTTCAAAATTTAAAAATATTGCCTACTTTTTTTAAAAATTCAAAAAATTGAGGAAAATTTCAATTTTTTTTAATCCCTAAGGCTTTTTTATTTTTGCACTAATTATTTTTTTTTTTTTTTTTTTTTTTTTTTTTGCTAAACGATCACTATAATCATCTCTAAAAATCTGTGCATTCATTTGCTTATGAGTTTATTAGAAAATTTTCTGTGATTAATTATGTAAAAAATCAAAGTAATTTTTAAAAAAAATTGGTTTTTAAAGATTTAACATGCTCTAAACATTTGAGTAACTTATAAAATGTTTATCCAATGCGCAGTCTTGTCAAATATTTTATCCTTATTGCAAAAAGTATTACTTTAAAGCTATATCTTTAATAGACAAAAATCCTTAGGGATTCTAATGACATGAAAATACAAAAAAACCATCATCGAGAAAAAGCAATTTAAAGTTTTTCTTTTGCATAAGAACACATAGCGAGCATGGCCTAAAACCACTTATAACTTTTTAAATATTTGAACTAAAGCATTGAAACTTTTCCCCTGTGTTCAGAATAGTTTTTAGTTTTGAAATAAGCAATAAAAAAATTTTTTTTGATCGTTTCATCATTTTTGAGGTATTGTAACCCCTTAAATGCAAAGAAATTTCACTAGAATCATTTAAATAAAATATTACTCTATAGATAAAAACTTATGTTTGGTGGTGTTCTTGAAAAATGCAACTTTGAGAACCCACTGATGGTTTTCCTGAAATATCGATTACAAACTTGATTTTCATTTATGACAGTTAGAGATAAATCTTCCCATTACTGGTGGGGTGACCATAACTTCAGTCGTCCACCGTATGTATGCGCGGATGACAAAAGCAATAAAACATACATAAAATAATTCAAAATATCGATAAAACATTTTAAAACGTAAAATCAGAAAATTAAAGATAAATAAGAAAATTATTTAATAATAGGTTAAAAAGTACTGTTATCAGAATATCCCAATTATTTGATGTCCGTTAGATTGGCACTCGCATTTACATGACACTACTACAGCACGCGAAGTCCTTTTCGCTAAATCTTGTATTTGCTTTTCAGGATTTCACTATCACACAGAAAAACTTCACTCTTCGCCGTCCACTAATAAAATAAAACTGGCCCAAAACCAACAAGATTGACAAACCTAGTAAACGATTCTGAGTCATATCGATTCCCACTCACCGAAAATGTAAACAAAACGCCAATGCGCTTACCACGTGCTTGGAGTTGTTTACAAATTCAAGGCTCTCGAACAGAGCGAAAAAAGAAAAAAAAAAAAAAACCCTCATAAATCCTTAGTTTTTAAACATCTTAAGTAGAATTTGTTGTTCCACCAGCAAATTTGTATTAAAGCGAAATGAAAAGTATTCCGCTTCGTTTGGGGATTGTCTGTTTAGACTAGAGATCCTGTATACGGAGAGATTGGATAACTTCGGAACGGCGGCCATCTTATGTCCAAAGATGCTCGCTCCCCGTCAGGGTTACCAGATTTAAAAACAGTAAATACGCGACAGACTTCTAGGAGTGAAGGGGAGGGGAGTTGATATTTTTGAGGTTCTGTGTATTTTTAAGGGGTGCTTTCCAACGTAGAACGTCTCTTCATGATAAATCAGAAATATTCAATCGTATTCGTAATAAAGTATTAAATCTTACAAAATGTCGCCGATCAAAGTATAAAAATTGTTTTCATGGTGATTGACGATATATTTCCAACATTAGTCAATGAGCAAAGAGGAAGCAATCATTCAGCTCCTCATAATCTGCCAAAAAAAAAAAAAAAAAAAATAAAAAAAAATAATTTTTGGGTTTGCTGCCGATTGATTTTCATATTGCTCTTTATTTCAAATTTTTTGTTTTTCTTTGTTTTTTACTCGACTGTGCGTGCGCAACGCAAAAGAGGGTAATGTGTTTATCAGTCTATGTATGGATGTCCGTTTCTATGTGGCGTTCTACAGGCTAAACGCCTTGGCCAATTTTGGTAATTCATACGTCAATCGATTTGTCTTAACCATGGGAGTATCAATAAACACATGACAGTAATCAAGATTCACCATATCAACAACCAGTTGCCATATTTTGTCAGTTCAGGATCGGTGCACGTTGAGTGTTGCACACTGTGTCGCACGCTACCTGCGTGCGACAAATGCATGTAGTTTTCGCTGCCTCATTTTTCCCTTAAAATAACGTCTCGTTTTGTAAAACATTGTTATTAGCCAGAATACGGGACTTTAGCCGTCCCGTATGGAAGTTCCCCGGGACAGTTTTTCAAAATACGGGACTGCCCCTTGAAATCCGGGACGTCTGGCAACCCTGCACAGGGTTACCAGATTTTAAAACAGTAAATATGGGACAGGCCTCGAAGAGAGAAGGAGGGGGGGGGGATTTTTGAGTTGAGAGCTGGTTATGTATTTTTAAGGGGTGATAAACAACCACGTTTTAATAGCTTTCGGAAGATTTCTCTCAATATGTTTAGGGTGAGCACATTTTTAGAGGAACTCTAACTCAAACAATAGAGCAAGCAATAGAACAAAGTTCAGTAAAGAGATCGACGTTGATAGGAACAGGTGCTAATTAGTTTTTTACTTGCCTTCGCTATAAGTTAAACAGTGCTATTGAAAAAAATTCTTCTTAAATGTGACTGCTTTATCTGAAATAGTAATGCAAGGAATCGTACAGCAAAACTTGTTTTTTAATACCATACCAGCCAATGGAGAAATCTGAATGAGTAAAATAATTTTAATGCACCATTCATATCTTTTTGTGCAGCTAAGCATTTAAGAACTTCCTTTATTGTTGAAAATTTATCGTATAGATCATCTACTGATACTTTATTTTCAATATGTAACTGTTCTACAATAAATGACAAGTCAGAAAACTACTTAATCCATTAAAGCCATTGGTCGTAAAACAAGAAGTGAATTTTTATCTGTGAAATCAAACTACTTTCTCATGTAATTCACAGCTGTTTCAAAAATTTCTGGTATCCCTCAGTCAGGCATTGTATTTTTCTACCGTCTAGATGTTTTAAGGTTTTAGTAACGAACGATTCATAAAACTTATCTTCAAATCTGCTCTCTCGCTGTTTTACCAAATGTGTCAAAATATCATTAAGTTATCAGCTGCAGTTGTAGATTCATTTTGAAGTTTTTTACTGGCAACTTCAAAAACGGGGGGACGCATTACTAAGAAAATGGAAAACTAATGCAACCTTATTGGTTTCACATGTTTCAGCTGTACTTTCTTCACTTGAAAGCAATAATTTTCTGAAGGGCTTAAGAATGGATTCTCCCTCGCTTATAAAATAATTCATGAGAGAAGGCCACAATTTAATGAGTCGATCTACAGCAGGAGCTAAACTTAGACATCGTGTCGGGATATGTTTTAGTAGCTCTTTAAACTAAGCAGCAAACTCAAAAAACTCCTTTAGGTCATAACGCTTAGTTTTGACATCAATTTCTAAAGCATCAACAGCATAGCGAAATGCAGTGTTGCTATGCTAACACCCTAACTAAATGAGCTAAACACCCTGACTTAAGTAAATTTTTGTTTTCCTCTCTAAATAGGGCATATACTGACAGCTTTGTTTCAAAATTAGCGTTGGTATTGTCGGTTAAAAAGATGAAACTGACTGTAAATCCAAGTCTAATTCAATCAATGCTTTAATAAGAGTCAAGCAGTTTACTATAATGTCAGCCGTCTCGGAACTTTTTGCTCTCTGATTTTCTTATTACTCTTTATTTGTTATTTTTGGTTTTTACCATATTTTTTTCCCTTAAAATAATGTCTCGTTTTGTACAATATTGTTATTAGCTAGAATACGGGACTTTAGCCGTCCCTTGAGGAAGTTTCCCGGGACGCAGGACAATTTTTCAAAATACGGGACTGTCCCTTGAAATCCGGGGCGTCTGGCAACCCTGGACATGAATTAGATGTATTTATTTACCCCAAAGTATTTTGAGATGTCACAAACACTTCGTAATAATTTCATTTAACAAGTGTGGCTTGTTTAAGTAAAACAATTGATTTACTAATATCTGAATAATCTTTACTAATAATAAAGCTGAAAGTCTGTCAGGATCTCTGTGACGCGCATAGCGCCTAGACCGTTCGGCCGATTTTCATGAAATTTGGCACAAAGTTAGTTTGTAGCATGGGGGTGTGCACCTCGAAGCGATTTTTCGAAAATTCGATGTGGTTCTTTTTTTGTTCCAATTTTAAGAACAAAATTCTCATTAGATGGACAAGAAAAAAACGAAATTATCATTACGTGAAACCGTAACCAAGCCAATTGGCGAGAAAATTCACCATACATTATATGTAAATATACAGGCGAACCAAAAAACCTTTTTAATTTTCTATTACGGGCAAAGCCGTGCGGGTACCAGTAATGAATACATAAACTAAAAGTTTATGTATTCACTAGTTATACAAACTGCGTAAAGTTGTGCAAAACAATGTTTCATAGCAAAGTAAAACAAATAATTATGTTCGGAAAATTTTGACGTTTCCGCTTTTGTTATAATTTTTAGTTTTGGTTTCTAAATTGAAAAAAAAAAGGACCATAAAAAGAGGAGGGGTGGTTTTCCCCCGATGCCCCCTCCCCCGAAATGTCGCCATTGTTAATAGTACATTGCAATAAATTAATCTTGCATTAGTCTGCGTATTCATTAGGTCAAAACCCCAAGAGTCGGAATCGGTCAGTTTCCCTCAAAGTACGCAACTCTGTGGAGTCGGATTCGAACTGATTTTGGGAGAAAGAGTCGGAGTTGAAATCGGGAAAATTCCCGGAGTTGATTATTTATCCTCCGCAGTCCTGCGTAAAACAATATCGCATCGGAGCATGTTCTCGCAACAAAGAAGGAAACTTTTTATGTTGCTCCCAAAAACGGGAGAAAGTCTATGTGTTTTATAAAATACGATTTATTTTCTGACTTACACTTTGCTAGCATCAATGCAAATAATTTTTGATGGGAAAAAAAAGATGCGAAATTTTTGTTAATTGCAGAATATAATAGCGATACAAAGTGCAGCAGGATTCTGTGAATATAAACAAAAACTTTTCTCATCCCTCAAAAAAAAAAAAAAAAAAAAGAGAGAGAGAGAGAGAGAGAGAAAAGAAAATAAAGTGCTCTAAAAATCAATAAACGTGCTGTATCTGATGCTATCACTTATTATGAAAAAATAAAAAAAAGATCCTTCAAGGAAAGGATAAACCAGTTGTAGACAAAGAAATATGCTTTTTGCGGCGCCAACCACGTGGTCTATTGGTTTATTTTTTTCTTGCAGAGAAATCCCCAAAAATGACAATCCTTCTCGCAGCCCGTTTGTTTACTTTGTTTTTTTCTTTTTCTTTTTTTTTCAATGTATTAAAAAATAGCAGAAAAAATAAAGTAGTTGCTACTCAGGCTTGTGACGTATTCACGTTAACCAATGAAATGTGAGATGAGTTAAAAGCGGGTGCTTTGTGTTTAGCCACTAGTGAGATCGAAAGGGCCACGATCTGGAATATATTTTTAAAATTATTTTGGCAACATTCAATTTATAATTCAGTATTTGGCATCAAAAGGACTGTGTTTACATGTAGTTGAACCACATTTTTGATCATTGTTTCTATTTTAGTTGATAAGTTTCGTACTCATTTTTAATGAATACTCAATTTAAATCATAGTATCACGATTCGTCAGCGCGCTGCTTTTGCATCATATTTAAGTCGAGTTTTATGTTTTGGTTAAATTTGCTTCATTATGCAAGACCAAAATTTTGCGAACGTGAAGCAACTGAAGGAGACCCTTCAGATTGCTATACCACCTGCCTATATCACCAATGAAATTACTGGTGTGAGTGACATTTTAGATCATTGGAAGCTCAGATACGTCCCCCAATTACGTGGAGTACTAATCGACTCCAAAGACATTTCACTGACTTTAAATAGTGGGCACATCGTCAAGGACAAACCTTTCCTTCATTATAATGTGAATGGTACTTTTATCGTATTCTACCCAAAAACTGGGTGCCTAGCAAATGGAACAGTTATTTCTATAAGTGACTCTCATGTGGTCTGTCTTTTTCTGAATGCACTAAGGGTTGTGATTCATCTGAAAGATAACCCTATCTATTCAAAGTTCCGGAGATTTGTTCAGCTAAATTGTGAAGTTATTTATGTTATATCGAACTATGATTTAAATCGCGAAGTTATTTTTGTGAACGGTGAAATAACCGAACAATGTCTGTATCTTATGGAAAGCATGTATCCAAAATCAAAAGTAAACTCTTTAGGAATTGAAAACAAACAGCAGAAAAAATCATCTGACCCCATTTATTTAGGGGATGACTTTGAACTAAATGAATCATTTGCTGTTGCCAAGAAAAAGAAGAAAGTGAAACCAGATTCAAAAAATAATTCTCTAGAAATTAAAGACAGAAAACATGAGAAAAGGAAGAAGATTTCTGGAACGGTTGATTTAGATAATGACTTAACAGTGAATGAAAACTCATTTAGTTCGTTTTCATTTAACGCTATCGCTAAGGAAAAGAAAAGAAGAACACAAAATGCAAAATCAAAAATAAACTCTTTAGGAATTGAAGACAAACAGCAGAAAAGGAAGAAAAACTCGTCTAACCCCATTGATTTAGAAGATGACTTTGAGCTAAATGAATCATTTGCTGTTGCCAAGGAAAAGAAAAAAGTGAAACCAGAGTCAAAAAAACATTCTCTAGAAATTGAAGACAGAAAACAGGAGAAAAAGAAGATTTCTGAAATCGTGGATTCACATGATGCCTTAGAAATGAATGAAAAAGCATTTAGTTCGTTATTATTTAACGCTATTGCTAAGGAAAAGAAAAGAAGAATACGAAATGCAAAATCAAAAGTAAACTCTTTAGGAATTGAAGACAAAAAGCAGAAAAAGAAGAAAAAAACATTTGGCCCCATTGATTCAGGGGATGACTTTGTGCTAAATGAATCATTTGCTGTAACCAAAGAAAAGGAAAAAGTGAAATCAGAGTCAAAAAAAATTTCTTTGGGAATTGAAGAAAATAAAGAGCAGAGTAAGAAGAGAAAAAAATTAACTTCCTCCAAAAATGATGAAGCTCACCGTGCTAAGAAAAAGAAACACAAGGCAAAAGAATTAACTACAGCTGAGAATTTCAACTTATCCAATGAAGATGAAAGTGAAGTTTCACTACTAAAAGTTTTATTGAATGAAAATTCAGAGTCAAGCAAGAAAAAAAAGGATATGAAAACGGGAAAATCTTTATTAGAGGAGTGCGCCGTCAATGGTAAAAAGGAATCCAAAAACGGGCAGAAGTTAAAAAAGAAGAAGAAAAAAAAAACTTCCTCCAAAAAAGATGAAGCTCACCGTGTTAAGAAAAAGAAACTCAAGGCAAAAGAATTAACTACAGCTGAGAATTTCAACTTATCCAATGAAGATGAATGTGAAGTTTCACTACTAAAAGTTTTATTGAATGAAAATTCAGAGTCAAGCAAGAAAAAAAAGGGTATGAAAACGGGAAAATCTTTATTAGAGGAGTGCGCCGTCAATGGTAAAAAGGAATCCAAAAACGGGCAGAAGCTAAAAAAGAAGAAAGATAAGCATGACCGACAGAAAAAGCTCAAATCCAAAAAGAAAAATGCTAATAAGAAGAAAGAAGATAAATCGCTTAAAAAGAAGAAAAAGAGATCTTCCAAGAAAGAAAACTCAAAACGGAAAGACAAATCAGAATCAGATTTGAAAACAAAAAAGAAAAGGAAGGACAGTCGAAAGCTTTTAAAAAAGTAAAAAGAGTTTCAGAGAAAAAAAATGAAATAGACTTTTTTATGTAATCATTTCCAATGCTGTTGAAAATATATTTGCATTCTCTGATAATTTTCAATTCATTCTTACGAAAAATATATTTGCATTCTCTGATAATTTTCAATTCATTCTTACGAACCATGATTATTTTTATGGCAATGCAGTCAAGTCCCTTTTTAGCGAAGTGTGTTACTCCGAAAATGTCCTTTTCGCAATGACTTATAGGTAATCCCCAACTCAATTTATATAGGCGCAGTGGCAACATTCGTATTATCGGCAAACGAATTTCCGCTACAGCAAAATGACTTTGCTCGTCCCCTGGACTTCATTAAAAAGGGATTTGGCTGTTTTTTTTTTTTTTTTTTCAAAATGTAACAGATTGAGTCATTTTTCTGATAAATCATTTGCATAACATAAATAACGCTGTAAGTTTAAAAAAGCTTTTCCCTAACTATATATATGTCCATGTATGTATATCACTATTCAAAAACGGAAACGAATTGAGGGTTGAACCAAGTATCAAAGAAGATAAATAAATACCTTTGTGCTGAACAGTAAAGAAGACAAAACAACGTAAGAAGAAGCACAAATTTGCAAATAACAGCAGACACGTGTTTCGGCGTTACAGGGAACGCTCTTTTCAATGCAAAAAAATAATAAGCTTATGGATGAAAAGAGTCGGAGAGCTTTTGTCGGATGTCTTTTCATCCATAAATTCTTTATTTTTTGCATTGAAAAAGGCGTTCCCTGTATCGCCAAAACACGTGTCTGCTGTTATTTGCAAATTTGTGCTTCTTCTTACGTTGTTTTGTCTTCTTTACAAGTATCAAAGAGTTAAAAAATTGACAAAAATCCAAAAGTTCTCAAATTGATCCTGGATTGCCAGGTCTCATCTTTTAACGACTTTAGTTAAATTTCAGAGATTTTTCACCCATTCTGGAATTGATGCAGCCTTTCGTCAAAAATGCCTGGTTTGAACGAAAGTGGATTAAGTTTCACATGTATTTGAAGCGTTTCCCTTCAAAGGAATATAGAGTAACGAAGGAATAGTACCTTCCAACTTAGTACGACTTGAAACATCAGAGATATTCTCCCGTGGGCAGGTAAACTGCAGCATCTGCCGAAATGCGTTTTCGAGATATTTGAAGAAACGCGTTTGGAATTCAATACCAACAATAGGGAAATGTTGGAATTATGTCTTTTTTTTCGCGTTTGTTTTCAGCATAAACCAATGGGGTGGTTTCCTTCAGTCAAAAGTACTAATTTTAATCATTCAAATGGATAGAATGAGCAAAAAAAAAAAAAAAAAAAATTACATGGACCCAGAAAATACATTCATTTTCCCAACTGTTTTTTTTTAATTAATTTTTTTAAATGTCCGATTTTTCAAACAAGGCGTGGTCTTTAAGACGTCACAAATGACGCAATTTGACGCATCTTTCTACTACGTTTCCACGTTATGATAATCAAGCAGCGAATTAAGATTGCACCCTACGCTTGCTATCAACCATATCGTTGCCAATACACGTGAGTAAAGATGCGAATTAAATATTTTCTTCTGTGAATGGCAACATTGAATGGCATTTCATCATTTGTGATGTCACACGACAGAAATGTAAACAATGAAAGCGCAACGATTTAAGTATTTTTTTAAAAATATTAAATTTAAATGAATTATATAAAAAATGGTCAAATCCTATGTTTTTAAGCATGCTCTTTTAGAAAAAAAATACTTTAAAATTTTGGAAACGACCCCATTGAGCAAGTTTGTAAACAAAGCTGACGTACAACAGAAGGCAAAAAACGGAAAAATGAAACTTTTGCAGTTACTGCCTTTTACCTACTCACTGCAGTATTTATTAAAACGTCATTTAACATTCGCTGCCTAACTTAAGGAGCCGCAGGCAGCACGAAGTCTCCCGTCTTCGGTGGTACACTTCGAAGGAATGGATGTGCACCCCATCCCACCGCATGCGGCTAGTAATCTAATACAGAGGACTCTTTCTATTCCGAACACTCATAGGACCGAACAAAAGTGTTCAGATTATGGGGGTGTTAATTGGGGTGGTTCGAAAAAAATCGATTTTTTTTTATTTCGGAATCGCATTATCTCCCAAAAGTTGTAGTTTGGTATCCTCAATTCGGAAAAAAAAATTCTAAGTTGACATCTTCAGTTCGCACACGAGGCTGAAAGTTTGAAAAAATATGTTAAAAAGTGAAATTTTCAGAAAATAATAAAATTAGTTTTTTTTTTTTTTTTTGTATTTTTTCATAACGCAACTGGCGTAAATTGTCTGTATATAGCGGAGTTTGTATTTTAAAAAATAGTTTACAGCTTTTAAATAAGATCTTTAGTTCGCGCATACGCCTTGACTGGGGCTTCGATTTCAGGAGATTTTAGCCTAATTTAAGACGTATGCGCAAAAGATCTTATGCAAAAGCTATAAAATATTTTTTTAGATTCAAACTGCGCTATATACTGACAATTTATGGCTGTTGCCTTATAAAAATATAAAAAAACTAATTTTATTATTTTTTGAAAAATTCAATTTTTAGCCTATTTTTTCCAAAATTCAACCTCATTCGCGAACTGAAGGTGTCAACTTAGATTTTTTCCCCCACAATTGAGGATACAAACTGCAACTTTTGAGAGGCAACGCGATTCCGAAATTTAAAAAAAAAAAAAAGTCGCTTTTTTTCGACCCACCCTAGTGTTTATTATAGAGGGAGACTGGATTATTCATCTTATCTATTCTATTGCGTTAAAGGAGTATGTTCAGTACTTTGCCTAGTGAGCTATATCACTTACTGAGATAGAGGTGCTGAATTTTAGATTGGTGGCTAGTGCAATATTTAATTCAACTCCGTAGGATCTGAAATCTTGCATTCCGTTTTTAATTAAAAAAGTTTTACATAGCATTCAACAATAAAATATTGCATTACAGCTTTTGGTACAGTAACTGAAAAAAAAAAAGTTTACTTTTAATCTGTTTTTGCATTGAGCATTCTCATGCAAGGTACGTGTAATCATCCAAGGAAAAATGTTTCCGAGTGATTCTCGCTCACATTTTGCTTGAAGGTAATCATATTTTAAAGGTGTTGAAGACTACTTGATACTGTTAGAGGTTCTGGTGCAGCTTCAAACTTTCTTGAAAGGACAACACAGTTCTTGAGAAAAACACAGGAGATTTATTTACACTATGTACAGGAAAGATCGTTCACAACTGCTAAATTAATCATCAGCAATTAAGCAAATATCAATCAACACCGTAAACTCAATGGTTACACACGTATTTACATCCAAATACGAAAAAATACAGCTCAAAAGGGTTCACAAAACAGAGCAATAAATGCTCTCCAGCGAACCGCTGCAACGATTCACAAGCAAAACTAACTCGAGACTGACTTTTTATCATGCGGAACGGCTATTTATAGACATCGCAAGAAAGCTTCTCAAGTATTCCACAAGATTCCAGAAAATCGTAGACCGTTATCCTATTTCTTTCCATTCACAAATTTTATCATTCAGAAATGAGGGGACCGTATACTTCAACCGAATGTACGGGGGCTGTATAGTCATTACAAGAAACCATTTACAAATTACGTTACTACAATAATTTTAGATGAAAGCTAATTTATTAAACGCCAAATTTAGCTAGATTACGACAATTTAATCATAAAAATAATTACTATTTACAGAATTTGTAACAATACAATAGTCGGATTCTTGAAATATTGTTCAGTGGCAATAACTTCAGGCTCATATTGCTCAGCTGAATGATTTTATGTGATGCAGTAATTACCCACCGGAAAATTATTTTTCTTTTTTATCTCTCCATATTCCCCTTAATGCTCTTCAATCATTCTGATAAAATTGTGAATGTATTCCAGACGTTCCAATTAGATTCATAGAAATTCCTAAGCACCGATTGTGAATATGTGCAGTATAGAGAGGTAATTGTCGAAGGGGGTTTAAAATAGCGTTCAGAATACTGGGGTGTTCATATTACAATCCAAATTAAAAATAATAGAATACTTCCCACTTTTTGGAAAAAAGTTTATTCTAACCAAATATAAGTGCAAATTAGGTATTAAAATGAACGTGCCACCTTTCTTAAACCTTAAAGTGTGCATTTCATTTCAAATATACTCAATTCAAAATAATCTTAGACAGAATAATCCAAAAGTTTATAGTGATGAAGATTTACATGGTGTCAAAAAATTAGAATATTCAAATTAAAGGAGGAAAAAAACTTTAAAAAAAAAAAAAAAACTTAAAAAAAAAAACAATATCAATGCTAGAATGCGTTATTTTTTGCTGGATTCAATGCTTTAATCCTTTCTCACACGGATTCTACCACCTGTTTACATCAATCGACCCTCTTCAATGCGGCAACGAGCTCAATTTTGTTGGCGGGCACCAGGTCTTTAACCGCTTTCGTTAGATTTGATGGTACCACAAATTCTTGATCGTATCGAGATTGGTAGAGTTGCTTGATCAGTTTAATACCAAAATTCCTCTTTCCGTTTAAAATCTATGAGTCGAGTTAGAGACGTTACACGGAGTAGAATCTTGCTGGAAGATAAAATGTGTCACTAAATGTGTTACTGCCGTGCCTCAGATGAAGTATCATGCAGTATTATTGATCAGTGGCGCACACAAGGGAGGGGTCCAGGGGGTCCGGACCCCTCCCATAAGTCTTGTTGTTTTTCCGCGATTGATTACGATTCTATGTATTTTGTACGTAAAATATTTCCAAACAAAGCGAACAATAATTTCAGTTTTAGTAAATGAAAAAATAAAATCCATATGCTAAAAGATTTTTAAAAATATTATGCATTTTTTGCATAACAAATGACCTAAAAGAAGCAGAATGGTGATTATAAATGAACACACTATAATAACGATGTTTTTAGTTTTGTATTTATAGATTAAAATGAGATTCTATGAACTTCTATAACCATATGGTGCTTCTACAACGATGAATTTGCTTTGCTGCATCCATTTCTTAACTATAAGAAAAGTAAAAGCGTAAAATTATTTTACTTTCTGGTAATTTGTTTAAGTATATTTCATTACAAAATGCTAATTATTTATTCAATAGTTTATTTTTTACTGTTTTCCCTTCTCGCGAATCGACAAAACCAAGTCAATATGTTTGACGACGTATTGGGGTATAATATGAAAATGAGGCTTTTAATCTCGGACCCTCTCCTTGCAAAATTCCTGTGTGCGCCACTGTTATTGATAAACAGCAGAAGTCATGCATTGTTTTATTTTAAGATATATATATCTTCCCAATTCCAGCAACCGTCATGCACCCACAAACCAAGAAGGATGTGTCAAAGTGGAGAGAACGTCTTACACAAGATTTTTCATACGCTTTTCTTTTTAAACGTCAAACCCGAACACCTTTTTTTGTTCACAGATATTTCAAAAAATATTCATCACTAAATATAATGCTTTCCCAACATTGTTGCCCCTGTTTGAGCTTCTGCATAATATGACATGCATTTTAACTGACCAAAATATGACGTACGCCATGTAATAATACTAGAGTGGACTCTATCTGAACACTTCCTAATGCGAACACCCCGATATTCTGAACACATTTTGATGGTCCCTTCGGAACCCCATAGACTTCACATAGGCTAGACTCTCTGTGCTCTGAACACCTTATAGAACCCAAATTCAAAATAATAGAAAATCAGATCTGTTTGAACAAAGCTTGTCTCTTAGTCGGGAAAAATGAACGCATGCAAATTAAAAAAAAAAAAAAACTCGCTATTCATGAATGAGTAAATAAATTTAAACAACTTTTCAGATATTATTTTAACAATTTATGTCTCATTAACACATTGGAAAAATAGATTTTTTATATGGGTCAAAAAATTAGAACAATCTATTCATTCAATGTGAATTTTAAAAAATATTGAAAATAGAAAGCACGGTTCTTGCTTCATGTTCATCTTTGGTCTTACTTCGTAGATCCGCAATTAAAACTGCAGTTTATGCAACCGTCCAAGTCTAGTTGGCGTGGATAAGAAAACTAAACATTCTGTCCAACACTTTTGGAGGTAAGAAGCATTTTTCAACGATTATTTTGGAAAATTTACTTTAATTTGGGTTCATCTCTGCCAGGTGATACAATTTTTCTACCTTGTTTACTTCGGTTACTCTTTAGTTGGTCAGTCCTATATTCTTTTACAATCTTACATACCATAGATTGTAAAACGTTCATTTGAATTGAGTTGGATAGTTTTTTTTTTCATTTTTCTAACTTTAAGAAATGATACAATGTGCAACTTCGTTTTTTCCTATTTATCACCTTGGCGACCCATTTTGAGCAAGAAAAGGCTTTTAAAAAAGCGTAAAATTATCCGGGCGCAAAGCTCCATACTTATGACAAACTATAGGGTAACAGGTATGCTAATATTTTCAATATTTTTTAAAATTCACATTGAATGAATAGATTGTTCTAATTTTTTGACCTATATAAAAAATCTATTTTTCCAATGTGTTAATGAGACATAAATTGTTAAAATAATATCTGAAAAGTTGTTTAAATTTATTTACCCACTAGTGGTACCCGCACGGTTTTTTCCCGTAATAGAAAGTTAAAAGGTCTTTTGGTTCGCCCATTTACGTATAATGTATGGTGAATTTTCTCGCCAATTGGCTTGGTTACGGTTTCACGTAATGATAATTTCGTAGTTTACTCGTCCATCTTATGAGAATTTTGTTCTTAAAATTGGAATAGAAAAAGAACCACATCGAATTTTCGAAAAATCGCTTCGAGGTGCACACCCCCATGATACAAACTAACTTTGTGCCAAATTTCATGAAAATCGGCCGAACGGTCTAGGCGCTATGCGCGTCACAGAGATCCTGACAGACAGAGATCCTGACGGACTTTCAGCTTTATTATTAGTAAAGATTCATGAATAAGGAGTTTTGGTCTTTTTAATTTGCATGCGTTCATTTTTCCCGACTAAGGGACAAGCTTTGTTCAAACAGATCTGATATTCTATTATTTAGAATTTGGGTTGTATAAGGTGTTCAGAGTACAGAGAGTCCAGCCTATGTTAAGTCTATGGAGTTTCGAAGGGACCATCAAAATGTGTTCAGAATATCGGGGTGTTCACATTAGGAAGTGTTCAGGTAGAGTCCACTCTAGTATTATTACATAGCGTATGTCATATTTTGGTCAGTTAAAATGCATGTCATATTTTGGTCAGTTAAAATGCATGTCATATTTTGGGAAAATTAATGTCTTCGTTTTTTCGCAAATTTGACATCCTCCTCCGACTGTCTCGCAGTGTCAAACTACATTTTAACCTCTCCCCTTGTCAGATGTACGCCGTTTCCTATCAGGATATTTCGGTAGCGTCACTGGGGGGGGGGGGGGTGAGGTTCTGTGAGGGAACAGTTGCATTTGCGTCTAGAGCAAAGTTTGCTTAAAATGCATTCACAACTCTTGTCTTTTAATTTACGCAGTCTTTGCACCAAAAAAATGAAGAATCTTTTGAAAATTGTACAAACATAAAACTTTAAGTCCTCCCCCCCCTTTTTTTTTGCCGTTGGGATGTCACCGCAAACTGTCACCTCTGGTGGATGACACCAGTGATTGGAACGCCGCTGCATATTGTTCTAAATGTGTGACTTCACTCTTCTCATTACTCCCTCCTTCCAACTTGTCACGCACTGTCACAGTTTCGCGAACTCCCCTCTCCGTTTCTAAGCCTGACATCATTAGTGGAAGTCCCATCAGTAGAATAGGGAAGTTGCAACCTATTAAATACATAAAAAGTAGTCGAAAACTTTGTACTGCATAGTGAATAAAATATGACAACGTATATAAAGTACAAATTCAAAATGAAAAAAGGTTAAAAAACCAGCAAACAGCTGTTTCGGCACTCTAAAATCGTCAATGATTTGTCTAGCACTCCCCATTTTCCTAATGTTTGGAAGTCTGTTATTTGATTTATTTTTTGTCCGTGACGTTTTCTCCTGAGTGCAACTGTCCTCTGTAGTTCTGACGTAACCTTGACGTCATCGTTTCCGGTACTGCTCTCATATCTTTTACAACTCGTCTCTCATTCCAATGTTCGCCTCGACTGTGTTTTAGTCGGGTTGAACCTGTCTTCGTTTTTAATTGCACTGATGATGGCACTTGTATTTTAGAGTGCCGAAACAGCTGTTTGCTGTTTTTTTAACCTTTTTTCATTTTGAATTTGTACTTTATATACGTTGTCATATTTTATTTATTAACCTATTAAATGTTCCTATTTTGACTATTGGATATTGTTAATTGACCCTCAAAACTAAAAAAAATCATCATCACCAACACAGTGATTGATTTTTAATGAATTTTTAAAAATCCACGTGCAGAAGTGCGCCCTTCTGAAACGTCACGAGCACTAATCTTAAGTCACAGGGCACTAATGGGCAGCCTTCCGCCAAAGATCCCTCGTTTTCGCTATGGACATTTTGAGCGCGCTGATATTTTTATTTTTTAGCAATTCAATAATCCTTTTGAACACACTATGGAGACCGGATTCGTTAAAGCACCATCTAATAATCTTCCTCAAGTAACATCAATGATGGTATTCGAATATTTCCGAGAGGATGAGAGGTTTAACATTCCAGAAACGCGAGGAGGTAGCCCTTACGTTTCGTCTTCGAAGTCAACTGCACGTCCTTCGGCTTCTCCCGCGGCGGAAGAGCGCATGACGTCACAATCGCTGGAACTTTAAAAATTAATTTAAAAAAAAACTCCTTATCGTATCGCAAAATTTTTTTCACCTATGATATTCATACCTGTTACTCTATCATATAAAAATGAAATTGAAAAATCGAAAACTTCCCTATTCTTGTAAATGGATAGGACACATGTGTATATACAGAGTAAAAGAGTCGGACTTATTTGGGGGAAAGAAGTCACAGTCGGGATTTTGAAATTTAAGATTCGGAGAAGTAGTCGATCATTTCCCGCAATCCTCCAGTCTAGCGGCGTCAGAGTCAGTGGTTCCGGATAATCAAAAATCCGGAAAACAGAGTCGTTTCCGAAATTTTAAAAGTATTTTTTTTCTGTAAGAGCATGCTTAAAAACATAGGATCGAACCATTTTTTAAATAATTAGACTAAAATTAATATTTAAAAAAAAAATACTTTATTCGGTGCGCTTTTCTTGTTTACGCTTCTGCCGAAGACATCACAAATGATGAAATGCCATTCACTGTTGCCATTCGCTGATCACAATGATTAATTCGCATGCTTACTCACGTGTACTGGCAACGATATGATTGATAGCAAGCGTAGAGCGAGATATTTAATTCGCTTCTTCATTATCATAACGTAGAAACGTGATAGACAGATGCTCCAAAGTGCATCATTTGTGACGTCGTAAAGACCACGCCTGATTTTCAAAATCAGACGTTTAAAAATATTAATTAAAAATCAAGGGTTGGGAAAATGAAAGTTTTTTCTCGTTCCATGATTTTTTTTTTTTTGAGCTATCACGATTGTTTATGCTTTCATTTGACCGTCCTTGATGTTGTGGTTCCTTTTTCAGCTTGGACTAAGAACACCAGCACCACCGCCCTCTGCAGGCGCGGTTCCGAGCACTGCCTCCTGGAATCCGTTTCTCCTGGTCGGGAGCGTCCATGTTCTACACACACGCACGCTCACACACACATACACACACATACACACGCACGCGCGCTCACACAAACACACGCGCGCTCACACACACATACACACACGCACGCGCGCTCACACACACACACACATACACACACACACATACACACACACCCACACACACACACACACACACACGCTCATACACCCAAGCCTTTACACACATACACACGCGCCTACGTGCATACACACAGGTCTACGCACACACACAAGCCGCGCCTATACATACACACACGCTTGCACACACACACACACAACTATACACACGTAACCGCCCAGGAGGAGGGGTAGGCTTGGGGGGATAGGAGCTGTTTCTAGAAACAATAGCCCCTAATGAGTAGGGCCCTGTCGCAACTCGTGATTGCGAAAAACATAATTTGGATTCAAAATTTCAGAATTCAAATTAATTTGTTTGCTTATTTTATCAATTTCAGTGACTAAAAGTTCTTTTGTCTGAAGGAACCAACTCTAGCCTAGTATGAGGATTATAGCGAAGCAGATCCTTAAGTAAGCAGACTTACCGATCATTTACGACAAAAAAACGTATTTTGTAACAAAATAACCATAGACTTATTTAAGAGACATTAAAAATACCAAAACAATATTTCACATAATTTCTAAACAACGAATTGGTCTTCCAACATGTGTGTTTCTTCAATGAAGCACGATCATCCCAACGCTTTCTCCTTATACTTCAGCTGCAACGGTATTCAAAACTACCATAACAAATTCTACAAACTACACAGGAGTTGTACATTTAATTTAAATAGAAAACGATTGTTCCGTGTCCTTGCGTTCTTGCTATCATAATTAAATGTTATCTTTATGAACATAAATTTGGGGGGGGGGGGGGCTAGAAATTTTATCCAGATAATCCAGAGATCCGGATAATCGAGGGTTAGATAAACGAGTTTCTAGTTTTCATCTATTCCGTTTCATCAAAATTTCCAGTTGAGCTTTAGGGTAACTTTTTACTATACTATTTACATATTCCCCTTTTAAAAGATTTCTTTCGTAGACTCTTGTTCGTTACCCAATACTTTTTTGGAAATTATTGTTAACTAGCTATACCCGCACGGCGATGCCCATGCTAAAAATGTAAAAGAAATCCCTCAAATAAATGAAAATATCTCTCCCCCCCCCCCTTCTGATGTAAAAAAACTAAAATGCGTGCGTACTAAAAGAACCTTTTAAATAAATAAGAAAATTTGGCTTGCAGTAAACTGAAAAAAAAAAAAAAAAAAACGCTAAAGAAAGAAACGCATTTAGTAAACGAAAACCCAATCCCCCCTCCCCCAGAATAGTAAAGATCATTCAATTGGAAACAGTATTAAATCTACAATGAAACAAAAAGCGAACCCCCCCCCCCCAACTAGAGAAAAGAATATTTAAAAATGGAATAAGAACGCAAAACGAAGATCCCGTTCTTCCTTAGCCATATAAAATGTAGAGAAAGCATGTTCGGTTTTTTATTTATTAGAAAAAAAGTCTAAAAAATTCTTGAATAGTGCGATGAAAAATGAAACGTAAATTTATAATATTTTCTTTTGAAACGTAGCAGAGGAAACACAGCTCGATTAAACACTCCAGTTTGATACGCGATTTTCTATTCTATTCTATTCAAGAGTCACAACTGACTTCAACTGTATTTATGTCGAGGACTGCATACTAAGTGCCTTGCCTCCATTATTTTTATATACCGATAGATGGCAGCACCATCACCGGATCGAACAGTTAATGAGAATTTAGAACTAGTCCAAGAGCTAATAGCTACCTGGTACTAGCACCCCCAGAGGTATCGTTTCACTTGGAGGACATTGAGACCACGAGCATATTTAACGTCGCCCAGTCCCCTTTAATGACGACGGTGGGTCTTCGACCAGCGAGGATCGAACCCGAGTCCCTCCGGCCCCGTAGAAACGTAAACACAGTGATGTTGCCACATTTTAATCATAAAATTTTAGTAAAATAAAACAATTAAACTTCACTTCAGATCAGATATTAGAAAAAATATAATCGGAAGATTTTCTTGAGACAAAGTTATGATAAAACAAAGACATAAAAATCAGAGATTACAAAATAGCATTCTACTCGAATAAAAACTGCGTTTTAATAATTTTCAACATTTCGGATATTTAGTTTTATTCAGCTTATGAGATTAGATTATCAATAATTGTGTTTTCTGAATTGGCAACTGAGTGAAGAACTGAAGGATTTTGAGCAGACGACGTGAATGTTGCAGAGTAGAATAATAAGTGTATGATTAAATGTTTACTTTTGTTCGGTTTTTGTTGAAACGTTAGTTAATGTTGCTCTTTTGTTACCAGGTAAAGCAATTTACAGACTTTTCGTTATTTTAGAATCGTTCCGTTAAATAAGGGCGTTTTACTATTTTAGGCTTGAGGTAACTCTTACTTCGGTCAAAATTGGATAGTTCAAATCTTCCTTGTTTTTAGGTCTTAAGGGTTACAGTACCTCAAAAATGATGAAACGATCAAAAAAAATTTTATTGCTTGTTTGAAAACTAAAAACTACTCTGAACACAGGGAAAAAGCTTCATTTGCTTTAATTCAAATATTTAAAAGTTATGAGTGGTTTTAGGCCATGCTTGTTATGTGTTCTTATGCAAAAAAAATTTGAATTGCTTTTTCTCGTTGATGGTTTTTTTTTTTTTTTTTTTTTTTTGTGTGTGTGTGTGTTTTCATGTCATTAGAGTCCCTAAGGATTTTTTTCTATTAAAGATACAGCTTTAAAGTAATACTTTTTACAATTGGGATAACATATTTGACAAAACTGTGCATTGGATAAGCATTTTATAAATTACTCAAATGTTAAGAGCATGTTAAATCTTTAAAAACCAATTTTTTTTTTAAAAAAAAGCTTTGATTTTTTTACATAATTAATCACAGAAAATTTTCTAATAAACTCATACGCAAATGAATGCAGATTTTTAGAGATGATTATAGTGATTATTTAGCAAAAAAAAAAAAAAAAAAAAAAAATTAAATTAGTGCGAAAATAAAAAAAGACTTAGGAATTACAAAAAAAGGAAATTTTCCTCAATTTTTTGAATTTTTAAAAAAAGTAGGCAATATTTCTAAATTTTGAAAATAAATTATTGATCCCGAAATAATTATGCATGTTATGGTTTCAAAAAAATATAAAATTTACTTAAATTTAAAAAAAATGTTTGAAAGGTACTGTGACCCCTTAAAAGATAATTAAAAGTTAAAATTGAAGACCAGAATTTTTCATCTATGAAAATATTCCCCTGTGTTGTAACAGTCGATTCAATTTTTTAAGCTCTTCGTTACTTATTCCGCGAATCCATCTTGAAGCTATATTTCGCTTTTCAGGCCTTCTACGCATGTGTACTGTACAAGATGGTCGACTCAAGAATTGATGGAAATTTCGAGACTGCGATGTGTATAAAAAATCATTTAAAATTTTCTAGAACAAATGTTAAAAAAAGGGCTTCGAGGTGCATCATCCGAGATTTCATACTACGTACATACAGAAATTCAAGTCTGTAAGTGCTATAGATTCGTCTGAACATCACACAGACAGACATTTACTTTTATATTAGAGAAGAAGAAGCAGAGATAGTTACACTCTAACTGAGAAATAAAATAAAATCAGCAATTGCATCTGCTTCTAGAGTGATCTATCGAAAAAACTCGACCTTTGTGGGCGCGAAATGTAGCCGAGGTATTTAAAATGCCGTTATATATGGCATGCAAGAGCTACCCGCCGCAGGTGGCAAAAAAGGAGCGAAGCCCCCCCACACTGCCGAAGGCGGTGCACACCAACCTACTGCAGGCGTGTTTCACGTAGGTGGCGACGACGAAGGACCGCCAAAGACCTGAAATCATGTTGAATTCCTAAAATTTCAAGTCTTAAGCGATCTTTGATGCCACTAGGGGAAGGAATAGGGTTCGGCGCTTCCCTTGCTGAAACTTTTCGAAGTTGAAATTTCAAAAAGGCAATTTTAGGCACTCTTTGGTGATGTTCGGAGAAGTATACTCCTGTGCATTTTAAAAAATTAAATCGCGTAGATGCGATTGTAAACATCATGGGTTGTGTAAAGGGAAGGGATGGGTTCAGGGATTTTCCTCCGGTAATTTCCCGAAACTGAAGCCACAAATAGCGTAATTTTAAACAACCTTCGATAATGCTTGGGGGTACATCATCGAAAGTCGTTTGCCATTTTGAAATATTCCCCCGATTTACTACGAAATTGAAGATCAAAAAAACGAAATTTTAGACCTTTTGTAAGTAAATGAATGGATGCTAGAACACCACATGCGCCCCCCTTATTGGCTGAATCTCTATATTTCGTTTGTTCTAAGTAATGATGTGGCAGGCACCCCTCCCCCTCCCCAATCACGTATAAATCAAAACAGTAACTAGAGGCAATGGGCCGTGGTAGCCCGATCGGTAGAGTGTCGGATTCGGGGCCGGAGGGTGCTGAGTTCGAACCTCGATGGTCGAAGACCCACCGTCGTCATTAAAGGGGACTGGGCGACGTTAAATATGCTCGTGGTCTCAATGTCCTCCAAGTGAAACGATACCTCTGGGGGTGCTAGCACCAGGTAGCTATTAACTCCTGGACTAGTTCTAAATTCTCATTAACTGTTCGATCCGGTGATGGTGCTGCCATCTATCGGTATATAAAATAATGGAGGCAAGGCACTTAGTATGCAGTCCTCGACATAAATACAGTTGTACTCAGTTGTGACTCTGAATAGGAATAGGAATAGGAACTAGAGGCAAGTTTAAAAAAAAATCTCCCCCTCCTTGAGAAGTTTCTGGATCCGCTCTTGGTGTTTTGTGAGCTTGGTGCTTTGAAAGTTCAGTTACAGTATTCAGAGACAGCAGTTTCGCTCTTGGTTCGGGCTTTTCAGTCTGGAATTGGCAAAACCGAACAGCAGACAACTTACCTAATATAGAAGCTTTGTGTATTTTGCCACTGGCCATTAAAAATATTTTAGAGCTCCAGCGAGAGTTCCACGAACATGTTCCGACTCGAAAATGTGTAGAAAAACAAAATATTTTTAAAAAGATCTTTAGCTACCAGTGTGAAATTATGCTCATCTTTTTTATGATGTTGTTGGTCTTCCGAACAGTTAGAGCTTTTGCAGGCTGCTAAGTTGAAAACAGGGGCGAAACTGCATTCGGTATATGCATGCAATTCTGCCTTAACTTCAGCCATGGAGCGATAAATTGTAACTTTTATCTTCACGTTTTCGATGTGGTTGTGGATCTCCCGCTGGTATGCCAAAATATTTTCTGTTACCAGTGTAAAAATATACTCCGCTTCTGTAAGAGGTTATATGATTGCTGCTCAGTTATAGCTCTCCTAATGATCGCAAAACAAAATTGTTTTCGCTGCTACCTTTTCGTAGATGAAATGATTTTTGCAAAATCAAACATTTCTTTTTCGGCAGAATATATATTATTTTTTGTCTCAATTTGTTCCTTATGAAGAGGTTCCAGTTTTTCATTTTATTTATTTATTTATTTTGTATCACTTGGCAAGAATATACCAAGCCTTAATTACATTAGTTACAGCATTCGGAGATTGCACTTACGTTCTTGTTTTGAGCACACCAGTCTGTATTAGCCATAACCCAGAAGCAGAAAAAAAATTACTTCATACAGAAGCAGAGTATATCTTCAAAATGGTAGCTAAAAATATTAGCACACCAGTGAGAGGTTCGCAAACATGGTACGCCTCCACTTCGAAGAAAAGCGCACATAATAACCAGGGTGAAACTACAATCTCTGGATGCTCTGATTGAGCTATTCGGTTTTCGCTGGGACTTTTGCCTTAGCTCTGACATAGGGGCGGAAATTTTTGGATTTACGATAAACTTTGTTTAACATTTATTAAAGTAATTATATTTTTAAAAAATAGTCAAAATAGGTACTGGACTGGAAAACTGCAGAAAAGAATAATGTCTAACAAGTCACTGTAACAATACAGTAACGATATGCAAGATTAGTATTCACACGGAGCAAAACAAAAACTGGCTGTTGAGTATTAAAAAAAACTATATGTCGAGTTTGCTTTCAAAACGGATATTTTTAGTCACCTAACCCGAATTCCTCGCCCGCAATACGAAAATTTTCAGAAGGGAATCGCGGTATGAAAGTATCGGCTATGTTAAAGGCTACTAAATTTTTTTTTTTCGCGAATGGACCTTCATCCCTTTAGCATCACTGTCAGCTTAAGTTCCCATACCGTACTAGTCTGAACATAGCTTTGTTTGTGTATACAAATAACTACTCCGCATTTACCATATTTTTTTCATTTCAAATGCGAAATTTGATAAAATATAATGACACTTAAAAGCACTTTTCCATCTGAAGTTTGTGATTACAGAAAGAAAGAGAAAATGTTTCTAACAATTACAGAAAAGCTAAAGGTTCTCTCGATGTGCTTGAACAACTAAAAAATACGTCGAAGGTAGCACGATAATTACGTATGAGTGAATCTTCCATATGCACAATTAAAAGTCAAGAAAAGGAAATCCATAAAAATTCGCTGAGTAGTGTCTAAGCAGAACGCAAAATTTATGAAAATGGAAGCTGCTCTTGTATTGGGAATAAAAAATCAGGAAGAGGAGTGTTGTCATATAGATGGAAACGTTATAAAAGGATTAGCGGAGCAACTGTATTTGAAAATATAGTAGAACAGGGTTGTCCAACTGGCGGCCCGCGAGCCGCACGTGGCTCGCCAACAAATATTGTGCGGCCCGCCAACTTCTTATTCAGCATATTACTTTTTTTTGACATTTTATGCTATCAGGAAGCATCCGAGACTACCATTCTTGATCTAGCCGGAGTCCCCAAAGTTACCTCCTAATCGCTCTTTTACTCCTTTCATTGTAATGGAAGAAAAAAGTACAGGACATCTACAGGTCAAGGTCAAGCAGTTCTACCCTGCACGCTAGAGCTCAAGCGAATTCCTAGAGATAGTATTGCCTAGCGTTGGCGGGGGGGGGGGGGGACAGGGAGGGAAGATTGAAACATTTCAGATAAGCAAAACCTGCCAGGAATCGGTTGCAAATAAAGCCCCCCCCCCTTCCCCACTGACTCTACGGCCTTTTTTCATTTCGAAAAAGAAATTGGGAATTTGCTATAGTCACTTTGTCGTTGGGAGCACATATTTATGCGAAGTGCTTTTTCGACGATTAACTTTATCGAGAATCGTCACAGGAGCTCTCTCTCTGACTGTTAATTGTTAGACCTTCTTCTGCTGGCAACGACAAACATCGATGTTGACACCCCTGCTCTTGTAAAAAAAGGCGGATCGGTCTCAGTTTTCCCATTAAAATTTAAGCAAATTGTTTTTTATAATCCTTCTGTTTCACTGTTTTATAATTAATAATTCAACTATTAATTGTTATTGCATAAGAGAGAGGTTATTGTACAACTTTTTTAAACTGCGACCCGCCAGGTGATAAGTGACCGGAATTCTGGCCCGTGGGCTCTTTGCAGTTGGACAGCCGTGTAGTAGAATAACGATTTGATCAAGCATCATAAATCATCAACATCATCATTTTTTAAAATTACAAATGTTATTACTGGATCTACAGTACATTATTATTTTGTACATCATTTTATTATTACAACATACTGTACGTACAGTACTGCCTTTTTTTATGTCTCTCTTTACCGTTGATCACTGATTTTGCCCTTCGTAACCGTATTTTATTTCGATTAAAACGGTTTTTTTAGAAATAAAAATGAAAATTCAGTTATTTATGTAAGAAACGGTAATGTATAATTAAGGAATAGTTGAAAATAGGTTAGAGGAGGTGTTAACAAGTGTCTAAAGTAATTAGATATGTTTATAAAACGAACTGATGTGTGCATCCCATGACTTCCTTTTACTCCAATTTAATGTCATTTCCCCATTATTGGCTATTTTAATATGATTCAATAGTTTACTCTCTAAATCCCTATTGGAAAAAAATCCTAAAACCAGTATCCAAATGATACCGGACCCAGTATGATTTGTACCGGAAAAAAGAAAATCATACCGGAAATTTAAATTCCGGTATGAAATCTTACTGGAAATTTTGAAACCGGTATCAATTTATACTGGAAATTTCAAAACCAGTATGAATTTAATCTGGATTTTTTTATACCGGTTTTCAAACATACTGGAAATTTTGAAACCGGTATCAATTTATACTGGAAATTTTGAAACCAGTATCAATTTAATCTGGATTTTTTATACCGGTTTTTAAGCATACTGGAAATTTTGAAACCGGTATCAATTTATACTGGAAATTTTGAAACCAGTATCAATTTAATCTGGATTTTTTAATACCGGTTTTTAACATACTGGAAATTTTGAAACCAGTATCAATTTAATCTGGATTTTTTATACCGGTTTTTAAGCATACTGGAAATTTTGAAACCGGTATCAATTTATACTGGAAATTTTGAAACCAGTATCAATTTAATCTGGATTTTTTAATACCGGTTTTTAACATACTGGAAATTTTGAAACCGGTATCAATTTATACTGGAAATTTTGAAACCAGTATCAATTTAATCTGGATTTTTTAATACCGGTTTTTAACATACTGGAAATTTTGAAACCAGTATCAATTTAATCTGGATTTTTTATACCGGTTTTTAAGCATACTGGAAATTTTGAAACCGGTATCAATTTATACTGGAAATTTTGAAACCAGTATCAATTTAATCTGGATTTTTTAATACCGGTTTTTAACATACTGGAAATTTTGAAACCAGTATTAATTTAATCTGGATTTTTTAATACCGGTTTTTAACATACTGGAAATTTTGAAACCAGTATCAATTTAGTCTGAATTTTTTAATGCCGGTTTTTAAACATACTGGAAATTTTGAAACCAGAATCAATTTAATCTGGATTTTTAATAGTGGTTTTTAAACGTACTAGAAATTTTGAAACCTGTAACTAACCACACTGGAAATTTAAATGCCAGTATGAAATCTTACGGGGGAATTTTGAAACGAGTATCAATTTAATCTAGATTTTTTAATACCATATTACCCCGAAAAGCGAGGTTGACCAGCATGCCGGAAATTTGAATCTTTCGGCATGCCAGATAATTTAAGTTTATTTTGCAACAAAACTAAAGTTAATTTCCCCATACAGTTCCTATCAAAAAGCATACCTTTGTTACACTCGCTCACAGGTCACTAATACATTAGTCTAGTTTTATTTGTATTAAAAAAAGGTTAGTGTTTTTTATATGAATCTCATAACACTTATGATTTTCATACATTTAAAGGGGACAATTAATTTGACATGCAAATCCTGCATTAGATTATTATAAGCATAAGTTTGCAATTTCATTATCTTTTGAGAAAAGTATGTAAGGGGACATTTTTGCACTAAAATTACAATCATAATATAATCTTTGTTTCCTACATTTACTGAATGCAAAAGAAATTAGTAAAAAAAACCATACAATGTTTACATACTGTAAAGACTAAGGCAGCTTAAAAACATTTCATGGTCATTAATTATACTATGTTCAGTGTCAAAATGTGTGTATATATTTTCTAAAATGCCTAACAGTTGCAAAGAGCAAGCAACTTCTGACATTCTCTAAAAGCAGTGATTTAGTAAAAAATGTTAGGATGAGTGTTTTAAGAGTCAAAAAACCAAACCCAGTGGCATGACATCTTATGAGGGCCAAGGCCTACTGTACCCATCTCACTCCTCCTGACCAAGGTCTCTTGGGAGCTAGGCAGATGTTCCTGTTAAGAGGTCAGCCTAATGCAAAACTCCCAGGGTTTAGTTCCCAAGAATGCTTCGTACTCATTTTATTGACACACTGAAGGGATGAATGGCTATATATCAATTCGGATATATATCAATGTATCGGATATTTTCCAAAATATGATGATTTTTTTTTTTTTTTGAACCCTGATTAGGGCCCTCCACTCTTTCATTCCCCCGGGGCCTCCACATTTCCAAATCTGGCCCTGGATGAAAAAACTAAACTCAGATCAGTCAGAAATGCTGCTGATAGGCTAAGGTGCACAAATGCACAATGTGTACTTCAAATCGAGAGAATTCCGCAAGTGTTTCCGAACACATTTATGGATTGATCATGCACTTTACTGGAGAAAAAGGGTTGACCTTAGACTGATAATTATAAAACTGAAGAAAAATATTATTGTAGCAAAAAAATTAATGATTATTATATAACACTAATGTTTATGTCATACCTCAGATACCACTTATTTCATTCCATAGTAATATGCCTTTTAAATTTAAACGTAAACAATTTCATGTTAGATTCGTCTTCCTAATGACTATAAATAAAGCAGGGTCAAAATGATTTTATGAAAACGTATTAGCAGTAAAATCAGGTTTCATGATTCAATTTGTCGCTTTACTCTGTCACTGTGGTTCAGTTCTTAACATCAATGCCATTGCAAAAGTATGTGAAATGTTTCGCTTTTCAGGTCTTCGTGATTCAATTTGTTGCTTTACTTTGTCATTGTTGTTCAGTTCTTAACTTCAATGCTTTGCAAAACTAAGTGACATGTTTTGCAATGAGAATTGTCCAATAAATTCATTTAGTCTACGTGGAATAACATAATACAGTGAAGCACAGTTTATACGTTTCCCTTTTATACGTTTTAATTAATAATACATTTTTTAAATTGGTCCCTGGAGAGTCTAATATACATTAACCTTTACCAGGTATATGTTTTTTCATTTGTACGCTTTTTTCATAGTCCCTTCAAAAATGCATAAACGGTGCTTCACTGTATATACAAAAATGTGGTTGGAAAAAAACTTCAGTTTTTACAGATTGCAGTTAGTAAAGCTTGACCACGAACAGAAGGCGGATGACCTTGAAGTGAAACATAATTTGCATCATTTGTAATTGGTAGAATCTGCCAGAAAGCACCAAATAATAAGAGGCATGGTTTCGCTAATCCTATCTTCCAAAATATTAACAAAAAACCTATTACAAATGATACAAATGACGGATGTTTTTGCATCAAAGTCATCCGTCTTCTTTTTGTGATCAAGCTCTAGCTGGGCTGTGGAGTTGGAGTGGTTTTTTGGTAAAAGAGGTTGAGTCAAAGTTTTAAAATTTCAAGAGACAGTTGGTAATTTTCTCTGAAAAGATACAAGACTTTGAATGACTTACAATGACATGTATATGACTGAAAAGTGGTTTTTTAAAATCTAAACAAATTTTATCAAAAGTTTGACTCTGTGCATTATTTATAGTTATTGGGAAGGCTAATCTAACAGGAAATTGTTCACGTTTGAATTAAAAGGCACGTTACTATCGGATAAAATAAGTGGTATTTCGAAGATAAGTATCAATGTTATTATTAGCATTTTTTTATACATTAATATTTTTCTCCAGTTTTATTACTGTCAGTGTTAGTTCAACTCTTTTCTCCAGTAAAGTGCATGATTACACCGGAAATATGTTTGGAAACACTTACAGAACTTACTCGGTTTGCAATTCACGGTTTACGGCGTGCGTTTGCGCGCCTAATCCTATTGGCAGCATTTCTGACCGATCTGCGTTTAAATCTTTCATCTAAAGACTCCCAAGTCCACTGCTCTCTTCTTTTAAAATTATATTCAAGTGATTAAAAACACTCATTCTAAAATCAAATTCTAACGCTAGACATCTAACGCTAGAAGCGAGTCTGCAGAACGTAAACAAAGATCGTACGTAAACAAAGCGGGTTGTTGCCAACGGAGAGAGAAAAATAAAGGCTCGTTTTGCGCCACGCGTTTCCATTTGAAATTAATTTTGTATGAATCAAACCGTGGAATGGAATGTTTTACCTTTTTCTTTAGTATTGCTATCACCGCAAGGTAGCGTATTCGAGCATTGGAGCTGCGAATAACTTTTGATTGCGCAATAGCTTTTCGGGTCAAGTAATCTACTGAAAAATCAACGCAACGTATGATGATGAAAATTGGCACAAAATTGATTTACATCCCAGCGGTTTGCATAACGAAGTTTTTTTTTAATTTGTATTCGTCCTAGATTTTCTAATATTTAATAATTTATGAATCATTTTTCACTCCTAACGAATCAGTTTCCGACTTAAATGAAGTCAACTCAACCTAACACAGAGCCATGCGGTCGATTTGTTTACATTGTTACTTCATGCTTTGCACGTTTTTTTTTTTTTTTTAGTTCATTCAATTCAGTATGTCTCTTTCGAAAAAATTTTTATTATTTTTTTTCTTACTATTATTTCTAGCAATTTTTTGTCGTGTAATTTCTTTACTAGTGTTGCGCTGTCCTTGTTTTATTCTTTAAGGTGCTAATATAAAGTTAATTTTTTTTTAAAAATATTTGTTAATTTTAAGCTTTGTTCTTTTTAATTTTTGTCTGAGTTAATTCTAGCATATTAAATAAGTCCCCGAGAACTTAACCATATTAATTTTCGTCGCTAGAAAACGGGGGAAAAAAATCTTACATTTCGCTCACAAGCAATTTTTGTTACGTTCCTTTTATATTTTTTAGGTAAAGCCCTTTTTCTTTTATTTGTTTCATTCGGTTTTTTTTTCACATTTATTTATTTTTGGGGGATATTTCTACGGTGTTTTTTGTATACAGTCAAGTAAAATTTATCGCCAAACATTTTTGCATGATTTACACAAAAATAAAACCACAGTTGAGTAGCAGTAACTTTTGTACAGAAGTAACTGTACCTAAAAGAAACAAGTTAAGCAGAATAAGGCTAAAAATTCAAATGTATAGAAATAAGAAAAATTACAAATTGGTCAATGTTCAACTACAGTAGACTCGGACAAATGAATTTCTTTCGAAAAGAAATGCTATTTTAATAAATTTTTGTATTTGAAATGGGGAAAAACTATTTTTAAATTCTTTATCAAATGAAAGTAGAGTGTTTTTACATGCTACGTGTAGTAACATGTGCTGAACATTATGTCGGGAAGGATGTACTGTACTCTAAATGAAAATCATTACTTGCTAAATATCTCTGTCAAAGTGACTAGTGTGAGCTAGTGTTTAACTAACTCACAGACGGAAAAGCGCTTAGACAGATTATTTATTTTGCGAATCACTTCTACAAATATTTTGCATTAGTTTCTGTCTTAATTTTCTTTTTCTGGAAAAAATTTGGATAATAGTAGTTCTACTTACTGTACACATCAGTAAGGAAAATGAGATGTGTGTTACAAAAACAAATAGAAAATATCCATGACTTAATTTATAAGTAACTGGAAATAGGACATGTTAACAAATCAGAGAACTAGCTAAAACGTGCAAAGTAAATAGACAATTACACCATAGGTTGCGCAGTTTTCAGGCCACTGTTAGATTGTTGTGTGGACTCTGATTTTCGTCACTTCATTTTTTAAAAAAAGGTTTATTTTACTTATTTTTTGTCTTGGGTTCTTCTCCCCATATAAGCAGAAAATTCTCTCAAGAATACTCTGGACTCTGCTGAATTCATACAGTTTTTCCATTCCAGAATCTTGGAATTCTGTTAAATGATTGTTCTGAATTATTGGTCATGATTTTTTAACAGGCATCCAAAGATAAATTTTTTGTCGATGCAGTATAAATGTATTGTTAATGGGTATTTATCAATAAGTCTGCTAGTAGAGGTTTTTTTGCCCTACTGAGCATGCATGAACGGATACAAGGGAGGCACTCTATAAGCAATTTTTCGACATTAAAGTTTCAAAACTATTTTTTAGGTAGTCTGCCAAAAATTTTATGGAACTTTTAATCAGAAGATTTTTGGAATAATTTCAAACTTGAATTCTTAAAAATGCGATTTTAAATCATCTTTGTTAATGTTTAGGAGAAGGCTTTGGTGAGGGAATGAAGTTCAAGCTCTTTCCTCTGTTAATTTTTCAAAACTGCAGTCCCAAAAGGACTATTTTAAACGATACTGGATTATGGTGAGGGAGAAGGTTCATAGGCTTGCCATTTTTCCAAAATTGAAGTTCTAAAGCGCAATTTTGTCCCTCGAAGGATTCCTGAATCCGTCCTTGCTGCTGAGGGTGTTTCTTAGATTCAGCCAGATTATCATTCAAGTGCCGGAACTCTACTGTCTGCGTTAGACAAAATGAATGCCTCCAAATGCACGCATTATTGATTTTAAAAATTTGTTTTTGTCAATATATGTTTATCTAAATATATATGTCAATATATGTTTATCTTATTGTTATATCTAAAGATAATAATCGGAAATTGAGGCATGCGTCCTCAAAAGAATTATCATGACAATTTAAAAATTTAGATACAGTCAACTCAAATTTGATAACTTAAGTCCCAAGGCACCAGCTAAAACGTTCAAGTTACGTGAAGTTTCCACAACAGTCTCAAAAGCTCGAGACCTGATGAAAACTTTGAGATAAAGAAATATTGGAGTTATGGAGGTTCGACTATGTCACTTAAAAATATAAATTTTCATTCCAATTTCCTTTCATCTTATTTATCCACTCTTGTTCCGTGCGCAACAAGTTCTTAAAAAATTTCCCATTAGCAGAGAACTTTTACATTACAGGGTCAAGGTTTCAAATTTTTTAATGAAAATACACAATATTTTCCTTACAGGTATATTATGTTTTTATTAAGAGCACTCAAGCCTGTAGTGCTTTTGTGACTTCATTTTTTACGACCCCCGCAACTATCAATTTAATTGCTTTATCACGTAATCAGAAGAATTGTCATAATAATTAAAAAATTGAAATAAAATTTTTAATTTTCAACCTAATTAACTTTCATCTCATTTATCCACTCTACGTGAATAAACGAAGTTATTCAAAGATTTCCTATAAGAAGATATGACTTATATATTACAGGATCAAGAATTCAAATTAAATGTACAAAACCCTGTATTTTCACTAAAGGTGTTACTGTATTTACATTAAGTTCACATAGGCCTGTAGCATTTTTTAACTTCATTTTGTTATGGGTCTTTGCACTTAGCCCCAAATGATGCCAGCATCTACCAATTTAATAACTTTGTCAGACCACGTCAAGTGAGTTGCTGATATCCCTACAATTACAATATGCTGCTGAAGGAGAGAGAGGGTCTCCAATACCCTCCACCCAAGGTAAGTGCTAGCAAGGGACTTATTGCATGACTTTCGGACCCACAAATTATTTTCTATTTCTGTGCACAGAGTAAGAAATATTAAACTTTTTCATAAGATAATGAAAATACTGTACATCCTATTCTGTTTTCTGTCTGACCGTTTGTAATGCCTGTTGTCTTCTAAAAAATATACCTTGTTTATTCGAGATTTGTGATGTGTTGGTTTGCAGAAAATAATTCAAATGAAAGAGCCTTTTAGCTAGAGTAGTTTCTGTACAAACTACAAATATTGAGAAAATCAGACGTGACAGGGCTTAGTCAAGACAATTTGAGTTATTTATTGACCAGTTAAAGAAAAAAGTTAAATATATTTATTTAAAATCTTTGAAGTATTTTTTAATGCCATAAAGAGTTAAGAAATACCACTGAAGTTCAAAATTTGTTTTTTATGTCCACTGTCAGTGATGAAGAACAAATAAAAAAGAAGTTTAAATTGTGAAAATATTTAATGTTTTTAAAAAAACTTCTCAGAAAATTTTAAAAAACCGAAAAGTGGGCTAAATAATGGGTTTTTTAAATGGGTTATTTAAAAAAAAACCATTGGGTCCAATCAGCCAACCCCGACTGGTATTTTTTTTTTTTTTTTCAGTTTCTAAAATTTATAATTTTGTAAAATTTGTTTACTATTGTTGCAAAAGCAACTCAATTAAATTTAATAAAATTTATTGTAAAACATTAATTTTAAATTACATATAAGCATTAAAACACATGTAAGCAATAATCAATAAAACTAAGCTAATATAACCTATGATTTTAAATCAGCTTTTCATGTATTACTATTACATAAAACATTATATTTGTGTATATGATACTGTGATTCTTTACAAGGCTTGTGTGTATATTTGTAATCAGTTTCATAGAGTATATAAATATTATAGTCAATAACCAAAATATAGTCAATATCAACTGTAGTTATGCTATATTTTATTCTTATATTAAATTATATTTCAAAATTGTAGATATCAGCTAGATTTAATACCATTTAAAGTGAATAAATTTTTACATTAAATACATGTTTATTTATATGCAAACCTGTTTTTGTGCAGTGTATGAAAATTATTTATAAAACGAGTGTGAAGTAATATCTTCAAGTGAGGACATGGGCATCCTGATGGGAAGTCACTGACCTCCCAAAAATTTCCTTGTTCAGGAAATTTTTCAGGAGTCTGCAAAATTATCTTCACTTGGTTTATTTTGATTTTGTTTAATTTTGGGGTTATTTTCTTTGTGAGACTTTTTTTATGCGTTCCCTATCCACCACATTTTTTTTTTTTAACTGTGTTGCAAAAACAACCTTTTATAACTACTTGTGAAGTTTCGAACAATATTTTTTTAATGGGATTTTTTTATGCGGTCACCATCCATCGCATAAAAACAGGTTTGGGTGTATAAGTAATGAAAGAAACATTAATTTTAAATCTATATACTATAAGAATAATGTAGGAAAATAAACAGCAACAATTTGACAATACATTTAATTATTTAAATTTGAAAATATCTGATAGGTATCAAAATATATTTTCAAACTATGGAAACCAGTAACACACTGTGAGTTATATAGATAACACACTATGTTTTTCTATGCTATACAGCAACAAAACTGACACGAACAGCTGAAAAATATTGGAGAATAAACATCTACACAATAGTAGTTTTAAGTGGTTTAAACTCGAATGTTACAATATTTGGAAAAAATTATAATGTGGCGCTTATTATTTACTTTTTGTTGTCTAAATTAATAATGCATACTGAATGTGTGAAATTTTTGCTTCTAAATTATGAAATTTTAATGCATCACCATTGATTATAAAATTTTATATCGTAAGCATGCACAAGAAAACCTTTTGTGGCAAGAAAGAGCATTAAATTTGGGTTATGACACAGTGATCCAGATTTATTAATCCAGATTATGCCATAGACATTTTAAAGGGTTTATTGATCTCAACTTTGGGGTCTTGTTTGCTTGGGGGAGGGGGTTCATCATCATTCCTGGTAGGAAGGACATTCTTGCCATATATGTTAGTAAGTTAAAATCTATATTTTGTTCAACTTTAACTTATTAATGTATTCAATAAAAAGTTATAACTGCAGTAACAGTTGTAACAACTGCTGCTGAATTTCAGGAGTAATAAACAGATTTTTGGTAACAAAGATGATTTCCACTTCACGACAGGCTTTATTTTAGAATTTCTTATATTTCATAAAAAACTGAACAATACTTTTGATATGTTCTCCTAAATAAATTTATTGTTAATAAACATGCTAAATTTAAGAAACTTTAATTTTCAATTTCTTTTTTTTTTCATTTTAAATATTGCGGACAAAAAGTAGTCTCTACACAATGAAAACATTATGTAAAAAATTGCACTAAGTCTGAGCATTGTGATTGCATATGAAAAGTGTTGTACAATTTAGCTGTACAGAGTGTGCTGTTTGTACAGTGCACTTTTTGTGCACAAAACAGAGGTGCCAAACATGCTCAGATTTTGCGTATCATGCTCAGATTTATGATTTGTTTTTGCGTATTGTGATGTAAATACGTGTGTGACCATTGAGTTTACGGTGTTAATGGAATTTGCCTAATTGCTATGGTTAATTTAGCAGTTGCTAACGATATTTCTTGTCGTAAATAAATCTTCTCTATTTTCTCAAGAACTATTGTCATTTAAAGAATTTCTTGAAGTGGCTGCACTCATAATAATATATTGCAATTAAACATTTTTGTTCTGACTAAATATATTTACTTTTTAATCGCTTACTCGATAATGCACTACATATAGCTTTGATTAATTTTGTAATTTTGCTTCCCTTCTTTTAAGTTTTGGATATTGATAAGTCGCATTTTTAGTCGATTTAATTATGTTACATTAAAGTATTGTGCTTCGTAAATATACCTAATGCAATGCTGGTATTCTAGTGACTTCAGTATGCTACTGGCACCATGCACCGTACCAGCTTATGCAATGCCAGTACACTTTAACATCAAAATGGACTGCACCAGTGTCTATTCCCGCATCATAAGTCAGTACAGACCATTCTGGAGAATCACCAGAATATACTACCGCGATAGGAAGTAACGAAATGTGCTGTACCAGTACCAGAAAGAAATATCGGTATACAACTGAAGTTGGAACAACAACTCTGGCTAAAACTACCGGGATTTGAAGAACCAAATAAATTCCAAAATAGAACAACCATTCGGAAATGGAGTGCCGGGATCTGAAATACCAGCTTATGGAACACCGGTTCCAGTAGGAACTACCGACATCTGAAGTATACCGGAACACAGGTTCCGGTATGGACTACTGGGATCTGAAGTATACTGGCTAATGGAACACCGGTTCCGGTATTGAGCCCCGGTCCCGGTATGGAATACCCGGATATGAAGTATACCGGTTTATGGAACACCGGTTCCAGTATGGAATACCGGTTCTGGTATGGAGTACTGGTTCCGGCATGGAATACCGGTATTATTGGAATACCGGTTCCGGTATGGGATACCAGGATCTGAATTATACCGGCTTATGGAACACCGGTTCCGGTATGGAATACCGGTTCCGGTATGGGATACCGGGATCTGAATTATACCGGCTTATGGAACACCGGTTCCGGTATGGAATACCGGTTCCGGTATGGGATACCGGTTCTGGTATGGGATACCGGGATCTGAATTATACCGGCTTATGGAACACCGGTTCCGGTATGGAATACCGGTTCCGGTATGGGATACCGGGATCTGAATTATACCGGCTTATGGAACACCGGTTCCGGTATAAATACTGACATACCGGAAGTATGATACCGGTTCCGGTGTTTCATAAGCCGGTATATTTTTTTCCGGTATCATTTTTTTTTTCCAATAGGGATATCACCAACAGTGGCCATATTGAAACCAGATTTAAAAATAAATAAAAAAAAATCGCCAAATTTGTCGCCAAGTTGGCGACAAAACGTGGCGACCAAAAGACTAGCGATATGTCGCCAAGTGTCCGCCAAATTATAACACCACTTGAGTTTACATCAAAATTAACAATGATTTCCTCTCAAAAAGGGACAAAAGACCCCCTTTGGAGCATACGAATGCAATCAAAAAGGGAGGCGCACAACTAGACCCCACTAGGAGTCTACGTACCAAATTTCAACTTTCTAGGACATTCCGTTCCTGAGTTATGCGACATACATACACACGTACGCACATACATACGTACATACAGACGTCACGAGAAAACTCGTTGTAATTAACTCGGGGGTCCTCAAAATGGATATTTCGGGTGTCTGTACGTTCCTAGGCACATATCCACGTGTGGTCGGGTTGAAAAAAAAAAAAAATCAACATTCATTTGGGACTGAGCAAAATGGATATTAAGGCCGATTTTTGGGTGAAAATTTTTTCGCGAATACAATACTTCTTTTTTTTTTTTTTTTGTAAAAGGAAGTTAAAATTTATACATTCCCTTTTCCACAACGCGAAATTTCGACTTGCACAAGGGGTCTTGGAACGCATCCCTCGCGTAAGTCGGGATTCGACTGTATCCAAATTTGAATTTACCAAATAAAATAGCGGAGCGAAGCGCTGATTGAGCATTTCCAATCAAGTGTAATACTCGTCCTATTAAGAGATCGCAGCACCTTGTGCCTTGTGCTAGTGTGTTATCAGTTAGGCAAGCGCGACCTCAAACTGTGATTACTAAATTAATGTTTAATAATGAATACTACTGTTACATTGTGATAAACAGAAAAATTGTAATTAATTATGACAAAAATTGTGATTTATTAACACCTATAACGTTGTTGTTTGAATCGGCATGGGTGGTTTTATTGTTCATACTTAATTGGATCGAAGATCCTTTTAAATGAATTTTATTTCCGAAGAAAATGAGTGTTTTTTACCCAACTGCGCGTGCGCGACGCAAAGGAGACCCCCCTCCCCCTGCCCCGTGTAAGGGTACGAAAGATTTTTCACACCCCTATCCCCAATTTTTACGTATTTACGTAAGATTCCACTTCGTTTTTCAAAATAATAAACTGTTGTTTGAAAAGACACTTAAAATCCCCAATTTGGTTTAAATCAAAGATTTTTATATTTCAACACATAAGTTGCATTATTTTATTGCTGTCGACTACATATAACCATTCTATTGTTAGATAAATATCTAGTCTTTGGATTGCCATTTATCAGTAGCCATAAGTGAGTTTTTAAATAATCTTAAATATATATCAGCTATAAACAATCTACAAACCAATAACACTTTTTAAATAATGATAGACTAGTTTTTACTTGATTTCAAAGAAAATAAATTAAAACAGTTAAAACAAGATCCATTCAGATCATCTAGACTGATTTTTTTTTTTTTTTTTTTTTTGGCACTTTTTGTATATGATGCGATACTAATTAAAAATAAAACATTCCATATGTATACATAACATATATAAAACATTCCATATATTTCCAATTCTTTTATTATATTTTTCACTATTCCTTCTTTGTAAAACAAGTAAAAAACGACTCTTCCTAAAACTTTTTTACCTTTTAGACGCAAATGAAATAGATTCCCTGCCAAAATACCTGACAGCGCGATATCTAATATAAAATACCGAATTGGAAAATATTACGTAAGATTGGGTTTCATCTCCCCCCCCTCCCAAGTAAGGGTATGGAGAGATTTTCCCCAATTCCCAACACTCTCCCCCCCCCATCGGGACCCTTACGTAATTAATGAATGGCCCCTTCTCAGGCATAAAAAAAAATTTTGTCAATGAAAAAATTATATAAAAAACATTTTTATATAGTGAGTCTATCAGCAGAGGCACAAGAAACGTTGCCCAAAAATTGCAGCTCTAAATACTCAATTTCGTGTGTTGCTTTAGCTCTTTACATTCCGATAACCTAAAATTGCATTAAACTTTCACAATGCAAAAAAAAAAAAAAAAAAAATTAAAATAAAATCACTCTTACTAAATCGAAAAAGGGTACATGTGACAAAAATATTGATAAAATGTCATCTTATTTGACATAAAATTCTTAAATTTCATTTAGCAAGCAACATCCAAATACAATTCAAACTGAACCTCTAAGAGAAACATTTTCAAAGCAGAGCAGAACATGAAACACTGTCGACTACATTGTTAATTAAAAAAAAAAAAAAAAAATCGAACTTGGTTGCGGCTCTTACATTCTGCATTAAAATTTCTGAATTAAAATTAATCACTATAATAGAGGTAAACTTGGGGTAAAAATTATTTTCTGTGGTCTGTGTTGGTTTCTAATCAGCATTTTATATTTACGAATCATGCTCAAGACACATCTTACTTTTCACTACTATTTTATTCTTATATCTACTTAACATTTTGAAATTGTAACTTTTACTACAAGGGAAGATCGAGAAAAACGAAAGATGGGATCTTGATTTGGAATACCCGCCAAAAGTTGCGTTTTTTGTAAATACAATACACGCATAAAATATTATCATGTTCGAACAACTCCTTGAATCCTCTACCAAGGCTTGAATTTCTCCCAAAAGCGGGAAAATGGTCGTTTTGCAGTTTTTTTTTTTTTTTTTATCAAAATACAAATGTATAACACTTTAGTTCTATTACGATTCAAATGATTTCTTTTAACACTATTCTCACATTATTTTAAAAATTATTTACATTCTTTCTAGTTTTTAGTTCGCACGTAAGCCATAAAGTTTTACAAAATTAATCAAATATTGACTTGTTTTGCGCATTATAATACTTCTTTTAAAGTCCAGTTATTATTTTTTCAATGAATGTGCACAATGCAACTTTTAGCTGGAAATATAATTATCTTTTATTATATTAACAGCCCAGAACACACCGCAAAGGAGGCGGCTGTGTACTTCTAGCATTGATGATGAAATATACCTCATGGGTTTGTTCAAACTTGACAGTATTTATGCATAAATTAACTTTTGGCGGGTATTCCAAATCAAGATTCCAACTTTTGTTTTTTCCGATCCAATGAAATAAAGAAATCTATTTCCAAATTTGGCAGTTTTAAGGATCTTTTGGTTTAAGTGGCCCACCGGTAGCAATCTTCCCCTAACAAAACTAAACTGGTGACATTGCATAAAACTGTTAAAGAAGCATAAACTTTGGCAAAACAATTTTATCTAAACAATACAAAGTAAAAATCTTTTGGAAAGTGTTGACAGTAAAATAATGTGTGTAGATGTGTTAAATCGCAGTTTGGTAAGATAAGTTCATATGTTGAAGTTCTTTCTACCAACCACAAGTTTGTAGTCATTGAGAGGCAGCCACAGTTCGACGAACTTGACGCTGTTCGGGGAAGTGCTTTCTTTGACGTGACATCCAAGGTTTTTCGCAATGTTCAGCAAGTGGGGCAGACCGAACCTCGAATCCCGCTGAATCAGGCTCGAATCTGCGCAGAAATCGTCATTGAACAGGGTCAGGACGACCATGTAGGATGGCAACTTGTTCCATATCTCCCTGGGAAACCACCTGGGAATAAATTCATACAGTTCAGGAAAGCAATTTGAAAAAAAAAGAAAAATTAATTTGAATTTTGACATCTTGAATTCAAATTATGTTTTTCGCAATCACGTTTTTTTTTGCGTGTGTGTGTGTGTATGTGTGTGTGGGTATGTGTGTGTTTGTGTCTGTGCAGGCGTGTGTGTGTAGGCTTGTGTTTGTGTCTGTGTGCAAGCATGACTGTGTGTATGTAGGCATGAGTGTGTGTGTATGTAGGCATGAGTGTGTGTGTATGTAGGCATGAGTGTGTGTGTATGTGGGTATGTGTGTGAGTGTATGGAATTATATACAGAGTATAGAACGATTTTTCACAGTGGATTTCATATGATATACCTGATTTAAAAAACGGCTCAATGGCCTATTTCTCTAATGTTTTTTTTCCCCTTAAGGAAGCAAAAGGGGAGTTTTCATTTAGGAATAGGTACTTTTTGCCCAAGTTCTCTATAATTTTATTTCAAATAATCATCTTGTTTTTGTGATTTTCTGAAATTAATTGATTCATTTGCACTTTATCATTCGAATAAAGTAATGGCATAAAAATGCTTTTTCTTGAAGAAAAATTAATTTTTGTAATCACTATTTAGTTAGACCAGTATTTCATGTTTACTGTGCAGTGCTTTGTGATTGTTCATCAATTACCAGCAGTTACGTTTGGTGCGTAGCGCTTTGCAATTCTTGGTCAGTTACCATAAGCTGCAGTTAAGTTTGATGTTCAGTGCTTGATGATTGTGGATCAGCTACCTTAAGCTGCAGCAAATCGTCACATATCTTCCTCATTTCAACTGCGTACTTCGATCTGTCTTCCTTGATCTGGTTCCATGTTCTTTCGAATTGCTTTTTCAAAACGATGCAGTCTTCTTCACAACAGGGATTAGTTTGCTCCTCCACACGCAACTCTTGGCATAACTCCTTGAATTCTTGACATTCCTGCTTCTGTCTTCGTCGAACTTGACTCCCGAGACTCTCGCATTGCTGTCGAAGATCAACGCAGCATTGAAGATTTGGGGCACGCAAGAGCTCAAAAATACGGTCGCACATCCTCTGCATTGCAATATCTTCTTGTTCCACTCTTTCATTAACTTGTCGCCATAGGTGATTAGATTTTTGTTGCAGTGCCATGCATTTCTTTGATTTAAAATTGGTCAGTTCTTCGAGCATTAATTCGTCCCAAAACATGCCAAGTTCAACAGTCGTTTCGTTCTGTGTCTGATTCGTTTCCTTCGAATGGTGATTAAATTGCTTTTGCCGCACACTGCAGTCATTCCAATGATCTTGTTTTTGTGCCGCATGGACATCCTTTGAACAGTAACTATATTGATTTCGCAACAAACTGCACTCTTTCGAACGATCTTGTCTTTGTGTCACATTGACATCCTTCGAACGAAAACCATATTGATTTAACGGCGAACTGCAGTCATTCCAATGATCTTGTTTTTGTGCCGCGTGGACATCCTTTGAACCGTAAATATATTGATTTCGCAACAAACTGCACTCGCTCGAGCGATCTTGTCTTTGTGTCACATTGACATCCTTCGAACAAAAACCATATTGATTTAACGGCGAACTGCAGTCATTCCAATGATCTTGTTTTTGTGCCGCATGGACATCCTTTGAACCGTAAATATATTGATTTCGCAACAAACTGCACTCGCTCGAGCGATCTTGTCTTTGTGTCACATTGACATCCTTCGAACGAAAACCATATTGATTTAACGGCGAACTGCAGTCATTCCAATGATCTTGTTTTTGTGCCGCATGGACATCCTTTGAACAGTAAATATATTGATTTCGCAACAAACTGCACTCGCTCGAACGATCTTGTTTTTGTGTCACATTGATATCCTTTGGACAAAAACCATATTGATTTAACGGCGATCTGCAGTGATTTGAATTATCTTGCTTCTGTGTTCCGATGATTTCTTTCAAAAAGTAATCACATTGCTTTGGTCGCACACTGCAATCACTCGAGGGATCCGTTATTTGTGCATCATTGCACTGTAACAAATTTCGGAAACGTTTCTGGATATATCGGAAACGTTTCCGAAATAGTAGGAATCCTTCATCCAATAGCGAACTCCTCAATATTCAGAAAGCTTTTTGTTATTTCAAGATATCTAGAAGCGGAAGTGATGACGCAACGCTTCGAAACATGTTTCATCCTTCCAACACAGGCTTCGATGAGTCGGAAATAACGAGAACTTCTTTTTTTCTTATCTATGGTTGCTGCAGTCAGCAACTATTTAGCATTGGATTGCTTGTTATTTCATGTCTAGAGAGTAGTAAAATGTGTCGAAACTAATTTTACGCCTTTGCATTTTGGACTGCCCTTGATTTTTTAGTCGATGTACGCAGCTATTAAGTTAGTTAATAACCATTTGCTTCTTTACAATTTCCAATGCGACCATAATTAGATATATATTGTGTGTTCAAGCGTGAATAGTTTCAACACCCGTGTTTATACTTAATGAAACGAAACCCTTTGGATTACTTATTCAGTTGTAATGGAGGTACTTAGATTTTCTTCTGCTCATGTTCACTTGTAAGTATTAATGAATATTTTAAAACATGTTGTTATATACATTTATATTTTTGTTGATTTGCATTTGATGAGGCTCCAATTGTAACTGTTTTTGGGTTTATCGAATTAATTTAAAGTTATCCTACATACCTATGTGCGCGGTGTACTATTTGTTGTAACCAACTGAAACTGATTAATTACGCAAAAGAAGTAAGATTTATATTTGAGAAGCAATCACAGAAAAGTTATTTCGAAATACTTGGATGTACATACATTTTGGTTCAAAAAGAAAAAAAAATCAATTGCTTAATTCATTAGAAATATGGTAATGCAAATATTTTCTAGTATTGTAATATGCTTCACAAAAATGTGCCGGTATAATTTATCTTTTTTTATTATAATTTATTCATTCATTTAAAAATATTTATACCATTAGAAAATGACCATGTTATCTATTAGTAAGAACATAGTTATGAAATTAATTCATCTGCTTATTCATTTTGTTAAATGTGGTTAACAATAAAAAAATTCCTTGACATTAGTTCCGAAAATAACATTTCCTTCGTGGATATACTAGTTTAATGTAGGACACTCAGGAGGAATGAGTCAGTGGCAAAAATGGAACAGCTGCATTTACATGCTGAAATAAAAAGTAATATTATTTCATGTCATCGTTTTAAAAGTGATCAGTTTTTAAATACTAAGTTATTAATATGCAATGCACATATGGTGAGAAGACGAGGGGCGTTCACCACGCAGACTGTGCCATTGACATTTTCAAGGGGGTGCTTTTTTTAAGGTGGGGCGCGCTTTATATCATTTTATGGGTGCACCATCACTCTTATGGTGTGGGGGGGGGGACTCTCGTATATATGAAATGGAATAATCATGTAATAGAGTAGTTCAATGTTTTAATAAATAAAATATATAATGCATTTTGCGCACACTCTAAATCAGTAACCTATTTTGATTAAGTATCTATATTTGTGATAAACTGGAAAAGGGCAAGAACAGAAGAATAAACTCGAATGGTTCCAGCAGGGGGACTTTGGTGTCATATTTAAATTCATCAATTTCTCTGTTGGTACTTTTCGGTACACTTTGTTCGTCAAAGAAATTGACTTGACGTGAACGAATTTCGGAACGCAAAGTGTAGGTAAGTTCTGTCAAATTTTATCCGAAAATAAAAGCTATCAAGTTTGATACAAGATATGTTTTTAAGTTCTGCATTAAAAATACAATATGTTGATAATTTTGTCTTGAAAATATTGAGAGAAAAACTGAAGTTTAATATTGTTTAACAAACAATCCCACTTTTGAGAAAGTATTCCCCTTCCCTCCCCCGACGATTTTGTGATTATGAATGAAACTACTATATTATTTCATAAATTTTCAAAAATTTATATCTGTGCATATGTTATGCTGTTAACCATGCTATTTGTCATTAGAAATTCAGAAAAAAAAAATCCACGAATGATTCTAAAATTGCTTGTTTCATTGCTCTTAGATATGAAAGAATTGAAACTGATATGGCATGCAATACTATAGTAAAGAATTATTTTTTAGAAAAAATCACGGAAAAAGGATTCCGAAATTCTCAGAAACGTTTTTGAAAATTGTTTGGAGAATTCCGAAATACTCAGAAACGTTTTCGAAACTTTCATGAACCACAGCTGCACAGAATACTCAGAAACATTTCTGGAAATTACGGAAAGAGGATTCCAAAATACTCAGAAACATTTCTGGAAATTATAGAAAGAGGATTCCGAAATACTCAGACACGTTTCTGGACATTACAGAAAAAGGATTTCGAAATATTCAGACACGTTTCCGGACATTACAGAAAGAGAATTCCGAAATACTCAAAAACGTTTTTGAAAATTTCATGAACCGCAGCTGATGCACGATATACTCAGAAACGTTTCCGAATTTTTTTTACAGTGTGAAGTCCTTTGAGCAGTAATTGTACTGATTCGGCAGCAAACTGCAGTGATTTGAAAGATCTCTCTTCTGTGCCCCAATGATTTTTTTCGAGCGGTAGTCACATTGCTTTGACAGGGACGCACAATTATTTGCACGATGTTGGTTCTGTGTCTCAATGATCTGCGTTGAGTGGTAATCACGTTGATTCGACAATACACTGTAATTATCTACACAAACTTGGAGAATCAATTTGTCGCATGCTTGTCTTAGTTCAGGATTTCGATCCAGAATTGCACTAACTTGTTGCCGCATAAGACTTTCTTCATTACTGCCGTTGGTGAGTGAGTGGGAGGGCTGATCGTCGGTGAAATTTCTGCTGCATGTATCCATCTGTTTTCTAGCTTCCTGCTTAAAAATTTCATTAATTTGTCGTGCATCGTTCCACGGTTTTGGCTGTACCAAGTATTCTTTAGAGCATGGATCTGTGAGCTGGCAGGACTGAAAATTGCCACGTTTTTTCTGAGAGTTGAAATTCGGATTCGCTTGTTGCAATGCAAGACCACATTGATTTCCAAAATTTATCCACTGCGCAAATTTCTGCTTCTCTGAATCTTTTTTCCCAAACCTATGGTCTCTTTGCGTGGGGAAATTTGTCGAAATTGAAACTTTATTTTGTTTTGCCAGAACATTAGGTCGATGCACTATAGACAGAGTACCTTTCCCTTGCTGAGCATTATCAATTAAATCAGAGGTAAGCTGCATTTGCCTGGGTTTGACTACAAACTGCGAGACGACGTTCTGTGCTTCAATTGCCACATCATTTTGCTTTAAAGACATTGAAGCTCGAGTCCTGAGGGGAGGGAAATCAAAAGTCTGATTCATTTGCCTGGGTTTTACATTTATTTTTTTTATTAAGTTCTCCGCTTCCAATACTCCCTCATATTTTCGTTTTAAAGGTACTATTTTTTGAGCATTGAATGCTGTTGAGCCACGCATCTGGAGGATGTTTCTAGATTGTTGACCTGCATTGAATGAGTTCGCATCCTGTAGCTTTAAAGTCACTATTTCTTGAGCATTAGACGCTGTTGAATTACGGACCTGGAGCATTTTTCTAGACTTCTGGATTGCTTTAAATGAATCCGCATCATGTGACTTTATAGCCACTGATTTTTGAGGTTCGGATGATGTTGGTTCACGGATCAGGAGGATTTTTTTAGCTTGTTGAATTGCTGTAAATGAACCCGCATCGTGTGGTTCTAAAGCCACTATTTCTTGAGCATTGGATGCTCTTAAATCACAGACTTGAATGATTTTTCTAGATTTCTGAATTGTTTTAAATGAACCCGGATTGTCTGGCTTCAAAGCCACTAATTTCTGAGCTTCAGAGACTGATGAATAACAGGCCTGAGGCAGTCGTTTAGATTTCTCGATGAATTTCTGGAATAAGTTCATTGCTTCAAATGACGTTCTACATCCTCGTTTTAAAGCCACAAATTCTTGAGTTTTGGAGGTACTAGCCTTGTTTTCTTGAAACTGCATTTTTGTATTTATGTCTAGAAAAATAAAACAGTCACTTAATTTTTACGTTACCGATTATGGTCCGAGCAAACTGACCAATTTCAGAACATTACACAATATACAGTAGAACCTCCCTTAAGGGACACCTCCGAATAAGGGACACCTCTATTTAAGGGACATTTTTTCTGGTCCCAGTCCCTTTGAATAGGGACTTCCAAGCATTTGCCTCCAAATAAGGGACACTCTATTTAAGGGACAATCATAGAGAAAACAAAATTACAAACGATTATGTACAAGTGCATAAGAAAGAGTGAATTTACTGGAATTCAAGTTTCACTTTTCTTTAAAAATTAATTGAGGAGAGTTGAACATTAACATATGTTAAAGAAACAAGTATTATACATTGTAAAAATATTGCTGAAAGTTACATGCATGCTTTGCCCACCCAGATATTTATTCACGCAGGTTCAGGGCCAAAGGAAAGGGCGCAAACTGACTAGCTTTTTAAATAATAATTGAAATGTGAACACTAATTGTAATTCACAATGTCTTGCATTGTAAATTACATGACATAAAGCAAATTCATGCAATGAATTACTTCAAAATGATTGCTTTATGGGGGGAAACTTTTCATTTACCAAATGTTTAACTCAATTATAATTAATGAAATAATGAAAATTAAAAAAAAATCACTAAGTGTAAATTTGATTTAGTTGTGTATGAAAAATTAAAATTATTTCTTCTTAAGTGTTAATAGTGTTTGTAAGTTCATAACAAAATTTTACTGAGTAAACACACTGCATGTATAAACTAAAATACCTCCAAAGAAGGTATATTCCAAAGGTATTTTCCAAAGAAGGGACGCCTCTATTTGAGGGACATAATGTCGGGTCCCATTAGTGTCCCTTATTGAGAGGTTCTCCTGTAGTTGAACTCCAATTATCCGAACCCATTGAGATCGAACCCCATTTGGATTGACAAAAATTCATAAAATTAGACGTTCTCATAAAAAGAGTATTCTTTTTAATTACTCTAGTAGGTTTAAAATGGGGGGAAAAAACTATTTTTAAAGAAAAAAGTTTTTAATTAAATGAATGCAATGCTTTAACATTTTCAGCCTATACTCACAAGTGGCGCACATGAGAAGCCTTTGCAAATCGCAATACGCTTCCGTCTGTTTTTTTTTTTTTTTTTTCTGAATTTCTGAAAGCGATTTGGATAGTCAACCGTTCGGATATTCGGATTTTGGGTAATTGGAGTTCCACTGCAAAGAAATTTAAAACAATAATGACAAGAAGTTCCATCTAGAACTAAACGAGCCTACTTACCAGTATACCCATACTACTTTCTAGTACCTGCTATATTCTCCAAAATAGCTAAAATCGCAAAGTGTTTCGAACATATTTTTTTAATATTTTAAGCTGATTTCTAGGAATAAAATATGCTTCACTCATATAAAAAATTAGATGTGTAAAAAAATAAATAAATAAATAAACGAACAAATAAAATAGCAGCACCTTTTAAACAAAGCAGATAATACACTTTTTTCCATTGAAAAAATCCTAAACCGCTTTCAAAACGAAAAAATAATAGTTAAAATTAATACAAAAACACCATATCAAAAAAAAAAAAATCGTTTCTTTTTCCCCTATTGCGAAAAATATTGTTTTAATGAATTAATGCACTTACCAAAATAAATAAAAACAATAAATGTCAACTTAAAGAAATGATTTTCATTGTCAAAGAAATAAAATCGTCTGCGCGTATCTTTATGTAGAAAAATTATAAATGACTTCGAGTTTATCCGTCGAAAACTGAATACCTAAATTAAAACTTCAGAGTGAAAATAAAACCCAGTCATATTAACAATAATTATTTCACAGTTAAAACCATGGTTGCTGAGTTGGAGTTGGAGTTGGAGTCAATCTCGTTTTGAGATAAAGGAGTCGGAGTCGGAGTTGAATATCCAAAACCGGAGCCAGTCATTTTTGCTCCGTGTATAAATTTTTGCCAAAGCTATGATGCCAGACTTGAATTTGGGGAGTCGGAGTCCGACTAATTGTTGGGCACAGGAGTCGGAGTCAAGTGCCTATTAGAGTATTATATTAAATAAAAATCTTTTAGCTCATAAACAGAACTCTTCAGGTTCGACTGAAAAATGATTTTTTGGGGCTCATGGGGGGGGGTCTGCCTCCCTATCCCCCCCCCCCCATGGCTACGCCACTGCCTCAAACTTCTCTTCCCACTAACATTACCGAAGATCTTCTGAAACTTGAATTTTAAAAGCAAATTCAAAACGTTTTGAGGGAAATCTCCCCCCCCCCCTTCCTTTCCCTCTCTCGCCAGTATTAATAAAGATTGTTTTAAAGTCAGTTTTCAGGGCTTGAATTTTGAAACGTTTCCGGGGAAGAGCTTCCGAAAACTCCTGCCCCTAACCTCATTGAAAGTCAACTAAAAGTACGTTTTTGGAGCTTCACTTGGGAAAGATTGCCGGTCCTTTTTAACGTTACCAAAGATAGTCTACAATTGTGTTTTGAAGATTGCCCCAATTGCAAAAAAATCCCAGGGATTGGCCACGAATCTCTCTTCCCCTTACATTACCAAAGATCGTCTAAAACTGCGTTTTTGCAACTATAATTTCGAAAACTTTCGAGGGAGAGCCTCCGAATCTGTCATGGCATAATCGATGATGATCAACAATTGTATTTTAAAACATTTAATTTCAAAAAAGGACCGGTAGAGTGCCCCTGAACCTACCTCCCACCTTCACAATACCAAAAATTGTCTATTCCTATTCATATTCAGAGTCACAACTGACTACAACTGTATTTATGTCGAGGACTGCATACTAAGTGCCTTGCCTCCATTATTTTATATACCGATAGATGGCAGCACCATCACCAGATCGAACAGTTATTGAGAATTTAGAACTAGTTCAGGAGCTAATAGCTACCTGGTGCTAGCACCCCCAGAGGTATCCTTTCACTTGGAGGACATTGAGACCTCGAGCATATTTAACGTCGCCCAGTCCCCTTTAATGACGACGGTGGATCTTCGACCATCGAGGTTCGAACTCAGGACCCTCCGGCCCCGAATCCGACACTCTCCCGATTGGGCTACCACGGCCCCCAAAAATTGTCTAAAATGCATTTTTTAAACTACAAATTAAGAAAATTGCTGTGGTTGGGCGCTTAAGTCTCTCCGCCCCTTAAAATAACCAAAATTTTTCTAAAACTACGTTTTTAGAACTACAATTAAAAAAAAAATCATTGTCGAGCTTCCAAAACCACACTTTTATTAACATAATTAGAGATATAGTAACAATTGCGACTTTACTATGTGGTTTTTTCTTTCAGTCAAAAGCACTGATTTCAGTCACTGAAGTTGATAGAATGAGCAAAAAAAAAAGCATAGAACGAGGGAAAACTTTTATTTTCAAAACGTTTAATTTTTAATTATTATTTTAAAATGTCCGATTTTTCAAACAAGGCGTGATCTTTATGACGTCACAAGTGATGTACTTTGGCTCGTTATTCCACTGGCGCCCTGAATGCTTACGCTTGCTGTCCACCGTGTGTCCAGGTTATGATAATCAAGAAGCGAATTAAATATTGCGCTCTACGCTTGCTAACAACCATATGGTTGCCAATACAGTGAGTAAAGAAGCAATTTAAATATTGCGCTCTGCGCTAATGGCATCAGTGAATGGCATTTCATCACTTGTGGTGTCATAAAAAATGAAATTGCGTCTGCGCACCTTAAAATAATGGGGTTGTTTCCGAAATTTTAAAAGTATTTTTTTTTTTTTTTTCAGAAAGAGCATGCTTAGAAACTTAGGATTTATCAATTTTTTAAATAATTTGACAAAGTTTAATATTTTTTAACAATGATTTTAAATGGTGCAATTTCATTTTTTTACGCTTCTGCACATGACATCACAATTGATGAAATGGTGCTGTCTGATGCCATTGGTGCAGAGCGCGATATTTAATTCGCTTCTTTACTCAGATATTCTGGCAACGATATGGTTATTAACAAGCGTAGAGCACCATATTTAATTCGCTTTTGAATAATCATAATCGTGAAACGCGGTAGTCAGCAAGCGTAAGCATTCGGCGCGCCAGTGGAGATGTGCCAAAGTGCATCACTTGTGCTTGTGACGTCATAAACGTTATTATTGCTTTTATTTATTTATTTATTTATTTATTTATTTATTTATTTATTTTTATTTATTTATTTTTTGCTTATTTTATCAATCTCAGTGACTAAAAGTTGTACTTTTGACTGAAGGAAACAATCCCATTGTTAAAAATATTAAACGTTGTCAAATTATTTTTAAAATGGTCAAATCCTATGTTTTTGAGCATGTTCTTTCAGAAAAAAATACTTTAAAATTTTTGGAAACGACCACATTGAAGTTCCGAAAAATGGACGGCACAGCACCATCAAACCTCTTATCCTCCTAACATTACCAACCAAAGATCGTCAAAAATGCATTTTCAAGATTACAAATCCGAAAACTTTCTGGGGTAGAAGCACCTCTATTTAAGAGAGAGGGCTGAAATACAGGGCCTGATAAATATAGGGGTGATTTTTCGAAAATTCGATTTTGTTCTTTTTCTATTCCAATTTTAAGCCACCATTGATAGATTTAATTCCTCTGCAGCAATACCGAGCGAATTACCATAAAATGGACGACCAAATTACCATAACATGGACGAGCAAATTAACCTACCGTAATGGCGAGAAATTCCTCATCCATTATTTGAAAATATAAAGGCGAATCAAATGACCTGTTAATTTTCTACTACGGGCAAAGCCGTTTGGTTACCCCAGTACAGAAATAAAAAATTGCAAGAAATCAAGCTTGCATGATTTTTTTATGATTTTTCGCAACTTTTTTTTTTTTAAGAGCACTCGATTATAACGAGCAAATATTCAGGGGTGCCCACCTAGAGAGGGTGCAGACTGCGCTATTGAAATTTTTAGGAGGGATGTTTTGAGGGGTATTTTCTCGTTTTTGGGGGGCTTGCTTTTAGGAGGGGTCTCCGCGATTTTTAGGTAGCGCACCCTTGGCCTTAGGTGGAGTGGACTCTCCTGAAATATTGTGGTTCCTTCACGCTCTGTTATAAGCGAGTTGAACTGTAATATCATTCTTAAATAAGCGTTCCAAGCCTTGGATGGAATGGGGTGGTTTCCTTCAGTGGCGCCGACTCCATGGGGCCTGAGGGGGCTCGAGCCCCCTCAAAAATATTTTTGAGGGGGCAGAGCCCCCCCCCCCAATAAATCAAGAAAATTATTAGTTATATTATGCTTTCTAAACTCATAAATTTATGTTTTATTTTCCTTGTTTGAAGATAGTTTACCTTGTAAAATACATTCAGTAATGAGTTAAAACAAATAATTATTTTGGTAGTAAGCAGGTTAACTGAAAACGAGTGGTATGAAAACGATGGTGTTACGGTGCTGCAAGCACACTAAGGATTTGTCCCAGTGCGCGAACTTACTGATCAAGTCTCAAGTCTGTTGCCGGTGGGCAGCGCTCTCTTGCTGTGTTGCTGATCTGGAAAAAATATATGAGGGTTTGATTTGTATATTAAATGAGAGGCGTGATAGTTTTGAATACTTCTGGGAATTGTGTTTAAAAGAAAAACCTTCACAAAATGATGATCCTTCCGCTTCCTCGGAATCGACGTATACCAAAGAAGTATGAAAACAACGAAGCCAGCTCACCCTACACTTTCAAAATCCCAAAGTACTACAAGGCAATACATTGAGGTTTGTGAAATGGTACAATCTTGCATTATTGGGCGGTTTACATCAACTGGACTCACATAGGTCATTGCAGTTGAACATGAGTGATTGCTTTTATTTAACAAAAGTGAAACAAAATTTGAAAAATAAACTGAGTTTTTCAAAAATGACCTAGACATTGAGAGACTGCGTTTACACTTGAATATGTCAGAAGATATCACTAATGAAAAAAACAACGGGTCTTAAAAAAACATGCGTAAATTAAATTATCTTTTTACAAAAATACTGTGCGTGTTTGTATTTATTTTTTTCCTTTTTTCAAAGCCAAAAAATATGTGTCAGGCGTGTCGAGTTTTCGGGGTTCTAATGTTGATTACATGACTTTAAAATGCTTAAAAAAAAACTTTGAAGCTCACTATTTTTCATATCAAATTAAAAAAATTTCCTGCGGCAAGACCCCCCCCCCACACACACAATATTTTTTTAAGTCAGCATTTCTGGGAGTGCCCTTTCATGCAAGTCAAGTGCCCTACCTTTTTCAATGCTTCGCTACGGCACTGCACGGCTCCCCGTAGAAAAGAACAAAAAAAAATGCCTCTTTCTAAGCCAAGTGACATAATCTAGTTGAACCAGTAAATTTGTACACCAATTTTTAGATTGTTCTACGTTGAAAATGCCATGTCACATTTGTTTGTTTAAATTAAACACACCAGAAAGTATGTAAATTGGTATTTTCAAGGTACAAAAATCTGACCTTTATTTGGGGGGGGGGACTTCCGTGGGATTACATAACCCCCGAAACCCCCGGTGACGTCTAGCCCCCTCAATAATTTTTGCACGTCGGCGCCCCGTTTCCTTCAGTCAAAAGTACTACTTGTCATTGAAATGGATAGAATGAGCAAAAAAAAAAAAAAAAAAATTACATGGATCCAGAAAATACTTCCATTTTCCCAACAGTTATTTTTCACTTAATTTTTTAAAATGTCCGATTTTGAAAACAAGGCGTGGTTTCTATGACGTCACAAATGATGCAATTTGGCGCATCTTTCTACTACGTTTCCACGTTATGATAATCAAGCAGCGAATTAAAATTGCGCTCTACGCTTGCTATCAACCCTATCGTTGCCAATACACGTGATTAAAGATGCGAAAAAATATTTTGTGCTGTGAATGGCAACATTGAATGGCATTTCATCATTTGTGATGTCACACGACAGAAGTGTAAACAATGAAAGCGCACCGATTTAAATAATTTTTTTTAAATATTAAACTTAAATAAATTCTTTCAAAAATAGTCAGATTGCCACAAAACCAGGACGATTCGTGATTTCTTGCGGCTCCCAGTTTGAGAACCCCTGCTGGAGAATATCAAAATCAGAACTAATTAGGACCATACGAAGTTCGGATTTTCAAATAATTCGGGTTCTCGAAAATAACGAAAACGCCATTTGTTTAAGAAAATAATAAATACAGTAAAACGTCAAAAATCCGAATCAATTGAACTATTTCGGATTTTTAAATTCTTCGGATTTACGAAAATAACAAAGAAATACAGTTTGTTTAGGAAAATAGCATGCCATTTCCCAAATGAATCCTAAGTTGCCGAATTATCAGACAATATCCTCCGAATTAGGAAGTTTTTGCGAGATCAGTGACCTGCGGATGCCCCTGATAGCAGCATTATTCTCCATTAAAAACCAAATGTTCTTAAGAGATTTCGAAAATAAATCCAAATTTTACGATATTTAATAAAAAAAGAGTTTAATTAATTTCAGTTCATACCTTACCGTATCTTGTGCTGCAAGAATCAAAATGCAGGCTTTGACATCAAATTCTCAGCCATTAGCAATTTAGCTAGCTTTTTAATAAAGTACGATTATAAAGCGAAATGTGGCGGGAAACTTTAAGTGAATCAAAAACAATCTTCTGAAGAGATTTATTCTTTGCAGTAACCCTAAACTTTACGACATGCGGAAGAGTTTTTGAACTCAATACAGTTTCGAGTTATCATCGGCGAATTATCACACTTTTCGAAAACAATAAAAAAACTTTCAATGGAGAAAAAATGGTAAGGTCAGATTTAGGGAAAGTGGGGCTGAAATTAAGTTTATTTCGAAAAGGCAGGAAAATCAGACTGTTTTAATTTCATTTTAATGAAACTTTTGATGCGTTTTACATTTATTGGATTCATATAGATTAATCACGAATCAGAACCGTTTAATTTTTCGATTGTTTTCTCCCAGTGATACCTTTAAAAGATCGTGTTTTCATAAACTCGTCCCCCACTTCCTCCCTACTAATTAGGGTAATTTTGGAAAATTTTCGGGGTTTTGCGATTTCCTGACATTATTTCAAAACACCTCAATTTTCCCCTAGTCCAGTCAATGAGTGCTCAAAACAGGGGTGTAGCGTGCATGGAACATGCGATAATTTTTGACTTCAGAATATTGTTAGGGGTAGTTAGTAAGTAAGCATACTAAAAGTCCCCGACCCTGGGGGATGAGCTAAAGGTGGTAGGGAGTGGGGAAGAAAATTTTGGGTTTCTCGAAAAAATGTCGGAAACGGTGCAAAAAATACGTTTAAAATAAAAATTCAAGCTAAATAAATTTACTATGAAACTGTGTCTACACATATGTGCCAAATTTCCAATAATTTTCCTGGTATATGTTATGAAAAATCGATGATTTTCGGAAAAATTCTCTTTTTTTCTCAAAAATTTGCTTCTAGTGCCTCCCAGGTTCAGTATCAATGAAAATTGTCAATAACAAAGTTGTAGAGCTTTAAATTTCCTTCAATTTGATATTCTACTTCGTTATATTTTATTTAACCAATCAAATGTTACAGAATTTCAAACACGCACTTTCATGGCAAAAAATGGAACACTTGCCATTCAGAAATTTAAAACTGACTCGAAAGGATCGCGCACTTCCTCTTTCTTCAATGAATTCGACAATCCTGATGGACAATAAAGAAGTATTTGGGGAGCACTGCAACTCAAATAATGTTGAAATGTTGGGGGCAGGGGGGGGTCGTAAAATTGTGATTTTGTGTCAAGGGGGAGGGAAAGAGTAAGAAGTGTGACATCAAGCATTTTTTAATACGAATATGTTTATAAAAATTAGTTTATGAAAAGTACTTTGTGACAATTGGGGAGGGACTCAAAATGTTGAGAAAATGTGTAACATCATTTATAAACAGCCCCTTGCCAAGAAATCGGACGAAGATTTGCAGAACTACGTTTATGCAGTATGTATTAGCTCCGTACCCATTGCATTATTTAACGAAAGTGAACTGAGGAAGTGCAGAAAGCCAGCATTTCTTCAGTAAGAAATTTGTTAGCAGTAATTAATAAGTAAATACGGTTGACTCTCTATTTAACGACCTTTAAGGGACCAAAAAATTGTCCTTAGGTAGAATTCGTCCTTAAATGGAATGATTCTAAAACTACAGAGGAACATTCGGGACCGTGAAAGGTCGTCGTTAAATAGAGGAAGTCGTTATATAGAGCGTCGTTAAACAGAGAGCCAACTGTATACTGAAAGTCCCCGACGCTGGGAGGGGGGAAGGGAAGTTAAAGGTGGGAAAGGGGAGCCAAATTTTGAGGGTTCTGATTATATCCCGGAAGCGGCAGGAAAAATGTGTTCGGAATAAAAGTAAAAGTTGACTAAATTTATTGAGAAATCGTTTTCTTACATATGTGTCACATTTTCAGTGTTATTTTAGGTACGCGTTCTTGAAAACCAATACTTTTCGGAAAACAAAATATCTCGTTCTTTTTGTCTCAGAGTATCTGTGCCAAGCAGGCGCTCAAAGGATCTTGTGCAGCAATCATGTGACAAGGACCCTGACGGTTTTCTGTGTCTTGATAATCCACCAGCTGAACACTTGAACTGCAGATTCAAACCTGATACCAAGGAAATACGAAGCCTCCGATCACAGCGACACCCAGCTGACAAGCAATCAAAAACTATGAAATTCTAGCATGTACTCAATTTCGTGACTCTTATTGAAATGAATATGTGACGCTTAGCAGGATAATGAAAATTTTAATAACAGAAATAAGGTAAATGTAGCTGACCGGCTGCACCTTTTTGTAATTATAGTTTTTATTACATTATTATTAATCATATTTTGAAAGTGTTTATATGGAATATGGACTGACAGTAATTAGAAAATAAAAATATCATCTGTAAGGTGACATCTTGGTTCTATTCTGAGGCGGAAGGGTCATATCACCAGCAGTGGAAAAGTTGTTCTTAGAAATTGGTAATGTATTGATGTCATCGTCGTCCCCTTCGTGCTGGATAAATATTTTGATTCCGTTGTTGCAACTGCCCTTGCAATGCAAGCTTGCGACAGAGTAGTCTAACGCAGGGCTTCGCAACCGGTGAGCCGCGGCACACTGGTGCGCGCGACAAGGAAGCCGGTGTGCCGCGATATTTTCTTAGTTATAAAAGAAAGATCCTTGAAGGCTTTTTATTTTAAATTTACGACGAATAGCTTTAGTATAGTTATGTAACTTCTCAATTCATCCTGTTGATTATGTGCAATCAGACATACCCAACAAGGAGGGAGGCGGGATTTGCTGCCCCACCTCTTTAAAACTTTTTGCGATCCTATTACTTTCAGCTTTGGAAAACGGATTCTAATTTCCAACTAAAATCAACTAATTAATCAGATTTTTCTCTAAATCTTTCGCAAACGGGAGTATTGCCCATCCCCCAGGTCCTGGCAGGGATCGTGCCCCCGCCCAGAGTTTTAGCCCCAACTTTAGCTTTTGTTTTCCTCTTTTCCAGTTCCGATACTACTTTTATTTTATCGTAGTTTCTCGAAACTCGATTCTGAGACTTAGCAAAATAGAAATTAAAAGAAAAAAATCAAACTGAGAAAATGAAATGTAAGACGAATAAATATATTTTCGGTGATTGCTGTTTGAACAATTCTGAGAGTAAGGCGAAGAGTGCAGTTGCCTTTACCTTATATACGTTCACGGCAACGATCAGACATGCATTGCTTTTGAAAAAAAATTTTGTTGATCTATAAAAAGCAAATCAGCAAGAAATAATTTTTTTTTTTTCAATCTTATGTTCGCTATTGGCTTTATTATTATTATTATTTATTCGGTTTATTTTAGACACAAATTATTCATGCTCATTCACCAACAATGACATTCTGGCTCGTCTTCATACGCTCAGCTCAGTGTGTTATTCGGATTGGCGCAAAACATCCGCTTTAATTATGAATGTGACATGGGAAAATTCTTGGTTAGAGAAGGCTCATCAGCTGCTATGTCTGCGAATGAATGTACTGATACAGATGGATCTCCAAGTAAAAAGACTAAGTCACTGAGTAGGCAGTACAGGGAAGGATACCTAGCGTTCGGTTTTTCGTCTATCGGAAATGTAAAATCACCAAGACCTGAGTGTCTCATTTGCAGAGAGAAACTTTTGAATAAAGCGATGGTTTCAAGCAAATTAAAACGTCACCTGTCTGTTGAACATCCTTCTTACGTAGGAAAAGACATCGGTTCCTTCAAGCGATTATAGGAAGAGAACTCGAAGCAAAGTTCCTTCATGAAAGCCAGCGCAAAAGTTTCTGAAAGGGCTCAAGAGGTTAGCTAAAATGTTGCACGGTTAATTGCCAAAACGAAAATTCCACACACTATCGGTGAAACGCTTATTTTACCAGACTGCAAAGAAATTGTACGGGAAATGCTAGGACTCGGAGCAGAGAAGGAGGGGGTCAGAGTTTCACCTTCACACGACACAATCAGGAGATGAATTGATGACATGTCAGGTGACATATAAGCAATATTGTTAGAGAAATTACGAGTAGCTGGAAAATTTGCCCTCCAGTTGTTGAGTTGATGAATCAACAGACACCGGAAGCTGTGCACATTGCTGCACCGCTGGCCGCACCACCGGAAGCTGTGCATAGCCATTGTGCGCTTTGTTGATGAAGGGTGATGAGATATTCTGTGTTACTGATGAATATCCGAAAAGTAACGGGATCCAGTGGCAAAATTGCACAAGTATTTGCACCGACGGAGCTGCTGCAATGACAGGACCTATCATAGGGTACCTGTCAAATGTGAAAAATCGTAACCCAAGTGTTCAAACCATACACTGCTTCCTCCATAGTGAAACTCTCATGGCAAAAAACTTACTAGATGAGCTGAATTCAGCTTTGGCTGAAGTCGTGAAAATCGTGAATTTCATAAAATCAAGGTCACTTAATTCTCGCCTTTTCTCCGCATTTTGTGAAGAAATAGGGGAAGACCACTGCCCCCTACTTCTTCATACAGCGATTCGCTGACTTTCATGTGGTAAGGTATTATCAAAAATTTTTGAATTGAGGGACGAGGTACGGCAGTTTTTGATTTTAAAAAACGAAATGCAGTACGCCAGTTTGTTACAAGACAAAATTTTGGCTGGTGAAACTAGCTTACATGGCTGACATTTTTGAACATCTTAACGAATAGAATCGGAAAATGCAAGGGCTAGGAGAGAATTTGGTTACATATGTGGACAAGCTGAACGGGTTCAAATCAAAAATTCAGCTGTGGAGAGAAGAAGTAGATCGTGGTTCATTGGACATATTCAGACGGATCATATACATGGTATGTGGAGGAAATGGCATGAAAGAAAAGCTGCTGAATGTGGTAGCAGATCATTTAGTCCAACTTCAAGACAAGTTCAAGCCCTATTTCAAGAATACTAACATAGAACAGTATGACTGGATTCGCGATCCACTCTCTTCATCTGCGGATGCATCAGTTAAAGACCTTTCTTTGAAGACGCGAGAAGAATTTATGGCCCTCAAGACCGTACTATTAAACTTAAGATGAGCGAAGTGCCTCGGGACGAATTGTGATTGTTGGTAAAAAATGAGTATCCCACCGTCTCTTGTCTTGATATTGATGTGCTGCTACAATTCTCAACTACATATCTTTGCGAACTCAGCTTTTCAGCCCTCACGCTTTTAAAAAAACAGCAAGAGATCATCTCTAAAGAGCCTGGATCAAGGACTTCGCAGAGCTCTTTCCAGCATAGAACCGAACATCAAACGTCTTTGCTCCTCGAGGCAGGTTCCTTTGCGAACTCAGCTTTTCAACCCTCACGCTTTTAAAAAACAGCAAGAGATCATCTCTAAAGAGCCTGGATCAAGAACTTCGCAGAGCTCTTTCCAGCATAGAACCGAACATCAAACGTCTTTGCTCCTCGAGGCAGGCTCAAGTGTCTTGTTAGTGTCAAACAGAATTTAATTTCTTGCTTGCTTCTTCCTTGAAACATTTTTTGATAAATCGTTTAACTGCAATGTGTGTAGACACAGTTTCATAGTAAATTTATTTAGTTTGAATTTTTATTTTAAACGCATTTTTTGCACCGTTTCCGACATTTTCTCGAATAACCCAAAATTTTCTTCCCCCCACCTTTAGCTCACCCCCCAGGGTCGGGGACTTTTAGTATACTTACTTACTAACTACCCCTAACAATATTCTGAAGTCAAAAATTATCGCATATTCCATGCATGCTACAATGTGTTCATTGACTGGACTACCCTTGTCAGTTTGAAAAATATACGCCGTTTTCTTAGCCTACTTTCCCAGTAAAAGTCAGAAAGAGAAGAAAAAAGCATGAAAAAAGGCTTAATGCATCTTAAAAATATCGCAAAAAACAAAAAAAAGTCAAAAATAAATAAAAGAATTAAATAAATATTGAAAAATTAAAAATTGGAAAGTAGGGTATTGAGATGGGGAAAAATGTCTGTCGGTCTGTCTGTCCCCCTCCCCCCCCCCCTAATAACTTTTGAATGAATAGTCTGATTCGAACAAAAATTTTTTTGTTCGAAAGATCTCGGCGAGGACACCTCATTCCCATATTTCACTTTTTGATTTGAACTATTTTTTGTTCAATTTTGAACAGTTCAAAAAAACTTAACATTAGCGCCTACGGGGAAATTCAAGGCAATTCCGAACTGTAAGGCGAATTTGCTTCAAAGAAACTTTGTAGGAAAAAGCTTTTGATGAAAAACTTGTGTATAAAATATCTTTTTGATTTGAACAATTTTCGTTCAATTTTGAACAGTCCAAATCCCTTAAAATTAGCGCCTACGGGGAAACTGAAAGTCATTGTAGATTCCGTACTTAAAGATGGATTTTTTTCAAACAAATTTTGTTGGAAATAGCTCTTGACGCCAAGCTACAGACTTCGACTCCGAGAATTTAGGGGCACTTGACTTCGACTCCGACTCCTATGCCCGACAATTAATCGGACTCCGACTCCCCGACTTCGACTCAGACTTCGTAGCTTTGGCAAAAATTTATACACGGAGGACAAATGACTGACTACGATTCTTAGATATTCGACTCCGACTCCTTTACCCCAAAAGGAGATTGACTCCGACTCCGACTCCGCAGCTATGGTTTTGACTGAAATAATTATTGTTGATCTGACCTGTTTTTATTTTTACGCTAAAGTTTTAATTTAGGTATTCAGTTTTCGGCGAATAAACTCGAAGTCATTTATGTTTCTACATAAAGATATGCGCAGACGATTTTTTTTTTTTTTTGACAATGAAAATTATTTCTTTAAGTTGACATTTTATTGTTTTTATTTATTTTGGTGAGTGCATTAATTCATTTAAAAAATTGTTTTTGGCAACAGAAGAAAAAGAAACGATTTTTTTTTTTTTTTTTTGATATGATGTATTTATTTTAATGAGCATATTAATTTTAATTATTTTTTCGTTTTGAAAGCTGTTAAAGATTTTTTTAATGGAAAAAAGTGTATTAGCTGCTTTTTTTAAAAGTTGTTGCTATTTGTTTTTATTTTTTTTTACGCATTTAATTTTTTTAGATGAGTGAGGAATATTTTATTCCTAGAAATCAGCTTAAAGTATTTTTAAAATATGTTTGAAAAAATTTGCGATTTTAGCTTTTTTTGAGAATATTCATCAGGTACTAGAAAGTAGTATGGGAATACGGGAAAGTAGGCTCGTCTAGTTCTAGACAGAACTTCTTGTTTTTACCAAACTTTTACTAATCGTGGAGGAATCAGAAATGAAAAGTTATCTTTTTGTAACTGTTCCAGATATTGGAGTACTTCAAACTGACGCATGGCAGCATTTTCGGTAATTTTTTAAACCAGAGGTCTTCATCAGTTCGCTAATTTGTGCACGACAAGGGCGGATCCAGAAAGTATTCAAGGAGGGGGCGATTGATTTCAGATACTAACCTTTTTACAAATTTCCAAACCTCTACCTCCTAACATCATGGAAAATCGTCTCAAACTAAGATTTTTTTTTTTAACTTCTATTTTTACAAAATTTCGGAGGAGTGAATCCCATCCTTTACCTAAACGTCATCGATGTCTTTTTTTTTTTTTTTTTGACTTCAACTTAAAAACTTTTCCAAAGGAGAGTCGTCTAAAATTTGAGCTTTTGGAATTTCGGAAAACTTTCTGTACCAAGTTTCGATCGCTATCACTTAAGTGTTAGCAGATGTGCTTCAATTGCGTTTTTAACCCCCGACGTACGAAGGAAGGGGGTTATAAGTTTGACGTGTCTGTGTATCTATGTATCTGTTCTGTGGCACTCTATCGCCTAAACGGATGGAACAATTTTGATTTAAAAAAAATTGTTCGGAAGGAGAGTTGATCGAGAGTTCTTAGCTTGGTTGCATCTTTGCATGACATTAATTAACGAAGATATTAATGAAAAGCCTCTGAAAGGTTTTTTGCTGTTTTTGCAGTAAAAACATAGTTTAAAATTTTAAAATTTAACACAAAAATTAAGAAAATTTCTTTCCGCGTCTGATAGAATGTGTTTGGAACTTCCATGTGTTGGAATTATAACGTTTTTTCAAAGCAGATTTTAAAAACGGCAAAGGCTGTGTTCACCCGATTGATAACCGAATCCATTGTTGGCCGACAAGAAAATAAAAAGCAATGATTTACAATTTTTATCTGTTGTCAGTTTCTATTTAATAGCAAAAATGATACGTACTTGACATTAATTTTTAATAATAAGGCTTTTAAAAGGATCTTCAATTTTCCCTTCTTTATTCTACAGCTGCGACTCAGACGGTTTTTTTTTTTTTTTTTTAATTTTCAATTTTATCGTTGCTTGTTAAGATTACAATTCGGAAATAATTTCCAGGGCGTGCCCTCTTTTTTAACCCCAGCCACATAAAGAAAGGGGGTTATAAGTTTGACGTGTCTGTGTATCCGTATGTCTGTCTGTGGCACTCTAGTGCCTAAACGGATGGGCCGATTTTGAAAAAAAAAAAACGTTCGAAAGAAGAGTTGATCGCGAGAGGGTTCTTAGCTAGGTTGCGTCTTCAGATGACATTAATTATCGAAGATATTGATTAAAAACCTCTCATTGGTTTTTCGCATGTTTTGCAGCGAAAATATATTTAAAAATTTTAAACTTTAGTACCAAAATAAAGAGTATTTTTTTCTGCGTCTGATAGAATGTGCTTGGAACTTCCATGTTACACAAAATTCGAATTATAACGCTTTTTTAAAGCAGATTTTAAATACGGCTAAGCATTTATTCAAGCGATTTGTAACCGAATTCATTGTACTAGACGTTAAATCCCGGTTATCACAAATTTGCCATTTCAACTGCGCTTGCGCGCGGACTTTGCTTTTTGGGCGTTCTGTTTTAAGATTTCGTGTTGCTTGTTTATATTTAGGCTGAGCTCGAGTCCCAACAAATTAATGAATGCGATTAGAATATTTTCACAGCGATTTCGTGATCTATTATATGAAACAACGGATATGATTAACTGATAATCTTTATAATGTAAAGAGAAAAATGACACTTCAATATTTATTCGTTTGGAAATATTTATTTAACATAAACGTCAAACACGTTATGTTCTTCAAAAATGATTGGAATATGAGTAAAGATGTCGGTCTTTTGCGGATATATTACGTTAGACGTAAACAGCTTAGTATTATAAATTTTTATTTGGGTTGAGTTGAGGGTTCGGTATTGTATTAGAAGTGATGCTGCAATTCTAGTACGCTCTTCTGAGGTTAAAAATGTGGCCCTGAAAAGGTACAGAAAAATCAGACACCGAATCCATTAATAATTAAGACGCAAAACTCAATCTTTATCGAGGCCTAAAAACTAAATTAAAGAAAGCTTTGTGATTTCTAATTTTTATCTGTTGCTATCTCATATTTATTAACAAATTTAAAATGTTTGTAATTAATTTTAGCAAGATATCATTTAGCAAGATATTTAAGCAAAGTCAGTGCGCAAGCGCAGTTGAAATAGCAAATTTGCGATAACCGGGATTTAACGTCGAGTTAAGAGTTTCTGTTTTAGCATAAGTCCTAGGCTAAACTCAATTCAAGCATGGAACTAAAGCGCAAAATGTTACTGGATCCCCATAAATTTGAAAACAAATTTTCAATCGCACAAAACTACCATTCGCATTGTTGCAATTAAAATGTTTTTCAGTTCAAAATGACAAAAAAAAAAAAAAAATTGCTCTAACCAATTTATTTGTCATTGCATCTGAGCAGATTTCTAGTGAAATATAGTGTGTAATTAATTTGTTGACCTGACAACAATAAGAAATGTAATGATATGGAAGCAAACTAATGAACTAATCATGTAAATATTCTTATTTTATGTAATCAAGTGTTTCAGTGTATTATGAATTTTATTTACTCGAATTTTTAATGCAATCTTTATTTTTGATGCAAACAATACAATTGGGAAAATGAGCATACATACCAAACTGATTGAAGTCAAGATAAATTTAATATAAAAGGAAATAATTAATGAAATTGCCTATTGATCATTAGAATATTAGCTCTATATAGGCTGTAGTACGTAGCATAAAAAACATTGTATTATGAAAAACATTCAATGATTTCAACAGAAATGAATTGAATTTGTGGGATCAAAGCTATTTTTTAAATTAGACATCTTTCATTTATTTTCATCATTGAAAGACTATCACTCATTATCATGTTACCAACCTTTGTTAAAATTGTTTTTTTTTTTTTTTTTTTTTTTTTTTTTTGCACAATCTAAAACATTTTCACTTTTATTAGAACCTGTTGAATTTGTCAAAGTGAAGTTTCAGTAAGAGTTCTCTCGAGTACATTTCTGGACGAAAATAGTTTTAAACATGAGTTCTTAATTGTTTCCATCCAGGTATAACTATTTTGAATAGTTTCATACCGCGAAATGGATCAAGCTTATTCTCTTCCTACTTAATCATGGAAAATTATCGAACTTTATCGAATATCGGAGTAACTTGCACGCTTAATAAGGGGACCCACTAATGATTTTTGGAAAAATGCTGAATTATCCTAGCCGCTGATACTTTTTAGGAAACTCTGTAAAGATACATTTACCGCTGGCTTCCCGCTTTCCCCATCTCTCTTCTTATTAGTTCTCTCTTCTCTTCCTTTCCTCCGAAAACACCAATCACTACCCCATCACCCCCAGAGGCACGGAAGAAAAAGCTATGTCCCGTAAGGTTAATCCCCCCCCCCCCCGAGATCATCAGTGAAATTGTTAATGAAGTCTAAGGATATCAATGGTGCAATACTATAATAAGGTTTAAGGCGAGCTGAACGATGGTTTTTTTTGATCGTTGGCGGTCTGTGATGAATTTCCCCTACTGAATGGAAAACTGGTACTCTGCCCGTGAGTTCCAAGAAATATTATTCGATTAAGCGGGGAAATTTTATTTATTTTTCCTGATTGACAACGTTTGTCTTAAAACGTTGTAATAAATCAATTTCTAAATAATAGAAGTAACATGTTTTTTATTAAAAAGCATTTTAAATAAGCTAAGTAAATAAAAGTACGTATGAAAATTATATGTCACTTACAACTGTGGGTAGTGAATCTTTGTTTCGACACCTTTTTTCAGTTAATATTTTTTGGAGACACTCCATAATAGTGAATTCCTTGCTCAAGGTATTTTGAGAACACCTTTCTAACTTCAATTACCGTGTTTTACGCAATTAATATCTATCAATTTCTTATCTTCTGCAATGTTTATATTTCGTTGCGTTTTTTAATTTAATTATCAACTGTCTGTTGGTAATGGCAACGATAAAAGAAAATAAATAGAATAGTGGATATGCTTTGATAGATTATGAATGTTTTTTCCCCGCCGGTTGTTTGCCGAAAAATACAATTTTTAATTTTTGCGTCAGTAATTGCTCTTAATTAATTTTTAATGTATTCAAAAATTTTCTCAGCTAAAACATATGCGAAAGCTGATCACTATTATTCGATTAACCGGGGAAATTGTTCGATTAAGTGGAATCCCTAACATTCCGAAATATCTAACATTGGGAAATATTCGGTTCCTGGAGATTTTATTCGTATAAGCGGGGTTTTCGTTACAAGATTAAGCGGGGCTGACAACATTGTGTTTCCATTGCAAACCAAGTGCGCAGAACAAAAATTGACTTATTTTGTAAACAAACAAATAACAGAATTTTTTAAAAAATACCAAGAACTTTTCATAATGAACTCAAAAGTACAAAATAATTTTTCTGAGTCACAAAGGACAATTTAAGAATTCCTGTAGTTTTCGAAAATGATACCACAAACAGAGAAAAGTGCGACTCACGTCATGAAGAGGATTTATTATTATCTAGCTATCAATCATAACTTTGAGTGTTGAAACATGCATATTTTTCTTATTTGGAAAGTTTGGTTTGAAATGACTAGAACCGCACTTTTCTTCGTTTGTGGTGTCATTTTCTTAGAATTTTCGAAGAAATACAAGAATTCTTGAATTGCCCTTTCTGATCTAGAAAAGTTATTTTGTCCTTTTGAGTGCATTGTGAAAAGTGCTTGGTATTTTTAAAAACATTCTGTTCTTTTATTCTTTTTAGTGTAAATGTATTTCAGAAATAGAATAATTTTACCCTCACGTTTTTAATATAAATGCTCCTCACTAAAAGGGAAGAAAACCTATGTTCATGTATAAAACTTTAAGCAGTAGGCACTAAAATTTAATCCTTGTTCCTCTGTAGGATTTACGTTTGCTAATTTCATGCTTGCTTCAGAGGAGCCTTGATTCAAAATTTTCATTATGATTGCTTTTAACATTAGTGTTGAAAGGCAACGAAATTTGTAACAATGGGTTTTATATTTAAACATTTAATGGGGAAATTACATGAAACTTTTTCATCTTAACTGAAATAATTATTTTATTTTAGAATTTTATTTTTTCAGTGCTAAGTTGTACCTTAAGATTAAGCAAATCATTTAGTGAAATCCTGAAGTCTCTAAGTGATCTAATAGAAGAGATATAAGCAAAACCAGGGCTCAGATTTCTCCGAGACAATCCGGCCAAGTATAATAAAAGCGCTTAAATAACAGAATTTTTTTTTTTAAATACTAAGCACTTTTCATAATGCACTCAAAAGGACAAAATAACCTTTCTGTTTCAGAAAGGACAATTTAAGCATTCCTATAGTTTTCGAAAATTCCAAGAAAATGACACCACAAACGAAGAAAAGTGCGGCTCAAATCATGAAGAGAATTTCTTATCATTATCTAGCTTTCAATCATAACTTTGAGCGTTCAAACATGCATATTTTTCTTATTGGGGAAACGCTTTTTGTGTTCTCAAGAAGCATTATAATATTGAACGCAAAATAAACCTAATATTTACTCTTTGTTAAGCTTTAGTAGTTCAAAAAAAAAAAAACCTCTTAAATACAGAACGTCATGTAACACTTTTATCTCTGTACTTTTTTGAAAAACCTTCTTCATATAAAAACGCTGTCCAAAAAGGTGATTTTCAGGAAAAAGTTATAAAGGTCACTATATATGTGTCGTGAAAAGGTCTGCGGACTGATTTCTAGTTGATACGGATACAATGCGAACATTTATCGCTTGAAATCTGAAGACTTTTATTGTCCTAAAGTTAAAATTGCGGAATAAAACGCAAATGCGTAAGGAACGATAAAATTAAAAATTTTAAAAACCCCCGATTGAGTCGCAACTGCAGAATCAAGAGGGAAAATTGAAAATCCTTTTAAAAGTCTTATATTAATTAAAATCAAAGTCAAGTATTTTTTTTTACTATTAAATAGTAACTGGCAACAGATAAAAACTTTGAATCACTGCTTTTAATTTCCTTGTTGGCCAACAATGAATGGGGTCGTTTCCAAAATTTTAAAAGTATTTTTTTTTTGAAAGAGCATGCTTAAAAACACAGGATCTGACCATTTTTTAAATAATTTGTTTAAGTTTAATATTTAAAAAAAATGCTAAAATCTGCGCGCTTTCATTGTTTACATTTCTTGCCTATGACATCACAAATGATGAAATGCCATTCACAGAGCAAAATATTTAATTCGCATCTTTACTCACGTGTATTGGCAACGATATGGTTAATAGCAAGCGCAGAGCGCAATTTTAATTCGCTTCTTGATTATCATAACGTGGAAACGCGGTACAAAGATGCGTCAAAGAGCATCATTTGTGACGTCACCAAGACCACGCCTTGTTTGAAAAATCGGACATATTAAAAAATTAATTAAAAAATAATTGTTGGGAAAATGAAAGAATTTTCTGGGTTATGTTATTTATTTATTTATTTATTTGTTTTATTTTATTTTATTTTATTTTATTTTGCTTATTCTATCAATTTTAGTGACTAAAAGTACTACTTTTGACTGAAGGAAACAACCCCATTCGGTTTTCAATCGCGTGAATAAAGGCTTAGCCGTTATTAAAATCTGCTTTAAAAAACGTCATAATTCGAATTCTATGAAAGATAGAAGCTCCAAACACATTTTATCCGACGCGGAAAAAAATTCTCTAAATTTTGGTATTAATTTTTGAAATTTTTAACTTTCTCACTGCAAAAATCGCGAAAAACATTTTAGAGGTTTTTAATTAATATCTTCGTTAATTAATGTCATCCAAAGACGCAACCTAGCTAAAAACACTCTCGATCAACTCTCCTTTCGAAATTTTTTTTTAAATAAAGCTGTCCATCCATTTTGGTGCTAGAGAGCGACAGACAGATACACACACATACACATAACGGGAGCTCAGATTTTAAGAAAATGCATATGTACTTGAATAATTGCAAATTGCCTATCTCTACTATATCAGTGATATAATTGATTCCCGTGCTTTAAGAATTACTGCGGAACTTAGAATTGGATAGGGAGAATGTCCATCCGTCTCAATTTTTCAGGCTGGCCAAATTGATTTGAGAAGTTAATTCAATAAATGAATTTTTTTTTCGAAGATCTTCTAACAATTGTTTTACAACAACATAAGGGGTATTTAGCACGTTTGGGAATAAATAACAGACGTGTTTAGCGTTTATCAAAAGTCTAGAACATTGTGACTGCAAAAATCCACAGTGAAAAACACACGAACACAATGAAAAAGTATGCTTTGGTTTTTCCAGTAACTAAAATAAAATATTTAGATTTCGGATGTTTAGTTCTGATGTAAATTAGTATGCTAATTAATTAATATGTTGAAGTTTGCTGATCGTTTATTTAGTACTTTTGATATAAAGTTATCTTACCAACCCACTAGTACTCTCTTTTTAGAATTAAGAGAGGGGGGGGATATGTAAGAGGTAAAAATGTCGCGTAAAAATTAAGTGAAAGGGGGGGGGGTCACTAGCGGTTTCTTTATAATATCTGATACCAGGGTCCACCGACTGATGAGAGGCCCTGGTGTTCAGCAAATTGTGATTTAAAAAAAGGACAAAAGAAAAAAAAATGGAAGTGAAAAACAACGCATGTTTTCTTTTGTCCTGCAAAATTAATTTATTTTAAAGATTCAAAATTTTTACTCGTTTCATACTTTTGCGCCATTCTAATTTCGCCCCATTTCTTTTAAATCACGTGTAGCTAACTTACGCTTGACGATTCTACAATGACTTTTTTACTACCCTTTAGCAATGAACCACCGTACAAATGAGGCTTAATTACCTCCCTTTCATTGCTTTCACCGAGGGGAGAGAATAGAGAAAATATCTTCACCTCCGGATTCGCATTGCAAATGCAGCGATATCAGCATTGGCGATTTAGTGCCTTTTCGATCATTCAAGCACGCTTTTTCCCAAACTTGTCTCGCCAACCTGTTCCTGAATGTCGGCTTTTCGGACGAACCATTTTTTCGTCAGGGGTCGAAAGGAAGGTTACATACGTTTCTACCGGAGTGGGACACTAGCCCTTCATTTCCAAACTCACTCCCTATGGAAGTGGATCGTTCCATTACTATTGCAGGTGGGGAAAGGAAGAATATTTCTTCCTGAATTTAAAGTAGTGGCGCCATCTAATGGTTTCAAATTGAAACAGCAATAATGCTTTTCAAGTTTTTTTATATTTTAAAATAAAATTTTTCTACAAGCTGAGGTATTACTTCACTCCTGGAAAATTTTCCTTGTTCGGCAAATATTCTCTAACGACGATTTGGCGACATCTTTGCAAGATTGATTTCCAATGTCAGAATATCCGTTTTTATAAGATCGATATGTGTCTAACCATATTTTATCATTTGGCACAAGTTGGAATTCTGTTCCGCAAATTAAGAATTTCTGCCCTCCCAAATTTAAGTTTGGGGCGCCCTGCCTACGAGTTACATTTCTTTTGTTCTAATTGTACTTTTGAGTCATTATTATTATAAAATCACTTTCTTCTCTACTTAATTAATTTTTTAGCAAAACAAACAAAAAAAAAAAAAAAAAAAGAGCAAAAAATGAACAGTATATTTTGCTTACAGAAAATTATTAAATCTGTACTCGGTTCATTTTTTGAATTTTTTAGCAAGACTTATGAATACTTGATTATAGTACACATTGAGTTTAAGAATTTCATGAAAATTTCGATTTGTATTTGTATTAGCTGTATTTTAAAGGATTGATCAATTGTCTTTGATTAATCATGACATAGAATCTACTAGAGTATATAATTAAAGATATCATTGATTGAATTTATCTAAATTTAAGATTCAATTTTTTATTCTTTTTTTTATGAATAACTGCCGAAAACGTTTTCATCACTAAAGTTCATCCAAATTATTTTATACACAATCAAATATTTAACTAAAGATGCTATCTTAGTTCCTTTTAAAGTAAGCATTCTGCATCATTAATCATCAACTTAATGCAAATATATGTTATATTGCATGAGGTTCTGCCTTAGCCCTGGCTTAGGTGCAGTAATTTACTGTCATAACCTTAATGTTTCAGTTCACTTTCATCATCCAAAATCCGTTCCTAGTCGTCAGCATTATTGTCTGAAGTCAATATTTGATCCGTATCCATTAATTCATTATCCAAAATCCGTTCCGAGTCGTCACCCAAATTAATTGAAGTTGGCCCTGAAAACGGTCTTTTGTTTTAAAATGATCAGACATGGCAAAATAGCACGCTCTAAAAAAAATCGTAGCCACAGAAACAATTCCCCCGCTCTCAGCGCAAAGTTTCTGAGCATGCGCATTAGTTTGCTTCGAGAGCAGCGAAGATCTCTACCTTCCCCACCTGTAAGGGAAATTGATAGATCCACTCCCGTAAGGAGTGAGTTTGGAAAAGAAGGGCTTGTGAGTGGGACATCTTTGCGTGAAATATCTTTGCTATAGCCCTCAATCGGTCAAGTAAGTAGCGACAGCCTTTTCCCCCCATTGTCTCGTGCCGCTTCCGATTCTTATTGGATGTGACCGATCACGTGGGTTATCATTTGCCATCTTGGGGCCAAAAACTGTGTGCTTGCAGCTCTTTTTACATTGCGTGCTCTCATATTTATTTATCTGCTTCTTTATTTCTTCGTAAATATTAGTATGCCGGGCTGTGCCGTGTTGTGTACGAATAGAACGGAATCGGGCATCAAACTATATCGTTTACCAACAGGTGAACGAAACAAAGAAAGGCGGAAAATCTGGTTGCATAGAATCGGCAGAGATAAATTAGCTGCTAATAGCAAATTGTGTGAGGTAAGCTTAAATTTGATTTATTTCTTATAAATTTATTGTTTCATAAGTATGTTTATGTTTCAAATTTATTTATTTCAAACAGTTATAATATCATCAAAACAATGAAGTTCTCTTAGCTTATACTTAGTATCCATGAAAGTTTCTTATAATGTTTTTATATATGTAATAGTGTCAGTTAAACGTTTAAAAACTGCTTAAATTTTCCTCTGCTTTGAAATCCTTTTTGGTATTTTTTTTTTCTATACAATTAAAAGATATACAATTCAATATATATTTTGCATATATTTTGTCTTGAAAGTAATTGAATATCATTAAAAAAAATCATAAAAACGTCTAAGTTTGATTTTCTTAAAAACAAATAATAACATGCGGTATAATAGCCAGGAATATTTATTTTATTTAAACTGTTTGTGCGGTGAGGAAGGGGAAAAAAAACTCTTTCATTCAGAATTTTTTTTTTAAATCGTTCAAATAGGATGATGTGATAGTATATTTTATTTATTTATTTATTTTTAATTTTTTCTTAAAACATGATTATATATGTACTTATTTATTTAATAGGCTCCTTTTACGGATGATCAGTTCGAAAGTAACAGAGCTGACAACAGACGCCTCCTCAAGAAGACAGCTGTACCTTCAATCTTAAGCCATCGAAGTACACCAAAAGAAAGAAAAGCATCTAATTATGTACTGAGAGATCACAGCGCTGTAATTTCTGCATTTCAACCCAGTCATATTTCGTTAGATAATGAAAATGGTAAGTATTAAGTTAGAAGGGTTTTTTTTATACTTCTTCATAAAGCAGGTACACTGTAAAAAAAAATGTAAATTTTGAAGAAGTTATCCGTATTTTTTACTGAAAAAAACTGTTCGTAATAAAATACAGGATTTCTCTGTTTTTTTGAATCTGTAACCGATTATACTTTGTTTTTCTTCGAATCTTCGAAATTTCGCCCGCGTGTTTGGATTTTGGCTCTCGTGCTCGAGTTTTTGATCTTATATTTATTTAAAGCGAGTAAGTCTTAAATCGTTTGCAACTTCCATTTCATTGCATCCTAATCAATATTTTATTATCACGTTTTTTTGTCATCTGTTACAGAGGCATATTCGGAAATTTACGTTTGTATACATGTATTTCGTAGTAGTATAGTAAATATTGAAATGTATTTATGAAAGTATAGTTTCATTTTTTAATCTTCATAAAATAATAAATCAGCTTGAATAAATAATAAAAATACGGAAGATTTCTGTAATATAAACGGAAGAAAACTGGCTGACAGTTTTTTTCCGTAAATTTTACGGATTTTTTTTACAGTGTACTTTTTAGCATATTCAAACATTTCAATAAAATTATTTTGTAGGTGATACTGACAAAGATTCTCCAGATATGCTTGTAACCGGCGACGATGCTCATGCAGAAAATATGCAAGGTAAGAACTTTTATAAAGTTATTTAATTCTATAAATAATGCAAGCCATAGGCGGCTGGTGCATAACACAAAAGGGGGATCAAAAGTGGTGCAAAGGTCTTGGGGGCGATGAGGCCTCAATTTTTTTTTCTTTTTCCATTTTATTGGGCTACAATTTTGAATTTTAACATTAATGCTTAAATGACTTCTAAAATATGTGGAACATGGTCTCAAAACTCAGAACGAATGGTCACCGTCACCGTCACCACCACCAATTCCCCTTCCAATTCGAAGTTTCATTCTTATGAAATAACACGAGTAAAGTCCATTTATTTGGAATTTTAGCTTTCATTTTCGGTGAATAGATCAATTCAAATGAAAAATAAATTTGTAATCAATCGTTATTTTTTCTCTGTGTGAGGGGGCAAAAGGCCCCTTTACTTTTAAACGTGAGGGGGCCATTGCCTCTAGTCTGCGCCGCTTATGATACATTGGTCCTCCCTCCCCCTTTTTCGACATTTTACTGCAAATAAAATAAAATTAAAAAAAAAAAACGTTCGAGGACAGAAAAAACCCCATAATAAATAAAATAAACAGAAGACGCACAGGTTCAAGGGCTCAAAACATAAATGAAAGAACAAAAGAAAAGAGCTGATGTGTGCATCACATGACTTCTTTTTACTCCAATCCTCATATAAATAATAGCCGATGATAGAGTAACCCGCGTGTTTCAACAATGAAACTCGCGCCACGGCGCACAACTAGACCCCACTAGGAGTCTACGTACCAAATTTCAACTTTCTAGGACATACCGTTCTTGAGATATGCGAGATACATACGCATATACACACATACACACATACGCACATACATATGTACATACAGACGTCACGAGAAAACTTGTTGCAATCTACTCGGGGATCGTCAAAATGGATATTTCGGGAGTCTATACGCTCTTAGGCATATATGTATGTGTAGTCGGGTTGAAAAAAGAACTCAATAATTATTCTGGGGTGAGCAAAATGGAAATTAAGGCCGCTTTTTGGGTGAAATTTCTTTTCGCGAGTACAATACTTCTGTAAAAGGTTACTTTTTGTAAAAGGAAGTAAAAAACAATGCCTGGTTGAATAAATTCACTTTCATTTGCTATAGGAGTAACATGGAGTCGGGCAGTGGCGGATCCAGACGATCCTGTTGGGAGGGACGATTGAGTAATGCATTATAAGGGAGGAGGTGACAAAAGAAAATAAAATTAAAAAAGTTTAAAAAATGAAGCATGATGGTTTTTTTTTTCTTTTTTTTTCGAATAATGAAAATCGTTTAAAGATTTTGAATGAAAGTTATAAATGTTTCGAGTACCACACACACATAAGAATAAACGAGCTGATCATCACATGACTTCCTTTTACTCCAATTTAATGTAATTTCCCCATTATTGGCAATTTTAATGTTATTCCATTGTTTACTTTCTAAATATCACCCCCTTTGGAGCATCCGAATGCAACCAAAAAAGGAAGGTGCACAAGGAGACCCCACTAGGAGTCTACATACCAAATTTCAACTTTCTAGGACATTCCGTTCTTGAGTTATGTGACATATATACACACATACGCACATACATACGTACATACAGACGTCACGAACTCGTTGTAATTAACTCGGGGATCGTCAAAATGGATATTTCGGGTGTCTGTACGTTCCTAGGCACTTATCCACGTGAGGTCGGGTTGGAAAAAAAAACCTCAACATTCATTTATGGGTGAGTAAAATGGAAATTAAGGCCGATTTTTGGGTGAACATTTTTTCGCGAAATATAATACTTCCTTTTTTTTTAAAGGAACTAAAAACGAAGGCGCACAGGCGGGAGGGTGCATCGGCCCGTCGCGTCCAACGAAGAGAGTCCCCAAAAAAATTACCTATTAAAACATTTAGTTCACAATCTTTGATGAAGAAATGTTCAATTAAATATACTTTAATAAATTACTAATGTGTCCTAAAAGGACACATAAAAACAGGAAACGCAATGACACTTATTTTGAAAAGAATAAAATCAGACACACTTGCACTTAAAATATGCACTGTAAAAAAAATCCGGAAACGTTTCTGAGTATATCGTGCAGCTGTGGTTCATGAAAGTTTCAAAAACGTTTCTGAGTATTTCGGAATCCTCTTTCTGTAATGTCCAGAAACGTGTCTGAGTATTTCGGAATCCTCTTTCTGTAATTTTCAGAAACGTTTCTGAGTATTTCGAAATCCTCTTTCTGTAATGTCCAGAAACGTGTCTGAGTATTTCGGAATCCTCTTTCTGTAATTTTCAGAAACGTTTCTGAGTATTTCGGAATCCTCTTTCCGTAATTTCCAGAAATGTTTCTGAGTATTCTGTGCAGCTGTGGTTCATGAAAGTTTCGAAAACGTTTCCGAGTATTTCGGAATTTTCCAAACAATTTTCAAAAACGTTTCCGACAATTTCGGAATCCTTTTTCCGTGATTTTTTCTAAAATATAATTTTTTATTATAGTATTGCATACCATATCAGTTTCAATTCTTTCATATCTAAGAGCAATAATACAAGCAATTTTAGAATCATTCGTGGATTTTTTTTTTTTTTTTTTTGAATTTCTAATGACAAATAGCATGGTTAACAGCATAACATATGCACAGTTATAAATTTTTGAAAAATTATGAAATAATCTAGTAGTTTCATTCCTAATCACAAAATCGTCGGGGAATTCGAGGGGGGTACCTTCTGAAAAGTAAGGATTGTTTGTTAAACAATCTTAAACTTCAGTTTTTCTTTCAATATTTTCGAGACAAAACTATCAACATATTGTATTTTTAATGCAGAACTTAAAAACATATCTTGTATCAAACTTGATAGCTTTTATCTTCGGATAAAATTTGACGGGACTTACCTACCCTTCGCGTTCCGGAATTCGTTCACCTCAAGTCAATTTCTCTGACGAACAAAGTGTACCGAAAAGTACCAACAAAGAAATTGATGAATTTAAATATGACACCAAGTCCCCCTGCTGGAACCATTCGGGTTGATTCTTCTGTTCTTGCCCTTTTCCAGCTCATCACAAATATAAATACTTATTCAAAATAGGTTACTGATTTTATTTTTACAGTGTGCGCAAAATGCAATATATATTTTATTTATTAAAACATTGAACTCTATTACATGATTATTCCATTTCATATAAACGAGAATCTCCCCCCCCCCCCACCATAAGAATGATGGTGCACCCATAAAATGCTATAAAGCGCCCCCCCCCCCTTAAAAAAGCAACCCCCTGAAAATGTCAATGGCACAGTCTGCGTGGTGAACGCCCCTCGTCTTCTCCCCATATGTACATTGTATATTAATAACATAGTTTTTTAAAAATGATCACTTTTAAAACAATGACATGAAATAATATTACTTTTTATTTTGGCATGAAAATGCAGCTGTTCCATTTTTGCCACTGACTCATTCCTCCTGACTGTCCTACATTAAACTAGTATGCATGCAGTAGGTACTGTCCTGAGGAAGACAAATTATAGGGACTTGTTTCTTAATTCAGTCGAGGTAAAAAAACACCTATTTTTAATTTTAGGTTTAAGCTCTTGTTTATTGCATATAGTTTAGCATATGGTGCGTTTGGCCCAATGTAATGCATATATTAGAGCTTAAACACTCTCCATTTAGTAAGTATTTTAATATCTTTTGGTCTTTGGACCATATTTATCGAATCTTCCACGGCTGATGAGCTCCGAATTCAACCTTTCAACTTTATTCTAATAATTGCTACTTTTAATTTTCTTTTTCTCATTTCTAGTCATTGCTTGTGTATTTCATACATATACAAAAATAAATTATTGAGAAATAATTCTTGTTTGTTATATTTGCAGCTTCTTTCCCTTAAGGGCATGTACATTGCAACTAAAATAAATCGTACTAATGAAGCTCTGCTGAGACAAATAATATTTCTTGTATAATATAAATTATAAATCAATGTATCATATACTTTATAAATCAAAGTATTATATAAATTATAAGTCAAATACTTTAATATGGTGTAAAAATACAAAATTATTTATTTTATTAAGTCTTTTTTTTTTTTTTTTTTTTGCTTTTGGTAAAAGTGAGGCTCGTAAAACGAAAAAAATGAAGACACTTTTAAATACATATATGTATCTATTTGTTAAAGAAATTAATACACATTTAACTAATCTAAAGCGTTTCGCTAATGCAAATATTTAAAGAGATATCAACATTTAGATAATACTGAAGCACTATGTTCCTAATTACAAGAGATAGTTTTTTTTTTTTACTTCATACAATCTAGCTACACTGTTTACAAGAGAATGAAAACATGCAACCTTAAAGACGAACTATCAAACCTGACAATTTGCATATTATAACATTTAATTCATAATGCTTGATACATAAATGTTCAGCCAAATATTAACTGAGATTGACACATAAAAACAAAGTACACAATAACACTTATTTAAAGTTTTTTATAATCTTCAATTCATAAATTTTACAGAATAAAACTAGACACTTGCACTTTAAATATGTGTTCTATGTAATGTAAAATATTTTCAAATTGCAATAGTTCACAACGAAAAAATGATGCTGAGGAAAATAGTTTTTTTTAACGAGATTTATATGAACTAAATCACTTTAAAGTAATAGAGTTGCAAAGCGACTTACCTATTCGTCGGTGGTGGTCTTTTGCAGGCTTTGGTCACCAAAAAGGTGATTTTTATGACAGAATAAAATTCTGCCTACAAAAATTACCCATTTGGTAGAAAGAAGAAAAGTATCCATGAAAAAAGTAAATTACCTACACAAGTTATGCGACGCAACGAATTTACATGGGATCCTCTCGGCAGTTATTTGGTTTTTAATTTCAGTTTGTATTCCTTCCACGAGCATGCGTCGAGAAGTTGCATTTCGTACTTAAAAATAAGTGACATAGCTTCAAATTCAATCTCATGACGATACATTAGCAAGAAAATATAAGACTTTAAAATTATCTTCAGTGAATTCATGCGAGGAACAAAACTTCTACTAATCCCCTTGATGAGTGTTACTTCGCACTTGTTTCAGCACTTGAGTCAGCACTTGTTTTCATTGCGTGCTTTCACGAGTTTCAGTTTGGATTTAAGCTGGACTATAAAATTGCCGTGTGAGCTGCACATGCGTCGACTCTTACTTTCTTGTTAAACGGGAAAGGTTTTTGATAAGAGCAGAAAACTGCTGAGGGCGTACGAATCTGTGTATTACGGAAAGCTTTTTTGTATATTCAGAGAGTTTTCCGAGATTTTTTACAGTGTGTGTGTATATAATTTAAAATATATTTTGAATCTAATGAGTTAATAACAAAAAATAATTTAAGTGAAAATATGTTTAATATGGCTTAACGTGTGAGCTCCGCAGGCGTCAACACTTACTTTCTTGATAAACGGGAAAGGTATTTGATAAGAGCAGAAAACTGCTGATTGCGGCAGCTTTCTGAATATACAAAAAAGCTTTTCGTAATTAACAAAATGCTCTCCGAGATTTTTTACAGTGAACTTTACTTAATAGTCTGCTTCCTTTTTCAGTTGCTGATTTATTACAAGACAATGAGGCATCAACTTCTGTGGAATGTCCTGTTACTACGACCAACAATGATGAAATTGAATGCCTTAAAAGAAAAGTGAACCTGCTGCAGAAAAACTTACGGCAAAATGAGCAAGACATGGAGGATTTAAAAAAACATTTGTCAAATTTGTTGAGTGATGATCAAATAGTATATATGAAGAGAGGTTATACTAAAGGATCATGGTCTGATGATGCTATTCAAAAAGCACTAAAAATATATCTATCCTGTAGCACAAAAGGTTAATTTTTTAAGGGAAAATGGTTATCCATTACCAACGCTAAGAACTCTGCAAAGGCGAATTCAAAATTTCGTATTGAAACCTGGTATTTCTCATGAAGTTTTGGAATTGCTGAAACTAAAACTTACTTCCATGCATCCTGGAGAGCGAAGAGCCGTTTTGATGGTGGATGAGATGCAAATTGCCGAAGGGTTGAATTTGGATACTTCTACAAAATGTTTGATTGGTGCCCCTACATTGCCTTCCTCTAATGGAACTTTTGAAGAAATTTCGAACCATGCATTGATCTTTTTTATAGGAGGTGTATCAACAAGAAGGAAGCAAGTTGTTGGATATCACTTCACTGGGCATTCAATTTGGCATTTATTTACCTCCAGAAGTTGTTCAGGAGCACGGTTTTTCCTCAAATGAAGCATCAATTTTACATGTAAAAGAAATGATGTCCTTAGAGGCAAAAAGCGAGCTAAAATTATGTCCGCAGCTCAACGACAGTTGCTTAGATATAGGGCATTATGACAAAATGAAAGTTGGTCCTGCCCATTCTTTAATCAACCATGCCGTAGCAGTTGGATTAAGATATTACTTGAATATCAATCAGCTTGATAAATCGGCATTAGCTACAGCATGGTTTATTGACACCATAGCTAAATGGTTCAGTATTGTAACATCACGGACATATGCTTCTTCACTGAGCCTTAATAAGCAAAGTTACGAGGAAAATATTGCGTTTCTCAAGACTATCGTCTGGATCTTTACAAATATAAAGGTTGGCAAGCGGGGTGTGTGGAAGTCAGTTCAAGCTGGAATGATCTTGACTACAACTTCTTTATTGTCATTGCAAGAAATGTATTTGAAAGAGTTAAAATTTAAGTTTCTGTTGCTGGCGAGGTTTTCTCAAGATGCAATAGAAAATCTTTTTTCGACTATAAGAATGAAAAATCCGGTCCCAAATTGCAAAGAGTTCAAAACTTGCCTTAGGGTTATCATCCTATCGCAATATTTTAACTCTTGTATCAAAGGAAATTATTTCCATGATGTTAATGAGGAAACAGGCACACCTATAATGGTCCTACATTCCCAACAAAATAATTTCCATTCACAGAAAGACACAAATGAAAATATTATGAAAGGATTCCGGGCTGTTGTGCCGTGGTCTGAGTGTATATTCTTCAAACGTTTCGGCTGCATCTGCGGCAGCCATCCTCAGTGGTTCCGAGTTCGTAACTTCCAGGGAAGAGACTTCTTGGCAACTGATGCAAGTGTCGAAGTGCTGTCAACATTTATAGGGCATGGGTCCTCTTGGTTCTGGACTGGGATTGGCTGGTGAACGTCTGTCTTCATCGCTTCCTGATTGGAGCTTAGGCTCTCTTTTTCCTGCTCGGGGATTGGCTGCTGGGGATTCAGCTGAAGGTCCGTCCTTGTTTCTGATTGGCTGGAGGTTCTTGTTGTTTTGATCCTTTTCAGTATGGGATGCCAGAGCTTGTTTATCTTTATTCCTTCTTCTATTTTGTTGAAATTATTTGGATGTTTGAATATCTCGATGGCTTCTCTGTTCAATCTCGCATAATAATGGCAAGTCCTTGAAAGTATTTTTGTCTCTTTGAATTTGATGTCATGGTTCCCCTCACTAAAAGTGTGTTCTGCGACTGCTGACTTCTGAGTGTGGCCTAGTCGGCAATTTCTTTGATGTTCTTTGATTCTAGTGTTGACGCTTCTCTTAGTAGTTCCAATATAAGTAGATCCGCAGGAACAGGGAATCTTGTAAACACCTGCGGCGGACAAGAGATCTCTTGCATCTTTCACAGATCGTAATAAGTCGCTGGTTCGGTGGGTGGGTTTGAAAACAGTCTTGATATTGTGGCGTCGCAGAAGTCTTTCGATTCTATTAGTGACGTCCTCAACGTAGGGGAGGTAGGCTGTACTCCTCCCCTACGTTGAGGATATCCCAAAGAAGAGTTGCCGTTGAGACCTATTGTCAGTGCCATAAATTCTCCTACTCATCTCCTCTCTAAACATCTTGCCAGTTTGCTGAAACCCCATGTCGGGGCAACGGAATCTTTTGTTAGAAATTCGTCCCACTTCATAGAGAAGCTCAAAACCTACAGTCTCCAGTCAACTTATCTTGGTAAGCTTCGACGTCGTTTCTCTCTTTACGAGAGTTCCAATCAAGGAAGCCATGGAGAACGTACGGGAAATATTTTCACCAGATATCGCTGATTTATTCCAGCATGTCTTAACGACCACGTATTTCCAGTGGAACAATAACATCTATGAGCAGATAGACGGTGTAGCCATGGGGAGTCCACTGAGCCCTGTATTTGCCAACTTCTACATGGAGAAATTTGAAGAAGTTGCTCTCAGCACTGCGGAAAAACAACCGACTTGCTGGCTCAGATACGTCGACGACACTTTCGTGATATGGAGCCATGGAATAGACGAACTTCACCGATTTTTGACTCACATAAACAGCCAACATGAGAATATCCAATTTACGATGGAAACCGAAAACGACGGGAAGTTGCCTTTCCTGGATGTCTTGGTCAGTCGCAGAGATGACGGATCCCTAGGCCATCGTGTTTATCGCAAACCTACACATTCTGATCGCTATCTACACAAGGACTCTAATCACCATCCTCGACAGAAGAGAGGTGTAATGAAAACTTTATTCGTGAGAGCCAACAGAATCTGCGAACCGACTGCTATCGAGCATGAAATTTCCCACCTCACAAATGTTTTCCAAGCCAACGGTTTTTCAAAGCAAGAGATCAAAAGAGCCTTCCACCCCAAAATAAAAAAACAGCCACTTAAAGAAGATCCGATCAAGTCCACAGCCTACCTCCCTTACGTTGAGGACGTCACTGATAGAATCGAAAGACTTCTGCGACGCCACAATATCAAGACTGTTTTCAAACCCACCCACCGAACCAGCGACTTATTACGATCTGTGAAAGATGCAAGAGATCCCTTGTCCGCCGCAGGTGTTTACAAGATTCCCTGTTCCTGCGGATCTACCTATATTGGAACTACTAAGAGAAGCGTCAACACTAGAATCAAAGAACATCAAAGAAATTGCCGACTAGGCCACACTCAGAAGTCAGCAGCCGCAGAACACACTTTTAGTGAGGGGAACCATGACATCAAATTCAAAGAGACAAAAATATTTTCAAGGACTTGCCATTATTATGTGAGATTGAACAGAGAAGCCATCGAGATATTCAAACATCCAAATAATTTCAACAAAAAAGAAGAAGGAATAAAAATAAACAAGCTCTGGCATCCCATACTGAAAAGGATCAAAACAACAAGAACCTCCAGCCAATCAGAAACAAGGACGGACCTTCAGCTGAATCCCCAGCAGCCAATCCCCGAGCAGGAAAAGGAGAGCCTAAGCTCCAATCAGGAAGCGATGAAGACAGACGTTCACCAGCCAATCCCAGTCCAGAACCAAGAGGACCCATGCCCTATAAATGTTGACAGCACTTCGACACTTGCATCAGTTGCCAAGAAGTCTCTTCCCTGGAAGTTACGAACTCGGAACCACTGAGGATGGCTGCCGCAGATGCAGCCGAAACGTTTGGAGAATATACACTCAGACCACGGCACAACAGCCCGGAATCCTTTCATAATATTGACACCGGTCGTGAAAGCCTTCACTCTTACACAAATGAAAATGTTCTGAGTTTCGATATAGATTTTGAAAAGGATGAAGTTGAGATTTTTGATAGAGGCAACGAACTTTTAAAGACATCCTACATAGAAAAAATATCGTTTGATATTGATTGCGGAAAAATTTATATACAGATAGACGTAGAAATTGTTGAATTAGAGTTGCCAGAAAACGAAGAAAATTCTCTCTACTATTTGTGTGGGTCCATTTCGAGAACTATATTAAGAAGAAGCAAGCTTTGTCATATTTGTACAAGTCTAATTTCAGACAAATGCGACAGTTCTAAAAAAAATGTACAAACTTTTACTAAGATGAAAGAGTTCAAGACTGATTCTGACAATTTAACATAGGTTTCAGAAGAAACATATAATGCTATTTTGCATATCGAAAAGCTTTTCAGGTGCAATGAGGAGAAAGTCCTTAAAGCAGAGTTGGACTTGAAGCAATTAAAATCACTATTTGTCCATTCTGTCATGGAACATTTCAAAGATTTTCCGAACTGTTGCAATTTGCTTCCTAAACTTATTGATGTTTTTACTTTTCATAGGACTTTCTTTTTAATTAAACAGAAAAACAAAACATCAGAGATTAAGAGGGCAAAAAAATGTTCTAGCAAAAGCATTGGAATGAGAATTGCTGCTTCAGAAGTAAAGTAAACTAGCCATCCATTTATAAACCACAAGTGTTTCACACTGTTAAAAAAATTTCCTGAAAATAACGGATAAAGTACCGGCAGCAAAGTTGCCGTAAATATTACGTTTCCGTTAAATTATTTTCCGTGAATTAACAGAAGTTCCATTTCTCATTCCTCCGTTTAGTTCTGTTCTTCCATTTATAAATTTTCCGTGATTTAACGAAAATTCCATTTCTCTTCTTTCCGTTGATCTACTTTTCCGTTTTTAAATTTTTCGTTCATCTATTTTTCCGTTTTTAAATTTTCTGTATCTTCACAGAACTTTCGGTTCTTGATTTTTCGTTGCGCTATTTTTTCGTTTCTCATTTTTACATATTTTACTGAAATTTCACTCTCGTTTTTCTATCCTATGTTTAAAATAATATATATTATAAAAATAGTTAACCATTCAAAAACTATTATTTTTTTTAATTTGTATTTATTACTTCAATATATTTTAAGTGAAATTTTTGCTTGATAACTTACCTTTCAAAGCATCTATCTTGAAATTTGCACCTTCAGATGAATAAAAATAATCGAAAAGTACCAGCAAGGAAATTAGTGGATTTGAATATAACACCAATTTTTGATGCTGATACTGCTCGATATTTTCTTCCACATCTCCTCGTACATATTCTGGCATGGCATGGAAAAGCATACATGAAAAATAGAATATTTTTTTTGCAGAATTGGTCAAATAAAATACCATTAAAAACCGGTTGACTTTATCTTGGAATAATATACCTGATGGAGGGTACCGCATACCAATTTACTGTGTTTAAAAACAGAATCATTGACATACACGTGAAGAATTTTTTGCTCAGATGATGTATACCCCCCCCCCCCCCGGTGATTTCCGCGTTAGAGCAAAAACAGTAACTTTATAATAGTTCTATAAATTCTAAATCAGCTATCATCGGAATTCTATCAAGTGCATATTAACAAGAAAAATACATTTGTATATTAACATGTTCAAAGATATTCTACAATACTTACATGTGACCAGCGGTGCTAAGTTTAAGTGTCTCCATTGCGTCTGTACACAAGTAATCCAATAGCCTTTATTTTAAATGGATAACACGAGATTCTAAAACTATTCTCACCGCTAGAACACACAATATGACTAACGAACAGAATTGTTCGAAGTATTGAGCAAAATAATACACCGCAAAAATATTCTAATACTGACTCAGTAAAACTCACATCAAATCACCAGGGCGATCAAAACACAGCTGCCTGTCTGAAAATGGCGCAAACATTTTTCCAAACTTACAAAGTCCAAAGGCGTAAAAACAATTTCGACATACGAGTATATTACTTTCCAGGCATGAAATAGCAAGCTATCTATTTTGTCTTCGACATCTGAGTTGTTATTCTAAATAAGCTTTTAATTAAAAAATGTAACAGTGCGATTTAATAAGCACTATCAAAAAGCGATGTTTATCATAACTTGAAGGCTAATCAGGATACTAACAAAGTACAGCACAGCAGCAACCCTAGAAATGGAAAAATTCTGTTTTCGTTACTTCCTTTCGTGATATTTCTGTTTTTGGAAGGAAAAAATAAGTTTTGAAGCATTACGGAAATATTCTGTTAAAATCAGTCAGAAAACTACCTGAACTTTCAGGTTTTTTTTAACAGTGCATAAAGCTTTTATTGTAAATTTTCCATTTAAACATGCAATTAGTTAATTTATTAACAAATTATTTATTCATTTTCCATTGTTTTTGGCAACAATTAAAAAGCGGAAGTATTTTAACTTTATAACTATTATTTTTCATTTTTTTCTGGCAACAATTAAAACAATAAATAAAACTAACTAAAGTAATTTATGAATTACTTTTATTTATCCTTACTATGATTTTGTGAGTTAATATGACAAATTTCTCCTTTTATTCATTGAAATTAAATTAAAATAACACATAAATATATATTAATGAAATATCTTACATTTTGACAACATTGCAATAAAAACTTGAAAAATTCATCGTAATTTTCTGTGTTATTTTTATTGAACATGTAACTTTGACAACGTTTATTTTATTGTATTAAAAGGAAAAATCTTACTTTGCATTTCATTGTGTTACTCATTCTAAGTTTTATTTTAATCCACTTTGTTTGTGTTGTGAAACGTTAATGTTGAAGACGATTATTTGTATTTTAAGTAAATGATTTTATTAATATAATGGAAAGCTTCTGAAGAAAAATCCAATTTTTGAAATGAATGGAGAAAGTTTGTTTTAATCCATGAAATATTAATTTAAATACATAATTAAATTAATATATTAATTAAAAATTTATGGAATTACTAGTTTAAATCTTTGTGACACACAATTTAATCTTGTGTATATATGATAATTTTTCCCCCCACTTTTTGGCCAATAAAGTATTTATACCTGCTGCGATTAATCAATCAATGATTAATTATTCATGCTATTCGGAAAATTAATACACTCATAATATCCATTTCTTCAACTTCCTATTTCCATGCTTTCGGAGACGAGAGTAAAAAATATTTCGCAAAAAGATCGAGAACTATTACGAAACATCTTTGCTCCTTAAAATGTTTAAACATCTAGTTTATTTCCATATTAAGTAAAAATAGAAAAAAAAAACCCTTTAATGTACAGTTAGATATATGTTATCTCCAAGAAGCTAGGAATATTTATTACCAAGGAGTTACTAAGAAACCATTATTTCATCATAGCAGACATAGGAAGAAGCCGGTGTTTGGCCCCAACATGGCCGACAACTCCCCGTGTCGCTACTTAGGAGACGTGATTGAGGGCTTAAACTAGACGTTAAATCCCGGTTATCACAAATTTGCCATTTCAACTGCGCTTGCGCACGGACTTGGCTTTTTGGGCTTTCTGTTTTAAGATTTCGAGTTGCTTGTTTATATTTAGGCTGTCCCATTTAGCGACAGTCCCATCAAATTAATGAATGCGATTAGAATATTTTCACAGCGATTTCGTGATATATTATATGAAACTACGGATAGGAATAACACTGATAATGTTAAGAGTAAAATGACGCTTCAATATTTATTAGTTTGGAAATATTTATTTAACATAAATGTAGAACACGTTGTGTACTTCAAAAATGATCAGAATATTGGTACAGAAATCCGTCTTTTGCGGATATTTTACATTAGGCGTAAACAACTTGTTATTATACATTTTTATTTAGGTTGAGGGTTCGGCTTTGTATTAGAAGTGATGCTGCAATTCCAGTACGCTCTTCTGAGGTTAAAAATAAGGTCCTGAAAAAGGACAGACAAAGCAGACACCGAATCCATTAATAATTAAGACGCAAAATTCAATATTTACCGAGGCCTAAAAACTAAATCAGAGAAAACTTTGTGATTTCTAGTTTTAGCTATTGCATCTCATATTCATTACCAAATTTAAAATGCTTGTAATTAATTTTAGCAAGATTTTTGAAATCAGCTAAGTCCACGCGCAAGCGCAGTTGAAATGGCAAATTTGTGATAACCGGGATTTAACGTCGAGTAGGGCTTTAGGTTATACTACAGCACACTCTTGTGGGCAAGTCGGCGCCTTTGATCATTTGAGAAATGACTGAGCCTGATAAGACGCGCATCAAGTGAAGCCTTGGTTGCAACATAAATGACTTCGAGTTTATTCGCCGAAAACTGAATTCGGAACTCCAGCGCTCGAATACGCTACCTTGCGGTGATTTACAAAACTGCGAATGAAACTAAAACATTTCCACGTTGCGTTCCACGTGTGTCTGTTGACGTAAACACAGGCAGTTTGTTCTGAGTATTTAATAACGCAATCGATGAGTCTTAGTTTGCTTTCAGCTACAGAAATTAATTCGTCCCTTAGTAGTATTCTCGAGCTTCTCAAAATAATGTTAGTTTTCATTATTTCCTTAATAATTGGTGAAAGCGAAAATTCTGGATTAACAAACTTGGATAACGTTATACAAGGTAAAAAAAATTATTGTTTTGTATGAATTTGTAAGAATATGGGGTTTTTTTTAATCTTAAATTAACTAAATTTACCATATTTTACAGCAGCATTTAGTTGGAATGGACAGTATGCAAAATATTTTCTTGAATATATTATCGTAGAACAAAATGAATAACCGAGAAAGAATTTACTTTATTCCTTTTATTCTCAGCTGAAAGGTTTCGCCAAATTTGTTGAGGTTTATAATTTTGGCATTGTGCAAGCAAAGTAGCCTTGGCGAGATTTCGCGTTTTTAGTTAAACCATTTTCAAATTTTATCACGAGTGGAATAAAATGGTAGTAAGATTACAGAATTCGATAAGTAAAAAGAAATAATTGTCAATCAACTGAAAAGAAAACTACCACCATATATCCGTGAGAATTTTGTTGATGATTTGCATAACATGACACAATTAAATCGTAACTCAGAAATTAGAAAAATCGAAACAGAAAATTTTTAAATTAACCGATTCGGGAATTCAAGAGAAATAACTCAGCTACAAATGGAAAACAAGCGCTAGCCAAAGCAAAGCAAAGAAGTATCATCTTCTTTTGGTAATAATTTGTAATGTCATATTGAATTTTCTAGCATTAATTGTTATTCTTGTCAGGCCACAATTATTATTTAGTTTTACCAAGAATTGATAAATATCGAATTCAACATGGTGGAAATAGCTGCTTAGAACTACGAACTAAGTAGTTTGCATTAATCTTTGACGTTTAGTAATGCTTCTTGAATTCTCATTTCTTTCTACGTGGGCCAGAATATCCACAAGGCTTTGAAAATTAATTTAAAAAGAATAAAGCGAAAAAATCATACGTACGAACAAAAATCACAACACTTTTAGCATTTTCTTCGTTACCATGTGCGTTTGTTTTAGTTTTTAAGTCCGCCATTAGACAGTGACTTCAGTGCCCCCTATAGTTCGTTGTAGTTGCGAATACTTAAATTAAAACTTTAGCGTGAAAATAAAAACAAATCATATCAACAACAATTATTTCACAGTGAAAAACATAGCTGCAGAGTCGGAGTCAATCTCATTTTGGGATAAAGGAGTCGAAGACGAATATTCAAGAATCGGAGTCAGTCATTTCTCCTCCGTGTATAAATTTTTGCCAAAGCTACGAAGTCAGAGTCGGAGTCCGATTAATTGTCGGGCACAGGAGTCGGAGTCAGGTGCCTCTAAATTCTCGGAGTCTGGAGTTTGGCGTCAAGAGCTATTTCCAACAAAATTTGTTTGAAATAAATCCGCCTTCAAGTATGGAATCTACATTGACTTTCAGTTTCCCCGTAGGCGCTAATGTTAAGTTTTTTTGAACTATTCAAAATTGAACAAAAAATAGTTCAAATCAAAAAGTGAAATATGGGAATGAGGTGTCCTCGCCGAGATCTTTCGAACAAAAAAAGTTTGTTCGAATCGGACTATTCATTCAAAAGTTATTATTGGGGGGACCGACAGACAGACCAACAGATATTTTCCCCCATCTCAATACCCTACTTTCCCATTTTTAATATTTCGATATTTATTTAATTATTTTATTTATTTTTGATTTTTTGTTTTTCGCGACATTTTTAAGATGAATTAAGCCTTCTTTCATGCTTTTTTCTTCTTTATCTGACTTTTACTGGGAAAGTAGGCTAAAAATGAATTTGGTGGATTAATTTACATTTTAATTATTTTGACATCAATTCTAACCTACAGTCGCTCCCTTTACCAACAAACCCATGCGAATATGAACCAGTGAATTATGATTTAAATTTGATACAGCCTGTTTTAAAGAGTGAGACCGATCAAGTAGTTCTCAGGGCCATTGCTCTGGAGACGATCTACACTAAATACCCCGAAAGTGAATGGATACATATCTATACCGATGGGTCAAGAGGAGCAGACCATATAAATGCAGGTGCAGGCGTCTACAGTGAGCACTTTTCTTTTTCTATTCCTGTTGGTAAATATGCCTCTGCAGTCGATGGAGAGGTAAAAGCTATACACCTGGCTCTAGATCAGTTGAAATACCGTGATTTTAAACTTAAGAAATGTGTCGTCCTATCGGATTCTCAAGCGGCTATTGAGGCGATAGCATCGATAAAGAGCTGTAAATCGCAGGAAATTTCTGAATGTCGCAGTTTCATTAGTGATCTGGTGAAACAGAATATAAAAGTGGTGTTGCAGTGGATCTCTGCACACTGTCGGATTAGAGGAAACGAGCTAGCTGATACTCTGGCCAAGAGGGGGTCTGCTATTGTTCAACTACCAAATGAGCCAGTCCCATACAATGCAATAAGGTTATATATGAGGAAAAAATCAAGAGTTTTTTTTTGGCAAGACCTAAAAGCTAGAAGCAACCACAAAGTTTGGTTTATAAACCGTGATTTTTTGTCCCTTCAGCACCAAGAGCAGAGTCAGTAGCTTTGTTTCGACTTTTAACTGACCATGACTGTTTACCAAAACACCTTCACCGCTTGAAGATTTTCAAGAGTCCCAATTGTCCCCTTTGCAATTCAAACGAAGAAATGGACATTCGTCACCTGCACACTTGCACCCAGCTTTCCAGACGTAGCCTGTATGACCGTTATTGGGAAGCAAGAGAGCGCATCGGCAGCTAAATATTTCACTCTTGTTCCTGTATTGCTCCTTGTTCTGTGTATTGTGTTTGTTTTTGCTATTTTGTTCTTTGTAACCTTTTCTTGCTGCCAGCCATTGGAAATAATAAAAAAAAAAATACTGTTACAATTCCTGTAAATAGTAATTATTGTAGTAACGTAACCTGTAAATAGTTTCCCGTAATGAATATACAACCCCTTTTTCATATGGCTAAAGTATACGACCCCTATTTCCTTTTTGTTCATTGATAAAATTTGATAACGGTCCACTACTTTACAGAAGCGTGTGGAATATTTGAGAAATTTCTTTTCGGTGTATTTAAGCCGTTAGCGATGGATAAACAGTTAGTTTCGATTGATATTTCGAACTGAGAGCATTTTTGCTCTGTTTATTGCGAGGCATTTCGCTGTGTTGTTTTCGTATTTGGAAGTAAATACGTGTGTAAACGTTGAGTTTACGGTGTTGTGTGATAATTGCTTAATTGCTGATGAATAATTTAGCAGTTGTTGAAGATCGTTCCTGTACATAGTGTAAATAAATTTCCTGTGTTTTTATCAAGAACTGTGTCTTCATTTCAAGAAAGTGGAAGTCGCACCGAATCCGTTACAATTTGGCGCCCAACGTGGGGCTTCTTCTGGACTTTCTTGGAGTAAGTGTGACTTTGGACATTTTTTTTTTCATAAAGACTGTTTGAATTTATAGACTTTGTTTTTATGGTGATTGCTCGCGCAATGGATGAACAATTAAAACAACTTCTTGATGCAATCAACTCTGTTAAAAATGATATGGCGGCTAATCAAGAACAATTAAAAAATGATATGGCGGCTAATCAAGAACAATTAAAAAGTGATCTGACTGCAAGTATGTTGGCAAATCAAGACCAGTTAAAAAGCGATTTAATGGTGCTGAAAAAGGACTTAACGTCTAACCAAGAAGAAATTAAAAACGACCTTATTTCGGTAAAGACTGTGATGGAAAATAAATTTAATGACATAGAGCATCGAGTTGATGCTATTGAAGAAAAATTTGATACCGTTGAAAGCCGATTCAATGCTGTAGAAAATAAATTTGAAGAAGAAGATAGAAGATTTCATCTACTTAAAGAAGAGATCTTTAAGGACGTGGAAAGGAGATTGGCGACCGCGGAAAGCAGCTCTGTACAGTTTGGCGCTCCCACATCGGTTGCTCGACCGTCCATTAAACTTGCCACATTTGATGGGAAAACTTCGTGGCAGGTTTACAAAACTCAATTCATGATAGTGGCGGAAGCGAACGGATGGGACTCTGCTACCAAGGCCTGTCATCTTGCAGCATCCCTGAGAGGTGACGCAGCGGACATTCTCCAGACCCTTCCGGACAGCCAGCGCCTGGATTTCGCCGCCCTCACATCTGCGTTGGAGCTTCGCTTCGGTGAGAAGTGCCAGAAAGATTTCAGCCGACAACAGTTGAAGCCCCGTTTCCAGAAAACCGGGGAAACCCTGCAAGAGCTAGCGGCGGACGTCGAGAGACTGTCTCATCTTGCTTTTTGCGACTGTCCTGCGGATGTTCGAGACAACCTGGCACTCAACTACTACATCGACGGGGTTCGAGATCCGGAAATCCAGAAAGCTCTACGGATGGCGGATGTCAAAGACCTGAATTCTGCCGTTGTGTATGCGATGAGATACGAGGCCGCCCAAGAAGCAACCCGTGTGGATCGCCATCCCATCCGAACTCTGGAAGCTGATGAGTCTGATTCCAGGTCGTCCCATCTCGCTGAACTTGAGAGACAACTCGGTGACTTGGCAAGACATCTGAACAGCATAACAGCCCAAAAGAAACAAGAGCAGAAGTGCTGGAAATGCGGTAGTGAAGGGCACCTGCGAAGGAGTTGTCCTGCTCGCCAAGCTACGCGAGGGAAAGAAATCACCTCCACCAGAGCTCTGCAGATTTCCTCCGCTAGTAGTGGCAATGATGGACTTTTCATTTACGCACATGTAAATGGGAATCCTTGCAAACTGATTGTCGACACTGGAGCCAATGTGACAATCGTTAGGACAGATGTGGCTCGTGAATTTGGATTGAAACTGTTGTGGACATCGCCACGCGTAAGTCTCCAGACTGTGACAGGTGACAAGATCGAGATTGACGGTAAAGTGGACTTGGAAATAGTGTTTGGGAATGCCACCTACCATCATACGGCATTCGTCGCTAATATCACGGACCCCTTCATTCTCGGATTGGACTTTTTGAAGAAATATGACTTCACTCTCGACTTATAGACTAATGAGCTGCACTCGATGAGAGAAGACATAGCCGTTTTCCCCGCAGAAAGTGATGTAAAATCCGCTCATCAAATAATACCCCAAACAGATTTATCGATTCCCTCAAGGTCAGAATCATTAATACCTGGCTCCCTTGAAGAAAGCAATAGTTTTCGATTTGGACTCATTGAATCCCCCAACTTAAGCAATAACCCAAAATTAGTGCTGGTAGCATCTACGCTTGTGGATGACTTCAAGCATCTGTTTTCATCAGCATTGGAGGATGTCGGCCGTACGAATTTAACGCAGCATAGGATTTACACTGGAGAACACCCCCCTATTAAGCAGCATCCAAGACGACTACCATTCGCCAAGAAGGAAGAAGTTGAGACCCTCCTGAAAGAGATGAAGGAGAATGATGTTATCGAACCATCATCCAGTCCTTGGGCTTCTCCCATCGTCTTAGTCCGAAAGAAAGATGGCTCCACCAGATTTTGTGTCGATTACCGACGGCTGAATGAAATCACCAAGAAAGACAGTTACCCTCTTCCGCGGATAGACGACACCTTGGACACTCTTTCCGGACACAAGTGGTTTTCGACCCTGGACTTGAAGAGCGGCTACTGGCAGGTTGAGATACACCCTGATGACCGAGAAAAGACAGCGTTTACAACTGGACAAGGCTTATGGCAGTTTAAAGTGATGCCCTTCGGCCTCTGCAATGCACCAGCTACTTTCGAGCGTCTTATGGAGACAGTGTTAAGAGGACTTTCCTACGAATCCTGTCTGGTCTACTTAGACGATATCATCATCGTGGGACGCAGTTTCGAAGAACATCTGGCAAATCTTAGGAAGGTGCTGCAGAAGCTTAAGGAAGCCAATCTGAAGTTAAGCCCGTCCAAATGTAATTTGTTCCGCCGGGAAGTGAACTACCTTGGTCACATCATCTCTTCTGAAGGTGTACAAACCGATCCAGAAAAAGTGTCTGCTGTCAAGAGTTGGAGTCGTCCCGAAAACATCCATCAGCTGCGAAGTTTCCTGGGGCTCTGCACCTACTACAGGAAGTTTGTAAAGGGTTTTTCCAACATTGCACGACCTTTGCATAAGCTGACGGAGAGCAAGCAAAAGTTTGAATGGTCCAAAGAATGCGAAGATGCATTTCTACGACTGAAGGAGGCTTTAACATCAACGCCTATCCTCGCCTATCCTCAGCCTGAAAAATCCTTCATCCTGGACACTGATGCGAGCCACGAGGGCATCGGAGCTGTTTTATCCCAAGAAATTGACGGAAATGAACATGTCATCGCTTACTGGAGCAAATGCTTATCAAAGTCGGAGCGAAATTACTGCGTCACCAGAAAGGAGTTACTGGCCATAGTGAAAGCTGTAGAACACTTCCATCATTACCTCTACGGCCGAAAATTTCTGCTTCGGACAGATCATGCCTCATTAACTTGGCTTTTGAACTTCAAAAATCCGGAAGGCCAGATAGCCAGATGGATACAGCGGCTCCAGGAATATGACATGGAGATCAAGCACCGAAAAGGGTTGTCTCACGGTAATGCAGACGCTTTATCAAGGAGACCCTGTCCTGAGAACTGCAATTATTGTTCCCGAATCGAGAAACAGTATGGAACGACTAGCCCTACTGCCTATCAGGTGACAGTGACTTCAACATCATCAGAACCTGATCCATGGAGTGACGACCAAGTTCGAAAAGATCAACTTGAAGACCCCGACATAAAACCAATTTTGGAATTCATGGAAAGTGACAGTCGGCGACCTAGCTGGCAGGACGTTTCCATCTTCAGTCCTGCAACAAAAAGATACTGGGCTTTATGGAACTCGCTCCATTTACGGAACGGCGTGCTACACCGAAAATGGGAATCTGACGACGGCAAAACATCTAGGTGGCAGTTACTACTTCCCCGATCAAGGATTTCAGATGTTCTGAAAGAAATACATAGTAGTGCGACTGGAGGACATTTTGGTGTCTTGAAAACCCTCAATAAAGTTCGGGAGCACTTCTTCTGGAGCAAGGCGAAGGATGACGTGGAGAAGTGGTGCCATTCTTGTGACGCCTGTGCTGCTCGTAAAGGACCGAAGAAGAGAAGCAGAGGGAAGCTACATCTGTACAACGTTGGAGCTCCTTTCGAACGAATTGGGATCGACATCCTGGGTCCTCTAACAAGAACTGCTGATGGGAACAAATACATTTTTGTTTCCATCGACTACTTCACCAAATGGCCGGAAGCATATCCCATTCCAGATCAAGAGGCTACCACCGTAGCAGAGACTCTAGTCCAACACTGGATCTCGAGATACGGAACACCTTTGCAGATTCATTCCGATCAAGGGAGGAATTTCATCTCTGCTGTGTTTAAGGGCCTATGTAAAATTTTCGAAATTGAGAAAACTAGGACCACACCACTACACCCACAATCGGACGGCATGGTGGAGAGATTTAACCGCACAATCCTAAATAATCTCTCGCTTATGGTATCCAGAAATCAACAGGATTGGGACAAGAAGCTACCTTTGTTCCTGCTGGCCTACCGCAGTGCTGTCCACGAGACTACTGGATATGCCCCATCTCAGATGCTCTTTTGACGAGAGCTTCGGCTACCTTGTGATCACGTCTTCGGTCGTCCTCCGGATGCGCCTGCATCGCCTGAGGAGTACATCCAGGATCTCCAGGCCCGGTTGGAAGACGTTCATAACTTCGCACGAGAGCGAATCAACATCGCGGCGGAGAAGATGAAGACCCGATACGACACAAGGTCTACTGGACATGAATTCAACAAAGGCGACAAGGTTTGGTTATGGAATCCCATCCGACGGAAAGGTCTGTCACCCAAATTGCAGTCGCATTGGGATGGACCCTACAAAGTCCTTAACCGACTAAATGACGTCGTAGTGAGGATCCAAAAATCACCTAATGCAAAACCTAGGGTTGTACATTATGATCGGTTAGCCCCATACTATGGCCATAGTTCATGAGTATTACGTAAACAACCATGGTTGATAACATAAAAGTTGTAGATAATTTTTGCTTTTAATGTTCAGTAATATTTCTTGTTATTATTGTGTTTTCTGTATCTGTTAGTTATTATTTAATGTGTGTAATTGTGAACTTGTGATAGAAGTTTGGCACCCTTTCTGGGGATTGTACTGCCCGGGACGTGCAGTCCTTGGGAAGGGGGCAATGTTACAAATCCTGTAAATAGTAATTATTGTAGTAACGTAACCTGTAAATAGTTTCCCGTAATGAATATACAACCCCTTTTTCATATGGCTAAAGTATACGACCCCTATTTCCTTTTTGTTCATTGATAAAATTTGATAACGGTCTACTACTTTACAGAAGCGTGTGGAATATTTGAGAAATTTCTTTTCGGTGTATTTAAGCCGTTAGCGATGGATAAACAGTTAGTTTCGATTGATATTTCGAACTGAGAGCATTTTTGCTCTGTTTATTGCGAGGCATTTCGCTGTGTTGTTTTCGTATTTGGAAGTAAATACGTGTGTAAACGTTGAGTTTACGGTGTTGTGTGATAATTGCTTAATTGCTGATGAATAATTTAGCAGTTGTTGAAGATCGTTCCTGTACATAGTGTAAATAAATTTCCTGTGTTTTTATCAAGAACTGTGTCTTCATTTCAAGAAAGTGGAAGTCGCACCGAATCCGTTACAATACATTTTAATAGTAGTTTTAATTTTATTTAAGAGTTTGTTTCACTAATTTGGCGGAATAATTTTAACTTCCACACCTCATAGTACTTAATGATCTTTTTACCAAAATAAATTTGGAGGAATTTTTACACTTTAATGCAACTTTTGTAATGGCTATAGCACCAAAATTTTTGAACACTCGTCCCGAAAGCGTTATCATAACTCTTCCTATCAAATAAGTTTTTAAAATGTCATTTTGTTTAGTTTCATTTTATATTTTTGCAATTAAAAGAAGATTTAAAATGTAAAATAATAAATCCAAATCCATTATTAATCGCCAAAGGACCACAGTACCATACATTCTCCAGAGACTTGCCAAGTTTATGAAACTGCGTAAAATGTTTGGTTAATCTATATTCATTAAAAAAAATATGATTTTTAATTCCGAAAGAAGATGTTATAAAGAAAATATTTGCATGTATTTGGCCGTTCCTGGCGAAAAATAAATCTTTGTTCGACGGTAACTGGGGTAGGAAGGCGGAGTCTATTTCATAACTTTATTTAGTTACCAGATAATTGAACGTAGCAAAAATACCCGCCGTTGCCTGGGTCTGTAATAATTACGAGAAACAATAGCTACTGTGGTGATGCATCCCACACTCTCCAGAATATCTACACTCCTTCATATAACCGCGCTGCGAGCGCAGAGTAAAACAACTACTATTTCTTCCCGGCGAATGGAATGTTGTTGTGTTTACGGTTCCGACTGACGAGCGTCATGGACGGCTTGTTTTCGCTGCATTGTTATTGAAGTAGTAAAACTTATTTTTATAACTGGTGATATTTAATCAAGCCTCAGCAAACAGGCAGCCCACTACAATGGTGACCCGGACGTGATTTTATTCGTTCTCTGCTGTAACTGAAATAACTCAAAACACACCGCTTTGACGTGATTAAAAATAGAGCTTTATAATAACACATTCAATTCAATTTATTTCAATCAGGGAAATATATATACATATATACACACACACACACACACACACACACACACACACACACACACATATATATATATATATATATATATATATATATATATATATATATATATATATATATATATATATATATACATACATATATACACACATACACATATATACACACACACATATATATATTTTACAAATATGCATTTCACATATAAAATAAAAAGAAATTACAAACAGAAATATATTTCTCTCAGTCGAATTGAGAATCCCTGATTGAGTAGATGGGAGTAAAGGCTATACAATAGCCTGACTAGCTCCCACCACTCAGAGAAGAGCTTAATTTAGAGCCAGTTTATAACATAATATAAAATTAACAAAAAATAAATGCATAATCATACAAAGAACACATAAACACAACACAAGTAATTCAATTAAAGTACGTCTAATTTTATAACAGAACCGAGGCATACTATTACGAATATGCTGCTTTATCCTAAATTGACTGCAGTAGAATTGAGTATAAAATTTTTTAGCATATTCTTAAACAAATTTCGATTATTAACGGTTTTTAAACAATTGGGTAAGGTGTTCCACAATCTTGGTCCGTAGGAGTTAATGCCATTAAACAATAGATTTGTTTTTGCGTTTATAGGTATAATATTTTCACGGTTTCTAGTGGGGTAGTTATGAACCAATTCACGGATTGTTACTATTTCTGAATTCAAACCATTTGTTACTAAATCATGCATAAAAATACCAACATTATATTTATAAATTTGTTCCACGGTCTTTAAAAAGCTCCTATTACTGTTACCCACAATATTATCTCTATTAATTATTCTGTGAAATCTTTTTAATAAAATATTTATTCTATTTAGATTATTTTTAGTTGTTTGGCCCCAAGCAAGAACACCATAATTGAGAACTGAATATATCAAAGAAAAATATAAAATAAACAGAACATCAACAGGAAGGAAATTAGACACAAAATTAATTAAACCTAAATTACGAGAAATCTTTTTTGAGACAAACTCAATGTGATTGTCCCACCGTAAGTTATTTTGAAGATTTACCCCCAAAAAATTTATATTCTCAACATGTTGATAAGTTTTTCCAATCAATTTTAGTTCAAAAGTGTCAATTTTTTTTATTTTTCCAATGAAAAACAGTGTAATTAGTTTTTTCATTATTAATAAATAATTTATTGGTTAAAAACCATGTCATGACTTGCTCTAAAATTACCTGACATTTATTATATAAGGAAACTACATCTTTTTCTCCAATAAAAACAGATGTGTCATCAGCATAAGACAGTATTAATGAGTTATTTGCAATATAGAAAATGTCGTTTAGAAAAATAATAAATAACAGTGGGCCCAAAATTGATCCTTGAGGAACACCATGAGTAACAGTAAGTAATTTCGATTTTGTATTTTTAATATAAACATATTGTTTTCTATTTCTTAAATAACTCTGGAACAATTTAAATGGCCCCCCTCTTATACCATAAAACTTTAATTTGTGCAGCAAAATATTGTGATCAATAACGTCAAAAGCTTTTGTGAGATCTAGGAAAAAACCAAGTACAATATTTTTTTTAATATCAATCTCTTTCTGAATATAATCAATTGCTCGAACTATAGCTGCTTCTGTTGATTTATTTTTAGTGAAACCATACTGGTTATTAAATAATAACTTGTTATTATAAAAGTAGTTCCAAATCCTTGTATAAATTAATTTCTCAAGAATTTTAGTAAATGTGCAAGCAATAGAAATTGGTCTATAATTTTTAATATCCTTAGGGTTACCTTTTTTTTTGAAAATGGAAACAACTTTACAAATTTTTAAATTATTAGGTATATTAAACTCAGAAAAAACATTATTAAATAATATAGTAAGTACAGGAGAAATCTCATTATTAATGTATTTTATCACTCTAGGGTGTATTCCATCATGACCTGCACTTTTTGAAGCATTCAATTTATTAATTGTCATATATATCTCAGAAGTAGTAATTTCATAAAGATAAAAGGAGTTAGGCACTGACTCCATATTTTTTAAATACCCTTGGAATGAAAGATCATTAGAAACATGAGTATCATTAGCATTGATTAAATTATCAGTTATATTAAGAAAATAATTATTCAAGAGCTCGGCCTTATCAAAATACACAAATTATGTGATCAAAATCACATAAAAGTAAAATGGCAATAAGTATGAAGAACAAAAAAGTACTCTTTGAGAGGCGAAAAACGATACTTAAGCATATACAAATTTGAGGAATTTCCAAAATATGAAATTAAACTTCACTTGTTTAAAAAGATTTATCTTTTTTTTTTCGAACATAGTCTAAAACCTTCTCTATATTGCTATTGAAGTATGTGGCAACGGCCTAAACTCAGAGAAACAGCGCATGCAAATCTGGCAAAGTTTATTTTAAAAGTCTCCAGCTGAGTTGGCTAGAGCGCGGTATCTGGATTGAAGTGTTATGTGTAAATGTTAGATTATTCCGAGATGGAACTGATTAATTTATATTTATTTCTTTTAATGGTAATGTGTTTTGTTGCAATTTACAATAAATGTTCGCTTTTAACAACTGGATTACCCGTCTCTACATTGGTGACCTGAACACGCAGTTATCAGTTGGTAGCGAAATGATTTCAGGAAAGAATGGGTCGCAGCAATTCGCCGGAAGGTAATTTATTTCGACGAAAAACTTCAATTTTTTTCAACTGTCTTGCTTTTCTGTGCATGTGTCCTTTGAGGTTCTTGAGTGTAGCATTGTACCTAAGCTATTAGTTGTTTCATGTTAGTATGGAAACAAAAGAGAATTTAAAGTGGACTCAAAAGGAAGTAAGTGCTGAAAACTTAAGTTGCAATAGGGTTTCTGTAAAAGTACCTAATTTTTGGCCTAATAATGCGAAGTTATTTTTTGTACAACTTGAAGCTAGTTTTAGGTTAGCTGGCGTTACGGTTGAACAAACGCAATTCGATCATTTGGTTGCGTCGCTAAATGCAGAAACTTTGTCTCATGCTACCGATATTTTATGTCAGCCGCCAGAAAAGCCATACACCGCACTTAAACAAAGATTGTTAGCGGAGTTCGAATTTTCTCAGTCGTAAAGTAAAGACATTAATTGAAGACTTAGAATTAGGTGACAAATCTCCATCTATGTTATTACGAAAAATGAAAGAATTAAGTGAGAGGCATGTAGATGATGATTTTTTAAAAAATATTTGGCTTCGTAGGTTACCGGTACCAGTGCAAACAATTTTAGCGGTCAGTTCTGAAAATTTAGAAAAGTTAGCGGAAATGGCAGACAAGATTTGCGAACATACAGGGTTGGTTGTAAACTCAATTGATAAGCAAACTTTTAAATACCAAACTGCTAGTACTGAAATTCAGTTGGAACAATTGCAACTGAAAGTAGACGAACTTACTAAAATTGTAAAAACGCGCAGTCGCTCAAGGTCTCCAAATCGATCTCAAGGCCGGAAAAAATTTAATTTGAGAGCTGAAAAGCGGAATAATTGGTTATGTTGGTATCATTTTAAATTTAAAGACAAAGCTACCAAATGTGTAAAACCATTCGCTTTTGAAGCGAAATTTTCAAATTTTTCAAAATCGTCGGAAGTTTCTATGACTTTTACTAAAAAAGGATTTAGTCGCAGACTATATCACTGATATTTTAACTCAAACGAGCTATCTAATTGACACAGGTAGTGATGTTTCTTGTTACCCAAAATCCTTTTTGAATTTAGACAGCGGAAAAAAAGAATTCACTTTGTACGCTGCAAATGGATCTGGGATTGATACTTACGGTACTAAGTTATTAAATTTAGATTTCGGGTTAGGACGCAGATTGAGATGGCCGTTTATCATAGCTGACGTTACAAAGCCTATAATAGGGGCGGACTTTTTGCAGCATTTTGAATTGCTAGTCGATTTAAAGAAAAGGCGTATTTTAGATCCGGTGACTAAATTTAGTGCAAGCGGTCGATCGATATTTTGCGAGGTTTCGAATGTGAAAACAATTTATGGGAATTCTGAATGTCAAGAATTGTTAAAGAAATATATTGAGATTACACAACTTAATGTTCTTTCACAAAAGGTAATGAAACATAATACAGTTCATTTCATTCCGACTGAGGGACCCCCTGTTTCAGCTAAAGCGCGTCGGTTACACCCAACGCAACTTCAAATAGCTAAACAGGAATTTGAATATATGCTTGACAAAGGGATTTGTAGACCGTCAAAAAGTAATTGGGCTAGTCCTTTGCATATGGTCCCAAAAGGCGAGTATGACTGGAGACCAACTGGCGATTACAGAGCACTAAATCGTATAACAGTTCAGGACAAATATCCAATTCCTCACATTCAAGATTGTGTTAGCATTTTACACGGAAAAAAAATATTCTCGAAAGTTGACTTAATAAGGGCGTATCACCAGATTCCTGTGAACCCCCCTGATATTCCGAAAACGGCTATAATAACACCTTTTGGGTTATATGAATTTCCGTTTCTAAACTTCGGCTTATGTTCAGCAGCACAAACATTTCAACGCTTTTTGGATGAGGTTTTGAGAGGGTTGAATTTCTGTTTTCCATACCTGGATGACATTTTAATCGCGAGTAAAAATCACCAGCAGCATAAAAAGCATTTAGAAGAAATTTTTAAACGTTTCCTTAACTACGGGATCGTTATAAACGAATCAAAATGTGAATTTGGGAAAGAAACTATAATTTTTTTAGGACATATGATAAACAGTAAGGGGTGTATGCCAGATCCAAAAAAGGTGAAGGCAGTGGTAGAGTTCCCTAAACCCAAAACTATTTCTGAACTTAGACGTTTTTTGGGTATGGTAAACTATTATCATCGCTTTATTCCAGATATCGCCGTGATTTTAGCGCCACTTCATAAGTTTTTAATTAAAGCAAAAAAACGAGATAAGAGGGAAATTCCGTGGGATACTGCTTCAGAAACAAGCTTTGAAAAAATTAAAAGTGCTTTAGCGGAAGCGACTTTGCTTTATCACCCTTCTACTAATGCAGAACTTGCTTTAACAACTGATTGCAGTGATTTTGCGATGGGTGGTGTATTGCATGAATTATCCCCCGAAGGTCCCAAGCCTTTAGGTTTTTTTCAAAGAAACTATCGGCTACTCAATGTAAATATTCAACTTATGATAGAGAATTGTTGGCAGCATATAGTGCAATTCAGTATTTTCGATACATGTTAGAGGCAAGGAAATTTATTTTGTATGTAGACCACAAACCTCTAACTTTCGCATTTCGGCGGAAACATGAAAAATCCTCCCCCCGAGCTATCCGTCAGTTGGATTTCATATCTCAATTTACTACGGATATCAGATATTTACCTGGTAAGGGAAATTTGGTTGCGGACAGCCTATCGCGAATATCGGAGATCACATTTTCATCTCTAGATGATATAGAAATGTGGGAAAAATCACAATCTGAAGATGAAGAACTTCAGGACGTTTTAGAGGGACGAATTAAGTACAGTGGTAAGTTAGCTAAAGTTCCTATGCCTGGTACCGATAAATCTCTATATTGTGATACATCAGGAAATTATAATAGATTCTTTGTTCCGCAAATTCTAAGGCGTAAAATTTTTGATACAATGCACGGTTTGTCTCACCCCGGCATACGTGCTACAAAACGTCTTATCGATAGCAAATATGTCAGGCCAAATATAAACAAAGATATAACTGCTTGGTGCAGAGCTTGTGTTCCGTGTCAGCAGACTAAAGTACATTTGCATACTAAATCCCCGTTAGTTCAATTTTTAGTTCCGGATGAGAGATTTTCTCATATTCATTTAGACATAATAGGTCCACTAACACAAGTTCAAAATTTTAAGTATTGCTTGATTATAGTGGATAGATTTACGCGGTGGCCTGAAGTTGTGCCAATTACTGATATAACAGCAGAAACGGTAGCTCGTGCTTTCGTACAGTCATGGGTTTCTCGATTTGGTACTCCGCAAAGGATAACATGTGACAGGGGCAGACAGTTTGAATCTGAACTTTTTACGAGTCTATCAAAGATGCGTGGCATAAAATTAGCAAGGACATCGCCGTACAGACCCCAAAGTAACGGTCTGGTGGAAAGATTGCACCGACCATTGAAGCAAGCTTTGATGTGTTACAAATCCGATTGGTTTGAAGCACTTCCATTCGTGCTGTTGGGACTCAGATCTACGTTACGTGAAGACCTTGGCGCGTCCGCAGCACAGCTGACTTATGGGTCAACTCTACGGTTACCTGGACAGTTGTATGAAGAAAAAACTTTATCTAATATGCCTGACTACGTTGCACGTCATCAAAGACTGATTAGCTCGCTAAGTCCATCTACTCCTATTCGGCATGGTCAACAACGGATTTATATCCCTAAAGATCTGCAAAACTGTACACATGTTTTTGTGCGCTTAGATGCTGTAAAAAAGTCATTGCAGCCGCCATACGAAGGGCCTTATGAGGTCCTAAAGAGAATGGACAAGAACTTTTTGATTTCGGTGAACGACAAGGAAAAGATCGTTCACATCGATCGCTTAAAACCAGCGTTTTTAATTGCTGGAGATTCCAATCCAAGGACTCCTGGAGTTACAACAAGGTTTGGCTGCAAAGTACGTTTTCGTCTCCCAATGGTCTTGTGAGACTGGTGAGGGAGTCTGTGGCAACGGCCTAAACTCAGAGAAACAGCGCATGCAAATCTGGCAAAGTTTATTTTAAAAGTCTCCAGCTGAGTTGGCTAGAGCGCGGTATCTGGATTGAAGTGTTATGTGTAAATGTTAGATTATTCCGAGATGGAACTGATTAATTTATATTTATTTCTTTTAATGGTAATGTGTTTTGTTGCAATTTACAATAAATGTTCGCTTTTAACAACTGGATTACCCGTCTCTACAAGTACAAACTTTTAAAAAACATAGCCACCCGTATTCCCTTACTGCGATTTAAAATGTTATTAAATTTGCATTAATCTTATTGGGATACCTTAAATGAGACTCCCCCTCCCTACTTTGTAAAACTGTGGGAAACTAATTTTCATTGATGATATAGTGTCGCCAAAAACTGAAATACTTTTGGTGATTATAAAATGTTGCTACCTGAAATGTTTCCAATAAATAGTAAAAATTTGGCAATTGTTTGAAATTGTGCGCAAAGACAAACTAACGGAAGATTTTGTGCTGCTTATGGATTTGCTTGATTTAGTTGGCGAATTATTTTACGTGTGAACAAATTTAAAGAAAGAAATATTAAACAAATGGCGATATTTGGTTACGAGGTGAAAACCGAGAATCGGTATTGCGTACTCTTTAGCTTCACAAACAGCGGCAGTTGAAAAAATTGCCAAATGCCTTAGCTATTGAAATGATTCCACAAAAAAAGTTTGGTTAAATTCCTGATGATCGATTAAATACCCAGTCAACACAAATAAATAAACAAAAAAAAAATGACACATGCAAAAACTTGACGACTATCCCAATGTCTGAATTATTGCAAAAGCAAAGCAAAGAGAGAAAATTGAAAGTTATTTTAAAAGCCTTGCTTGAATGAATTACAAATATTTTATTTGTTAACAAACATAAGATGGCAACAGTTAAAAATTTTAAATCATTGAGATAATATTTCCTATCATTTCCATACAATTAAAATCACGAGAAATACGCAGACGACAATCTATTACGATTTATCTTTCTTATTGTTGCATTAATAAAAATATTTTTATTCGCAAAAAAAAAAAAAAATCAACACCTCTTGGAGCGATCGGCGTCAAAATAGAACCAAAGCCTGTTTACATATGGATTCACATATATTCCAAATTTCAACCAGAACGTAGCATTACTTCTTGAGATAGGGCACTCAAAATGGAAAAAAAGAACGGGTGATTGCGCTACCCCCTTTTTAGCTGTTGACACAAAAATAAAATCAGTTCTTATACCCACTAAGGGCTACTTGCCGATAAATTTTTCTTTCATTCCGTTCATTATTTCTTGAGATACAGCAGTCACAATTGACGACAAAAAACGTTCTATAGCTCAACCCCCGTTTGAGTTATTGACACCAAAATTGAATCAGCACCTGTTCCTGTTAATACCAACATATGGACCAAATTTTGTTTGATTCCGCCAGTAACTTCCTGAGGAATAGCAAGCACGCGTAACTCGAAAAACGTCCCATTGCTCCACCCCCCTTGGAGGAATTCGCGCCAAAAACTAATGGGCACAAGTTCACATGGGGGCACATATGTGTACTAAATTTCGTTCGATTTCATGCGGTAGTTTTTGTTGTAGAGCGGCCACAAAAAACCGGTCACACACAGACGTGACACACATACATACACACACACATACATACATACACACACACATACACACACACACACAGACAGACAGACATTTTCCAAAAATGGTCGAAATGGACTCAGCACACCTCAAAACGTTCGAATCCATCAAAATTCGAAATTCGAAAATTTGCACGAATCCAATACTTTCTTCTATATATTAGATATAGAAGAAAGTAAAAACATTAATTGCCTCAGAGTCGTATTAAAATGGAAAATAATCAGCCAAATCCATGTATTATATGCCAATCTTGTGCAAAAATTTTACTTCGAGATTTGACTTGAGAAAAGCCTTGAACAGTCACGAATTCAAAGATAGTCAATAATACGACAATTGTCGCTATCGACAGGGAGTTGAGATCAGGGGCGCCGACTTGCAAAAATTATTGGGGGGGCCGGACGTCACCGGGAGTTTAGGGAGTTATATAATCCCTCGGAGGATCCCCCACCACAAATAAAGGTCAGATTTTTGTGCCTTGAAAATGCCATATTTTCTGGTGTGTATAATTTTAGCAAACGAACAGTATGTGACACGGTGTTTTCGAAGCAAAAGAATCTAAAAATTGGTTTACAATTTTTCTGGTTCAACTTTTAAATCATATCACTTGTCTTAGTTAGATTCTTTTTTTGTTCTATTTTATGGGGAGCCGTGCAGTGCCGTAGCTAGGCATTGATATTATAAGTTAAGAAGGACAATTTACTTGAATGGAAGGGCACTCCATTCCCTTTACGCCCTTCCCAGAGACTCCAACTTTTTAAAAAATGGGGGGGGGGGGTAAACCAGGGGAAATGTTCTAAATTTGAGATGAAAAATAGTGAGTTTTAAAGTCTTTTTAAGTATTTTAAAGTCATATAATCACATTAGAACCCCGAAAACTCGACAAGCCTGACACATATTTTTTGGCTTTGAAAAAGGGAAAAAATAAATACAAACACGCACAGTATTTTCGTAAAAAGGTAATTTAATTTACGCATGTTTTTTTTAAGACCAGTTGTTTTTTCATTAGTTATACCGGCTAACAAAGTTCAAGTGTAAACGCAGTCTCTCAATGTCTAGCTTATTTTTGAAAGGTGGTTTTTCAAAATTTGTTTCATCTCTGTTTAATAAAAGCACGCACTCCTGTTCAACTGCAATGATCAGTGTGAGTCCAGTTGATGTAAACCGCCCAATAATGCAAGATTGCACCATTTCACAAATCTCAATATAAAGTGCCTTGTAATACTCCTTTGGGATTTTGAAAGCGTGCGGTGAGCTGACTTCGTTGTTTTCATATTTCTTTGGTGTACTTCGATTCTGAGGAAGCGAAGGATCATCATTTTATTGTGAAGGTTTTTCTTTTAAACACGATTCTCAAAAGTATTCAAAACTATCACGCCTCCAATTTGATATACAAATCAAACCCTCATACATTTTTTCCGGATCAGCAACACTTAGATGAACTCGCCGCAGCGCTGCCCACCGGCAACAGATTTGACCCGTAAGTTCGCACACTGAGACAAATTCTAAGTGTGCTTGCAGCACTATAACACCATCATTATTCACACTACTTGTTTTCAGTTAACCTGCTTACTACCGTAATAGTTATTTGCTTTAGCTCAGTATTGAATGTATTTTACAAGGTAAACTATCTTCAAAAAAAGGAAAATAAAAGAAATTTATGAGTTTAGAAAACATAATATAACTTAATACTTCTCTTGATTTATTGGGGGGGCTCTGCCCCCTCAAAAATATTTTTGAGGGGGCTCGGGCCCCCTCAGGCCCCATGGAGTCGGCGCCACTGGTTGAGATGATACACTAAATACTGTGTTGAATTGTGGAAAGCCTTCGAACATGGAACTAAAAAGCTCATAACTCGTTTTTTATTCTACTTAGAAATTTTGAACGGGTGCTATCTTCAACAGAAAAATCAGAGCTTTCGATGGACATATAATGTAAATGTGTGCAAATAATTTTTCATCCCCATATTATAGAATTTATACGAAAATTGTGTTTTATTGCCCCCTAAGGAGTTTTGCCCCTCACAACGGGACGAAAACTACCGTATGTGTTATTCTGGTGCATAAGCTATATTATTGTAAAAATTCGTAAAAATCCGTTTTGTAGTTTTTGCGTGAAAGAGTAACAAGCATACATACAGACAAACTTTCGCATTTATAATAGTAGTAAGATTAAGTTCAAAGCTGAAGATTGAAGGTGTATTTTCTAAACTTTAGGACAAATGTTGAGGCACTAGACGCAAACGTTGAAAACCGTGTGCTTTTTATCGTTATTTTGATAGGCAATAAAGTTGTTTCCGTTAACCAAATTTTTGGCTAAGAGTTTAAAATTGGTATTTAAATCATTTAAATGAACGGTATGATTCATTATTTCATCAAAATATTCCAAACTACTAAGTCCTGATGCTGATATGTACCCTCACAGAAGAACACCTTCACCGTCCTGATTAATTGGTCCAAACTAAGTTCTTAAGAATAAGTTCCTAATTTTTTCTTCTATTTACAATTATACATTAATTTAACCAAAAATGTTGAAATCATTTTTATCTCTAAGTAAGATGTAATTTCAAAACGTTTTGACCTTATTTATCATTCATTTTGCGACGAAAAGCGTAAACTTTCTGTTTTTCGCACAGCCAAGAACATTTCTGCGGGAAGAGATCCCATTTAATTCAGCTAATCAGAGAACTTCGCGAACAATTTTAGATGAAAATTAAATGCAAAAATTTTCATTTAACTCTGCAGAAACTTTTACAGCACTCAAATGTGTATTTTTCTTTAATATTTTTGCTGTTAATCTCCGATCACGCTTTGTCAACTTTGCCGGATGACCTTTTCTTACCTTCTTTTCGGTCCGATTCTTTTCTTTAAAGCATTTTACGAAGCACTTTACCATAGAACGGAATAAATTAACTAATCTAGAGACATTTCAAACCAATTTACCGCTACTGTGAGGAAAAAATTCAAATTTCGAATGGTGTTTGTGGCTTTTTACGAATACCAGCCATTTTAAAGTAATAAGCGCAATATTAAGGAATAAATAAACAAAAAATCAAAGCCAAGTGGATTTTAAGGGTCAACAGAATGCAAAAATAATTAAAAACGAACTGCTGTGTGCATCACATGACTTCCTTTTACACCAATTTAATGATATAGCGCCTTGGAGTAAGCAAGGAAACACTAAATATTTTCACCCCTAGTTTCTAGCAAACCGAAGCAAAAAAACGTTTTACACAGATTTATTTCCCCATTATTGGCGATTTTAATGTGATTCAGTAATCAACTCTTTAAATATCACCAACATTGGCAGAATTAAAACCACATTTAAAAATTTAAAAAAAAAAAAAAATCGCCAAGTTGGGGAGAAAACTTGGCGGCCAAAAGCTTGGCCATATATCGCCGAGTGTTTGACAGATTATAGCATCACTTGAGTTAGCATTGAAATCAACAATGATTTCCCCCGAGAAAGGTGTAAAAGGCCTCCTTAGGAACATCTGAAAGCAACCAAAAGGGAAGGTGCACAGCTAGACTCCACTAGAAGTCTACGTAACAAATTTCAACTTTCTAGGACATACCGTTTTTGAGTTATGCGAGATACATACACACATACGCACATACATACGTCACGAGAAAACTCGTTTTAATTATTTCGGGGATTGTTAAAATGGATATTTCTTGTGTCTGTACGTTCCTAGGCATATATTCATGTGTGGTCGGGTAGAAAAAAAACTCATCATTCATTCAGGGGTGAGTAAAAGGAAAATTAAGGCCGATTTTTGGGTGAAACTTTTTTCACGAATACAATACCTCCTTTTTTTGTAAAAGGAAGTAAAAAGAACAGATAGCAGGATTGGTTAAAAAAAACCGTTTATTAAAAAAAAAACTTTTTTTTTGGTTTAAACCAGGTATATTTTGGTTTAAACCGGGTTTATTTGGTTTAAACACTATTTGTAAGAAAACCAATTTTATTTTAGGAAAATTAAATCAATCAATTATATTGATTAATTATTAAGGAATGTTTATTATTCGTGTTTATACCAAATTTCTTTGTAATAAATTAAATAATTAAGAGTAAAGTAATTTCATTTCCTCATTCATAGAGATTCCTATATTAGAATATTGTTTGAAAATCTTTAACTATAGACAAGTTTAGTGTGACGTCAGGGGCTTCCAGAAACACGGGGAAGTTTCCAATCATGCCGTTGCTATGCGCGTTGCTAAGGAGAATCAGCATAGGATCTTCGTACGAATAGGGTTAGAGCAATGTTTAATTGATGGTTTTTTGCCAATCAAGTGCTTTAAATAATTTTTTTAGTGGTTTCAAGTTACATATAAGCTACCCATAGACATCATTTGACGAGTATCGATAGTTTTTACATGTGAATCGGGTTAAAATTCGGCAAAACATAGACTTATGTGGAGTACAAGTGTTTTTTCTAGAGTTATACACTCTTCTTATTGTTATCCTTTTTTCTTTGGGGGGAAAGGGACAGGTCCGACATTTGAGAGGGTCAGGAGAGGCATTGCCCCCCTCATGCTTTTGGAAAATAACTGTGTTTCTATAAATTTAGCGTAACTTTTGCCGTTCTTCGACGCAACATACATTGACTTTGTCACGAGTATTTTCATCTTTTTTTTTTGTATTCCGAGGCGGGGGATTTTTACTTTACACTACTTGTTATACATATTTTTTATATCAATATACACAAATAAAATTGAAAATTTCAGTTTGTTCTACTATTTGCAATGCATAGTTCAATTAAATTCTTTTTTTCTTCGGGGGGGGGGGATATTTCTTCTTGCTGCGCGTAATTTTAAGTAATTGCTCTTTGGGGGGCAAGAATATACATACATATTAGTTTTTTTCTAGTTTCAATGGGAACTTTAACAATTTCTTCAAGCTAGTTTTTATTCCTATTCCGAATAGAGCTCAATTGGAGTTTAGCTTAAATTATCTGTGGATTCTTGCAGAAGAAAAACATTTAAATTAAAATATCCCGATCAAACACGCATTAGGATAAGGACAATGTAACCTAACATCCTCCTTCCCCAAACAAAAAATAACTTATACCATTAAAGAAAAAAAAAAATCTCGCCCGAAGAAAATAATTATAATCAAATTCTTACTAAGCTTTAAACAAGATTCAAAAAAAAAAAAAAAAAACTCCCTCGTCCCGTCATTTCAAATTTTTCTACGAAGGGGGGGGGGGAGCTGCAAATCATATACAGTCAATGCATATTGCATCGAAAGACAAAAAATTACTCCCAAATTTATAGAAATACAGCAATTTTCCGAAAGTGGGGGAGGGGGCAATGTCTTTCCAGACCCTCTGAAATGGCGGAGCTGTTCCCCTCCCCCCCAAAGAAAAAGAAATAACAATAAGAATGTACAACTCTAGAAAACACACTTGTATTCCACATAAGTCTATGTTTTGCCGAATTTTAACCCGATTCACATGTAAAAACTATCGATACTCGTCAAATGATGTCTACAGGTGACTTATACCTTGAAACCACTAAAAAAATTATTTAAAGCATTTAATTGGCAAGAAACCATCAATTAAACATCGCTTTAACCCTATTCGCACGAAGATCCTATGTTGTTTCTTAATTAGCAACGCGCATAGCAACGGCATGATTGGAAACTTCCCCGAGTTTCTGGCAACCCCTGATGTCACCACTAAACGTGTCCATTACAAAAAGACTGTTACAAATTCTGTAAATAATATTTATTTTTATGATTCATTTGTTGTAATCTGGCTAAATTTGGCGTTTTATTCCATTATTCTTCATCTACAAATTGTTGTAGTAACTTAACCTGTAAATAGTTTCTTGTAATGAATATACAACCCCCTTACATTCGAATGAAATATTTGGTCCCTCCATTTCTGCACGCTAAGATTTGTGAATGGAATAAAAGGAAAATACGGGAAACATTTCGAATTTTGTCGAAACTTCTCTAGGATTTATAGGACTGGACTGAGCCGTGGCGCTGAGAGCATGTACTTGGCTCTGTGTGTATTTGCCTTTCGCTGTGTTTTTGCGTATTTTGAAGTAAATACGTGCGTGACTGTTAAGTTTACGGTGTTTAATTGTTATTTGCTTAGTTGCTGATGATTGATTTAGCAGCTGTAAATAAATCTCTCGTGTTTCCTCAAGAACTGTGTCGTCATTCAAAGAGAGTTTGAAGTTGCATCGAACGTGTAACAATACAGTACGTAAATGGGCCTTGGTATAAACAATCAAAGAAATAATTTACTGTGATTTATACTATCCCTTAGCACCTATTCGCCATCTTCTTTATCTTGATCTTTACTAATAATAAAGTTGAAAGTCTCTCTGTCCGGAGGATATCTGGATCTCTGTGACGCTCATAGCGCCTAGACCGTTCGGCCGATTTTCATGAAATTTGGCACAAAGTTAGTTTGTAGCATGGGGGTGTGCACCTCGAAGCGATTTTTCAAAAATTCGATGTGGTTCTTTTTCTATTCCAATTTTAAGAACAAAATGATGGACGAGTAAATTACGAAATTATCATAACGTGGAACCGTAACATGGGCACAAGCCAATTGGCGAGAAATTCACCGCACACTATTTGTAAATATACAAGCGAACCAGAAGACCTTTTAATTTTTCTACTACGGACAAAGCCGTGCGGGTACCACTAGTTTCCAATAAAGCATAGGAGACGCTGCAGTCTCTGGCCTATAGCTGCAGAAAGAGGTAAAGATAAAGAGCCACCCACGTACACCTGTCATTTCAGGTGTACGTGAGTGACTCACCATCGACTAATAATTAAATAATAATAAATTTTAATGTTTTACCTTTTTGAATGATTTCTTAAATCACCACGAGTGTTGTATCTAAGCTCTAGAACTGTGAGTAACTGTACAACTCGCAGTACAACTTGGAACCCCGGTCGAAGGGGTGTTCGTCAAAGCACTTTTTTTTTTTTTTTTTTTTTTAACAACTTGTTTATACGTATATTGCCAACAAATTATTTTTATCCTCGGTTGGGGAGCGGGATTATAAACACTGTTCTAATTATTATGAGTTTTTTTCCTTAAACTCGATTTTCTACAGGAGGGAAAGAAAGGTTCTCCATTCTATTCAAATCGTAGCACGCATTTCTTTCTTCCTAACAGATGTTTTAAATCTTCGCGATGAAATCTTCGGGGCTTACTGCAGCGAAGCACCCCGTCTCCAAAAAAAAAAATAAAGTAAAGAAAAAGTTTAAAATTGCCTATGCTCGTTTTAAAATTAGTAATCATGTTTCTTTGCATCAAGACTAAGGTTCGTGCAAGAAGTTCAAAACTATTTTTTTTTTTTTTGGGGGGGGGGGGAATCAAAAAACTTGTTAACAACTTCTTATAACCCCGAAACACGAGTCTTCAATCATTCGCAATAATCATTTTAAGGAGGTTTCATTTATTTTAATGCCAGAGCTGTCCTAATAGTGAGGGCCTAGGCCCACAATAATTTGGAGGTTACCCTGAAGACTCTATAATGGAATGCAGTGGTTGATTTACAGGTTTGTGCCACGTCGTAATGCATTTTTGAGGCCTCTTTCTCTATCACAGAACTATGTAAATCATTAAAACATGTGCATTTATGAATCCTTTGATAGTTGTGATATGGTAAATTCGCTACTGGCAGAATAAATAAAAATTCTCCTTTAAGGAATTTGTTTTTCAACTAACAAATCATTATTGTTTACATTATTATTTAAAAATAAATGTTTTTTCGTATAGTTGTAATGCTATGCATAATTCTTTTAGGAAATTTGGGGCCCTTTAGGAGCCCCAGGCTTGGACGGCCTGTGAGGTAATCAGGCTCTGTTTAGTGCAGTCAAGTCGCATGTGCGGTATTCAGACTGTTTAATGCAGTCAAGTTCTTAAAACACGGGTTATAGGGAATGCGCTCAACATTTCGCATAGATAGATTTCGTATATTTCAGTTGAAATCTTCTCCCCCCCTCCCCCCCCCCCCCCCCCCGCGTAAAAACTCTTCAAAATATGCACACAAAAAATTATTGCAAGAAACCATTTTAAAGCTTTTTTTTTTTTAAATATTATGTTTCAGTTTTAGTATGTTGTGCCAGATTGAAACTTTTGGCAATTTCGAATCACAAATACCCCTGAACATGATTCAAATCAAATTTGGCGCAATAAAAACATATTGTAACAACTTCCCATCCCGATTGTGTCCTAAGAGGAGAATACAAAAGATTTAAAATGATCAATCACTACTATCAAGCAGCAGTATCACTTGCCAAGAGAAAAGGGTCAGAAAAACGAAGGCATTTATTGAAAAACACAAGCAATTGAAAACATTGAGTGGAAAACACAAAATGCACGCAGCAGAAGTCAAATTCTCAGTACAGAAGAGAGTAAATATCAATCCAACATAATAAACAAAAATCAAAAAATATTGTAGAACCTCTTTAATCCGAACACTCGTAACCCTAACGATCAATAATCCGAAAGCGCCGAGATAAACTACATGTGATGTGAATGTTTTTCTTTTTTCTGTGTGTAACACCTATGATCTAGTTTAGCCACGCTCTAGCCATTGTTAAGTGCAGGACGCATAAAACCATGTTTAATCAGCTAAGGACCTTGTATTAGTTTCGGAACGCCCTATGATTGGAGAGCTGACGCAAATGCGTCCGCTATGGTTTCTCGCAATGCAACGCATGTAAACAAATTTCGTTCTTCAGAAGTTCTGAATTCAGGTTTGAAATGGTTTTTAATTTGTTCCCCTTTCAAATAATAGATTATGTATTAAAGTGATATGTGATACCCAATCGCAAAAGTAAAAATTGCTTATATTCATACACCGTATGTTCTCTAATCCGACAGTTCAAACATCCCCCGATCCTAATTAGTTTGAAATAAAGCGGTTCTACTGTGTAATACATTTTTTTTTACATTAACAATAAATTTATGAAAAAGGAACAAACATCACTCCTCTTCAATCACTCTTTACAAATAACTAAAAGAAAAAACTTTCTGCTTCCTTCTTTTGAGCATTTATAACAATTCAATTTTGTTTAATGACATTTTTCAAAAATTGTTTATGACAAATGAAATAGCGTAGCTTAAGGTAGTATATGCACTTAAATGTTTTAGCAATTAATGCATTTCTATTAACGCTAAATGATAATAATTAAATCTAACCTCAATCCTCTTAATACGTTTAAAGCCAATATTTCCGAAAGGAACCAAAACTTTCTATTTTTTCTTTTCATTAATCATAACAATTATATTTTGCTTATGACATAGTTCATATCTCGTTTTTATCAAATTTAGTGAAGTAATATTTGTTTAACTACACATACATTAGAATATTTCTCTCTCGTTGACCTGATGGAAAAACGTTCTGCTTAAATTGTTAAGATCGAAAAACGGCGTTTCCTGCTATTATGTTAGACAAAAGTACGACTTCTAAGATTCAGATGAATATTGGACAATAAAGTAAAAAATCCTTTCAACATCGGTCTAGGAAAATCGGCTGATTATATCGTACCCATTTCTTTGAAGAATGTAATTACCAGGTTTTTCATACTGAGAAAAAAGTTATTTCAGTCATTAATAGTAGCACATAACGTCGGATTAAGATTTACAATATTTATTGAGAAAACCGGCAAATTGAATTTGTTTGGTGGCCGTTATACTTCATCGGCTGCATAGGGAGCTGTCCACAAAAGATGGAACGCTTTGAATGGGGGAGGAGAGTTTCTTGAAATTGTGAAATTTTTGACGACGGAGAGGAAGAAGTGTGACATCACATATTTTGATCAAAATAAAAACATTTTTATGACAATACTTTTGTGTAATAGAGCGTGACATGTGGCAAGTGGGGATGCAAAAATGAAGCATTGCATCATTTGTGGGCAAACCCTAGTTTCTGCTATTACTTATCGCTCTGACGTATGCAGGGCATTTTTTGCGTGGGAATGAGTGATCCACAAAAACTTTTCAGGATGATTCAGAGCAGTTCCCGCCATTGCGTAATTTATAGTAGATACACATTTACTTATACCTCAGAAAAGTGTCAAAACGGTTACAGCTCTTGCAGTGTTTACTATCAATGACTTGCTTCTGTAAAACTGCAAGCGGAGTAATTCAGGAATAATCTTTTGACTTTAATAATTTTGACGTAGAGTGCAGGAGAAACCAACACGAACCCGTTTCTTTTCATGTTGCAATCGTCATAAATGCAGGATTTCAAGATCTCATTTTCAGCCACGTGGAACTGAGCGGCGATCTGTAATTCCAGCTCGTACTCGTTTAAATCTTCGGGTATTCCAAAAATATGAAACTTATGCGTTTTCATTAAGATCCTTAATGATTTCTCCTTATCGGCCTCGGCAATGAAATCGTGAAAAATATCCCTCTCCTCTGCGGAGAAGAACTCTAGGGACAGGCCCCTATAACCCACCTCCTTGATGCCTTTGTATTTAAAGGAGATGTTGTGGTGCTTGCAAAGCTTGGTCAAAATGTTCTTTGTGGTAGCAATATTGCCATTTTTGGAAGAAGCAAAGGCCATCAGAACATGCGAAACCGAAACCTGCTCCCTCTGGTCCTCCTCCGTTTCAAAGTATAATCCTGGATCTGGTACATTTAGAAGCGATGGAGCTTGGGAAGGATTAAACGGACGAAATGAAGATTTTGGATCATTTCTAAGCCGTTGCTTAGTTTGAAGTTGTGGTGCTTGAGGGGGCTTCATTGGACTAAAATTGCCTGAAAATGGTGGAGGAATCTTATTTCTATTAGGAGGCGGTGATGCTTCAGAGTCATTAGACGAAGGAGGACTGTCTGAAAATTTCAGCTCAGGCACATTTCTTGTGTTTGGAGACGGTGATACTTTAAAATCATACAATGAAGAGAGACTGCGCGAAGATTTCGGGTCAGACACATCTCTATTTAGAGACCGCGTTGCTTTGGGTTTCAATGAAGTGATACTCCTCGAAGATTCTGGATCATTCACATCTCTATTTAGAGATGGCGATGCTTTGGGTTTCAATGCAGAGATACTGCTTGAAAATGGAGGATGAGGCACATCTCCATTTAGAGATGGCGATGCTTCGGGTTTCAATGCAGAGATACTGCTGGAAGATTGTGGATCATTCACATCTCTATTTAGAGATGGCGAGGCTTTGGGTTTCAATGCAGAGATACTGCTTGAAAATGGAGGATCAGGCACATCTCCATTTAGAGATGGCGATGCTTCGGGTTTCAATGCAGAGATACTGCTTGAAGATTGTGGATCATTCACATCTCTATTTAGAGATGGCGATGCTTCGGGTTTCAATGCAGAGATACTGCTGGAAGATTGTGGATCATTCACATCTCTATTTAGAGATGGCGATGCTTTGGGTTTCAATGCAGAAATACTGCTTGAAGATTGTAGATCATTCACATCTCTATTTGAAGATGGTGATGCTTTGGGTTCCAATGAAGAGATGCTCGAAGATTGTTTATCGGGTGTATCCCTATTTGGAGATGGTGATACTTCTGAAGTATTCAATGGAGGAAAACTGCCTGAAGATTTCTCCTCGCAAGAAAATCTTTCCTCTAGCTCATCTAACGTCTTAAAGAAATGGTAGTAGAAGAAGTCTTTGAACAGGGTCAAGGCCTTTTCCTTATCGGCTGCTGGTATGAGGTCCAATACATTTTTCTGGAACTTCTTCCACTCCGAAAATTGTTCCAAAACATTGACAGATGAGGATGTGAGTCCGTTCATATTGAGCTTTCGCTATCAGAGTTTTGTTTTTGTCTTCTCTTTGGATTCAAATTCAGGCTGAAGAAGGAAAACCCCTAGAAAAATTGAGATTCTATTAGAAAAATCAGCAAGCTAATGCAACAGTTACAAAATCCAGAATTGTATTTTGTTAGAACAGAAAGTTTTTTTGTTTAAAACGGTTTTCTCCCTCCCACAGAGCTTATCTCATCTATACAGAAACCTTGCTCTTATTTTCAAATAAGTAAGAAGTGCAAGTGCTAACGCATGTGCAATCCACTGAAGCAAAAAATAAATGATATGCTGCACTAATGCCATGGGAAAAAAATTTTGTTTGTCACTTGAATTCCAGTAAGTGTAGGATCATTTTTAAGACTTATTTATTACGCTTATTTATCTTCATTAGAATAAAGCTGTAGCTCAGCGAAACCTTTTAACTACTTTTAAAATGAAAAGAGCAACTAACTTGACGCATGCGTAGAAGCAAAAGTAAACTAAACGAGGAACTAAATGCCGAAAGGACGCCATGAAAATTGATAATCATCGTCCGTCGCATAACTTGTGCAATTTACTGTCTGGATTGCTGAACTCAGGGATGAGAGTGGTCAAAGAGCAAAAAGGAGGAAATCCAAAAAATTACGTAAAAGGGATGATATCCAAAAAAATTTCGTGAAAGGGATGATATCCAAAAACGCATCAAAATAGAACCTGGAAGCCATGATATCCAAAAATTCAACAAAAAAATGGCTAATTTACCAGTTTTAAAGGTAATACGTATTTAATTAAATATGAGTAATAATTTTGTACAATTTGTGCATTGTACCATTTCTTGCAAGGGTGTTTATTCCTAAATAAATCTAAATTTTGAAAAAGCGGCAACAATTTCTAACCCGATTCCTTGAACAAAGGGTTGGGGAAGCCAGAGTTCAATCTTGGCTGCATCACACAATAGTGTCAACTTTTCATATTTTTTAGAGAAAAATACATTTTTTTCATTAAAAACATTTGAGTTTATAGTGTTAAACGAGTGAGAACATAAATTTTAAAATTAGATGTTTGTAAAGTAAAAATTTACAACAGAGAGAAAAATCTCAAATTTCTTTATGTGGTAGAACATACTTTTCATAGTAAGAATTAAAAATAAATAAATATATATGTATATAAAAGATTGGTTATCTTTTTCCTTGCATTGGAACCTAAAATTTGTTTTTGAAAACTTCCTAATACAATTTTGGAATAAAAAGAACAACTTGCAGCTGCCTCATTTAATCATGAAATCTCAAAACTTTTAACAGGTTGTAAAACCTAAACCATTTGAGATTCACCATAAATATTTTTTACACTTTCTTAAATACACAAAAAAAGTAGCCATGCCAAGTTAAAAAAAAAAATTCGAGACTGTGGGTGCTAAGCCACATTTTTTGATTGAGTTTTGCATTTTTTCTAAAATAAATTAAAGAAATAAAAATATTATTGAAATGATGAATAAAATAAGCGGATATAAGGTAGAAAAGAGTAAAAAACAACCCAACAATAAAAATAATTGAAATACTTTCAGGATGCAAAAAGATTGAAATCTCAAACGAGGCATGCAACTTTCGGCGCAGCACGTGTTTGACGTCGTTGGCATGATTCCAAAACGTACGTTTTTGGCAGATATCGCGGAGGACGAAGATTCAAGACGAAAAAAATAGAACAAGTAAGAAATTGGAAACCGAAAATTTTAAAAAATCGTATTTTTTTCCGAATTTTGAGAAAAATAAGGCTTGAAAGAGGCAAAAAAAGGAGGAAAAGGAGGAAAGGTTTTAAAAGCCAACAGAAAAAGCCTGTAAAGGGGACTGGGCGACGTTAAATATGCTCGTGGTCTCAATGTCCTCCAAGCGAAACGATACCTCTGGGGGTGCTAGCACCAGGTAGCTGTTAGCTCCTGGACTAGTTCTAAATTCTCATTAACTGTTCGATCCGGTGATGGTGCTGCCATCTATCGGTATATGAAATAATTGGAGGCAAGGCACTTAGTATGCAGTCCTCGACATAAATACAGTTGTAGTCAGTTGTGACTCTTGAATAGAATAGAATAGAAAAAGCCGGAAAAATCTCATCCCTGGGAACTAGGTGAGTTTTTAGTGGCAGGATTTTAGTATGTTTTACATTGTAAGTATAACAATAACTTATCTGGTGTTAAATACCATCGGAAGGTTTTCAGATAATGAGTAAGTCCCTCTATAAATTTTTAATCTGCTATAATATACATTACTAGGGGGCTATCGCCCCCTGCTCGCCAACCCCCGGAACTGCTTACGCAGTTCCTTCGGATAGCTTCAAGATCCTAGCTCGCTATGCTCGCTCACCGGTCACCAAAATATTAGTCTAGATTTATTTCTAAAAAAATAGTGTAGTGTTTTTTTTTTTTATGAATCTCATAACACTTATGATTTTCATATACTTAAGGGGACAATTACTTTGACATACAACTCGTGCATTAGATTATTATAAAGCATAAGTTTGTAATTCCATTACCTTTTGAGAAGTATGCAAGAGAACACTTTTGTACTAAAATTACAAACATAATATAATCTTTGTTTCCTACATTTACTGAATGCAAAAGAAATGGCAGTGAAAAAAACCCTACAATGTTTACACACTGTAAAGACTAAGCAGCTTAAAAACATTTCATGGTCATTAATTATACTATGTTCAGTGTCAAAATATGTGTGTAAATATGTTTTAAAATGTCTAACAGTTGTAAAGAGCAAGCAACTTCTGACATTCTCTGAAAGCAGTGATTTAGTAAAAAATGTTAGAATGAGTGTTTTAAGAGTCAAAAATCCAAACCCAGTGGCACAGCTCATGAGGGCCAAGGCCTACTGTACCCACATCACTCTTTCTGACCAAGGGCTCTAGGTGATAGGCACATGTTCCGGTTAAGAGGTCAGCATAACGCGGAACCCCCAGCGTTTAGTTCCCAAGCATGCTTGGCACTCATTTTATCGACCCACTGAAGGGATGAACGGCTGAATCAATCATGCCTGACCCGGAGATCGAACCCGGGCCTGCAGCGTGGAAACGCGAAGCGCTACCACCGAGCCACTGGACTTCAGAGCTCTTGAATATAATTTACGAAGAAGAGAGCAGTGGGCTACGGAGTCTTTAGATGAAAGATCTTAACGCAGATCGGTCAGAAATGCTGCCGATAGGCTAAGGTACACGAATGCACACCATGTACTTCAAATCAAGAGAATTCCGCAAGTGTTTCCGCACACATTTACGGAATAATCATGCACTTAACTGGAAAGAAAGAGTTTACCTAAGACTGATAATTATAAAACTGGAAAAAAATACTTTTGTAACAAAAAAAAATAGGGATTATTATATAACACTAATACTTATATCATACCTCGAATACTACTTATTTCATTCGATAGTAAAATGCCTTTTAAATTCAAATGTAAACAGTTTCCTGTTAGATTAGCCCTCCTAATGACTATAATAAAGCACAGGGTCAAACTGATTTTGTGAAAACATATTAGCAATAATATCAGGTTTCACGATTAAATTTGTTGCTTTACTTTGTCACTGTGGTTCAGTTCTTAACACCAATGCCATTGCAAAAGGATGTGAAATGTTTCGCTCTTCAGGTCTTCACGATTTAGTTTGTCACTTTACTTTGTCATTGTGGTTCAGTTCTTAACTTCATTGCAATACTAAGTGACATGTTTTGCAATGAGAATTGTCCAGTAAATTAATTTAATCTATGTGGAATAACATAACATATACAAAAATGTGGTTGGAAAATGTAACTTCAGTATTTACAGGTTGCAGTTAGTAGCAGGGCTGTGGAGTCGGACTGCGAAAATTTATATCGGAGGCTGATTTTAGTCTAGCATGAAAGTAGCGCCATCTGATTGGTCTTCGCAGACACGTGACGCATCTGGTGGTTTTCTTTCGATAGAAATGCATTTCGCATTCCTGTTTTGGTTATAGTTATTGGCAACATTATAACTAAAATATTTAAAAAAAAAATTAAGTGAAAAATATATTAAAAACTCATTAATTAAACCTCACATTAATATCGTTATTTATGCATTACGAATATTGCAGCAAATACAAATTGATTAGATTACACCCCTTTAGCTTTAGCATAGTTTTGGATAGTTTAAGACAGTTTTGGACACTTTTAGACAGTTTTGGACGGTAAAAACCACCTGTCCTGTCCTAAACCAGTTTTAGACAGTCCAAAACCCAACCCTGCTTCTTTTTTATTTCAAGACTATGTAATATTCCTCTATGGCAGTAACTTAAAATATTTCGGTCAACAACTCTCTTTGTCACGAAGATGATTTTGATGTAGTTATTTCATATATTTAATTTTTTCATAAGGGTGTGATTTACAAATTCAGCATAGATGTCGTAAAAGTTGAAGGTGAAAACATTATTAGATGACTAAGATATAAATGAAGTAAAACATGCTTAAATGGTGCTTGGCTGTTTTTTCAAGTTTTATTGTTATTGCTTTTCCCTCTACCACACTCTCAACAGCAAAAGTCATTTTGTCTAAAAAAAAATTTTAATAGTCAAAAATACATAAGTAGATATATTATAGTAAGTGATTATGTTAAAAAAGTTGTTTTGTAGGTTGCAGTTATGATATTGTAAAAAGCGTCATCCACTACCCAAGTAACACTGAAACGTTACGTCATCGTTACATCACGTTGCAATTAGTTGAAACATCGTTACCGTTTCCCACGCAACGTGATATCACGTTGCTTTATCGATTCGTTACAAAAAGCATAATTTTGAAACGTTACATCACGTTGCAAATTTCTTAAATTTGTAACGTTGACAAACAGTTGCAAAAGAAACGTTACTTATCATTACATTTCGTTGCATCTTGCCTCGTCTTCGGCAACCTCCGAATCCTAGTGGCCATTTTCAGTAAACAACTTCTGGCTTGCTATGCCGCCATTGTTTTGCAGCTTCGCAATCGCGATCTCTCATCACTTTTAGGGGTAAGTACTTTGCATTATTGTTAGTGTATTATTGTTGATATACTTATTTAATTTAAAAAAAGTGTTATTACATATTTTTATGAAGTTAATGAACCGCCGTTGGTCGGAGTTTGAGTATTTTTCCCACCGTACTTTTATTTATAAATATTGTTTAAAAGAATAACGTTAGTTGTTTTTATTTGAGTATTTATTCATTGATTTCTTAAAAAGATGCTGAAGCTTGGGGATATGTTCCATTAATAAGCTATAAAAGCGATAAATGATACCATTTTTTACTCATTTAATCGGCTTTTTGCAGAATGATTTTGACGAAATAATTGCAGCAATTTTTTGAAAAAAAATTTGTCATGAAACTGAAATTATCTTTAGTAATAATATCAAATTTTTGTTAAAGCACTCATGTAAGAGGATTTTTTCAAAACTTTCATGCCTTTCAAAAAATATTTCTGGAGTTCTTTAGCAATAATAATAATTATTTTTTGAAGGATTTATTTATGAAAGAAGTTTTTATTTAATTTGTAGTAATATCGTTAATTTTAACTATTAATAGAACTCCACTTGATGTAAATTCGGCTATGCTATGTTATGCTCTGTTTATTTTTAAATATCAGGAGTGCTTTTACAAAATATTGTAAATGAAGCAACAGTGTGAGAATACTCGAACGCCTTTAATCGGCATGAGACAATTTATAAATTGAAAAAAAAAAAAACATGTAAAGATTTTATAAAAGTATATTAACAGTAATTGCATTAACAAAAAATGCTGAATACTTACTGTATCAAAAATTAAGGGTTCAATGAACCCACCTCCCTTCTCACCAAGGAAAAAAAAACTTTATTCAAGCTTTGAAAAAAAAAAAAAAAAAAAAAGCTTAATACAACGTTTAAAAGCAACGTGATGTAACGTGATAAATAAAGGTTGATGTAACGTTTCAAAAATCGTTGATGTAACGTTACTGAAACCGTTGCTTTTGCGTTTTGCAACGAGACATATTTTTGCTCTATCAACGTTACCAGTAACGTGATGGCAACGCTTCAGAGCAACGTGATGTAACGTGATTTATGTTACTTGGGATGCCATGCCTTGAGGGAGAGACAGGTTCATGAAATTGTGACAAGGGGAAGAGAGAGGGTGACAAAAAGTGACATCACACAGTTATTGTACCAATATTTTTATAAAAAATATGACATGTGGCAAGAGGAGGAGTTACGTGAAGTGTGACATTTTGAGATAAACGGGAAGGGGGTCAAATAAAAAAAAGGGCGACACCTTTTAATCACTCCCATTAGTACTCTTTCAAAATCTCATTTCCTTCAAAACTCCTTCATTTTATTTCTGAAATTGAGTACGAACCCAGACAGTGTAAATAGCATAATATATAATTGTTTTTACAGTTTTATGAGCACAAAATGAATTTTAAATTAAAGTATATTACTTACTTTCTATAGCTTATATTGCAGGCTGTTTCATAAATAAATGAATGTCTCTTCACTGTTAAAACTACAGGTTGCGTTTGGCACCTTTCAGGGGTGAAACGCTTGTTCACCAGCGACACCCAATACGGAGCCGAAATCGCACCTCTTATTAGGGTGAAAAACGGGCACCTTTTAAAAGGCGGCAAATTGAAAAAATTAAAAAAGTTCCTTCTTTTTTATTGAAAAGAAGGAACCTTCAGAGAGATAAATGGCACCGTTACTGATTTCTACAGTAGATCCTCTCCCCCCCCCCCGTATTGTGTGCATTTTTGAATATTATTGTGTTTATTGTTTGTGTTTATGATGTACAAAGTCTTGGTACGTTTTTCACATTGAACTGATTTTGGGTTAAAATTTGTCATTTAAGGCATTTGATCACATTTCAGACTTTCCAACATAATTTAGAAGCGTTCATGACTTCAATTCCTCTATCCGAGTTCTAACTCTCATATAAACCCTTGGTTTGCTCTGTAGTTTAAAATGGATATTGACATTTACTACAGCATAATACCAAAAATTAAGAATGTAGGCATCTATTGATAATCTACGGACACATTCAACATTTTTCAGTTATATTACAATCACGGAAAAATCAGATCGTTTCATAAATTGCAGGCGTTTTATAAACGTTCAAAATATTTTAATCAAGAGTAACATATTGATACGTATACATACATGGTTCGACATTTGAATATCCTATTTGAACATAAGTAATCTAAAAAAGCATTTTTTTTTCTTTTTTAAATAGGAACTTTTTTGACATTAAAATCAAAACAAATTTTTGGCAGCCCACATAATAAAAAAGCATTGGAAACAGAAATCAGAAAAAAAAAATAATAATAAACGCGTCTAGACAATGCATTCGGTTTTTTTTTTTTTTTTTTTGAAATAACACCAACGAAATATTTTTACGTAATGAGTCATGGCATGAAACACACAGAGTTTTCTTTTCCAAGCGTCTTTTTTTTTTCCTTTGCTACGTCTACGCAACTATTTTATTGAAAAGATAAAGACATTTAGTGTATCTGCTGTAGCAGTTAAGTTACATCGTTAAATTTTCATAAGGGTTACTTATTAATTATTTCGTATTGCTAACAATAAACATTTTGGGGAAAATCCGCGAAACCGCTGACGCGACAAGCAAGTAACAGCATATATTAGTACACATGATAGAAAAAGCCATACATCACTATGTTAAAACGGTTAACTATAAACAAGAAGTAGTACTCAATTTACTTTGTTGAAACTCGACTCTGAAAACACTAAAAGCCTGTTGGAAAGCCTTAAATGTTATACCATGATTAAATGACTGTACTTACGCAAGGTTTTGAAGGTTTGTCCCAGAAATGTTGAATTTTAATCCAGTTTAGTTGTCAATTCAATGTGAAAATTTAATGTACCAACAACTACGTTGCAGCATCGTCGTCAGCCATTAAAGTGGCTGAACTGAACTTATCCCGGAGTGCACAGCGCATGTGCGAGCGAGGCACCTTTGCGGAAGAAAAGAGTCGCTATTGGCTACTGCGAGAGCTGATGGCCCTTCATTACCTTCTTTCTTCCACTGAGGTGCTATAAGATATCGGAACAATATTTCCTAGCCTCTGTGACTCTCTATGGCTCCGTCTTTGCACCCTAAGGCGGAAAATCGCACCTATCTGGCTCCTCCGGTTTTAACAGTGTTGTCTTCACTTTGAACAATTTTTAATGTTAATATGAGAAAAGTTGCATTTATATCAATAACAAAGTTTTTAAAATTATTATCTACGGTATCTGTTAAAAAGCCTGTCCAACCTCGGCGGGAATTGGAGTACCACTTTGACATTCTCCGAGCAACCAAGAGGCACACAGTGAACTTTACTAATGCAAGTAGTCTAAAAAAAAAAACTTCTAAAACTAAGATACATAACAATAACAAACTTACATTATTGTGTCAAACGGTTATTTCTTAATGAATTTTAATAACCAGGGCAAGACTTAAACATTTGTGAAATCCATTGGTGGAAAACGATTCAGTATTTTCAAATTAAATCAAATAAAAATAATTACAAGATGAAAGAAAAGCAGGATTTAACAATGTCAAGAAAATAAGTTACTTTTTTTGCAAAAACGATTGTTTAATTATGACATACAAAAATTGCATTTAAGAGTGTTTCAGACATGAAATTTTACACCTTAAAATCCAACGCATTCGAAAATTCAGAGTGTTAGTACGCCGGCTAAATTTTGAGTTAAACGAAGAATTCACTAAAAAATTTTTTCTCCAAAACAGGAATGCGAAATGCATTTCTATCGAAAGCAAACCATCAGATGCGTCAGGTGTCTGCAAAGACCAATCAGATGGCGCTACTTTCATGCTAGACTAAAATCAGCCTCCGATATAAAATTTCGCAGTCGGACTGGTTTTTTTGGTAAAAAAAAGTCGGAGTCGAAAGTTTGAAATTTCAAGGGATGGAATCGGTAATTTTCTCTCAAAATTCGCAGCTCTGCCAATATTTGGGGAGTCACAGTCTCTAAAATTCCTGGAGTCGGAGAAAGGCATTTTTCCTCTGACTCTGCCGCCCTGGTAAGTAGGGAACTTTATTTTTTGTAAGCACTATGGTTAAGGGCAAAACCTTTCCAACATTAACTTTGCAAAGGATTAAAAAATTTAAAAAAGAAGAAAATCATAATACTTCTCTGCATATACGATTGAAAATTTTTGGGTTTTCAGATACAACAGAGACATAATCAAATTATCTGACTCTTGAATGACTTACATATGACATGTCCATGACTGAAAAATGGTTTTGTCAAATCTAAACAAATTTTATCAAAAGTTTGACCCTGTACATTATTTATAGTCATTGGGAAGGCCAATCTAACAGGAAATTGTTTACGTTTGACTTTAAAAGACACGTTACTGTCGGATAAAAATAGGTGGTATTCGAGGAAAAGTATCAGTGGCATTATTAGATATTAGCTTTTTTTTAACACAGTAATAATTTTTTTTTTCCAGTTTTATAAGTATCAGTGTTAGTCCAACTCTTTTTTCCAGTAAAGTGCATGATCATCACTTACACAACTCACTCGATTTGCATTTCGCGGTTCATAGCATGCGTTTGCGCGGCTAAGCCTATCGGCAGCATTTCTAACAGATCTGCGTTCAAATCTTTCATCTAAAGACTTCCAAGCCCATTGCTCTCTTCTTTGTAAATTATATTCAAGTGATCGAAAACACTCATTCTAAAATCAAAATCCTAACGCTAAAATTCAAAAACTAGAACTTGAACTACATCTAACGCTAGAAACGAGTCTGCAGCACTTGTATAGTTCCTAGAAAGAGTAGTGTGCCGACCGGCGCTTTTTCCCCCGTGATTCTTGAAGACAAATTGTATGAAAACCGCTAGATGGCAGTGCTAAGTGGAATTCGTTAATTCCCAGGTTAGATAAAGTTTTTGATAAATATTGCTCAGTTTGCTGTGCTCCGCATTTCAAAAAACATTTTATTGAAACTCATTTTAAGTATATTGTAAATGGTGAGGAAGTTTTGATTCCTCGGGGAAATTTTTTTTTTTTTTTTGAAAGATGAGGCAATTCCGACAATTTTCCCAAATCTGCCAACATACTTTACTAAAAAATTACCAAAGAAAAGGTCCATCAGAAATTATGCAGTTAAAAAAAAATGTTCCCTGTTTGAAAAAAATAAAACTTGATCTTTCCGCAGATGAAACTGAAATAACCACGTATAAATCTATTACAAATGAAATTGTTCATATTAATTTGCCTAACGGATATTGGGTTTGTATAAAATTTAAAAAATCTCCAAATATTGCAGTTTTTGTATATAATGAAAATTATGTGGAAAATAATATTGACGATAAAAAGATCATTATTGAAGTAGACACAAAGACAAGGATGTTTTCAAAACAAAATTTTACACAATTGACTCTGAAAATTTGATACTTATATTTTAAGGCAAATGTATTATCAATCGAGATGGCTTAGGGCGCAGTTTGTTGTTGCTTTTAATGCCACTTGGGTGACTCAAGCTCCATTCCTGTAGCCAGCATGAGTTTAAAGCAGAAAGGAGCGACTCCTGAGTCAATGAGGGCCCTAAATGAGAAAGAGCCCGACTTGGGCACGGTATATGGTAGCACCACCTCTACAGTTTATATTTCTAGAGAATAGGTTGGAAATCTCCAGCAACACTACGCCTGGTAACTGTTAGCGACCGACCATAAGACTTTCGGACAAACGGAATCAACGAGCACGTAAGTTATATTTTAAAAAAAAGTTTTTTTTCTTGAATTTCAGCCTTTTAAAATCCTGTACAAAATTGATAATTATTATTGTTATCGTCCCTCGTTATCGAGATAAAAGGTATTTAACCCGAGATTGCTCGCGCGACCAAAACGAACGTGAGTGCTCGCGCAAGGTATCTCATACCAGAGGAGGTTTTTTAGTATTTTCGAGTTCAATTTTTTTTTCAAAAGGTTGAAAATGCAAATAAGAGAAAAGAGTATAATTATAAAATACTTTTTTAAAAGACCTGCATTCATTTTCTACATTTTTTTTTTTTTTTGCAAATGCATGATATATGGTCCATGCAGAAGTTTTTGTCACATTTTTCACACGAATTTGGTTTTTGTCTTTTATATTGTGGTTTTCACTACAGCTTTTGTACGTTGACTTTGCTTTTTTAGCAGGGGATGCGATGTCTTCACTTGATCCTAGTTTTAATTTTAAGTCTCTTGGAAACATTGCGTATGCTTGAGTTCAGAACTGTAGCAGAAATACTCGCGCAGGGTATGATGCACCCGTAGAAGTCAATTCCAAAGAAACTAATTTTAGAATGTCCCCCACCGTTTCTACCCCTTCAAGGATGTGACCTATGGGTCAGCTACTCAAGGAATCGTCCACTTCCAGTAAAAAGGTTCGGAGAAATTTGATTGAAAGCGAAGAGGTGGGTATGTCATACCCTGCGCGAGAGTTCTCGGGTTAAGTCTCCCGAAATTTTAAGAAAAGTGGCAAATTTAAACACTTGGCCAGGGATTGAAGGTACCAATTTCAGACGATTTCCTCGTCTGCATGTGGCAGGACATCCATATCTACAGAGCGTGAGAAAGATGTCTGTCCCCATCGAAACTCGCTAAATTTGGAACAACGAGACGCTTTTTTCTTAAAATTCCCATAGGCTTTAAAATTTCATATATCGACAACGGGAAAGTATTTTTTGAGACCAAAAACATGTATCACAATGTTCTTTTGATCGCTACTTATTTAGATTTTTTAATTGTAACACTGTCATGTTGTTTAATGATTAAGGGTAGGGAGATTCAGAAACTGCGCTTCCTTTCAAAAGAACATTTTAAAGCTATCATAAGAAATGTTAGACAAAGGAGAGAGACGAGGAGGTTCCCCATTTGTTTTTAGTTTTTAGGGATACATTTCTTTCGCTATTTTACATATGAGATAAAACATATGAGATACTTTTTTTTTTGACAGTGATAACGTCAGATTCAAAAACTACTTCAATTTCGATAATTATCGATAACAAAACCGTTTGCTGACAAGTTCTAAAGAACGTTATAAAAATAAGCAAACTAGCAGTTTGACGTTGATAAGTATTACCGAAAATTCAACAAATAATCAAGCCATCTGCTTGCCAATTGCAGTTATTTGCAAATTAGTATGTTGTTATATATGTGATCGGAGCAAGTGGCCCTATTATTATTTTTTAATGTAAGGAAAGTCCTTGAAAATTAAAAAAAAAAAAAAAACAGGTCGGAGTCGGTAGGTTTTCAAGCGACTCCGACTCTTCGACTCAGACTGAGAAGCCCTGATAATTTTACGTAAGAATGAGTTTGACCCCCCCCCCTCCCAAGTAAGGGTACATAGAGGCTTTTCCAACCCCTCCCCCTTGGGACCCTTACGTATTTAATGAATGGCCCCTTATAGTCTACTATTTTCATTGAAGCTAAATTAGCATAAGGTAATTTTATATGCTTCAAAAAATAAATGAACACCCACGTAACAATTAATTAGCACTTGTTACAGAATTTGTCTTTTGCGCAGAAATAAGTTGAATCCGGAAAACGGGGCTCTAAAACTGCGAAATCAGCATGCAATCGCTGATTTAAAACGAGTCTGATTGAGGAGCATAACGTACTCCTCGAGCGCAGAGCCATCTGGATTTTCCTCAGATCTGACCTCACTTTTTCCCCGTCGATCGGCACACTACTCTTTCTAGGCACTATAGCACTTGTAAACAAAAACGATCATAAGTAAACAAAGCTGATCGTTGCCAACGCAGAGAAAGAAATAAAGGCTCGTTTTGCGCCACGCATTAGCATTTTATTTATATAGATATGACTAAAAATATTGGGACACTCAAAAATTCACATTTTTACGGCTTTCTCGAGAAATAAAAGACCAAATGTTCTGTAATTTTTTTCTTATAAAAAGTATACTTCAGCTGTCATTTTCCAATCAAAATCACGGGACGCTGAAGCGTCCCGGCCGCCAAGGAAACCACCCGGGGTTGATTTTTGGTATTCTCAATCTCTAGTGGGCCCTGACGACGTAAACCAAATTACAAAGGAGGAATTTAAGTTAGAAAATCGATTTAAGAATACCGATTTATGTATGTTTTTAAAATTATTAAACTTAAACAAATTATTAAAAAACAAGAAGTTCTGTCTAGAACTATACGAGCCTACTTTCCCGTATGCACATTCTACTTTCTAGTACCTGATCAATATTTTCAAAAATAGCTAAAATCGCAAATTGTTTCAAACATATTTTTTTAAATATTTTAAGCTAATTTCTAGGAATAAAATATTCTTCACGCATCTAAAAAAAATTAGATGCGCAAAAAAAGAAAAAAAATAATAAAATTAAATTTAAAAAAAAAACGAACAAATAAAATAGCAGCGCTTTTTAAACAAAGCAGCTAATACACTTTTTTCCATTAGAAAAAATCGTTTCTTTTTCCCTGTTGCCAAAAATATTTTTTTTAATGAATTAATGCACTTACTCAAATAAATAAGAGCAATAAAATGTCAACTTAAAGAAATACTTTTCATTGTCAAAAAAAAAAAAAAAAAGAAAAAGAAAATAATAATAATCGTCTGCACATATCTTTATGTAAAAACATAAATGACTTCGAGTTTATTCCCCGAAAACTAAATACCTAAATTAATACTTTAGCGTGAAAATAAAAAAAAAAGTCATATCAACAATAATTATTTCGCAGTTAAAACCATAGCTGCGGAGTCGGAGTCAATCTCACTTTAAGATAAAGGAGTCGGAGTCGAATATCCGAGAATCAGACACAGTCATTTGTCCTTCGTGTATAAATTTTTGCCAAAGCTACGAAGTAAGAGTCGAAGTCGGGCAGTTGGAGTCCGATCAATTGTCGGGCACAGGAGTCGGAGTCGGAGTCAGGTGCCCCTAAATTCTCGGAGTCGGAATCTGGAGTTTGGCGTCAAGAGCTATTTCCAACAAAGTTTGTTTGAAGTAAATCCGCCTTCAAGTACGGAATCTACATTGACTTTCAGTTTCCTCGTAGGCGCTAATGTTAAGGGATTTGAAATGTTCAAAATTGAGCGGAAAATTGTTCAAATCAAAAATATATTTTATATACAAGTTTTTTATCAAAAGCTTTTTCCTACAAAGTTTATTTGAAGCAAATTCGCCTCACAGTTCGGAATTGCCTTCAATTTCCACGTTGGTGCTAATGTTAAGTTCTTTTGAACTGTTCAAAATTGAACAAAAAATAGTTCAAATCAAAAAGTGAAATATGGGAATGAAGTGTCCTCGCCGAGATCTTTCGAACAAAAAAAGTTTGTTCGAATCGGACTATTCATTCAAAAGTTATTAGGGGGGGACAGACAGACAGACCGACAGACCGACAGACAAACCGACAGACATTTTTCCCCATCTCAATACCCTACTTTCCAATTTTTAATTTTTCGATATTTATTTAATTATTTTATTTATTTTTGACTTTTTTTTTTTTTTTTTTGTTTTTCGCGATATTTTTAAGATGAATTAAGCCTTCTTTCATGCTTTTTCCTTTTTTTTTTTCTGACTTTTACTGGGAAAGTAGGCTAAAAATGGTCAGATCCTATGTTTTCAAGCATGCTCTTTCAGAAAAAAATACTTTTAAAATTTTCAAAACGACCCCATTTTCACACTTCAATTTAAATGTCATGAAATTTAATTACTCTTTGTAGTGTCATGTGAATTTCAGCTGTAAGAATTGGCACTTTCTAAACTATTTGTTTTTACTCTGTACACTTTCACACTGCAGCCCTAAAATAATGTTTGCAGCAAATCAAGTTAATTAATTGTTCATAAATGTATTCATCATAGTTTCTTGTTGAAGGTATGCTTAAAAAGATATCTTGAAAAATATTTTTTTTCCGTCGATTGATCTGCGAAATTTGGCCGATTATAATTGATCGGCAAAGTGGAAGATTATGGTCGATTAATTGGCACTGCCGACTAATTGGTGCATTCCTAGGTCTAATAAAAAGGGTTTTTTTACTGAAAGATTTTTTTCTCAATTAAAATTGCTTTGCTGTGCTTCTTAATCCAAACTTTGTAATATTATTAAAAAGAGATTCTTGTATACAGGCGCAGATTTCGACTTAATGGGGCCCTCAGCTATTTCAAGTATGGGGGACCCTTCTTGCAGCTCGGACAGCATTATGTTAATAACAAGACATTCCTTTCTTTAAGTTTTATTCCCAACTGTGTCTTTTCCTCTGGCACATATAGCCGTGTATGTGTTTTTAAAAAAGGCTCTTTCCATTGTCCTTTTTTTTTTTTTTTTTACTTTGGACGAGGAGGTTTTTCAGGAGAGTTATACAGGGATCTCCTTTGAGTTGAGGGTAGAATATCTCAAATTTTTGGAGGTCCCTAGGAAATTTTTTTGAGAAATGCATTAAAAAAACCTACATTTTGAGGCCTTTTAAGGGGTAATTCGAACTACAAAAACATCAGCAAAAAAGGAGAAAAAAATTTTTTTTTTTTTAAACTTATGCACTCCTTTGCAAATTAAGGCGATACAAAAGAAAAATTTCCCTTGATTCAACAAATCATTGATATTTATCGACAGAGAGGAAGAGCGAGAGAAGAAACGATGACACAAAATCTATCACTTGCTCACATCGACTTTATTTTATTTTTTGACCCGTTAGTTTTGATTATTCCTTCTACCCACCAACAGACACAACGCTGAATCAATTGAAAAATTATCTAGATTAAACAATGCATAAAATTCTTTAAAAGAAATGGTGGAAATATTTAGAAAAAAGGTACTAATGAGAAAGCAACACTCTAACTATTCAGACAGTTTCACCTAAAGCTATAGCTTGTTTAGCTCATATTCAACACTGATTCTAATCAGGGACTGATTATTGAATAGGTCAACTAGGCCGTGGCCTAGTGCCCCCAAATAGTTGAAATCTTTGGTAAAATTGCTTTAGCCAATGGCTAAAGTTATAAAGTTTTATACAAAGGTGGCCCCCAGTGACACAGGGAAACCCATCTCCTTCCCCCCACGAGAAAGGGCACACCCGCACCGAAAAAATTTTAATGGCACTGACCCTCGTAGGTGGACACCCCTGAGGGATCTAACATGCCTCTTTTAGACATTTGATGAGGAGTACTTCGTCGTCCAAAATGTTTCCCCAAATTAGGCAGCCTTTTTACTTTCTTCTATATCTAATATATAGAAGAAAGTATTGGATTCATGCAAATTTTCGAATTTCGAATTTTGACGGATTCGAACATTTTGAGATGTGCTGAGTCCATTTCGACTATTTTTAGAAAATGTCTGTCTGTCTGTGTGTATGTGTGTGTGTATGTGTGTGTGTGTATGTGTGTGTGTATGTGTGTGTGTATGTGTGTCACGTCTGTGTGTGACCAGTTTTTTGTGGCCGCTCTACAGCAAAAACTACTGCTTGAAATCGAACGAAATTTGATACACATATGTGCCCCTATGTGAACTTGTGCCCATTGGTTTTTGGCGCGAATTCCTCCAAGGGGGGTGGAGCAATGGGACGTTTTTTGAGTTTTGCGTGATTGCTATTCCCCAGGAAGTAATTGGCGGAATCAGACAAAATTTGGTCCATATGTTGTCCCTAACAGGTACAGATCCTGATTCAATTTTGGTGTCAATAGCTCAAACGGGGGTTGAGCTATAGAACGTTTCTTGCCGTCAATTGTGACTGCTGTATCTCAATAAATAATGAACGTAATCAAACAAAAATTTATCGACAAGTAGCCCTTAGAGGGTATAAGAAATGATTCTATTTTGGTGTCAACAGCTAAAAAGGGGGTGGCGCAATCGAACGTTCTTTTTTTCCATTGTGAGTGCCATATCTCAAGAAGTAATGCTACGTTCTGGATGAAATTTGGAATAAATATGAATCCATATGTAAACAGGCGTTGGTTTAATTTTCGCGCCAATCGCTCCATGGGGGGCTGATTTTTTTTTATTTGTGTGAATAAAAATAGCTTTTTAATTGCAACAATAAGAAAGATAAATCGTAACAGACTGTCGTCTGCGTTCAGCTCGTGCTTTTAATTGCATGGAAATGATCCGAAATATTATCTCAATGATTTAAAAATTTTAACTCTTGCCATCTTGTGTCTGTTAACAGATAAATGTTTGTAATTATTTTAAGCAAAGCTTTTAAAATAATTTTCAATTTTCATTCTTTGCTTTGCTTTTGAGATAAATCAGGAATTGGGATGGTCATCAAGTTTTGGCATGTGTAATTTTGTTTTCGTTGGGAATATTGCTTTCTCGTTAAGCATGGGGAGGGATCAGAAGTATAAGAAAGATATAGAAGAAAGTTTCGTGATGGCCACAACATACTAGTTTACTTTAGAAACAACACTAGAATTAGTTTCATTATGTTTCACTGATGCATGTGCAGTGAAAATTAATTGCTTGAAACGTTCACATATTATTAAATTTGCTATACAGTAAAACCTCGTTAAGTCGTCAGTCAAGGGACCAAATATTTTTGACCACTTATGCGGAGTGACTACTTATGTGGAGTGAGAAATTAAGGAAGAAAAAAACTAGTATGTTGTGGCCATCACGAAACTTTCTTCTATATTTTTCTTTTTTTTTTTTCTGATCCCTCCCCATGCTTGACGAGGAAGCAATATTCCCAACAAAAACAAAATTACACATGCAAAAACTTGACGACCATACCAATGTCTGAATTATTGCAAAAGCAAAGCAAAGAGCGAAAATTGAAAGTTTTACAAATATTTTATTTGTTAACAAACATAAGATGGCAACAGTTAAAAATTTTAAATCATTGAGATAATATTTCCGACAATTAAAATCACGAGAAGTACGCAGACGACAATCTATTACGATTTATCTTTCTTATTGTTGCATTAATAATGCTATTTTTATTCGCAAAAAAAAAAAAAAAAATCAACACCTCTTGGAGCGATTGGCGTCAAAATTGAACCAAAACCTGTTTACATATGTATTCACATATATTCCAAATTTCAACCAGAACGTAGCATTACTTCTTGAGATAGGGCACTCACAATGGAAAAAAAGAACGGGTGATTGCGCTACCCCCTTTTCAGCTGTTGACACCAAAACAAAATCAGCTCTTATACCCACTAAGGGCTACTTGCTGATAAATTTTTCTTTCATTCCGTTCATTATTTCTTGAGATACAGCAGTCACAATTGACGAAAAAAAAGTTCTATAGCTCAACCCCCGTTTGAGTTATTGACACCAAAATTGAATCAGCACCTGTTCCTGTTAATGGCAACATATGGACCAAATTTTGTTTGATTCCGAAAGTTACTTCCTGAGGAATAGCAAGCACGTGCAACTCAAAAAACGTCCCATTGCTCCACCCCCCTTGGAGGAATTCGCGCCAAAACCCAATGGGCACAAGTTCACATAGCGGCATATATGTGTACCAAATTTCGTTCGATTTCATGCGATTGTTTTTGCTGTAGAGCGGCCAAAAAACTGGTCACACACAGACGTGACACACATACACACACACACATACACACATAACAGGCAGACAGACATTTTCCAAAAATAGTCGAAATGGGCTCATTACACCTCAAAACGTTCGAATCTGTCAAAATTCGAAAATTTGCACGAATCCAATACTTTCTTCTATATATTAGATGTAGAAGAAAGTAAAAAGCCTTACAAATATTCATGAATAGCAGTAGAATTCTGTGAGAAAAACAATAGCTTATGTAATAAATGTCTATAAATTAGTGGAAATTTTAAAAAGGGAGGAAAATACTAACGATAGTTACTTTGTTTTATTTTCTCTTACTTTATACATTACTTCTATTCTATTCTATTCAAGAGTCACAACTGACTACAACTGTATTTATGTCGAGGACTGCATACTAAGTGCCTTGCCTCCATTATTTTTATATACCGATAGATGGCAGCACCATCACCGGATCGAACAGTTAATGAGAATTTAGAACTAGTTCAAGAGCTAATAGCTACCTGGTACTAGCACCCCCAGAGGTATCCTTTCACTTGGAGGGCATTGAGACCACGAGCATATTTAACGTCGCCCAGTCCCCTTTAATGACGACGGTGGGTCATCGACCAGCGGGGATCGAACCCGAGGCCCTCCGGCCCCGAGTCCAATGCCTTACCGATCAGGCTACCACGGCCCCTATACATTACTTTATAACAACTTATTTTAATGCAGTTACGGTTTATTAATACAATCTTTCAATGTTGACTGATGAAGTTGTTGCTTACGGAAAAGAACTATCTCTTCTAACACACATCAAGCTTTAAATTTTGTGTTTGTTGTTCCTTGTGCACGGGTGTTAAATACTGACTAACTTTCTCCAGATATTAGATTTTGTCTGTCTTGCTGGAAGGAGTTAGATTCATATTCTCGGCACTTGGCAGAGTCACAGCAAGAAGTATGCTTTGAATGACCAGAACCGAGGATCGAGATTTCAAGGAAAATAAATATCAAACAGCCTTTCAACTAAGTCCGACACTATTTTCTAAGATCCGATAAGGAAAAGGAATTTTAGAAAACAACTTTTGAGTGACTACTTAAGCGGATGAAATTAAATTTTGTGACCAGTAAAGGAGGGTCATTTTACATTACTTTGAACGAAATCTTGTCGGGACCAAAGAAAAACGATTACTTAAACGGAGTGATCACTTAACCGGTCGACTACTTATTGAGGTTTCACTGTATTTTAACTTCAAATTTTATTGTCATGTTTCTCTAATATGCTGTCAAATATTCTGAAAGTTTAGTAACGTTTGACGAAAACCTCTGCGTGATATGAGGGGGGGGGGGGGGAATACGCATTTTTTGAAAGAAATGCTTGTATCTCCGTGGGTATAAGAGATAGTTTCACGAAAATATAAAAATAAATTCTTGATAGTTTAGAGAACTAGATATCATAACTTTTTAAGGCTGAGGGTTTTTGGTTTGGGTTTAGGATGCAGGTTTTCTTTTTTGTGCGGAAAAAAATAAGTTTTCTTGGCGGGGAAATTTTTACAACAGGGTTGTTTTTGATGAGATATCACATCTTTTTCATTCATATTATTACTTTATCTGTATTTTTAGAATTGAGAACTTCAAGTCAGAAAGTTTTCAAATGAAACAACGCTGTTTTGTGTTTTTGAGGAACAATAATGGCTAGCCTAATTTTACGTCAAGTTATTTTCTGACCATTAAGATTCTATGTTCGTTTCGCAAGAATTGGGCCGTTTAAATTCTATTGCAATCCTTGTATCCTCTCTGGTTCAAAGAAAGCTTCTTGGATAATAAAATACTATATTTTAAATTATACTCTTTTCGAGTATTTTACAACTTCTCGCAATAAATTGTATTACAGTTTCTTTATTTGACGGATTATTCAACATTTTCATGAAGGTTTCTTTAAATGTTTTACAGCTTGCGGGCTATTTTAATCTAGCTTTTCACTTTTTATTTAACGACATTTTTTCTTAAATCGTGGATTATTTTACATTTTATGGGATAATTTTAATTGTTTGGTGATTTTTCTTTCTCTTGATAGAAGTCTTTGTCTTGTTTAATACATAGTTTTGTTTAAAAGTTCATTAAAAAGACGAAATAACGCATGTTATCACCAAGCAAAAAAAAAAAAAAAAAACTAACCCATTAAATATTTTAAATTTGAATGAGTCAGAAGATCTATACAACTCTACTCGACATGACGCGCTCGGACTAAGCTCATTAAAAGTCTTGCTTAAATTAATTACAAAATTTTTTTTCAGCTAACAAATTACTACAAAGCACGGATATCCACACACGTATTTCCTATATTTTCAATTCATTATGTGTTGTTTGTGAAAAATCCATTAATTTAGAAAATAAGCAAACCAATAAAAAAGTGCTATTTTCCACTTTCGATTAAAAAGTTATATGTGTCGTGTTCATATACGTACAGTTTCATATAATATGTCACGCAAAATATTCTAATGATTTAACCCCAGTTTCACGCCGAAATTTAAAGTTTCTTCCCCCCTTAAATGTATCAAAACTGAAAAACAGGGGAAAGAAAATTTCGTATTGGCAAAACTTGGGGGGGGGGGGGAGGGCAGCATCCTAATCTCATTCATTAATTTGTTTCTCTGCTTAAATATAAACAAACGACATGGAATCTAAAACAGAAAGCCCAATGAGATAAGCAGTCGCTGTAGCAAATTTGTGATGTCCGCGTTGCAACTGTTGGATCTGTTTTAGTCTTGATTGAATTTCATTTCCTAAGACATCTTTGGAATAACTGTTAGATCTGTTCTAACCTTGCAATTGCAGTCCGAGATTAACAAACCCTATGAGCTGAGAGTAAGTACATCAGAATTTAGGGGAAATTAGTGATTTTCAAATTTTAATTACTCCAGCCCATAATGTTCCTGGGGGTTGAATTTTTGTATAAGTACTCAATGGCCCCCCAAGAATATGTATACAAAAAATCATTACCATTGCGCCCCGGAGGGCTGTGATAGAATCCCGGAAATGTACAATTTAGGGGTAAAAACGAGGGGAAGGGGGGGGGGTCAAATGGCACATCAGTAGGGCACAAGGAATGTGTGTGTGAAATTTCAGCTTGGTTACTTTTTTCGTCTGGGCTGCAGCCCTGTCAAAGAAAGCGAAAACTTTTTTGAACAGCGATTTTCTAACTTAAATTCCTCCTCCCCCTGATGGTCCAGAGGATTGTATTTTGATTTACGTCGTCAGGGCCACTAGAGATTGAGTGTACCCAAAATCAACTCCGGGGGTCTTCATGGGGCTGAGATAAAAAGGGGTGAAAAACCCAAAAAACTCCAACTTGTTGCGTCGCGTAAACTGTTCTTAGTCGCGTTTATTTTCTTTCGTCTTTCTTTGCGGTGGATTTACTTTTGTTGGCTGCTGACGTTTGGTTTCCTTGGCGGCCGGGACGCTTACGCGTCTCGTGAATTAATTACAATAAAAGGGAAAATTGACAGGGCCATCGAAGGTCAAGGTGTGCCCATCGTCAGTTTGAACTCCGATCCCATCCCCCTATAAAGTTTTCAAAAGCGGGTCCCTTCTAAGGACCGTGCCCCCAGTTTCTGACAAGGCTGAAATGGCCTTTCGTGGGCCCTGAAAAGTGAATGCGTGTTGGTTAAAAAAAGCATCTTAACGCAAAAATTAAAAATTAACCAAATAAGGTATCAGCACGATTCATAATTCTAATTAAACGTAAACCATTGATATTACGCTGAATAAAAGGTTTGCGAAAAATAATGAAAAGAAATATTCGTATTAAAAAAAATGAAAAGCGAAAAAAACCTAATGAGACTACTTCTGTCGTATATTTATCTCACTAGCGGGAGCGCAACTCATCCCTTTCGGGCCGCATAAGCTGGACGAACACAACTTATAAGTCCCGAATTAAGAGGGAAAATATTGACTTCGTTCATAACACAGAGCACCACTTGAAACGGTAGTCAAGTATGTACACCAGTTTTAAACCGTTATCGCTGGCAGCTCTGACGGAACGAAATTGAAACTGAAACTTCCGATATCCCTGGGCGGTCATTCCAAGCTCGTCAGCTTGCGAGATCAAGATTCTCGCTCACGTGATCGGCTGTGATGTGGAAATGTCGAAAAGTAGTATTCTAATCAACTTGAACTAAGCTTGCGGCTAGGTTCGAGTAGATAAATTGCTAAAATATTTATACACCAAGATGGCCTATGGCTTTTCTCTGTTGCAGATACTTATATAATAGGTTTTTCAGTCCCCACAAGAGTTGTATTTAACGACCTAAATGTATCGAAAATATCGATATTTTGAGAGCAATATATCGCGGTATTAAAATTCTGATATCGCCCAGCCCTAGTGATAACTGTAGTAATGTGAAGAAATTTTAAGAAAGCCCCCCAAAAGGGGACGCCGGGTACAAATGGGATTTCATCGTGCCCCCACGCAAAAGCGAAAAATGCTGTATTTAGCGGTGTTTTTATGTTCATATTTGCAAAACCTTCCTGTTATTCAATACACATTTCTTGTTTTGACCTTTTCACTGCTGGCGTGCATCGTACTTCAGAGAAAATTTCAAGAATATTTTAGCGCAACTCTGCAAACAGGCTTTTCTGCAACTAAACTGCTACCGATAAAGAAACTCTTTTACAGACGCACAGTGATGTGTTAAAACTGATTTTCCCTAGTACAGTGAAACCTGTGTAAGTTGACCACTTGCGGTGCAGTACTTTGGTGGTCAACTTAGACAGGTGGTCAACTTATAAAGGGTGTAATGATTTTTTTTTTTTTTTTTTTTTGTCATTTCTTGCACCATGTATTCATTTTTTGACTAATTGACACTTATTATTTCTGTTCAACTCACTTTCATTGTTTAGCATTACTTTGAAACAATAATTTAAAATGTTATTTAAATATTTTTAGAGATTATTTTCCCAGAATGACACATAATGTGTCATGCAAATTTAAAATTTCAGTAAATTGATTAAAAAAAGTCTTATTGTTTATGAAAAGCTACTCATTTGATATTAATAGTTCCTAAAAATTCATAGCTAATCAAAAATTACAAATTTTTCGCTTTATTTTTTTCTCATATACATTTATAACTCCATGATGATCTACTCCAACTCAAAAGGAGGTTTAGTTATGCTGCTGTTTCATTTAGTTGGTAAAATGCTGGTCTGACATCAAAAATATTCTTGGAAAGCTATAAAAAAAAATAATAATTAAAAAAATAATTTGCTAAATAAAATTTTAAAAAATAAACCATATGGTCAACTTTCAAAGGGTTTTTTACAATACTCCAAACCAAATTTGGTGTTCATTAGTGGTCAAGATAGACAGGTGGTCAAGATAGAGAGGTGGTCAAGTTACAGAGGTTTTCCTTCATTATATAAGATAGGACTAATTCCGTTCCAGACAAAAGCGGTCAACATAGACAGGTGGTCAACTTACAAAGGTGGTCAACTTTACAGGTTTTATTAATTTATGTGCTTTCATAAATAAACCATTCTATATAAAGATATATTAGAACAGAATTTTCACGCATTTCTCACAAAAACATTTTTTATTAAACTGAGATAAATACTGAGAAATTGAGGCTAAAAAGTACTGAATTTACCTCTCTTTCTCTCTCTTTTATTTTATTTATTTATTTATTTATTTATTTATTTGAAATGAAGTGTTTGTCAAGAACGTTTACTTTTTCACTTACGCGTACGTGTTCAGGAAGCACCAATGAGCAAATTCGCCTATTACCAAATATCGGTTAATCGTCAAAAAGATAAAAGTGTTCATACGCTTACGATTTTCAATGAAATATGCCAATATCCATTGATTAAAATTAATATTTCGGAATAGGTATTTAATTATAAGATCGATGATCTATTTTCAACAATACTAAATGAAAAATTTTAATAACATAATAAAACTTGATTTTTAAGAAATCAATAATCAAAAAGTGCCAGAAACTTAATTTCACAAAAGTCTTCGTACACTTCGAAAAAATATCTATACATAAGTAAATGATCAAACTTTTTACTAAGTTATTATTTAGTAGAATATCATGCAGTATCAACGATTTTTTAAACGTCTGGGAATAAGTTTCATTGATTTTTCTCTTTTTTTTGTGCAATTCTTGAGTAAGTGTTCAACCGCACTTCAAATCTTACCGATGTTTCTAGTTGGCTTTTCGTTTTAATGATTTAGTATTTTTGTAATTTAGCCACCAGGTTTCTCTAAATATTTTACATTAAGTTTAAATCTGGCGATTTAGCCTTTTAAGGACTATTTTCCAGGTACAAGACACAAACGTTGAACAAACGTGTTTCTTATATTTATCTTGATTTAAAAAAAAAGTTGCTTCCAATTAACCAAATTTTGTAGGCCAAGGGTTTAAAATTATTTTTTAAAATATTTAAATGAACAGCATGATTCGTTTTTTCATCAAAATATTCCAAACTAACAAGTCCTGAACCTCATACAAGAACACATTCACTGTCCTGATTAACTGATCCCAACAAAGTTCTTAAGATTAAATTCCTCGTTTTTCCATTTTTTACAATTATATAACAGTTTAACCAAAAATGTTGAATTTATTTTCATCTATATGTAAGACGTTATTCCAAAACGTTTTGAGCATATTGATCATTGATTTTGCGATGAACAAGAAAATTTCTGCGGGAAGAGGTCCGATCGAATTCAGTTAATTAGAGAACGTGGCAAAATATTTTAGGTAAAAATCAAACGTAAAATTTTTTAATAAATTCTATAAAAACTTTTACAGCACTCAAATGTGTATTTTTTATAACTTTTTTAACTGTAAATCTCCGATCACGCTTTGTTAACTTTGCTGGTTGACCTTTTCTCACTTTGCTTTTGATCCGATTATTAAGCACTTTTATTATACTTGGCCTGATTGTCACGGAAAAATCTGAGGCCTGCATTTGCTTATATCTCAGCAACTAGACCCCTTAGAGACTTCGGGATTTCACTAAATGATTTGCTTAATCTTACGGTACAACTTAACTCTAAAAAATTCAAATTCTAAAATAAAATTATTGTTTCGGTCAGGATGGAAAACAGCAAATTTCATGTAATTTCCCCATTAAATGTTAAAAAATAAAACCCATTGTTACAAATTTTGTTGCCTTGCAACAATAATGTTAATATTAATCATGATGAAAAGTTTGAATCAAGGCTTCTCTAGAGCAAACATGAAATGCTCTCATCTATGAAAATAATCGATAACGGGGTTTAGTAAAGAGACATCTTAGGATCTTTACCATGAGTAACTTGTATGTTTTGAATCAGAAATTAGTTTGCGAAACCTTTAATATTTAAATGGCTTTCATTAAATAAGCATACAATTGAATCCTAGAGAGGAACAAGGATTAATTTTTAGTGCCAACTGCTTAAAGTTTTTGACACGTACATTGTTTTTTTCCCCCCTTTCAGTACGGAGCATTTAAATGAAAAAATAAGGTGAAGTTTCGTGATGGTAACATTATTCTATTTCTGAAATACATTTACACTAAAAGGAATAAAATAACAGACTTTTTAAAAAAAATACTAAGTACTTTTTATAATGCACTCAAAAGTAAGTATTCCTATAGTTTTCAATTATTCCAAGAAAATGACACCACAAACGAAGAAAAGGGCGCCTTAAGTCAGGTAGAGAACTTCTTGTCATTATATTATCATAAATTTGAAACATTCATATTGCGTTGAAACTTGCATATTTTTTGAAGAAAGTTTGGTTTCAAATGACTTGAGCCGCACTTTCCTTCGTTTGTGGTGTCATTTTCTTGGAATAATTGAAAGCTATAGGAATACTTAAACTGTCAATTCTGCCCCCCAAAAAAAGTTATTTGGTCTTATTGAGTGCATTATGAAAAGTGCTTAGTATTTTTTTTAAAAATTCTGCTATTTTTTTAAAGCATTTTATCAAGCACTTCACTACAGAATGGTATGAATTAACTAATTTAGAGGCATTTCAAACCAATTTACCACTACTGTGAGAGAAAAAAAATCAAATTTCGAATGGTGTTTGTTGTTTTTTACGAACATCAGCCATTTTAAAATTGAAGCAGAATATTAGGGAATAAATTAACCAAAAGTTAAAGCCAAATCACTTTACAATGTCAACACAATGCAAAAATATTTTTTAAAAAAACGATATATGATCATTTTAATCATGATTTTATTCGAAAATATTTCAGTGCACGATGACTTTTGTGGCGTATTATTTCTCTGTCTCTTCGTTTTTTGACAAATTTCAAAAATAAGAAAAAGCCAATATTTTGAAAAATCTAATGGGTTTTATTAAGAATGGCATAGGAATGTTGTGTAAAATAAAATTGGACTTCGTATTTGAATTCAGTTTCGTGTTATTTTGGTTTTACTACAAAATTTCATAGTGTACGAACACTTTTGGTAGCCGCTGTATATAAACAATTTCAATATGATAATACGTGCTTTATGATCACAGGTAGCGCTATAGAAATGTTCTTTGTTTAGAGTCACTTCCCCATATTTCTGAGTCTTTCTTTTCCCCCTGAAAGTTGCAAGGTTGAAAAATTGTACTTATGCTATATTGACTGTAGAAAATGTTTTTCGTCTGCTGCTTTGAAATGACGAATTTTTCGAACGGCTCAAGCATCACTAAATAACGGAAAAATCAACAATGAATAAAAATCAATAAAATATTTTGTTATCATTCTTAAAACTAAAAGAGTTGGGTTGTTCGGCAAGGCGGAGGACTCATACCCAAAGGGTTTTGGGTTCGATGCCAGGCGTCGAAGATCCTCCGTGTTCGTTCATGGTGACTGTGACACGATAAATATGTAGTTGTTACTAAGTCCTGCAAGTGAATCAACACCTCTGGGAGTGTTGAACTAGGGTTTACTCGGTTTCTGGCCTGGATCAAAAAACATGTCTTCATGACCTCATCCAACCAGATACCAGATAGTGATAGGTGCGAGGAACACTGGAGTCCGATATGATGATACTTAAGAAGTTAAAAAGATGAATATTTTTTCAGGAGTATTTAACAGTCATTGTCTGGAAGGATCAGGCAGGTTGTGATTGTTGACATTTTTAATTTTCTTTATCTTTGCAAATGTTGTTCCTTATCATGAATGTAATGTTTGTGCAAAATATGAGCTTTGTCTGCCTTACCGTTTTTGGGAAATTCAATTTTTAAATTTAGGGGGCGTGGCACATTTTTGCGAAATTCATTTCAAATTTGCAGATTTTCAAGTTCTTGTTGCTTTAAACGCCCGTATAATGATGTGGATTTTTAAATTCTTTACTATTATGTGGTCTTCTTAGATACTATTACAGCTGTCAAATCGGTGTCACTACGAGGGCGACGGCCACAAACTTCGTTTAAAAATGACCGAAAATGAATTTTCTTACTACATTCAATGCCAATTTTCTCAAAGCGCCTTCATGATGACACATAATTTTACATAAATTCCTAGCTACACTTGCATACATCAAAAATATGTAATAAAATTGGTGTCACTATAAGGGCTCCAGAAGATATTAGAACTTTTATGTGATAAATTTTACAAAAATGCAAATGTTTAAAATCTAACTACTACTCTCGCCCTCATAGCAGAGATCTGAAACTAATTAGGTTTGATAACCAACATGTTCGTCTAATATATGAAATAAAAAAATCGGTGTCACTCCTATTACTTTCGGAAATATAATCATTCGAAATTAGTATGTTATGGAGTTATTTAAAAAAAGACTTTTCTAATTCGAATGGCTTTTTGCTCGGTTTGTTTTAAACTTTAACATAAAATTACAGTAGTGACACCTAAAATAATATGTTTTTAATGCTTTTTATAAAACAAGCTTTATAAAAAGCATTAGAAACACAGTAAATCGATATAGGTACAGATGGACGTATTGTATAATGTGCATTATGGCTAAAATAGTCGTACTAATATTCATATTTTTTCAACCATACTAATTTTTTATCTGTTATTTATATTAAAAATGCAATTATTTATCACATAATGTCTTAAATAGTGATGAACATAATGTATTATATTGCGAGAATTCAGAATCTGAAACATAATTTCAGGATGACGTAGACTAAAACGAAGAAAACATAAAAAATCAAATCAACCCAGTTTCAGAAAGACGGTCATTTCTTATTGATATCTGGTAATTTTGTAGCATTAAAGATTGGTAAAACATGGTATTCCGGAGAAATAGTAGAAGTTGACCATTTGCAAGTAAAGGACAAATGCATGGCAAGAAGGATTGGAATAAATAAATTTATTTGACTGGAAAAAAGGCGAGTATTGGTATGATAATCTTAACATATTATGCACAATAGATCCACCTGTACCTATATCAAAACGAGCATTTTCTATTCAAGATAAAGACGCTCTTACTACCCAAAGCTGTTTATGTTAAACGTTGCTTCTTTGTAATAAATTAAAAATAAATATGGTCAAAACACTATCTGGGTGTGATAAGATTAAATTAACAAAATACATAAATAAACAAATAAAAAAATTAAAAATAATAATAATAAATGAAAAAAATTCACCACAACATACAAACTTCGAATGATTATATTTCCAAAAGTAGTAGCAGTGACACTAATTTTATTAGTTCAAATGTTAGACAAACGAGTTGGTTATCAAACTTAATTACTTTCAGATCTCTGCTATGAGGGGGCTAGTTGTAGTCAGATTAGCAAATGGTCAACTTCTACTATTTCTCCGGGATACCACGTTTTCCTAAGCTTTAGTGCTACAAAATTACCAGATATCAGTAAGAGATGACCGTCTTTCTGAAACTGGGTGATTTGATTTTTTATGTTTTCTTTGTTTTAGTCTACGTCATCCTCAAATTATGTTTCAGATTCTGAATGCTCGCTATATAATACATTATGTTCATCACAATTTAAGGCATTATGTTATAAATAGTTGCATTTTCAATATAAATAACAGATAAAAAATTAGTATGGTTGAAAAAATATGAATATTAGTAAGACTATTTTAGCCATAATGCACATTACACAATACGTCCATCTGTACCTATATCGATTTACTATGTTTCTAATGCTTTTTATAAAGCTTTTTTTATAAAAAGCATTAGAAACATATAATTTTAGGTGTCACTACTGTAATTTTATGTTAAAGTTTAAAACAAACCGTGCAAAAAGCCATTCGAATTAGAAAAGTCTTTTTTTAAATAACTCCATAACATACTAATTTCGAATGATTATATTTCCGAAAGTAATTGGAGTGACACTGATTTTTTTTATTTCACATGTTAGACGAACATGTTGTTTATCAAACCTGATTAGTTTCAGATCTCTGCTATGAGGGCGAAAGTAGTAGTTAGACTTTAAACATTTGCATTTTTGTAAAATTTATCACATAAAAGTTCCAATATCTTCTGGCTCCCTTATAGTGACAGCAATTTTATTACATATTTTTGATGTATGCAAGTGTAGCTAGGAATTTATGTAAAAACGTTGGTGTCATCATGAAGGCGCTTGGAGAAAATTGGCATTGAATGTAGTAAGAAAATTCATTTTCGGTCATTTTTAAACGGAGTTTGTGGCCGTCGCCCTCGTAGTGACACCGATTTGACAGCTGTAATAGTATCTAAGAAGGCCATATAATATTATAGAATTTAAAAATCCATGTCATTATCCGGGCGCTTAAAGCAACAAGAACTTCAAAATCTGCAAATTTGAAAAACACGCAAAAATGTGCCACGCCCCCTTAATTTAAAAATTGAATTTCCCAAAAACGGTAAGGCAGACAAAGCTCATATTTTGCACAAACATTACATTCATGATAAGGAACAACATATGTGAAAATAAGAAAAATTAAAAATGTCAACAATCACAAATGCCGTAAACTGCCTGGTTCTTACAGACAATGGCTCGTAATTAAATACACAGCAGTCATTTTTAAGTTAAATAGAATGTCAGTCAGTTACCGAGAAATTATCTGCGTTCCAGATGCAAACTTCCATTTCTACTCATTTAGCACTTTAATACACTTAATGTAGGCAGCAGAGGTTGAAATTTCGTAAATTTTCATGCTTTCCATGTGAACTTTTTATGCTGAGAGGGAAAAGTTGATTTTTTAAAATAACTGACTGACTTTTTTTTTCATTTACTGAATTCAAAATTGCTTCTGAACGAAACACTTTTAGGTTTGTCTTTTCTTTATTTTAATATTATTATAATAACTCGCTGCGTAACCCGGCTTTTCACGGTCTACCTCGAAAATAAAAGTTAGGTCAAATGGCGCTAGTTCAACAATCAAGCTTGAACAAAAAATAAAATCTGTAAAATTTCGCGACAGATCGCGGAAAAAAATCACTAAAGAGGGAAAACTTTGACTCCCCAATTACAGGTAAAGCGTCAAAACAAAAGCAAGAATTTTATTTGTCCACAATCGAGAAAAAAAATTATTCTCAATGATTTTGCTCACGCTAATTAAAACTGAGCTCGCGGCAGACGATAAATTTCCGATTTAAAACTGATTTCCTTCAACTTAAAAATGCCTATTACTTTTCTCTAGGTGATTTTAGGGATTTGGCTGGCTCCAATTCCAGGAGGGGGGGGGGGGGAATCTTCCAAAGAGTTTTTTTTTTTTTTTTTTTTTTCGCGGCTTTTTGAATGAGACTGATTTTAGGACAATCGGATAATTATTTCAATTAGAAAGATCCGTTTAATGCCATTTTTCGGTCCTAAAATTAAAATTCGAACGGTTCGGTATTTTTTTTTTCGTTTGTGACCGCCCCCACATACGGTCACAGTTACGCGCGATTTGTTATAACGTTTTCGGTGGGAGGTATTGAATCGCCCTCCTTACAGCTCCGATCTAGCACCAAGTGATTTCCTTTTTTTTTTCCAAACACTTAAATCAGTATTTCAGAAGAGATGCCCAGCGATTCAGCAAGTCGTCCTGACGTGGTTTCACAACCTTGACGATGGTTTCTTCCAAACCGGTTTCGATGGTTTGATGTACCGCTGGGACAAATGCCTCGATAAGTATGGTGACTTTATCGTCACCTCAGAGCTGCAGTAAGATATCTAATCCCAGAAATAACACTAAAATATCTTACTATTGCTCTGAGGCGACGATATAGAGGAGTAACCTTTTCCTTTGCTCGTTATATTATAACATTTTCCTAATTCCTGCGCTTGTTATCTTACATTTTGAAACGTCCTAGAATTATTAAAATGAAATAAATTCCCAACAAAATAGGGTAACGGCACCAGTAACAGTCATGAGTTTGGATTTAAGTAATTAGAATTTTAGGCAGGTAAAAAACTGATGTTGCTGTGGCCCATGAATACGGTGCAGACATAACGTGTTATCAGAGGGAACTTTATGAGCCAGTTGGTATTTACAAGGCAGTGGTGGAAGGTTATGAACAGCTATCACGAGGTCTGCCGGCAAGGGCGCCCATATAAGGGGGGGGGGCTCGAGCCCCCCCCCCCCTTTAAATTAGAACTTCCTTGCTTTAAGTACTTTTTTCTTTGCAAAAATGCAAAAACATTCCTTCTCCAGCCATTAATGAATGCGTTATTAAAAATGTCAAATTTTAATGACTCTAATCTGCCCTGAAATCGGTTTCCACATGGAAAATATCCAGCTAAACCACGAGGGAAATATTTGAGCCCCCCCCCCCCCCTTTCAACTTTGCATATGTGCGCCCATGTCTGCCGGTATTCCATGTTAACTTGAATATATTAAGGCTTTAGTTCTAAAATTGAAAAATAATTGCACATTTTGAAGAGAAAAAGGGAATGTCGTTCATTGCCCACCCTTTCCTCATCGTATCTGTTATTGGGTACCATCAGTTCTGGGGGTCGGACCGTTTTTCGAAATTGAGCGAATAAAAATCTAATTAACTCATTCAAAGGGTCCAGAAGCAGCCAAACGTTAGATGAAATGCAGTTGCATGAGAAAAAGTTTAAAAAGCATAAATAAATTAAAAGGCTCAGAAAATTGAGTTAACCTCAGAGCGATGTCTTAAGCATGTCTGTTACTGGTGCCGTTACCCTATATCAAACTTAGAGACGAATAAAAACAGAAAAACAACTATGATTGTTTCAAAATAACAAATTTATTTAAGTTAATGTATTTCTTAATTTTTTGAGCTTTCAGCAAAATGGAAGTAATAATGAAAAATACAGTAAAGTTAAGCAATTCTTCCCGGTAGGCGTAAAACGCACATCAAATTGTGTTGTTGGTTGTTGTGAAAATCAAGGCAAGAGAAAACAAACTTTTTATACATAAATGAAACCAAGAAATTAATTCCATTTATTAATTATTTACTTATTCTTTCATTTAAAATTATTTATCAGTTTTTATTTTTGACTATGCTTATCGTATTAAGAAAAGCTATACAGAGAATAAAAAGCGAAAATGAAAAGACTAGAGAAGGTAAGGTCTCAAGTTTAGAGATGCTATAAGACGGATTATTCAGCTTAAATTTAGAGCTTGGAGATTAATTACCCCAATCAGTACTCCTTGAAAAAGTAGGAGACGGCTTAGTCTTCCAAAAATTTGAGTTCAAAAAATGATACAGTCAATATTCGTCAATTATTAGTCAATATTCCTTGAAAAGGTGCGAGAAGGATTAATTTGCTTAAAATTAAGGCTTCGAAACTCATTAGCTACGTCTAAAATCCTCGAAGATGAATTAGTCTGGCCAGAATATAGAACTTGAAAATTCCTCAGTTGAAACAAGAGTGCTTGACAAATTGAGAGACGAAGTATTCTGGCTAAAGTTGGAGCTTGGACGTTCATTTTCCGAATTAGTATTCCTTGTACGAGTAAGAAACAAGTTAGTCTGCCTAGCATTTGAGCTTGGAGATTCATTATCCGGTGTAATATTTCTTGAATAAGAAGATGGATTAGTACGCCTAAAATTGGGTCTTCGATAGCGATTATCTGAGGCAGAATTCCTTGGAGAATAAAACTGAGTGATCTGCCGAAAATTTGAGCTTGAAGGTTCTCTTTGCGTATTCCTTGAAGAAAAAGAAAATGCATTAGTGTGTCTAAAATTAGATCCTCGATAGCGATTATCAGAGACAGAATTCCTTGGAATATACACTTGATTAATCTGCCTTACGTTTGAGCTTGAAGGTTCTCTTTCCGTATCAGTATTCAATGAAGAAAAAGGATGCGAAGTAGTCTGCGTAGGATTAGAGCTTGGTGATTCATCATTTAAATTAGTTTTTCTTGAATTACTAGCATGCAAGGTAGTCTGTCTAGCATTTACGTTTGGAGATTCATTATCAGAAGTAGTATTTCTTGAAGAAGAAGAAAGCGATTTAGTGTGTCTAACATTAGATCCTCGATAGCCATTAGCTGAGGCAGAATTCCTTGGAGAATAAAATTGACTGATCTGCCGAAAATTTGAGCTTGAGGGTTCTCTTTGCGTATCAGTATTCCTTGAAGAAAAAGAAAATGAATTAGTGTGTCTAAAATTAGATCCTCGATAGCGATTAGCTGAGGCAGAATTCCTTGGAGAATGAAATTGATTGATCTGCCGAAAATTTGAGCTTGAGGGTTCTCTGTGCGTATCAGTATTCCTTGAAGAAAAAGAAAATGAATTAGTGTGTCTAAAATTCGATCCTCGATAGCGATTATCAGAGACAGAATTCCTTGGAATATACACTTGATTAATCTGCCTTACGTTTGAGCTTGAAGGTTCTCTTTCCGTATCAGTATTCAATGAAGAAAAAGGATGCGAAGTAGTCTGCGTAGGATTAGAGCTTGGTGATTCATCATTTAAATTAGTTTTTCTTGAATTACTAGCATGCAAGGTAGTCTGTCTAGCATTTACGTTTGGAGATTCATTATCAGAAGTAGTATTTCTTGAAGAAAAAGAAAGCGATTTAGTGTGTCTAATATTAGATCCTCGATAGCGATTAGCTGAGGCAAAATTCCTAGAAAAATAAATTTGATTAATATGCCTAAAATTTGAGCTTGAAGATTCATGGTCTGGACAGACATCATCTGAATTAGTATTCGTTGAGGAAGTAGGAGACGATACAGTCTGCTTAAGATTTGAGCTTGGAAATTTATTATTCGAACTAAAATTCCTTGAAGAAGTAGGAGACAAACTAGTCTGCATAAGATCCGATCTTGGAGATTCGTTTTCCCATCTAGTATTTCTTGACGAAGTAGGAGACGAAATACTCTGACTAAGATTCGCCATTTGCTAACACCTCGAAAAACTCTAATGTATATTTCGAAGATGAGAAAAAATGGCTACCTAGAAAATGATAGACAAATCACACTACTTAAATATTGTACTGGTGCCGTATGTCTTCTTATACGCTAAAAGTCGTTGGTCCTCAGTTTCAAACTTGAAATAGTTGATTTAAAACTTTGATTTGTTGTAATGAATGTCCGAAAAGAGAGAGAGAGAGAAGCCACAATGAAATGTTCAGTCTATTATTACATTGAGTTGACTTGCAACTAGGGTAATTCAACTGAAATGAACCGAGATTTTGACCAATGTTAAAGAGATAAGACACAAATGAATGACCTACTGGTCTTAAGTTATATATTTTAGTCAGTTCGGTACTTGTTTAGAGAGCCGTTGTTCTATTGAGGATCAAAGCTTATTTCTCGATATTTCCATTGAATATAGTGTCTAGCCATTCATCTTAAGAGTATTTTTTAAAAAAGTTTAGGTCAGAAGAGGTTGTTTAGACTTGCTGTTAGAAAATTATTTTATTCCACTTAAGTGAAAAAAGTTTATGTTGTTGGATGCTCAGAGATGCTCTTAGAAAAACTTTAGCTGTAACTGTAACTGTGTTCATCAATAACCTTTCAATTTGGTTGGACAAGAATGGCGAACCTTTTCGAATAAATTCAAATAATCTCTGGTAAAACTTCTGGTAACTCCCGAAGAGGGTCAAAATTCTAAAGCAGCACCTCAGTTTGGAGAGAAATCTTCCTGTGAAAAATTATAAAAACATTTGTTACTGAGTGAAAATTATTACCGTTAGATTGAAAAAAAAAGGACATAGTTCAAAACTAAACAGAACTAGTTTCTACAGTAAATTCTCGATAATTTGCGCAAAAGGTTGGTACGGTGACCACGGGTAAATCAAATTTCGTGAATAATCCGCAAAATAGGTTTTAAAAAAACATACTAGTTTATGCAATAGCTTTAAAAAATCAATAACACTTGCATACATTTAAGCTATATTCAGCACTAAGTTATCGTCCTTAAGCCAGGGCTAAAGCAGAACTACATGCAATATACCAATTTGTGGGTTCTCCCATATTCAATGATATAACATCTGCCTCCAAGTCGATTATTCACAATTCCAGAAAAAAAAATGTAAAAGCTAAAAATAGATCACTCATAGTTGCGTCGCTCATTAGCGTCGGTTTCGGTGACCTTGCATGGTTTGATATCAATGGAAGGGAAGGGAACGAAAGAAACAGGAATTGATTAGAATAGATTGAAAATGGATAAATAGATAAACAAAATGGAGGCATTTTTCTGCATATATTTAATCAATACCCAATTTTTATTTTTTCTTTAAAAGTGAAGGACCGCGGATAATTGAGAGTTTACTGTAGTTCGGATAGAGATATAGAAGCGACAGTGTGTCCTTTCTAGAGATGAGTTCGGGCTCATTTTTGAGGGCCCAGGCCCGCCCGAGCCCGGGTGATATTGTCTCGGGCCAAAATCCGAGTCCGCCCAAGCCCGAAGGAAACTTTCTTGTGCCAAAAACCGAGCCTTCTACAGTCTGACATGATCTCTCTGTTAATGAAATATGTTACGTAAAATGTTCTTCATTAGCAGAAGTTTCTAAATTTTATCAAAATGCTCCACACCAATTGCATTACTCTATGACATACTGCAATAGTAATCGCAAAAAAACACTTTTAATAAGCGATTTTTTTTGGGGGGGGGGTAAATTTTTACAATGATTGAACTTATTTATATGTTTCTTTCATTTTCTCATATTAGGAAAATGTTTATTTTCTGTGAATTTTTTTGGAGATTGACGATTGAATATCTTTGCTTGAGTCCGAGCCCGCCCGAGCCCGAAACCTATTTTCGGTTCTAGAGCCCGAGCCCGTCTCATCTCTAGCCTATCACTGGCGTAAAACCTGCTGGCACCACAGAGATACAGTGATCTCTCGCGTATACGCGACCTCTGTTATGCGCGTTTTTCTCACAGGCTCGGCCAGCGATAAAGGAAAACAATGTTAACTCTTGTTCATTTATACGCGAAACCTAAAATGCACCTTTCACTTATGCGCGATAAAATGTTTTCAAGTTTTATAGTTAAATCGCGTATTTACGCTTTGCTTATCGGAAGATTTGTACCCTTCTTGTTCTGTCTCTTGGAATGCATTCACGCGCCTCGCGCCTTCATTCCATTGTTCGGATTCTTCCAAGATCGCGTTCTTTTTCGCACAAGTGCGCAATTGGGGGTGGAATTAGTCTTTTGATTGACATCAAGAAGAAAGAATGGCTTATGTACGAAAAGGTTGACGTCACTAAAACGTCGTGGTCAAGCGGTAAGCATTAACGCAGTCTATCGAGGATCTTTTGCATCCTCGTAGACTATAGCTCTGATCACGCGACATTTTTTAGGTTTTGAGGCATTCGCTTAAATGCTACACACTGTAAAGTGTATGAAAACTGATAAAACGCACAAAAAATTTTACATTTTTGTTAAATTACAATGCATAAACGGAAATTATGTGCATATTTATTCATTAGCATTAGTAGTGTACTATTGGTATCAATATAACTGATGTTAATTTATTACATTTAAGCTTATTTTTGGGGTTTTCACTTATGCGCGAATCTCAGTTGTGCGCGAAAATTTCCTTGTCCCCTTTGGTCGCGTATAAGTGAGAGGTTACTGTAGTAAACAACTAGAGGGAGCGCTTCATCATCCAGATGCGGCAAAAATTAGCTGTTAACATGAAAAGAAAATAGTGACCCAATAAGAGGAGGGGGTATTTGGCATCTTTCTCGCCACATTGTCGGGAAATTAATGAATGTTTTCAACTCAGTGTGCGAGCTATAAAACGTTTCGCTCACCAAGAAGTAATGATCAGAACTACTTCCATGCGTACAGCCAAAATAATACCTTAGCTCGCGCTCTAGTTACATTTTAGCTCTATGGTTCGCACCAATGTATACTGTAAACTTCAGTGGGAAAAGAGGTAGTTGCTGGTTGAGGAAACACGCACTCTTTATCATAAAAAGACAACTTTTATTACAACAAAGCAGGGTTCATACACTTGCGGCTAAAAAATAATCCCCGACTTTTCCGGTTGTTTTTTAGAAAATTCCAGATTACTCGCTTCATTCAAAATTAAGTTTAAATAGCAATATTTTCATAATAATTAAAATTGTTTTAGGTAGGAATGCGAAAGAACTGAAACTTCTCCCTTTAGATTTAAAAAAAAAAAATCTTGGATTTCTTTTTTCCTTCTTTTCTCCCTCAAAATTTAAATTTTTTAAAACCATTTTGCTCACAATTGTTTTATTTCGTTTATTACATTTTGAAAAGAAAGTACTTTCAACTTATTTTAGCGTTTCATTGATGCCACATACCATGCGTAATATTAGCGTTTTGCTGTAGTCGCGCATCAATCTTTTAGCATCCGCTTTTGATTTACAATATTTCTTTTTATTTTCTTATTAGTATATAACACAAAACATATTGAGCAAAATACACAGCTAATTTTCAGCATAAATATGATTAACTTGTTGCATCGATCGGCGTACCATATAATGCATAATAACAAAAATCAACATCCGTCGATCATAGGCCAATGCCAATAAGCATTTTTATTTCTTCTTTCGCATAGAAAAGTATGCTTACATTAAAACTTCAAATTTGCTTTTCTAGAAAGTAATTGTTAATTTTGAAAATTTCATAATTTTTTGCACATTTTATGTTGTTTTTAATAGTTTACATTGAGATAAACATCCAATTCGGTTTTTGGAAGTTTACGTCTACTTCCATCGTGCAAACGACCAAATATGGCGAGTAAGTGAAAAATTTAAGATAATTTTTGAATTTGCAGCATAAAAGAAGATATAAATAATTAATAATCCTCAAAAAACTACAATTCAGACAAAATAGTCAGTTTTTAGCACATAAGCGTCTAAATCAGCTGGAATAAAATTATGTTCTGAAGATAAAATTTTGCATTTTTCTAGAACATAATTACGAATTATCGGGAGGGGAGGCATATTTTGCGTTGTTTTCAATAGTTTGCATTGCAATAAACATCCAATGCCGCCGTTTTCGGGAACTTAGGCACTGAAAAAGTCTTGTGTACATCCGTCTCGGGAACGACCAAATATGGCGTCTACGCCCAAAAATAAGAAATAATTTTTTGAATTTGTAACACGAAAAGCATATAAAAATAATAAATCTTCATGAAACTACAATTCAGTTGAAAAGTTTTTAGCACATGTGCGTCCAAGGCAATGAGGATAAAATAAAGTTTTAAGAACAAAACTTTTCATTTCTCAAGAAATTTATTTAAAATAATAATAATAATAAAACAAATTGCAGCCCATTTTGTGTCATTTTCATTGGTTTGCAGTTAAAGAAAACATTCAATTCTGCTTTGTTTTTGGAAACTTAGGCACTTAAGGATCGTGTCTACTTCCATCATGTGAATGACCAAACATGGCGACTACGTTTCACACGTAGCTAAAAAGGCTTTCCGATCAAAATAACGATTTTCCCCGATCGAACCTCCCATCTTCAGGCTTGTGCTTCCAAAGCAGTAAATAGGGAAGTTTTCGATTTTTCAATTTTATTTTTATATGATAGAGTAACATGTATGAACATCATAGGTGAAAAAATTTTTGCGATACGATAAGTAGTTTTTTTTTTAATTAATTTTTAAAGTTCAAGCGCTTGTGACGTCAAATGGCATAGGAAGTGACGTCATGCGCTCTTCCGATAGGGGAGAAGCCGAAGGGGAGAAGCACGCATTCGACTTCGAAGAGGAAACGTAAAAGGCTTATCTCCTCGCGTTTCTGGAACATTAAACCTCTCATCCTCTCGGAAAGATTCGAATATCATCATTGATGTTACATGAGGAAGATTATTTAGATTGTGCTTTAACGAATCCGGTCTCCATAGTCTGTTCAAAAGGATTATTGAATTTCTAAAAAATAAAAATATAAGCGCGCTCAAAATGTCCCTAGCGAAAACAAGGGATCTTCGGCGGAAGGCTGCCCATTCGCGCCCTGTGACGTAGGCTCGTGACGTTTCAGAAGAGCGCACTTTTGCGCGTGGATTTTTAAAAATTCATTAAAAATCAACCGCGGTGTTTTAAAATTCGGCGATGGTGAATTTTTTAGTTTTGAGGGTCAATTAACAATATCCAATAGCCAAAATATGAACATTTAATAGGTTGCAACTTCCCTATTGTCTTCTTCCCTGTTGAGTTTGCGCATAATTCCTGTTCACCCGAGGAATTTTTTTCTTGGGAACTATTGAAGATCAAAATGGCGGATGCGGAAGTTTTTTTGGCTCGCCACTTTTTTTATTGCCAGCGTCATTTTGCCTCAAAATTTTTAAAATTTCTTTCAGGAAACATCGCTAAATAGATTAGAAAAAGAAATTGTAAAAAAATTTTTGTTGCTATTTGGAAAATTCCCTCACTGTGTCATTTTTCCTGACAATTAAAGGTTTTCCCGGAGCGTACGAACCCTGACAAAGGCACCTATTATAAGGCTCTGGGTATTCAAATTCTCCCAGAAAAAGCAGATGGCTTTAGAATTTTGAGAAAATTCCCCCATACACATACGGAAAAAAAAAAGCAGTCGCGGGACTTGCCGACAGTAGCTACGCTTTTATTGAAGAACACAAGCTTATAGTGTTGAAGTTGATAAATTTAACTGAAACTTAATTTAGTGATTAATTTGATGTTCAAATATTCGTATATGTTACGGTGAATTTCACAAACTGGAGATCGTAAATAATTATCTATGATTATACATAAGGTGACCATATGTCCCATTTTGAACGGGACAGTCCTGTTTTCAGATATCCTGTTCCGCTGTCCCTGCACCAACTGAAGTGTCCCGTTTTCGGAAAAGGCAAACCGGAACATAATTATTTCATATCGACGCATAATTATTTGTATGTCTGGGCCTAGTGCACGCATAAAAAAGTAAAATATGAAGTTTTGCTGAGAATTTCATTTTTTAAAAAAACTCGGCATCCAATATATTCAAGCAAAAATTTATTCAAATTACATTGAAAATTTACACCAATCCCTCTCTTTTTCGTCGGTCATAAATAACTTTTGAAAACGCCAGTTAATTTTTTAAATCTATACACTTACCGAAGACCTAAAACTGATAAATGTCACGTTCTAAGGAAAAAAATAAGTGGTCACCTTAATTATCAGGGTCTGCCGATATATATCCGATATTTATTTTGAAAATATCATGATATTTTGATATTTTCTATATTTATTTTTTCAGCAACGGTATTTTCAATACGAAAACTATATTAATCATAGTAATAGTGTTAATTTATTTTTAAAAATAACCTAAAAGTTGTGTACGATATTTTATGATGTATTAATATATCATCAATATAACAAAGTAATATAATATTCCTTTTTTACTTGTATTTTATAATCATAAAATTATCAGTAGTGTAATAATTTAAATTCATATTAAAAGTGCCTTATACATTAAGCATTGCTCAGAAAAAAAGAAAATGTCACCGACTAATGCATATTATTTTTTTCTGAATGATATAAATAAAAGTAGCTAACAGGAGAAAAATGAGTAAAACAGCAAATGCTAAATTAACTCCATTAAAAATGGTAGAAATGTAAAATGAAATATATATATAAATAATTAAAGAAACCTTATTTTCAAGTCTACATATTGTAATTATAATATAAGAAAATATAGAGTTAATTGAGGATGCATTTACTATTTTGAAGACTTCAGTCTGTGCTAACTGAAAATATCGGATATATATCAAAATATCGGATATTTTCAATAGTTTCGAAAATATCATGATATTTTCGAGCCCTGTTAATTATACATAATCACCAATTAACGTGGTAAATGTAGCAATTCAATATTCATCAAATTTACCGGTTTATTTAAATAATCCCAGACTCATGATGAGGAACGCAATAAATTCGAATTATTCTTTTGAGAAACGACGGTTTATAATTCCAAAAACAAATAATATTCTCATCTCTGATTAGTTAGTTAACAATTAAAAGAAAGTTATGCTAGTTATAAAAACTTACAAAACTACTTTAATTTTAAAAAGTTATAAAAGTGGTGCTGCTTGGGGTGCTCTATTGGGTATCCCAGTGCGAACAAATTAGATGTTATAATAATTATATAATGTAATCAGCAATATAACCATCAGTCCCGGGTGTCACTCTTCGGGTGGTGACACCCAAAATAGATTTTTGAGCTAATGAAAAATATAAATATGTAATTATTAAAAGATTTCATTTATGAGATTTCGTGGAAATCAGAGCACAATGTTGTGGGAAGGGGCGGTTACAAACGAATTTAGAATAAATTCTACAAAAAATGTACTTAAAATTTATACTTCCGTTTTAATATAACCTTTGTTACATCATAAAAAATAAAATGTAATGTAGGGTTGGTTGGAGTAAGTGGGACCCCTATTGAGAATAGTTCGTTTTTGAAACCTTATACAAAAGTTTTGAAACAAAAAGTAATAAACTTATTGTCTTATTTTATCTTGGACACTGTTAATAAACAAAAGTTCTTTCTAAAATAACGCTTTAAACATTCTTAACGATTATATTATTTTAAAAAATCGAATTGGTGTCCCACTTATCCCATATAGTAGGGGGTAAGTGGTTCAAGCACCCCTTTTTGTTTGAATTTAAATGAAGCATATCTAAAAAAGGGGTAAGGGGAGGTATTACATGATAAAGTATGTACATTTTTAGTGTGAATTATTTTTTGTAAATGCATGCATTTTTGAGACATTTACTGTCTTTTAAATATGTTTCACGGAAAATTTTAAAACCAGAAACAAAACAATTTCATTTGTAAAATTTATTGAAAGCCTATAGGTATATATTTTACTTTTACATATAAACTTAATGAACGTAAGACAGTTGTGTAAGATCAATTTGAGTAAATTTGCCAAAACTTATAAGTTGAAAAAGAAATTGGAAACACTAAATGACTGCGTCTATGTAAAATTGGCTACGGAAGTAGCCATTATCGCTTCATCCTCAAAAATTATTCCAACATCATCTGCACTTTACCAATAAAATGTGTCACAATTTATATTCTTAAAATACGCCGCCAGCATAGTTATTCCATCCGAGAACTGCAGTTTCATGCTTTTTAGCACTCATCAGCCCGGAATAGGAATCACCTGAGCTGGAGGTGAAAAACCTCTTAAGGGAGCCAAGAGAGCCAAACAAACTGGTAGCTAATGTAGAATTAGCACACCAGATGGGTGACCGCAGCAATGGTGCGGTTCAACTCAAAGATTGATGGCAAAGCATGGTATTTTGTAGTATTAGGGCGGTAACTTACTACAAAACAATTTATATTCGTTCTTGCAAATTCTAGTCTTTTTTAATTTGTATCATCAACTTCCAACAATAGACTTACTTAAATCTTAATGATTTTCTTTCACGTATGTTTCATAAATACATAATCATCAGCTTTAGCAGTTTTTGTAGCTGAACTATCATGTCCTACTAAGTCATCATAGTTGTCTTACATTTCACCAGCAATACAAATATTTAATCAGAGTTGCTTTTGATATTGAAATCCCTTGTCTAAAACTGCGTTATTGGAGTTTCAATTCCGAAAAATTGCCGCGGGAGGGACACGGAAACCTTTCCTCTCTTTAACATTACTAACGTTTGTTTAAAACTATTTTTAAAACTACAATTTTGAAAACGGTCCGGGGAAGAGCCACTGAGCCACCCTTTTCCTAACATAATCTAAGCTATCTGCAGTTGCGTTTTTAGTTTCAATTTTTAAAAAAAATGCCACTGAAGGTCCACCAAGCCTCTCCTCTCCCTAACATTACCAGAGTCGCCTTAAACTAAAAACTCAAAAATTTTCCAGGGGAGAAAGTCCGGGAACTTTTATTTCTGAGTCAATATTATACTTACAATAGGGGTCGTATTGCTTAGATCGAGTAATGATTCTCACGCAAATCAAAAGCTGAATCCTCTCTCATCGTAGTTTAAAATATATTAAAGAAACGAGCTGATGTGTGCATCACATGACTTCCTTTTACTCCAATTTAATGTCATTTCCCCGTTACTGGCAATTTTAATGTGATTCAATAGTTTACTCTCTAAATATCACCAACGGTGGCCAAATTGAAATCAAATTTAAAATTTAAAAAAAAAATCGCCAAATTTGTCGCCAAGTTGGCGACAAAACTTGGCGACCAAAAGAATGGCGATATATCGCCAAGTGTCCGACAAATTATATCACCACTTGGGTTTAAATCGAAATTAACAACGATTTCCCCTCAAAAAGGGGCAAAAGACCGCCTTAGGAACATCCGAATGCAACCAAAAGAAAAGGTTCACAACTAGATCGCGCTAGGAGTCTACGTATCAAATTTCAACTTTTTAGGACATACCGTTTTTGAGTTATGCGAGATACATACACACATACACACATACACACATACGCACATACATACGTAGATACGGACGTCCAGAGAAAATTCGCTGTAATTAACTCGGGAGTCATCATTATGGATATATCGCGTGTCTATACGTTCTTAGGCACTTATCCACGTGTGGTCGAGTCGAAAAAAAAACTCAATATTCATTCGGGGGTGAGTAAAATGGAAATTAAGGTCGATTTTTGAGTGAAAATTTTTTCGCGAATACAATACTTCCTTTTTTGTAAAAGGAAGTAAAAAGGTGGGATGAGGTGCTTGCTAAAACCCATACTCTTCCCTCTTAGCTTTTTTTTTTTTTTTTTTTTAATCTCGCGACGGGCCTGAAAAATTTAGTATTGTTATTATTTTAACTGGGATTTATACATAAATTACAAATTTTGCAGGCATATGCAGTAAATAGAACAAATCTGGTAGCTGCAACACTCAAATTTGAAGTTCGAAGCAAACGCCTTTAAACTTATTTTAGTATTAGCAGCGATTATTCGCAAGATCCTAAATTTATTATAAAAACTATTGCTTGTACTTAATTGCTGCCGTAAATGTAAGCAGTTCGTTTTCGATTCTGTTGTAACTTTTTTTTTTATTTCAAGCAACTTTATTTTGTTGAATATTTTTTTGATTGATTCATTAAATGATGTAAATTTAACTGGAAATTTTTTGACTCTAAATAGTGTTGTTTAAAAGGAAGAGAGTTGGGAAAAAATTTTTGGGGGAGGTTGAGGATTTTGCGCCATTGAGCTTGGGGGGACGGGCACCCCTGAATATAAATGTTGTTTACTTAGTTGACATTAACTTTAAACATCCAAAACCATGTCAACATGATAAAATTTATCATAGTTTAAGTGATATATTTAAACAATCACTACAGTAAAAATGCTAAACAATTAAAATATCAGTTGGGACTTGTAACCCGCATAACACCTCAAACATCTAAACATAAACTCTACTGATAAATTATGTTCTGATCAGCCAAATGAGCTTGAACAAGTTGAAATAGATGTCAAATCTTTGAAAGAAAAAAAAAATGATTTTGCTATATTAGATTTACAACAAAAAAGTGAGTTGCCCATTATGTAGAACCATTAGCGGATAGAATGCTAAGTTGGATTTCTAGAGTTAGAAATAAGTTTTCTGAAGCAAAAAGGCAATCTGTGCTCAATCTATTTTTCCTGAAAAATTGACGAAATGTGTTAATCTGCACACATCTAGTTGGATTGATCGGAATTTAAAGAACTACAACAAACGAATTGTTTGCATTTGACTTTTCAGGTTTTTGAAACACATAATAAGCTAGGTTTTCTTTTTTATAAGCACACTGATACTTACATTTTTCTTCCCTCTTTATAAAAATTAATTCAATTGATAAAACTCTTAATTTTATTATTGCAAGACAAGAAGCAAATAAATTGATTTTTTTGCTTGTCATCCTATTTTTTTTTATTTGTTGTATTTTGGCTTCATTACGCTACTTTAAAAAAAAATTGTTAGTTTTATTGATAAAATTCAGTATTTTTTTGTTCACAACTGTATTGGATAATAAGTAACTGATCAAAAGCATCATAAGTTCATGAAATTTGTGTACATTTTTTTTTACTAATGTCCAGTGAAATTTGAAACTGTTGTTTTGTGTTCACTTTATTATAATTTAATAAAAAAAAATAGAAATGGTATTTTTTTAGAAACATTATATAGAAAACTAAAATTCATCAATAAATTACCGATCTAATGAAAAGTCTCTGTATTTTCTCAGTGGGATGAAGTATCCCCCATGAAAACATCATGTATCCCTTGATGTGGGGATACATGATCCCTTTATGAAATTTTTGAAAAAAATTATTTTACGAAAACAATCTGTTTAATTTCAACTAAAAAAAAAATACTGTCAGATACAGGAAAAAATTACCTTTGTTCACGTACTAAAAAAAAAAAAAAAAAACCTGATAATTTGCAGCAGAGAAAAAAATTGAAAACTAAAGTGGGGAGCAAGAGTCCCCAGTCTCCCCTAATTGCAGTTTTCAAAAAAAAATTTAAAAAAAAAAGAAAAGAAAAACCGGCCTCAAACAGTTCAGAATCCTTGAAAGAAAGAATCCACTGAAAATATTGCCGAAAGAGTTCTGTTTGTGAAAGAGTAGAACGGAAAGCCCCCTCCAAGCCATTCCTCCCCTATCTCTTAACATCAAATAAGGTTGTCTGTCCAAATCTGCATTTTTGGAACTTAAGTTTCGAAAAATTCCCGGTGGTCCCTGCCCCCCCCCCCTTGCCCCAGACTGGAGAGGTTCTGTGTAATGGTACCTCAACTACACAGAACTCCTCTTTTCCCTAACATCAAAAAAAAAAAAAAAAAAAAACAAAGTCTTAAAATCACGCCTTTGGAACTTAAATACGGTAAACTCCCGATTATCGGCGGTCGGGTTATCCGCGGCTCGAATTATTCGCGGGTCCTTTCACCTTTTTTTTTTTTTTTTTTTGAAACTTGTGATTGAGTTGTCATTCTCACTTTTAGATTTTACATAATTTTTTGATTATCGGCGGTCGGGTTATCCGCGGCTCGGATTATCCGCGGGTCCTTTCACATTTTTTTTTTTTTGAAACTTGTGATTGTGATGTCATTTTCATTTTTAGATTTTACATGTATTTTTTTTTAATATTCAATGCAAGTAGATGCAATTTAGCAATGTTTTTAGTTATAATTTGAATGAATGTGTGAGTGTCATTAATATTTTCTATCTATTGCATACACTAAGTATCTTTTTTTACTTATTACTCGGATTATCCACGGTTTCGCTTATCCGCGGTTACTGTGCCACCCTATTCCGCGGATAATCGGGAGTTTACTGTATACAAACATTACCGGGGGGGGGGGAATTTGGGTATTCTGAACCACATGCCTTCTTCAAAAGCGTCAAAGATGACACACAACTGCGTTTCTAGAATTTCAACAGTCAAATCCCTGCACCTTTCCTAACATCGTTGAAGATCAATAAATAGGCAATAAATAAGTACCTTTGTGCCGAGGAATAACAGGAAATATCCAACGTTGTTTAGCACAAATAAACAGATTTCAGAATACACGTGTTTCGAGGTTTCAAGGAACCCCTTTTTCAATTCAAAGGTGTGAGCTTCTAGATGTAAAGACACCCTATCGTTGAAGATCGTTTAAAATTACATTTTTGCGGTTCCAATATCGAGAAGTGACTAGAGTTCCTGATCCCCATGCCTTCCCTTGGACGCTACCAAAGACGCTCACGTATTTAGGAATTAAATTTGGAAAAACTCCGGATCCTCTGCCGCACAACTCTGCCCCTTAATATCGAACAAGACCTCCAAAAATCACGTTTTTAGAACAAAGTTTTCGGGGGACAGCCCGTGAACACCCCTGTTTATGTGAGAGCATTTAAGAGCTTAATTCAACTAGCCAATATTTACAATTACAATTTTTGCAATAACCATTCTCCCTTCTTATTTCATTACGTTTAGTATAAATTTGACAAAAAGCTATGCCATCTTGAATATTGCTGTTTTTCTTTTACATTGAAGAGGTATGTCATTCACTTCTTCGAAACGATCGTTCGGATCCACCACTGCTCCTTTGAAACTTGGGATTAGAGAAAATGTCCCGGCATGAGGGTGTGCACCTCGAAGCGATTTTTTGACAATTCGATTTTGTACTTTTTTTTTTTCAATTTTGAGCTCATTTTTCACACTGATTTGTATGGGGGGGGGGGAATATTCCATTCATATTCTTAACTAAAGCTTGAAATTTTCTGCATGAGATGAAGTTTGTTCGAAGTTTCCACGAGAGCTGCAAGAATCGTTAAAGAAAAATCAAACTTCAAGGCTTACCTTAAGCACGCCAAACGATTCTAAATGATTAAGTTCGAGAATAAAATCAAAAATTAAATATAATCTCTGTTTTGAATGTAAATTCCAATTTAACTTGTTTTTGTTACCATGGTTACTTCTTTTGCTCACTTTGATTGTTTCATTATTATTCAGCAATTACGATTACTTATTGCTTTCGTTTGACTGTTTTGAGGTTCTATGATTTTATTTTCCCTCCGCCATCCTCTGCAGCACCACCGTCGACCGGCTCCTCACGATGCTGCTCCTCTAGCGAAAACATTCTCCAGGTAGCGTCAATATCCTACACTTACACACATACATACACGCACCTACACACACACACACATACATATATACACCTACACACATACAAACACATACATAAACCTACACACATACACATACACACACAAACACAAACACAACTACCCACACACTCATGCCTGCACACAGACACAAACACATATGCCTACACACACATACACATTTCCCCCTCCCCACACACACACAAACATTCATACACACAACTACCCACACACTCATACCTGCACACAGACATAAACACACATGCCTACACACACATACACATACCCCCTACACACAGCCCTCCCCCCCCCCCCCACACACACAAACATACATAAACACACACGCCTACATACACACACACTCGTGATTGCGGAAAACATAATTTGAATTCAAGAGGTAAAAATTCAAATTAATTTTTTATTATTACTATTGTTCTTTTTTTTAACATTTTACAAAACTTCCTTGTTTCTACAATTCAAAGCCTTTTCTTTTCTTTACTAATAATAAAGCGGACAGTCTCTCTGCCTGGATGTCTGTGACGCGCATAGCGCCTAGACCGTTCGGCCGATTTTCATGAAATTTGGCACAAAGTTAGTTTGTAGCATGGGGGTGTGCACCTAGAAACGATTTTTCGAAAATTCGATTTTATTATTTTTCTATTTCTATTTTAAGAACATTTTCCGGAGCAAAATTATCATAAGATGGACGAGTAAATTATGAAATTATCATGACGTGGAATGGGAGAGCGAATGAACATAACCAATTGGCGAGAAATTCGTCATCCATTGTTTGTAAATATACAGGCAATCCGAATGACCTTTTAATTTTCAACTACGGGCAAAGCCGTGCGGGTACCACTAGTATTGGAAAAAAATTAAGTTGAACATTTTAACTGTTAAGAAAAAGTCGTCTGCTTTTATTTTTTTTGGTTTTTACGGAATTGATGTTCAGTAAATTATTAAAATAGTGCTATTACAACGCTCTTTCTATGGTTCTTAATTTTGGGAAAATGTCTTATCTTGCGTTTTAAGCAAGGAAGGGAAACTTCATTTCCACTTTTAAAATATTTCTAAGGCTGGTTTCTGTGTAGTTTTTAAATCTGCCACAAATGCGAAGAGATCTTGAAAAAAAAAAAAAAAAAACTAAACGCTTAGTCGACGTTAAGTTTAAATATACAGGCGAACCCAATGACCTTTATAATTCTCTACTACGGGCAAAGCCGTGCGGGTACTGCAAGTATCGAATGTTTCCGCTCATCGAAAATAAATAACTTTGTTCTAAATTCAGTTAAACGGGAATCGAGATTCCCTTTTGGCTTCCGAAGTTTCACTGTATTATTTATCTTATTTGTTTTTTACTTTTTATTAAGAGATATTTTTAATACGATCACGTTTAGTACGAAATCATGGCTAAAACGAACATTTTGTTCATTAAGTTTGGTTTGCTATCTAATTACATTCAAAATTTCACGTACAATACGTACACTGAATTGAGATTCTCGACTAAGACGAACAAAAATTTCTTACCCCTTTACTTAAAATGTTCGGGGTTGAATAATGTAATTTTCATTGTTAGAAACTATTCATCATTTGTTAGGTAGTAGAAATCCCACTGTGTGTCAAGCAGAAAATATTAAATATTTTGCATAGAAAATAAACACCTTACATTTGTTTATCTGTAGACATTTCAGTTTACTCGGAAATAAACTGGATTACAGTCTATTTCGAGATTGTCGATTATCATCTTCCTTTTTCAATATTTTCCAAAAATATTCATTTATAACAAATAACTGATTTTTTTTCCGAATGTACTAATAGATAGATTACAATGTGCGTATTAGTAGTAATATTTTTCAAATATAGTTAAGCATTTCTTCGTTTTTTCACAGTGTCACTCATTCACGGTTGTTGCGAATAACGGCTAATACGAACAAATTCGTGGATTTTTGACATTTCGTATTAACCGGGTCCAACTGTGCTTATGTTTTTCAAAAATAAGTCAACGATCTTAGTTCAGTTCGTATTTCCCTTCAAAAAGCTCAGTTCGGTTTGTAAAAGAATAAAAAAGGCACTCATATTTATTCGGTTTGTTCAAGAGTGATGGGATTGAATTGCTTTTTTATAAACATTTTATCTTAAATTAAAGTTAGGCATTAATATTTTCAAAAATTTCAAATGCTCACCAGCACCAATGTTTTTTTTTTCTTTTCTTTTCAAGAACAAAGAGTTGGGGCGATAGGGGTCATTCAACCTCTAAAGGGGGGGGGGTGGAGGTTGGAAACCACTCATACTTGACACTTTCTTCCAAGAAGGTTTGGCCTCGTTTTGCAAGCAAAACGAAAGAATGCAATTCCCTGGTGATGCGTTATTTACATACATAAAAGAGTATCTGATTCTAAAACTTGAGAACGTCAATCAAGTATCTTAAGACTTAACATTTCAATAGCCAAATATTTAACTTATCTTTTTAGTTCCTGTAAATGCTAACAACAGCAACAGGGACAAAAAAAAAGAAATAAAAAATTAAGCAGATGGTCTACTGTAAAGGTATTTAAATCAATGAACGTCAAAAGTAGTCGACTGCTTTTAGATAAGCAAAACGAGTTGCATTCTTAACAGATCCCTGCTTTAGAAAATTATTGTTCTGTTTGAAGAACGACAGACGACCGTAGTCATTGTAAGAAGCGTTTCGTGACATTCTCAAGCCTGTTAAGTTTTTAATTGAAAAATTGAGCGCTCATGCAGAAGGAAAGCGCCAGGTTTTGCTCGTCCCTTATCTTTCGCGACCATGAATGGAAGGCGTGGAAGAGCAAACTGGACACCTGCTGTTTTCCTTGAATTTAGAAGAAACCACTGGGAAAACATTTGGCGATAGACACTTTAGGAGGTTTTTTTTTACAATGGAAAAATCTACAGGGGGGGGGGGGTTATAGAGTTGCCAGACTTCCTGGTTTGACCGGGACAGTCCCTGTTTACGGACAAAATCGCGGTGTTCCGGCCGGCTTACTTCACGTCCCGTAAACATACTTGCCAACCTTCGAAGGAAAAAAAAACAGGAGATTCCCCTAGAGCTAGATAGGTGATTTACCAGCGACATATATTCACAACAGAATTATTAAATCATGCTTTTAAATAACATGAAACCTAACTTTCAAGTAAAATAGTTTTTCTTTTTTTTTGCAGATGTAAGATAATTATTAGCAGCAAGAAAAATATACTGCAAAGGAGAAACCAAATAATGAGTGAATTTTCTTAAAGTTTCGTACATTCTCCAGTCTCTACCAAAAAAGGAGATAAAAAAAAATTAACTACTAAAATTCGAAAAAAAAAATCAATATATAATGAAAATAAAATATAAAATAAGTAGGTATAGTGCACACATGTTAAAATAACTTCAAACTTTCAAAATAATTGAAATATTTTGAAGATGCAAAAGGATTGAAATTTGTTGCGATTTTCGGCAAAGCACGTGCTTTGTTGGAAAGCTTCCAAAAAAATTTTTTTTAACTAAATGAGTTAATTAAAAAAATTCCTTTTCCCTGACATTGGTAGACTAGAAAAGAGCGCCATCTATTGAGAAAAAAGTGAAACTTTTTGATGATTGACTGAAACAACTGCAAAAACGGAAGAAAATCGTAAAAAACGGGAAATCGGGAGATGGAAGCAAAAAACCGGGAGTTTCCTGTTAAAAACAGTAGAGTTGGCAAGTATGCGTAAATGACTAATTTGATTTAGGCTTGCCAAATTTCTGAAATATTCAACCAGGACGCCACATCACCCCCCCACCCCCCCGTAACCTTAGACCATGTCACGAGTATTTAAGAGGGAACACACCCTATGCTGATTTTTAGAGTGTTTTAGAGGGCAGTTCATTCTTAATGCTATGAATAAATGGTTATTAATTATGAGCCTAAACAAGGGGTAATAATAAATGACACAAGCAGATAAATTTAAACATTTTATTTTTCATACGTGACTATTTATTTGTTACTTTAAGAAGAAATACAGTAGACCCTCGTTTTACGCGGGGGTTACGTTCCACAGAAACGGCGCGTAAATCAAAACCGCGTAAATTGAGAATTAATATTAGTGTTAAAATAGGGGTTTAGGTTCCGTAGATTAAAAAACAATGTTTCATTCTAGTGATGACTAATCGTACAATAAGTTTAATGTATACTTATATCGATTTTTATGCACAACATGCATAAGGAAAACATAAATTTCGTGTTCTGTTTATAAAAAGGAGCTGGCTATGATAGTTTTTCGGCAGTCATTAAGAATTTTTCTTTGTAGTTCTTTGGAGAGCATTGCCGCATCCATGATCACTTGCGTCATTTCCATGATAGAATCTTCCCCTACTAACAAATCAGAAAAATAATTTCCACTGTCTAGGAAAGACTCAAAATTTTCAGTGAGAACGTTTTTGGTTGTGTGTCATCGATATCGGCATGCTCGTTGGTTTTATCCTCCCCTGTCACTCCTAATTCGTAAAAGCTCTTCTTCCAGTGAGTTCTGAATTGTGTGAGTTTAATTACTTTACTTCTGGAAAGAGCTTTGGAACCAATCGCATAAAATGTCACCAGTGGCCCAAGCTCGATTATTAGCATGCCAAAATTCAGTTGATTACATGTAATCTGAAATCTTTAGGAGTTTGAATTCGGAAGAGGTGAAATTTTTATCTGTTTGCATTGCCGCATCCACCTAAAACCGAAACTCATCCGTATAAAATAAAATAAAGGTGTCAAATCTCAAACCATGTAAAATAAACCCGGGTAAAACGAGTGCTTATTGTACTTTGAATAAAGAATAAAGATTTAAACAATATTTGCATGAATTTTTCATTCCCAAAGACCTTTTTTTGGATAGGCTTTTTTTTTTTTTTTTGGTTTTCATCCAGTTGTAAAAATCCTCACAAGCTGATCCGATATTAATTTTACAAGTCTATGTTTCAAATGAAAAGTAATTATTCTAAATAATCCTCCACAATTGATTATTTTAAGACTTCTTTGATCATCTGTAATCCAATTCATCTTAAACTGCGACGTGAAGTAAACCGGCCCGGGACACCGGGATGTTGGCTAAAAACCGGGACTGTCCCGGTCAAACCTGGGTCTGGCAGGCCTAATTAGAGATGACCAAAGCAGTCTAAAAAGAATTGACAGTGGAGTATTGGTTAAATTAATAACTTAGCTATTTGTAACATTGACTTGTAAATTGATTTCGGATAATTAGCTTGCGAGAATTTTCACTAAAGAGCGTCCTATTCAATGAAAAGTACAAGCAAATATTGTTCCAAGTTTTATTCCTCACTAGTGCTACCGCACGGCTTTGCCCGTAATAGAACATTAAAAGGTCTTTTGGTTCGCCTGTATATTTACAAATAATGTATGGTGAATCTTCTCGCCAATTGGCTTGTACCCATTTTACGGTTCCACGTTATGATAATTTCGAAATTTACTCGTCCATCTTATGATATTTTTGTTCTTAAAATTGGATTGGAAAAAGAACCACATCGAATTTTCGAAAAATCGCTTCGAGGTGCACACCCCCATGGTACAAACTAACTTTGGGCCAAACTTCATGAAAATCGGCCGAACGATCTAGGCGCTATGCGCGTCACAGAGATCGTGACAGACAGAGATCGGGACAGAGGGACATTCAGCTTTATGATTAGAAAAGATAAAGATTACAAGTGTGTCTTCTAAATACAGTCAGACCTCGATATAAGGTCATTCGCTTATAAGGTCACCCCGCATATAAGGTCACTTTTCCAAAGTCCCGGCTCATTGAATGAGAATTCTATGTTATGTCTTATCGGATATATGGTCAAGTCTTAATACATTAATCGCTTATAAGGTCACTTCTGTCTGATTTCTTTAAATGATTTCAGTGCTTAATAGAGTCGCTTCCAAGAATTGTCCGCGATGTACGATCCTTAAAAAGTGAAGAGTCGTATTTCTATTAACGTAGCATGTATTGCACCGAATGCAGTAGAAAGTGAGTAATACGACACTAAAGTATAAAGTAATAACGAAGACACTCAGAGTGTACTTTTTACCAATCGTGAGAAGCCGAAGCTGCAAATTTTCAGAGAATATTTAGAAAACCATTGTGCTCAAATTAAAGAAAAAATCTATCAGTTCAGTATTAATGATAATTTTTAAGTTAGATACGTTGCACATCAGTTCTCTGCTTAATCATATTTGTTAGCAGTTTTACTCTACATGAAAGTCCTAAAAAATCATTTTAAAATTTCTGATCTATTCCAAAAGTTTTTATTGGTTTAAATCTATTAAACTATTATAACCTAATTACTGATAATTTTGAACGTTTTAAATTTTAATGTATATACATGTTTATTCCTTAAACACATGGTATAAAATCTATATTGTTCGGTTATAAGGTCACCCCGCTTATACGATCAGTTTTGTGAAGTCCCGAAGGATGACCTTATATCGAGGTTCGACTGTACATGGTATTAACATGCAGGAGATAAAATGCTCAAATGTATCTGCTTGCGTCATGTATTATTAATTACTCTTTGTTCAGGTTTATAATTAGTAACCTTTTTTTCCTTGCATTGTGAATGAACTACCCTCTAAAAACCAGTCAAGGGTGTGTGCCCTTATGAATAATTACGACGCTGGGGGGGGGGGGCGGTATTCCAGTGTCCAGGTAGAACAATTTAGAAATCTGGCAAACCTATTTAAAACCTAATAATATGGCCTAAAGTGCATGAAATACACCGCCAACTCAGTCATTTCCAGCCCAGGACTGCAGTTACGTGCTCATTAGCACTCATCACCCCGGCATAGGAGGACATATGACTGAGCTGGAGGTGGAAAACCTCTTAAGGAAGCCAAGAGTGCCGAACAAACTGGTAGTTAATATAGAATCAAGGGTCATTCATTGATTACGTAAGGATGATTTTGACAATTTTTTTTACCGCAATGCAACCATGTAAGGGTACGCAAGATTTTTCAAACCCATCCCCCCTACTCTTATGTAAGATTCCATTTCATTGTTCAAAATAATAAAATAACGGTTCTTACAACAATGGAATCGTTATGAAATTCGCTATTATTAAATTATTTTTAAATACCTTTTTGTGCAAAAAAATATTAAATAAAAAGTTAGAATCCAGACTAAATGTTTTTTCGACTTTTTTTTTTTTTTTTTTTTTTTTGTTGTTGTTCATATGACGCGATACTAATTAAAAAGAAAACATGCCGAAAATTGTGCGATTCTTTCATTGTATATATATATATTACACTATTCATTCTTTGTAAAAACAAGTTTTTTACCTTCCAGACGCAAACGAAATATGATCCCTGTCAAACCACCTGACCGCGCAATTTCTAAATTAAAATATCGACGGGGAAAATATTACATAAAAATATGTTTGACCCCGCCCCCCTCCGGGACCCTGACGTAATTAATGAATACCCCCTTAAGGATGATTACAGTCTTGATGAGTCAAAATTCGGGGAAACCTGAAAACGTGGCGCCATATCACTCATACAAATATCAAAACATATCTTATGATATGGCGCCCTCACAAAAAAAAATGTTGGTATTTCCTTTGATTTTCATTTAACGAAAAAAAATAATAAATGCCAGTGACAGCCAGGGTTGCCAGACGTCCCGGATTTCAAGGGACTGTCCCGCATTTTGAAGAATTGTAACGGGGGGGGGGGGGAACAAATATTTTTCTTGCAATGGAAATGTGCTAAGTTCAAAATGAGCGGTAACTTACTGAATGAGGCTACTATTGTTTATTTCGCTGGTTATCAAATATCAAATTGATCTCTGACGTGATTTTAACTCTGTTGCTCTTTCATGTAAGAATGCGTTGCGAAAGAACTAATTTAATTTATTTTTAACTAGCCGCCTGCGGCGACCAGCTGGTCCGCCTTTTTACGCCATTCGCCTTTTTACGCCAGGGGTGCCGCCTTCGGCGGCTGCTTAAACAATTTAGCGACGACAATAATCAATGTTTTTCTCTATAAATCAGTATTACCATTCGTTTGTTACGCCAGTGTTGCCGCCTTCGGCGACTGCTTAAATAAATTTCGTGGCGGTGTCAATCAATCTATATCTATCTGTATCATTAATAATTTGAATAAAATATTTTCTAGATCTGTCTCCAGTTTCGCGTTTGGAATATTTTTAAAGGAGGGGGAGGGGAGACACAAACGACGTACTCTTCATGCAAATTTTGTCGAAAAATAACAAAAAGCACTTCCACTTTTATGTGAAAGCATTGTTTTTTCAAAGTCATGGTGTATGTGGGGGAGGGAGGGGGGGCATTGACACCCAATGTGCAAGCAGCCACCTACGGCGGCTGTTTGGCTAACTTGTCATTTACCTTTTTACTTCAAGTTTGCCGCCTTCGGCGGTTGTTTAAATAAATTTGGCAGCAGTATTAATCAATCCATCTCTATCTTTTTTTTGTGCCATTCACATTTTTACGCCAAGATTGGCGCCTTTGGCGGCTATCTACCTTTAATATCTATCTTTACATTTTCTTATCCATCTCTATTTATTTTGACTTCCTCACCCATTTCCTAATAAAAACAAAGAACACTCAAAAAAACCGCTTTTTTTATTTAAGTAGAGCAAAAAAAAACAAAAAAAAAGCTCAAATTCCCCATAGTGTGCAAAAAGTAGCGTTTAACAAAGATAAAAAAAAATTTCGCTGTTTTTATTGAATTAATGCGCACAACTATGAAAGGTAACGTAATATAGATACAGCGAAAGGTCCAGCTTGGGGGGGGGGATGGAAAAAAAATAAATGCAATCGCTAAATAAAACAAAAAAAAAAAGGAACGAAAAAAAGCAATCGCTGCCGAAAAAACACGTGGTCATCACGTCAGAAAATGTAGAAGTGAGCTATATAGTAGAAAAAAAGATTAACATTGCTTGCGATTAAGATTCCATCGTAAATATCGAATCGAAACCCAAGTAGTGACGTCACAGGCATAAAAGATTGAAGAACGCTTTTTTCGACTGATGCGTGAAAGGACATGATATGTTCAGCATTAAAAAAATTGTAAAAAAAAAACTATTGCGTATTTTTAAGAACTTTTTTCTTCTGAAGAGGGCGAAATGTTTTTACTATTACCAACTTAAATTTCAGAAATGAGGCTTTGATACTTCTCGCAGGATGATATTAGAAAAAAATAAAACCCAGAAAAATATGCAAATTAAAGGTTTTTTCAAAAATTCATAAAAAATACAAAAATTGCTCTATCTTCAAAGTTTTTTTGTTCATCATATTTAAAATTAAATTTCCGACAATATAGTACCAAAAATATTTGTCTGGCGCGATTGGTTCGGGGTCTGTGAGGTTAAAAGTACTAAAAAGTGCTTAAAATCACATAAAACATTAAATAACTTTTTTTGTAATTAAAATATAAAAAATCGAAGCCCGAGGTGCACAACTTCAGCAAAAACTACACCTGTATACGAAATTTCATCTTTCTAGGCCTTACCGTTTTCCCGGGATGCGCGCCACACACACACACACACAAACATCTTATTTTATTACTAGCCGCCTGCGGCGACCAGCTGGTCCGCATTTTTACGCAATTCGCCTTTTTGCGCCAGGGTTGCCGCCTTCGGCGGCTGATTAGACAATTTAGCGACGGTATTAATCAATGTTTTTCTCTATATATCAATATTATCATTCGCCTTTTTACGCCAACGTTGGCTTCTTCGGCGGCTGCTTAAATAAATTTTGTGTTGAATAAAGTATTTTCTAGATCTATCTCCCGTTATGTCCTTTGTAATATTTTTAAAGGGGGGGAGGAAGGCACAAAGGGGACTCTTCATGCAAATTTTGTCGGAAAATAACAAAAAGCACTTCCACTTTTATGTGAAAGCATTGTTTTTTCAAAGTCATGGTGTGTGTTTGTGTGTATGGGGGGGGGGTCATTGATCCCCCGTTGAAATTCCTTATTTCTTACTGTCCATCTACTGTATCCACTTCTATATTTGTCCATATATAGTCCCTCTTTCTCTCTCTCTATCTATCTATACGATCCATGCATATCTACCTCTGATAGTAATTTACAATCCTTTTCTATGTAAAAAAATTAAAAAGAAAAAAAAAACATTTTTTGCTCACTTAATATCATCTCTTATCTACCAAACCTAACCACCAATCCCTACAAAAATCATGCAAAATACCGCGGGCTTTATTTATTTACTTAAAATTGCACGCAAAAAAAAGGTTCTAAGTACCCATAAATATAGCAAAACGTCCAGAAAAAAAAAAATGGGAAAATAAAGATATGAAATCTTTGAACGTTGGGAAAAAAAAGTGAAGAGAAAGCAAACGATTTCAGTTAGGTCACGTGATTAGGAAGTGCGGAACTCAGCCGGCAATGCTTACAGGTCGCGTCGTGTTCTGCATTTAAAAAATTATAATAAAAAAACTTTTGCGTATTTTTAAAAACTTTTTTCTTCTGAAGGGGACGGAATGTTTTTACTATTACCAGCTAAAATTTTGGAATTGAGGGCTCAATACTTTTTGCAGGATGGGTTTCGAAAAAAACTAAACCCAGAAAAAAATGCGAAATAAAGGTTTTTTCAAAAATTTATAAAAAATACAAAAATTGCTTTATCTTCAAAAATTTTCCATTCATCCTATTTAAAATTAAATTTCCTACACTATAGTACAAAAAATATTTGTGTGGTGCGATTGGTTCGGGGTCTGTGAGGTAAAAAGTACTAAAAAGTGCAAAAAAACGCATAAAACATTAAATAACTTTTTTTCTAATAAAAATATCAAAAATCGAAGCCCGAGGTGCACAACTTTAGCAAAAACTACACCTGTTTACCAAATTTCATCTTTCTAGGCCTTACCGTTTTCCCGGGATGCGCGCCACAAACACACACACACACACACACACACACACACACACACACACAAACATCTTGTTTTATTATATGTATAGATATGTATAGAAAAATGGAAAACAGATGGAGTGAAACCACCCCCAATAACTAGGTTGCTGTTTCTTGTTCAAATATAGTTTTTGGTCTCTTTTCGAAAATATGATGGGGGGAGGGGGGACCCGCCACTGTCGGGAACAGGGTTGCCAGAATTAAGAACAGTAAATACGGGACTGGCTCCTATGAGAAAAAAGGGGGAGGGATTTTTGAGAGGTCTATTCATGTCATTAAAATTTAATCGCAACAAAGCATTAAATTTCACAAAATGTCGACTATCAAAGAATCAAATTATAAAAATCGTTTTCATTGCGATTGACGAGGCATGCGCAGTGTATTTCCAGCATTAGTCAGTGAGCAAAGAAGAAGCAACCATCCGGTTCCTCATGGTTTGGGCCAAAACAAAAACATACAAACCAAATCAAACGAAAAATCATTTTTGCGTTTGCTGCCACATAATTTTCTTATTGCTCGTTGTTTCAGATTTTCGTTTTTCTTTATTTTTTTCTCTTAAAATAATATCTCGTTCTGTAAAATATTAATATCAGGCAGAATACGAGACTTTAGCCGTCCCGTATGGAAGTTACCGTACGGGACCGTATGTAAGTTCCCCGGGACGCGGGACAATTTTTCAAAATACGGGACTGTCCTTTGAAATCCAGGACGTCTGGCAACCCTGGTCGGGAAGGCATCATTTCAATGTAGGAACACCTTACATTCGACAAATTCATTTTAAAGAGGTAATATCCCTGAAAATTAATAGATGCGTCTCTTAGCGCCGGTAAAATCGGCCTTTCAACCTCATCGGTGGTCAGACTCTTTGAATAGATTCCTGTTCCGCATCCTCATGTATATAATAGCCAATGATCGAGTAACACGCCTGCTTCAACAATGAAACTCGCGCCACGGCATGATAATTTGATAATGCGTTTTGGTAACGTTTAACATGCAGAGAAAGGCTTTATTGTGACAAGGCTGAACTCGATCCGGTAACTTAACTGTTTTACTGGTAAGGCGGTGTCATTTAAGGGGAGTAGTTGTTGTCGTGTGCCAGCTAGGCTTTCAATTTGGAGTGCGCTGCTTCACTTTTCCAACTGCACCGTAATTTGGTGTGAAGTCCGACTTCTACAGTACACACATGCCATAAGGACCCGTTTATAGGGTAGGCAACCATTCCCAGCATAACAACGCATTCACACAAAGAAAGGATAAGGACAGGAGAGAGAAAGTACGTCCATGCCCGAGTCGGGATTCGAACCCGGACCTTCCTGTCACCACTAGACAAGACTGGCGGCTTCAGGCAGTGGCGTAGCGAAAAAAAATCCTTGGGGGGGCGGGGAATTTTTTCTGAAGTTTAAAGTATGTATATATATATATATATATATATATATATATATATATATATATATATATATATATATATATTACTCTTTATCAATTAAACAACAAAGGACATCTTCTTTGAAAATACATTGATCAATACTGCCGTCATAAGAAAGAAAGCCCTGTCTCCAAAGGAAAAAATGTTGCTCAAAACAGGAAGACATAAGCTTTTCCGTCATAAAAGCTATTATATTAAATAAAAATATTTTAGCTCATAAACAGAACCCTTCAGGTTCGACTGAAAAATAATTTTTTGGGGCTCATGGGGGGGGCGGTGTTCTGACCCCCTATACCCCCCCCCCATGGCTACGCCACTGGCTTCAGGGGAGTTAAGAAACGAAAAAGCGGTTAACAATGAATGCTATCTACTGGAGTTAAGGATTCATCCACTGGAGTTACGGTTAAAATTTCAACCATTAAAATATTACCAAACAGGCAGTGGCTACTTTCAAATGGCCGGTCATACCTTGATAGGCGATTTTCTAGCTAAGCGTAATAACGGAAATTTGCAGGAAGAGGGGAAAAATACCTTAAATGTACTTGTACACCAGTGGAAGTGGAATAATAGCACGAGTTCCAGCCTTCGCATGCAGTAAATACACCATGTTTTTACGTTCTTCTGACAGGGTTGTTTGGTTTAAACCATTTTTTTTTTACCATGTTGGTTTCCCCCCCCCCCTCCCAAATGTTTTTTTTTCCTTGAAAAATTTCATTGCTTTTCCCCAATTTTTTCATAAATTTTACATATTATTACAAAGAGTAAAATCCAATTAATGCAAAGTAACTAGCAAAGCTTTATAGATAAAATAGATTTAATGAATTTAGAAACATATTTTTTAAGGTAATGCAAGTTTGCTAAATAGTTTTCATTTTATTTTCATTTCATTTCTTTTTTTTAAATTTATGCAACTTTTCTATTAGGTACATAAATATACAAGGCAGACCAACTAAGTTTTTCTAAAATTACATTGAAAAAAAATGCAAGTAACTCTTTTACAATTTTTATTTATCATTATTTTTCAGTGTTTTGCATTTCAAAACATATTAAAAAGCATATTTCAACCAAAACTTCATATACTACCTAATTTGCTTGATTACTTAAGTTATATTGTATTATGTACCATTGAAGCGATGCATTGGGTAAAAATATCTTAACACTAGAATATTTAAATGACAAGAGAAAAAAAAATAACCAAAGAAGTCCAAGAACACTAAGAAAAGGCATAAAATTGCGCTTATACCTGCACACATTTTGCATCCCCGTTAGACGACGCAGTCCAAGCAAGAAAAGAAAATGTATAAAATTGTGGAAACAGAAAACATCCATGCAACTCAGTGCTCTTGATGGAGAAAAAATAATAATAATAATGCCAAATTTTTTCACCTTTAAAAAAACTTTTTTTATCCCAATATAATAAAAAAAATTTCCTAAAATAAAATTGTTTTCTTACAAATAGTAATAAAAACCAAATAAACCCGGTTTAAACCAAAAAACTTGGTTTAAACAAAAAAAAAACGGTTTTTTTTTTCAAAAAACCGGTTTTTTTACTAACTCTGTCTTCTGAGATAGTGAAAATGTGACTCAAGTTATTCTGGCTTTGAGGTAGATATTTATTGGAAGGCGTCAAATTTGAAGGCCCATCCCTCTGATAAAAAGGCAATTCGCCCCCGTCATACTATAACGGGTTATTTTCTAGTTTCAATATAAATACCACATGTTTAGAAAAGAAATGATTTTTTTTTCATTTAATTATAGTATTCTTTTGTCTGTTTTGATTATATTAACAGACTTAATGGGCTTAATATCTATAGCCTGGAGCAAAGGAGAGCCAGAGGGGACATGATTCAGTTGTTTAAATTTATCAAAATGACAGATGTCAACGGGTTAAATTTTCTCACGGAAAGCAAGAAAAGGGGACATTGTTTTAAGCCATTCAAATCTCAGGCCAACCTGGAAATTAGGAAAAATTACTTCTTGAGTAGGGTCGTGGGCACTTGGAACAGCTTACCGGAAGAGGTGGTAATGAGCAACGGGGTGGATAGCTTTAAGAGGGCCATTGATAATGCAGCCGATTTTTTGATAATGCGAATGAAAATAGAAATGAAGGGCTCGGGGCAAGAATGTGATCTGCCACATGATGTGAGAGCCACAACTCATGAAAAAAGTTTGTAGAATTTTTCAATGGTATTATACATTCTTAGGCTTGCCAGATTTCTGAAATGTTCAACCGGGACAACGGAGTGCTTCCCCCACCCCACTCCCCCAGCGTTACTAGTATTCAAATCTGTACATTTCAAAATCTGGGGTATTTTTGGAGCGTTTTATAGGGTAGTTTATTCTCAATGCTAAGAATGTGTGGTTACTAAGTATGTACCTAAAACAGGGGTAGTAAAAAATGGCAGAAGCAGATAAAATTGCACATTTCACTTTCGAGGTATAAATATTTTCATTTATTGAGCAATCACGATTGCTTATTGCTTTCATTTGACTGTTTTTTTGGCGTCCTATGATTTTATTTTCCCACCGCCACCCTCCGCACCATCACCGTCGACTGGCTCCTCACGATGCGGCTCCTATAGCGAAAGCCGTCTCAGGGTTGCATCCATGTCCTACACACAAGCGCATACATACACAACTACACACACACACATACACGCATACACCTACACACACATACACAAACACATTCATGCCAGCACACAGACACAAACACATATGCCTACGCACACATACACATATCCCGCTCCCACGCACACTAACACTCATACACACACACACACAACTACCCACACATTCTTGCCTGCACACAGACACAAACACATATGCTTACACACACATACACATACCCCGCCCCCACGCACACTAACACTCATTCACACAACTACCCACACACTCATGCCTGCACACAGACACAAACACATATGCCTACACACACATACACATACCCCCTACACACAAACATACATACCCTCCACACACAAACACACACGCCTACATACACACACATACTCGTGATTGCGAAAAACATAATTTGAATGCAAAATGACAAAAATCGAATTAATTAATTTTTTATTTTTTTTAATTAGAAAATACTTTGAATGAGGAATAAAAAAATTGAACAATATTTTGATATAATTTTCATTTTACGGGACTTTTTTTATAGTCCTTTTTGATTCTAATCATGTTGTAAAAATCCTCACAAGCTAATCCGGTATCAATTTTACAAGTCAATGTTACAAATGATAATGTAATTATCTTAATAATCCTTCACAGTTAATTATTTTTAGACCTTTTTTGTCATTTAAACCAAATTTATCTTTTCCGGGACGTGAAGTAAACCGGCCGAGAAACTGGGATTTTGTTTGAAAACCGGGACGTCTGGCAAGCCTATACATTCTATATTTTTCAGAAAACCAACTACAGTAGAACCTCCCTTAAGGGACACCTCCAAATATGGGACACCTCTATTTAAGGGACATTTTTTCTGGTCACAGTCCTTTTGAATTGGGACCTCCAATATTTGCTAATTAAGGGACACTCTATTTAAGGAACAGTCACAGAGAAAAAAAATTTAAAAAATTATGTACAAGTGCATAAGAAAGAGTGAATTTACTGCAATTTAAGTTTCACTTTTCCTGTAAAAATTAATTTTCAGGGGAGTTTAACATTAACATATGTTATAGAAACGAGCATATATTGTAAAAGTCTTGCTGAAAGTTACACTTTTCCTACACACACTACACTTCCATGAGCCTTCAAGTAGGCTCATGGCCAAAGGAAAGGGCGCAAACTGACTAGCTTTTTAAATAATAATTGAAATGTGAACACTTATTGTAATTCACAGTGTCTTGCATTGTAAATTACGTAACATGAAGCAAATTCATGCAATAAATTACTTCAAAATACTAGCTTTATGCTGCAAAATTTTGGACTTACCAAATTTTTGACTCATTTATAATTAATCTTTGCTAATAATAAAGCTGAAAGTCTCTCTGTCCGGAGGATGTCTGTAGGATGTCTGTGACGCGCATAGCGCCTAGACCGTTCGGCCGATTTTCATGAAATTTGGCGCAAAGTTAGTTTGTAGCATGGGGGTGTGCACCTCGAAGCGATTTTTCGAAAATTCGATGTGGTTCTTTTTCTATTACAATTTTAAGAACAAAAATATCATAAGATGGACGAGTAATTTACGAAATTATCATAACGTGGAACCCGTAACATGGGCACAAGCCAATTCGCGAGATACGAAATTATCATAACGTGGAACCGTAACATGGGTACAAGCTAATTGGCGAGAAAATTCGCCATACATTTGTAAATATACAGGCGAACCGAAAGACCTTTTAATTTTTTCTATTACGGGCAAAGCCGTGCGGGTTCCACTAGTAAAATAATAAAAACGTAAAAAAAAATTATTAAGTGTGAATTTTATTTAGTTGTGCATGAAAAATGTAAAGTATTTAATCGTAACCGTTAATAGTTTAAGTTCATAAAATATATAAATATATTGAGTTAACACACTGCATGCACAAACTAAAATACCTCCGAAGAAGGGACACCTCTATTTAAGGGGCAAAATATCCGGTCCCATTAGTGTCCCTTATTGAGAGGGTCTACTGTATGTTTTTCTCCAAATGACACAATCCATTGTTATGATTATTTCAACTTTTGTAATGAGAAACAAAAGTTTTGATCGAAAAGTCACTCCTTGTGGCATGTCACATTTCTGCCCCAAGCCCTTCACATTTTTTTTTTCTTTCAGTTCAAAAATTGTCATTTAGCATTTTGGTCAATTGTTGCACTATATTTTGAACACTTTCATTTGCACGCATGCAAAAATATCAAAAAATTTAATTACTTTTGTGGAAAAAAAATTAAAAAACACATGGAAACAAATTGAAATTTTTAATAAAGAATTCAACCTCTATGTTAACTTGATTGAAACCAACTGTTTAAATAGGGTTTGTTTATACTTGAATGTTCACGTTGAATAAATATTCAAAATAAAACATTACTTTGCCACATTTTATTCTACTTTTGATATCTTCTCACAAAATACAATTTCTCTAAAAATATAGCTTTGGACACTTTTGGACAGGACGGTAACAGCCACGGTATTAACAGTGGTTTTTACCTTAGTGTCCGAAACAGGGTTGCCAGACGTCCCGGATTTCAAGGGACAGTCCTGTTTTTTGAAAAAGTTTCCCGCGTCCCGGGGAACTTCCATACGGGACGGCTAAAGTCCCGTATTCTAGTTGATAACAATATTTTACAGAACGAGACATTATTTTAAGGGAAAAAATAAACAAAAAACGTGAAATAATGAGCAATAAGGAAATCATGTAACATCAAACAAAAAAAATTTAATTTGGTTTGTATGTGTGTGTGTGTGTGTGTGCGTTTTTTTTTTTTCTGCAGACTATTAGGAACCGAATGGTTGCTTCTTTGTTGATTGACTAATATTGGAAATATAACTGTGCGGATGCGTCGTCATTCGCAATGAAAACTATTTTTATACCTTGATAGGCGACATCTTTTGAGGTTCAATGCTTTGTTGAGATTGAATTTACAGCGACGTTTCAAAAATAAGTCCACCCCCTCAATTTCACTTCTAGAAGCCTGTCCCGTATTTACTGTTCCTAAATCTGGCAACCCTGGTCCGAAACCTTGCCAACCCTGATTTTCGCGAGCCTGTAAGTGGCTGTACATAAATGACGTCACCCTTTGAGGAGGAAGGGGGGTTCATGAAATAGTGACAAACATGGGCGGATTTATGGGGGGTCAGAGGGGGGCAATGCCCCCCCAGTTTTGGGAGGACTTTATGTAGTAACAACACATCTTCCAAAAATTTAAAAAAAAAAATCATTATTTTTTCGTTTTTGAATAGTTTAGAAGAGCATGGGTGGATTTATAGGGAGGGGGGGGGGCAAAGAGGACAATGCTCCCCAGTTTTGGGAGGAGTTTATATAATAACAACTTATCTTCCAAAATCTTATAACAAAAAAAATTCATGATTTTTTTCTTTTTTGAATAGGAAATTAAAGTTTATTTTTTCTTTTAAACTTAAAATAGCCGTTTCTTACAAAGTTTGAACAATACTGTACAAGTGTATAATCTACTACTCAATTTCAGAGGCTGGAAAGTGCAAATTATTGATAGGTTCTAAAATCCCTGCAAAGAATTGGCGCAGTATAGCCTACAAGGGCTCTAGAACCAAAAGCCCAATCTAACCAACCAAAGCTTGAAAATAATTAGACAAGTTTTTGAAACTCCTAAGCAAAGTGTGCTTCAATTTTATTTCTTATCAAGTGTATACAATGGCTCCCAAAAGTGTTCGTACACCTTGAGATTTTGTAGTAAAACCAAAATAACGCAAAACTGAATTCGAATATGAAGTCCAATTTTTTTTTTCGCACCATTCCTATGCCATTCTGAATAAAACCCAGTAGTTTTTTTTTTTTTTTTTTTTTTCAAAATATTGCCACATTTTATTTTTGAAATTTGTCAAAAAACAAAGAGACAGAGAAAAATACGCCACAAAAGTCATCGTACACTGAAATATTTTCGAATAAATTCATTATTAAAATTATCATATGTCGTTTTTTTATTATTTTGGCATTGTATTGACCCTTAAAAGTCATTTGGCTTTATTTTTTTGTTTATTTATTCCCTAATATTCTGCTTATTATTTTTAAATGGTTGGTATGCGTAGAAAACAACAAACACGATTCGAAATTTGTTTTTTTTTTCTCACAGTAGACATAAATTTGTTTAAAATATCTGTAAATTAGTTAATTTATACCATTCTATAGTGAAGTGCTTGATAAAATGCTTTTAAGACAAGAATCGGATCGAAAACAAGGTAAGAAAAGGTCAACTGGCAAAGTTAACAAAGCGTGATCGGAGGTTTACAATTAAAGAAATTATGAATAAAATAATAGTTTAAGGGGTGCAGTCTATTTACATTTTTGCTTGGACAACAAATGGACGAAATTCAAGACAACTGATAAGAAGCCCCCCCACGCTTTTTTGTATTACATTAAAATTAAGTGATTGGTCAACTACTATCATCCAAAGATTATTTTTCACTTTTTAGTTCATTTTGATACGAGCGCGTGTTTTTTTAGTTTTTTAAACTATTATTTTATTTTTCTGTTTTTTAGTCTTATGTTGGAGAATTATCAGGCGACGAAATTATTTATAAAACGAGTGCGAGGTAATATCTTAAAGTTAAGACAAGGGCACCCCGATGCGAAGCTACTGTGAGTCATCAATGTATGTTTGCGGAAATCATATTTATATTACGTTGATAATTTGAGATGCATTTGAATAAAAGTTTTGTTCAACAATGGTCTGATCAGCAATGAATTTCCAACTGAAATCTCACCTAAATTTTGGCATGAAATTAGTTAAAAACAATTATATTTCATGTTCTAATTACCTTGGAACATTGGAACAAATTTTGTCTGATGCAGAAAAATTAAAGGTTTTTGTAGATATTTTTTAAAAAGTTTTGCGAACATTTTTTAATGTATTTTTAAAATTTTTTCCTTTTTCACATTGTTGGATTTATGCCAAAATATTGAATAAAATTGGAGGAAACTAACAATTAAAAGAGTTAATTAATTAATTTGATTATAGAACATTGCATTGTCATCGGGTCTGAGGCTGCATGTCAAATTTCAAAAGAATACGATCGCAGGAAGTGGGAGAAATTTGAGCTGTAAGATTCCGTTACAAGATACATACATACATACATACATACATACATACATACATACATACATACAGGTGAAATTAATAAAAGCGTATTAAAAATACGCATTTGAGTGCTGAAAAAGTTTCAAGTTCATAGTTGAATGAAACATTTTACGTTTAATTTTCACCAAAAACTATTCGCCAAGTTCTCTGATTAGTTGTATTAAAGAGGGGACCTCTTTCCGCAGAAATTTTCCTGTTCATGCGAAAAACACTAAGCTCACGCTTTCCGTCATAAAATAAATGATAAATAAGCTCAAAACATTTTGGAACAACGTCTTACTTATAGAGGAAAATAAATTTGGGTTAAATTGTTGTAAAATTGTCAATAGAAGGAAAAATGAGGAATTTTATCTTAGGAACTTAGCTGGATCAGTTAATCAGGACGGTGAGGTGTTCTTGGGTGAGAGTGCATAACTGTAGCAGGACTTGGAAATTTTGAATTTTTTGATGAAATAATGAATCATGCGGTTCATTTAAATATTTTAAAAAACAATTTTAAACTATTAGCCCAAAATTTGGTAATCGGAAACAACTATGTTTTTTTATCAAAATAACGATAAGAAGTACACGTTTGCGTTTGGAGCCTCAAAAATTGTCCTTAAACTTAGAAATATCTCCTCAGTCGCCAGATTTAAACTTAATGGAACATATTTGGAAACATCTGGTGGCTAGATTACGAAAATACACCATTGAAACAAAAAGCGAACTAGAAACAGTAAGACTCGAAGTGCGGCTGAATACTTACTCAGAAATTGCAGAAAAAAAGAAAGGAAAAACAATGAAATCTATTACCAGACGTTCAAAAACTGTTGTTGATACTCCATGATTCTCTACTAAATAATAATTTTGTAAAAAATTAGATTATTTACTATTTTTTTGACATTTTTTCAAAGTGTACGAAGACATTTGTGAGATAAAATTTCCGGCACCTTTTGGTTTTTGATTTTTAAAAAATTAAGGTTTAATGTTTTTTAAAAAAATTTCGTGTAGTTTTGTTAAAAATAGATCATAGATCTCATAATTAAATACCTATTCCGAAATATTAATTCTAACCAATGCATAGGGGCCTATTTCATTGAAAGTCGAACACTTTTGGGAGCCACTGTAAATTAAGAATTGTTCAAATGGGTAGTATGTTACTCTCTTGATACCTATTCTCTAAATCTGTGCACCATTTCTTTTAAAGTATTAACTTGCATCACAAAGCACTTTTAAAGCTTGAAACTTTAAAAAAAAAATATTTGCCTATTATTTCCAATTAACCCTTATAAGACTTCAAAATTCAGAATTTTATATCCATTTTAGATAATTTCCTCCGGGGGAGTAACCCCCGGGCCCCCTAAAACTGGAGATATTCTATATCCCACTTAAAAGGGAGCACTGCGTTACTCTCTTAATACCAGCCCCCTCTCTTTTAAGGTCAATTTAAAAAGGACAGCATGATTACACACAATAATGAAAATGACATAAAAAAGTAAAGAATGGCCTTACGCATCACAGAAAACAGACAAAAACATGGAAGGGGGAGAGGGCAATTAAAAATGTTGCTCCAAAAAAAAAAATTCCTGCCCCCCCCCCCCCCAGGAACTCAGTCCTAAATCCGCCTATACTGCTATTCAATTTCCCGTGCCCCCTCCAAAAGATTTTTCTGCATCCGCCCCTGGCTACGTTGCATACTCATCCAAAAACGGGACTCCCGAAAATGAGATAAAAAATTCCCTGAAATTATCCACACCCCTAAAAATTTCAATGCTGCAGTTCCATGCTACACCATGAACCCTCTCGTGGACTCCCCTGACGTACATTTCAGGGGGTGCACGATATAATAACTTTAAAATAATGGCTATTGCAGCTTAACTTTTTCACATCAAAGAAATTTCAGTGCATTTCACTTAAAGATAGTTATTGTTTAAATATCATTTTTATGAAAATTTATTGAATTCAAAATATATTTTATTTTATTAGGGAAAGGTTTTATTAGAAACAGTAAATGATATTGTTGAAAGGACATGTTTCTGCAGCGTTATGAAGCGTTTCGAATAAAGGTTCATGTAACGTTTCAAAAATTGTTAATATGACGTTTCAAAAACGTTGACAAATCGTGTCAAGGAACTAGTTTGCAACGTTGCATGAGTGTTTTGTGACCAGACATTATTTTCACTGCTCTGTCAACGTTGCCGAAGAAACATGATTATGCTACTTGGGTTTTTACAAAAAAAAAAAAAACTAAAGCAGTTAAACATTGTGGATTCTGAAACTATTAATTCGGTTTATTGGATACCTTCATTTGTGAAAATAGGGAAGGAATATACGAATTTAAACATAGAAACGAAAAACATCGAACCTTCAAAATGAATTTATTCAACTTTTCAACAGCTAAAAATTTAGCATACTATATACCACGTGACCTAGTTGAGCAGTGGTTTTGAGTTTAGCCGTAGTTTCAGCTTTAAAACCGAATTTCAGGAATTAGCTGCTTCCGTGACTGTTTGCAAATAGCTGTAAACATTTGAATGTGCTTTTCTTGACTTGCGTAGAAAAACTTATTATAATCTTTTAATGCTGAACGAGAGATGAAAAAAAAATATTTGTTTATTATTCACTATTATTGTCAAAATATTTTTTATTTGGAGTTCATATTATGTTCTCAATAAAAGCACTGTTACTGCAAAATGTTTACACTAAGACCAAAACATATCATGTTTCTAGATTTAGGAAAGTCATTTCTAGGTATTGTAATTCCTTGTACAAAAGTGGTGAATCAAAAAATCTACCAACAAGATTTAACGAAATAAATATTCAAATGCTTTCTGCTGGTTTACATCATCAAATATTTGGAAAATGTGATGACACTAATGTGGATACTAAAACGTTGGAGAAAGTTGTTGCTCATCTTAGTGAACATAATTTGTGGAAAGCTGTATGAGCTCTTTTAAATTTCATTTAACCCTTTTTGTGTTATATATATATATATATATATATATATATATATATATATATATATATATATATATATATATATATATATATATATATATATATATATATATATATATATATATATATATATATATATATATATATATATATATATATATATTGTATTTTCTTTATTTGTAACACATAGCTGCATGCACTCGAGAATCAGAACTGATTTTTAGCTTCATAAGCAGGATTGCCAGACGTTTCGGATTTTGAAAAATTGTCCCGCGTCCTGGGGAACTTCCATACGTTACGGCTAAAGTCCCGCATACTAGCAAATAACAATATTTTACAAAACAAGACATTATTTTAAGAAGAAAAAATTAAATAAAATTAAAAATATAAAATAAAGAGCAATGAGAAAAATAAAGAACAAAAAGTTCCAAGACAACTGACTCTATAGTAAACTGCTTGACTAACTCATTGATTGAGTCAGACTTGGATTTACAGTCAGTTTCATCATTTTCAACTGACAATACCAACCCTAATTTTGAAACAAAGCCGTCAGCATATACCCTACTTAGAGAGAAAAACAAAAATTTACCTTAAGTCAGGGTGTTTAGCTCATATATTTAACACTGCATTTCTTTACACTGTTGATGCTTTAGAAATTGATTTCAAAACTAATGTTAAAAAATTTATTTAACTAGATCTGCAGTTAAGCGGAAGGAGCTGAAGGAGGTTTTTGATTTTGCTAACCTCGAGTTTAAAAAAGCTACTAAAGCATATCCCGACACAATGGCTAAGTTTAGCTCCTGCTGTAGATTGACTCATTAAATTTTGGCCTGCTCTCATGAATTATTTTATAAGCAGGGGAGAATTCATCCCTAAGCCTCCCAAAAAATTATTGCTTTTAAGTGAAGAAAGTACAGCTGAAACGTGTGAAACCAATGAGGTTGCATTAGTTTTCCACTTTCTTAGTAATATGCCCCCCGTTTTTGAAGTTGCACAGAAAAAACTTCATAATGAATCTACAACTGCAGCTTATAACTTTAAGACATTATGACACATTTGGTAAAACAGCTGGAGAGCAGATTTGAAGATAAGTTTTATGAATCATTCGTAACTAAAACCTTAAAACATCTAGACGGTAGAAAAATACAATGCCTGACTGAGGGATACCAGACATTTTTTGAAACAGCTGTGAATTGCTTGAGAAAGTAATGTGATTTCACAGATAAAAATCCCCTTTCTGTTTTAAGACCAATGGCTTTAATGGATAAAGTAGTTTTCTGACTTGTCAGCTACTGTAAAACAGTTACATATTGAAAATAAAGTATCAGTGGATGACCTATACGATGAGTTTTCAGCAATAAATGAAGTTCTTAATAGTTCTGTTGCACAAAAAGATATGAATGTAGGTGATAAGTGGCAAATGGTACTTTAAAATTATTAAACACGTTCAGATTTCTCCATTGGCTGGTATAGCATTAAAAACAAGTTTTGCGCTCTCAAAATATTAAATGTACATAACAAAGTAAAGAAATTTAGAGGAGCATCAGCATTAAACTCCCATTAAAAAACGTATTGCTAGGGGAAAAGGGCTGGTGTACTTTGGCACAAATGATGTCAGGCCAATCAGGGGTCGTTTCTTCTCGCAAAGCTTCTAGGGCAATTACAATGCTTAATACGTAATTAATGAATTTTTTGTGTGGAAAAAAGAATTGGATTTTTGGATTCAGAAGATGATTTCTGATAAGTTAGCGTAAAAATTTGGAAAATTTCCGAGATGCTATTGTTGTCCATTAACAAAATTACTACTTTGATATTAAATTGGGGTCAATTTTTTAATATTAAAAGTTTTTCTTTTTTTTTCCCGTGAACAAGGAATTTTTTTTTTATTTATGAGTGAAATAATTAGAATTTAGCTGGGCCATTGTTTATGGTAACTTCTAGTAGGTAACACTTTCATGTAAGAATGAAAAAAAAATAAAACAAAAGGTTTCAAAATCATAGGCGGATTTATGGGGGGCAGAGGGGGGCAATGCCCCCCCCCCCAGTTTTGGGAGGACTTTATATAGTAACAACACATCTTCCAAATATTTAAAAAAATATTATTTTTTTTTTCTTTTTTGAATAGTTCAGAAGGGCATGGGTGGATTTAGAGGGGGGCATAGGGGCAATGCCCCCCAGTTTTGGGAGGACTTTATATAGTAACAACACATCTTTTAAAATCTCAAAACAAAAAATCATGACTTTTTCTTTTTTGAATAGTTCAATGGAAATGGAGAGAAAAGCGAGTGTCCTTTTTTGATGAGAGAAAAGAAAAAGGGGGGGGGGGGGGGACGAACATTAAATAAAAATAGTACAGCTGTCACTGGGGTGTTGAAAATGTGTCAAAATTCACTATTTTGAACTGAAAAACCTTTTGGGAAAGTATATGAATGAAAATATAGGCTAAACGAGCTATACATTAAGCTGCAACACTTATAATAATTGACGATTATTTTAACAAATTAGAACCTAAAGCAAGGGGGGGGGGGCAATCCCCCCCCCCCATTAGCGCTAACAGAACGATCTACTCGTTATGATTTGTTTCCACATTTCAAGTACATTTATGCATAATATTTATGTTCTTAGTAGATTAATTGGCCTTTTGAGAAATTCTAAAAAAACAAAAAACATAGTTTTTTTTTCCTTCTCTCTCGCTCTTTTTAAGAGAGAGAGAGAGAAAATAAATACTACCGCAAACTGAATAAATTTCAGTAATCTGAGTGTTCTGATTAAATGAATCTTTTTACTTAGAGGGAGAGTACAATTTTACTTATTTTGAGTGCTATAGTTCGTGCGGAGTTGCAATAGATGGCGTTAGAACGGGCGTAACGTGTTGTCATTAATACCACTATCTACGTAAGTCAGATCGTTGAAAAGGTGACGTGTGCAGCTTTCCTTCCAATCAAAAATATTTGTGCAGATACAAACTGCTTCGAGAAAGATTACTTTTAAAATGAGTGTTGATAAAGTGCATTTACGGCATGTTATGCTTTTCGAATTTCGGAAGGGAATAAACGTTGCAACAGCCGTAAAAAACATTCAAGACGTTTATCAAAATCAAACACCAGCTAAACAAACTGGAAAAATGGTTTGCAAAATTTCGTTGCGGAAATTTTAAGCTGGAAGACGAGCCACGCTCAGGTCGACCTTCCGACATTGATGGCGACGTTTTGTGTTCTTTAGTTTAGAATACTCCGCGAATTTCAACAGAGGAAGTTGCTACAGCACTTAACGTTGACCAATCAACCGCTTTTCGGCGTTAAAAAAAATCGGATTTGATTTAAAGCTCGATATATGGGTGCCCCATTTGCTGACCGACAGCAACAAAATCCAGCGAATTTCTGCTGCCATATCTTTACTCGAGCGGCTCAAAAACGAGCCGTTTTTGGATCGATTAGTGACGGGCAATGAAAAATGGGTCCTGTACGATAACGCTCAGCGCAAACGCACATGGAAACAGGCAGGTGAACATGGTGACGCAATGGCAAAGGCCAGTTTGCACCCGATGAAGGTGATGCTCTGTGTTTAGTGGGATTGCAAGGGTATAATTTATTTTGAGTTTCTCCCCGCCGGCCAAACGATTGATTCGGACAAGTACTGTCATCAATTAACTAATCTGAACCGAAAAGTCAAACAGAAACGTCCGAGTTTGTCAAATCGCAAAGGCGTAGTCTTACATCCAAATGACGCTAGACCACACTTTTCAAGACAGACGCTACGCAAACTGAACAGCCTGAAATGGGATGTCCTAACTCATCTACCGTATTCTCCTGATATTGCACCATCGGATTATCACTTATTCGGGTCAATGCAAAATCATTTAAATGGAAAAAAACTTGACTCTTTGAATGCCTTACAAAACGTCGTGTCTTCGTTCTTCGAATCTAAACCATGCAGTTTTTATGATCGGAGCATCCGTGTGCTGCCAGAACGTTGGAAGAAGATTATAGACAACGATGGAGAATATATCATTGATTGAATAAAGAGTTTTGCTTTCCTAATCACTGTATGACTTTCTTTCACAAACTCCGCACGAACTTTTGCACTCACTACTTTATAAATACTGTTTAAAAAGTAAGGTAAGTCATAATCATCTAAGTCTAATTGAGTCAGACCTTGTCATTTTTGAAGTCTAAATAATTGAGCCATCAAAAGTTTTGGAAAAATTTGCTGAAATTTTTTTAAAGTCTATAAAAACCCAACAAAGATTGGTAAAATCGTAAAAATCCTTTAACCGTAAAAACTGACGAATTTTCGTAAAAATTACGAACAGATCAAGCAAAAATTTGCAGGTAAGAGTGAATTACAAACAGGACCGAATTTGCCTATAAGGTAAACAAGCTATTGCTTAGGGCCCCTGCTTTGAAGTGGGTCCCTAACTCCCCCCCCCCAAAAAAAAAAAATTCATGATTCGTTCCTTAAAAAAATGGAAATTGCTTGGAAAAAACTAATTTCATTTTTAAGTGCTTGAAAACCTTGAATATTTGGAAAAGTGTTGCTACAAACCTTAAATTTTAAAATTTCGAATAAATGGTAGAGAGGGAGGAATGCCAAAATATGTCAAATTCAGCTCCTTGCCACATCCTGTATCAAAAATGTAAAAATCGTGGTTCTCACGTTCGTAACATATTATTTGAAATTAATTTTTGTGACTCACATGTTTCATATCTTGCTATTTATTCAATCCTAAATGCAAAATTTTGGAAATTCTTTTGGTGTTGCTTGCTTTTATCTTACTTCTGCATATTGTCAATCTGTTTAGCCCAAAAATAAAATTACACTCTACTTCTATTCCTCTTTGTTCTCTGTCCCACTTGTAACTGAATAGAAGTTGTTGTAATGAGAAATCTATAGTTTTTTTTTTCTTTTAAATTTAAAATAGCTATTTCTCACAAAGTTAGAGCAGGACTGTAAAACTTTACACTCAAGTATTAAAATATCAGAGACTGGAAAGTACAAATGAAGTGCGTTAAATAATTTTATTTATTCTAGAGTCCTTGAAAATAATTAGATAAGTCTTTGAAAATCCTAAGCAAAGTGGGCTCCAATTACTTCTACTGCATATTGTTAATCTGTTTTGCCAGGAAAAAAAATATACACTACCTCTATTTCTTTTCGTTTTCTTCACTACTTATAATTAAAAAAAAGTTGCTGTAATGAGAAATCTATAGTTTCTTTTTTCTTTCAAACTTAAAATGGCTCTTTCTTACAAAATTTGAACAATATGTATAACTGTATAATCTGGTTATCAATTTCTATGTCTATACAATTAACCTTCAAAATGCAGAATTTTATAACCATTTTGCAAAATTTCCTCCGGGAGAGAAACCCCCGGCCCCCTAAAATTGGAGCCCTGCGTCACTTTCTTGATACCAACTCCCTCTCTTTAGGTCAATTCAAAAAGGACAGCATGAAAACACGCATCAATGAAAACGACACACAAAAAAGTAAATCATGGACTTATGCATCACAGGAAACAGACAAAAACATGAGAGTGGGGGGCAATATAAATGCTGCTAAAAAAAAAAAAAATCCTGCCCCCCCAGGAACTCAGTCCTAAATCCGCCTATGGTGACAAAGGGGAAAGAAAGGAGTCACAAGAAGTATGACATCAAGCATTTTTAAAAGGAATATTTTATGAAAAATAGCGGGACATGTAACGAAACGGAGAGGGGTACGGGGAAGTGTGACAAATATATTGAAAAAAAAAAAAAAAAAACAACGGTGTGACATCATTTATGGACAGCCTTTAAGTAATCGCGAAAATTTAAGACTTGCGAGACAATTTAACGTGCGTATAATCCACTTTCAGTTCTGTTCGTATACCAGACATTTTCAGCATACGAACCCATCTATACCTTTATTTTCGCGAAAATGACAACTCGCTTGTACAGTAACAATAAAACTCACAAACACTCACGATAAATAAGATTAATTTTTAAATATTTAATACTTCCTAGCGAAAACCAAAAATCATTCTATAATTTTCAATCAAACAGACATTAAACCGGATAAAATAATAATAATAAATTGTCCTTAAAATTACCATCGTGAAAGGTAATTGCTGATTTTACCTAATTAATTAAAATAAAGTACCAAATTGGAGAGAGTTAACATACAATGAAAAATGGTTATTGATAAAATGAATACAAAGGAATTATATATGAAAGGTGATAAAAAAATAGAGTACTCACAGCCAAAGGGTAACACTTGTGATGTTATATCCGAGCAAAAAACAACTTCTGAACTATAGAAAAAAACTCGTTACGGAAAGTCAAGCTAGTATTGAACCATATACGATTCGTGTCAATCACGCGGGCAAATTTTTTAGACACCACTACAGTTCCGAGGGTGTCAACTACAAAAGGAAAGAAAAGAAATAGAAAAATTGGCGCTCCCCCTCATTGAAACTTTTATCGCCAAGCATTTGGCGACATTGACATAAGGCCCTGCATTGATATGTCTTTGGTATTCGAAATCGGAAAAAGTGGTGGGTTTTCAATAATGAAGTTTTGGCGTCTAAACCGACGTCACTATTGTTTACGAATACGAAATCGAAATTCAAAATAGTAGTCGCAAAGTATCCATCCACACAAGATGTCAATCAGTTTTCACACTTTTTGTAAAAACTCGTACAAATCAAGTACAGATAAAAGAATTTGAATGAAAGTTTTAGTTTTGGTATTTTTAAGATTTTATTTCCTATATTTCTCCCTCTCTCTGTTCCCAGCCTGTTTCTTCTTTAAATTTTCCTTTTTTAATTTTTTTTATGTGAAGAAAAGAATTATTAATTCACAAATCTGTGCGCTCTTTTCAAACAAAAAATGCATTTTTTTATAAACACTTTTTAAAGGAAACTTTTAAATTGTAAAAGTAAAAATTAAAAAAAAAATGAGGGGGGAGGACACTACGAAAACTTTTTTTGTCAGGGTTACCTTGACAGAGAGAAACAAAAACAACGCACAGAATTTCGGGAAAAAAAAATCAACAGAAGAATCAGGTACTATTTTCGAAATTATCCTTAAAAACCTGGGAAATGGAGAGGGACCCTACGTTGCTCTGGGGTAGAATTATCGTTTCGTATGTCGGAGGCACCCCACTGGAGCCCTGGGTGTTACATAATTCCTCTCTTTGTGCTGTAAGTCTTTCTTATGTTCAGAGCCCGATCATTCTGCTATTGGACATGGGGCATATTTCTATTTCAGCCCCCCCCCCCTCTCGGAGGGGCCCAAAATATTTGAAGACACTGGCACACAAAATTCATTCTGTGTCCCCCACTCCTCTATTCCCCCTTATGCTATTAAAGTAGCACTAAAATATTTCAGTACTTGTGTATTAACACAACTGTGCTAAAATTGGTGGTACCTCATATCACAATATAGTATAAAGGTACATTTAAAAAGTAGAAGAGATAATACATTATAATTATATAAGATGTGGTTAAAATTTGCCCGTAACCGTAAACCGTAAACACAAAAATTATCTATGATACAACTTTTAATAGTAAATACAGACTAAACTGGCAGTGGGTTTTGGGATTTGCAAAAGATATCAAATTTTTAAGGAGAAATTTTATCAACAAACAAGATTTTTTTCCTTGTCATGGCATTTGGAAAAATATCAATGATATCATTGTACTCTAGATTCGGAATGGAATTATCGTTTATTTTTAATTAACTATGACAAATTAAGGGTATTTTGGGCCCCCTGAAATCTAACACGTGCCCCTGCGGTAATCAGGCTCTGCTTATGTTGTCTTACCTATATGTAAAGTAAAAAAGTTCAACTACTCGTGGCAGTGGCATCCCACATCTTCATAATGATTATCTCCTGTGACACTACAACAAGTGCGGTGGAATTTTTTTTTTCTTTTTTTTTAAGTGATAAAAACCTCTGCCTAAATATATAAACTGCCGTAAAAGTATATAATTGTAAAATAGATCTTTTTGTTAAGGAAATATGTATTGAAAAGTCAATCAGAGGAGCAAAAATTATTTAACGTTTTATTTGACGTGAATCTATAATTTTATTTCAATTCAGTAGAGAGAGTTTGCGATTCGTCATCAATATTCTGTGTTCTCTATAACTTTTGGATTTTTTATGAAAATCTGCAATTTTTTGGCTGAGAACTGCATGAACACGACAACCTTTTCTACTAAATTTAAATATAAATCTTAAGTAATTTGATTCTGTTTCCTAATCTGTATTCTGTATTCTTCTCAACATTTCTGTATTCTAATGTTGTTTCAGTTTTGATGAATAAAGGGTATGTATACGAATGTTTCATAAACATACCCAAATATTTCAGACATTTGTAAACACCCCTCAACCTATTTCTTTACTGTATATTGCTGTTCTTACACATAAAGAACTAAATTTTTACTGTATTGCAAAAAAAAAAGCTTTTTTTATTCAATATGAAATACAATACTGTTACGATGAGCAAAATCAGTGGGATAGAAAGTTCTAAGATGAAATAGTACGATACGTTTTGTCTGTAATAATAATAAAATGCAGCACTACAACAGTACTGTACACAGGGTCGGTTCTAGTAGTTCTGCCGCCCTAAGCAACCATTGACAAGCGCCTCCCCCCCCCCCACATTGAATAATAATGATATAAAATAATGCTATATTAATAAAATAAATATAATAGTACAGTGCCTAAAATTAAAGTGATTTTCTAGTTGAATTGCAACCTGGGTTTTGCATATCCAAGCACTGGTACACCCACGCACTTTAAGTTATCTTTTTCAACATTGAATTACTGCATCTTGTGGCAGTTAAACATAGTATATTAATACATGAAGTACACCGCCAGCTCAATCATTTCCAGTCGAGGACGGCAGTTTCTTAATACATGAAATACACCGCCAGCTCAGTCATTTCCAGCCGAGGACTGCAGTTTCGTGCTTATTAGCACTCATCAGCCCGGCATAGGAAAGTGACTGAGAAAGGAGATAGAAAACCTCTTAAGGAAGCCAAGAGTGCCAAACAAACTGGTAGCTAATACAGAATTAGCGCTGACCAGACGAGTGACCGAAGTAATGGTTCGGTTCAACTCGAGGATTCTATTTTAGCTACCAGTTTGTTTGGCCCTCTTGGCTTCCTTAAGAGATTTTCCATCTCCTTGCTCAGTCACTTTCCTATGCCGGGCTGATGAGTGCTAATAAGCAATAAGCTGCAGTCCTCGGCTGGAAATGACTGAGCTGGCGATGTATTTCTGCTTTAGCCCTGGCTATTGGGCGGTAATTTACTGAATATAGCATATTAATGTTTTCATATGGCCTTTAAATCAAGCAATTTGCCGCCTATAAATTAAGTTGAATTTCTTGTTAAATTCCGAACTATGTTTTGCATATCCAAGCACTGTTACACACTCTAATTATTATTACAGAAACTCTAAATTATTATTATTATAGAGTGTTATTTGTTTACACTAGCAAAGCAATTACTCTTCTCCGCAACACCGCGCAACTTAGCGGTGTGCATTTGGTTGAAGGGTCATTTCACGGTAATTAAGAGATTTATGTAGAGTCTGTAACATGATCTTTTTTTTTTTCATACCTTTTTAATTTACTGTTTGATTACTATATTATTTTATTTTGAGCATTTCCTACCAACACACCAGCTCAAATTAAAATAATTTGCAAATCAAACAGTAAATTAAAAAGTTATGGCAAAAAAAAAAAAGTTCACGTTACGGATTCTACATAAATATCAAAAATACCGTGAAATGATCCTGAAGCGATTCCCTTTTTTATTAAAAAAATGTAATACGGGATTTCTTTGTAGATATTCAGTAATGTTAAATTTAACAAATTATGGGATGATGTATGTGAAAATTTACAAACAACTCACATGGGTAACATTCAATTTGGACAAAAGCAGAAGAAAATAGAAGCGATTACACTAGTATGGTGGGTGGGGGGGGGGGGGGGGACTGTCGCTGTCAGTGATGCTAAAGGGAAAATTCATTCCTGAAATCAATATTTAGTTGCCAATAACAAAGCTCCGTGATTCCTTTCCGAAAATTTTCGTGTTGCGGGCGAGGAATTCGCTTTAAATGTAAAATTCTATTTCTTGTGAAATATTCACGTTTTGCCATTTCACGTAGGTAAAATCACGTTGTAGCGCAAGTCGACTGTATATTATTTCTCAATTTTTTTTTTTTTTTTTTTTTTGGTGCGAACGCGATAATTTCCTCAATGCTTTTCCAAATTTCACAAGTAAGGTATCATTTTAGAGAAAGTTTTCACCGCGCTTTCGGCGAAAAATAAGAGAGAGTTAACATTTCAGCTGTTTTGTCGAAAAAAACGAGTTGTCCTGTTTTTCATTAAGAAATGCTTCAATGCATAGCATTACCTACAAAATGGATGTTCAGTGGCTCAGTTGAATAGAGCGGCGTGCTTATAATACGACAGCCGTGAGATCGAATTCCCCTGGGGCGAAAAATATAGTTCTAAAGATTTATTTTCTTCAGCAGAATGGGGTTATTTCCTTCAGTCAAAAGTACTACTTTTAGTCACTGAAATTGATAGAATGAGTAAAAGAAATAACATGGACGCAGAAAATTCTTTCATTTTCTCAACAGTTATTTTTTAATTATTTTTTTAAATTGTCCGATTTCGAAGACAAGGCGTGGTCTTTATGACGTCACAAATGATGCACTTTGGCGCATCTTCCTACAACTACAGCGTTTCCACGTTGTGATAATCAAGAAGCGAATTAAATATTGCGCTCTACGCTTGCTATCAACCATATCGTTGCCAATACACGTGAGTGAAGATTCGAATTAAATATTTTTATCCGCGAATGGCAACACTGAATTGTATTTCAGCATTTGTGATGTCACGCGACATAAACGTAAACAATGAAAGCGCACCGATTTAAGTAATTTTTTTTAAATATTAAACTTGAACAAATTATTTTAAAAATGGTCAGATCCTATATTTTTAAGCATGCTCTTTCAGAAAAAAATACTTTTAAAATTTTAGAAACGACCCCATTCTAATCCAAATGTCCATGAATCCGCTTACTCTAAACTCATTGCAAGATTTTGAGCTACAATTTTGTTGTTATTAAAGTCAGGAAACAAGACATTAACTTTAGCACGGTAAATCGCCGTATAACTGTAGGGGCACGAATTTCAATTTATTTAGAACATTAATTATTATTTTATTTAATTTTATTCTTCCATTTATTTATTTTTTGAACTTGAATTTTAAACAATTTACCACTAGGAACCGCCCTTCTCTCTCTTCAGCTAACGTTGCCACTAAAGACTTGAAAATGTATTTTTAGGAGGTAGCAGAGCTCCAAAATTAAAAACCTTCATCCTTCCACCCCCCACTCCTCCCCAAAAGTGCATTTTTAGATATTTAAAGTCGAAACAATTCGAAAGACAAAATCTCGCTTCCTCGGTTAAACTTCAAAACATAAACTTATATATAAACTGCGTTTTTAAAACTTCAATTTCACAAATTTCCTGACTACGGCCCAATCTAATGCGTTATCAAGAATAGTTTACACTGAGTTTTGAGAACTACAATTCCAAAAAGTTTTCCAAGGAAGACCCCCGAATCTCCACCCTATCCCTAATATTACTTCCACAGATAGTCTGAAATTGCGTCTAAGGTTTTAATTCTGAAAACTTTCTGAAGAAAATCCCTAAATTAATTCCTCTTTCTCACCAATGATCTCCAATCATTGCCTAAAATTGCACTTCAAGGATTTCGTGTTTTTTGAATTTTTTGGTGGCAGGGCAGCCGACCCCCCCCCCCCCCCCCCCCCCCAGAAAAAAACATCTCCATTTATAACTTTAAAACTGTGTTTTGATAAAGTTTGTAGCAAGTTATGTGCATAAGAACACAATCGCTAAAAAAGAAAAATATAACTAATTAAATTTTGCTCGAAAAAGAATACATATTCCCCCAAAAAGTAGGGAGGAGGCGAGGTTAACCGAACCGATCACGAGTACACCCTATTTCAGAGACCTAATAGATTTTCTGAGAATTTCTAACGTCAAATGAAACGAAAGGGCTTTCTCCTCTCAAAAATCATTGTAAAAATGTTCTGGAATGCAATCACCTTAGATTTTCCCCGAAAATTTATTTCCCCCTTTCAAGTGGAAGTTTCTGAGAAGCAAACAGGCAGTACTGGTCTGGTAATGATGTTGAACAGGTGCCGGGGCGAAGCCCTAACCTTTTATATTAGTGGCCGGCACTTCAAAGACATAGACGGACACACAAAGAAAGGGTGGGACCGTGTCTTTGATGTTTCAGTTTCGCCGCTTAGTGGCTAAAGGAGGGGGGAAACGGCCGTGTCTGACGTCATCCTGGAAGCACTGACTTGCGTATTTCCATAGCTCAATACTGGTTTGCGTCTTCAATTTTAATTTTTCTGCTCGCACTGTTTATCGCAGGGGCTCCCCTTGCCCGTGCCCTGGGCATGACATTTCCAAGAACCAGGAGAATTTTTTATACTTCATTTAAATTATTTTTCAAAAACTATCCTAGTGTTTTGAAATAAGTTCTTTAATTCTTAGTATTCCTTCCTATATTGTTTTCCCTTTTTCGTTCGGTGAGGGGGGGGTGTAGTTTATAATGAATTTAAAACACAGAAGCAAAAATAAAATAACTAATGACGAAAATTAAGAGCAGCTGCAACATAGGTTTTGGTATAATTGGAAAAAAAGGGGTCAGACAGTGATAGGGGCGGACGGGCCCGCCGGCCGATGCACCCTCAGTGTACCTTGGTTATTATTATTTTCTTTTTTGCACCCTCAAATTTGTGTGACTTCGGTTTTTTTTTTCATTCATTCTTTTTTTTTATTTTTTTGCACCCCTTCAATCCTGAGCCTCTTTTTTTTTTTTTTCCTTGTTTCCTCAAACCTAAGCTCAGTGTTTCTTTCATCTCTTGAACCTGTGTACCTTCGGTTTATTTATTTTATTTTACTTAATATTTTACGGACTAAAACCTGTGCGCTTTAGGGATGTTCCCCTCCCCCCCCCCCTTAAACCTGCGGACTTTCGAGGGTTTTTTTTTCTTTTGAAACCTTTGGGAGTCAAGGTTGGTTCTATCTTGGGGAATCCTGTCCGCCCCTGAATAGTTATGGATTTCAGAGTGGTTTTTTAAAAATTACCTTTGAATTCGAAATGTTATGCACTTTTTTGTTATTTCATAATCAATGATGTTTATTGAATGAAATTATTTAAGAATGTAAATTAATTGGAGATTAATAAAAAATATGCATATATTTGATGACTTGTGCATCTTTTCATTTCAATTCGGAGTGTGCTGTTTGAATATCTCTTTGAAATATAGTATGAGTTCTCAAAAATGTTTCATAGGATAATAAATCTCTTAATACAGCAGTTAAATATTGGAACAATGAGTGGTTTAAATGTCAAAGAATCAATATTTTTCCATTTTTAGTTGTTTTATCTATTTTGCAAATTTAAATATTTCATGGATTAATTTCTAGCAACATCTTAAACTGTTAAAAAACAAACGAACGAACAAAAAATCATTGGATGATGAACTTCAACGACTCGTTATGTGGTGTCATTTTCGGAGAATACATATTTTTATCATCTAGAGTTGTACATATATTCTACAAATGCAAACATTTCAGTACATGTATTCATTGTAGTTTATTTCATTTATTTGTTCCATAATCATCAGTAATTACGTAGCTGATTATAATTTGAATTTTTATCATTGATAACCAGTTAAAAAGTCACAACAATAGTTCTTGGAAATATATGTTTAAAGTAAAGGTAGTTGTTTTAAAAAATGTTTCAATTGAATAATATTCCTTTGTGGGGTTATTAATACAACGTTATGTGCCAACCTGTTGTGTCAGTTTCGTATAACGCATATTTTTCCATCTACAGTTGCGCATATATTCTACAAATGCAATTTTTTTGCAGTATATGTATTTATTATAGCTTATTTCATTTATTTGAATCATAGACATCAGTAATTACATAGTTGATCATACTTTGAATGTTTATTAGTGGTACCCATTTGAAAAGTCACAGCCAATAGTTCTTGGAAATATCAGTTTAAAGTAAAGGTTTGATCTTAAAAATATTTCATAGGATAATTTTTTTGGGGGGTTATTAAAGAAACGTTATGTACCAACCAGCTTCTGATATTCCGTACATATTCCTCTATAGTTATTTTAATATTCTGCAAAAATAATATTTTAATATATGTATTTATTGTAGTCATTTATGTACACAGCTATTTGCATTTTGAATCAACATAGTAGTTATAAAATCTTTCCATTATACACGAGTAACAGTACTTGGGAAATATCTGCTTGTAATAACAGTAATTGCTTTAAAAATGCTTCATGAGGTATTTAATTTCTTTCATAAAAGACGTATAAATGAAGCATTACCATGTGGTAATCAGTTTCTGAGTATTTGTATTTTTCCCTCTATGTTGTTGTATATATTTTATAAATGTAAATATATAACTATTTTGAAGTAATATAGTAACTATATATTATTAAATTCAATCATTATTCATTGAAAAATTCGTTTTTTACTTCTCAGAATTAATATTAATTTATTATATTATTAATATTAATAATGATTCTTTCTCTCTTCTACAATTTTTTGAAGATAAACTTTAAAGTAAATGAATAACAGTAATTTCTCTTCCAAATCAGGAAAAGATTTTTTGTAGCAGTTTATGAATTTAATGACTCTTATAGATTACCATTTTCTTCGAATAAAATTATTTTAAGTTGTATTCAAACTTGGTTTAGTTTCATAATAATTATCGTTTGACATCACTCATGATCAAGTTTTGTTCTTCCATTTTATTCGAATTCAAAATAATTCTCGTAAAATATGGGTGAGACGCTAGTATCAAAGAAGGTAAATTAAGACACGAAGACTTAATTTTTTTTTTCCCGAATTATGCTTTTACGTCCAAAAATAGGAGCGAAGCAATGCCATTTCCTATTGAAATCGTCTTTAAGTGCTCCGCGAGTGCTTCCGGAGCTACGTCACCAATTTCATACCCCCACAACCTGTTTCGGGAGATGGTCCAACCCTCCTGCAAAGAACGTTTCACCTTTTTCTAGAACCCTATTATTGACTTTTTAGAACTTGTTCTCTCCTTCTCTCAGAGGACTTGTTGATGGGAAAGAACTGAGAACGATTGTCCCATTGATATACACAAGACCATAAACCAGACCAGCAGGAAGTCCAGTAGTAGAGAAGATACTGCTTTTCAATGGCCCTGAGGAAGTACATCACCATTCATCTGAATCATAACTGATTTTTGAAAAGCAATTTATCAGTTAAATGTTAGTGAAGTACTGTTCCTCACTCCTTTAGTTAGGCCTCTAATCTTATCTCAGGGGATTTGGTCTCCCCTTCTTTCGAAGTAAAAAGCGGTTTCTCGTCTCTCAAGACTTTTTCTCTTGTATTGTAACGAACAGAAAACAAGTGTTTGTAGTTTGTTACGCTTCATTGAACCCTGAACATTTATTTGTGGCTAAAGAAAGCATGGAGCTGAAAAATAAGCGGAGTCTTGATAGTTCGAACTGATCCGGTTGGCAGCCTACTCGTATAAGGCGGATCAAATCCAAGTGAAACAATAATTCTTTATACGCAGTAAAACCTGTGTATAACAATGAACCTGTCTACAACGATATTTTGTTTGGTCCAAGCAAAACTCTCACTTCGCCAATATAATTTCAACCGGCGTATAGCGATAATCACGTTTCACACGCACCTGTTTATAACAATAATCTGCCAACCCCTCTTTTTTTTTCAAAAACAAAAGGTGGTTTATTTATTTTCCACAGCTTTTTGTATCTTCAAAACTATGTTTCAAGTAGGAGATAATAATGGTCATAATCGAGATCTTTCGATAATCGAGATCTCGGGAATCGAGTACTTCCGATGATCGAGTGATTGATAATCGAGATCTTTTTAAGTCGATCACTCGAGTGATTGATAATCGAGATCTTTTTAAGTTGATCACTCGAGTGATTGATAATCGAGATCTTTTTAAGTCGATCACTCGAGTGATTGATAATCGAGATCTTTCGATAATCGAGATCTCGGGAATCGAGTACTTCTGATAATCGAGTGATAGATAATAGAGATCTTTTGAATCGAGTACTCGAGCGATTGACTTCTCGAGATCTTTTGAATCGAGTACTCGAGCAATTGACTTCTCGAGATCTTTTGAATCGAGTACTCGAGCGATTGACTTCTCGAGATCTTTTGAATCGAGTACTCGAGCGATTGACTTCTCGAGATCTTTTGAATCGAGTACTCGAGATGTTTTAAATCGAGATCTCGAGATGTTTCAAATCGAGATCTGGAGACGTTTGAATCGAGTACTCAAGTAGTTCATTTTCTGAGCTTTCCCAGAATTGAGTTGACTGCTACAGGGGTGCCCACTAAAGGGGGGGGGGGAGCGTGGTTCAGCCTGCTCCATTGGCCGTTTTTTTCAGAGTGTTTTTTTATCTCATTTTCGGGAGGGGTGTATTAGCATGTTCTTTTTTTTATTTAAACCTTAACTAAGGGCCTTTTCGCAAATGATGTCACACTTTAAGGGGGAGAGGGTAGCAAAAAGTGTGACATCACGCTTTCTGAAATTGAGAAACTTCAGTTTCTTTCAACTTTCTTTCTTTGAAGATGCTTTCTGATTGTCGAAAAAGACAGATCATACTATTATCTTTTGAAAATTATACTTTGTCATATCCCCGGGTGCCCACCTGGGGGGAGGGGAAGGGGTTAATGGCGCATAAAATAAAATAAAGCACACCCTCAAATTTGCAATTTATTAAAAAATAGGTTTAAGCTAAAAATGCGTTTCACCATGTTAAAAACAATTTTTTCCAATTTCAATAAAACAACATAACTGTGTCAGCAGTAAGTTACCCCCCCCCCCCACTAAACCAGGGCGAAGGCCAGAACCACATGTAATATACCAGATAGCCCGCTTATCACATCCAGACACTGCACTTTGGCTCTTAGAACTTATCAGTCTGGAATAGTTAATAGCCGAGCCGGAACCGCACCATGCTGCCGTCAATGGCTGGTGAGGTAAATTTAATTTATTTACCAGTTTGTTGGCGCTCTCAGCTTCAACGAGATGACGTCCAGCTCGGTTATCCAGACTGAGGAGTTCTAATAAGAACGGAACTGCAGCCTCTGGATGTGATAAGCAGGGAGTCTGGTACATTGCATGTATCATAATTGTGGTTCAGAATCTTTCAGAGTTCAAATTATGTACATGTTCATGAAAATTGGGATCATAGGAAAAAGTAAGTAACGATAAACGACAGATTCTGGCCCAAAGGCGATCGAACCCAATACATTCGCGGTATTCGCACAATGCTCAAATCAATTGAGCTAATAAGGCGTCTCTCGTGGGCTGCTATACCTCAAAGAAATACGTAGTAAAAGTAAATTGAATTTTTCTAAATACCGGCACAGTGTGAATTGTTTTTTTAATTTTTTTCTCGTCGGAGGCTGTGGGAAAAAAAAAATATCTTTTCAAATGATGTTTTACTTTTAAAGTGAGAGGACATTTTAAGAAAGTTTTGGCGCTCCGAGAAAATAATAATAATAATAATAATAATTTTGACATCTTGAATCAAAATTATGTTCTCGTTATGACCCTACTCGTTGGGTTTCTTGTCTCTTCAAATGTAATGGAATAGAAATGACCAAGATATTTCCATCCGTCAAATTATGACGGTTTCCTAGAATACCGTAAAACCGTACAACTTTGGACCAGTGTTGGAACTTTAGACCATTTAAGGAATCTGGTAGTATGTGCCATGCATTGAGAAGAGATAAAATAGAGGGAGTGAAAACTTTCTTTCATGAGACCCAGACCCCAAGTCAGGTGATACATTTTAAAGCAAAGCATTGGAAGAAATCAGGTTTCTCTCGCTTGCTTTACGCAAAACGTGCCAATCGTTCGTCGTTGTTGAGTCACGTGACTTGGGGGTCTTGTGTCAGCTTTTACAACGCCAATGATTGGACTTGCTTCCTCCATTTTAATTGCTGCTCTAAGGTGCCATGTAGTCAGGGCCGTGCTTAGAGGGTGGCAAACTGTGCAGCCGCACAGGGTCGCTAAAATATTTTTGAAGTTTAGGGGCCACTAAAATATTACAAGAGAGAAAAAAAAATGTGTGACATAGCGCCTTTTAGTGTTAGTGATTGTATTCTGAAAAGATAAAAGTGATAGAAAATTTGTCTTTTTATATATTTTTATTTATTTATTTTCACATTTTTACTTTCAAGTAAAATTTCTAACTCTTAATTTTTAGTGAGAAAATTGTAAATTATCATGCAATGAATTCCTTTAGTGTTATGGATTTTTGTTGATCATTTTGCAACGTTTGATATTTCTTATCGCAGTGTCTTTGTTGTAACTGTAGCTTATGGGCAGTACAAAATATTGTTTTAATTTTGGGGTCTAAGGACCTTTAAACTTCAAAATTTTCGATTTTCTGGAAAAAATATATGTTATGCATAGTTTAATTTTGAACAATTTGATACCTTATTTATTACTATACGCCAAAAACTTTTTGAGTTATTGTAAAAATGCTAAACTTTCCCCATAGAGATTTATGTTAACAGTAGCTGTTTAAGCCTCTTTTTCTCAGGTGCCGGTTTCTTCGGTTTTCTCGTTTTGCGCGCATGATATCTCAGAAAGTTTCTTATATTATGTCCGTAAAACTTTTAATGTATGTTTATTTGGTTTATATTTATGACCTGAACCTAAAAATATTTATTTTTTTAAAATTATTTATTTATTTTTTTGAAATTTGGTAAGTTAATATCGAAAATTTCCAAAATTTTGGGTAAAAAAATATTTATTTTTAAATATTAACTTTAATTTTTAGTTGAACTTTAGGTTCAGAACATTAAGATGTATCAGACAAACATGCATGAAAAGTTTTACGGAAATATATAAAAAACTTTCTGAGATATCATGCGCGCAAAACGGGAAAACCGAAGAAATCGGCACCTGAGAAAAAGAGACTTTAACCCCCCCCCCCCCTCCCCGCATGAAAAGAAAGCAGTTTGGATACGAGGCTTTATTTCATCAATGGGTCATTCAATGTTAAGTGATCCAAAATTTGGGAAATTTTTTCCCTCACCCTTTTGTATTTCTTTGAAATTTGGCTCATCGATTGTACCCTTCGAGGTAATCAAAAGTCCAAATTTTTAGATTTTTATCTCTATTATTTTTTTATTTATAACACTTTGATTTTTCGAAAAACCCTCTTTTTTTCATGGATGTTTGAACATAAAATGGACGATAACTCAGCACCAAATATAGATAGAAAGATTTGGTAAAAAACATTTTAAAGTACATTAGTTGCTGTTTAATTGGATATGCAACATGACAAATTTCAGAAAATGTTTAATTTTTAAAAAATGAAATTTAAATTTTAAATTTAAATTTTTCAGAAAAGGTATAATGAATTTTTTAAAAAAATTCTCAAAAATTTGTGTGTATTTTATCTTTATTTGTGCAAAGTTTCAAGTTGGGATCTCAATGGGATCATATTTTTCTGAATTTTTAAATAAAATTTGACTTATGAAATAATGACATTTTTCAGATTCTAACTAGTTAAATATGGGGTCTTCTTACTGGGGATGGTTTAGTAAGTAGTAATTGATCATGCTTATGCTTGAAATGATCTAACATGAATTTGTACATTGGTAAGCCCCCCCCCCCCCCACCACTTTTAATTTTTTTTTCAAAACATTTCGAAAATTAAAATTAAATAAATAAATAAATAAAACAAAATAAATAGGAAACTTATTAATAGTTGGTAAATAATCTTCTTTAAAGCAAGAACAAGCCCCCCCCCCCCAGCACCACCACTTTTTTTTTTTTCAAAACCATTTTCAAAACGCAAAAAATAAATAAATTAATAAAATAAAACAAAATGAATAGAAGGCATATAAAAAGCTGGTAAATGTTCTTCTTAAAAGCAAGACGAAGTACATTCCCCTCCCCCCACCCACACATACGATTAACACTATAATAGTATCACGCCTCACCTGGCGCTTTTTTTTTCGGACCAAGTGTGTGTTTCGGACCAAGCAAAATAGGAGTGTTTCCCCACATTTTGTTTCATTCTTTTCACACTAAACTAAAAATCAATCTAAGTATCAGATCATATGTATCTCCGCATAAAACTGTCTTTCTACAACATTTGGAGTGCGGCGGTCTTCTTTTCTTTAATGCTAGTTTTCTTTTTAGTTTCAGTTGTAAAGGAGAGCAATGCAGCGAGATCTATTTATGCATATATTAAAAGCAGTTATAGATCAAACAAATTTTGCTACTTTGAGCATAACCTTCCATGTTGTTAAGCTTTATTCCAGATTGCTCTTCCCCCTCCCCCTATCGTCCCACTTTTCGAAAGAAAAAAAAAGCTGCAAATGAGTGGTTCTATTTGTCTGTTAAAGTTTTTCTGAATTTTAGTTTTTATGACCCCCCCCCCCCATTTATAAGCGTTAGTCACTGCTGATGTTTAGCAGCGTGCATCCCTGTTTATTATGATTATAACTCTTACGTGCCAGCTTTTTTTTTTAAATACAGTTTTGAAAAAAAAAAGTTAAGAGGATAAAAAGTGGTTGTGTGGCAGGGGGGGGGGGGTGTACCAATCTACAAATTCATGTCAGCTCATTTCAAGCACAGTCATGATCAATTACTACTTACTAGACCATCCTTAGTAAGAGAACCCTACATTTAACTAGTTAGAATCTGAAAAATGTCATTATTTCATAAGTCAAATTTTATTAAAAAATTCATAAAAATATGATCCCATTGAGATCCCAACTTGAATCTTTGCACAAATAAAGATAAAATACACACAAATTTTTGAGAATTTTTAAAAAAAAATTCATTATACCTTTTTTGAGAAATTTAAATTTAAAATTTAAATATCATTTTTTAAAAATTAAAAATTTTCTGAAATTAGTCATGTTGCATATCTAATTAAACAGCAACTAATGTACTTTAAAATGCTTTTTACCAAATCTTTCTATCTATATTTGATGCTGAGTTATCGTCCATTTTATGTTCAAACATCCTTGAAAAAAAGAGGGTTTTTCGAAAAATCAAAGTGTCATAAATAAAAAAAATAATAGAGATAAAAATCTAAAAATTTGGACTTTTGATTACCTCAAAGGGTACAATTGATGAGCCAAATTTTAAAGAAATACAAAAAGGTGAGGGAAAAAACTTTGGATCACTTGACATGGAATGACCCCAATAGGGAAGTTGCAACCTATTAAATGTTCATATTTTGACTATTGGATATTGTTAATTGACCTTCAAAACTAAAAAATTCACCATCGCCGAATTTGAAAACACCGTGATTGATAAGATAAATAAATACCTTTGTGCTGAATAGTAAAGTCAGACCATACAACGTAAGTAGAAGCACAATTTTTTTTTTTTTTTTTTTTTTTTCACTCATTTTTATCTATCTTCCTTTGTTTATTTTTACCTTTTTGTCTTGATTGACACCCCCCCCCCCCAATTTTCTTCTATTTATCTTTATTTTTCCTTTTTTCGAATATTTTTTGTTTCTGTTTATTTTATTTCATGGTTTTCCATTCTGCTTTTCTTTTCTTGCGGTTCACGGTTACTGACAATTTCTTTTCCTTTTGTTGAAGCTTCGGCTTAATCCTTGTCCAATTGAATTCTTTCTTTCTGGGTCGTACCTAAGAGAAAGCTCCTAGCCTTTGCTTGCATTCCTATTGGTTCCTGATCGGTTTATAACTTTGTCATTGGTGTTTGGCTAATCCGCTGTTTTTATCTTTTAAGCTGCATGCTTATCTGCTCTTGGCTTTTGTCGGATGTCTTTTCATCCATAAGCTCATTATTTTTTGCATTGAAAAAGGCGTTCCCTGTAACGCCGAAACACGTGTCTGCTGTAATTTACAAATTTGTGCTTCTACTTACGTTGTATGGTCTGACTTTACTATTCAGCACAAAGGTATTTATTTATCTTATTTGTGGCTTAAACGGGCCTTACGTTTACATTTTCCGCCTTTTATGCAATTTGTGTTTTTGTTTTTGTTTTCGGAATTTTTGTCTATTGTTGTATTTTGATCGTGACTTTTTACTTCTTGTTTCTTATTCATTCTGTTATTGTATGATTCTGTTTATTTTCATTTGTTTTGGTTTTGCTTTTGATTATGTCTCAAATCAATAGGTTTGCCAATCTTCGGATTAAGAAATTTCGTTTTTTGAACCATTTGAAATTTCTTCAAGAGTGTAGGCGCAAGAAAATTATTCCGAAGTTTATTTCTTTGAAATGTAATTTACCACGTTCTGTAAAAATTGACAAAGTAATCTTTCGGTCGAAATTGGCTTTACTCAGAGCTTCGATCCAGGAAACTAGGAAACATTTATCGTTTATTGAACGTGAACTTTATGATTTACATCTTTCGGTTTCTAATTCCATTCCCAACTTTGACATTATTGACAGAAATTCTTGGTCTAGAACCCTTCGTTCCTCTGATAAACATCAAATTGTTTTGAAAAAGAAATTAGCTATGCTTTGTAAATCTTCTCATGTCGTTCCTCTTGATAATTTACCTGTTGTTAATAAGAATGTTGTTGTTAATCTTTCTAGCGTTCCATTAAGTAACTCTCAAATTGAGGCTCTAAAATGTAATGATAATTTTGCTGTGAGTGTTAATCCTTCTTTTTCAAAGCTTATTGCTCCTGTTGAGAAAGCTTTTAAATTTAGTGCCTTAACTTCCTCTCAAAAAGATTCGATTCGGCATCTTATAGCTTCTAATATTGACTTTAACTCGAAAATTTCTAAACCTGTATTTGCTAATACTGTTAGCCGTTCTGTTAAAGACTTAGTTTCGAATTCTGATCTGGTTGTTACCAAAGCTGACAAGGGTGGCCAAATTGTTGTTCTTGACAAATCATCTTATGTTGATAAAACTAATGATTTGATTTCTTCTGGGCCATATGCTGAAATTTCTAAAGATCCTAGTGATAAAGAGTTAAAAACTATTGCATCTGCTGTCAAGTCTGTTAAGTCTATTCCTTCAAATGTTAAACGCTCTGTTGTTCCATCTATTGCTAATTGTGCTAGATTTTATGCTTTACCTAAGGTGCATAAAGCTGGTATTCCTTTCAGGCCGATTGTTTCCAATATTGGTACGGCTTCGTACAAACTTGCAAAATATTTAGTCTCTGTGTTTTCTCCCCTTAGGAGTCACAATTTATTTACTATTAAAAATTCTGTTGAGTTTGTTAAAAAAATTCATAGTTTCGTTCCAAATAATTCTTTTATGGCTTCTTTTGATGTTAACTCTTTATTTACAAACGTCCCCGTCGAGGGTTCATTGTTATGCCTTCGTAGAAGACTTTCTGAATTTCATTTCACCAATACGGAAATTGAGGATTTAATTTTCCTTACCCGTACTTGTCTTAAGCAATGTTCTTTTGTTTTTAATGGGAATTTTTATATTATGTTAGATGGTCTGGCTATGGGTAACCCACTTAGCCCCATTCTTAGTGATATTTACATGCATTATTTTGAGGTTAAGCTGTTCCAAAAACTGCAGTTCCAATTTTATGTTCGGTATGTTGATGATTGTTTTGTTCTAATGAACCAGAATCAGTTTGAGAGTGATGAGGTTTTATCTATTTTAAACTCCATTGATCCTCATATTCAGTTTTCTTGTGAGAAAGAACGGAATAATTGCATTTCATTTCTTGATGTACTTGTTTCTCGTACTGAAATTGGTTTTGAAACTACTGTTTATCGCAAACCTTTTGCTGTCTCTTTACCTCCTCATAGACTATCGTCTCATCCTCCAAATCAAAAATATTCTGCTTTCAATTCTTTTGTTTATCGCGCAATTAATATTTGTTCTTCGTCGGAACTTCTTAAAGTGGAACTTAATTATCTTAAAGCTGTGGCAATTGATAGAGACTATCCGCCAACTTTGATTGATTCCATTTATAAAAAACTTTCAAATAAATCCCAAACTAATGTTCTTAACCGAACCTTCATCAGAAAGAATTTGGTTGTTTTGCCATTCTTTCCATCTGTAAGCTATCAGGTTGCTAAGATTCTAAAACGTTTCCAATTCCAGGTGGTGTTCTCTCCTATTAATAAACTTTCATTCTCTTCTCTTAAAGATCCTATTCACCCTCTTAATTGTTGTGGAATTTATAGAATTAATTGTAGTTGTAAACTTGCCTATATTGGACAGACTCGGCGTGCTTTAAAAATTCGCTTGAAAGAGCATCAAAATTATGTGAAAAAACAACAATTAAATAAGTCTAGTATTGCTCAACATTGTTGGGATTTGAATCACTCTTTTGATTTTAACTCTTATCAGATTATCCAAAAATGCCCCAATTCATCAGATCTTGACTTTTGGGAATCCTTTCATATTTTGAGGAACAGTTCTAACTTAGTTAACGATCTTAGTGCAGTTCCATATTTTTCTAACATTTGGCTCCCATATCTTTAATACTGTCCTTTCCCCATTCCCCCCCCCCCCTTTTTTTTTTTCACTCATTTTTATCTATCTTCCTTTGTTTATTTTTACCTTTTTGTCTTGATTGACACCCCCCCCCCCCCAATTTTCTTCTATTTATCTTTATTTTTCCTTTTTTCGAATATTTTTTGTTTCTGTTTATTTTATTTCATGGTTTTCCATTCTGCTTTTCTTTTCTTGCGGTTCACGGTTACTGACAATTTCTTTTCCTTTTGTTGAAGCTTCGGCTTAATCCTTGTCCAATTGAATTCTTTCTTCTTGGGTCGTACCTAAGAGAAAGCTCCTAGCCTTTGCTTGCATTCCTACTGGTTCCTGATCGGTTTATAACTTTGTCATTGGTGTTTGGCTAATCCGCTGTTTTTATCTTTTAAGCTGCATGCTTATCTGCTCTTGGCTTTTGTCGGATGTCTTTTCATCCATAAGCTCATTATTTTTTGCATTGAAAAAGGCGTTCCCTGTAACGCCGAAACACGTGTCTGCTGTAATTTACAAATTTGTGCTTCTACTTACGTTGTATGGTCTGACTTTACCGTGATTGATTTTTAATGAATTTTTAAAAATCCACGCGCAAAAGTGCGCTTTTCTGAAACGTCACGAGCTTACGTCACAGGGCACTAATGGGCAGCCTTCCGCCGAAGATCCCTTGTTTTCTTCCGGACATTTTGAGCGCGCTGATATTTTTATTTTTTAGAAATTCAATAATCCTTTTGAACACACTATGGAGGCCGGATTTGTTAAAGCACAATCTAAATAATCTTCCTCAAGTAACATCAATGATGGTTTTCGAATATTTCCGAGAGAATGAGAGATTTCATATTCCAGAAACGCGAGGAGATAAGCCTTTTACGTTTCGTCTTCGAAGCCAACTGCATGCCCTTCGGCTTCTCCCGTATCGAAAGAGCGCATGACGTCACTTCCTACGCTATTTGACGTCACAAGCGCTTGAACTTTAAAAATTAATTAAAAAAAACTACTTATCATAACGCAAAAAATTTTTCACCTATGATGTTCATACATGTTACTCTATCATATAAAAATAAAATTGAAAAATCGGAAACTTCCCTATTACGCCTCTTTCGGATTCCGAAACTTTTCTTTGCAATCATATTTTACGTCATATTTGCTAATTAATCGGAGTTCATTCCGCACGCCAACAACTAGGTTACTGTAGCGTGGTTGCTGGGCGAGTTTGGCAATAAACAAAAGAGTTGCGGAATAATTTTACATTTGAAGGATACTATTTGGTGCCTTTTTTGTTTATTAGGCGAAACATTTTAAATTGCAGAAAAAACCACTTCACTCGATAAAGAGTTTTAAAGTAACTGTAAATCTAATTTTAATGTTTTGTTTAAAATTCTAAAGAAACTTTAAAAGGTTTTATTTAAAGGTGTGCACGCATTTCAGTTAAAGAAAAATGACGATTTCACATCGGAAGGGGGAGGGGGGGGGGCTTTTTTTTTTATTCAACGGATTTCCCTGAAATTTTTAGCACGGGCATCGCTGTGCGGGTACTGCTAGTATTAAATAATGCTTAAATTTTGCGTTTGAAAACCAGAATTTTGAACTTTGAATTTGAAGTAAGGGAGTTTTTTGAGGTCTACTCCCGACATCTAAGGTAGGTTGTTGCAAGATCATGCCTATTGTTTCAAACCGTTTTCTGTTTCAACGAAACAATGCAGTCTATCGTCATGTGAATATGAATGTTTGATAGACATGAACTTTAAATTGAACGTCGAAATCTATCTTCCGGGATACTTACCGCGAGGGTCCGACAAGTCAGGCTATAAAAGAAATACCTTGATGTTTAGTTCTTCCAGAAAAATACCAATTCAGAATTTTAGAAACCAAGTAAACTGAATATTCCGGCCTAAAAAGAGAATTTGTATGGAGCAAAATTACCTGTTTGCTAAGATTTTATACTTTTTGTCAGAGTCCGTGCTTACCCTCATTTTTGACTTCCGCTGGAAAATAAAAAAAATTCCAATCGTTGAAAAAATTCTGTTTGTTTCACTTGCACTCCAGAATTTGTAAGTAAAGTATAACATTGCAACTACTGTCCGACATTCACGACAAAAGCCCCCTGTCTTGACCTGCCAGGTGCCGTGGTAGCCCGATCGGTAGAGTGTCGGATTCGGGGCCGGAGGGTCCTGAGTTCGAACCTCGATGGTCGAAGATCCACCGTCGTCATTAAAGGGGACTGGGCAACGTTAAATATGCTCGTGGTCTCAATGTCCTCCAAGTGAAACGATACCTCTGGGGGTGCTAGCACCAGGTAGCTATTAGCTCCTGGTCTAGTTCTAAATTCTAATTGATTGTTCGATCCGGAGATGGTGCTGCCATCTATCGGTATAAAAAAATAATGGAGGCAAGGCACTTAGTATGCAGTCCTCGACATAAATACAGTTGTAGTCAGTCGTGACTCGGAATCGAAATCGTGGCCTGTCTGTTGCTATAACAACGAGGCGTGTCTCATTTTACCAAGGAAAGTTTTATGTTGGAAAAGCCCGTACTACTGCACTAAGACAAGAGAACGACTGGCGCCAAAAATCCCTTGCAGAAAATGAACGAAGAACGTTTCTATGGCAGTAGACGGGCTCAGACTTAACGGCGGGAGCTTTTCTCGTGAAAGACAGACAGTACCTACCCTTTTTTTAAATAGTGATATTACCCTCAAATTAGTAACAGCTAATTTAATTAAATTCATTTATCTAATAACTACAAGTATCTATACACTCTTCGCATTGAACGTTGATCTATGAAAGGGGTACGCTGGCTATAAAGTTTGGGAAGTCCTGCCGAGTGCATTCAGGGAGAAGGGGTAGCAGAAGTAAACAAAGAGGGTTGCTGATTGGAACCAGCAATTGTCACTTTCATAAGTTACTCGTTGGATTGGCAATTCTGCTCAAGAACATTCCGCGTATCTGATTGGCGCAGTTTCCAATCCTTCCAGTGCCAATGAAGCAACGATATCGCCAAGTGTCACGTTGCTGTGTTAACATCTGCTATCACTTCTCGCTGAACGCACTATAGATAACTTTGTTTTCACCCATCACCCATCATTTTCTGGAGATAGCGCCCCTCTATTTTTTCCAGGCTAGTTTTTCAAAATTTCATCACCATTATTTAAATTTGGAGAAGAAAGGAGCATTATATTAACTCCTTAAGACCTGGTGTCCGGTATACCGGACATACACTTTAAACAGCTGCTTATCATTTAATAATTGATTTAATTAGTTGATTTTTTTGTAGTTGACTCAATACATTCTACTTATTATAAGCTTCGAAATAATTTTTCGTTTTGGAATTGACAACACTGACATATAAGGATTGAGAGATAGAGAGTGACTCATTTTTTCAATCATGGATTTTCATCTGAAAAGCGAGGTTTCTTTCCCGATTTCTTTAAAAAATATATAATCTTTAATTAATCGCTTCAAACGCTTATATTATGTTTTATAATTGTTTGTAGAACATTTTATAATGAAGTTTGTTCGGTATTTTACCGTTTTTGTATATGAAATATTGATTTCAAAAATGTATGTCCGGAGTATTGGACGTGCCATAACTCTTTTAATTTTTCTCCTACAAACTCAAAATTTTGTCTATAAGATACCCTTTACCATAGTACACTGTGTACCAAATATCAACATTCTGGGTCCAATATTTCATAATTCTGACTGAAGGGGTTAACCACTAACATTCTTCTGAACGGCTAGAGAGGTGACTCGAGCTAGTCCCATATCCAAAAACTCGTTTATTATACTTAGGTCGATACACAAAAATCATACTGTAAGCAAATAAAAGAGCTTATAATTTGACTGAGATGTATCTTACTCTAATAGCAGACAGTCACAAAACGTTTTCAAGGCCGAAAGAGCCATTCAAACATTTTTGCACCCAAAGCTGGGTTATTAGTGCATACGGTTTTCCACTTCTCAGTGTTTACAATGTCTTTTCCATTCTTTGATATGAAAGATTTCAGTTCTCCAATCAGTAGTTCATCGTTGTGGATGTCGGCAATCGCAGCAACATCGCAAACGTTAGCCATGGAAATGCCCTTTAGAACGATGTCCCGGCAGACGATTCTTAGCTCTTCCAGATCATGACGATCGGCTGCTACATAGACATTGAGGGCTTCGGAAGGAGTCAATTCGCGCACTTTTCCGCAGTAGATGAAGCGCAGCATGTCTCGGGCCGTGTCCGCCTCCATTTGCACGAGGTCCACCATGTCTTGTCGGTTTTCCTTCATGTCGTGCTCGAACATCGCTGCGAACACCTTCGATCGAGCACTGAGCACAGAATTGTGGGCTCGGAATTCCTGATCACCAAGCTTCAAGGTGACGTCCGAAAGTTGGCAATTCTCGAACAATTTCTCGAAATCAGACGACAATTTTGAATCGCAGCTCAGCAATGTTTCTTTCCTTTCATCTGAAAATATAATGACATTAGAAAATTGCCATCCCAGCATAACGTAAATGAACAACAAGTTCCGTTCCAAACTAAACGAGCCAACGTTTCCTTACACCAACGCTGACTTTCTCTGAAGAATATTCTCATGATTAGCTAAGACTGCGTATTATGTCAAACATATCTTTCCAGCATTTAAAGCTGATTTCTAACAACAAAAAAAAAGCATCTCTAATTTGATGAAATCGATGCGGAAAAAAGTAATTATAAACGATGAATTTAATATAGTTCATTTTAGGTAATGCAGTTAATATATTTTTTTCATAGAAAAAAGATTAACTATTTTCAAAAAATAAATAAATAAATAAATAAAATTTAATAAAAAGCACACCAAAACATGTATATTATAAACAAAAAGTTGTCTGCACACTTCTTTCTGTCACAAAAAAAAAAAAAAAAAAAAAAAAACGCTCCCAATTTCTTTTATTTCTAGGTACCAAAAATTAAAATAAGTAAATAAATGCATTAGAAAAGAAACAATAAAAAGTCCTCTTATCCAAATAATTTTCATTACAGACGTACCGAGTACTTGGTAACTACTCGGTACTCTGCCTACTCGGGCAGTTTGCCGAGTATTCCTTACTCGGTCAAATTTTGATCAGAAAATCGGCCAATACCGAGCAGTTGTAAAAAATTGAATATTGTACAAAGCAGATTTTACAATTAATAAAAAAGTGCAAACATATAATAAACTGCCATCATTTACAATTCAAATTTACAAGAAAAATTCTAATTTTGAGAATAATGAAGTGTGTTACGCTTCAATGGAGCAAATCTTATATTTTACTATCCCAAAGTTAATGAAACTTATTCATTAAAAATGGGGAAAAAGAGATAAGTACAGAAAATATGGAATTTTATATTATAAATTGATTTTGCCACAGACAAAATTATTTATAAGAAGCATAAAATAACTTTTCTTAAAAAATAAAACAACGTTAAAAGCTCAAATGTGCAGGAACAATGCAGACACGTGTTTTGGCTTAACAAGGAATCCTTTTTTTTTTCAGTGCACAAAATGTGAGCTTATGGATTTAAAGACATCCGACAAAAGTCGGATTTTTTTACTTTCATGAGCTCACATTTTATGCATGGAAAAAGATGTTCGTTGTAATGCGGAAACACGTGTCTGCAGTGCTCCTGCACATTTGTGCTTTTAACGTTGTTTCATTTGCTTTTTAAAAATTATTTACGTTTGGAGGACTAGAAGTATAGATTGATATAATTTGTTTAAATTCCAACTTGATTAATCCTACCTTTTATGTATTTGTTTATTTTTAATTCAAAAAATAACTTATTTGTAAAATTTTGACCCAAACAAAATCTTTTAAATAATGCGTAGTTAAATTTCAGCTGGAATTTTGTTTTAAAAACTATTATTTGGATATGGAGGTCTATACTTCTATTCCAATGAGTTCAAAATTCGTCACGTGTGTGACGGTGGTTCTTCCTAAAACATAATTGGAACTCGGTACTCGGTACTCGGCGAAAGTGCTACTCGGTACGTCTATTTTCATGGATAATAAAATTGTCTGCACCCTTCTTTCTTTCTGTTAAAAAAATAAAGTAAACAGAATTTTCTTTTATTACGTGTAGCCAAAATTAAATAAATTAATTATAACCCCTCGTTATATCACGCTTTTCGGGGGACAAAGAAAAAGCGAGATAAGTCTGAAAGCGCGAAATAAACGAGGTCATTAAAAATGGTTTTCCATCCAACACATACAAGTAAATTTGAATTCATTCTTTTTGACAGGATTTTCGAATGGTTTCGATGTAGTTCACGAATCACACGTGTGAAAATTGAAACAAGATTGAAATTGAAATAAATTCCAGCGTCAGAAAGGTGCAAACATCAAATGGCGAATGAAGATGATCTTAGTTACCGCGAAGTAAGAGTGAGCATTACAATGCCCTCTTATTCTCAAAAGACTTTCTAATCCCTTCAATTTGCTGTAGCAAGGATGTGAAAAGTGAAACCATATTGTTTCCGTAAAACTTTCGACCGTTCAGATACAGGGGCGGATTCAGAATTTTTTGAATGGGGGGGAGGTCAAGTTTCAATGATCAGCGAGTTATACCATATAAAAAATAAACTAAACAGGGGTGCCAATCCCCCCAAGGGGGATGGCATACCCCCTGATAAGTTACGACCCCCCCCACCAAAAATTTAAATCAAAACCCTTTCAAATTACCCCCTGCCCCTAAATTTTTCAATGGCGTAACCTGTGCCATGCATCATACTCCCCCAATTTTTCACTAAAAATCATATTTCTTTTCCAGACATGCTGGTCACGTTACCGTATTAAATAGTTGGATACATTTACATAAATATTTTATAGCACACAAAACGTTGTGATTTGAAGTGGAAGAGTGCTCTGAAAAAACTTTAAGCTCATTGGAGGTGATTGTTCGTTAGAAAATGAACAAATAACTCTTAATAGCAGTAGCCCAGCAAACGAACTCAGTCATACATCCTTTCGATTAGAAAAACCTTACAGAATGAAGTAAAAATGGGAAAACATTAATTCTAGATACTATTGTTTCGGATCTAAAAAATTTAAGTTTGAATGATAATCATTAAAAAAAATCTTGTCAGAGGGGGGTCAGCTGACCCATTGACCCTCCCCTAAATCCGCCCCTGTTCAGATAAGATTTGTACAACCAAGCTCAAATTTTTTCTGCACTAAGGGTATGCTTTGCCAGACGTCCCGGTTTGACCGGGACTGTACCGGATTTCAGACAAAACTCCGGTGTCCCGGCCGATTTACTTCATGTCCCGGAAAATGATAAATTTGATAAAAGAGGACCAAAAAAGTCTAAAAATAAGAAACTGAAGGATTATTTAGGGTATTTAATTTGTCATTTGTAACATTAACATAAAAATTAATATCGGATAAGCTTGTGAATATTTTTGCAACAAGATTAAAAGCGAAAAAAGTTCTGTTCAGGTAAAAGTGCATGAAAACATTGTTGAAAGTTTTATTTCTCATTCAAATAGTTTCTAATTACTTAAGTAAGAAATAAAATGTTTAAATGTACTTGCTTGTTTCATGAGTTTTGGTTCACCTCTGGTTTTGGTTCATAGTTAATAACCATTTATTCATAGCTTTGAGAAGGAACTACCCTCTAAAATAATTATCTAAAAACCAACCAAAGATGTGTACCCTTCTGAATACTTGCGACACTGGGAGGTGGGGGGGGGGAGGTGTCCTACGTCTCGTGTCCCGGTTGAACATTTCAGAAATCTGGCAAGCCTAACTAGGGGCATATGTTTTCTTCTACTTAGGCCAGTATGATACTTGTTGTCTGGCTGTCTCTCACTCATTGTAAAGGCATCCGTATCAATACAAAAGAAATGTCAATTGCTTTACAAACCATCTTAAACTGAAATATTTTACGGGTATGTACATTTGGATGATAGGAATAGCCGCTGCTTTTCCAGCGAATTCAAAAGAATGGAGGCATCTTCGTGTTGTTCATTGACGAAATAAAAAAGAAAGAGACCTCTTTTGAGTACTAATACCATGTGTTTTCATAAATGGTTACGAACTCAAGGCAAGTTTTTTTTTTTCTTTTTCTTTTTTTTTTTAGGCTTTAATATTTCGGGAGACAGAAGAAAAGAGCGATATAGTGAGGGGCTACGTACTTCAGAATAAAAATAAAATATAAAAAGAGATTTTTGATTCTAAAAACTTTTTCAACAATCAATAAAATTTAATCAATAAAATTTAAATTAAAAATTTGAGAGAAAAATACGCTGTATACAACTCATTCGAATAGCTTTTATTATACCGCCTATATTTCTTCTCTCAAACTTTTTATTTGATTGCCTGCAGTAGAATTAACAAAAACATACATACATTAACATCAACTTCAATTTTTGGGTGTTGCAATCAAGACATCTTTTTCTTAGTTTATTTCATACTACTTTTTACTTCCTTTTACAAAAAAGGAAGTATTGTATTCGGGAAAAAAGTTTCACTCAAAAATCGGCCTTAATTTCTATATTGCTCGCCTCCGAATGAATGTTGAGTTTTTTTTTGTTTTTTTTTTTTTCGACCCGACCACACGTGGATACATGCCTAAGAACGTATAGACACCTGAAGAATCCATTTTGACGATCCCCGAGTTAATTAGAACGAGTTTTCTCGTGACGTCCGTATGTACGTGCGTATGTGTGTATGTATCTCGCATAACTTAAGAACGGTATGTGCTAGAAGGTTGAAATTTGGCACATAGATTCCAAGTGGGGTCTAGTTGTGTACCTTTTTTGTTTTTTGGTTGCATTCGGATGTTCCAAAGCAAGGTCTTTTACACCTTTTTGGGGTAAAATCATTGTCAATTTCAATGTAAACTCAAGCGGTGCTATAATTTGGCAAACACTTGAAAATATATCGTCAAGATTTTGGTTGCCAAGTTTTGTCGCCAACTTCGCGACGAATTTGGCGGGTGTTTTTTTTTTTTTTTTTTAATCTGGTTTTGATTTGGCCATACTTAGAGATTAACCATTGAGTCACATTAAAACTGCCAATATTGGGAAAATGTATCTGTATAAAACGTTTTCTTTGCTTCGGTTCGCAACAGACTTGGAATGAAAGTATTTAAAGTGCTTTTTTGCTCACTCCGAGGCACTATTATCTTTAAATTGGAGTGAAAGGAAGTCATGTGATGCACACATCAGCTCGTTTATAGTGCAATCCCAGCAAATAGAAAAAGTTTTTTGAATTCCAAAACATTTTTTATACTTCATTTTAAAGTTTTCTGGCTTTGAAATTTATTTGAGGTGAAAATTTTTGAAAGTTTTCCCGTTGCCTACCCTTATTTTAACAACAACAAAAAAAAGACAATATTGACTTTTGTTTAAAAAAAAAAAAGGGGAGAGTGGCCCAGAGCGAGTAGGTCGCCCAAAGCGGGTAAGCCTTCATATGCCCCCCCCCTCCAATGGTGTGTAAGCGGCAATGCATACATATGTCGTGTTTACATGAACACCCCCGAGTTTTAATCAGTCCCAGCGAAGCAGCAGTGAAGCGGCATGGCGCAACCAGGCTTAAAATAAAAAACATGATACATTAAAATAAAAAAAAAACTAACTACTATGTTGTGGCTATCACGAAACTTTCTTCTATATTCTTCTTTTTTTTTTTTCTGATCCCTCCCCATGCTTGACGAGGAAGCAGTATTCCCAACAAAAACAAAATTACATATGCAAAAACTTGACGACCATCCCAATGTCCGAATTATTGCAAAAGCAAAGCAAAGAGCGAAAATTGAAAGTTATTTTAAAAGCCTTGCTTGAATTAATTATAAATATTTTATTTGTTAACAAACATAAGATGGCAACAGTTAAACATTTTAAATCATTGAGATAATATTTCCGATCATTTCCATACAATTAAAATCACGAGAAATACGCAGACGACAATCTATTACGATTTATCTTTCTTATTGTTGCATTAATAAAGCTATTTTTATTCGCAAAAAAAAAAAAAAAATCTACACCTCTTGGAGCGATTGGCGTCAAAATTGAACCAATTCCTCTTTACATAAGGATTCACATGTATTCCAAATTTCAACCAGAACGTAGCATTACTTCTTGAGATATGGCATTCACAATGGAAAAAAAGAACGGGTGATTGCGCTACCCCCTTTTAACTGTTGACACCAAAAGAAAATCAGCTTTTATACCCACTAAGGGCTACTTGATAAATTTTTCTTTCATTCCGTTCATTATTTCTTGAGATACAGCAGTCACAATTGACGACAAAAAACATTCTATAGCTCAACCCCCGTTTGAGATATTGACTCCAAAATTGAATAAGCACCTGTTCCTGTTAATGGCAACATATGGACTAAATTTTGTTTGATTCCGCTAGTTACTTCCTGAGGAATAGCAAGCACGCGTAACTCAAAAAACGTCCCATTGCTCCACCCCCCTTGAAGGAATTCGCGGCCAAAACCAATGGGCACAAGTTTGCATAGGGGCACATATGTGTACCAAATTTCGTTCGATTTCATGCAGTAGTTTTTGCTGCCACAAAAAACTGGTCACACACAGACGTGACACACACACACACAGACAGACAGACATTTTCCAAAAATAGTCGAAATGGACTCAGCACACCTCAAAACGTTCGAATCCGTCAAAATTCGATATTTGAAAATTTGCACGAATCTAATACTTTCTTCTATATATTAGATCTCATCAAAAACAACCCTGTTGTAAAAATTTCCCCGCCAAGAAAAACTTAACTAAACTAAACGCGGAAAAGTTAAAGCCCTCTTTAACTTTTCCGCACAAAAAAGAAAACCTGCATCCTAAACCCAAAAACCCTCAGCCATAAAAAGTTATGATATCTAGTTTGCCCGCCAAGTATCTGCCAAACTATCATCCTCCCTCTTCTACTTTTTCATCACAGCTACTTCCATTAGAACCTCCTCCCACCTTCAACTCCTCAGAATTATGGATAGATCTTTTAAATGGTTTATCTTGTTTGGCGGGGAGCATTTTGCTCACGAAGCAACCACTTTGAAAAGCCTTGTGGCTGTAGGAATTTTTTTAAGGAAAAAAAAAGAAAAAAATATTGTGGGAAGATAACAAAATTTAACACATGTATTTTACTGAAAAGGAAGTATAGGTCTTAATTGGGAGATAACTTATATCCCTATCCTCAAAACAAAACTTTTATTTCCGAAATTTTTCTCCATTTTTATATCATTTCTTGATTCCAACTCCAGACACTTGGACGATCTCTAAATACTGTGGTTCTCAGAGTATACCTATTGTTCACAAGACCAAAGAGAGCCTAAATTTTCGTTTTTATGGCTTTAATTTCGAAACTTTCCCATGCCCTTTCACAAATGCCTTGAAATGTAGCAAGAAAATGCATTTTAAGTCTTTTATTTGGAAAAAATGTGGACGGAAATTAGCTTATCCAGCCCTTATCACTTAACTTGCTTAAAAGCAACTTAAATGAATTTTTTTGGGACTTCAATTACAAACGAGTTTTGATAGGACCCCCTCCCTCCCTAGTTTATATCGTGATGATAGCTTTAAAAGGAGGTTTTTTGAAAAAAACTCACGAATCTTCCATCCCTTTCTAAAATATGTATAAATATAAAATCGAATTTTTAGAACCTCAAAGGCAAAATATTTCCAGGAAGGAAGGATTCTAAGCACCTCCACGCCTTCTTAAATGTAAGCAAACATTACCAAAAGGTGTATTTTTAGGCTGGACAGCTGAAGAGCTAGAAGAGCACCCCTCCTCTTCTAACTTCTCAATGTATAATGACAAAATATTTTTTTCTAAGCTTTATTTTCAAAAAGTATTTTGGGGCCAGCGCCCGAAACCTGACCTTTCTCCGTACATCATCAAAAATAGACAAAATATGCTTTTAGTTTCCTAATTTTCAAAAATTATTCGGAAATTTAAATTTTGAAACAGTTTCGAGGGAGATTCCTAAATCTCCCCCCCCCCTCACCTAGTGTCTCAATACCCCGAAAATTGAGTTTTTAAAACTTCATTTTAATAAAATTTCTGGGGAGTTATTAGGGTCAAATTTCCCAAAAGACAGAGTAGGCAGCTGCCTACGGCGGCAAGCTTTTCAGGGGCGGCAAATTTGCCATTATAATACACGTTTCTTGAATTAAATTGTTATTCTTAAAAGTAAAATATTAGCATTCTTTCATTTTCCGCAGAGACATATTTTTTCTTGTAATTTAATAATGACTACTTTCACACATGTTATGAAAGTCAAATGTTTTTCAATCACGGTATTTATGAATCGTCAGCAAAATTTGCCGAATAAAAAAATTTTGGGGGGATCACTGTGATCATTTCATCGGGGCGTCTCAGAATGTGAAATGCCATCATTTCTTCATAAGTTTGACAGTTTGAATCTGGGGAACACTTTTTACGTTTTTTTTTTTTTTTTTTTTTTGAGTTAAGGATATTTTGCTTCTTTTAGAGTGTGTGTGGCAGATTTCAAATTTGCCTAGGGGCGGCATGGAGCTAAATTCAGCCCTGGGGAGTTTGTTCAAAAATTTCGGATGGCCCCTCCCAAAACAATCGGCTGGATCCGCCACTGTGTGTGTGTGTGTTTGAGTCTGTGTGCATGCATGAGCGTGTGTGTGTGTATGTTTCTGTGTGTATATGTGTTTGTGTGTGTGCAGGCATGAGTAAGTGGGTATGTGAGTGTGTGTGTGTTTGTGTCTGTGTGCAGGCATGAGTAAGTGGGTATGTGAGTGTGTGTGTTTGCGTCTGTGTGCATGCATGAGTGTATGAATGCGTATGTGTAGGTGTTGTGTATGTACTGTACGCGTGTGTGTAGGATATGGACGCAACCTGGAGAGGGTTTTCGCTAGAGGAGCAGCATCGTGAGGCGGCCGGCCGACGGACGGTGGTGCTGCAGAGGGAGGCGGTGGGGTGGGGGTGGGGGAATAAAATCATAAGAATTCAAAACTGTCAACTGAGAACAATAAGCAATCGTGATTGCTCAAAAAAAAAATGTAGGGGAAAGAGGTTAATTTTTCGAAAAATATTTTTAATTTCTCAGAGCAAAGATGTCTCCATGATATAATAGTCTTTTCTTTGTACCACGGATTTTTTTTAATTTTTTAAAACTTCATTTCGTTACTATGTAGAATTTTTAAAAAATATCGTCAATTGTTCACACGTGCCCTTAGAGAGGGCCACATGTGAACAAGCCTGGGGACTAATGAACACGATTGAAAAATGCAGCGGCAAAGCATCATATTTCAATGAAAAACTCTTTAATATGAAACATATGCGTCTAATTACATTGAAGAGTTTGTAACCTATATTGTGCCAGACAATTGAACAGAAAGTGTGTCATTACGAAAATACTTTTTCGAACAATATTTCCTCTGTTCACAGAAATTTTAAAGTTTCGTAGCATGTTGTAATCCCTGGATAGACAAGAAAAAAAAACACACACACACACACACACACACAAGACTACATTAAACAACAGTGGCGGATCTAGAACTCGAGCAAGGGGGGGGGGGGCTAACCTCGGTCCAAGTGGGGAGTCACTGTTTTAGAGGGTCTTTTTCGTCGTTTTTGCGGGTACTCTCAATTTTGGGGAGGAGGGGAAGGGCCTGGACTAGACCGTGGCTAGGGCCCTCACTTTTCAGGGGCCCCAAATTGGCGAAAAAAAATTTAGCCAATGACCAAAATCGTATGGTTTAGCTACAAGGGGGCCTCCAAAAAACTGTTTGGCCTAGGGCTCCCTGATACCTTAATCGGGCCCTGGGGGGCATCGCTCTCAGAGGGACAGACATCCCTGTTTAAAACCCTGTTTTGTGTAGTGTGCTGAAGAATATAAATTAGTTTCGCGAACATTTTAAGGGTCTGAAAACACTATATGCACTTCAGTTGGATATGGAGCTACAAATTACCGCCCAATGGCCAGAGCTAAGATGGAATTGCAAGCAAACAACAGAAAGGTCAGTTACAGCATCCAGAGATTGCAGCTGTGCTCTAGCTTTATGCTCATGAATCTGGAATAGCTAAAACCATGTTTTTCTCAATTTTTAAGTAAAAACTTATTCGCGAATACAATACTTCTTTTTTTGTAGAAGGAAATAAAATGGGGGGAAGATTATGTAAATTGGAAAAAAAAAGCTAGAAAATTTTCTCCAGAAATGTTTGAAAACAGTGTATTAAAAATGCAATTTTAAGTAATCTTTGATGACATTAGGGGAGAAGGGGGGCAGGGCTATAGCACCCTTAACCTGGGAACGAAGTTAAATATATATGGCTTGTTTAATTTGAAAATAATAACTTTCAGATTAAAAAAAAACGATTACAGAACGAAACTGCTTCCTCCATGTCTTTCCACTCCATTGCACAGATCACAATTTAATCTGTTTTAAGTTTTGAACAAATAAAAGAATGGGAGGGGCTACAGTCTCCTCCCCTCCCCCCCCCCGCCATCTATTAATATGCCGATTTATATATTGTAGTTAAATCTAAATGTGATGCATATTTAAATTCTCAAATGTATTAAAATTCTCAGAAATTTCGATTTTATCTAGTGTAAGTTCGGACCTCAAGGGGGGGGGGCAATTGCCCTCTTAGCCCCTCCCTTGGATCCGCCACTGTAAAAACAAAGAGAATTTTACATAGTGTAAACATTTTTGTTAGGTATTGCGTATTGCGTTAAAGCTTCATACAGAATGATAACGAATTTTAATATTATTTTAAACTTCACGTTTGAAATTGTATGAAACTTTTGTTTTTTTTTATTCAATGTAAGTATTATATAACACTAAACTCTTGACCAACTATTAAGTTACAAATAACTTTAAAAAATAAAATAATATAAATAAATAAATAAATATTGAATATTGTAATAATAATAACAATAAGTGCACAAATTGAGCGTAGAAAAATGATGTTCATAAATATTTACCCATTTTTTTAACACTTGTATAATTATTACAGAGAAGACAAAATCCCTCACATATGCCGCTTGATGCTCTGCTCTCAAGTGTCCCATCATCTACTTCAGAACTTCCTAAAAAAAAAAAATCTTTATTACATTTAAAAAAAAAATAACATCATCATAAATTTACTTAAATGTCATTACAATTGTCTGAAATAGTTAAGGTTAAAACAGGAAATATCCAACGTTGTTTAGCACACATAAACAGATTTCAGAATACGTGTTTCGAGGTTTCAAGGAACCCCTTTTTCAATTCAAAGGTGTGAGCTTCTAGATGTAAAGACACCCAGTAAAAGCAATGAAAATGGACAGCAGACAGTAGACAGTTTAAATATCAAAATAAGCAATAACAAAAGCAAATGTTCTGCTGTCTGCTGTCCATTTTCATTGCTTTTTAACCGACTTCAAAAAGGAGGCGGTTATCAGTTCATACCGTATGTATGTTTTTTTTTTTGTTTGTCCACTCATAGCGTCTCACCTAGTGAACCGATTTTGATGATTCTTTTTTTAATGGATAGGGGATGGCTCAACTTAGGTCCCATTACTTTGTTTAACCATATTTGTTCTTTAGAAAAAAAGTTATGGGCAAAAAACAGTACATTTTATGCAATTAAAATGATATTGTAGCGAAGTTCGCACTTTTCATCCGTGGATAACGGTGGCTCAGTGGTAGAATTCTCGCTTCCCACACGAGCGACCCGGGTTCAAATCCCGACTAGAACAAAGTGAATTTTACTAAAATTTCGTTTCTACTGTTTCCCGTATTTTCTCGAATGTTCTATTAATTTCTGTATCTTTCCAAGTCTGGAAAGTTCCAGCACTTTCTCAAGTATTCGCTTCATTTGGCTTTCACATTGTCTTCGCTATCTTTATCTACGCGACAATATGAAACTCATTGCTATAAAAGTTTGGTGCCATATAACAGTAACATTAATAGTAATTGTAATGATAATTGTGAATAAAGGCTTTTCTAAAGCAATACAGTGATATAGAACCGAACTTCTTACTAGGTAACTTCTTACTTTTACTGAAATATCTACATTTACACTAAAAAGAATGAAATAAAAAAATTTTGAAAAAAAAAAATAGAACCGACTTCAAAATTGCTCTAAAAAGTGAAAAATAATTTTATTCTTTAAACACCATCGATAATACTTTTAAACATAATTTTTGAAGTTGGCGCAAAAACAAAACGTAAAATCCATTGTAACCATGCTTCGTTCATATTTTTATCAAAAAATCATCCAAAGTTAGGAACGAAACAATTATATCGCTACTTAAATATGCTGTCATCAATGCGTAATGCATGTGGTAGTGAAGAAACTGGACCTGGTAAAATTTATACTTGTAGTTGAGTTATGGCTGTGAATGATTTTATCGATCGTTTTTGCGCCAACTTCAAAAATTATGTTTAAAAGTATTATCGATGGTGTTTAAAGAATAAAATTATTTTTCACTTTTTAGAGCAATTTTGAAGTCGGTTCTATTTTTTTTTTTTCAAAATTTTTTTATACTGGGTGTCTTTACATCTAGAAGCTCACACCTTTGAATTGAAAAAGGGGTTCCTTGAAACCTCGAAACATGTGTATTCTAAAATCTGTTTATTTGTGCTAAACAACGTTGGATATTTCCTGTTTTTTCTCGGCACAAAGGTATTTATTTATTGCTTAGTTAAGGTTAGTTTAAAATAGTTTTTCGTAAGAAGACATCGAAGAAATTACATCAGCATCTGCTAAAACAAAAAAGTTGTCAATACAGGTTCATAAAAGGCTCCTTGCTCTAAAAGCTTGTCCAAAAAGTAGGACTGATACTGCAATTGCTTGAGAATTTTTGAAGATTATTTGCTTGACGTTATCCTGGTGAAACATACCATGCTCAAATGTGCCCCCCCCCCCACGTGCTCACATTTGCCCAATTTTCACCTACTTATTTTAGCTTGCGTCATAGTTCTGCAAGTATTCATCACTAAAGCAACTTGACAAACATTTAAGAAAAATTATAAATTATAGCAAAATGCTTTCAATGCCCCAAACTCAAGTTTTGGATGAAGGTGGGCGGAGGTCGGGAGAATTTTGAATTTATTGAATAAAATTCAATATTTTATCGCATGATAAAATGCCATATTAAAATGTAATATAACTGATAAATGCCATACATCATCTAATGAAATAGGCAACAGTATTAGAATAATAATAATAATAAAAAGGAAAAAGAATCTCGATGTTGCATTATGCGGTCCCCAATTTTACCGAATGAGAAATTTTTTGGGAGGTCACGATGACCTTCCATCCGGCAGTGTTGGGCATTAATCAATTAGTTTTCAATTGCCTTGTTAATTGATTAAAAAAGTAATTGCAATTAAATCAGTTGCAATTAAATTAATTGCAGTTAAACTATTAATTGTACTTTACAATTAATTTAATTGGATTACTGTACAATAATCGTTTCTAACAATTAAAATAATTGCAATTACTTTTTTTAAATTGTTTTATGAAACAATTAAAACTAACAATTAACTTTATGTAGCAATAGGTACATGCGCTAAGTAAAAAGTCAAAAGTATTATTCGTATTTCGTAATTTCGTTCAGTGCTGATTGCTTGCTCGCCTCGTGAACTAGTCTTGTCTAGGCAAGCTTTTTCCATACGTAAATGTTTGTTTTAATTAGGTGTTTTGAGTTTGTGTAAATTATTGTTTTAGTTTAACCCATAACAGGGGAGGTGAGAAAGAAGGACATAATAGGGAACGGAGGTCTCACAGACCGCTCTGTTTATTTATTTATTTATTTTTTTTTTTTTAATCATGTGCATAATTAAGATACATTTCTGAAATTTCTCTCCGATGTTATTTAGACTTTTATTAGTAAAAAAAAAAATAGGAAAAAAATATTTTTGAATTTTTAATTGAAATATACCTTTTCTGAGGAATTTTCGCTGAAGCCATGAGATTTTTTGAAAAAAGTCATATGCTACAGTAAATAATTTACTGCTCGTAATAAAGTTACTGTTGAGCATTGATCTTTTATTAGTTGCTAACATGTGTATTTAAATAGATAATAATATGGTATCCGTCCAGCATCCGCGTCCCAGGTAGACCTGTCGCCTGTACAGTATATTATACAAAACCAGTAATTTTTTTAAGAGTTAGTTTTAATTAAAAATTTACAAAACAATTGACAATTGTTAATTGTAGCAAACTACAATTAACAATTAATTAATTGTTAACTGTAGTAAACAGCAATTAACAATTAATTAATCGTTAATTGTAATTTTCTACAATTACAATTGATCAATTGTTAGCTGTTGTGGTTACGGTTACCAATTAATCAATTGTTAATCTTTAATTGTTCATGCAATTAAAATATGCCCAACTCTGCCATCCGGGCACCGCTGCGAATACCAATAACAATTTACACGAAAGCGTACAAAAACAAGCCTTACCTTTCTTCGTTTCTCCATTTAGAACTTGCTTAGTACTTTTTTCGGAACACATATTTAACGATATCGTCAACGAATCTGTTGTTTCTGATATTGAGATGTGATCCATAATGCTGTGGTATCTCTCACAGGAGAAGCAGAACTCGTCATTTCCATCAGTAATCTCGCTTAAAATCTTTCCACTTTCATCACAAAGAGTGGTCCCATTTAAATAAACGGTTAAGTGGGAGCACGCACGAAAATACTCGTGATTGACACGGTTTAGTCTCAGAGACTGCATATCGAAAAAACCGTAACGGGTTCTACCACTGCCAAAACAAAAGCTTACACTCAAGTTCCAAGTCCTATTGGAAAACTGAAAACAGGGACTGTAAATTGGTCTGAAGTTTCCTTCAGCTTTGCTTTGCACATCGTCTATTTTCCATGTAATTGTTGTGCGCAGACATGTCTTTTCAATCAATTGCGTGTCAGATGAAACAGAAAACGAATCTTCTGCTGCGACATTCATTGCAGCCGATGTTCAGCAAATCAAGAGTAGAATATAAAAGTCCGATCCGGTCCGGAACACGAATATCGTGCAACTATGGAACTCTTGGCAGCGTTCCGGGCAACTAATTACCAAAATGTCTAGGACACTAGCTTGAGATTGCACTAAGTCACACAGTTATTTTTTATTCAATTTCCTTTCGTTCTTCAACGTTATTTTTTAAGTTTTCCGTAACTCAAGAAGAAACGTATCCTTTTCGAAAATTTGAATGAACATCAATTCTCTCAAAAGTGGCTAAAATGATTTTTTCTTCGCCAGTCATTGCAAAAAGGGAAGAAGGTCAACTGCACTCGTACACCACCCTCGAAGTTCAACTTCAACTCCACAACCATTCGTCAATCAAATCAAGGATCACCTACTGAAAGGTGTCACGAGACACCAATCTAGAGCCCTCGAAGAAGGGAAGATTCGAACATTGGTCAATGCGGTCGAGCATTGGGGGAGAAATCCCTTCCCCTAACATGGTCTAAAAGCAAGTGGTCAAGGAGGAAAATTTTCTCCCCCCGTTGGATGATTTCTTTACTCCTTCCCGTTTGGCGAGAATTTTTTGACACAATGACTTGGGCAGAGAAAGAGTCGCCAATGTGATTAACTAACCGACTGCTAACAATAACCGAAAAGAATCCAGGAGACACAAAATAATGATTTTTTTTCCAATTAAGGTGCATTTATTTTGGCAACCTCAAATTAAAATCACAATGACTCAATTGAACGCAGTTTTAAATTCTAAATTAGTAAATTAACAGAATGAAAATATCTGATTTATAAAAAGTTACAGCTAATTATGTAATTTTTAATCAAATAGTAATATGTGAAGTAAAATATGACCGTTCTCCCTGACAGTCGTAAACCAGTTTCAAATCACATTCAGCTTTTCTATCTTTTCCAGCATGGTTTTGCTTGTTGTTTAAATTTTAATTTAACTTCGCTTTGTTTTCAATGTCGACACAATTCTTTAAAAGCTTACAAAGTAATGGCAACAATGGAGTTCCTACATCAATGCATGTAACATGTCCAGCGACTGAAGTTTTTTAGGTGCAAAAGAAAGTTTTCTAAGGGTGAGTTTGGTCATTGGTGGGAGAACTTTTTGTAGCTTCATTCCTAGAAAAATTTTGAACTGCCTTTGAAACCACAAAATGCTAGACAGAAAGTTTATGAAAAAGTGATAACAATAAACGCTGATTGACGCTGATTACAATATCCGACTTTTTTAACGTGTGTTAACATACAAGTGTTTCGGGACCTCGTGATTCTGATAATATTAAGCGAATGATAACATTAACCGTGATCACATTAAGCGGCGCCTATTGTACAGCATTTTTTAAACTCATTTAATTAATTTTGTTACTTTAAAATATTAATAAATATTTGTTAATATCTATTTATAAATTTCTTATAAATTTAAGTACTTAGGCGAGACAGTGCAAATATGCGCTATATGAAAAATAAAATCTCGTAGGAACGTATCACGTTTTTCTTATTTTTTCCACTTTTAAGGTCAAAAGTCATAAATTTAAAATGTAGTTGATATCTACGCTTATATTTTTGAATTGCAGAAAACACAGAAGATTTGATGATTTTCTTGTTTTGCGGAGAAGGATTGTTGCTTAGAGATCAATAAAATTGCAAACATAACTAAAAAACAAACGAAGATGTTTCAACGAAAAAACATATCAGTTTGGAATAGATAAATTTAACATATGTTTGCTTTAATAATTTCATGATATTAGAAGATAAAAGAATATATGTGCTAGGATTATTATTTATAGCTATTGCATACGACAGTTTCTGAAACAGAGTCTTTTTTCATGAGCATACATCGTTAAAGATTAAAGTACAAATATTCAAAAAAAAAAAAAAAACTTACAACGACAACAATAATTGTTACCACTACCGCAGCCAGAAGTATCTTCTGGAATGGGGGGGGGGAGGGTGATCAAAAATACCTTTTGGACGGGGTTTTTGAACAAAAATACCTGCTGGAGGGGTTTTTTTAAATAACGTTTGAAGGGATTTTTTTTAAAATCAAAAATACCTTCTGAAGGTTTTTTTTTTTTTTTTGAGCAATCGCGATTGCTTATTGCTTTAACTTGACTGTTTTGATGTGCTATCATTTTATTTTCCCGCCAGCACCCTCTGCAGCATCACCGTCGACCGGCTCCTCATGATGCTGCTCCTATAGCGAAAGCCGTCTCCAGGTTGCATCCTATGTTCTACACACACGTGCATACATACACAACTACACACACGCACATATACACACAAACACATATATACACCTACACACACATACACAAACACATACACACACCCAAAAACATACACACAACTATCCACACATTCATGCTAGCACACAGACACAAACACATATGCCTACACACACATACACCCCCCCCCACACACACACATTCATACACAGAACTACCCACACACTTATGCCAATACACAGACACATACCCCCTACACAGAAACACACATACACCCCACACACAAACACACACACTCGTGATTGCGAAAAACATAATTTGAATTCAAGAAGTCAAAATTCAAATTATTTTTGTTCTTTTTTTTTTAATTATTATTATTATTATTATTATTTTTTTTTTGACCAAAACAGCCTTTTCATAGTTATAAATTACTGTATTAGAATTTGCATTTATGTTAAATCCAATGCCTCTGGGGGGTGTTATCACCCCCTTCGCTGCGCGACTGACTGTGACTCGTCATTTCCTTACATATCATTGAAAACTAAAGATACCAATTGAAGGGGTCCGTGGATAAAGGTGTTAACTGACAAATCATATGTTTGGAAAATTACACTTTTAACCACTTTGATCACACCTTTATCATCCAGGATCTCTGGGGATACACACAATAGGAATTTCAATGTTAGCTTACATGAAAAATATTCATTTAATACCTTCATCCATCAACAAACCCCATTTTTCAAAAAAACGTCAGTTAACATCTTTATCCACTGATCTCTTCAATTACATACAATTAGCAAAATCTAGTATCAATAATAACAATATACGACAATGCGCTGAAGAAAAATGCATGTACTGTCTGACCACGGATTGTATGGAAAGACAAACATCCGGTTTATAGCCGGAAATGGACGAATCTGTTATTTTTTACCGATGTCAGCTTTTGCAGAAGCAGAGTCTCATTCAAATGAGCGGAATACGCGCATCAAATGTTTACTTTTCTCGCTTATTCACATAGATTCGTCTTATCTGGAAGTTTGAAAATTCCATGCAATCCGTGGTTGGACAGTATTATATGTGAACTTGCTATTCCGTGTGCAATGGCATAAGTAACACAATTGTGTACATGGGAATTTTCTCTATTTGTATGAATAACTTTTAGTTAATCATACATTATTGTTGCATACAATCAAAAATATTAGACGCATAAACCTGCATCTGTTTTATTCGTGATTTTTTTCTTTACTTTGTCGTAATTCAAAACTGGAAATACGGATCATAGGGGAAGGTTTTTAGTCAATGAACCGCCCCCCCCCCCATGACTAGATCTTGAAGATATTTCCCGTACCAGAGTTTATGCAGACGCTTAATCAGTTTTAGTACCTTCATTTGTCTGAAAACTGTCTACTGCAGTGTCGTCAATTAGCTAAAATTACTTCATCATATTGTTAACCAGTCAGAAAATATTTCTATAATTATCTTACTAATTATTGAGATTTTCATTTAGTTGTAACATGCTTTGATTATCACTAATCAATTAACCTTGAACATTGACTTAAAAGAGTGCCTTTTCAAGTACAATGCCCCATACTTCATGTTTCATCATCATTCGTAGCAGCACTAACACCTATAAGAATATTTTCAAAATGACGCAGTTGCTTTCATTGGACCGGTAGGTGTATTCACGAATAGACCGCCTGACGAAGTGGTTCATTCATGAAAAATTGCAAATATTGTTGTAACTTCAGCTCAATACACTAAATCATGCTTTGCTCTTCATCTCTATATGGCAAATATTGCAAGTCCAGTTGTTTTGTGCGTTTTTTTTTGCTCCTTCTTTTGCGGCCTTTTTTGTTCTGTGTCCTTTTTCTATGGCGATGACGTTAAAACGTGTGCCGAAGTAGGTTTCCTTCTGCTGACTTTCATTTTTTATGAAAAGGTAATATGTGGGCCACTTTAACAAAATCATCAGAAAAACCGACGATTACAACTTGATGAGAACTAACCATTGATTCCTCAGAACTAGTGTTAATTTTATTCGTACATTGTTCTTATGCATCTTGAACATACCATTCATACCATATTTCGCCTCCGCGACATCTTGCCTCGGACCATGGAGCTATGAGTAATAAGGAGACGACATGAGCGAGATACGCTGAAGCCGTTTCGGAAGCTTAGTTAACTGTTCTTTTGACTGGCAGCCATCTTGTGGTGTTCAAAACATTGAAAGACTGCATTTCATAACATGGTGTGTTTCTGATGTTCAGGAGTTGAACATGACAAGTTGTTCAGCGTTTTGCCGCTAATTTTGAGTTTAAACGTTATAAAATGGAGGAAAATGAAATGCAATGAACATTTTTATGTTAAAAAACGTCCAATTTTTATTCTTTTGCACCAAAAGGGTTCACTTTTTGCAATTGCGATTTTTATAAATGGTTCGATTTCGCTGTTACGATTTTTTTACTTGATGCTTTTATTTTGATTTTATATCGACAAAATTTTATGCTGTAGCCATATTATATATTATTTTTTAAAAAAATGAGCAATAATTCGCGACTATTGGGAAAATTTGCCAAAACAGCGATCCCCGCACTTTTTGCGTAGTTACGGTAATTATTTATTCTTTATTCCCAGTCAGACCATGTAAAATCATAGCAGAATGTTTAAGTATTCACTTCTTTAGCATCTGCTTAAAAGTGATGGACCAAAATCGGGAAAATGATCACGTTTTTGAGTGTTTTTTTCAAAGAAAAAAATCGGTAAAATTTTTCGGAAATTCTGACCCGCGTATAAGTCGACCTCCAACTTTAAACATCATTTTTTGTAATAAATTTCTCGACTTATTCGCGAGTATATACGGTAGTGGATTACTTGCTCAAGGTCTTTTGGGAGCTCTTTTATTACCATTTTTTTAAACCTTCTCGTCTGTAATGTTTATATTCTTTTGCGTTATTTAATTTATAATTAACCGACATTTATTCAATTATTATTATTTTTTTGTAATGGCAGCAACAGTGACAGTAGAAATTAGAATGATAAAAATGTTTTGATGGAATGAATGTTTTTCTCACCCGTTGTAGGCGCAATCTATCATTTTTTATTTTATGTCAATGTAATTGCCCTTAATTTATTTTTTGTATATTTAAAATTTTTCTCAGCAAAACTACTTCTGAAAGCTGATCAATATTATTCTATTATCCGAGGGCTTCTTAACGTTATCTATGGGTAAAAATTTGGTTCTAGGATTTTTTGTTCGTATAAGCGGAGCATTCGTTTATCCTTTACCTAATTAAGCAGGCTGACAGTATTTTCTTTAATCCCAAAGTACAAGTGCTGTCCAAGAAGTATCTGACCTTACTGTTTTTGTGTGAAAAGTGTAAATAAAACTATTTTTGTTTATAATATATTTAAACTCATTTCACAGCAATTGTTCAGTTTTTGTTATTGTTCTGAATCCTTTTATTTATACTTCTGTGGTACAATGCTTTTACGCAAGTCCTTTTTATGTCGAAGTGGAATATTATAAGGGTTTTATTTCCTGTACGTTTTCAAAAAGTAATGTTGTCCTTGATTCAAACATTGTAAAATATTGTACTCCCTTTATTTTTTGGAATAAATATTCAAAAACACATTTTGTTGCTCTGGAATGTGCTTTTCAAAACTGAAAAATATATTTTATATTGATACAAGTAATATCCAGAGTAAAAACTCCTGTTTTTTTTTTTGGAAAATAATAAAAAAAATTCGGATTTATTTGATTTAAATCCGATTTTTTTGATTCTATAGAAAAAAAATTAGAACATTTGTAAAATATAATTAAATTTAATATTGATATTTTTCTAAATTTACCACTCTTATATTTTGAGTATTTCAGTAAAAAGCTTTCATGACATGATGAAAAATCTGTTTAATACAAAGCATATGATTCTTGTCAAATTTAATTTAAATGACATATTAGTGCACTTTAAATTGGTAAAAAAAGAGGAAAATAAACAAATTGGCCTTATAGCATATGCCTTTTTCTAATCTTCACTAGCTTTGTTATTTTTTTTTTTTTTTTTTTTTTTTTGTATAAAAATTATATTTTACAATAGGAAAGAGCTGGCAATTTTATTTGCCCACTTTCTGGTAAAGTATTTCGAAAACTGGTCTCGAGACCATCTACAATTATAGTTAACGAAAAATGTATAAACTTCAATCTCTTCGATTGATGATTTCTCAAAAATAAATTTATGAGCATACTCTAAATTTTTTAACAACAATTTATGCTTGGAGCAGTATTAATAAGTTTATCTTTTCCAATGTGTACAAAAATGCACACAATATAGCAACAAAGTATGGAATTTTTCTGCACACCCATTTTATATCTATGTGCAACAAAATCCCTCATTGTTTTCATAAAAAAAGTTCCTTAATCCAGTGACTACTTATTGAAAAAAATATTGTGCAGACACAAAAAAAAAGAAAAAAAAATGTGGTAAAAGAGAGATAATTTAAATAAAAATGGTCAAGTGAGGAAAAACACCTAGGACAAAATCAATATAATGAAAGAGGGTTAGACTAAAAAAATTCAGAACTAATAAAATTAAAAAAATTCAGGGAGATTTCCAGGGTTTAAGTTAAAAAATGATTTAAATCATTGACACCCAGGTAATATTTTTGTTATGTAATCCTAAAGTATTCAGTAAATAAATATTTGTAATATTCATTTTGATTTGCATCTTCCCTTTTCAAAAAATAAATTGGGAATAAGTAATTCAAATCAAGTGGAAAAGGCTCTATTCATTTTCTTATTCCCATCTTTCAATTATGTTTAAAGCTCTTTTTGAGAACATTTACTTAATGCAAATTATTTCGTTGGTTTTAGTTAATTTTACTTTACATAATACTTGATGAATAAAGTATTCAAATATCCAGTGGTTTAAATTTATTTCAAACACGATACGTAAAGGATTTGTTCGAAAAAAAGTCACCGTTCTTTATATAAGAGCCTTGAAATTATTACTAGACGGTTGGAAATAAATTTTATACCCTGCTTTTAGCATTATTTTTGATAAAACCTCCTTCGCTCTGAAAAAAAAAAAAAAACACACACACACTCTATACCAAAACAGAATATATGCACAGTAACAGCATTTTAATTCTTGAATTAATTGAAGAGCTCTTATTCTTAGAACAACGATTTTCCACCATTTCTTTTCATTAAACTGACGGGAAAAAACCCTGGATTATTGCTCTTCAGAAAACCATAAATTATCTATTATTGTTCAAAAGCAAAGGCATTGAGTCAACCAGCGCATCGAGTCGAAAGCGTACGATGAAAGCCACAAGATGGCCGCGAATCTTCGCGGTTGCTTCACTTCCACTGCGGAGTTTCAGTGGTGATGTCTTCTCCTTATTACTCATAGCTCCATGCCTCGGACTGTCAATATGAATGGAGCGAGGGGTGCTTAACAATGAACAATAAGATATCGGGAAAGCCGAGTTGACAGTTGATGAACTCGCCTCTTATATTTAGAAAGGGGGACGCTGTGGTAGGGATTTTAAAAGGGATTTTTCTTCGGGCTGACCTGAGATCGCATCATTGGGGGAGGAAGCTCTTCCCCTAAACCAATACTATAATAGCGAAGCAGAAAATTTGTCTACCCGCGTTGGAGCTGAAAAATCTGTGTGTATGATTTGGTAACCGCTTCCCTGTTTGGCGAGAACGTCTTGACCGAATGGCTTGGGCAGAGAAAAAAGTTGCCAATAAGATTGCGAATTAGTTCTGCCAAAATTTGTTATTATTAAACGCATTTCATTAATTTTACTGTTTTGAAATATAAATAAATATTTTTTTATAATTATTTTAAAATGTCGTATAAATTTAAATGTTAGGCGAGACAAGTGGACTGTATTATACGTTTTACTTATTTTTTCCATTTCCAAGGATAAAAGTCATAAATTTAAAATTAAATTGAAGTTCCACACTTATACTTTTGAATTCCAGAAAATACAATTAGCGATCAATAATAATGAAGATGTTTCAACAAGCATGCATATCAGTTTGGAATAGGTAAACTTAACAAATGTTCGTTTTAATAATTTCATGATATTAGAAGGCAAAAGAATACACGTGTCATTATTATTTATAGCTATTGCATACGACAGTTTCTAAAACAGAAAAAGAGTCATTTTCTATAAACATACATCGCTAAAGATTAAAGTAAAATTCTTTAAAATATAATTTACCTTACAATGACTGCAATAACTGTGACTCGTTATTCTCCGACAAATTAAGATACCAATTATGTACAGATACTAAGCAAAATCTAGTAACAATAATTACAATATACGACAATGTAAAAGGGGGGAAAGGTGGTCATATTTGGATTCAGGGGGTCAATTTGCATAAGAATGAGCAAAAGAATTATATCAGAAGCATTTTGAAGTTTTTTTTTCCGTACGGTTTTATAAGGGCATATTTTAAAACTTTTAGTGCATATTCGCAAGCACATTTTACTATTTTTCAGTGCGTAAAATCCAGCCTCTAACAATCACTATTTCATTTCCATCCTGTTATTTCTTCTCTTTTTTCCCCGTTATTTTATGACTTACTTAGATCGCTGTTGTTGATCCAAATTCAAGAGTTTCATGAAAATAAAAGGAAAGGAAGGTGATATTTTTAAAACCGTTTAGTTCGAGTTAGCGAAACATTTCGTACCCACCCTTCGATATCATCTTCAATATTACCATTTTAGGGTCCTCTTCCTTTTCTGTAAATGTATGAAATAGGCATATTTAAAAATGTATAAGCCATTGCCTAATCTATAATTAACACTGTTACACATTTAAAACTTTTACAGAAAACGAAATAATCAGAGTTCGGTTTTTGACGTCATAAACCTGTTTCTGACATGACATGTCAAAAACTAATCGAAAACTTTCCAACCCTATCGTAAACTGTTGAATACTGACATTATTATCAAATACAGTGATTATTGATAATATTTATAAACAAATAAAATTTCCTGCTCCATGCCATAAGGTGTAATGCTGAAAAGTTGTTCAACAATAATTTACACATCAAATCAATAATATTAATTAAAATAAAATAAGAAGTTTTATTAAAATTAATTTATCAATTTTCCTTTATAATAATTTGTTATGCTGTAAAAAGCTGCGAGTATTAAAACCAGTTTTCAAAGAAGTTCTGTTTAAATTTTTTAATAGTTGTTAATATCAAAAACAATTAGTTACAAGTACTTTTATCAACCTAAAACTCCATCTGCGCCAGGATTTATGTCTTTTTTTTTGAGTAGAAGTAAAATTAAGAGATGATTACCACTCTATGTTTAATTATAAATTGTCTAAATATTTAACATATTATAAGCAATTTTTTTGGTAGTGAGCACCAGGTAATTTTCCCCCAGGCGCTGTTATGCCTTTAGGACGGACCAGCTGATATAAAATAGAAAGGTTTTAAGCTCAAATTAGACAAAAAAAAAAAAAAAAAAAAAAAGAAGAAGAAGAAGAATTCAGCTCTTTTTCTTAACCCTGATACGGATATCTGATATTTGTAGTGTATTTTTAGGAGGGCGCAGCGCCCTGTCCCTTTTAAGTGAACATTATGCGCCTTCCTTATCCCTTTGAAGTTTTTTCAAAACAAAATCACAAAAGCAATTTTTTTCTTTGCGCGCACCAGAGACAGCTCAGGCAAGAAACGAAAACTGAAACGAAACTCCCTCGCCTCCCTGTCCACAAGAATTTAATTTGAATACATTTTAATTTCCTCAGTTTTTTTTTTTTTTAATTTTTTCGAACTAAACGTAAAAAAGCTCTTTATAATTTGAAATTAAATCTTTATACATAAAGGGCTAATCTCTGTCCGGATGTACGGGGTAAACTTCAATACTACAGGACAGATTTTAACCATTTTTTCACCATAAATAGCTACATAATTGAGGAACAACTTAGGCTATAATTTATTGCTAAAAATCTCAGTTTAAAAACGGCGTGATCGAAAACTGAATATCATGTGATTTCCACATCAAATGATTAAAGATTAAACCCATTGTTTCGCAAATTCGTTGCCTAACAAAAGGAACATTAAAAGTAATCATAATGTAAATTTTGAATCAAGGCTTCTCTAGAGCAAACATGAGTCTAAAGTCATTTAAACATTTGGAAACTCACTTTTTGCACACTTAGGTAAACATAGTAGAGCATTTTTTCTTTTTTTTGTGTGTGTGTGTACTATTTAAGTAAATAAAGCCCACAGTTTTTTTTAGTGATCTTTGTTTTTGTTAGATATGTTTTGGAAATTTTTCAAATTTATATATGCTTCACTTTGCGCTTTCGTTTCTAAATGAATACTCTTTCGTTCTTTATACTTATTGCTGTTTTACTTTTATGGGTAAGGATGAAGCTCAATTTTTAATGACATCAAAGCGGTGTGTTTTGAGTTCTTTCAGTTAAAACAGAAAACAAAAGAAAGTAGCGATTGTTTCTCACAATTATTACTGACCCAGGCAACGCCGGGTATTTTTGCTAGTTACTTGTATAAAATACTTGGGTTTAAAGGCATATGCAATACAAAAATGTGAAAAACACCTTTATGTTACAAAATTCATATTAAAAGTCCCCTTTTAACTGGAAGTACCCCCCCCCCTATCTGAGGGAAACACTATATTTGGAAAAAAAATTACATAATTTTGAAATATATTTGCTATATTTTAACATAGTTTGCTATTTATACAGTACTAGGGATCTATCTTCCTGCGACCTCTAAAAATTCAAAGGTCAGAAAAGTCACCTCTACTTTCACATTTTCAGTTGTTAACAGATTGATTTCATCTTCTAAAATGTCATTCAAAAATATTCTTAAGACTAGTGAAAGACTGCTTCTTTTGTAGATGAAGGCCTCAGCAGTACCACCTAGGGGGATTCAATTGTAGTATTTAGAGATAAAGCTGAAATGCTTCTAGAATTGACAGGTGCAAATTCCTGAAGCTGTTTGTAAAAACATTTCCAGGAAGCAACGTGTAGTTTTAAAGCACAATGCTTTCTTCGACTCTAAAGATCTTTTAAAGAATGCGTGTACAACAATTGGGGAATTAGATGCACCACTTGGTTCATACACAATTGTTTCTTGTTCTTAGGGTTAGAATTTTCCCCTCTCTTCCTTTGCTCTATAATTCAACCCTAGATTGTAAAGACTTCCTTCAATATTGTGAAAATCAAGAGAAAAAAAATTCTATATGTAATGCACGCAAACATTCATACTTATACTTATATCGCTTTCTAAAAAGGTTCCTTCAATATTGTGAAAATCAAGAAAAAAAAAGTGTATATCGTCGCCTGCTTACAGTTGCTCTGAGGCGACGATATGTTTATACACACAAACATTCATACTTTTACTTATATCGCTTCCCGAAAACAAAATTGACACAGTGGGGGGAAAAACAACCATAGGTTTGGAAAGGAAATTGGTTGGATAGGAAAAAACAAGGTTTGGCGGAATGCTACTTTTAACTGATTTGTTCCCAAACTTTGAAATTTGTGAAAAAAAAATTATTTTGCTTTTATTTATATACTGTTTTTTTTTTTAGTCTAAAGTAATACGTATTGTATATTTGAAGCATGAACAGTCTTCTGCTAAACTATGAAATTGTGTGTGTGTGTGTGTCTGCTGATACCATTTATACGTCAACGCACATCTTGCGAATTTTGTGGTAAGGAAGAGAATTAAGTTTAGATTTTAAATCAATGATTAGAACAATTTTTCACATTTTTAGATGTGTCACTTCTGTTCCGTGGATACATAATTTCATCTTGAGATACAATTCGTTGATAGTTAAAGAAAACGCATCCGCCACATGTTAGGAGAAAATTGTTATGTTTTATACTGTATACATCATGATAGTAGCGATAAAATTAATATTTTACCGCTTTATCAAATTTTAATTAAAACTAATAGGCTGGCCTGACATCCGGCATACACATGGGCAATGAGGGTAGGTAGGGTCCCTTTCTAGGCAGCGCATTAAAATTCATTCTCTTACTCTAGTTTTCTTTCTTTCTTTTTTTTTTTTTTTTCAAACAAATTTTTATTGTTCGCAGAAATACACTATTTATTCATTTACAGTCGGATCCCGCGACAACGCGATCCGACTTACACCAAAATAGCTATAACGCGAGTTTTTCATGAGTAATGAATTTTTTATTGGGGACACAAATTCCTCGCCTGCAACATGAATTTTTTTGAAAATTAGCAGCCGAACGTTTTAGAATGGGCTTCGTTGAGACTAAATTTTTGTTTTGTGAATGGACTTTCATCCCTTTAGCATCACTGAAAGCGGAAGTTCACACGATGCATTAGTCTAAACAACGCTTTGCTTTAGTTAATATCCGCTCCGATTCTTAAAGTGTTTTTTTTTTTTTTTAAATATACATAATGAACGTTAATAAAGTGGAATAGCTCCCAAACGCGCGTTTTCATTTTAAGTTGGTGAAAGTGGTAAGAAAAATTGAAAGTGAGCATTAAAGAAAAGATCAAGATTATCGATATGATTGAACAGTGAAAAAGTGCTTCGAAGGTAGCACGACAATTAGGTATGAGTGAATCTTCGATACGTTCCATTAAAATTCAAGAAAAAGGAAATCCATAAAAGTTCAGAACTTAGCTTTAATACTGAAGCTGGCGGAGTAGTGTCTAAGGAGCAAAATACAAACATCATGAAAATGGAAGCTGCTCTTTCATTGTGGCTAAAAGAAGTAAGAAAGAGGGGTGTTCCCACATTACATAAACCATCATCTTCATCATTTTAAAAATTATAATTAACTTTACAATATCTACAGTTCAGTGCTATTATAATGCAGTTATGTACTTAGTGTAAGTGCCGTACTGTTTTAATTCATGTCTCTCATTGATTATTGATTTTGTGCAACATAACAGTAATTTATGTTAAATAGCAACGCTTTTTCTAAAATACAATAAAAACTCAGTTCTTTATGAAAGATACAGTAATATATAGTTGAGAAATGGTTTGAAACAATTTGAGGGGTGTTAACACATATCTGAAAAAATTGGGCATGCTTATAAAAAAAATTCTAAACATACCTTGTTCCACAACGCGAAATTTCGACTTGCGCGAGGGGTCTTGGAACGCATCCATCGCGTAAGTCGGGACTCGACTGTATTTGGTCCTATTACCTCCATTTTGAATTATTTCACCAAACTTAATGTGCAGTGAAAGGTAATTCAAATATTCAATGTTCAAAACTGAAACTATTCTTATTTATTTTTTTTTTCCATAACAAACTATGATTTGCAAATAAACTTTGAACAATTCCGGGAATGGTCCCCCCCCCCCACAACATGGGTCATAATTAGAGAAAATGTTTGTGTGGCACGTTGTTGTTGAACAATGCTTTTATTAAACTGCATGTCAAATTTTTAAATTAATATAAATATGGATTTCACACATTTTATTTAGGATGTAGTCCTTAGGAATTTTATTGATCTCTCTCCACAAAACAGGAACACCATTAAAAATCATTCGTTTTTTCATTAATCTTTACTAATAATGAAGCTGAAAGTCTGTGTCTCTGGATCTCTGTATGTCTGTTACGCGCATAGCGCCTAGGCTGTTCCGCCAATTTTCATGAAATTTGGCTCTGAATTAGTTCGTAGCATAGGGGTGAGCACCAGGCTTGCCAGATTTAAGAACAGTAAATACGGGACAGGCTTCGAGAAGTGAAAGGGGGGGGGGGGGGGATATTTTTGAGGTTGAGGGCAATCATTGGTTTTGTATTTTTAAGGAGTGATAAACAACCATGTTATAATAGTTTTCTATAGATTTCTCTTAGTATGTTTATGGGTAAGCACATTTTTGAAGGAACTCTAACTCAAAGAATAATGCTAGCAATGGAACGAAGTTCAGTAAACATAGCGACGTTGATAGGAACAGGTGCTAATTAGTTTTTTACCTGCGTTTGCTATAAGTTAAACGATGCAATCGAAAAAATTTCTTGTTAAATGTGACTACTTTATCTGAAATAGTAATGCAATTAATCGTACAACAAAACTTGTTTTTTAATGCCTTTATTGTTGAAAACTCATCGTATAGATCATCTACTGATACTTTATTTTCAATATGTAACTGTTCTACAATAGCTGACAAGTCGGAAAAGTTCTTTATCCATTAATGCCATTAGTCTTAAAACAAAAAGGGGATTTTTATCTATGAAATCAAACCACTTTCTCATAAAAATTTCTGGTATCCCTCAGTTACACATTGTATTTTTCTATCGTGTAGATGTTTTAAGGTTTTAGTGACGAACGATTCATAAAACTTATCTTCAAATCTGCTCTCTAGCTGTTTTACCAAATGTGACATAATATCATAAAGTTATCATTTGCAGTTGTAGATTTATTTTGAAGTTTTTTACTGGCAACTTCAAAAACGGGTACACGTTACTAAGAAAATGGAAAACTAATGCAACCTTATTGGTTTCACATGTTTCAACTGTACTTTCTTCACTTAAAAGTAGTAATTTTCAGACAGGCCTAGGGATGGATTCTCCCTCGTTTATGAAATAATTCATGAGAGAAGGCCAAGATTAAATGAGTCGATCTACAGCAGGAGCTAAACTTAGCCGTCGTGTCGGGATACGTTTTAGTAGCTTTTTAAACTCTAGTTTAGCAAACTCAAAAAACTGCTTCAGGTCATTCCGCTTAGTTGGAGATCTAGAAAAATGAATAAATTTTTAAAACAATGGTTTTGACATCAATTTCTGAAGCAACAACAGCATGGCGAAATGCAGTGTGTTAACTATATGAGCTAAACACCCTGACTTAAGTAAATTTTTCTTTTGCTCTCTAAGTAGGGTATATACTGACCGCTTTGTTTCAAAATTAACGTTGGTACTATCGGTTGAAAATGATGAAACTGATCGTAAAGCCAAGTATGACTCAATCAAGGCGTTAGTAAGAGTCAAGCAGTTTACTATAGAGTCAGCCGTCTCGGAACTTTTTGCTCTTTGATTTTCTTATAGCTCTTTATTAACCAATTTTTTTTATTTTTTTTTATTTTTTCCCCTTAAAATAATGTCTCGTTTTGTACAATATTGTTATTAGCTGGAATACGGGACATTAGCCGTCCCGTATGGAAGTTCCCCGGGACGTGGGACAATTTTTCAAAATACGGGACTGTCCCTTGAAATCCGGGACGTCTGGCAACCCTGGTGAGCACCTCGAAGCGATTTTTTGAAAATTCGATTTTGTTCTTTTTCTATTCCAATTTTAAGAACATTTTCCCGAGCAAAATTATCACAAGATGGACGAGTAAATTACCAAGTTATCATAACGTGGAACCGTTACATATACGAGTAACATAGCAAATTGGCGAGAAATTCATCATTTATTATTTGTAAATATACGGGCGAACCAAATAAACTTTTAATTTTTTACTACGGGCAAAGAGGTGCGGTTACCGCTAGTTCAAAATTATAACTGTAGGGTATTAATTTAATTTTAAATTTATGACTTTTATCCTTGGAAGCCAGGGCCGATCCTAGCAGGTGTGCAGAGTGTGCACCGCACAAGGGCGGTCAAAGCAAGGGGCGGCCGTGGGCCGCATCATATAGTTCTTATAATCAAGCAAAATTCCTCAAGAATTTCTCACAAGATAACTTATAATAAGTTGAATAAATATGCTGAATTTTAAATGTTCAATTGTAAAGTACGTAAGTTTCGATTTCCCGGCAGCATTGCATAGTTTAAGAAAAATAGAATGTTAGGGAACATTTTGTTGGTTCATTGTCCATTAACATCTATTCTTTACACACATGCTTCATTTGGTTGCAAAATTTGTGACAAAACCGTTAATCAGGCATGGATACAGGGGAGGAGAAATGAAGGAAATGGCTCCCCTCCTGAAGCAAGGAGCACCGACGGCGGTTTACCCCCCAAACTTTTAAAGACCTAAACAATGAAGACATATTTTATTTATAAAAAAAAGAAGCTATACTGATTAGATACTCTGGCAAACAACAAATTCTGTGTACGACAATCGTGGATGCGAGGAGAGAAAGTGGAAAATTGCGACTCCCCTGGGAGTCAAACATATTTGAATGACGAACTAAAATTTTGTAATTTTCCCCCTTTACGGTAATTTTTTCTAATTAAGATCCCGAATGAACTGCCCGGTTTCTGATCAGGTTGGAGGACAAGGCTCTAGTACCGGGAAGCAAATTTAAATGTGGCTCCAAAACGAAGATCCAAAACGATGCCATGACCTCCTTGACGAGACTAAAGAAGACTTAAAATTGAGTTTCTAGGACTTAAATTTCGGAAACGTTCGCTGGTTGAACCACCGATCTTAAGGACCCAATTAAGTCTCTGATTCACCCCTTACACTTTAACTTAATCAAACATAGCCGAAAAATGTTGGCTCTAAAATCCAAAATGTGTTTTCAGAGGACAGCTTTTCCTAATGTCATCAAAAATTGCTTAATGACATTTTTCGGATTTCTTTTTCGAATTTTTTGCGATGGAGGGCCCCGAAATCCATTCCCAAACATTACTAACAAAGACAGTCTCAATTAGCGTCTTTAGAGAGGCTTCTAATCCCACCCCCCTCTCACTTAACGTATTGGAAAACAAACTAAAATTGTTTTTTTTTTCAAACATCAGTTTCAAGAACTTTCGGAGAAGGACCTCGGATTCCCCTTTTCTCCACTATACACCTCAAAATTTCGTTTTTAGACGGTTCCGTGGAGCCACAGAACCCTTCCTGCCTAAACTAGCCTGAAAATTGACTTCAGTTTCAAAAAACCGTTCGTGAGGACACAATGAAACCCCGCCAGCTCTTAGTTTCATAGTTCTCAAACAAAGCCTAAAACATGATTTTGGGACTTCAATTTCTAAGAAATTCCGGATTAGAACTGCCTGGCTTATGTACAGGGTTCATACTCTATTTGGATAAAAAAATTCCATGACTTTTCCAAGACTTTTTCATGACTTCAATGAAAATTTTCATGACCTCGTTACACGAAGAGAGCAGCACTATTTAATCTCAAACTTGGTAATATTTGGAAATGAGCATTGGCAAAACGGGTTTGTTACGATTTCGCGCGACGGTTTCGGCGCTGATCGGTTCGGCACTGGCCGTTTCAGCGCCAGATTTTTGCATTTTGAACTTTGTGAATTTTAGAAATTTTAGTTCAAAGAAAAAAGAAAGATTTCTGGAAGAAGTATGTGAATTTGGCGCTCTAGAAGCTAGTTAAAATTAATTTTTAAAATTACAGTGGGGGGGGGGGGGAGGGAGCATATGTGATCCACGTATGTTTTACAGCGATAATATAAGGAAAATATCTTGAAAAATTAGCAAATGATGCCAGTACAGGTCCTACCTCTTTGTCAATTTTTATTTATTTATTTATTTATTTATTTTTATCAATGCTGAACTGTTTTGTGTTTCTTCACAACTTAAATCTTTATAGAGAGCAGGGTCACGGGTGATTTTCTCAGCACGTTAACTTTTTCCAATGACAAATATAAAAATTCATCTTATTATTAGTTGACAGTTTTTAATTTTTTTACATAAAAGATATTTAAGCAAGTGCACAAATTAATGATCAGCAGCGAAAAAAAAAAATCAATTTAAATTTGATGAGTTTTATATTTAAATTTCATAGAAAAATGTCAATGCTGTCTCCTAACTTATCTACTTCGAAAAACTATGGAGATGTTTCTAAACTTATATTTTATCAACTAATAATAAAAAAGAAAACAAAATACATCTTTAAAAATATTACTGCATAAAACTTTTTACAAAACTTAAAAACAAAAGATACCTTGAATTTTGAAGCAATCTTTGGCATGTTTGTAAGCAGACAATTTCGATTTTTGAACAGCTCGTATTGAAATGGGTCGCGCCGAAATGGGTTTCGCGCCAAATAGTCCCATTTTGAGCAAAACGTCTATATGAATGCCACAGCCTCATTGAAGCACTTACTCGTTATGGAAAAAAACATAAGTGCACTCTTAAAAACTAAACTATTCTTATTTGTCTTCATCATATAAATTTAAGTAAAGTAAAAATGCAGTGAAGCAAATATGAATGATGCTTAAATATCTGATATTTTTTTAAAAACAGGCAGAATGATATTGGATGGGACAAAGGTTGAATGAGTCATTACTAAGTTTCAATAAATTTGCTTCAAAAGTTACCTTTTAGTGTCAACAGTGCCTTTAAACATCCACGTAACTTGACAGTATTCTGGTTCTTTAAAGTAAAGCCACATAGTTTAGTTCTTTACGTTTCCAAACCAGATCTTTTTTGAAAAAAACATTCAGTAATGAATCAATCTTCTGATTCAAAATTATATTTGTTTTGTTTACAAATTTGCATATTTTCAAATGCATATAAATTAATAGGAACAGAAATTCCAAAACACGTTTAATTCCCGACATTGAACGTAGCAATGGGTCGCATGGATTAGTTTTGCGTGCCGTATGTTGGGCCTCTTGTGTTTTAGAGCATTAGAATTCCTCTTTTTCTGTAATCTATCGCCTGACTTAAGATCTTTATTTTCTAAAACATTCAACAAATTAAGATAAACTCTGATAAATTTAATAATAAAGTTCTTACGAGTGATGGAGTCGAACTCGCATGCAATTGAATTGCTTTTTTTTTGAGTGGGCGTGGCAAAACTAAGAACGTGAAACTTTGCTACTACAGAATATGAAACGTAAGAAGTGTTGAAAATAACAGAAAATTCAAAATAAGTGATGTCCAGGCAGTAAAATCACATCGTAAAAAATGGCAAGCGGCTGCGATAGAAGTGGATGCACTGAGATTCCAAAATTCAGATTTGATTTTTGGATCGTTCAATTTTCCACTTTTAATAGCTTTTATGTGCTGTACTGTTAAATCACTCAAGATTTCTAATGCTCCTTTCGTTACTGTTCCTTTCTCTTTGCCCTGGACATTTTTTCATGACTTGAAATAAATTTCCATGACTTTCAATGAAAATTTCAATTTTCCATGACTTTTCCAGGTCTGAAATTCTGTTATTTTTTTCCATGACTTTCCAGGATTTCCATGACCCGTACGAACCCTGTATGTAACTTTTCACGGCGCTAGGTCATACCCATCAATGGTCGAGGTAAAGTGGACAAAAGTCAAAAGTTGTATTTTTTAGATATTAATATTGAAAAATATCCGAAAGATCTACCGAAACTTCCCAGTTTCGTTAACGTCACTAAAGATAATATATAACTGCGCTTTTAGAAATATCCGCTTGGAAGCCCTAAACCCTTCCTTCCCAAAAAGCCCATAATGGATTTTAGTTCCGAAAAATATTTCGGTTCAGAACATTTTCACGTTACCCTTATCATTTTCAAATATAGCCAACAATGGGTTTTTGAAACAATAAGACTGAGAAACACCCGGAGGAAGACCACCAGATCCCCTACCTTAAGCAAAGACAGCCTAAATTTGCGTTTTAAACTTCAATTTTGAAAAGTTTCGATGGGAGACGATTGAATCTCCCTCCCCCTAGCAACGTCAACAAAGGTAACCCAAAATTGCGTGTTTAAAACTTCAGTTTCGGAAAAATTTCGGGAAGAGCGCGATCCTGCCTAAGCTACGCTCACCAAAAATAGCTTCAAGTTGATTTCAATTTTAAAAGAATTTTAGGAAAGACCTCCAACATTACTTTCCCCTGAAGTCTCGAAAAAGTTCCTAAAATTGCGATATTTGACATCAATTTTGAAAATTTCTCCATGCACCTTGAATATATCCGACTCTTTTGTCCTTGCAATCGAACACAATCAAAGATGAACTAAAACTATTTTTCATACGCCAATTTCGCCAATACGCCTCTGGTGTCACCGAAGACAGACTATAAAATGCCTTTTTACTACTAGTAAATTTTGGCATTTATTACTTTCTTAAAAGATATAAATTATACCTAAGGAATTTCTTACTATAAAACTTTTCTTCCTTCTTATAAGTTCATCATTCTTCTGTGTTTTTTTTTTTTTAGTTAGAACTTGGTATAGAAATTTGAAGAAAGATTTATATGGACGTTAAAGATTAGTCAAAATGTGCAAATTACTCTTGAGGGGCGGCACATTAGGTTTTGCACACGGGCGGCCGACACCCTAGGATCGACCCTGTTGGAAGCAAAAAAAAAAGAAAGAAAGAAAGGAAAAAAAAAAAAGTAATACACTCCTACGAGATTTTATCTTTGAGATAGCTCTTTTTCAAGCTGTCTCGCCAAAGTATTTAAATTCATAAGTATTTTATAAATAAATGTAAAAACATTTTTTATACTTTAAAGTTGTAAAAATTAATTAAATGAGTTTTAAAAATATTGTATTTTAGCTGAACTAATTCTCAATCATATTTTCAACTTTTTCTCTGTCCAAGTTATTTGGTCAAGAAATCCTCGCCAAACATGGAAGGGGTTACAAAAACGTTCCATGCAGATTTAAGCTCCCATGGGGGAAACAAATTTTTCTGCTTCGTTGGTCTTGGTTAGGGCAATTTAGAAGAACTCAAAAGCGGACACTAAGCGCTTGAATTTGTTTATTGCTTTAATATATTTCTTTGAAAAACAAAAGATGTATCGATAACTAATGTTTGACTGAAATATTTCATCGTACGAAGTTTGTTTCACTTTTTGAATTAATATTAAACTCTACGATGAAAGTAAATATTAAATGTTCTTATTTCGCGCAGCTATAAAAAGTGTGCGTACTTTTGCAAACAGTTTTGTATTGTGTCATACTCTTCCTGAAATTTAAGTTTTGAAAAAAAAAAAAAAAAACTATTGAAGAGGAATGTATTACTAAAATTTCTGCAATTATTTCAAAAGAAACCCAGCATTAAACGTAGAATGCCAACTCAAAAATCGTATGTAACATTGTTGCCTATTATAACATGCGCGA